>NC_090925.1:266066294-267316294 GCF_040938575.1 Ambystoma mexicanum | reverse complement strand
GTTTGTTTCCCGTTCAGAACAACCCACACCAAGGAGGCCACGGGATGAGAGCCCTGTGGACCCCAAAGCAAAGTTTCCAAGGCTTTTTGACCCCTCTTTAGAAGAGGATATATACAACTACGACCTAACTGAAGAAGACATTCTTGCAGACACTCAGGATGAGGATTTCATCAACCCTGAGGACATGCATGATCCCATAGAGGGCTGGGAGGAGAACCCAGATGTGGGTGACCCTCAACCATGGCAATCTCCAGATCCTCAAGATCCTGAAGCCCTGTCTCTGGATTCTCCCCAGTCCACCCCCACTAGGCAACAACCCTCGCCAGTGGATGGCCAATTGACTTTAAACGTAATGTTGTTTAAAGCAGCTGATCACTTTAAGATTGCTACAGATGAAGCTGTCCCCGAAGCGGAATTCGTGGAGGACATCCTCGAGGAGAAGCCGCCGGCTACCCAGGCTATTCCCCTTCTTAATTCAATTAAGAAACTTCTGGCGCACTCCTTATCAACACCTGCTCTCACAAGAGGTGTCAACCCACGAATAGAAACTCTTTCGTCCTTCTCCCTCAGACCCTCTTTATATCAGAGGTCACTCCACCCCAGACTCTCTGGTGGTGACTACTACACGAAAGAGGTCATGGGTCCCTTTGTCAACTGGCAAGGCACCCCCTGATAGGGAAGGTAAACAACTCTAAGCCCTTGGGAAGAGGATCACGGTCGCAGCAGCGTTTTCAACATGTATTGCCAACAACACAACCTTGTTGGCCAGCTATGCAGTGGGCCTTACTACAGGAAGGCATACAACAGGTTCCCGAACCCCTATGTACTCGTCTCCTCACCACTGTCACTGAGGGCAGACAAGTTAACCAAAGCATACTTGAGAACACTTTGGATTCTGCCAAAACGGCTGGTCGATCCCTGGCTCAGGGCACACTCCTGAAGAGACATGCGCGGCTACAGAACTCTGGATTCAAGCGGTCGATGAGGCCCTCGAGACCGCAAAAAAGGAGCATGACACCCTGAAAACACTGGATCAAATTACACAAAGACTCTACAAGACGAGGATCTGGGTCCAAATGGCTTTTTCGTAAACCAACCCGTATTGTTAAGAAAGGAAGAATGCAATGTGCACGGAATCTCACAGTGTACAACTTTGAATCTAAATATGTGCATACAAAACCCAAGACTTGTGTATACTAAAACCCAGGAGAAACAATAATACCTATATATGAAAAGGAATGTGGGGTAAGCACTTAGAACCTCCTTATGACTGAAAGGAAAGTCTGCAAACTCCTTACCCACTATGCTATTACAGATACTGACAGCGCTAAACCCACGTAGAGGGCAAGCAAGGACAGGATCTGTGAGCTGACACTCTGGATGATACAGAATAAGGAACTTAGAAACTGTACTCACGAGGACCGGAAAGACCACTTGAATGTCAGTAAACTCACGAACCCAGTTGATCAAACAGGAACCCTGAAGGCTATAACAGCAATGGGTGGAGGAAACTAAATACATAAGACCCTAGTCAAGGGGCGAGTACAAAAGCTAGGAACAAGGAACAAGGGACCAGTCACAACAGGAACACAGCAACAATGGCCAGCGCTGGACTGAAGCAAACTGAGGCTTTTAAAGCTGCTTAACGAGCACACCCCTCAGGCGTGCCGCCTGCTGCACCTGCAGCCATAGGTGTTGCCTATCCTCCACCCAGCCTTGTCCTGCAAGGGAGGAGGTGAAGCAGTGAGCCAGGCATTCTGGGAAGCATAGTCATTTGATTAAAGTAGCAGTAGCATGCTGGCTGCCAAAAACCTGGAATGGATCCGGAAGGGAAGTAATTTGGGAAATAAGGTTTTAGCGCTCCCAATTCATCAGGACACTGTAGCATAAGGTTCGGAGGAAATGTCCAGTAGGGAATAAACCCCAAAACATGCCCCCAAGTGGCGGGGAAGGGAGCGAGCCGTGACACGTATCCCCAAAGGGGTCAGCGTCGTGGCACAGGAAGGGGCCTGGTCTCTACCCCTAGAGGCTCCCCGTCCTCCGTTTCGAAATGACCCGAAGATTCGGGTCCCCTCCCATGCCTCCCCGGTCGGGGGCCGGCTAACATCGTTCCTTCAGGCATGGGAGGGGATAACTACAGACCAGTGGGTGCTAAAGACCGTGGCCCACGGGTACTGTATAGAGTTCAACCGGTCCCCAAAATTCAGACCTCCACGAGCAAGACGACTGACACCAGACCATCTTCGCATACTTCTTCAGGAAGTCGAGACACTACAAGAGAAAGGAGCCATAGTAATCGTACCTCTGTCACAGGTAAAAGAAGGTATTTATTCAGTGTACTTCCTTGTACCCAAAAAGGATCTAACCATGCGCCCTGTTTTAGATCTGCGCCCAGCGAACAAATTTGTAAAGCCACTAAAGTTCTGCATGGTCACTCTGCAGGAAGTAATTCCACTATCACAGGGAGATTACATGGCAACACTGGACATGAAAGATGCATACTTTCATATTTCAATGTTGCCAGCGCACAGAAAATACCTCA
This sequence comes from Ambystoma mexicanum, assembly GCF_040938575.1. Taxonomy (NCBI): domain Eukaryota; kingdom Metazoa; phylum Chordata; class Amphibia; order Caudata; family Ambystomatidae; genus Ambystoma; species Ambystoma mexicanum. Next base: position 267,313,752 of record NC_090925.1, on the reverse strand, counting down.
GATTTATGATACAAGACAAGCAGCATCAGTTCGAGGTACTAACCTTCGGCATAGCATCTGCACCAAGGGTATTTACAAAGGTACTAGCTGTGGCAGCATCACATCTGCGCAGACAATCCATCCCGGTCTATCCTTACCTCGACAATGGGCTCACGAAAGGGGACTCTTACGAAACATACCCAAAAGACGATAGATCTTTTATTCAGTCTGGGATTCTCTATCAACGAGAAGAAATACAGCCTAGACCCCAGTCAGGTCAAACAGTTCCTAGGGGCTTTAATTCGAACAAAGGACGGCCTCGTCTTCCCCTCCAACGAGAGGGTTCAAAACATGTTGTTTCAAATCCCTCAGTATGTAGCCAGTCTAGAGGTGACGGTACGTAAGACTATGTGACTGCTAGGAATGATGGCGTCATGTATCTACTTGGTCCCTCACGCGCGCCTGCGCCCAATGCAAGAGTGGCCCAACAGCCAGTGGTGTCAGGCCAGCGGACAGTGTGACGATCTAGTGGTTGTCTTGCATCCCCTCGTTCTCTTGCTGCAGTGGTGGTCGAGGGAGAACCTCTTGAAGGGGAAATCCTTCACCACCCCCGCAGTGGAAGCCACTCTAACCACAGACGCGTCTCTTACAGGGTGGGAAGCTCACCTGCTTCAACAAACAGCGCACAGAGTTTAGTCGTCAGACATAGCATCTAACCACATAAACCTGTTGGAACTGTTGGTGGTGTTCAAAGCACTAAAAGCTTTCCAGACACAACTACAGGGGAAGACGATCCTGATCCTCCCAGACAGCACCACAGCCATGTACTATCTGAACAAACAAGGGGGCACTCATTCTCAAAGGATGCCCAAACTGTCCCAGAACATTTGGAAGTGGGCTCTCAAACGCAACATGTTCCAGGGGAACTCCATCTTCTGGCAGATGTACTCAGCAGAGACTTTCCATTGCCCATGGAGTACGAATGGCGATTACACTGAGACATAGTCGCCAACGTTTTCGCAGAATGGGGCTTCCCAGAGATCGGTTTGTTTGCAACTCTGGAGAACGCTCAATGCCAAGATTGCGCCTCCAAGTACCCCCAGAACCGCTCCAAGGGGAACGGACTCTGGATAACATGGTCAGGGAAATGTGTCTACGCCCTCCCAGCCCCCCCCACTCCCCTTCTCAACAAGATCGTGCACAAGATGCACCAGGAACCAATCACGATGATACTGGTGGCCCCCATGTGGGCCCGCCAACCCTGGTTCGCTCATCTGATGGAGATGGTCCCTATCCCCTCCAGTCAAACTGCCTTGCCCGTACAACATGTTTTTGCAAGACATCCATGCCCGCAGACATTGAACTTAGCGGCCTGGCTCCTGAGGTCATAGAGTTTGGGCACCTGCAACTCCCTCAGAGTTCTATGGACATTCTCAGGGAGGCAAGAAAACCGAACCCCAAGGTATTGCTATTCCAATTTCTTCTGGGAAGATATGTATGTATGTGTGTTTGTTTGCATATCTACTTGGTTGTTTGGTGTTTGTATACTACTGATTCAATTAGTAATACTGATATTGCTATGATGAATATTCTATTACTATGAATTTTTTGAATCTGTGGAGATTTTAGTGTTTTAGTCGATGTTTTTAGCTTGACTGTAAAAATGAAATTAATTTATGCTGATGATGTTAGAGTAAGATGTTCCTAAATGGTGTTTTAAATGAAGTTATGCTGATGAAGTTATGATGTAAGGTTTATGTCTAGATTATCATTATTTGTGTAAAGCTCTTTGAGCTAAATCACAATAAAGAGTATTATTTGTACCCCTTTTCTCACTTCTCCAGTGACTTTCTAGTTACAATGACAAGCCTAATTGAGTGGCTGGTGGCAGTGGATGATTTTCTACCTATTTTATGAAGCTTATTTCGTGGGCTGTATTTGCAGCTGCGGTAAAGGACACATGGGGCCCTTGTTACAAAACGGTGTCTCTTATTTTTTGTCAACTCAGAATGACTTGTCCTTTCTTGAGCCTTCTGTCGACCTGGGTGGGGGAAGTCCCACTCATTCTTTTGTCTTTGATGGGTTCCCATTGGGAAGGTCACCGTAGCTCCTCATTGTCTTTGTCCTCTCGTGTGTCTGCTGGGATCCAGTTCTGACTGGATGCCTGGCTGTCCACTTGGGACAGCCACCCACCACCCAAAGTTTGAATGTAGTGCGGGGTTCCTGCATAAAAGACCGGGGTCTTGATGCTGAAGCCAGAGTCGACCACTGGAAGATCCATTCCGAATGACGACGCCTGCAGCGACCGCCAAAGCACACTGCTGGAGCTCCAGCCCTTTCTTCTGTGCGACAGCGAAGATCCAGACTGTGCGACTTCCTCCCCTGGACTGATGGGCCTAACCAGTCTCGAGACAAGCTACAGTTCGAGCCATCCCACGACAAGCGGCGACCTTCCAGGCCTGCAATATCCAAATAACCTGAGACCTCTGGCACTGCTGCAGTGCATCGTCTTGTCAAGCAGTGGTTCTGGCTGCAAACTTGTGAGCATCGGTCTGGGCCTTCAGAGACTCCATCACGATAGTAGAAGTCCCCTCAGCTAAGTCGTGGACCGAGAGAAGGAAGAAAGTCTGCCGGGTGACAACAGTTGCTGCCACAATTCCTGTGTCGAGCCTCCACAACCAAGTGCCGCAAAGACTGTCTGCTGGGCATCCTGTGACCAAGCCTGGCCACCTGCTACTGCCAAAAGTTCCTCCTCCAGCCACCAAGGCGAGAGACAAGAACCGGAGCTGCCGTCCTCTTACCTTGGGGACTCGCCAGTGACATTGTTTTTCTTAATTATAGAAGGTACTGTCTCACTCCTTGGCAGTTGTTGTGTTGCTGTTAGTTCCTCCTAAGCTTGTAGAGTCACGTTGGGGTGGATGACCCAACCGTGTTCTCCCAGGTTTTAGGACATCCGTTCTTTAGGCTAAAATCTTTCAGGTGGCTTGCCCAGTCCCCCTGAGCCCTGTGAATCAAATTTTGATCTTACTTGCTATGAAAAGCATAATTGTGAATTTGACTGCAACTGCCTTCCTTTGTTCTGCTGCCCACGGGCCTCTGGTTCCCTAGTGCCCCCATCTGACTTTTGAGATTCTCATTCCCCAGATAGGGTTGGACTTCTAAAGTTTAGGCCTACTCAAAGTTAGCTAATTTACCAGTATTGCTATTTAATAAATGTTGGTTGATGAAAGTTTTGCTAACCTAAAGCCACTCTTGATACGTACCCCTTTCTCATCTAAAGGTAAACTGAGTATTGCTACAGAAAATGTCCTACCGTATATATGTGTTAAACGTTGTTATGAAAGATTTACCTGTACTGCACCTTTCCTTCCATCTTTATGGAACCCCCAAACATTTTGCTTTTATTTTTTAATCTAACCTCTACTTTTCATAGTGCAATGAAGCCTTAAGCTTCACTACACTGGTATTTGCTCATATGTTATGGGAAAACGATATGTCCTTCAGGCTGTCAGTACTGGGAAACTTTGTTTCCCTTAGTCTTGTTAACTACTTTTGGCTACTTTTGTATCACTTGTAACTTTTTGTCATTGTGCACAGCAGTTTACAATGCAGTACAATGGGGTGCATTTTTGTTTTGCCCTAGACTAACACTCGGAGGTGTGCTAAAAGGATAAGATGGTGGCAGCAGTGACATTTTTCCACTTTTTAGGGATTTTCTTTTTATTTATTTATTTTTTATTAATGTTATAGTTTATAAATAAACTGTTCACATATAATATAAATCATAAACATAATAGATACATTTATAATCCATGTACACATCGAAAATAAATATTTCATCATACCTAATAAAATCATGCACTTCGCCTAATTAAAACAAACGATAAACATACTAGCTAAAGTTAAAATTACAGCCTTGATATTTCATGTTATTTCCTTACTTAATTTCTGGGTTATTCAGGGGTTAGATCTTGTAACCGACAGCAAATAACCCTGCACAACCATACCATTTAAATACAAATCCCAAGCAAGTTCTCAATCACTAACCACACGTTATACATTGCAATTAAAGATCTTCAAGTTGTAAGCATTGACATTGTGCCACCAAAAGATATCCTCCCCAATATATTCGATGTTATGTACATATTTATCATAGTAGCTTTTGTACATATTCGACATCTTATGGCAACTAGTCAATAGATGTTTCCCTGTCTCAACAATTGTTTTATCCTTGCACAGCCGACAATAGCGATCAGTGATACTTATCTTACTTACTACGCCAGTAATTGCCAAGACTGGGAGCTGATTTATCCTGACTAGTAGAATGAATCGTCTTAGTCTTGGCGCTGGGCATACGTCCAAATATTGCTGTGGTTTTTTGTAAGTATTTAGCATATACTGTACAAACTGATATTTATTGAGACCTTCTAATTGGGCATAGTTTTCTATCCAGTCCCCCAAATCAACTTTCCTTGATAAAGCAGATTTTACTGCAGGACAATATTCTCCCGTTATTTTACTCCAATTTATCTCGTCTAAGTACTTCTCAATATTTTCCTTAAAAAGAGACGTCTTAGACTCCTTGCTGAGTTCCTGCCGAACTGGTTACTAGAAGTATCATTAGCTTCATGTATAGTTCTGCCCTTCTCTTTAATACCAATGATTTCAATGAAAGGAGTCCTAATTCCAACCTAAGAATAGCCATAGGTACACAGGTAGGAAGGCCCAAGATCTTTTTCCAATACTTGCCCTCAACTACCTGCAACCACTCAAGATCAATTACTGCAGGGCTTCAAGACCATAGACCATCATTGGTGCAAATACTTGTTGATACAATAGCCTGGCAGCCCAAATTGTGAATCCCCCATGTGTCTTAATAAAACGATAAACGAGGGCCGTGATTTGCATAGCTTTAACCTTTCTGGCTTGTATGCATAATCTGTAATCCTTACCCCTTTCAAAATCAATGCCAAGGTACTTCTAACTGGGCGTGTATAGTATCTCTAATTCTTGTACCTTTACTCTAGTGCGGGTAATACTCTTGCTGCTGAACACGATTACTTGGGTTTTCTCCATATTAATGACCAGATCGTTACTTTTAGCATTCTGCCACAAAGCCTCCGCTGATCTCCGTAGTCCACTAATTGTATGGTCAAGAATGACCAGATCATCTGCGTACGCAAGTACAGGGCATTGCTCAATTCCTACCTGTGGGGGCAATTATGCACAAAGCAGATTGCCTCCGGCAGATCATACACAAACAGGTTATATAATTTTGTGCCGTAACACAACTCTGTTTGACGCCTCGATTCTGCTCAACTTCTGCCGTCATGTTACCCTGAGAATCTATCTTTAACGAGGCAGTGCCATTTAAGTGGAGGAGCCTCAAGTAGTATAATAGGCCGTATGGAACTCCTAAGGATTCTAATTTTGACCATAGCAACTCTCTTCGAATGCCGCTTTAAAATCTATAAATAAGGCATATAGAGGAGGATTACCCTTCTTCCTGGCATTGGTACATAGGGTGTCTAATATCATCAGGTTATGAGAGGTAGAGTAACCCTTCCTAAAACCGCTCTGAATCTGCCCAATCCTGGTGTTCTGTCAATAGTAGGCCAGCGAACAATTTGCCAGAAGAATCCAGCATCAATAATAATCTATAGTTTCCTGGCTCATACTTATCACCCTTTTTATGATTTGGGATAAGACTTGACTTCTGCCAGGAACTCAGGATCCTCCCCTCAGCTAAAACCTTATCAAATAGGATCAATAACTCCGCCCAAAATACCGGATTACTTTTCATTGCATTGTTAGCCAAGCCCATTAGGGCCTGGCGCTCGAGATGACTTTAACCTTTTATTCTTAATACAAGTTGTTCTACCGTAATTTTAAATGGAGGTCTAGGCAGACCACTAATTGGTGGGCTCATGCCAACTTCATCTGGAGGGATGTTCCGGTCCATCAAGAACCTTTCCCAGATGTGCGCTCCTATGGTGTTAATCATAGGGGTATACCTGTAGTCCCTTGCCTCGCCCAGTAAGGCCCATATATTGCATGTATTCTTAGTGCACAGTAATCGTACCGTATCCTGCCATTGCGATTTCCTCAAATATTTATTTTGTTTTATCCATGCTCTATATTTGTTCTTAAGAGTCTTACTAATAGAGCAAAAGGAAATATATGTAGGGCTTGTCTTTTTGGCCCTTCGAATTGCTGCTCTCAGAATTCTCTTGGCATCTCTGACCTCGTAATCATATCTATTTATCTTAACCGGACCGCCAATATCCGTCTTTGTCCCCACTTTGGCATAAGCCCTAGAGAACATGGAAATCCACTTTTCAATGTAATCAACAGACATATCATGAAAAATTGTTATATCAGGATGTTGTTCATCTGCTATTGTATTTGGCACATTTGTTATATTTTTCTCTGACCAGCAAATACGTGTAGCAGCGTGGTTAGTTCTCATATTTCCCAGTGGTCTCAGGTTAGATTTCAGTTTTTATCTTTAGGGTCAGAGAGAGTGACGCATGGTCACTCAAGCTATTAATATTTATTTCAAGTTCCTTTACGTAAGCCGCCATTTCAAGAGTGATATAAATATAGTCCAAGGTTCTTTTAGCTTTTCCACTTTCCCATATTGATTGACCAGGATAGTCACTTGGCGCTCGCCATTGATCCTTTCCATCCTCTATTGGTTAAAGAAGCTTAGCCATTGGAGCCCCACATACTCATATGTTGAGTGTAACATTTTGCATACCGATATTAAATTGGGATTATTAGGCCAGTACCCACCCATCATATGGCAGTTAAAGTCCCCCATAGTAATCATGCATTTGTTTTCCTGCTTCAATGACCAGTCAATCATGACCCCATGCAGTGTTTCCTGCATAGCTTCATTCTGAACGGCTCCCGGAGGGCAGTAGAGATTAATCAGCAGCAATTTTTCTATCATTCCCTCGATTAACATTTCAAATTCCACAACTACAAGAAAATCATCAAATTTTGTGAAAATACGGCGGGACATTATGAACTTTTCCAACAATTAGCTCCCCATAAGGTCTGCCACGCAGACCTTTTTTAGCACAAGACAGATTCAAGGTATACCCGTTTAGTACAATTTGAGTGTTGAGCCATGTCTCTTGAAGGCAGATGAGCGAGAATTTAGTGATAAATGGAAGAGAGCCTCCTGACGAGAATAGGTGGCTGAACCCTCTACAATTCAACGACAAAATCGTGTAATCTCATTCCTTTTTCAGGACCCCTGGTAAGGATTCAGCCGACCACTTGAGACTATTTTGGATATCTTCAACTTGTGCAGGTTTCCCAGTTGAAATAGGGGAAACAATGGGCTTGGTCTTTGGTGCCACCATCATTTCCCTTGGACAAGTCAAATCCTCTTTATCAGGATCAGCATCCACTTCAACGTCCGCCTCCAATAACTTGTCTTTATACATCCGGATCAATTAAGCCATAGATTGAAATGTACAATATATGGCCGATACATGTTCCGGCTATTGAGAGGCTCGACAAATTCAAAATCAGCGTATTGCAATACTCAGTTGGGGAATTGAATGCAATCTAGTCAAGAAGTCGGATCGAGTGATCCAGTCGCAATCACTATTTTGATACATGTTCTTGATTGTAACAATGTTCTTCTTGGTCCACTCTGATCCCACTCCCTTGACTGCATCTGTGGAGTTTGTTTTGTCTCTTGGTGACTCAGTTTGCCTTATACTGAGTGGTGTCAATGTTGTCAGGTTCTTCTTCATTAGAGGACCGAGAAAGGTCTGCCATTTCTTCCATTGTCTCTGGTGCCTTGTCCCCATCAGGGATTAACCAACTCATTATGCAACCTTCGCTCATCTGCCTGCGTTTTTTAGCCCTTGCTGTTCTTTTCTTAGTTTTTTTCGTTCGCTTTTCTACTGGGAGCATGGGCGGTAGTGGGGAAGCTACCGTACAGGGCCGTTTTTTCATTGCAGTCCTTTTAGCTAGTCTTCGCTGTTTACGTAAGAAATACATCTCTGAATTATTTTCCTCAATTGTGTCGGGTATCGGGATCACATTAAGTTCCCCCACCAATCCCATTGCCGCAGATAAATTGTTCTCTGCCTCTTTAGTCCGGCTTTGGTTAGTAGTATTGGTGGGAGCTAAATTAATGGTATTCTCCAATATGCATCCACACATCTTAAGTAGGATTTTTAGGGCACATTGGAGCGAGGCCACCGATGACTGTAGTTCCATTAATGCGTTGGGACAGGAAAAAGAATCAACACTAACTTCGATTACAGTGTAATCAGCATGTGCCGCCAAGTTTGGTGAAACAGACAACCGCTCTGTCTGACTTGTTGGCAGTGGCAAATCTTTAGTCGGCAGGCCCGGCGAATCACCCTCCATGACATTCGGGGAGCCATTGATCTTTGCATTGACAAACATAATTCTAGCAAAGAATTGTTGTCAATTTCTCCTTCATTTTGTATCTCCTGTGGATCATTACCGCTCAAACTAGTTGTAAGCAGATCAAAGGGTCTTTGCTTCACAGTCTCTGCTATACCTTACTGTCACCAGGCTGTTCCCTTCAGGCAGCCACTTTATTATATCCCCGAAGGGAATCACAATAGATTCTGCATATCAGATTTTATGCCTTGTTTGTGTATCAGTCACTACACCAAGCAAGTTAGAGACACTGATCAAAGGCACTGGTCAGGCAGACTGCTGGGCACACGGGCGAGGGATTGTGCTGTTTAGGCGGTCCTAACCGCCACAAGATACTCTCCAGCCCCCTCTCCGCCACGAGCCAGCAGTCGACTCTCGATCGATCAGTGAGCACGGCTGGGTACAAAACTATTGATGTGTTCACCGTTGCTCATGGAGCAACTGACCGTGCTTTCTTCCGATACTCCTAAGGGGCCGGCTTCACCCGATGGCACAACGTGGTCACTGCAGCCTCTACTGTTACCTGGACCGCAGCCTTAATCCACAGACTCCTCCCCCATTGTTTTAGCCTTACCGCGTTTACTGCGTTTGGCTACTGGTCAAACATGGCCGTGCCACAAAACTTTTCGCTTGTCCTTTTACCATCTCGTTCTTTAGCCTTCTTCCTGGCCTGAGAGAACTTTTGGCGGGCTAATGGAGGGCTGTGTTTGTTTGCTGGCAGGATGTGGGCTGGGACTGTCTGATCCCAATCCACAAACTGGTTTCGGTACGTCTGAGTGGTATGCATGAATGCTCCCACCAGTGTTCCTGATTGGACCACTGCTGGGGTGTGTGTGTGTGGGCTGGTCCTTCTGTTGGCTAGTGAGGGAGCAGTTCTTACCTGGCTTTTAGGATAAGACCCCCCCTGCACCCATTTGGCAGAGATCCTGGAGAAACCTGAAGGAATCAAGTGTCCTATCCAGCTGCGAGACCCGCGAAGAAACTTGACTGACTGAAGGAGGCCTGGCAACCAACTTGTGCTGCTGTCCTGGAGGAGCCCTGTCTTGCTCGCTCGTGATCTTTAGAAGTCCTGCGAAGGAGCTGCAACCCTTGGAGTGTAGGGACCATCCATTCCTGCCGTCTACTCGATGCCCTGCAAAAGGAATCCTTCAAAGTGCGCTGAAACCGTCTTGTGGCTGACAAGCTTCATTTCTGGGCTACTGTGCTGCCGGCGTCATCGTACTGAGTTTCGGCCTGAAACTTGGGGGATCCTGAGCTGGCCCTACCAGACTACATCCTGCAAAATGTCAGCGTCCTAGCATCGAGATAGGTGGGAAAGTCTGACCGCGGCTGCAGAGTCCTGTTGCGTCGCTGTGCACAGTGACTACCACCCGAAATTGCTTACCTGACCAGAGTCCAGCCCTGAGACGGGTCCTGCATCGAGGTTTGCTGCATTCTTCAATCGAGAGTCCTTGCAACAGTGAAGGACACCAACCAAAGATCGGCTCGAACCTGCAACCCCTGGGAATAGAGGACTGCGACTTTCAGCAGGAAAAGCAACGTTGGACCACCTTCCTTTGTTCTACCAAGTCTGGGGAAGATTCTGAGTACAGGGGGTAAGTTACAGAGTTTCTAACCTACCCTTATACTTCCATTATAAGTCAATGGGCTTATAATAAAGCTTAATTCTAACACTTTTGGCTTTGCCATTGCTTGCTTGCGCAATACATCTGACTGTTGGGGCTACTTTTGGGCATTAGTCTAACTTGAATCCTAACTCTAGGAACCCTTCACTGGACCCCAGATACCCTACCTGCATTTTATCCTGCTTCATAACTTCTGTGGAATTTTTACTTGAACAATTGGGCAAAAGGCCCCAGACAACTTGGTATGTGACAATTTTAGTTAGAATTTTAGTTAGGGATCATCTCTGTGGACCATTTTGTGCATAATACTATTCTAACCTTTCATTTTCAGGAGTTTCTGATGTGTATTATGCCCTATAACATAGGGAATTTATATATGTATTTAGCTTGATGGTGTGTGTGATCAGTCTACCTGCTAGTAGTCATTTTTCAATAGTGTGTTTCGAATGGATTGTGTCCTCCAACGTATTCCACATCTTTGACATGTAATGTCCACAACTGTGCACTTCGGAAACTTTTTCGGCAGAGGGCGTCCTGCGTCAATGGCGTTGTGCCGATTTCTCTCGAAGACCTCCATCGAGGGCGACGTCACCGGATGTTATAAATAGGACGAACGGTGCTTGTAGCCTCAGTTCGGTTTTTTTCCACAAACGTGTTAACTTCGTGAGACTCCGCGCCCCTCGTGTATTCGTTTCAATGTCTTTCTCTTCGATCCCTCCAACTCTGCGGTCTGGCTTCAAGACCTGCTGGGACTGCAAGTCGAATATGTCGCTCACCGACACTCACCACATTTGTTTGTGGTGCCTGGGTGACTCGCATGACATCAATGACTGCTCGAAATGCCAGTCGCTTACTGCCAAGGCCTTGCGGAAGGGGAAGTTCCAGGTAGGCAGGGGCTCTAAGCCTGTTAAGTCCCGAACTTCAAAGTCCAAGGGGGTTTCCACCGACGACTCAAGGGGCGACTCACTGCGTTAGGAGTCCCGGGGATCTCGGTCCCGGAGTGGTTCCTGCCACTCTAGGAAGCGCTGTCACCGGCCGCCTTCCCCGTCCTCCTCGGTGGATGGTGCCTCGAGGAAGGTTACGTGCCCGACAAAGTCCTCAACTCCGGAGGAATGGGTGGCGTTTAAAGAATCTATGTTGGCGATTTTTCAATCGCAGGGCACGGCTCCGGTCGTGCCTTCTGTCGAAGCCGGCCAGATTCGGTCTCGTACCGTGGCTCGCACGCCTTCGGGCTCGGGTCCATGTTGCGACTCGCATTGGGAGCCTTCAAGCTCGATACCGGTGTCGACGGCACTGTGTCCGTCTGACTCAGATGTCGACGCTTTACCATCGTACCAGCCCACGGCACCGTCAGCACCTGTGTCGACGTCGAAGTCTTCGGTGCTCACGACGTCTAGGTTGTCCACGCTCTCTGCATCGAAGCCTTCGGCACCTTCGGAGTACCTGGATCTCGTGGATCCTCTAAGGAAGGCTACTGGAAAGTCTGTGCGGCCAGTTTTGGCCTCCAGGACCTCTTCTATCCCCAGGCCTGGGTTTCAACTCCCTCTGGATGACATTTATGAAGAGGAAGAAAGGTCTGAGGTTGAGGACCCTGGTGATCTTGATCAGGCTCCACTTTCTTCTGGAGACAGTCAGTTGGAGGAGTTGCGGCAGACCCTCCATGATGCCAGTGGGTTGGACACTTCTCCGGAAGTGAAATTGGGTAGGCCTGGGGCTCATGCAGAGTCTTCGTACGTGAGGCTCATGGCAAGGGTCTCGGAGTATATGGGCTGGTCCAGTCCTTCGGAAGACTTTGTGCAGGATGATCTAATGGACGTTTTAGATCAAGGTCTATCCTCTGACCCTGTTTTGCCATTTCATCTTACCTTGCAGAAAAGGGTGGCAGCTGCTTGGCAGTCCCCGGAATCTCTTCCAGCTGTTAATAAGCCTTTGTCCAAGAAATAGTTCCCTTCCTTTAGCGACCCCAGCTATTTATCTACTCACCCCACTCCGAGAGTTTGTTGGTTCAGGAGGCTACGGCCAACTCTAGGCAGGCTGCGTACCCTACCATCCCTCCAGATAGGGACGACAAGCGCTTCGGCGGTTGGGCCCGGAAGGTATTTTCTGCTGGGAGCATGGCCTTGAAATCAGCCAACTCCACGTGTGCCTTGGCAAGGTTTTCACACAGTCTGTGGAATTGTCTCTTTAGCGGCTGAGCATATTCCTGAGGGGGGAGAAAGGGATGGGTTCCTTGCTCTCATGCAGGATGGCAAGGATGCCATGTGCGAATCCCTTCAGTCGGGTTTGTATACGGCCGACAGTGTTAGCCGATCCATGGCTGCGAGCACCGTTATACGCAGATTTGCGTGTTTGCAGAAATCGGGGTTTGCTCCGGATGTGCAGGCCCGTCTTCTGAACGTGCCCTTTGATGGCACACATTTGTTTGGCAGCAAGGCTGACGAGAGCCCTGAGAGGGCGCAGACCTCAAAAGCTGCGGCGAAATCTTTAAGCGCTGCGGTGTGCGTCAACCTCTGCATTTTCGCACTAGGGGACAGCAGTGGAGGGGGAGGTTCTTTTCTTTACTCCTCCTCCTTTGGTAGAACGAGAGGGGTCGCCAGTCAAAGGGGCCAGTGAAAGAGTACCTGTGGTGGTTGGGGAAATTGTGGTGCCAAAGCTGCTCAGGCAGCTGCCTCTTTGCCTTCAGGCACTCCCGCAGCCGCTTCCAAACAGTCATGAGGCCATGTCCCATGGTTGCCGGTTGGGGGCATGCTGTCTCAGCATCTCGAAGAGTGGCGGGCCATTATTTCAGAGGTATGGGTTCTGGATACCATAGCCCACGGCTACTGCCTTCCCATCCTTCAGCGGCCTCACGACAATCCACCGGGGAAACTCTTTGAAGCTTCCGGATCCGCTCCTTGCGCAGGAGATCTTGTCCCTGCTGGAGAAATGTGCTATAGAACTGGTGCCTATAGTGGAGAGGAACAAGGGATGGTATTCCCCTTATTTTTTTATCCCAAAGAAAGACAGGGGATTGAGACCCATCATGGACTTGCGTTAGTTGAACAAACTTCTCCAGAAGGACAAGTTCAAGATGGTCACTCTTTCTGAAGTCCTCCAGGCCCTTCAACTTCAGGATTGGTTGGTGTCTCTGGACCTCAAGGAGGCTTACTTTCATGTGCCGATCAATCCCACGCACAGAGTACCTAAGGTTTGTTGCTGGCGACTCGCACTTTCAGTTTCGGGTCCTGCCGTTCGGATTGACCCACGCCCGAGGGTCTTCACCAAGCTAATGGTGGTGGTGGCAGCGTACCTCAGGCGAGGGGGGGATTCACGTCTTCCCCTACCTGGACGACTGGCTGATCCGGGCGCGCTCTCCTGAGTCAGCGTAGGATCATCTCGGTCTCACCTGCTGCACCCGCCACAGGTTGGGCTTCTCCCTGAATTTCAAGAAGTCGCATCTGACACCTTCCCAACAGCTCCAGTACATCGGGGCTGTGTTAGACACGTCCTTGGGGGAAGTGTTTGCCTCCCAAGGTAAGGGCTCATCAGATTGTGCAGATGGTGGAAAAGTTTCAACATGCCCAGAGACTCCCGGCTTTTGAATTCTTAAGGTTGCTCGGCCTCATGGCATCCTCCATTTTTCTGGTGCCAGAGGCCAGGCTGCGGATGAGATCCCTGCAGTGGGTCCTCAAGATGCAGCGGTCACAGTTCTCCGGCAAGATGTCGGATCCCGTTCAGATTCCACTCTCTGTCTTCCAGGATCTTCTGTGGTGGGCCAACAAAGGGAACCTGATGAGGGGGGAACAGTTTTGGCAACCGTGGCTGGAGGGGACTGTAGTGACGGATGCTTCCCTCACAGGATGGGGCGCTCATGCCAACGATTTGACAGCCAGCGGTCGTTGGTCTCTGTTGGAGTCCAAACTCTACATCAATCTGTTAGAGCCGAGGTCTGTTAGAGCTGAGGGCCATCAGGCTATCCCTGAAGGCTTTTCTGCCTTCTGTACGGGGGAAGAGTGTCCTGATCATGACGGACAACACAGTGGCCATGCATTACCTCAACAAAAAAGGGGGGGTCTAGGGTCACTTCCGTTGTGCAGAGAGGCAATGCAGCTCTGGGTCTGGGCCATCCAGCAGAAAATTTTGATCTCGGCAGTTCATCTGACTGGAGACGAAAATGCAGCGGCGGACACTCTGAGCAGGCAGAGCACGATCTCTCATGAGTGGGAGTTGGCTCAGGAAGTCCTTCATGAGATCTTCGCCCTTTGGGGTACCCCGCATCTCTTTGCCAACAGTGTCAACCAGAAGTGCGAGAGATTCTGCTCAAGGGGATTTCCTCCAAGAGGAGCCTTAGGAGACGCGTTCATGGCGGATTGGTCATTCCCACTGTTGTACGCGTTTCCTCCAGTCCCCGTCATTCCTCAAGTGTTGCAGAGGTTACGGAGGTTCGGTTCCCACATGATCCTCAGTGCTCCAGATTGGGCCAGGAGAGCGTGGTACCTGGACCTTCTAGGAATGTCCATCTGCCCTCTGCGCCGTTTTCCCTACCGAGAGGATCTCCTCTCGCACAAGAGGGTGGGGGGGGGCAGATTCTCCATCCAGAAGTCAAGACTCTCAACCTTCACGCTTGGTATCTGAAAGGTTGAGGTATAAGGATTGGGACCTCCCGGATGACGTGATGGCGGTGTTGCTTTCGGCCAGGCAGCCTGCAACAAAATCCCTGTACCGTTGGTGTAAATTCTGCGACTGGTGCAGAGATCAGTGTTGATCCTTTTCAGTGCTCCATTCCTATGGTTTTGTCTTTCTTACTTTCTTTGGCCCACAGGGGCCTTCAAGTGGGTACCATTAAAGGTTACCTGGCGGTGCTGTCTATCTTTAAGCGCTCATCTGAAGAATGTTCTTACTTTAACATTCCTTTGATTTCTCAGTTTCTTAAAGGACTGACTATTGTATTCCCGCCGTCCCCTTTACTGGTTCCGGTTTGGGATTTGAATTTGGTTTTGAAATTTCTAATGGGTGCTCCGTTTGAAACTTTGCTCTCTTGTCCTTTGAGATTACTGTCCTTCAAGACTGTGTTCTTGGTTGCGGTTACTTCCGCTCGCAGAGTGAGTGAATTGCAGGCACTTTCATCTAAGCCACCCTTTACTGTCTTTCACAAGGACAGGGTTGTACTGCGAGTACGTCCCTCTTTTCTACCTAAGGTAGTTTCTGAATATCATTTGAGTCAAAAGGTGGTTCTTCCATCCTTCTACCCTCCTCGTCATCCTGGTAAGGAAGAGGAGCGACTCAATCGGTTGGACCCTAGGAGAGTTCTGAGGTTTTACATTTCTAGGATGTCCAGGGTCTTTGTGGGATATCTTGGACACCGATTGGGCCAGACTGTTACCAAACAGACCTTGTCCATGTGGATTATCCTCACCATTACAGAGTGTTACTGATTGGTGGGTAAGTGGTGGGTAAGTACCCTCCTGAGGGGTTGCGAGCTCATTCCACTAGGGGCATGGCTACTTCCACCGACCTCCAGTGGGTTGTTCCTATTAGGAATGTTTGTGATGCCGCTACATGGACTTCAATACATAACTTTGTTAAACATTATTCCCTGGATACAATCCATGGTCAGGATATGGCCTTTAGGAAGGCGGTTCTTTATTCCGCAATCTAATTGGGTATTCTAAATTCTTTTCCCTCCTCCATTTACTGGTACTGCTTTGGGAGTCTGTCAAAGATGTGGAATACGCTGGAGGACACAATCCATTTGAAGAACAAGTTACTTACCAAACTGGTAACGTTCTTTCGACTGTATGTTCCTCAAACGTATTCCACATCGCCCTTCCCGCCTGCCCCTCTGGAGAATTTCCTATGTGATTGCAGCTTCCGTTTCCGCAAGGCTAAGTGCAGTCAAGCAGGCATGAGACTGGTGCCACACGTTCTGAGGGAAAAAACTTAAACTGAGGCTACGGGCGCTGTGCGTCCGATTTATAACATCCGGTGATGTCGCCCTCGACTGAGGTCTTCGAGGGACATCGGCCCGATGCCATCGACGCAGGACGCCCTCTGTCGAAAAAGTTTCCGAAGTGCACAGCTGTGGACTTTACATGTCAAAGATGTGGAATACGTTGGAGGAACATCCAGTCGCAAGAATGTTGTCAGTTTGGTAAGTAACTTGTTCTTTGGCCATAAATAAAACTATTGTTAGAGTAATCTGTGATTCCCATTGTGTGAGCTCATTGTGGACCCTTTACAAGCTCACCACCTCTGAATTACTTAGCCTAGACCGCCTGTCACTGCTACCTAAACTGATTTGGCTACAGCTTCCCAAAGTTGTTCCTGTCACAATATAGATTGGCCTTCTATTCATCTGTCTCCCATGCCAGAGTATAGAAAATCAGTCCTAACAAATTGGTGTACAGCAGTGGGCTGACCCTCTCTGCAAAACATATGGTTGTTTTGTGGAAAGGATCTGTATTGGTACCACAGTTTAGCTCTTTGGTGGTGTGTCTGGATAATACTTACACAGAACACTGTACTTTTTGATTGCCTTGTAGAAAGAAGTCACCTACTGTACTAGATATAATGGAACAAATCACTTTCACCACTTCAAGTGCCTCCAAAGTGGATCAGTTGAGAAAGTTGTGTGCTTAGAGGGGCTTGACAGTCTCTGGCACAAAAGCAGAGTTGTTTGTAAACATTCTAGATTTTGAAAGAAATAAGGTTGTGCCTAACTTAACAAATGGTCCTGATAGTGGGGTTGGACCCAGCACCAGTAATGTGTAATTGTTGCCACTGCAGTGGCTAATATTGAGGATGAGGAGGAGGAAAGTGCATCCTCTGGAATTCTGGCTGTGACCTCCTCAGATGCATCCTAGGTTTCCTAAAGATCTCTTAAGTATGTATGAAGAGAAGAATGACACAATTAACTGACTTGTAACTTTTGAGTATGCGTGTGAGGTACAAGCAGTGAGTGATGCTGACAGGATTGCATGGTTGATCAGCAGACTGCTGCATTCTGACTGCAGTGCCATTATGGAAATGTCAAAGGCTGATGATTAGACTTTGTAAAACTGAAGCAATCTCTTATGCTCAAGTTTGGGAAGACTCCGGCCCAATACTTGAGGAGGTTTAGAGAATACAAAATAAAGTATGACCTATGTAACATTTGTTGCAGATTCTTTGAAAAAAAATGTGTGTGGCTGAATAGAGGGATATCAAGTAAACACCTTTGAGGGCATGATCAATTTGGTCATGCTTGAACATATTTGTTCCTCTTGTTCTCCAGAGCTTAAGCAGCATTTGGCTGACGCAAAGGAGTTAAATCCAAAGAGGCTAGCCATTGCTGCTGACTTATGAGTATCACATAGATTGTCCCATAAGGACAAGCCTTCTTCAGGTAAGCGGGAGGAGGTGAGAAGCAGAAAGAGAAAGAGGGTTGGGGCTACTGATAAAACTATATGTCCAAGAAGGCCCAAAAAGTTTTATAAGGGGAATTCATCAGAATCGGGTCAGGGTAGAGGGACTAACCCTCCCAGGCATGTGAGTGATTTCTCTAAGCCTCCCTATGTGTCAATTGCCAGTGGGACTTGTTACACTTGTGGAGCAAGTGACCACATTAAGGGGGACCCCAAATGTAAGGGAAATACCTTGGGGGTCCACTCTGCCAGTCTGGCCTTCTCTCAGTATGAGGAAGAAGAGATGGCAGGGGTGTTCTTCCGTTTCTACTGCGTTCCCTCAGAGGAAGAGTCTGAAGTTAGTCTAGATTCCTTGGAAACCAGTAGTGCTGGAGCATTGGCTCCCATCCCAGTCCTATTGCATGGTAATAATTCAAATGAGGATAGTGATCAGGTAAGATGTGTAAATGCTTCTACTGTTTGGAACACTGGTGTTATACTGATGTAGCTTCTTCCTTAATGGCAAACCCACAGGTTCTTGCCAGGGTTCCTGTGGGGGACACTCAGTTGGCTGTAGGCCCTTTCTTAATGTTTCAGTAGCACCTGTCATTCAAACTGTGAATAGAGAAATGGTTAGGGCATCTGTCAATATGAGGAGAGTGGTTCCTAGAAGAGTGCTGGGTGATTTGAGTCTTCAAGACTTAGGTCCTAATAGGCCCCCGCCAGACCCTTTAAGCACTAGTTCTCAAAAGCAGGCTGTCTTAGTCAGGCCTAAGGGAAAATACATGGCCAGAGGAGACTGAAACAGAGGCAGAAGGAAGGAGAATAACCCCCCTGCCTTACCTACAACATCTGTTAAGGTAATTGGAAGATTCCCTATTCCTAGCTTGGAAGAAGGACCCCAGAAAACCTTGAATCCTATGGGCCTCCCCAGCTGCCTATTATACAGGTAGAGGAGCGTCCAAGGAGAAAAAGAAGTATGGGCCAACAGAAAAGGAAACCATCATGGTTAGGCCTATGGAAGAAGGCCTGCTTCCAATAGGAGGATTCTCTGCCAGTGAAGCAAAGGATTCACAAGGAAGGTGGGTTACTGCAAAGTAAACTCACTGAGCCCAACAGAGCAAACTTGAGAGGTTGGAGGTTACTCAGGTTGTGAGGCCCTTCCTCCTAGAGTTGGTGTGACATTCCCCTGGTGATGCATCCTAGTGTCAGGATATCACCTGTGTTGTCTAACACACATTCTTGCTGGCCTATGATGGGGGTCCCAGAACAAAACCACTGTAGGAGTCCCCCTCTCTGTCACCAGGTTGACGGGGGTGAAACAGGAATTCTATTACTCCAGATTTCACTTTTAGGAGTGAACTCATTGCTACCAGAGACTAGGCCTAATTTCATTAGCTCTTTGACTCTGGAGACCTCATGCAATAGGTTGCAAAGGGTGATTGCTAATCACAATCCCGTATGCCCTTGTTCCACCCCACAGAGAATGACTGCCAAGTCAGTCACTGACACCCTACTGCATGACCGGTACAGAGGTAGCTCCTCTGCTGTGCCCAGTAGTGGTCAGACCCAGTGGAGGGATGGTGAAGGAACCTGTCCAGTGTTACTGAGCTGTCATCCACAGGATGGTCTGAGAGAGAGATCTGTCAGATCTCTCATGAGTTTGATTGGAGCTCTTAGTGAGCCCCAGAGAAGGAGACGGCACCTTCTCCTATCAAACATGTTCTGTAATGGTGCATGAGGATTAGGCAGGATTCATATTGGGGAAATCAACAATGTCCAATATACGAGGGATATATAATATTTATTGCGCAGATACCACAGGACAGTCATAAGATCGCTTTTTCACTGGACATGCAAAAAGCGTTCGATACGGTGTACTGACCCTTCTTATGAGACGTTGAATAATTATGGGTTTGGACCAAATTTTATTTGGTGGGTAAAAGTATTGTACACGCAGCCATACGCCCGAGTGTATGTGAATGGGGTGCTCTCGCCAGTACTATCATTGGAGGGCAGCACCCCTATTTGCCCTAGTGATGGAGCCATTGGCAGATCTTATGCGAGCTCGCAATGCGAGCGCCGGGATCCACATTGGGCAGGTGGAACTCATCACATTGTATGCTAATGACCTAATGATGTATATACGAGACTCTGGGAAACATCTGAAAAAGATATTAACTGTGGTATGTGAGTTCAGAAACTATTCTGGTTTGCGTTTAAACAGCAGCAAATCTGAGGTCTTTCCGTTAACGGACAGTACACTGGAACCATGTAATATTTTTGGGCTGCGGTGGTCGTCCTCGAATATAAAATACCTTGAAATTGAGATTGCACGTTCACCAGCTCTTACTAAATCACTTAATTACGACACCCGAGTAACTAAAATTGGTGTCAAACTGGAGAGGTGGAATCAACTCCCTATTTCATTGATGGGGTGCATCGCACTGATAGAGATGACCATCCTCTCTCACCAAGTCTCCATCTGTTTTGCAATATACCTCTAGGGCCTGGTAGATCGTTTTTCAATAAAATAGCTCAGATATGTTCCTCATTTGTTTGGAAAAGGCAGTTTTGAGTAAAATGATAACTCACACTGGCCAATGAGCTTGGGGGACTGTCCGCCCCTGATTTTGAACTGTATTATCTAAGTGTGCAGGCGTATTTTGCTACATACTGGGTAGATTATGGCCCAAAGTCATTGCACATGAGGCTGGAGAGGCAGGGGGTCTCCCCAAAGGCACTGATACATTTAGTTATAGTGGAGGCACATCACCACACCCATCAGATGGATCCGGTGAAAGCCACGCAGGTAGCTTGGGCTAAGCTAACCAGGTGCCCCAAGAATACAGTGTTATACAACAAGGCCATACCGATTTAGGGCATGCCGTTCCTGAGCCCAACATGGGATAAACCAATGTCAGTGCATTGGCGGGAGGCTGGCATACTAAATCTGGGCGACTTGTTTTATGAGGGGACCTTTGTCACATGGGGCTTAATTAAGGTGCATGTAGGTGATACGCTGCTCCGCAGGCACCAGTATTGCCGTATTCACTCAGCCATGGCATCAGTGTGGCCTGGGTTTCCCCAATAACCTGCATCACGGTCATGCCTTAGCTGCATACTAATGCTAGATATGAGGGAAAAAAAACGTATCAGTGTTATATAAACTGGCCCAGATGGCCTGCAGCGTGCAAACAGACATAAAGGGTAAATGGGAAAGGGATCTTGGCGTCACTTTTGCAGACACACACTGATTGCAAATTTGTAAACTAACAAGGCAGGTATCATTGAACTCAGGTACAGCCTAATTCACTTCAAGATCTTAAACAGAACACATTTCTCTTCGGCTGATCTTATGAGAATGTACCCTTCCTCGGAAGGGAGATGTCCCAGATGCAATGTTTCGGAAGCTGGAATATTGCATATGCTGTGGTCGTGTCAGGCACTGCCGGGGTATTGGAATGCAATATGTCAACTAGACGAAATTGTAGGCCAGCCTTTGTTATGGGAACCCTCGATATGGGGGATACGTTAAGAAGCTGAATCCATTGAAGCGCAAATTTCTGAATCTTGGACTTACGCTGGCAAAAAGGGCTATCCTGATGCGCTGGACCTGGAAAGCGGCCCCCCCGTATGACAACTGACTTCATGACATTCTGTGGGCTAATGACAAGGAATAAACATATGTCAACCTGCAGGCCCCAGTGCGTCGTCCACGAGACATTTGGGGAGATTTCGGCAACATTTGGAACATAAAAAAGTAGACCATGCAAGCAGCTGAACAGTATTGTGGATGCGTTGTACAGGTCTTGGAATACCTTTGATGGCAAATTATTACTGTCTATTTATGTTTTACATTGCTGTACACTTGTGCAAAGGAAAATAAAAAACATACATTAAAAAAAAAGTGTTCTGTAAATCCCTGACCACCTATCAGTGGTCTGGCCTTGCCATGTTTCACAGCTTGGCAAGGTAAACTATTCAGAAGGCCTTGGTGGACCTGTCCAGGTTACCATAATGTTTCCAATGAATAGTATGAAGGATTTTATCTTGAGAGATAGAATGGGAGTCCTGCCTATGACTACAGGAAGGGAGTCGGAGACATCGGTGTCCTTCCCTGCCCTGTGTGCTTCAGCAGTCCTGCTAATGGTTCCAGTGAGGATGGCCTAGTGTCTCCTCACCTGACCCCTTATCTCCCCCGATGTTGTCACTGACACCCTTTATAAGAGGATGGTGTAAAGCAGACTGTATTCTGGGAGTGAGTGAACCCACCAAGTTTCAGTATTGTGACTCAGAACCAAGAGAAAGTTCTGACAGTTGGTGTGAGATGCACCCTGTGTTGGAACAAAGAGTATATGAGCATTCTAGCTGTCCAAAGTCCAGATCTGAGGATCTCGAGGGGTATATAGATAAAGCGAGTTTTGTATTCTGTATGGACCCTAGAGCTCAGTATTATGTCCCCAAGACTGAGGCTCACTAAGAGGTAACACCTTAGTAGATCAGCTCTGTACTGTAAATTACAGCTGCTGCCATGATCTCTCTGCAGGGTATGGCAACATCTTCCTTGCAGTCTATGCTGAGGAGACGACGACGGCAGTTTCAGCCTTTTCAGAGCCTTACCTCAGTGTATGGACCTCTGGATTGGTGGCTGCAACCGACTCCTGTCACATGAGTTTAGCCCCTGTTCTGAATGGGAAAATGGATCTCCGCAATACATGTCTGGATGTCATGGCAGATTCAACCCCCTCTTGGAAGGAACCGGGTCTAGCTCAAGAGACTGGGTGTCAGGACCTTCATCAGGCCGACCTGTTCAGGAAGACAGCCAAGTGTTAAAATTAACAGGAGCCATTGGCTTTCCTCATGCATGAAGTTGGTGTATGAGGGGACATGATGGAACCTCTTATCAGTGAAGTACTTCATGTCTTCATGTACAGAACTGGGCAACCCCCACTACCCAAGCCCAAGTGAGGACTTTCCTGGGCCTCACTGGGAAACACAGGAGCAAAGTGGCAGCCTATAGCAATATAGCTTTCCCTCTGA
Source organism: Ambystoma mexicanum (assembly GCF_040938575.1). NCBI lineage: Eukaryota > Metazoa > Chordata > Amphibia > Caudata > Ambystomatidae > Ambystoma > Ambystoma mexicanum. The sequence continues at coordinate 267,291,308 of NC_090925.1, read as the reverse complement.
CTGGCCTCACTACTCATAGGGGACTTAGAGTTCTTATGGACCTCTGAGTGTGAGAAGGCCTTCACTGGCCTGAAAGAATACTTAGGTCAGGCCCCTGGGTTAAAGGCACCTGATGGAAGAGATTTTTCCTAGTGCAGACATGCCTATGACACTGGGATAGTTTGAAAACTTTCACAGCTTAAGGTGAGTAACATCCTATATGTCTAATCCGCTACCAGTTTGGGAGTGGAGAACTCAGTTGGCCCCTGTTGGAGAATAGTTCATTGTATGGTGCCTTAAGAAGTTGAGGTCCTACCTCCATGAGACTCACTTCACTGTGTATACTCACCCTAAGCCTTTGAAGTGGTTGATGGATGTTAAGGGAAATAATCCAAAGTGGCTCAGCTGGTTCATGAGTCTGCAGGCCTTGAACTTCAATATTGGACATAGGCCAGATCCCAAATGTACCATTTTTGATGGGCTGTCCAACAGGGATAACCGACTGGAACAGAGGACCCATCCAGGGGTGGATTAGTTCCCCCTGTCCCTTAGTCTGTGGGAGAGGGGCATGCATTAGAAAATATTTCTCTTTACTGTACCTTTCCTTCCATCTTTATTGAACCCCCAAACTTTTTGCTTTTATTTTTTAATCTGACCCATACTTTGACATTGCAATGAAGCCTTAAGCTTCACTACAATGACCTTTGCTAATTTGTTATGGGTAAACTGATATGTCGTTCATAATGTCAGTACTGGGAAACCTTGTTTCCCTTAGTCATGTTACTATGTTACTACATTTGGCTACTTTTGTATCACTTGTGGTAACTTTTTATCATTGTGCACAGCAGCTTACACTGCAGTACAATGAGGTGCATTTTTGTTTTGCCCTAGACTAACACTTCAAATGCTTTGGTACACTCTTCATTTTATCTAACCTTCTTGGGGAATTTGGATGAAGAGATGACATTCCGTGGAGAAGCTATACTCCTATAGTTCTCTATAAAGTTATGATAGTACCCTGCGAGACCTAGGAAGGCTCTCGCTTGGGTTTGAGTAGTGGGGGTAGCCCAGTCCTGTACAGCTTGTACTTTACTAGGCAAGGGCCTAATTTCACCTCTTCCTACCATAAGTCCAAGGTAGACAACTTTACTCTGACCAATTTGACATTTACTTGCCTTTATGGTCAGATGGGTCTGTTCAAGCGCCTGTAACATTTCCAAGGTGATGAAGATGTTCTTCCCAAGTGGGGTTGAACACTACAATGTCATCCAGGTATGCCATGCAGAAGTCCTCTAACCCATTCAGAACATGGTTCACCATCCTTTGGCATGTTGCAGATGCATTCTTGAGTCCAAAGGGCATGACCTTAAATTGTTACAAACCTCCAGGGGTCGAGAATGCAGTTTTCTTCTTGGCATGGTCTGTCAGAGCTTTTTGAAAATAGCCTGAGGTTAGGACAAAGATACTGAGGAATGTGACAGCTCCAAGTTTATCCACCAGCTCATCTGTCCTAGGAAAAGGATGGGCATCAGACTGCATTCAGAGCCATATAGTCCACGTAGAATCTCAACTCTTTGGTTCCCGCTTTTGGCACTAGTACAACTGGACTAGCCCATGGACTTGTAGATGGCTTAATAACCCCACGGTCAAGAATCTTGTTGACCTCTTCCTTTATATGAGTTCTTACATGATCAGACATTCTGTAGCCCCTGCTTTTGACAGGGAGATTGTCACCAATGAGGATATCATGCTGGCACCAAGGGATCAAGACTGGTGTCTGAGAAAACAGATGGGCAAACTGAGATAACAGAGCCCTGCACTCCTCCTGTTTCTGCAGTGTCAGATCAGAAGAGAGTTTTACTCCTTCTATAGCTTCATCTGAAGGGTGTCGCCTGAGGAGATCAGGGAGAGACTCACTCTCCTCTTCCTCTTGGTCAGAAGATAGAAGCAAAGCTCCTAGTTCTGGTCTGGAGACATAAGCTTTGAAACGAATAGTGTGAAAGACCCTAGAGGCCTCTTTGGGGTTGCCCAAGTCCACTAAATAATTGCCCTCTTCAAGTTTGCCTACAACTTTGAAGGGACCTATCCATTTGTCCTGCAAGACTCTTGGTCTTGTGGGAACCATAACTAGAACTAGCGTGCCTGGAGTAAACTCTACCATGTTAGCTTTCTGGTCATACCAATGCTTGACCAGGGCTTGATCAGCCTTCAGGTTTTCAGAAGCTTCAGTCATCAGTTGTACCATCCTCTTCCTGAGGCCTATTGCATAGTCTGTTACATGGACTGGCTTTAAGGGTGGACCACTCTCCAATGATTCTTTGATCAGGGCCTCTGACAGGATAACCATAGAGAAGCTCAAAGGAGCTGAAACCCACTCCAGCTTGAGGCACCTCTCTATAAGCAAAGAGAAGGCATGGAGGTAGAAGGTCCCTGTTAGGGAGGATTCTCTTATAAGGCTAATTTCCCAAACCTAGTGAGTCCCCCAGCAGCTTTGCTGGATTTTTTTTTTCTCCTGCTAAGCGTGAGACTCTTTTACTCCCACTCTTAGGCATGATTTGAGATGTGTCTCTGACTATTTGTGTGATTTTGGGCTATGGGGTTTTCTTTTTACTCCATAGGGTATCATCTATTTTTTATGTGTGTGTTACACAGCACCCTCAGTGCAGTGACACAAGGGTGTCATAGTGACCCCCAAACATAGACTCCATACCCTGGGACTGACTACTGTCTCCCAGGGCATGTAAAGACACCATTTACTTTACTAGTCCTAAATTGTGAACAGCACCAGTACAAACCATCATATTGTGGAAGTACTGGAAGGGGTTAAGTATATTGCCCCTGGGTCTGTTTTCAATGGGGCACTGTCCAGTCCCCCCTTGTCGAGTTTCTGGCTGGTGGCAGTGGTTACCACGTGAAATATTCCACCGGAATATTCTTTATGGGATTTTCCCATTGATTTTAAAAGCACCACTTTTTGGTGCAATGTTAAAGATACCGCCAGTTTATTTATTTAATATTAAATTCACGGTTGGGTCTTTTTGCCAGAACTCTTTTCTAAAATGGCGTTCGTGTCCGTCTCTGTAACTCTGACCAAGGTCAAACCCTTTGTTCCACTTTTTGGCAGGCTTCTCCACAGAAGCCCTCCAAATGGGACCACTCTGTCTGGGTTCCACAGGATGGGTGGGGAGGGGAATTGACACCCTGGACTGCGTTGCCTTCTTCTCAAGTCTCACTCTGTTCTGATTGGGCCAGTGGTGAGCCGCCCGGCTCACCACTTAGCATGTTTGAGTGACAGCTAGGCTGTTGAATGGAGGTTTTTCTGCATAAAAGCAGGGCCTTTGGGACTGGAACTTCAGAAGTCGCCACAAAACCTAAGAATCTGAAGAGGGAAGAAGCTGAACCATCTGCAACGACGACACCGCCGGTGAAGCCCTGCTGCAATTACCTCACCACTTTCCCAACAACAAGAGAAGATCTTCTGCTGGACGAGTCTTCTTCCTCTGAGCTGGTGGGACCAACCAGTTCGCCCTTTTCGCCTTCTAAAGGCGTCTCTTGGTCGAATCGCCCGTGCCAAGCACCCCGGCGGCCGGATAGCCAAGCTTCACCACTTTGACCGCAAATAAAAGGAACGCACCTTTTATTGACGAACTCCGCGGCTGGTCTCATCCCTGTGCAGTGCAACGACTCCACGTTTCCTCCTCGACGAGATCCTCTCTTCCCCTGGTCGAAACTGCAACCACTGCCAGGAACAACTGCCACCGCTGGAGCGTCCTCTCTGTTTAAGGTAGTGTGTCCTGCCTGGCCTCCCTTTCTTCGGTTTGCCCAAGGTGACCCTTAAATCCTTGGCTTGCCAACTGGGTTGGCCCCAGACCTTCTAACTTTACCTTCTTGAATAACCCCAACCTCTTTTTGAACATTCTGCAAAGAGAACTTTTAGTGCATTTTAAACCGTGTGATCCTGGGCACATTTCGCTTTGCTCCCTTTAAAGTGGGCCTGGCCTATGAACTTTGGCTCTACAGTCTATACTGCCTTTATTCCCTTGCTGAGAACTCCTAAAAGTGTTGGGACCTGTTTTATTTCTAGGCTCTGCCTTTTTCTCTCCCTTTAACTGAACTATTGGAGTGGCATCAGGTTATGCGCTCACATCTGTATTAACAAATTGTGGTGTTTTAATTCTGACTTGTCTAATAGTTACTAAGGGAGGTGTGTATACTTTACCTGACTGTGTTTTAACTTGCTTTTGATTTAGAGTGCTAGTATATTGCCGAAAGTGTGTTTTAAATAAATGATTATATACTTTTTATACAAAGCTCTGCTCAGTGTTTGTTTGCTCTACTGTGTTTTTAGCCCTATTGTTTATGCTCTACATACTGCCCTACCCTTCTTGAGAGAAGTCTGACTGCTCAGCCACAGCTACCAGGTAAATCTGGGTGGTGCAGACTGCTACCAATTGGGTTTACTGCTTACTCCTGTAGTCTTAATCTTTTTGCAGTGTTCCCTAAGGGAACTGCACAGGATTCTGCCTAACAGTCCCACTTTCTTCTCTGGAGTTTGTCTAAGGCACCTATCATGCTCTTCGTTGTACGATTAAACCTCTCTACCAGTCCATTTGTTTGAGGGTGGTAGGCAGTTGAGAACTTGAAAGTCACTCCACAGATTTTCCACATTGCTTGCATGTAGTGGGACATAAAATGTGACCCCCTGTCAGAGTTTACTTCCTTAGGAAAACCTACCTAGGTAAGAAATACCAAGTAGGGCCTTAGCCACTGCCTGAGCAGTAACAGTTCTCATATGCATGGCGTCGGGGTATCTAGTAACATGGTACACTACATGCAATATTAATTGGTTGCCTGAGGAGGTTGAAGGGTCTAGGCGATCAACAGTGTCAATCCCCACTCTCTCACCACTTGGAGGGACACTAAAGGTACCACATTCTTGTAACCACTTTTACCAAAGATCTGGCAAGTGTGGCAGCTTCTACAATGTTTGTCAACATCTGCACCCATCTTTGTCCAGTAAAAGAGCAGTAAGAGTCTCTTTGGTCTTCTTGGAACTCAAGCGACCAGCTCATGTGCTAGTTAGTAGAAACCTTGGTGTTATCCCTTGGGGTACTACCAGTCTCCTGAAGTCCCCTGAAGTAGACTCTGTAGGCTCACTGTAGAGGAGTCCCTCCTCCCAGTGAGGTCTATGCTTCCCTGGCTGTCTCCCTTCCAGCTGTTAAGCTGTCTCCTGGTGTAGACCTTCTAGAGAGGTATTCTCCCATCACAGCCCCAATCTTAGCCAGGTGGCCTGCCTTATCATTTCCCTCCTTATCCTCTCCTGGTGTTTTTAAATGCCCACACATTTTTCTCCAGTATATTGTTAAATTATTCTCTGACACCAATTTGTCTATGGCTTGTATCATTTTTCCATGTTTAAGTGGCTTTTTGTTGTATTTAACCATGCCTCAAAGCTATTCCGTGCATAGTCAGAATCAGTCACCAGGACAATTTCACTGAACTTTTTATCAACTGCAGTAGCAATTGCTTTATAATGGCTGCCAATTCTGCCACCTGACTGCTCCTAGCTCCAATCCTCATCCCTATACTGGGGACGCCTTCACATTTCAACCAGACATTTCCTATTCCTGCCACTAATTGTTTATTACTGTCATTTTCAATGTGAAAAGCACAACCATCCACATATACAGTTGGCAAATCCTTGCATGTTTTTTCATCAAAAGCTTTGTGTGGTGATTGTTCAAATTCCTGCAAACTAGTTTCCACTTCCATTTCATTTGGTATTTGTTCAGCTGCGCAGTCATGTAAGTCAGCTAACCCTTGAGCAATTGGGTTCTTTTTATTTTGTCCATATCTCACTTCTACGGGAAAACCTTGTAATGCCAGCGTCCACAAAGTGATTCTGGACTGCGCTAGATTACCTGATCTAATTCTTTTACTCTCTAAAAATTGCAAAGGTTGATGATTTGTTTCAATAATCACCTTTTCTCCCTGAACAATGGGGCGGAAATGTTGTAGCGCCCACACAGTGGTTAATAGGGCCTTTTCACATTCATTAAATTTCATTTCAACTTGGGAAAATGCCTTACTTGCATAGGCAATGGTTTTGTGATTCATATCGCGTTTTTGTGATAACACTGCTGACATACAATGTTCAGAAAAACCTATTTCTATAAAGAAATCCCTGTCCTTTATGGGGTATGCTAAACATGGTGCCTTCACAAGACATTCCTTTAATTTAGCCACTGCATCAGACTGCTCTTTTTCCCATTTCCAGGGAGTATTCAGTTTAAGCAGTTTAGTCAATGGTTGAGTGATTTCTGCATAATTTTCAATGAACTTTCTGTTATAGCCCGTCATCCCTAATAAACTTTTTACTCCTTTCACATTTTTAGGATCTTTTAATCTTTGTATGGCCTCTATTTTCTTCTTTTGTGGATTTAGCCCATGTTCAGTCACTTCATGCCCTAGAAAGTTCACTTTTTTCTTGCACCATTGTGCTTTTTGCAAAGATACTTTGGCGCCTGCTTTCTGCAATTGGCCAAGTAGATGTCTTATTTCATCAAAATGGCTTTTCAGGCTTTCATTTTTTATCAGGACATCGTCCACGTAAACTATTGTTCCTCTTTCCGCTGCATCCGGCATGGCCTTTCTCAAAAATATGCCAAATTCATTCCCACTATTGATGTACCCGAACGGAGCTCTAAGCCAGGCGTATTGAGTCCTGTCAAATGTAAAGGAAAATAAATTCTGTATCTCCTCTGCCAATGGCACGCACCAATATCCAGAGGTGAGATCTAATGTGGTAAATACATTTGAACCATGTACCTGAGCTCTAGGCCCTGATCAATGAATGGCAGTGGCCATCTAGATACTGGTACTCTTTTATTTAACTCTCTCAAGTCTGCACATAGCCGCCATTGACCATTTGGCTTTAACACACCTAAAATAGGTGCATTGGATGTGCTATGAATGGGCCTGATGATTCCCCGCGATTCCAAATTTTTAATAATCTCTGCCAATGATTCTAAACATGCCAGCGGTAGTCTATACTGGCGTACAAACACTGGATTTCTGCTACACCCTTCTGGTAGTGTGGCCACATGTAAATCAGTTAAACCACAATCATAAGCATCTTTTGCAAATACATCCTTAAACTCCATAAATATCTCCCTCAGATTGTCCCTATCCTCATTGCTTTCACACGCATCCGCTAAGGAGATCTGCTCTTCTACCATTTTGGAAAATTCTGGAAAATCTTCTGGTAAGGGAATCTCAGCGCTTTCCTCTAACTGTGTGGCTGTGTCTTTTTGTAAAGCTGCCACTTTTAAATATTTTGGCATATCAGCTTCCACTTCAATGGGCTGATTTTCTGTTTCATTTTCATTTAAATTAAATATTATGCAATCCTCTTGATGGCAGCACACTGTCTCATTTGAATCATAAGGATACACAGAATTCATTTTAAATATTCCTTTGGGCTGAGAATCCAGGTGTTCTGGCAACTCACCCTTGGCATCTACATACTTTTCAGGGATATTTCCAATCACCATGTTATTTAAATCTGCCGTATAATGTGATTTTTGTATGGCCATTCCTAATGGGGAGTTTTCCTCTAAATGAATATCCTGACAACCTTTATTATTTACCATAATTTTTACAGATCCTTCACCAATGTCTACCAATGGAATGCATTCATAATACAGGCCTTGCTGTTTTATGGATTCATTCAGGCATACAAATGCATCAGAGCCTTTCATCTGCTGTCCATTTTTGCATTTCAGTTTTATTGCAAACTGTTTTGTAAATGCAGGAATAATAGTATCTTTCCTCATTTGTAATTCGATTGCATAAGGAACCAGTTGTGCACAATGATAAGCCCTTCTTCTGTCTTCAAATTCAGGTGCCGGACCACCTAGGCGTGACCATATTTTTTATTAAGGAAATCTAACACCATACACATTCTGTGCATGACGTCATTGCCCATGTAAAATTCATTTTGTGCTCCACTCACTATCCATACATTATGGTAAATTGTTTTCTGCCCAATGCTAATTTTAAGCATGCATCTGCCTGCAATTCGGTTTTCAAAGTCTGGACTGTCCAACCCAGAAACATATTGGTTTTTAATCCTAAATTTCGGGATTTCTTCCCTCTCCATAATTTTTTGCAACAATTTCTCATTAATGAAGCTCCTTTCATGTCCAAGCGCTAAAGCGGCTTTTATTGTTTTAAAATAGTCATTTATACCAACATGAACCCATGGTTGCTCATCTTCCATGTGTATTTCTGCCAGAGTGGTAATGTGTTTTTCTGAAACTGTTTTAGGAGCAATATTCTGTTTGCATGTTTTCTCTTTTAAATAAAAACGTAATGTGTGCTCATCTATGGCAGTCTGCCAAATTTTTCCTTGGGTCCAAGTATATTTGTACAGGTAGTTTTTCATTGTCGCTCTGCATTTTTTCTTGACACATTAATATAACAGTGACACTAGGTATGCAGCTATTCTGGAGATATACCTCCACAGCATCATTTGTTTTGGCAACGGTGTGACATTCATTTATATTGCTGTTTTGTGATTTTAGTTTCTTAGGCCTCAATGGTTTTTTGGTTAAGGACCACAGCACTCCATTCACCCCATCTATGAGAGGAGACAATCTTTTCAGGCAATCTGTCCCCATCAGAAATGGAATTTCACAAATAGATGTGATCAATACCTCTTGTTTCATTCTGTGCTTTCCTATTTTTATGTCAACCTCAGTTACACCTATGATGGGCACCTCCTCCCCATTAAAGTTATGCACTGGACCTTGATTTTCCTTCACTGTGATCTGACTCTGTGGGGGTCTCCCTTCATTGATACTCTTTACCAGCTCCTTGGACATAATTGTGGCCTGTGCGCCAGTGTCAATCATAGCAAAGGTGTGGCATTTTTCTTCTACAGTGATGGGTGCATAATATCTGTCCTCAACTTCCTCTAATACACATAAGAAGTGTGAATTCTTACTGATTTCAGGGCTCACCTTTCTCAGGTCTTTTTCACTTTTGGCTAAGCACATTGATAAATGGAAAGACATTTTTCCCTCCTTTTTTACCCATTTCTGCGCGAGAGACTTTATTCATTTCTCCATGATCAGATGTTTTTTGGAGTGTGGCCACTGTTCGCCCATCCATCTGGGTAACATCAGAGACCACATTACAACCTTCCAACTGAACATGTGTAACAACATCATTCAGCAATTTGTCATTTTGTAATTCTGTGCATTTGTGATCATTTAGTGTGATACCAGCCCTTTCAGCCTCTTCAAAAATATGTGGCTCAAAGAATTCTTCAGGTGATTGACTTGTACCCTCCTTTTGAGTATTTCCTTTTTCTGTCTGTGTTTGGTCATTGTTTTGCTTGCCCAGGGAAGGAGCTATAGCATCCACTTACTCCCTGTTCACTGGTATTCCCCATACATGAGTCATTTTTCTTAAATCTGTCCCTTTGTTCTTTTGGAATTCCTAATGTTTCTTTTTCATTTGTGCAAATCTTTACTGTTTTATTTAGCTCTAAGTTAAACCGTACCGCTTTTTTAGAAGTATTTGCACTTTCTGTCACAAGTTCATTTACTGGCACTTTCATTTTTAATCCATTAGGCATCTCAGAGTCGTTATGCAAAATTTTATCAGAGCAATCTGTCATTTTGGCACTGCAGTTATCATGAGTACTTAGTCACTTTTCGGAAGCCCCCCGGTCATTGCTATGGCCATCAGCCCCCTCTTTGGAAGGTTGTTTTTGCGCTGTATAGAGCTTTCCTATTTGCTCAGCTAACATTTTCACTTGGGCCTCAAGGCACTTGAACCTTTTCATCTCTCTAGAATCCTCTTTCTGTGGCCTAGGTCGATATTGGTTGTTTTCCCCCTGATTGAATCTATTCTGATACCTCTCAGGTGATTGATGTCGGTTGGGATGGTTTCTGAACTCTTGATTCATTTGTGGAGGGGAGCGGGTTGCACCCATCCTTTGATTATAGTCCCCTGGTGGGGAATCATTGTACTGACGTGGATTGTAGTTCACGTTTTGCCTCATGTCCTGTCTCTCAGATTGTGGGTACTGGCCCCTATGTTGATTTCCATTATCAGTAAATCGATCCACATATCGGGGTCTATCCTGATTACCATATATCATGGTGTTGGGATCAAATCTGCTCTGTGTCCCCAATGACTGGTAGGGACCATCATTTCTTTGATCTTAATTTTGTCTCTGGTTATTGTTCATACCTGCCATATCAGGCCGATATCCTACCCGGGGTCTGTCCCCTAAATACCTAGGGCTGATGTAGCTCTCTCTATTACTAGGATCATGTGATTGGAACATTGGTACAGGAAATGGCGATCTTTGTTGATTACCCCTTTGTTCAGGTGTCACATTATTTTTACCTTGGCTTTGAGCAGACTCGAGGGACATTTTGGCTGACCTGATTTCCATTACTGTGGCTGAGGGTTCTTTAGATTTAGGTCTAGTATCTTTCATTTTATCACTTTCTCTACCCTGACAATAGAGTACCTCATATAGTTTTGTGCTTTGATGTACAATCCATTCAAGGGACTTGTCACAGTCAAATTCACGGACCAATTGGGATATGATGTCTTTCTGTAGCCCATAGAAGTATGCAGTTTTAAACTCATTGGAATTTGGGTCAAAAGATACATCAAAGCGAGAAAATGCTTTTTAAGTCTTGTAAAAATTGGCGAGGGGATGTATTAGGTCCAGCAGTAATTGTGTAAGCGACTTTCTTTGCCTCCTGCAATGACTGAAAAGGAGAAAAATGACGCCTAATTTCTTTTTCAAACTCCAACCAGGTCATATTCTGCTGTTCATTTAATCCCCTTATGATGCTGGCCGTCGGGGTATCTAAAGTTAAATGAAAATATTGTCTGTACTGTTCCTTAGGTATCTGGAGTGCTTTAAAAATGTCATGCACCGCTTCTAAGTGATCCTCAATGCAGCATTCACCTCCCTTTTTAAATGGTTTGATCAGGGCTTTAATGGATTTCATTATTTTTATGGGGCTACTTGTTGCAATGCATGGAATTGCACTATTTTGTGATTCAATCCTGTTTTCAGGTGTATGAGATTGGTGGCTGCCCCCAATGGGAGTATCAAATCCCCCAATGGCACTGCAACCAAGTTCAGTCACCGGCCTAGTGACTGGAGCACTAGCTCTTTGGGCAGAGCTAGAATTCACCTCCACTCCATTGAATGTGGTACCCTGCCGCCTCTCCTGGGACCTGGGAATGCACATTTGCTGTTCTAAGTCCTTACACTTTTTAAGGAGTCTGTTTGCTTCATTTTGCAAATAGTTGTTTTCATCACTCATCTTATTAATTACCTCCTGCATGTCGCACATTTGCATTTGGCATTCATTGAACTCTTTATTTCTCTTGTCTCTTTCTTGAATCATTTTAATCATTTCTTGTTCTGCACTCTGGAGATCACATTCTTTTTCACAATGTTCTTTTTGTAAAATCTGCATTTCTGAAACAACCTCATCTTTATCCTGTCTAATGTGGTCCACTAAGGCTTTTAAGTGTACCAATTCTTGCTCACTATCCTCAAATTGTTTCTTGCTTTTGGATAACTGAGCATCAAAGTCTCTGCATTTTAATTGCATGTCTTTTTGGCATACATCCAATTCTGCTCTTAACATTTCCTGATTTTTACTTGCCCCATCTAATTCAGTCTTTAACCTGTTAATTAGCTGGGTATCATTCTCCTGCATTCGCAGGGACTTATTCAAAATAAACCATATTTTGCCGCATAGCCGTATTAAACAGTCTTTCTCTGCACTCTTATCGGCTGCATTCAATAATCTTGTAAGGCAGACCTGAATTATACTGCCTTCTGCAAAAATATTGTCTAGTTTTTCTTTCTGCACCTCACCCTGAATGCGGTCACGCCATTCTAAGGTGCTGTTCGACGACCACGTCCCATGTGCAAACAACTTTGCCTCTAAATATTGCACTAGGTCTGAAAATGTGGTTTCCCTTTGTGACATTCTGAAATTCGTTTTTAGTGGCACACTGCTATTATAAAATGGGTTCCCTTTAATGTGCAAATGGCAGTGTGAGACACGCTTGCCACGCCCAGTAGGTACTCTATGATCACTTTCCCGGCCTGCAACGCACCATAAATATGTTGGGTATTTTGTGGGTATTTGGGGCTTTGCAGTATTTTCTTACCGCCAAAATACCTTTAGCAATAATCACTCTGTATTCATATTGGGTCACACATAACAATAATACATTGCATTATTTCAGAATTCAGACCTATTTAGATAATGTGCGCGATAATTTGCGTGGTTGGTTGGTATAGTGGTTGGTTTATTTGTGGCCCCAATATCCAACATCCCTTGTTTTTTATCTAGATTGTTCTTGATCACTAGAGAGACCTCAGGCCTACATTTTAGGGATACCACATTTTCAGTGTTAGTGTTGTGTGCCACCATGGGCTATTGTGGTATTTTTGTGGTAATTTCCACTACCTTATATACGGTATGGAACTATGTCCAGAGAGTCTCTCTTCCCGTTGGCTCATGTACCTCCAACAAGCTATGCTACAAACAGTCACTCACAACTGTCCATACTGAATATAATCATGCACACATCTGTTTTAAAATGACAATTGCACTGTTTAAAAATCTACCCACGTTTAAACCTTTTCCCATGCAAAATGAAAGAGAGAAATAATACACACTAGCTATCTGTTTTCAGATATTTTTGTATTATAGAAATTTCCTTTAAACACAGTTTAACCTTTTTTTACAAAAATAAATGAAATGGTACAACAATATTTGTGATAAAATGAACAGAGAGCTGCGAGAATATATTCAATTGGTAACATTAAATATGCTGATAAGGGACTGGGACTCCCTCGAATACACTGACTGAACAGTTTCGCACACTTTCGCACAGCTCCCACACACTTCTGTAATTACCTTATCTGTTCAGCATGAGTTTTCTCCGGCTATTCTCTTTCTGAATTTGGCTCCCTTGAAGATTAACCCCAGTGAAAACAAGCGTCTGCCGTTCTCAAACCGGGGTTATTGCCTGGAATTCTCCGCTTTTGCAGCAGGAATCCTCAGCCAGGAAACAGGTCCTTCTCCCAGCTCTGCAAGATCTCGATTGCTCTCCCCCTCTCCTCAAGCTTCCCCAGCAAAACTCTAATCACAGCCTCTAGCATGATACTTGCTATGACGCTGCTCCAATCAGAATCAATCATGTCATCTCCTCCCTCACTACACAATGGCTCATTTCTACAGTAAAAATTGTAACAAACTGATTTCCTGTTCCTTCGAGCTCTTTGCTTCCTGTAGTTATGTGGACATGGCAGCAGAGAAAAAAAAATGAATGTGCATTTAAAAGTTCACTTTCAGAGTAGACCTAATTCTGCAGTGGAGACGCATTTTTATTAGTGGGTTATGTTAAATGAAGTTTTATTAGTCAGGTTAACTATTAATAAGGTTAGTTATTAATTTTCAAATGTGTCTCTTGCAACATAGGCATTTCAGGTGAAAAATAGTGTGCATTTTTGAATGTGCACATGTGTGCTTTTAACTGTAAAAATAGATTTGCATCTTATATGTAAAAATCGTTTTTGACTGAATAGCCTGTCTTTACTTATATGTCCATGTTACTCTGGCAACACATAAAGCAATGCACCACACCCATGTGGTGGTGCTGCATCAAAAGAAAAAATTCTACCTGTGCAGTAGTGCTGTACTCTGTGCTGTAACACGCCAAATATCCTTACAGTGTCCACTGCTGAAATCTGCCCTAGAGGGTCCACCTTCTGCAAGTAAAGTCTGCAGCTCAGAGTGGTCACTAGAGTCCAGATCTTCCAAGCAGGGAAGGATCTCCTCCAGTTCTGTTTTACGAGTAGCTGGTTCATCAGGAGTCTCCTCAACCACCAACTCAGCCTCTGCTGGAGGTGGGGTCACTGGGGTGATTAAGGACTTTCCTCTGGGGGGGAATTCATTTTCTTCAGAGCAGGTTTAGGCTTGAGGCCCTTCTTCCCAGAGAGTCGGGATCTCTCCTTGTTCTCTTTTTTTTCTTGTGAGAAGTAGAAGGTTGGCCTGCCTGTTGATTTGAGATTCTGGATTGCTCCTTTATCTCAAACTGAGGGTCTCTCAAAGTTGCCTCTCTGGACAATCCTGTCAGCTCCTGTTTCTTTTTACTGGAAGGCCTGCGGATACTGGAGACTACTCCTGAAGTTTTCAAGTAATTACCCAACAGGACTCTCCCAGGTACTTCAGATTGCACACTAACCGGAATTCTTACAGTCATGTTGTTACACTGAATGAGGGCTGGCAAAATGAGGACCATTTGGATAGGGCCTCCAGAAGCTTAGTGGGACCTTAGAGTGCCTTGGCTACATCCTCAGTTTTGGAAAAATGTTCATCAACCACTGTAATGCTGGCCCCAGTGTCTCTATTGGAAGGAGTCTCCTGGCCATCTACAAGTACACTGTCCTTGTAATATTCTTTGATGTTGTCAGGGATTGTATTATAGACCTCAATATTCTGTTGTTCCCACAGACCCATGGACACTAAAGAAACACAAGCGTGAACTCCCATGGGTTCTTCAGCTAGTAAGTTAAAGTGATCATATGCCATTGGAGCCTCTCCCTCAGGGACGATGGCTAAGGAGACAGATGGGACCCCTGAAGGTGTACCCTTACATCTGGGATCCCCTTTCTTTTTTTTTTTTTTAATTATTACTTGTATCTATTTTTCAATTAAAGGATCCCCTTTCAACATGGTCACCAGACCCACAAACCACGCATTTAGGAAACGTTTTCTGGAATGGGGGTTTCTGGTAAACCTCCCTCTGGTTTAGCCCCAGAGGTTTCACTAGACCTGTATGGTTTCCCTTGCAATTTACCTTTATGGCGTTTGTGGCTCTCTTTGGATAGTGGAGGATTAGAATTCTCTTTACCTTCTTTTTGTGCTTTTTCCCTTCTTCCTTTTTTCGAGTTGCCCCAGCATCCTTGTGAGTGGTCCTGTTGGCTACCCACAAGTCAGCAGCTTGTGCTAGTCTCTTGACATCAATATGTTTTGAGTCACCAAGGTGCTGTCTCAACTCTGGGGAGCAGGTGGTATAAATATTCTTAAGTAACAACAAATATCTCATTCCTTCAAATGAGCTCACCTTGTAACCCTTTACCCAGCCATCTACGTTCTTAAGGCATTCACACACCCGGGTACCATCCTTTTTATGCTCTCTGAACCGTTGTAGGTATTGGGAAGGGGTCTTCCCAAACCTGGCTATAAGAGCCTGTTTGACTATTTCATAGTCTTTGCCGTCTTCCGCATTCAACTCCATGACAGCATCACAGCCATTCTGGGGGAGCCTAGATAAACCCATGGAACTAAATAATTCCCACTAATATTTTGCAATCCAAAATTTAACTCGAATGTTCCCAACCAATCCAACACATCAAGTTTTGGATCGTACACACTCAACACCTCTCTTGGAAGGCGAATGTTAGGGAGAATTTTCAGTTCAGTGCTAAATTCCTCCCACCCTAGACACCCCCAGCTCTTTTGCTGAACTTTGGGACTTTGTACTTTTAATTCTATGTGTTTTCTGTGTTTCGTTTTCGTTGTGGAGTCTGACAAACTCCATAGGCATCATCTTTGCATTGTGACACACAGCACCTTCAGTGCAGTAGCACAGGGAAGTCTCTTAGATTTCCCAAAGGTTAAAATACCTTCTCTTGGGTAAACCAGTGTTTCCAAGAGCAGTAAAGGGAAATTGACTTTACTTACAATTTGTAATTTTCTCGACCCAGCACACACTATCTTGTGATAGGGTGCTGGAGAGGTTGCTTAGTATCCCCTTTGTCTAGTTTCTCATGTAACATTTTTATGTTTCCCTTTCTACAATTAATGACTGGTGGCAGTGGTTTACTTTTTACTACCATTGTGTGTTTTTACCGCAGGCTGCGTTCGCAGCTGCAGTAAAGCACCCATGCGTGCCCATTTTGTCAATCGCTCTGATTTTCTTTTTTCACCATTTCTTGTTGGAAAGGTCCTTTTTGAGATTTACTCTGCGTGCCAAACCAGGTTTGGTCCCTTTGTCCATTTTGTCTTTGGCGGGATTCACAAGTGAAGCCCGCCTCTGGCTCCAGTATGTCTGGCAGGGGCAGGAAGTAAGGGAGGTGCCCGAAACTCCCTGTGCTTAATCCCCTTGCTTACAGGAATGCACCCAAAGGTGATTGGCCGGCTGGCTGGCAAGCACAGCCACCCTGCTATGTGATTGACAGCTAGGCTGGAATGAACGGGAGAAAACTGCTCAAAAGGCAAGGCTTTTTGGCTTGGAAGGCAGAGTCGACCACTGGGCCAAGGAATCTGAAGAAGAACTTGGAAGAGACACCTGCTGCAACTCTTGGTTTTCCCGGTGAAGCCCTGCTGCTGTGCTGAAGTCCGAATTCCCTCGACTAGAGAAGCCCTGCAAGGACGACTTCTCCCCTAGAGTTGGTGGGACCAATCAACTCAAAAGTAAGCCCGTCTGGACATCCTCTCGGAGTTGGCTGTACTTCCTCTGCTGCTGCTTTAACTGAAGTCCCAGGGAGGGGAACACCAGATTGGGTGCGTTGCTTTTAAGTCGGAGCCGAGCGCCAGGAAGATCCTCCGGACTTCCCTGAAGCAGGACTGACCAAGCCTGAGCCACCTCAACAGAGTGCTGGACCCCAGATGCGAGGAGTGTCCAGAGTGGTATCGGAGAACCGCGGTGTTGCTATTTGCTGTCAGACGCGAGGAGCTGAAACACCGCTGAATCAGAGTTTGCCCCTTGCTGCCGCTGACCTTCCCATTGCAGGGCAGGAGTCCCCAGACGTCCTCCCTCCTATCCCCACGACTGAGGCTCAGGAACAACTGGATCTGCAGAGCTGTAAAGGAACAGAAGCCGGCTAGAATCATTTCTTCTAACCAGAGGTACTGTAAAGTCTAAGAGAACGTACCTCTTGTTGTGTAGCCTTGCTTGCTCTCAGTTGAGACCTGTCTTGGTTACGTTGCAGAGTTGCTATAGCTTAGCGCATCACAAGCCTCCCAGCTTGTGGCCATTCAAGTGTTCTATTTTCTACAAATGTTTCTAAAAAACATAGTGCAATACTTTTTACCTACCTACAAAGAAGATCTTCAGCTCCCCTAAACATTGTGCAATTAACATTGGCTGTCCTGGCAGCTTGAGAGACTCTTCTTTACCTCTGATTTTGTGCTTTGGCCTTTCCCCCAGGGAAGGGTTAATTTACTCTGGATTGGAAGGTTTCCAAAAGTACTTACCAGTTTGTGAATTATTTGTTAACCTTTGTTTTTTTTCCACTCATCTTTTACACCAAACTCAGTGTTGATCTAAATGTACAAGTGATAAATTAATGTCCACAGTGTTCTAACTATTTTAAGTCACCTGAGGGTGTAGGAAGTGTCTGTGTGCCATCCCCAATGGGTATCATCTGATTTGGAAAAACAGAGTGTGTTTTGAAGTGTATTATAAGTGTTACATATATTGCTCCCTTCTGAAGAAGGCTAAACAACTGACTGTGAAATAAATTAATTGTTTTTATCAAGAAACCTTGAGTGTAAGAGTTTATTTGAATAACTATTACTGTGAAACTCTTGTCACAACATTACTGCTCACATTGACCCCTCTTGAGATACGCCTGGCCGCTCAGCCACACTACCAACCTGTGTAGTTCACTTATACCAAAGGTTGTGTACCTATTGCCAGGAGGTCAGGGTTATTATAGTGCACCCAAAGGGTACTGCATACAATCTTGCCTAACAGTGAGGCTTCTTGGGCCCATCAGATTGAGAAGACCCTGAAAAGGAAGCAGTCAGCGGAAATGTTCTTCATCTCATACTCATGTTGTATTTCCTTCTCCCTGTGCCTTCTTTCTTTTTCCTTGTCCTCAGACAGAAGATCAGTTGCCCGAATTGCAGTTAAATTTTCATTTTCTGTAGAAATAGATAATCTGGCCTTATATTGTGGCCCAGTGGGGTCATGGCAGGAGGTAACTGAGGTATAGGAGAAGGCTGTGGAAGGGTGTTTTCAGACCCTTGAGGACCCTCCTCACCTTCTGATCCTTCAGGTAAGTTGGAACTAAGCCCTACACTTTCATTCCCAGAATTCTCTTCAATATCAATTTTGTGAGTAGAGGTTGCAGGCCTACTCCCAGAATGTTAGTGATTTTGGTAATTTAACAACCTTTGTACTAACTCAATTTATCTTCCCTTACAACTCAGGTCTCTTGGCTTACACAATTCTTTCAATTGTTCTACTGTCAGTGAGGCAAGTGCCTGTTCATTAAAATTATACATTTTGATTTGTTATAAGTTAATTTACTTTTAGTGGAGCTAGCCTTGTGATTGGTTTTCTTGGGCACAAGTATAACAGTCACTGTAATCCACTCTACACCAATCCCACCACCTGCCACCAGTGTTAGGTACGTTTTTCCAAAGTCCAGCTGGTGTGGGACTTCATAAGATTATAGATCCAGCACTTAGTATAGGCCTTTCTGATGTTTGTTAATCTGCTTAGAATCACATGCTGTGCATAGGTCCGACATCCAGTGGTCACTGCGGAGTATTGCATTTTGTTTTTCGTAGTCGAAAAAGGGGACGTCGACAAGGCGTGTCTGTAACACTATCCCTATAGTGACGTGCGTTGTACCCACAATCCCTCACGCGTCGAGGTCCCTCAGATTGTTTTTTTCCGCCCAGCTTCTGGTCGCCGTACGCGGAGCCCCTAGAGAGACATTGCAAATACTTACTACGGACCTCGGTCCTTAATTATACCTATTATATTGTTAAAGATCCCTCCCCTCGACGTTAGCTGAGAAGCTGTTTCTCCGCCGAGCAAGTTTTCGACGGAGGGGAAGAGACGGAGGAGATCCTTCGGCGCTGCCGAACACGTGGCCTGGCCTCGCCGGCCAACATACAGTAGGGAGAGTGGGGGTTCGAACTTTTATCTTCTCTTTGAGAATGTCTTTCTTTCTCCCCTAACTTTCCCTTGGGGTTGTTATCACCAGTTATTATTGCCTCAGCTATGGAGAGGACACCTTTTAAGTTTTGCCCACGCTGTAGGGGCAAATACACTTGGAAGGACAAACACAAGCTCTGTAATCGTTGCTTGCCCCTCGATCATAAGGAGGACAGCTGCGCGGCCTGTAAACTCTTGAAACCAAGAACTCTTAAAGAACGAAAAGTTAAGAGGTGGGCGGACTACGCTATGTCGAAGTCAGTTTCCTCACCCGCCGCCGCTGTTACAGAAAGTGACGAGGAGGGTGATAACTCGACGTCCGTTACGGAAGTCATTAACCCCCAGAAGGAGCGCTCGCGCTCCTCGACGTCCGTCCCCGGCCCCGACGGGCTCGGCTCACGCCCTGCTTATGGGGATGAACACCCCGGCGACAAGGACGCACATAGACCCCATAGGCCTAAGCACACAACCCACGGCTCTTCTTCGTCGAAGACGAAGGATCCATCAGCGCCGAAGGGGACGCAGGGCACTCCGGCGTCTACCTCAGACCGTAAGGGTCTCAAGCCCCACCCGCAAACGCAGCCGCGACCAGCGATTGGGCTTTCATCAAACACGGGCGCTACCTCAAAATCATCCGACGTAACGCTCCATAGAGCGGCCGTCGAGGAACAACGCGTAACGCAGGCAACGTCGACACCAGAGCCCTCTACTGACAAACTCGTTGTCGAGAGCCTGGCGAGAATTGTTTCCGAAGACAAACGTAAGCGGACGACGAAACAAACGTCGAATACCGCACAAAAAGCTATGGAAACGCCGAAAAAGCGCAAGAGTAGCCAGGAACTGCCCCCTTCATCTAAGGGCACTTCTGAACTACCGGAGGGCTTTTCAGAGGGCGACTGAAACCTTTCTTCGACGTTGTGGGAGCGTTCTAAGCGTTTTGAAGGTGAAGACACTGATTTCCCCCCTCTAGACTATTCAGGGGTCTCCCATGAGACCCTTGAAAGACTCCATTCTTGTATGGAGAAAATGGAAAGGTTTTTGGGAAGCCAAAACCCACCCACACCCAAAAGACCAAGAGAATGGCCCCAGGATGACCCTAGGGTCAAGATTCCTAGGCTGTTTCCCCCTTCTACAGACGCATATGACCTCACTGAAGAGGAGCAATACCTCCAGGAAGATGAGTGTTTGGGTGGAGAGGAAGAACATGAGGAAGAGGGGTTTGAAGAAGATCGTTACACTAGTGCAGGAGCTTTTGAAGAAGATACAGCTACCTCGCAGCCCTGGCAATCCCCATCAGTGCAGCCTTGGCAATCCCCATCAGTGCACTCAGACCCTGATGTCTTTCACCCTTCTCCTCCCAAGGATTCACCTATTGGAAACACCTCTCCCATAGATGACCAACCTTCACTTAATGCACTATTGCGCAAGGCAGCAGCGCATTTTGAAATAGACACAGGGGAGACTCTTCCTGACATAGACTTTGTAGAGAAAGTTATTAAAGAAAAAGCCCCTGTTAGTCTATTCCGCTCCTGGCTTCTATAAAGAGAAGAATAACTCCTTCCCTTTCCAATCCGGCCTTAGTCAGAGGGGTCAACCCTCGGATAGAAAAGCTCTTCAGCCCTTCGTCCTCTGACCCTTTGTACATCAGAGGACATTCTATTCCGGACTCCCTCGTAGTTACTAATACAAGAAAAAGAGCGGGGGTACCACTATCCACTAGTGAGGCACCACCTGACAAAGAGGGCAAGAAGCTCTATGCACTTGGGAAGAGAATCACGACCTCCGCCGCCTTCTCAACTAGGATTGCAAATAACAATTCCCTACTAGCTAGCTACGCAGATGCACAGTGGAGCAAGCTGCGCAGCGAAGCAGAGGACGCACCAGAACCCCTGCGTTCACGCCTGTTAGCTATAATCTCAGAGGGAACTCTTGTAAACCAGGGCATCGTAAAGAACTCCTTAGATGCCGCAGAGACGGCTGGCCGTTCCCTGGTTCAGGGAATACTTCTCAAACGCCATGTCTGGCTGCGCAATTCGGGATTTAAGCCGGAAACCCAGGCTTCCCTGATAAATAAGCCCATAGAACAAACACATCTGTTTGGGAAAGCAGTTGATGAGGCCCTAGAACATGCGAAAAAAGAGTTTGATACCATCAAGACTCTTGACCAAATTTCTAGGCCCCCTAACAGACGCAGCTATGGCAATAGACGCTCCTTTCGTGGCCAACGCCAGCAGCAAAACCAACAGCAATTTTACTCTGCTACCAACTGGCCCTCTAACCAGGGTAACAACACCCAGTTCAGTCAAAGAGGCCAACGCCGTGGCAAAGGAAGAGGTCGCGGCTCCAGCCCCAAAGGTTCCACGCCCAATACCAACAAATGACCCGAAGATTCGGGTCCCCTCCCATGCATCACCGGTCGGGGGCCGGCTAACATCGTTCCTTTCAGCATGGGAGGGAATATCGTCAGACCGCTGGGTATTATCCACCATAGCCCACGGATACTGCATCGAATTCAACGGTTCCCCGAAGTACAGACCCCCACGGAACCGACGCATGACACTGGAACACCTCACTATTCTTCTTCAAGAAGTAGAAGAGCTACTGAAAAAAGAAGCTATAGAGGCTGTCCCCCTATCTCAGGTAACAGAAGGTATTTATTCAGTGTTCTTCCTTGTACCTTAAAAGGACTTAACCATGCGCCCTGTATTAGATCTGCGCCCAGCGAACAAGTTTGTCAAACCCCAAAAGTTTCGTATGGTGACCTTGCAGGAAGTAATCCCACTGTTATCACAGGGGGATTACATGACAACACTAGACATGAAAGATGCATACTTTCATATTTTAATGTTGCCAGCGCACAGAAAATACCTCAGGTTCAAGAAAGAGAACAAACACTACCAGTTCAGAGTACTACCCTTCGGGATAGCATCTGCACCAAGGGTATTCACGAAAGTACTGGCAGTGGCAGCGGCCCACCTGCGCAGGTTATCCATCCCGGTATACCCTTACCTCGACGACTGGCTCATAACAGGGGATTCTTACGAAACATGCTTCTCCAATACCCAAAAGACCGTAGACCTTTTGTCCCAACTGGGCTTCTCCATCAACAAAAAGAAGTCCAGCTTAGACCCCAGCCAAATCAAACAAAGGACGGCCTCGTCTTCCCCTCCAACGAGAGGGTCCAAAACATGCTGTTTCAGATCCCCCATTATGTAGCAGGTCGAGAGGTGACGGTACGCAAAGCAATGCGCTTGCTAGGGATGATGGCGTCATGTATTTATTTGGTACCTCACGCGCGCCTGCGCATGCGCCCTATGCAAGAGTGGCTCTACAGCCAGTGGTGTCAGGCCAGCGGACAATGGGACGATCTAGTGGTGGTCTCGCAGACCTTGGTTCTCTCGCTACGGTGGTGGACAAAAGAAAACCTGTTATTAGGGAAAACTTTTGCCACACCCGCAGTGGAAGCCACTCTAACCACAGACGCATCCCTTACAGGATGGGGGGCTCACCTATCCCATCAGACTGCTCACGGAGTGTGGACTCCGAGCTTAGCATCCAAGCATATAAACCTGCTGGAACTACTAGCGGTGTTCAAAGCACTGAAAGCCTTTCAGGAACACTTACAAGGAAAGACAGTGATGGTCCTCACAGACAGCACCACAGCCATGTACTACCTCAACAAGCAAGGGGGCACTCACTCTCCAGGACTGTCCAAGCTGTCCCAGAATATATGGAAGTGGGCTCTCAAACACAACATATTCCTACTATCACAACATGTACCAGGGGAACTCAATCTGCTAGCAGACAAACTCAGCAGAGACTTCCCCCTGCCCGAAGAGTACGAATGGCAATTGCACGAAGACATCGTCTTAGACGTCTTCACGCAATGGGGATTCCCGGAAATAGACCTGTTCGCAACTCTGGAGAACTCACAATGCCAAAGTTACGCCTCCAGGTACCCCCAGAACCAGTCCAAGGGGAACGGTCTGTCGATTCAATGGTCAGGGAAATTTGTTTACGCCTTTCCCCCGACTCCCCTTCTCAACAAAGTGGTGAACAAGATGCACCAGGAACAGGTTACCATGATACTAGTGGCCCCAATGTGGGCCCGGCAGCCATGGTTCGCTCACTTGATGGAGATGTCCCTATCTCCCCCAGTGAAGCTTCCCTGCCCGTACAACATGCTGTCACAGGACAAGGGCAGGACACTGCATCCATGCCCTCAGACCATGAATTTAGCAGCCTGGCTCCTGAGATCATAGAATTTGGACATTTACAACTCCCGCAGAGATGTATGGACATCCTCAGGGAAGCCAGAAAACCTAATACTCGCCACTCCTATTCTAGCAAGTGGAAAAGATTTGTCATCTGGTGTAGAGGTAAGAGCATCAACCCGGTTGACTGCTCTCCCACTATCATTGTTCTGTACTTGACCCATTTACTGGATTCAGGTCTAGTGTTCAATTCCATTAAAGTCCACCTAGCAGCACTTTCTGCATACACCACTTCCCAACTTAAAGTGTTGTGGTGGAAGATACCAGTTATCAAGGCCTTCATGGAGGGGGTAAAGAGAATACACCCTCCGATAGCTAACCCAGCTCCCGGATGGGACTTAAATGTGGTACTTTCTAGACTCATGGGCCCGCCTTTCGAACCCATGCACAAGGCAACTCTTAAAGACCTCACTCTTAAGACTGCTTTCCTAATAGCTATCACCTCCATTAGGAGAGTAAGTGAACTACAGGCTCTTTCTGTACTAGACCCCTTCGTAACAGTTCACAAGGATAAGGTGGTTCTACGCACACACCCAAGGTTTGCACCAAAATTAATCTGGAAATTTCATGTAAACCAGTCAATAGAACTACCAACGTTCTTTCAAAACCCTTCCAGCTTGGGAGAAAAAAGTCTGCATACACTAGATGTACGCAGAGCTGTCATGTTCTACATGGAAAGAACCAGACCACTGAGAAAGACTAATCAGTTCTTTGTCTCTGTGGCAGCAGGAAGAGAAGGAGATGCAGTTTCAAAGTCCACTATATCTAGATGGATTGTTCAATGCATCACTCTCTGTTACACTCTTGCTAAGAGAGAGCTACCCTTCAAGCCAAGAGCACATTCCACTCGAGGCACTGGGGCTTCCATAGCGTTCATTGCAAATGTTCCCCTTGAGTCCATCTGCAAAGCGGCTACCTGGAGTTCTGTGCACACCTTTACAAAACACTACTGTCTAGATGCACACTCTAGATCTGACTCCCAGGTGGGACAGGCAGTATTAAGACATCTTTTCTCCACTGTTCCTTCTCATAACCCACCGCCAACTCCGGGTACTGCTCGCTAGTCTATGCACAGCATGTGATTCTAAGCAGATTAACAAACATCAGAAGACAATGCATTACTTACCGTAAAAGCATTTCTGATGGTTGTATCTGCTTAGATTCACATGCGCCCACCCTTCCTCCCCGCTCGGATGGAAGGAACATAGACATCCTTTTCTATATTTCTCTCTTTTCTGTACTCACTCACGTCTAGAAGGCTCCCTCAGGGCAGAAAAATACGAACAGAGGGGCCTCGACGCGTGAGGGATTGTGGGTACAACGCACGTCACTATAGGGATAGTGTTACAGACACGCCTTGTCGACGTCCCCTTTTTCGACTACGAAAAACAAAATGCAATACTCCGCAGTGACCACTGGATGTCGGTCCTATGCACAGCATGTGAATCTAAGCAGATACAACCATCAGAAATGCTTTTACGGTAAGTAATGCATTGTCATACTACACAAGTCGGTAGAGTGGCTGAGCAGCCAAGCCTATTTTAGGAGGGAGTTATGTGAGCTGTAGAGCAGTACAATGAAAACAGTTCACAAAGGTGTCCAAGTAAACACTTAAAAAGTTATTAAAATATATGTATTTATATATACACAAAGCACACTAGCAAATTTAAAATGCAGCAAAAATTACATTCAATGTGAAATGGAATAAATTAATATAAGAAACAATAATGCAGGTAAGTAACTTTTTCCATACTTTACATATCCAGCACACAAGAGTGAGGTCAATTAAGGTCAGTATCAGCACTTATATATATGTCACCTCTACGGAATTGAGCTGGGAGGAAAAGTTTCAGAGTTAGGCAGAACGCACTTTAGCAACTGTTAATAACCAATATACTCTCCTGGAAGGATAGAGGCAGTCTGTTGCCTAGCAATGAAAGTGTTCACAATTAAAACCTATGGTGGAACCAGCAATGCCAAAGCCAATAGCATCAGAAGATGGACCTTTGGGAAACCAGGACAGCCACATTCAAATGGGGACAGTTCCAGTTCTGATGAAGATCTTCAGAGGAAAAGTTAGTTAACCAGTCAGCGGTGCTTGAAGAAACACAGGAGCTCAAGGGAAGTCTACCTGGTAGTACACAAGCTGCAAGGCCTGCACAAAGGAGTTGAGGTCTGCTCTCAGCTGAGGATAACAGCACTTCCCAAGCCAGGACCCACCGAAAAAGGCACAAAGTAATTACAACCCCAGCCCCACAGTACCTTGAAAGTGAAGAAGAAATTGTAGCCGGCTTCCTTCTAGGTGCAGCGTTGCAGACCCTGATTCCTTCTCCTTGGTCGTGGTGACGAAAGGGGGGGCATCTGGCGGGTTTCTGTGCCAGCACTCGGGAGAAGGGGTCAGCAGCAATGGATTCAGCTCACTCCAACCCCTCTTTGTGGTTTTGGTACCTTTTTTTTCTTATCGCCAAGAACAAACGAATATCGCTGGTCAGATTCTCCTCGATTACTCGGTCCTGAACTCTGGTGAGGCAACTTCTGGTGAATAATTCCTGCCCCTGGAGGTCCACACGGATGCCTGTAAAGTTTCAGATGGGAGGACGATGCACTCAATGATGGTCCAGGTACACCGGGTATTGGGGTTCTGCAGCTCAGGAAAGTCACAGTAACTCGGGGGATGGCCCAAAATGAAGACGGTCCTGAGGCTAGTTGGTCTCACCAGCCTAAGTCGTCCTTGGCGGGTCTTCCCTGTCAATGTGAAAACGGGGTCAGCACAGGAGCAAGGCTTCACCAGTACTTTAGCAGTCCTGGAAGGTGCTGCTGGCATCTCTGCTAATCATCTGCTTCGGATTCCTTGTTCCAGTGGTCGACTCTGTCTGTAGTGCCAAAATCCTCGCATTTTATGCTGGATCCCAGTCATTCACACACCCAGAGCTGTCAATCTGACAGCTAGCCCCCCAGTTAGAACTGGTTTCAGTCAGTCATACCTACACACAAAGGACAGTGAAGTTTTCGGGCTCCTCCCTCACTTCCTGCCTTCCCAAACACTCTGGAGCCTGGGCGTGCTTCAGGGCTGAAGCTCACCAAAGGCAAAACTCACAAAGGACCCAAATCTATTCTAAAGGATAGAGTAAAAGCCCATAAAGAACTGAAAAAAAGGAAAATGGCGAAATAAGCAGTCAAGGGATATTTTGAGAAAATGGTCACCCACGGGTGCTGTACTGCAGCTGAGAAATCAGCCTGCGAGTAACCTGCACAAAAGGTAGTAAAAAAAAGTCCCCACTGCCACCAGCCATTTAAGTAAATCAGTTGTAACAAAACGTTACATGTGGAGTGGGAGAAGGAGTTACAATGTAACCTCCGGGTTCCCCACATAGGGTGGTGAGTGCTGGACACACAAAAGAAAAGTAAGTTGGATACAAGTTATCTTACTATTCCAGGGAACTGCAGTTCTCACAAGGAAATGTATTTAAACACCGAGAAGTCCAAGGGACTTTTCAGTGACACTGTACATAGGGAGGTGGGTGTCGCAAAGTAAAAAGCAGATACTTGTATTAATCATATGGAGTTTACCAGATTCATAAAATAGTAAAAATCCTAATCCCAGTTAGAGAAAAAGAATGGGTGAGTGGGAAAAAGTTCCACTCAGGAGAGAGTCCAGCAAAAGTGCTGGGGGTCTCTCGGGTTAAAGGGAATTAGCACATAAACTGAACAATCTCTCTAACAGCACATTTGTTCCAAAATGGTGCCCGTCTTCTTTTTTCGCCAACCTGTCCTTTCTTGAGCCTTCTTTTGCCGACCAGGGTGGGGAAAGTCCTGCTCATTCCTTTGTCTTCACCAGGCTCCCATTGGGAAGCCCGCCTGAAGGCGCCAGTGTGTCTGGGAGGACAGTATTCTGGGAGGTCACCGACTCCTCAGGTCTTTGTCTTCCAGTGGATCTGCTTGGATCCAGTTCTCACTGGGTGCCTGGTTGTACCCTTGGGACAGCCACCACCCAAAGTTTGAATGTAGCATGCATGCTGATTGGCTGGGCTCCTGCATAAAAGACAAGGGTCTTGATACTGAAGCTAGAGTCGACCACTGGAAGATCCATTCTGAAGAAGAAGAAAGAAGGGTGCCTGCAGCCTTCTCCAGCAACCCCGAAAGCCGACTCAGTGACCGCTGTAACACCAGCCCATTCTTCTGTGTGACCAGGAAGATCCAGACCGGACGACCTCCTCCCTTGGTGGGCTTAACCAGCCTCGAGTCCAGCTCCAGTTTGAGCCATCCCATGACAAGTTGCGACCTTCCAGGCCTGCAATATCCAAATACCCTGGGACCTCTGTCACTGCTGCAGTGCATCGTCTCGTCAAGCGCGAATCCGGCTGCAGACTTTTGGGCATATATCTGGGCCTACAGAGACTCCATCCTGATTGTAGAAGTCCCCTCAGCTGAGTCGTGTCCCGAGAGAAGGAAGAAAGTCTTCCAGGCAACATCTGTCGCTGCCACAAAGCCTGTGTCGAGCCTCCACAACTAAGTGCCGTGAAGATAGTCTGCTGGCCATCCCTGTGACCGAGTCTGACCACCTGCTCCTGCAAAAAGTTCCTCCTCCAGCCGCCAAAGCCAGAGACCCGAACTGAAGCTGCTGTCATCTTACCTTGGGGATTTGCCAGTGACCTCGACCTTCACCATAGAATGTACTGTCTCACTCCTAGGAACTTAGCTGGGTAGTTGTGTTGCTGTTTGCTCCTCCTGAGCTTGTAGAGTGACGTTGGGGTGGACGACCCAACTGAGCTCTCTCAGGCCTTGGAAATCCATCCTTTAGAACTAAATCCTTCAGGTGGCCTACCCAGTCCCACTGAACCCTTTGAATCCAATTTCAATACTTACTTGCTACAAAGGCATCATCTGTGAGTTTGACAACTTTGACAGCATCTGCCTTCCTTTGTTCTGCTATGTTAGGCAATATTGTATGCTGTACCCCTTGGGTGCACTACAACAACCCTGACCTCCTGGCAATAGGAACCCAACCTTTGGTATAAGTCTGTACTACACAGGTTAGTAGTGTGGTCGAGTAGCCAGACTTATCTCAAGAGAGGTCAATGTGAGGTGTAGGGGAGTAACACAGAGATTCACAGAGGCAAGTATTCAAATAAACTCTTACACACAAGGTTTCTTGATTAAACAATTATTCATTTATTTTATCAGTCAGTTAAAGTAAGCCTTCTTCAGAAGGGAGCAATATAAAGCAACACACACATACACTTCAAAAATGCACACACTTCAAAAATACACATTCTTAGTTATCTACATCAGCACATTCCCATTTAGGATGTCACACAGGCACTACCTACACCCTCCGGTGACTTTTAGCTAGGGTGCTGTTGACATTAATGTATCGCTGTTACATTTAGAACATTCTTGGGAGTAGTGTTAAAGAGAAGAGAGTTCAGAATAAAACAAGTATTCACACAGTTATTCTTAAGTAGGTAAGTACTTTCAAAACAACCCCCCAATGCACAGTCAGTTAACCCTTTCCTGGAAGGAAGGCAAAACACATAAGCAAAAGAGAGAAGAGTCATTCAGGGAGCCAGGCCAGCCAATGTTAATTTAGCAAAAGTCAAGGTGAACTGAAATTCTTCTTGCAGGTAAGTAGAAAGTATTTTCCAATGTTTAAAAAGTCTTGGTAGAATAGAAGAAAGTCAAAGTGGGGCCACTAGCTGATTAGGCATGTGAAGTAAAGAAGCTTCAAGCAACTCTACACATGCAACTAAGCAAGTCTCCAACGAGGACAAGTGGCTACACAACAAGAGGTAAGTTCTCTTAGACTGTGCAGTACATTTTAGGTTGAAGAAAAAATGCAGCAGATGACTTCTGTTCCTGTGCAGCTCTGCAGATCTCGCTTATTCCTGGGCCTCAGTCGTGGGGACAAGAGGGAGGACTTCTGGGGAATGGGACGGTCGCCGGTCGCAACCGGCAAACTTCATGGCTGTTAGTGTTTCAGATCCTCGCGTCTACCGCAAATAGCAACACTGCGGTTCTTGGCTGTCGAGTTGGGCTTTCCTTGTGTCTGGGGTTCCGTGCTGTGTTGAGGGGGCTCAGGCTCGGTCAGTCCTGCTTCTTGGGAGTCCGGAGGATCTTCCTGGAGCTCCTAGCCAGCTTAAAAGCAACGCACACAAACTGGTGTTACTCTCCCTGGCTATCCGGTTCCAGCAGCGACGGCAGTGGATACTCAACCAGCTTTGAGAGGATGACAAGGTGGCTTACTTTGGAGTTGATTGGTCCCACCAACTCAAAGGGAGAAGTCGTCCTTGCAGGGGCTTCTCTGTCGATACGATTTTGGTCCAGGAGTTGCAGCAGGCATCCTCTTCAAGTTCTTCTCCGGATTCCTTGGTCCAGTGGTCGACTGCCTTCCAAGCCAAAAAGCCTCACCTTTTATGAGGCTTGCTCCCATTCATTCCAGCCTAGCTGTCAGTCACCCAGCAGGGTGGCTGTCCTTGCCGGACAGCCAGCCGGCCAATCACCTAAGCGTGCTTTCCTGTCTCCTCAGAGACTAAGCACAGGGAATTTCGGGCACCTCCCTTGCTTCCTGCCCCTGCCAGACACCCTGGAGCCAGAGGCGGACTTCACTCGTGAATCCCGCCAAAGGCAAAATGAACAAAGGGACCAAACCTGGTTTGGCGCACAGAGTAAATCTCAAGAAGTACCTTTCCACAAATAAATGGCGAAAAAAGACGACCGGGCCATTTTGACAAAAATGGCACCCATGGGTGCTTTACCGTAGCTGCGAACGCAACCTGCGGTAAAATCCGATAATGGTAGTAAAAAATTAAACCACTGCCACCAGCCATTCAGTCAGGAAAGGGTAACACAAAAATGTTACATGAGAAGCTAGACAAAGGGGGTACTAAGTAACCCCTCCACCACCCTATTGTAAGTGTGTGCTGGGTCTAGAAAGTTACAAATGTAAGTAAAGTCAATTTCACTTTACTGCACGGGGAAACAGTAGTTTATCCCAGAGAAGGTATTCAAACCCCTGGGAAATCTGAAAGACTGTCCTGTGTCACTGCACTGAAGGTACTGTGACACACAATGTAAAAGATGATGCCTATGGAGTTTTTCAGACTCCACAACCAAAAGAGAAACCGAGTACAAAATCGCATTTTAAACACACGAGAAAGTGGGGGGAAAAGGGTTTCACTCTCTCAAGTCCTTGAAATCCAGCAAAGATGCTTGGGGTTTCTAAGGTAGAGGTAATTAGCACATTTCTGAGAATTCTCCCTAACATGATGCCCACAGGCCACTGGTTCCCCAGTGCCCCATCTGACCTTTTGAGACTCTCATTCCCCAGATAGGATTGGACTTCTAACTCACTAGTATTGTTATTTAGTAAATGTTGGTTGATAAATGATTTGATAACCTAAAGCTACTCTTCTTACTTACTGGTTTCTCATCTAAAGGTATACTATTGAACTGCGTATTGCTAAAGCAAATGTCCTAGTGTATAGATGCGTGAACCTTTCCTTACTTACCTGAATTTCATTTTAAGTTTAACATTGAACTAGTGTATATAATAAATATCCCAATTTGGATAACTGCAGTGTGTAAGTTTTTCCTTGTCTATAAGTGTACTCAAAGGTCTTTGTACTCAACGACAGCCCTCCTCCCTCCTAGACTAAGCCTGGCTGCTCGACTATAGCTACCAAACCTTTTGGATAGTCAATGCGAAACCTAAGGGTTGGAACCCTGTAAATCCAAGAGTGAGTCTTCTACAGTCCTACCACAGTTGGACTTTAGTAAAACTCCAGAACACCTGTGTTTGTCAATCCTTTTCTATGAGATACAAGCCTACTGTTTGCCTTGTGACCTTGTGGTATGAAGAATGTCGATCAGCTAGGAGATATATATATATATATATATATATATATATACACACTTTATATCCACCTCACAAATCCCCAACCTTGATCTGAAAGTCCCTAACACTGACACACATTCCATGCACATTTTCATCCACAGAAATGTGTTGTAAGGGGCAGAGAACGGATTGAACCGACAGCTTAACAGCAACAGTAATTGGGAACACTGTCACTTTGTGTTTTCATGGCAGCCTGTTCCCCTATTGTCTGACTTGGAAAATATGGGATTGCTAGAATTTGAATGCAAAGGGATGCTTTGTGCAGAGGTGAGGTAAGGATCTTCGCTAACAGATGGGTCCGTTCTGTTTATTATTATTCAGTTTAAATATCAGAGCCTTCATTTGTAACTGATCAATAAAAGATTGAATTAGACTTATTCAAAGGGCATATGAATAGTTCAGTCGAGAGAATGGTGGCTCTGATGAGAGAGTCTCTGTGGTGTGTGGAGAAAGCGTGCAATGTTAAGGAAAGAGGTGGTAACTAAAATATTTTACTGTCGTGTTCATTTTGTGTTTCTGATCAAATTATACTCAAAATGAAAGTGCAGATTGGACTGAAAAACGTAAATGTTTAATTGGGTCAAATGAAAGCAGTACGGAGGGGTGCCCGGGTTCCAACAAACATGATCTGGTATTTCATTTTGAGGGATAGATAGTTGTAGTTCATCTACGGTTCAATTTACTTCAGGCAATCTGAAAGACCTCTCAGGAGAGGCTGGAGTTTTCAGACAAGTTGTCAGAGACCAAAATGCTCTGATCTCTATTTGGGTGTCATCTGCTTTCATTTCATTTTCATTATTAAATATTATTATGATATCAGTTGGGTGCGCATGCAGATGTTAAAGATCAAGAGGCTGTGAAGTCTAGGGGAACTTTCCAGGCAGTGGTGTATCATAGGGGGTGGAAAGAAGCAAGCTTAATTTCAGACCTCGCAAAATATACTCAGCCACTCAGATAGTAGAGGAGTTTTTATGAAGGTCGAGGACCATTTGCATTGTACTCTACCTTGCTGGGAAGTGCAACATTTTGGGATGTTTGAAACCAACGTTTGCAGTAAATGTCAAAAACACGCGTTTTTTGTCTCACTGGCCTCTGGATTGCAGCAGCGCGCCAAACATGAAGTGGGGTTATTATGACGACGCACACCGTTTTACAGTAAAGCGCTAGTAAACTTATTGGAACCCGTCACTATGTGTCGAGTGCATTTCTCTTAGGTCGAGTAAGTAAATTAAGTTTCTCAACCTGCAGGTCTAGGGGGATATTAAATAATTTGCAAAGCCTGGGGTTGTTTGGATCGATTGGGGAAAGAGTAATTTTAGCCAGGTGATTCTCATACTCTAGAGTTCTAATTTGTCATTCAAAGACGATATTGTGGTCTATGATATTGAACACTGCCAAAATGTGGAAGAAGAATTTGAGCCGTCTGCTGATTAGTGTCCAACTCTGGCAGACACATTACTTGATATTTAGGAGAATTAATTCATTTCTATATGAGGGTCATATGCCTGATTGTTATACTGGTAGATAAGCAAGTAGATGATGTCCATCTAATTCTGGAGCTCTTTACATCAAGTTGTTACATGATGATGCCAATGCTAAGAAGTTTTGATAATGGCCAGAATTTGGCAGGGGTCCTGTAGATAATACTGGGGACAGTAAAAGGGACACAGAAGGAGAGTTTTTAATTCCATACACCTTGACCCGCACACATCTGCAATCATCTGCTATTTGAAGACCCATCGCACAACACCCCTGCCTCTAGATGCAACTAAGTCCCACAGTAGAAAATCGGTCTAACTGGACACATAATCAGTCTCCTCGACTCGCATACTCTCCTGACAGCCTTTGAGAGAACCCATCCAGAAGCCAGCTCTACATGGGTCAATAGCAGGGACTTAGCCACCCCTGCCTACCTTTGTAGTGTCTAAAATGCACACACACATTCTAAACTCCTCTGACCAATCGTCATTCCTTGTACTTCGAGCCTTCAAGGCTGTTCACCTACAGCGCTTTGATGCCTTACCAATGGGAATAGGCGCTATACAAATGCCTTATTACATTACATTACATTTCTGGTGTCCATCACAAGAGCATTCATTAAAAAAGCCTGTTGTTTGACATTAGATCACGTAAATCCTTGTTGGGCTTTTATCAATTTGATGGCAGCAGCACCCATTACAATATAACACCTTGACCACGCCAACTTATGGTCTCATGATTGCTGCTGACTTATTGAAACCACAGACATATGCTTGAGAAACAAGAAGATGCATTTGCAAAAGACTGTTTCTCCCACACTCTGGCGGTCCACCGACCTTCCTAATAAATTGAAGAATTGCTGTGGATTATCAATTTTTTCCATGTATTTTGAAGTTTGGTGGGATGTGACTTAAAGGTGTATACTGGTCCTAAGTAAAATGCTGATGTGCCTTGAAAATGCAAAGATAGCTTGAATTGGCGTATTTCATAAGCTCTTTTTGAAAGCATTTCTTGTAGAAAATAATTGCTGCATATTTGTTGTCCACATCCTAAGACCCTTGCTTAGCTGTATATGCTCAATCTATCTTTCCACTGTGGTTGAATCAGCATCTGGTTACATCTTCCTTTCATGTTGAGGGTGGTTGATTGACCTGAACTATCTATATGCTCCCCAATAGACATATTTGTGTTTATTATGTCTCTTGACAGCACGAGTCTGAAATCCTTCCATTTCCCAACTCTGAAAAGAACTTCATCCTTCCCGACGAGATTATTCACGAACTGAAAGAAGGTAAGAGGTGCACTTGTTCAGAAATAGGGGAACAAATTCCCTCTAATTTTCACTCACAAATTGTACATTGTAGGGCAGCATCTTTGCTGTTTTGCAGAATGGCTAACACTAGTTCAGGGCAACCTGTCTGATGTATTGCGTTATTGATTGTGCTATTGAAATGACCACTTATATTGCATACATAACAAATTCAATTGTCTTAAGGTGCTTCTGTGATGGGTATGTCTTTTGCCAAATGCTGGTTGCAAGAAATCATCTAATGCCATAAGGACCTCAAATCCACCCAGTCCTTACCTATAAAACAGTATAAGCTGAGACATGCAGGAACGCATCAGCAATAATAAGGAATCATCTCATATTCCAATGCTACCTGAACCAGACTGAGAAAAGGAGATACCCTCACGATAGGGCTACGAAAACAAGTAATCGCCCCAACACCACAGCTTGACCATGAGATAAACATAACTATTATGACACAATCCTCTTAATTTGGAGGAACTAGCAACTCCATAACCTATGAGGAGCAAACTATGGTCTTCAAAGATCGAGAAAGCTCACAGCAATCTCTAAAATTGTGAAACACTGAGCGTCCACTGGGAGATCTCACCTCAATCAACTATCAGTAATCAGCGTCTTTATGCACATACTTTAAATGGTGAGCAGCCTGTACTCTCCAAGGGACTGATGTTGGGCCTCAGCCAAGAACTAGACACAATTTGACTTTGCAGTGAAATTGTAGACCACGTAATGTCTCAACCAATATTACCATGGGCAGAACAATGAACAAAAGGCTGCTCCAGATAATGACGGCAGAAAAAATTGCTAAAACTGGACGTAAATGGAACCCTCCATCAACTGCCTCAGAAAACTTGTAAGATCTGACATACCCCAGAACCAAGATATAACTAAACTAAACCTTACTTTCCAAGCAAGGGCCATAGGTTATGCAAATGTCTGGCAGTGTAGACTTCATCTAGGCGCGAGTAAAGGTAACCAAAAGGGGTAGAGTATGGGCCAATGATGGTTGCTTAACGGAAAAGATGTTTCTTTAAAGCTTTTCAAAAAGATCAGAATTATTTGATGGTGCTTCTTCTTTTTATAGGAAATGTGCATTCTCCTCTTATTTTAAACCTAGATTTGGGAATAACCAGGGCTTAGGAGTTCTCTCATTGCAAAGATCAAGCTGGTTTGTACTGCAGGATCTTGTGTTCCTGATCGTTGTGTTCGGCAGCGTCATGCAGGCATTTAAATACCAAACACAAGATTTTGGAAATTATTCTGTAACTCAAAAGAAGTGTATTATAAGCATTGTCTAAGGAGGAAAACGAAATCCTGCACAGACAAGCCGAAGAAGTGATGTATGACAGCGTTTTGGATGTGCTGAAGACGGTTCACTGTGATTTTACCAAGTTTTCTTTAATGCATTTTTTATTGAAGAAAATACATCGAAAAAATCACTGATTTTTAAAAAAACTATTTGGAGGTGGGTTCCCCCAAACCCTCTTGTTTCCCTATGTTTTTAACCCCACCTGAACCCCCTGCCCACCCGTTTGAACCCCTTAACCCCCACTCCCTCAACAGTGTTTTTTCGATGGAACTGTTTCGGTTAAACAATCCATCAAAAAACATTTTTGGTAAAATCACTGTATACTGTTGAAGACATTGCAGTTGGCAATTTCAGATACCAGCATAGAGAGCATTGGCATGAACAAGTTTGAGTTGGTGAGAGACCCAACAGCAGGGGTCCTTATGGAGTAAAGAGAGAATCCAATGAATCCGTTAGACTTTAATGCATGAGGTCTTTAGCACTTACCCTATATATGTGGTCATGTGTAGATCTACTTGTCATTAAGATTCTGAGGTTCTTGATTTTCTTGCCAAAGGTCAGAGGCACATCGAAATGATTTGTGGGAAAAGGGCAGCAAATTGATTTATTTTAACTGTATATGGATCCAGCAAAATGAGTTATGTTGCGCTGGGATTTAGCTGGAGTCCACAGTGCATCGACCTGTTTCATCCAGACCCTCTGCATTGTCCATAAGGCTTTCTGGGGCCTGGGATTTACCTACCTGCACCGCTCCCTACCTAAATACTGTCCCTGCCAAGCCCTCCACTCATCTACCTCCAACCTTCTGCGAGTGAGATGGTTCTCCAAGCAGAGATTTGGAGGAGATCCTTATCCTCAGCAGGTGCCTCCCTCTGGAATAGCCTCCCTGCTGCCCTCTGTCTTGAGCCTGACCTCCTTAAGTTCCGGAAACTCATCAAGACCTTCCTCTTCTCTTCCTTCGCTCTCCCTCTACCCTGCTAACCTAGCCCTCTGCTCTCTCCATCCTCTTCCTTACAGCTTTCTGACTGCCAACCTGGTGTATCTCAGAGTCTCACCGGTCCTGGGCGCACTCGCCAGTCCTTTCGCACTTGCCTCAGGGGCCTACGACCACCCACCCACCTTCACTGCACTTACAAAAATCCATGAGAGTGACTCTCTCTGCACTTACCCCAGTCTCTGCCGACTGGGTTCACTTGGACCTCCCCCTCTGTGTGACCTTTTATGCACTTGCACGATCCAAATGCAAAGTACCTAGTGATCGTCTGTCCTCTCTTGTCTTCTCCCCTTAATTGCACTGGTAAAACTGCAGAATCACTCTCGGACCTATTTTCTGTGTCTCAACTGTTAAATGTATTTTACACACTTACTCTGCAGACGATTATCATCTCCGAATTTCAAGGGCTCTGAACGACTGTTGTTTTTCCCCTTGTTCCCACCCTCCTTGAGCGCTTTGAAACACTTTCCTATGCATAGGTGCTATATAAATAAACAATACAATACCTCTAGCAATATCATTAAAATCTCCCGTAGCTTCTTTTGCAGTGACATATACTCAAATATCATCAGCAATGGAATGTTATGACAAATCATATTTAGCAAAGTTGGAAAATAAAGGGTAAGTGTGGAGGATAACCAGCAGTGGTGACCGGGAGGCCTTGAGGAACTCCATAATCCATCAGGGAAGATGAAGAAAGAAGAGGGCCTAATCTGACTCTCTGGTCATGGTTGTTCAAAATCAACTGCAACCATTTAGGTGCTTCAGCTGAAACATTTGTTTTAGGTGCGAGGGTAGATGGGAGAACCTGCTGGTCCACAGTATTGGAGGCAGCTGAGTGATCAAGCATCACCAATAAGGCATCCCACATCACCTGCCAGCAAAATAACACCCCAGACTGAGTTCAACACTCTCTGTCCCATGGTTAGTCCGAAATCCAAACTGGTAGCTGTCAAAGATAATGCTCTCTGTACACCGTTGGAGCTGAAATATAACAGTATGTTCCAAGATCTTGGATGGCCCTGGCAAGCTAGCAACAGGGTGATAAGTTATTTGGATCA
This sequence comes from Ambystoma mexicanum, assembly GCF_040938575.1. Classification (NCBI taxonomy): domain Eukaryota; kingdom Metazoa; phylum Chordata; class Amphibia; order Caudata; family Ambystomatidae; genus Ambystoma; species Ambystoma mexicanum. Next base: position 267,253,986 of record NC_090925.1, on the reverse strand, counting down.
GAAGGACTAAGTGAGCGCTTTTTAAGGAGTGGAGTGATAACTGACGGTTTCAAAGCATCAGGAACTATTCCTTCAGATAAGGATAGATATATACAATTGGTAATAGGGATGAACTATAGCCTGAGAGTGTTTCACAGCTAATGCCGGAAGGGTGTCCTCACTTCGACCGGTAAAACAAAGGGCTTTCAGCAATGGCAAAATATTGGTGGGAAGGACTGGTTGGAACTTAAGTCTGAGAAGGCTGGACCTGTACTAAGTCTTCTAAATCACATTTTCTTTTAGTAATATTCTTTTGAATATCAGTGATTTGTTAGAGGAAGAAGGTGCTTAATTCTTCACAATGAACCATGCAAACAGGCAGGAATGGACTGTCCACAAATGGATTTACCAAATTCTGGTGAAGTAGTGACAAATGCAAGAAGAGCTTATAGTGTTTTCACAAACTTTATTTGGCCTCACGTGAAGTATATGATTCCAACGCAAGGCCCATGCAACTGCCCTGCTTCCCATTCTCTCTTTGACTGGATATCACGTGGATGCGGTAGAGTGGCATAAAGTCAGAGCTACTTGCATGGCACACATCTTCCCCTGTACAGTTGTTAATCCATATAGTCTTTCAGATATTCCGGTCTGGCCTACAACACTCTGCCTGAAAGTGTGGAGGCCATCTGGAACACTGACTGGCTCGCAGAGAGACATGTGACTGCCTGGAGATTTTCTCTTCAATAAGGTTTTTCCCTCTGGCCAGAACACTTGCTCAAGCCAGGACCATCACCAAGCTCACCCCTAACCTGAACTCTGCTTCCACACATAGTGGTCTTACACCCATTGACAATCATTCATTCCAGAGATTCTGTCACCTCACAGGACTAAGGAACATTGCTGTTCTGGGCCCGTTAGCTGATATTTGGTTACCTATAGCCCCACTCTAACCCAACTCAGAACTTACATATGCTTTTTCTCAGCCAGCAATCCACCCCTCCCCTCTACATGCCAAACCTACCCTCTCTGACTGCACCCTTTCTTCATTGTCTTCACTTACCTATTTCTTCTACCCTCCATCATGCATCTTGATTTCTCTCCATTCCACTGCCTCCTCACTCTTCTCTTTCCCTTCTCTCATATCTTTCAGCCTCAACTTGGTTGAACTTCTGCATCAGTCTTCCTCTTCCCCCCCCTGCACCCGCACCCCTCAAATAAGACACTCCCAGGATCTCCAACCTAATATATGCCCCTTGCCTACCGCACATCGCCTTCTCCTCATCTCCCTCACCACCACCTCCTCCTCACTCTTTCGCTTGGCATCTGGAATGCACAATCCCTTTGCAACAAGTCTTCCTACATCAATGACCACTTCAACTCTTATCACCCTCAATGTCCATTCCTGGCTCTCCCTTCATCACTCAGTAGTAGCTCTCCACACTGACTCAGCTACCTTCTCTCATCCCAGACCTGTTGGGAAGGGCGGCGGTGTGGTGTTCCTTATCAATAAAGCCCTCAACACACTCTGGTACCCACCTCAGGCATTAAAGCTTGCTCTTTTGAAAACGGCTCTATTCAACACCCCCCTCCTACTCCTCTCACTGTTCTGGATCTCTTTCGAGCCCCTGGTTCTCTCGTCCTCCCCTTATCTGACCCTTCACCTGGAGCCACTTCTTACTAACATCCCCATTGTCATACTGGCAGACTTAAACCTTCCCAATCCCTCTGAAGCTACCTGCCTTAAACTTAACTCCCTCCTATCTGACCACTCCCTCCTTGATCAGCCTACCCTCTGGTGGGAACTCTCTTGACCTTCTCTTTCTATATAATTCACTCCCCCCTCTGACATCTCCATTGCCTCTGACCTCTCCATTGACCCCTCTATCTGATCACTCCATTGTTCACTTTAACATTTCGGTCCCTCAAACTTCTACTCCTCGTCTCCCCTCTTCGATGACTAAGAGGAAATTCAGGCAGGACTCACTTGCCTCTTAACTTGATGATGTGAGGACCTCTCTCCTGTTTGTTTGCACCATTCATGCATCTTCGATTGACTTTCTATATGACTCCATTTGACCAACACTAACCTACTCACACATTCACACATTCCCATCCTCTGACTTGGCTCACCTCTGAAATTCAGACCCTCAAAACAAACATGTACCATGACATACCATGCTGGACAAATTATGGACACCTTACCCACTAAGCCTCCAAAGATTCCCTTGCTGCCCTAACCTTTGCTCTGGACTCTGCCAAATCCTCCTTCAGAAACCTAATCTCCACCAGTAGCAATCACCCCGGCAAACTGTCATCCATACTTTGCTTACTACTTTTACTATACAATCTCTAAAATTCATGGCACTCGCACAGCCCTCCCCTCTCTGCCCCCCCAACCCTCCTTCTGTCCACCACCTCTGCCTACCACTTCTACGCTTGACTACTTCTCCCCCACCTCTCCTATTGAATTAGCACCCATCCTTTTCAGTGCCAACCCACCCTGCGCCCCTATTGACCTTTCTCCTCCCGAAATGGTGAAACACTTGCCCTCAATCACTTCCCTCATGTCTCTGAGATCTTTAACTTTCAATCTCTGCTTTACTTTTTCCTGCATCCTTCAAATCTGCAACTGTCTTACCCCTATTGAAGAAACCATTTGCCGACCCAAACGTCCCAGCTATTGCCCAGTTTCTCTCCTTCACTGTTATTGAAAGGTCCTTGAGCGGGTGGTCTTTCACCGGATCACTAAGTACCTTGAGGATAATGGCCTTGGAGGTAAACTTCGATCTGACCTCCATAGTAAATACACCACCGAGACTGCAGTTGTGCGTGTATCCAACTTTCTCATCATGCCAAACTCTCTTCTATACTAATTCTTTTGGAGCTTTCTGCCGCTTTTGACACTGTCGACCACTCCTCTCACCTCCTCGCTCTCCAGGACCTTGGGTTTTCGTAAATCTGCTCATACCTGGATCGCCTCCAACCTGGAAGTACGATTCCTTAAAACCTCTTTGAACTCGCAAACCTCTGACCCTAATGCTCCCCCTGTTGGCGTCCCCGAAGGATCAATTATTGGACCTCTGCTCTTCACCCTCTATTCTTCTGCCCTAGAAAAAAGTATCTTGTCCTTTGGCTTTCACTGTCACCTCTTTGCTGATGACACTCAAATATTTGTCTTCTTTCCCTCCTTCACCCGAGCCATCTCTGAACAGATTACGAACTGTCTCACTGCAATTCTTCATTAGATGGCTCTGCGCTGCCTCATGTTGAGCTTTTCAAAACAGAAGTTCTCTTTCCCACAGTTTTTAATGCCATCCCTACCCTCCCTTCTCCTATGTCCTTCACGCCTGGCCCTCTTGCTCCCGCACCCAAGTCTCGCTATCTTGGGGTCCTCTTAGATAGCGACTTATGACTGCAACAATTCATCACTATCACTGCTTCTGCTGTTTGTCTTTGTCTTACTAACCACTCTACAAAAACTCTCCACTCTTGTGCTCAGCAAACTGGACTCATGCTCAAGCCTACTCCTAGGCCTTCCTCTCCTCACCTTCATCCCTCTAGACAATGTCCTCAACTTTGCCACACGCACGCTCTACAACCTACCTAGATCCTTCCCCACTTCTACCTACCGACAACATACTGGTTGGCTCTCCATTCACAACCACTCCTTTCAAGTTCTGTCTCCTTGTTTACAAAGATATCAATGGTCTTGCTCCTCAGTACCTGTCTGATTGTATTTCAGTTTACCCACATCTTGTTTCCTCCAATCCTCCTCTGCACTGAACTTCGCCCATACCCTCCATGTTCCTCCTCCTCGCTTCCGCTCTTTCTTCCTACTCGCCCAGCTCCACTGGAACCCACTGCCCATAACAATCTGAGCTAGCCCAACTGTGGATCTCTTCAGAGCTCAGGTTAAACTTCACTTACTTGCTAAAGAGGGAGCTTAAGTGCAGTAAGGCGTACCCACCTCACGACGCATACTCCTGCTCATCAGTTCAACCCTTGCTTGCCTAGAGTCACACAAGTGCATCCTAGCTTCAGTAGCCCTCAGCCTAAAACATTGCGCCCATGCCTAGGTCATGAAACACTGAGGCGCCTCTCGGCACGCACCTCCGACACGCATGTTTATTCGGTGGCCTCTCCTATTAGGTTACCGAGTGAGCTATCAAGCTCTTTCCTCTTTTCCTTACCACTCGTCCTACATGCCAATGCCCTACTGATCACCATGCCGAATTCTGATGTTAACCAGACTCACTCTCCAGCAGTGTCCACCCATTTACAATTAATCTCCTGACCCGCAGTTTCCAAGACTGTTTTATCGGAGCACAAGAGGTTGCCTGATGTTCATAGTCCAAATCTATTGCACTCATGAGCGTCTCCTTCAGGTGAATACCTCAATTCCATGATCCTGCCACCTTGCCCTTTCATGTACTACACCTCCAACTTGTCCGAGCATGACTCCTCCGGCACCTTACGGATGGACACCCTAAAGCAACCCTACACCTCTCAGTACTCCGGATGCAATGCAGTCCGACTAGGTATTACTAAACTAGCATCTTGTGCCTCATCTTGCGCCCTCCATGACCACCACTCTCCTGTGACTCAGATTTGTCACGCTACCGTCTCGTCCAGTCTCTGAGCTCAACGTATGCAAGCCTACAACCAATCCAACACCGTCTTTTCTAAAATGTGAATCAGTCTCTGCCCACCCCCTATCGCTGATCTCATCACAGCCAACTACCTTGATCTACTAGTGATTTTGGAAACATGGCTCCACACTGCCTGCAGCCCGTCCTTATCCCTTGCAATACCTCCAAATTTCGCTATATATCGGAAAGACAGAGCGGACACAAGAGGCGGCGGTGTCGCACTTATAGCAAGAATCTCGTTACCACTTAGAGAAATTGGTAGCACTACTTTCCCAACTGGGAAACTCCTGACGACTAAACTTAACCTAGCTCACACTTCCACTGTAACTATACATGTAGTTTACTGTGCCCCTTGCCCCTATCCTCTCCTTCGAAGAGGATATCATACACCTCCCCAATTCCAAACCTATGTCCAAAAACCATTCTCCTTGGCGACCTCAATTTGGGATTTAACAATCAAGCTGACCTAAATGCTCTCTCCTTGGTTAGCTCCCTTAATGTGCTAGGCTTCGCACAACACATCCTCAGTCCTACTCATTCCAAAGGATGTATGCATCCTTGATTGGCTTGTTGACCTGAACTGCAACATTGCATTCACTTCCAATCAGCCTTGTCCTTGGACGGATCACATAATTTAATTTACACTACCAGCGTCAAACCTCCCTCCCGCACTGGCTCCCCTCTAACTACCCTCTACCCCCACCCGGATGACCACAAATATCACCATAACCCGCATTCTGCCACTGCTGAACCAAGTTCTCCACTCGCATACTCTCTGCAATGACCGGGCCATCCTGGTTGACCACGACAACATTACACTTATTCAGGCCATCAAACTGTGGCACCTCTAACCCAGAGAAAAGCCAGAGCAATCGCGCACAACAATGCTTGTTTCTCACCAGCACTCCAAGCCCTCCACCTTCTCAAACGCCAGGTGGAAACCAAATGGAAACGCAACCCCACTGACCCTAACAAAGCCTGCTTCATTCAGGCAGAAAGGGTGCATAAAATGGCCATTCTCTGTGAAAAAAAGAACAGACTATAACACTAGAATTGAAAAAGCGAAATCCAGCACTCGGGAGCTCTAGGCCATCATGCGCAAGCTCAAATCATCCGTGCCTCCGCCTGACAACTGCACTCAGTACAGCACCTACTGTGCTAAGATTCAATTAGCATACTACTTAAAATTGACACGCTCCCCAAAAAAAAAATCAGCAAAAAAAACTCCATCGCCAATGCTGCAAATGTTGCCACCCCTACTGGGATCCAAGCCACCCTACAAAATCTTCCCTCTTTTAGTTTTAAAACCATCTCAGAGTTGGAGGCCATTCAAATCGTCAAAGGTCTTAAACCCTCCGGCTGTCAGGGAGATATCTGGCCAGCAGCAGCCCTCAAGGACTGTGCTGAACCACTTGCACCCTTCTTTGCTACTTTTATCTATGCCTCATTCTCCTCCTGCTCAATCCCCACTAGCCTTAAGGGTGCTTGGGTGCTTCCTCTACTAAAAAAAACTACCCTGGACATTAACATTCCATACATACAACTGTCCCATCACCACCCTCCCCTTCCTTCTGGAGATCTTGGATCGTACGGCTTACCTTCAGATTCGGCACTACCTGGAATCTAATAACCTCCTGGGCTTGCGCCAGTCCGACCTCCGCCCAGGCTATGGTACTGAATCTGCTCTGCTGGATCTAAAGAACCAACTGGATGAGATCAAAGATCCTGGCAACGCCCTCCTGCTCTTGCTGCTAGACTTGTCGGCTGTCTCCGACTTGCAGGACCACCAAATACTGTGTCGAGACCTTGACTCAGCTCATTTTTCTCCAGACGCCATCACCTGGATTTCATTCTTGCTATCAGCGAGGTCCATGAGTGTTATCAGCTAACGATGCAGCCCTTCCAGCTCCGGTTACTTGTGGTGTCCCGCAAGCTTTGTTTGTTTCCCCGCCCCTATACAACATATTTACAAAAAGCCTATTTGACCTGCTGGATGACAAAGGAATCTCTTACACGAACTATGCAGATTACATGCAGATCTTACTCAATCTCAATGAAAATAATGCTACCGACACCAACAGTTCTTCCAAAGTCCAACTAAGGGCTTCATAAAACCATATCTGAGGCAGTACAAAACTCCACTCTTAGCATAAGAACATTTGGTAGCGCAGACTGAGCAGCCAGGCTTATTTTAGGAGGAAGAGAGGGCTGTAGCTTGGTACAAAGAAATTGTAGCATAAAGAAACACCCAAGCACTATGTATTGTACAAATATAAAGGGTTTATTTAAACACAAGTAGGCCAAGATAAATCTTGGGAAAAGTAAGTACTGTCAGATATCATATAAACACAATTATAAAAACGAACTCAATACTTATGGTATACAAACCAAAGGATAACACTATTTAAACTACAATAAGCAACGAAGGTGAATCAAACCTATAACACATTCATAATGGCATTAAGCTATTCTTGAGGTGTAAAACCAAGTTGGGTATACTTTCAGAATACAATAAGTAATTCAAGGGCAATAAAACCTTTTGGTCCCAATATGCCATGTTATTCAGTGATAGACACACTTAATTAGACCAACACTGTTACAAGTATGTCTTACAACATATCTAATTTTCTTCTATCAAGAAATGATATTGTTACATACCAATGTTAATTTTTAGAACACAGTTCAGAGGGAGTAACTTAACTTGTATAATACCTAGAGGCCTGCAGCTTTCCAATGATAAATGTGGATACAGTAAACTATTCTAGAAGTGCCCAGAAGCAATTCAGGGAAAGCACAAACCAAAAGGTGAGTCATATTGCATGTACTCTTATAACCACACACAGTGACTTCAGACAGGCAAGTAAGAGTACTTATTTGAATTAATTCAGCAATATTACAGTTTAAGAAGAGCAGCAGCCTTTCAATTAAGTAACCTATTCTACTTTTCTGAGGGGCTACAAGCACCTCAAAGACCAGTAGGAACTGTGTGAAACTATTTTAGAAGAGCCCTAAAACAATTTTGGGAAAGCACAACCCAGGGTTTCAAATTTTAGAAACAGACAATGTATTTCAAGGTATGTCAGGAACCTCATTTAATTTGAAGAGCAGCTAAAATGCAACTCAAAGATAAGTATTAACTCTAAGACTGTTTTAGAAACACCCAATAACACACATTTAGAACAACACAAGGTAGTTCAAGGTGGTGTGAGACAGGCATGGTATTAAGAGACACACAAACTCAAGGATGTTAATTTCAAAACCTTTATTTATTAAGGTTCCTGGGTTGGTGTAATGCCTAACTGGCCCTAACTCTTCCTTCAACTGATGTTTCTAAAGGCCGTCAATGTCTAATAGTCCAAAATAAAAGTCTGTCTCTGTCTAAACCTATGCGTGCCCTCACTCTTTACAAAAATGTGATAGGAAGTCTTTAAAAAGGAAAATATCATACACAAGTCCTTCAGAGCGCGACCAGGCAAAAGGGAGGGGAACAAAGGGGGAAAAAAAGAAAACCACGATCTTACTAGGCCCAGTGACACTAAGAAAGAGCAAGTGCATGGAAAGTGGGGACAGTGCATGGAAAGGGGGGGGGGGTGAAAAGTGCGGAACAGAGTAGAGAACAGAATAAATACTAAATAAAATAAACAAGGTGATTGACCATGGTAGTGCAGCGAGCAAGTAGCAGGTGATAGTTTAGTCAGATAAGGTATATCTGATAAGTGCAGAAGAAAAGTGGGAGGGTGACTGTATGGGTACAGATACAGAACCCCAGTGCAGTGGGTGGCCTGGAGGCAGTGCAGGAGGGTGGCAGGGTGAGCAGGTACCTGGGCCCGAATGACAGAGGGTGGCCAGGTGCATGATGCCAAGAGAGAAAACAGATCAACTGGGGAGAAAGGGGGCAAAAGCAGAGGTAAAGAGGAAGGTCTTGAGGTGCTTCAAGAACCGGAGATGGTTCTCCTCAAGTTTCAAGGTAGCCAGGAGGCTGTTCCAAAGGGAGACCCTAGCCGAAGACCGAGATCTACCCCCAGCTTGTTTCTTTGCAAAACGGCTAACCCTGAGGCAGTTAAAAGTAGAGGAGTGATGGGCTTGAGAGGGGAGGTATTTATGGACGGATAGTTGAAGGTATTTTGGACCCAGGCCCCAGAAAGCCTTGTGAGCAATGCAGGGGGTTTTAAATGTAATCCTTGCATCCACTGGGAGCCAATGAAGGGATTTCGGGGCTGGAGAGATACGGTCCAAGAGCTTGAGGCCAAGGACAAGTCTTGCAGTCCTGTTCTGGGTTAGTTGTAAAGGGCGGAGAGTGGAGACAGTTAGATTTAGAAAGAGGCTGTTACAGTAATCCAGCCTAGAGAGAACCAGAGCTTGGGAGACGGTGAGCTTTTGAGGGAAGGAGAGGAAAGGCAGAGTACCTTTAAGGAGGTGCAATAAAAGGTTTGACTTTTTGGAGATGTCAGAGATGTGTGCAGAGAAGGAAAGTGTGGAGCCAAAGATAACCCTGAGGTTCTTAGTCTCGCAGGTGGGGGTAGGAGGAGAGCCAAGGGAGGCCGGCCAGAGAGGGAGAGGAATGGATGGAGAAGGTGTACCAATGAGGAGGATCTCAGTCTTGTTGGCATTTAGACAAAGATCGTTGGCGGCACACCAATTTTGAATGGCGATTAGACAATCGGAGATGAGGGAAAGAGAGGAGGTGGCTGAAGGAAGCCTGAAAATGAGCTGGGTGTCGTCAGCATAGCACTGGAAATGTTAGCATAAAATGGAAATGCAGTAGGCGAGAGTTGCCAGGTATTGGTTTAAAAGGCAAGGCGAGAGGTTAGACCCTTGCTTCAACAGAAAATAGGAAACCAAGGTTGGTTGCAGGTGGTCTTCTCACCAGGTGTGATGTGGTCAATGTCACAAAATGAGTTCAATCAAAAGGGGCTGTTTGTAAGACCTTCTCCGTAGAGCCCTTGCAATCTTGTCAAATACTTGGTGTTTTTGGTTCATTGGGGTTCCCTTCCCCAAGCTTCGACTTGTCCAAGTTCCAAACACCACAACAGAAATAGAACTGTTCCTTTTGAAACTTCTCAGGGTTCCCGTCCCCAAGCTTCAGTCCTTTTAACGCCACAAAACAAGACTTCAACTTTGCTTAGACCTCTCTGGGTTCCCTTCCCCAAGCACAGGTCCCTTTCACAACACTCATTCAGTTTTGTCAGGACGTACTTCGCTTTTCTTTCAATATCAAGAAATAATAGGTATTCCACTTTGTTAGGCCGCTCTTTGTTTCAAAAACAAGTTTAGCTTGTCGGGAAGTGCCTTTTCTTTATATTTATAGTTCTTTCACACAAACCTCACTTGTGGGGTAAAATCAGAGACTTTCGAAACCGCCTGCTTCTTTGCTTCTCCCAGCCATGACCACTCTGATCTGTAACCCCTCTTTGTTCCTTGTTCCTTTTCTGAAACCTTTCACCTTCAGGTGCTCGCTGCTGCCATTCTTGTTCATATTTACTTCTTCCTTGTGTTCACTTGCACCTTCCCTTTACTGTTTTATTTTCCACTGTGCACTCTTGCTTTTTCCTTGTGCACACTTGCACCTCCCTTTGCCTTCTTATTATGCCTCTTGTGCACCTTACGTTTATTTTCCCTTAACGTGCACCGTTGCACCTGTCCGTTTCTTTCTCGTGCTTCCTGCACACTTTACACTCTCCACACTTTGCTGTGCATTTTGCACTCTGTAACAGAGTTTCTTTTGCTTCACTTTTCTTCTGTGTCGCTAGCGCAACTTCCTCTTTTTCTGTTTCTTTTATTCTGCTTACTTCTTATGCTTTTGTGTCCTTTGTACACTCTCTCATTTTCCGTTTGTGGCGCTTTAAACTGTGGCTTTCTCCTGCTCCGCTTCAGTCAAACGCACGCTCCCGAGTTTCTCACTTTCACTCACCGGGCAGCATCGCATTGACAAGCGGTTCCGCTGGATACAGGAGGTTGAGATCAGGGTCTCGCCACCTGCTCCTCAGGCACCCTTGGGGCCGGCACACGTCCCAAGGCAACAAGCATTGCACCGAACACCACCAGCAGGAGACAGGCTGCCTGACTCCGGCATCTTGGAGACAGGGCTCCCTAGCCACGCTGCAGCCCCTCAGATACACTGAGCCAGTGTCTCAGCATGCCGTTCTATTCCCTGCTTCAACTCCTGCTGCTCCCTGGCTTCTCTGATTTGGACAGCATCACCAGCTCGCTCTCCTCCTTGTGAAAAACAGTCGAGTGGAGTCAGGTGTAAGTGGTCATTATTAAATGCCTGACCCTGTCTGAGTCTATTAGTGGGACAACTTGAGTACTTTCTATAGTAGGTTTCCCTTACTTTCCCCATGTTTCTATGGGTCATCTTCACTGCTTCTGGTTGCTTCTTCCTCTTCCCAGTATTGTTTAGAAATGGGGAGGGGTGATGGAAGGGTTTTGGAGGATGGATTTATTTCCGCTACTCTATCAGGTAACCGACAATGGGCATAGGGAAATCCTCTAGCCTGGTTTTGCCTCAAGGGCATGGGTGCCCCCTTCCACATTCTTGATGGTTGATTATACACACAAGTCTTGGTGGTATTCCCTGTGATCTAGATTGGTAGAGAATGAATGGATGGTTCTACGTTATTTTGCCGCGGGATTTTTTGTCGTGGGACTTCATCGCCGTTTTTTTTGGGGGGGGGGTTACCCCCCAAACCCACCTTTTTAAAAAAAATTATTTCCTTTCACCCACAAATATTTATTTCATTTTTAACCCCCCCCCAAAAACGATTGCAAAAGAACTGTATACCGAATGGATATTAATATGAGACCTTTATCTTTTTAGTTGGTTTTTCTTCCTTCCCCCACCCTAGGCAATTGACTCTTTCCTTCCTCCCTTGTGGGTCATTGATGATGGGATTGAGATTGGGGAAAATTAGACCTAGATTAGGGTGACGGGAATCAATGTATCCCATGAAGGCATCCAGGACTTCCTCGTCGTCCCCTTTTATCGCCCCGTCAGAATACTGCGTCTCGCCTGAGGTATTCCCACGAAGGCAACCCTGGATTCCCCTACACAGGTGATCCTTCCTCAATCGTCCACCCCCAGGGTTGGGTTCCAGGAGCGATGGCCCTGCCATCGCCCCCCGAATTGAGGATGCTCTGGGTCTTAATGGGAGAATACCCCTAGTTTTCTCAGTCGGTAAATCCTATTGGTCAGCTTTTACACTCATTCACTTTAGAAATGATAAAAACTCAACCAACAATATTACTTTTTATAATGTGAAACACAATTCAAAGCTAGCTTTTGCAGACGGGATCTTTTTCTATAGATTTTTTTTGCCAAAACAAATCAGTCGGAAAAACGAATCGAAATATATGGGGGGGGTGGACAAGTGCATAAAAGCGTGGGGAGAAGGTTGGGGTAATAACATGGGAAAATGGGAGGTTTGGTGGGGACACCCCTAAATCAAAAACAATACATTTCAATACGTTTTTCGAGGGATTTCTGTCGGCAAAAAATCATTTGAAAAAACGGATATCGGTAAAATGACTTTTATACTTTTAAAAGGAGCAACCAGCAACTTAAAGGTAAGTATCAACTTTTATACACTTTGTAACCTATTCTATTGCAGAGATACAGTTACCAAATTAACTTCATTTCAAGTAAGTACTTTCAACATTTGTTATATTTTCAAGACAGAGGTTACCATCAAAGTCCTTCCCTAGTCTAGAGCATACATTTTCTCAGAGGCAGAAGAGGGACCATAGTGGTCTAGAAGCCAGCTGTAGGACGGTCAGGATAGGTTTCAGTTGCAGGAAGGAGTTCCAGGGGATATCTTCTTCAACAAGTAAGTATTCGCTTAAATGTTAATCAAAAGTGTTCAGGGACTTTACAGAAGACTCCCTATATGCATGCCAGAATTAGACCTGGACAAATGGTATGGGCAAACTCCCTAACCACACAAATCGCCCACTTAGCCTCACAGGATTCACACAAGATTTATGGTAAGTATTACCCAAGCCAACACAGTACCTCAGCAGAAAAGAAGAGCTTCTGGGTGGGTGCCTTCAGGATACAGCAGCAAAGTATCCTGTCCTTGGGTTCTTGGTCTGGAGACTGAAGAAATGGACACTGAAGAAAAATTGGCAGCAGTTATTGACGGGGGAGGCTTCCAACGAAAGATTCTTTGCAGCTTCTCATGGCTCACTGGATTTGTTCTGTTGAGGGAACTTCAGGGATTCGAATCGTGCCTCTGGAATTCTAGCAGGAGTCCACCAAAGTTTCAGACGGAAATCGGACTTCGGAAGGCTATGCACTGCACTCAAGCTCGAGGTCCACTAGTATTCGCATTTTGCACCCCAGCAAGGGATGATATATGGCATTTATAAAGTGCCTGTACACTAGTGTTTCTAGGCGCGACAAGACAAGGAGGGGGCAACAAAGGGAGGACAAAATAACAATCTTACAAGGCCTTAGATGGCTCGTTTTGCAGGTCTTCTCAAGACTAGCTTCTCACCAGCCTCTGGGTAGGAGTGGTCGCATTCGGAACCCCCAGGTTACTTGGAAGGAAGGGTTACATCAGGCTCCAGCTACGCAGCAGGCTCTCTGGTCACTGGAAATCGCTACAGATGTTTTTTTCTTCATCTTAGGATTCAGCACCAGTGGTGACTCAGCGGCTTCCAGGATCAGAGTATTTATCAGGAACTACAGCACAACTTCTACAAACTCTCCCTGCAGTTTACAGAAAGGGTTGGTCTGGCTGTCCAATCCGGACAGCCAACGCCCTAGTAAGAACTGGTTACTTTCAGGCAAGGTGAATGCCAAAGGGCCGGAGCGTTTTGGACTCCTCCTTTGCTTCCTACCTTCTCAGACACAGTGGAGCCTCAGCAGGGAATACGAAGGATCCCTGCCGAAGACAAAACTTCAACCAAGATCTCACCCGCCTAGAATGGCGGAAGACCTATGAAACCACAAACAAACAAGAAATGGCAAAAAAAGGATCCCAGCATTCTAGCAGAATGGGGGCTCTCCTGTGCATTACTGTACTGGATTTGACAGCCTGCGAGTAAAAGTGACAGTCATAAAAATAGTTTCACTGCCACTAGCCATTCAAGTTAACTTGTAATTGTAACATAAATGTTACCAGGTATGTCATTTTTTAATGTTATTTTATTGTGATTTGTAAGGCGCTTATACAGCAAGGAATTGTGTTTCAAAGCGCCCACAGGGCAAAGGGGAGGGAACAAGGGAACAAAACCGGGCAATGGGTTAAATTAACCAGGATGAGCAAAAGGCAAAGCTGGTCCCACTAGGCCTTGTGAACATTCGGAATGTGCAAGTGCAGAGAGCAAGAAGGGACAGTGGAGGGGGGTAAGTGCCAGAGAGCCAGTTGCAGGGCAGTAGGTATGTGCAAGGCAGTAACCACTTGGTAGGAGAGTGGTCAACTGCCAGTACAATAAGTGCAGGCCTGTGGAACAACACAAGCCAGTGGGTGCCCGAAGGCAATTGCAGGTTGAGGGCAGAGACTGAAGGCGATTGGACAGAAGGCCAGGACCCATAAGGGCCAAGGCCACCAATCTCAGTGACTGTGGGGTTTAGCACGCGTGTGAGAGGTAAAGTGGGGGGGTAAGAGGAGAAGAAGAAGGTCTTGAGAAGCTTGTAGAATTTGAGAAGATCTGGCTCAAGACAGAGGAAGGGGGAGGATGCTCCAGAGGAGGGAGTCAGCTGAGGATAGAGATCAGCCACCTGCTTGCTGCTTAGAGAAGCCCTTGTCAAGCAGAGAGTTGAGGCCAGAGGAATAGAGAGTTCTGGAGGGAGAGTATTTGGTGAGAGCAAGTTGTGGCTAGCATAGTGGCAGGCCCCAGACATCCTTATGGATGATGCAGAGGGATATGAATTTGATCCGTGCAGCGACTGGGAGCCAGTGGGGAGATTTTAGGGCTGAGAGATACAGTCCCTGGGCTTAAGGACAAGTCTTGCAGCCCGATTCTGGATTAGCTGGAGGGGGTTGATAGAGGACGAGTGTTGCAATAATCCAGCCCAGCGAGCCCTAGAGAGATTAAGCTTCTGGGGAAAAGGGAGGAAAGGGAGGATACCTCTGAGGAGGTGGATTTAAACATGGGCCGCCTTGGCAAGGTCCAGGATGTGAGGAAGGAAAGTGATAGAGGAGTCGAAGATCACGCCAAGGTTTCTGGCTTCAGAGGAAGGAGCGGTGAGAGAGCCCATAGAGAGTGGCCAGAGTGAAGAGAGGAAAGAAGGAACAGGAGTCCCAATAGGAAGGATCTCGGGGTTGCTGGCATTGAGACAGAGATCATTAAAGGCGCACCCAGACTGGATAGCAGACAGGCAGTCAAGAATGGTAGAGGCAGTAAAAAGATGTTCAGAGGGAAGTTTGAAAAAGAGTTGGTTGCCATCTGCATAACACTGGAAGTGCAGGGAGAAAGTGGAGATACGCTGACCAAGTGGGGCGAGATAGTTGTTAAAGAGCCAGGGCGAAAGGGTAGATCCCTGGGGAACGCCACAAGTGGAGATAGATGTGGGTGAGGAGGAGAAACCCAGGATAACCTGGGAGGGATGGTCCATGAGGAAGGAGGTCAGCCAGTCTAGCTCCCGCTCCGAGATACCAAGGGTATCATGTATCTGCTTTGTGAGGATGGAGTGGTTAGGAGAGATTGAGTAGAATGAGAACAGCAGGGGAGTTAGGGTCATGAGATGCGAGCAGTTCTTCTTGGGTGTTCAGAAGTGCAGTTTTCGTGCCTCTGGATGCTTGGAATCCAGATTGATGGTCGTGTAGGCAAACAACAAGCTCAGTATGCGGAGCTATTTGGCGGAAGACCAACTTCTCCAAGAGTTTCCTAAGGAAAGGAGTGATAGAGATTGGGCAGTAGTTAGCCGGACACGAGGAGTCTGCGATATGTAAGAGAGGGGGATACAGTGTATCTCCCCAGCACTCCACATAAGGTGGCGTTGTGCTGGCTCACTATATAAAATGTAAAGGGGATGCACATCCCACTTACCACTTGGGAACAGTAGTTCCCCCGAGCCAATTAAAGAGAAACTACAAAGGTAAGCCCAAAAGGGCAACCCTGCCTAAGCCCAAAAGGGAACTATAAATCCAAGCACACACTATAGAGACATAAAAAGGTCACCCTTAAAAAGAGTATAAGACTAGGCGAGAAGGGAAAAATATTCCCACTCCCCTAGGGACAAGGCGAAATAATTACCAAGTCCAAGCAAAACGTTCTGGGGTTGACACATATCAGGAAGAGTTATCATAAATATAATCTTACCCAACACCAACAACTTGCATTCAGTCTATCACACCAGTAAAGAAAAGAATTTAGCAATAAAGGGTTCCTCTTTTTTTGTATGGGGCTGTGGTATTGGAGGAGTGAAAATAGAAACAACAGCAAGGTAGCTTCCCACCTCAACCACACGCCAGAACTGGGCAAAAGCTACTCACAAAAAATGATGGAAACCATTAAATTCAACAGAAAGGCCTTATATCAAAACAGACATATTTTAATATTTATACATCAGATAATATGCTCACATAAAACATATAAAACACTATTGTATGCCAGTGTAGCTTGAAGAGCAACACAACAACACCATGGGAATTCCCCCACAGGGAGAGCTGTTTGTAAATGAACTGCAAAGATTATTCATTTGGAGTAACGTGATGTTAGTAGTAGTGACACTTTAATGTGTTTCTGGGGCAAGGAACAACACTTCCGTGGTCTAACTTTGGTTAGTAAAGTTCCTTTTACAAACGAGCCACGCACAAACAGACAGTCCTTTGTCTATTTTGTACACGCAACACGGTACCCAAAGACGCCGAGTAGGTGCTCACAGGTAAGCGCCTCTCTGAGAGCATCTGTTCCCTTTTGAAGTTGATTTTAATTTACAACATTAAAACTAAGGGGCAATACCTGCCTTTCTCTCACGCAGGTTTATGAAAAGTAATTACATATCTGCCGATCACAGCAGTGCGAGTGTCCATAACATGGGCTGACAACATTTTGGCCGCGTTTTGAATTACGCGTGGTCACACGAGTTGAGAAATCTACCTGTTCCTATATTTACATGTGGACAGCAAGTAAGTGGTTTTCACTGGGGTGTATACCTTTTTCAATCCGAATGATGACCCAGGTAACTAACAGGAGGCCTGTGTCTTGTTATTGTGCCCCCACAGGACAAACAATGCATTATGGGTAATGCTGTCTGCATTTTCATACCTAGGGAATGTGATTTATTCCAAGAAATCATCAAATCGAATCTGGTAATTAACATACCTTTTTCCTATAAGCAATATAAACTGCATAATTGGTTTCAAAGGACAAAGACATGCCTGATGTCCATTTTATTTTATTTTTAGAATTATGGACCTCTTTAGTTGCCAAATCTACATTACGGCTAATCTCAAAGTCTAAATAAATTACCCGCCACACCTTGAAAGAAATTGTTTACCGGGTCAGTGGTATCCCTACTCTCTTTTTGCACAATGCACACATGTTGCATTTTTCTATAGGCCTTTTTTTAAACTGAATTCGTTTTTACTTGTTTTCTAGGTTCTAACTATGATGCATAGGCTCCAGGCACTATAGTAGAACACTGCCACTATTTTTCTGCGTCCTGAAGACGGGTCTCGGAACTGCACTAACCAAAGTTAGACCACCGAAGTGTTGTTCCTTGCCCCAGAAACACATTTAAGTGTAGACGCTGTCGTAATCCATGGTGGATGAATATCTCTGTATTTGATACTGCCCTAACTCATGTGGGATAAATATTGTTATTCAGTTCAAGTCACTACTACTAACATCACGTTACTCCAAACGAATAATCTTTGCAGTTCATTTACAAACAGCTCTCCCTGTGGGTGAATTCCCATGGTGGTGTTGTGTTGCTCTTTAAGCTAGACCGTCATACAATAGTGTTATATATGTTTTATGTGAGCATATTATCTGATGTATAAAAATTAAAATATGTCTGTTTTGATATAAGGCCTTTCTGTTGAATTTAATGGTTTGCAAGATTTTTTTGTGAGTAGGTTTTGCCCAGTACTGGCGTGTGATTGAGGTGGGAAGCTAGTGGTATACCTTGCTGTTGTTTCTAGTCTATCACACCATCCAGGCCTGGATGCCATCCCACCTTCTTTGCCTTAATGATGAAAAGACTGAAATTCTATTGTATGGCTCCCTCACTTGTCTTAGTAAACTCAACCAATTCAACAAATCTTTCTCCATTGACATCATCAACATCCAGGTTTCCAGCAATGTCAAGACCGTGGGTGGCTACCTTATCGTTAATATGCGATTGCCTCCTCTGCAGCTGGAATTTCTAGCGTTCAAAAAATACTGAATGGCCGAAAAGTTCAACCTAATGCCCCATTCAGTGATAAGTGTTGCGGGGGTGTCCCCCACACCCTTGTTCACTATATTGTGAGCAGAGGCTGCGGGAGTGTTTGATTTTTAAAAAAAGAAGAAAATAAAGAAAGGACACTGCGGCGCCGGTTCCCGATCATGGAAGTGAAAGGGAACAGGCATCGCAATGACATAGCGAGTTGGCGGCAAACACCGAAGTGTGCTCCCGCAAGGTAAGTAGGAGGTGGGAGTGTGGGTGTGGGTAAGGGCGGGGGCCAAGTCAGAAATGTTAACGGGAGAAAAGACCAGGGTTTATTTTTGGAAAAAGAATCTTTGGTCTTTTCTCCCTCGAACATTTCCGTTGCAGGTTTCCAACCACCGATCCCTGCAGCTCACACTTCCAAGCTTAGGAACTTCCTAACTGCTGAAAGCTGCATCACCATTGCTAGAGCGCTCATAGGTTTGAGATTAGACTATAGCAACGCCTTGTTTGCAAGTATATCATTGCGCAACATTAACAAACTACAAACCATTCAAAATAATGCCCTTAGGGCGGCACTCGACATTCTGAAGCGCAAACCTATCTCAGCCGCAAGAAGTGGTGCTCCCTGGCACTAACCGTGAGCGTATCATCTTTAAATCTCTATCCATCACAAACAAATGCCTCTCCAACATGGCACTCAGTTATATTTCCCAAAAATTCACCAAAGCGCAATCTTCCAGACCCACTCGCTCTACCTACTGTCACCGACTCGCCATCCCAAGATTCAGGCGAATGAGGTCTGGTGGGGCCAGCTTCTCAGTCATTGCTTCCAAAAATTGAAACTCTTTACCACTGATGCTGATATCTGAACAATCCTACTGGGGTTTCCGTTAAAATCTCAAGACTTTTACTCGTTTCTTCAAACTTGCCCCCTGTCTGACCCTATTCAATGTCCAATGTACTTTCTATATTTATTCACTTCTGCTATGTCTTATGTAACCAGCACAAGGATGCCTTCAGGTTTAGTGCCCTTAACAAATGCAAAAATAAAACATTTCTGATCAAAATTGACACCCCTGTCCTTTAAATAAATACAACAACAAACTTGGTTGCGATATGAGTTGCGAACAGGAAATGGAACACCCGTGGTTATTCCCGGCCATACCTCCTAGTCTCTTGGTATTGTGACAATTGGGTTCACCACTCAAACACTCTGGGTTTGCGCACACACTAGGTACCTATGGAGACCTTCATGTTTATGTTACTGATGCATCCATCCTCTACTTTCACTGCTCCATTTATTACCGCGATTACTTTTGTGGGGTTTGACCCTAACCTGGAGGTTTGCACAAAGGCCACAGTAACTTTGCACTTACCCAATCACTCATGCATATGGCTGATTCTTTTGTGGCACGTCGTTCGTCAAATCCCGTCTTCTTATATTATTGCCTGTCTGATTCTTTTTTGTACCTGAATCTGATCTATTTCAATGGAAGAAGCTCTTCCCAGATATGTGGGACACAGTCTGGTATTGAGTTTGTAGCCCTGTAGCATTTCAAAGGGTGTCAGCAATATTGTTGAATGGAGTATACATCTTTGTTCCTCTACAATGTCTTTCACTTCCTGTTTGCGTTCCCCCCTAACCCCCCTTGAATGCTCTCCTTGGCTATCAGTTTGAACTTCTCAACCATACCGTTGGGCTGAGGGTGGTATATGGAACTGCTGCATCTGTAATGAGGATTGTCAAATACCCCTGGTGGTGTTGAAGAACTCTACCTCCACCCAGCTTGATAGAACATCTATTAGAAATGTGCTATACATATTATCAGCATCACATTTTATTGGTCCTGAGCTGTCTAAGCCTTCTCTTTCCCACATGCTGCTATGCTAGGCAACATCATTACTGTCATGAGACTGGTGTGTGTCTTACAATCTTTGTTGTTGCTCTCACAAAGGTAGTATTGCCTTCCTGAGCAGCGCCTTTATAGTGCCGACTGCACGTTTACTGTGCAGTCTGCATTATAATAACTCTGATTTCCATTACTGTGACCAAGTGGAGCAGGGGTTGCGGGGATGTCCCCCGCTCCTGTTGGTCACTGTAATGGGAGTCGGAGGTTGCAGGGGTGTCCCCCACATACTGCTGTGGTAAGCGGGGGAACAAGAAAGTAAAAAAGAAAAGATAAAGGACCCTGCGGCGTCTGCTCAGACCCAAGTTAGTTGGATGAACTGATGCCACAAGATAGTGGGGAGTCGGGGGCGCACACAGGTGTGCCGCCGTAAATGTAAGTGGGGGCGGGAGCGGGTGGGGCAATGCAGGCCAGGGCATGCGGGCAAAAGTGATCTATCTAATCACTGCACTGTGCCGTAATTGGAGTCGGCATTTTCGTAGGTGAAATTACGAGCGGCGTAGTGATCACATGGAACCGATTCATTCACCTCCCATGATGAACCCACATTCAGAATAACATTCATCCTTGGATCTCCAAAACACTTTGCACCCCAGATCTTGGAGCCCTCTATCATTATTTTCTTTTTAAATCTAGACACTGCTTGACTTTACGACTTTACATATCATCTCATCTTCATACAGGGTATTATCTCATTATTCCTTAGGCACCTACCCCTTAATGAAAGGACTTCGTTATTATCGGGTTCCGTTGTCTTCTTTCCTGCAGATGGGTCTTGAGAGGCAGTCTGCGGCACTGTTTTTGACCCCAGGAATATATTTAAATTTGAATCTATATTCTTTTAGGATGGTTGCCCAATCCATATCCAAGATGACTTTGTCTAGACCTTTAGATGTTATAATTTCATTAAGGGGTTTGTGATCCATACATACTTCAAATTGTCTCCCCCACACTATAACCTAAACCTTCAGATTGCCCATTAAATGGCAAGTGACTGCTTCTCTATGGTGTGGTGTACTTGATTTCAGCGCTTCTTAATACACTCAAGGCAGATATGATAGATTCTTGCTATTTCTCAGCATGCATGAGTTCAGCACAAGGCCCTTGTTACTTGCATACATTGATATCTCTATCTTTCTGCCCATTACATAATTCTTAAGTGACTGAGTCTGGTCTAGTGCTGCTTTAATGTAGAAAAACCTTTCATTACAAGCCTCATCCCACCTGAAGTTTGTTTCTTTATTTATTTTAGGAGTCTTTCCCGGCTAGGTTCCTCGTATTCACCATGTGATCATCATAATTGGGTATAAACCACCATATCTAAAACAGATGGGAGCTGCTCCTTATGATTTGGTTATGAGATTTTTGTTTATTGATTCTATAGGTTCTCTTTGGCTTTTGGCTTTTCTCAGATGTTTTGTACAAGGTGTTTTATCACCCTTTTGTTTAGTTTTGCATGTTGTCTTTACTTAGTCATTCCAGCATGTTATAATATGGTGATTGCTCAGCACATATGTTCTTTCTTGTCTCTACCATACACTGATATATCATCTTAGAAGTAAATGACCAGCTCCTCGGCTACATGATCCTTTGGAAGGTGACGGCCGCTGAGACCTGAACAAACAGAATCCCCACACACTGGAATAATCCTTCCTGGGTGATGAATGCTGTTAGATGTCTGGAATACTCAGGCAGGCATACTAAGTAATGTGCTCCTCTGAGATGTAACCTCGAGAATAGAATAGCATGGCATGGCCAATGGGTACATAGATCTTCATTTTTGAGTAACTGGTGGCTATCGGGTATTATGCACCTGTTAAGTGTTCTCAGATCCATCACATTCTCAATGTATCATTGGGCTTGTGAACTACTAACAGTGGCGTAGCCCATTCTTTTTATTCAAGTGTATGAAGTTCCTGCTTCACTTTGTTTGGCCTTGTGACTGGAATGTTCAGACTTTCTGTACCTGAGGTGACAATTCAATGTGTAATCTTGTGCAATATACAACAACCTTCAAGCATCCCAAACCATCTCTGAATTCTCTGTTTCTTCCTATGCCTAATTCATCTCCTATGTCTTTGTATGCGATTACAATTTCCTCGGCATGTGGACCTAATCTCATTTCTAATCTTTTTTTGGTGTGGCCAACTCAGAAGGGGTGTGCTCCACCTATGTGAGACATATATTTTTACTTCTGCTATTCTGTTCTTCTAGGTGATTTATGTGAGACCACCCTATTAATTCAATTCTCTAGCCACCGTAACCCACATGGTTCTTGTCAACTTATCTAATTTATTTTCCTAAAGTTGGCATCACGTACCTGTATGCGGAGGTCACTTGGCACCATCATTAGAATGGCTTTGTCATTGGTTTTAATTGGCTCCATCACCTTTTCTGTTCCGTCTCCACTGTTGGTTGTGGCAAAAATAGCATCTTTGACGAGGCACAAAATAAGCAGTGTCGCATAGCAATTTGCTATGCAGTTTTGTAGGTTTGCTAATTAAATTGGCACTTGCGTAGCAAAGCTAGCTATTTAAGTTACCCTGTTCAATTAAAGCACAGCTCACCCTGCATTCTTCTCTTGCCCTCAGGGATCTCTCAACCCTCTTTTCTCTGATCACTGCAAATTCAAGGGGGCTAATGGAGTGAGAGTGCAGAAGTAATCATCTACTCAACTAAGTGCAAAAGGCCTGTATGGGAGTATTCGGCAAGAATAGTTTTTTATTTTTCAAATAATTTCAAACTAGAAGTAAATCGGGCTGATACTTGTATTAAGCCAAATATATTGTGTATGTCAAAAAACAATATATGTTAACTTATTTTCTTTTTTTAAACATGCCTAAAAATGTAAGTTCCATAATGCATAATTACAGTATAGCTGCCGTACAACACTGCATTATCTCCATGCTTTATAGTAAAGTTTAGGATAGTTTATCTAAATCTTAGTGTCAACTAGATTTCATTTTGTTGGGGAAGATGCATCATATTGCTTAGTGAACAGTTTTGAAAACATACATGTTCATACGACCAGATGCTTTTTATGGCAAACCTAGTTCTATAACCTGCAGGTTACATTAATCTGTGCAAACCATGAGTTGTTGAACTGCTACCTATTATGCCCTGCCTCTGAACTACCTAGCACTAGTCGCACAATCCCCCTGTCATTTCTGTCACATACCAGCAGCACACACCAGCTGCACACACACACACAGCCACTCTCCACGAACATGATGCCCAAGAATGCACCTCCCAATCATAGCAGGGTTTCACTCTACCTGCCACACTCCGCTCAGCCAGCCTAACAGCCATCCTTATAGCCCTCACTATAATGGCCTCTACACCTCCCCACATATTCCCAGCACCCCTCACCCAGCGCCCGGCACTAAATTCACATGCCGCAGCACCAGACTACAATATCACAGTCTCGGCCGCCTAGCCACCAGACTCCACAATCTCAGAAATCAATCACTTCCTAGGTATTTACTCTGCTCACCCACACCCACACACCCATCACAACTAGAAACACCAGATTAGGCACCCGCACTGCACCACTACCCCATGCTAAGATAGGCATAGGCACTGCCCCTCTCCCCCAACCACCCCAGCATGCCTCTACACTACTTCGCACTAAGCTCCTCACTACCACACACCACAACAAGCACACTTCACCCCATACTAGTATAAACAAAAACATCAAAGGCACACAACACTCACCTCTTAAATGTGCACTACTGAACGTACGCTCCCTACATGCACATGCCCTCGAGATAAATGATCTACTATCCACACTTAATCTGGACTTACTTTGCATCACCGAATCCTGGCTCAATGATGCCTCCTGCCCAGCCATCGCACTAGCCCTACCCACAGGCTACACCATCCTTAGGTAAGATAGATGTGATAAGATTGGAGGGGGAGTCGC
Organism: Ambystoma mexicanum; assembly: GCF_040938575.1. Taxonomy (NCBI): domain Eukaryota; kingdom Metazoa; phylum Chordata; class Amphibia; order Caudata; family Ambystomatidae; genus Ambystoma; species Ambystoma mexicanum. The sequence continues at coordinate 267,230,205 of NC_090925.1, read as the reverse complement.
CCTTATCCACAAAGACTCACTATCCATCAGATTAGCAGACCATAGTACATGGGGTGGTAATGGGGTGATATCCTATCAGCCAAGCTTACGCTCTCCCCCAATAATCTAATGAACATCCACATCCTATACAGACCTCCCAGACTCCCAGCTGACTTCCAAGAGCACCTCTCCCATCGACTCAGCAACAACATTAAAAAGTCCTCCAAAATCCTTCTATTAGGAGACTTTAATCCGCCGCAACCCTAGCTAAAGAACTCGCAAACTTAGGTTTCTCCCAAAGAGTCCTCACCACTACTCACTCCAAAGGCCGCACCCTTGACTGGGTCATGGATCACAACTGTACATCCAACATTACCTCAACACCTCCCTTCCTTGGACGGACCAAACATGCATCGAATTCCTCATCCCCACCAAACCTAAGACTCACCAACGCACCACCTGCCAGAATAAGAATTTCTAAAAAAAACTCAACGCAGACAACTTGCGTCCCCACCTTAAAAGCCCCTGCCTAGCACCACCTTTCTCTCAGGACCCAAATATACTATCAGCTATCTTCAATGATACTCTCACCAATGCCATAAACTCTATAGCCCCACTTAAAAGCAAGAAGGAAAAAAAAAATGTTATTGCAACTCTTGGTTCTCGGAAGAACTCCAAACCCTCCGAGCTCAAAAGCGCCAATCGCTTAAAAACTGGCAAACGGATCCGAGTGATCTAAATAAGAGCCTCTTCAAACAAATATCCCTCCAATATAAAAAAAGCCATTTTAGCAGCAAAACCCAACTCCTTCAATGATAGGATCTCAAAGGCCAACTCCCAAGCTAAAGAACTATTCGCAATCTTTAATGAATTAGTCACTCCTCCGGCTACCGCTGACGAGATAACTAAAGACAAAGCCTGGTGTGCCAGCATTCAGTCCGCCATGCTCAACAAAATAAAACTCCTCTAGAACAAAATCCAAAACCACTGCAAAGCCCTCCCAAACCAAAAAACCAACCACCCTACACAAGACAAGTGTAGTAATCTCAATCACGCTCAATTCTCCTTCAGAAACGTCACTGAACCTGAGGTCCTTAATCTCATCAAAAACCTCAAACCATCCCTCTACAAAGCAGACATTTGCCCTCCCAAAACCATCAAGGAATGCGCCAATGACCTAGCACCCCTGATTACTGCCTTCATTAACGCATCTTTCCAAACAGGAACTGTCCCAAACAATCTCAAGGAAGCCTGGGTGCGGCCACTTCTAAAAAAGGCCACACTTGACCCAGCGCAACCCAACAACTACAGACCGATAACGACCGTCCCGTTCCTCCTAAAAATCCTGGACAAAGCAGCTCACAACCAGGTCCAATCATACATAGAAGCTAACTCCATACTAGGCAAAAGACAATCTGGCTTCTGTGTTGGGCATGGAACAGAATCCACCTTATTAGACCTACAAAATCAAATTTCACAAATCATGGACAAAGGCAAACCTGCCTTGCTCCTCCTCCTCGATCTATCAGCTGCTTTTGACCTGGTATATCACCAAACACTCACCACCCACCTCACCCATGCAGCCCATTTCTCTAATCAAGCAGCATCCTGTATCACTTCCTTCCTTGAAGGAAGAGCCATGAAGGTCTAATCCGACACAGCTAACACAGATCCTACCACTATAAACTGTGGTGTCCCCAAGGATCTTGTACAGCACCCACCCTCTATAACCTCTTCACAAAACCCCTCTTCGACCTACTTTACTCCATGGGTGTTGCATATACAAACTATGCAGACGCCACGCCCTTCACAACATCTATGCCACTATCCAAGCTTGGATGGCAATCAATGGCCTATGTCTTAATGGGGAGAAGACTGAAATTCTCATCCTGGGCCAGACAAACACATTATCAAAACTAAGCCCCCAATACAACAACTTCAACATAGACAACTCAACCATCTCCGTATCATCCTCTGTCAAGACTCTAGGTGTTCACATTGATGCAAATCTATTGATGAACAAACAAGTCAGCGCCATAGCCCCTGCATCAGCGTTCAGCACCAAACTCATCAATGCCATTAAACCCTACTTATCCACCCCCAACCGCTTGGTCATAGCTAGAGCAACTATAGGAGCCAAACTCGATTATTGCAACGCCCTTCTAGCTGGCAACTCCGCCAATAACATTCACAGACTGCAAACCACACATAACAATGCCCTCAGAGCTGCCATGAGCATCCCTAGAAGAGACCATATATCCCACGCCAGACGTGAAGCACGGTGGCTCCAGGTCAAAGACCGTATTACTCTGAAAATCCTCACCATCACTCACAGGTGCATCAACAAAACCACTCCAGCATACCTATCTGAAGCAATATCAAGGACCACATCCACTCGCCCCACCAGAGCTCAGTACACCAACCAGCTACACATACCACGCATAAAGAGAGCCACAGCGGGAGGTCTAGGCTTCTCCTATATTGCACCGAAACTCTGGAACTCACTCCCTGCCACCCTTAGAGCTGAAACTTCCATCTGTCTTCCGCAACAACCTCAAGGCCACGCTCCTCAACTAGCAAGTGGAGGACTGCCTCCTCCACTTCTGCCATGTATATTGTAACATAACACAAATGTAATATAACTATATTGTAACCTGTATATATACTGCTAATGACCATGTAACTAAGCTTTGTACTGTAACAAGTGCCACAATGTCCTCGGGCTGTTGTGCGCTACATAAATACGAATAAAACAAAACAAACAAATAATACTTCTTGGCTTTCTATTTTATCAGCCTGTTGCTTTATATCAGCTACTCTGAAAGTGAGATCGCCGATAACTAAAATATTCACCTAGTTTTCCCAGTTAACTGCCTGATTTCTTTCCTCTAACATAATGAATACACAAAGCTAACTAAAGGTTTACGCAAACTAGGGATCAATAGTTCCATCCACTCTGCACATCTACTGCAATAGCATACACTGCAGTTGAAGCAAAGCGAGCTCTAGAGGCTATGATTATGTATTTGCACCTCCGGGAGAGAGCTGGGAAAACTGTTGTCAGAGCAGTTTTATCATATCTATTTATCTGTGTCCATTCATGGAGCTAACCTTTCACATTTTATAGACACTCATTCAGGGCTCCCAAAGGTCTACTCTCCCATTCGCATAGTCTAGTAGATTTTATGTAGGGCAAGTACCATTTACAGGGGATGTTTGAAACTTTTATTTAACCTTTACTTGTTTTCAGTAAATGTCAAATACATGTTTCCCTGTGCATGGCTGGCCTCTTGAATAGCAGTTGTGTGCCAAAAATAAAGTGGGTTTGTGGTGACTTGCACCATTTTACAGAAAGCGCATTTACATTTTTTTTTTCATTCGTTGCCATGGGTCTTGTGCATTTAATTGGAGTAGGTAAACCAAGTTACTCGAGCTACAGGTTTAGCAGAATTTTAAAGAATTTACAAGGCATGACTCATCTCACTAATGTCTTAGTTCAGTGGTACACAAAAAAGCTGTACTGTTGTTCATTTTATGTCTTGTGTACAAATGACTTCTGGTGACATTACAAATATTAGAGCAACATTGCTATCAAATGGGTCTGTTTACTTAGCAAGAAACTTTTAAATAGCAAACCTAATTTATGCCGTGTTTGAGTTACTTGCATTGTTCTTTGACCAGATTTGTGTTTGCAATACTTGTGCTGAACTTAATGGAGTGCCCCTTTCTCCTGCATATACTGCAGGTCAGTTTAATGGTGAGACATATTGCACTGCTGGCTAAGTGGTAGATGCTGTCACACCTGAAATATCTCCTCTGATCTCGTTCCGATCTGGCTCCTGGTAGTTTCATCTATGTGCTTAGTCTTCCCTTCTAATTAGTGCTACTTTTTATGGTGTGCACTTCTGCATTGATTGGTTCCATAATTCTTTATTTAGCTGCCTTCTTTTCTACGGATTTCCTTTCCAACAATTTGACCTACATTGTAGGTTGTTCCACAACTTTCACCATCCGAAGGACTTTGTCAAGATTGTGATCACTCTTCGTCCACAAACCTTCTCTGCATTCTAGCATGAATTGGTCTTGGAGATGTTATTCCAACTTTTGTGAGCCAAAACTCCATGACACAGCTAATCATCGAAGTTCTGTTTTATACTGTTGTACAGATTCCCCTTCTTCTTGGTCCCTTTTTCCAAAATCGTAACGTTTCAGTACAAAGCTCCCTTTCTCGTCATAGTGTTGGTCGAGTACTTTCAAGCACCATTCATATTATTTAAGACTGAGGGCTTCACTGGCTGACAGTGCAGGTAGGTTTTTAAATTGCTCTTGTCCTGCGTTCCTTAGCCAATAACTCAGGAGTGACTGTTTCCTTTCCTGTCCAAAGTTGGTGCCATAAGCTTGCCTGTACAAAATGGTCCTAGCCTTTCTTCCACAGAATTGGGAGCTCGGTGGGAGAGGCTATAAAGATGTTACGACGAGGGACACTCTGTATTGTGAATGATGTGGCAGGTGTGCCTGGTCGGTTCTCTGGGTTTGGGTTATCTCCTCCTCATTCAGTTTTTTTTCTTGGTCTATTGTAGCTGCTTAAAGAGAAACCTGCTTTGTCTGATAGCTGTTCTATCGTATATTGTAGGATACGTCTTGCTGCTACATTGATGTTGCAACATAATATAGTGGTGATTAATTGTGTATTAGTACGTCTCTTTATTATTCCGAAATATGTTTTTATTGCTCTTCCTGCTTGGGGAATTTCTGGGGATCTTCCTTGTCCTGAAAGTCCTTTTTCCTTTGAACATTTTAGTTGCGTTAGTATTACAAGTTCCTTTTCCACTAGGGGGCGCTTTGCTGTTCTCCGGTGTCCTCTTGCCAGGTCCTCTTCCACTTACCAGGTCCTCTTCCACTTAAGACTGCCCTGCTCTACTCTCTTGTTTCAGCGGTGCTGAGAAGCACTGTTTTTTGCTGTCTCGTTGCATTCTCACTCATGCATCCTACACTGGCTCCCCCACCAGGCGTGCACAGGCTCGCGCTCGGGCCTACTGCTCATTTCTCCACCCCACTGGGTGTCTCCTACTTGTTTCTCCACCCCACCTTAACTCAACCTTCAATTGTAATGCATAGGGAGGTGAGATCCTTTGTGTAATTTTGGTACTGCAGCCGACCTCTTCTGTCCTGGGTGCACACCTAGAGATCTATGCTTGGGCATTCCTCATCTCGTCTCCAGTTGTAGTGGTGACAGATGTTCAAAGAGAAGATCATATTTCTACAAACTTTATTTTGTTTCTGAAATATGTCTCCAACAGAAGCCCCCCAAACCGCCCTACTTCTCTCAACTACTTTCCCATTCTCTCTGAGGCCTCATAACAAGGTATGAAGTCAAAGCCACTTGCTTGCCATATCTGGAAAACTTAAACAACTTCCTAGGATTGTTGTCAGTTTGATATATCTTGCTTTGAAGGAAAGCCTTTTTGGCCCCTAGATTTATTTTTGTTTAGGATTAAGGGTTTTCTTGGCCGAAAGGGTGGACTCAATAGTTTTCAGTTTTCCCCAGTGTTTTTCTTTTTCCAACAAACTCTGCTTTAATTGATTTGAGCTGTAAAGAAAGCCAGTGAGAGAAGGATTTCTTTGACTTTGGAGCAGAGGGGACCGAGCCGAGAGTTGTCGAAGGTAAATGAAGAAAATCAAAAAGAGAGGAGCATGATAACCAAGTTCAGACAAAGACATCTCAACTAAGGATTCCTTAAATTGAGAATTAAAATGTTTGTTTCTATTCCAACCCAGGATACCTAGCGGCTACAAGCTTGATTGATAAGAAATAATTGGGTTATGAATTCTGAAACGAATAATAGTTATCTGTCCATGAAGCCTGGGCACATCTATTGAGACTTTTTAGTCTGGCGTTAAGCAAGTAAAGGTAACCATAACCCAATGTTAGTTTTATAAGAGCAGCAGCTATTTAAGATCAGCATGACCTATCCGTACATAAACTATTACCCTATTTGTAATACAGGAATAGACCGTTTACCCAATGATACTTTTCAGAAATGTGGGACACAATTCTAAGGTAATTAAGAACTCTAAGACTTTTAAGAAAGGCAATCAGCAGTTCAAGTTAAGTAAGGACCTATATACTTTTCATAAGGGCAGTATGCAACTCTAAGACAAGAAATAACTTAAGGACTGTTTTAGATATGCACTAAGCAAATTAGGGGAAGCAAAATCCACTAGTACACTTTTTTAGATGAGCACACAGCTACTCAAGGTGAGTAAACACTCATTCAGTTTCAGAATAACAAAACAATACCAATCCACTTACTTTCTAGAAGAGTGAAACACTATTTCAAGGTAAGTAAAATACCTATTATATTATACATATTATACGTTTATGAATGTCAAATTGCAATTCACAGGTAAGTAAGAACTTTAGTAACACTTTGTAACTTATTCTATTGCAGAGATAAAGGTATAATGCTAACTCATTTAGCAATTAAGTACTTTAAACACTTGTTAGACTTTCAAGAAAGAGGCTTATACTTTTAAAGTCCTTCCGTATTCTAGGACATTTATCTCAGAGGCTGAAGAGGGATCCTAGTGGTCTAGGAGCCAGCAGTAGGCAGGTCAGGATGAGGCTCAGATGTAGGAAATTCAGAGTTTCAGCGGATTGCTTGTCCAACAGGTAAGTACAGACTTCAAAGTTAGTAGAAAGTGTTCAGGGACTTCTTAGAAGGCTCCATATAGGCGTTCCAGCGTTGGGGCTGGGCGAACGGTATGGGCAAACCTACAAACACACAATCATCCACTCGGCCACACGGGGTCGGCACAAGACTTAAGGTGAGTATTACCCAAGCCAACAAAGTACCTCAGCAAAGAAGACAAGCTTCTGAATGGTCGTCTTCAAGATGCAGCAGCACAGGACCCGGTCCCTGGATCTAGTGACGAAGGAAAAGGACAGTGGATGGAAACTTACAGCAGCAGTTAACCGAAAAGGCTCCCAACAAAGGATTCTTCAAGACTTCCTGCTGCTCTTTGGATTTGGTGCACTTTTACAGGAACTAGATGAAGAACGAATATCTCAGGACTGATTCTCTTCACTCCTTTTGTCCAGCACTCTGTTGAGGGAACTTCAGGGATTCAACTCGTGTCTCTGGAGGTCATGCAGGAGCCCATCAAAGTTTCAGCAGGAATCGGACTTCGGAATACATTGCACAGCATTCAGGGTCGAGGTCCCCTGTTATAGGGGTTTGTAGCCATTGAAGGTTGCAGCACGTCGAGGGATGGCACGTTTTGCAGGTCTTCTTAAGACTACAGAGTCTCGCCAGCCTCAGACTAGGAGTTGTCATCTCACATATAAAATATAAAGGGGATGGAAATCCCACTTTACCCTGGGGGACAGTAGTCCACCCAATGTAAGTTAAAAGAAATTAAAATGGGAAGCCCAAAGGCAACCCGGCACCACTGCATTTTAAATGCTGTGTGCTCCCATAGGGAAATATCTAAAACCCAAAAGTCATAGTGAACTATAAATCCATACATACACTATGGAGATACATAAAAAAGTGACCCATAAGAAGAGTAAAAGAAAGGGTGAGAGGGGAAAAGGATTCCCTCTCACGGAGGAACATGGAAAAATCCAGCAAAAAGTTCTAGCGTTGACGCAAGTAAGGAAGATTTATCACGAATATGAAAATCTTAACTAATACCTGCTCACTGTGTCGACTTGTGGTGGACCCCAGACTCACTCGCAAAATCTACTAGCCCACTAGCATTGGCGAGTAGTTTATATGCAGGGCGAGCACCTTTTGCATAATACTCCACCTTGCTGGCGAGTATGGGGATGTTAGAAACATATTTTTCTTTTGCTGCAAACACACTTTTCAGTAAATGGCAACTTCAGGTTTCAATGTGCATGCTTGACAGCATTGAAGCAAATATGAAATGTGCTTATGACGACATGCACTATTTTACAAAAGGCACTCGTAAACATTTTTTCACTAGTCACTGTGGGTCAAGTGCATTTCTCTGAGGAACTCTCCCTGCAGGTCTAGTGGGATTTAAAAAAGATATGCAAGGCCTGCCTGACCCCACTCACTTTCTCCTCAGACTTAGCCTTGACCACTCTCCATGCTACCCTTATTGGTTTGGCTACAGCTCCCAGTGTGTCCCTTTTCACCATAACAAGGGTGGCCTCCTAAGCATCTGCCCACCAGGCCAGAGTTTAGACATCCAATCTAACAGTAGGAAATGTGTCTTTCCTACACACAGTGTAGCAGTGAGTGGTGGGAGGCATAGGTTCTGAAAAGGCCTACATACTGCAGAGGGATCTCTGCTGCTGATGGCTTTTTTTTCTTTTTTCTTTAGCAAAGTCAATGTAACCACCAGCTTCTACAATTAAGATATTCCTCTTAGAGTACAATTTGAATAAAGACCTGAAGGTCTACACATCAAGAGTACCTATGCTGTCTACATGCCCTGAAGATGTCCCAAAATTAATTTGAACACTCTCTCTATTGCCCAATTCACTTCTTCTCTTTACCTCCTGTGATGAGGAAAAGCATCTAACTGTGATACTTATCTATGTAAATGGTTCTAAATAAATCATCATTTAGCTGTCAAATGCCCAATAAATCCTTTGTTGTGAGTAACTAAATCTTAACTTCAAGCATCTCGATGGTGGCATGTGGATTTCATATACGAGTGGTTTTTGCCATGCGTGTCCTTTTATCCTACTGACCCAACCTTCTCCAATTACTGTGCACGGCCTGGCTGCCACTTCTCCCGTCTCTCTGCCACTACAGGAATTACAATAGGACTTAGCTCTTTCTTGATTACTTTATAGATGTGTCAAGAAAGAGTGAATAATCTTTGTAATCAGTAAATAACAGCAGAATTTCTACTGAGCTGTGATCCTGAGACCTGTCTTTAGGAGGGCTGTCATTACTTTTAGAAGATGTAGCAAAATTATATGTTAATGTATAGACCCATTTCGCTGTTGTAAATTCGTGACAATGGAATCCTTTTGGTTCCAAATTAACTGTGATTAAGTAGATCATTCAAATTTAAAATAATTATTTAAAAGACTTGGGTCAAATGAATTTCCAAGGAAAAGGTACACTGCCACATTTGTTATGGTCTGTTAACAGTGGAATAATTCACATAAGAGTGTGTGAGAGACATTTTATAAAGAAGATTGCTATATTTAAAAAAGCCATTTGAGCCAATACAGAAGACTAGTCTAAAGTGCCTCACTTATAACACTGCTTTTCTCGTGGCCATCACCTCTATAAGGAGGGTAAGTGACCGGCAGGCGCTCTCACTTCAAGATCCATTTATCATTATTCACAAGGACGAAGGGATTTTGCGCACACATCCACGTTTCTCTCCTAAATTCATCTATAATTTCCATGTCAATCAGGCTATAGAACTGCAGGCTTTTTTCCAAAATCCTAAAAATTCCTCGGAAAGAAGCCTCCATACATTAGATGTCAGAAGGGCAGTAATGTATTACTTAAATAAAACCAAAACACTACAGACAGCAGAGCAGTTCTATGTTGCCATAGCCACTGAATGAGAAGGGGAACCTGTCTCACAATTGGCTTTTTCAAAATTGATTGTGAATGCATCCAGAAGTGTTCTTCTCTTTCCAAGAGAACTTTACCCCTTACACCCAGCGCACACTCTATTCGAGGCAAAGGGGCTACTTTATAGATATAGATAAAATATAGATTTTAGCCTTCATTGCAAATGTACTTTTACACGTCATTTGCAAAGCAGCTACCCTGGAGTTCAATTCACACTTTTACACAGCATTACTGCTTAGATACACATTCTAAGAGTGATTCACAGGTGGGTCAGGCGGTGTTAACATCTTTTTGCTGCTAGTCTATGCACAGCATTTGATTCTAAGAAGATCCACCAGCCTCAGAAGGCATACATTACTTACCTTAATCGTATTTCTGATGTTTGTACCTTCTTAGATTCACATGCGCCTGCCATTCCTCCAGTCTTTGAGTTGAAGGCACATAGACGACTAACACCTTCTTTATCTTCTGTACTCACGCATACTTCATGCTGCCTCTTGTCAAAACAATCAGAGGGACCTCGATGCGTTTAGAATCATGGGTACAATACACGTCACACAGGGATAGTATAACAAGCAGGCCCTGTCGACGTCCAATGCAATACTACACATCTACTACTAGATTTCGGCCTATGCAGAGCTTGTGAATCTAAGCACATACAAGCACCAGAAATAAGATTACGGTAAGTAATGTATGCCGTATCTGTCCAGTTTTTCGTGTATTTTAATTAGTGCTTACTTGGACCTTCTACTTTTTGCATCATGTTTACTTTATATGAGAAAGCAGCACGCCCCAGAACCTTCACCGTAGAAGTTTATTACCTAATATGTTTGTTTGACCTAAGTTGAAAAATGGAAAGAAGTCTAAGTATGAATCATGAAATGGGCACGCCACATGCTTTCTGGTTCATGTGAATATGATGTGAGAATAAATCTGGTACCGTTTAGCTGGGAGGGAATTTCAATATAGTGATGCGTCAGGAAGTCACACATAGGAATGCATTCGGAGAGAACTAGCTTTCACCTTTCCCTGCATTCTTGTCATTTGACCATATTTAGTAAAATCGTACGTTTGAGAGATTTCCACTGCCGAATCAAACTATGGGGTATAGTGCAGTGTGTGCCCTGAATGACGATCACTGAAAATAGCATGCCACTTCTCTCCCTGTAGTCTGAAAGTTACTTTTATTGTTCTCGAGTACCGACTCTTTCTGATCTCTCATTTAGGAAAAGTGGCATTGGAAGAAGAGGTGAAGGAGGAGATGAAGGAGGAGGTGGAAGTGCACGCCATCTTAGATGAAGGTAGGCTAAGTGCTGTGTCAGCGGAAGTCCAGGTCGTGGTACACAGAATATCAAAAACCTGTGCCACTCATCTGTTCCCTTCTTCCCAGATGCCCCTCTTGCACGCTTTTCAAATTCGCTGTTCAAATGTATTTTGTAATGATTTACTGCCCAGTGCTTGAGGGTCAGTGAAGATCTCGTTGCTTTGCCGTTCTGTAAACTTACCAGCAAGAGCATTTCTCATTCTGTAGGCACATTAGTCCAATGCAAGCCACGCCCATTCACTCCTTATAACATACAGTGTTGATCTAATGCAAATGCGTTGCCGCCAACACATGCACATACATTAGCAGGCTACAGTAGACTTGTAGTTTGCCCCCCCCCCCGCCCCAATTGCAGATGAACCCTTGTGAAAACATCAACATCTTTCATTTCTGTCACTGAGCGTTAATACATTTGTGTTTCATTTGCAGTTCTTGTTCCAACTGTTACGTTGGTGAAAACTTCAGAGAAGCCAGTTAAGGAAAAAGAAAGAACCTCTTCAGACTCCAGTTCGAAGGAGGGAGGGGACAAAAGGAAACGCAACCGAGTGACGGAGAAAGTGCTCAATGCCAACAGCAACCCTTCCAGCCCAAGTGCAGCCAAACGCCGCAGGACATAGTGCAAAGAAAGACACTGAAAGCACTTAGTTTGCGGACGTTTATTATTCCATCCCTTCTTGGACATAATGTATTGTTGATAATGATAAACTGTGCCACGAAAAGTCGAACCGTGAAAAGCAGACAAAGATTTCTACAGCTGACAATGTCTTGGGTGCCTGCTACCGACACAGACACGTACCTTAATTAAATGTTGCCCACATCCTACTTATGACAACAGCAAAATAAGGTTTATCAATAAAACATGGACTAAAGAAATGGAATAGCAATGGCGGGGAGACCTAGCTATATCGGACGCATCAAGAGACAGTGGTGCCCAAAAATGAGACAGGTTCCCAGGACAGAGCTGCCTCATTCATGGCCAGGCTGTTGAGGCACCTCCTCATTGTTGGGATCAGAGGACAAAATGCTGTAAGAGTGCGCCAACCTTGCCAGGCTCCAGAACACCGGTTCAACACTAATGCAACTAATCAAGCTATGTTACCACTGTAATATTGCAGCAGAGGGGTCGCATCCCAGACTGCATTAGGCCATTATTTAATATTTTGGGAGTTTCAGGGTGTGCCCCGTTCCTACTGCTCATTAACCTCCCAAAAAATGTCGTGTCCATGGAGAATGTTATTTTTTTGTTTAACTGTGAACTTCTCAATGGTGGAAGCACAATTAATATATTCTGTGCCAACGCTTGTCCTAATGCACCTCCCCAGGGAGCATCTGCATCTCCTTTATTGCGACACATTCAGTTTACCTCAGCAACACAATCCATTACCTCCTACCCACTATTTTGAGATAGTCTACGACTCTGGTATTACTCCACTGTGTGCATGCTAAGCAGGAGGCAGTGGAAATTAATGTTGCAGTAATGCAGTCTGTAAAGTGTTTTACCCATGTGCCTGCTTCTTTCTCAATTTGTCTAAATGTAACCACTATTTGCTGAGAACCAGGAACTGTGTGTTTCCAAAAAGCAACAGTACTGTACTAAGTATGAAAAATCTGTCCATATGCCTATATTTAGGTCCTCGGTGCACCTAAAATAATGTTGTTTGTTTTCCTCTGAACTGGGGATATTCTCTGAGTTGCCAGCTGGGTTGTGTGTTTTTTGCTTGAAGCATGATTTGTATACGGGGAACACCTCTAGGTTTTTGTGTTATTTAGGTAGAGGAGATGTTCGGACAAATGAGTAATTAATATATGCATACCAAATGCTCCAGTACCTTTTGGACAAAGGTTCTCCAATTAAACCTTATACGTTCCACCTCTCCCCGACTACATCCCCTTATCCTCTTCAACTACCAGTTTGGCAACCTTCTAACTCTACTATTCTAAACGTAAGGTGAGCTGACGGATATTGAGGACTCATCACCAAACCAGCACAGGTTTCATTTTCCTGGATGGTCGACTGGCCTGATTTTTGTAATAGTATTGAAAAAATAGTTATGGTTCTCTCCACGTCCAGGACTTTACATTTTAGTACTAGGCGAGAACATTCTGACTGGGGCGCTAGAGTTACTGCTGTGAAACTTTCATTTTTATGACTTTTGATAAAATAAATGGTTCCTGCATCCTGAAAGAAATAGATGAGTTATTTTTAAATGTGTTTTCGTTGTTATTAGATACATTTTTCTAGTGTCGGGTACTTGCTATCTGCATTTGTGTCACTGGACTGCGAGTGCCATATGAATTGTCTTTTCCACTAGCTTTCGGTTCTTGTTGGATAGGATTATATGATGTAATGAAAAAGAGCTGGCTGTGAGGTTATACTACACATTCCAATCTGCTCGCCTTGTCCAACTGTCCTGAAATTATGTATATATTATATTACATGTGTTGCTTTGTTACTGTTTAATTTGTCATTACTATTTTTTTTCTCAAACACAAGTATGCACAAGATAGCACATGCTCATGTTTCCTGAATGGTGCGTGGTGAAAATGTCCCCGTTAGTGTGGTTGGAGAAGAGTCAACAGCCGTTGCTTGAAGATTATATATTTTTTAATTCTATGGTTTCAAATAAACTGTTGACCGATAGTATTGTCTTCCAGTTGGGTCCCAGTGTTGCACTAATTAATGTTTATTGCATTATGCGGAGGACATTGTACTTCACACAAAGAATTGCCTATCTCTTGTAGCTTGGGTGACTTGAGTTGGTGTTATCGGATTTCTTTTCTTGTTGTGCTGGCTGATGAGCTCCTGCAAGTAATTGAGGATCGTTGGTACCGCTGTGCTTGAGCACAAGAAATTCACCACGGTTTATAATGGCGAGTGCATATTGGAGCATTTTGTTTAAGACATTATGCTGAAGACCAATGTTTGAAAATGAGACTTCAACCTAAATATGGTCACTTTTATAGTGGCAACCACTTGTGTCTTGTGTAAGGCACTTGTATATTCTTTCTGCTCTCATGGGAGCACAAGATTTACCAGTAATAAACCTATGTGCCTGCTTCAAGTAACCTTGCACGTCCTGAGCAGCACTGCCCGATAGGGTTGAATGTCTCATTAGAACAGATAAATATCAGGCCCAGCATGCAGGTCATAGATTAGAGGGACATAATGAGTTAAGGGCACGAGCTGGTGCCAATTAGGGACTGCACTTACCCTCTTCAGTGATTATCTCGTTTTCCTTCATCTGTAGACTTGAATTTTTCTTCCAAATAAAGATTTTGGACCACACAGGTATTGTTTTCTGTTGTATGTGTATCTCTATCCAGGATGCCTAGCGTGATACGACTGGTGTGCCATTTGATCCTTGGTGCCTACTCCTTTTAAACCTAACAAGAACTGAGATTCCTGACTCTGGCCGTCTCTTTGGGGTCCTACTTGGGTTGGATCACATTTCCGCAACTACTTAAAGCGTTTGTTCATCAAAAGATATTTGTGGGCCTCATTTTTACAGGCATTGCTTCACCGCACTTTAATGTGTGAATCCCACCCATTGTCCTCATATATTTGTGAGGCCTATATCAAACTAAGTATATTTTAGACTTGTTCACTGAATGACTTTGCTAGCCACCCACTGGAGCGTTCCCACCTTATTTATACTTTTAGAGGTGGCATAGACGGAACAGGTAAAGTTCTTTAGTAGTTCAACTTATTTGTTTTCTGCTTGTAAACATTTTCATGCGAACACCACCATTCCAGTGGTGCTATGCCTACCACACTAGTCCTGTGTCTTGTTAACCTTATCTGAAAGAATACTCTGTTCCCAGTATTTTTTGCTTGACTGTGCACTCTCATTTTGCACTTCCTTCTTGGTTGTCTGCGGCTCAAGCTTTTGTTTTCAGTGAATGGGGTAGCTAAAGAAATGTTTGCTTCCCAGGTACAAGTTAGGAAAGTTGAGGCAAGATGTAAAACATATTGCTCCACTCACTGGAATCTTTAATTCCTCGTACTTCAATTTGAAACTACAGTGAAGATCACCTACAAGTTGTTTGGCAAAGTCATTGTTAGTGTCTTTTTTTTGCAGTCTGGGACAAGACTTTAGAAAGCCCACCTTTAGTGTACAGGGTTACCCCACTTAGGTTTAGCCTGAACTACCCAAAGGTATGGTAGCAATGGCTGAGAAGCCAGGTTTAGTCTAGGAGCGAGGAGGACTGGAGTGAGGCACACGGATCTCAGAGCATACACTTAGTTGTATATACACTAATAGTATACACTTAGTTGTATATACACTAAAGCTTATAACATATAAGTAAGATAAGTACTATCACACAGTAGCATTAAACACAGAATACATGCATTATTGAAAGGATCACACTACTTTAGATCTATAGGGTAACATGAAAACGAGCAGAAACTTCTGAAACAAGTATGAAAACTTTAGACCAACTTGTATAACATTAGTTAACCACTGCTTAGCCAATCTTGGGAAGACCAGCCTATCCTACATGAGTCTCACAGAGTCAAGGGTGTGGGGGGCACTGGTGGTCCAGTGATGAAAAGTTGAAGGGGAAAAGGCAGTGTCTTTTAAAAGTTCTTCAGGTTTACAGGTTTGTATCAGTTATGTTGCTTTGGTAAGCAGCACAATGGGTTGTCCAACCCAATGTAGCACAATGTAAGCCTGGGAGGAGATGCAAGTAACAGTTTAACTGCAACCCTCCGGAGCGCAGAAACAACAAAGCAGGCCCCAGGTAAGCATTGGGGGATGAACAGTACCTTAGGAACGAAGAAGCTGATGCAGCAGGATGTTCCCTAAGGAGAGTTGACTTTGGTTCAGTATTCTTGGCCTTGGCGACTGAAGAAAAGAACTGGTGATGTATCTGGAAGTTGCTCTCGAGTAGCTGGATGCCCAACAAAAGATCTCTGTATTAATGGCTCGTTGGTACCTTTTTCAAGGCTTGGTTGAAGGACTGTTGTCTTGCGGTGAAGTTTGCACCCTTTCTCCGTCCTTGTCTCGGCTGAAGGGACTTTAAGGAGTGGGATCCAGTCACTGGAGGTCCAGAAGTCCAGAAGGATGCCTATCAAGTTTCAGACGAAACCGAGCTTCAGAAGGTATTGCACCACCAAATGGCAGAGGACCCCGGCATGCCGTGGAGGTCGCAGCTTGTCTACGTATGGTGTAAAATGCAGTTCGTCTTGGGACTGGTTAGGCCCACCAGTCCAAGGGAGGATGTCGTCTGCTTCGGGGATTTCCTGTTGCACAGAAGTTGAGGTCAGGACTGCAGTGGTTACTCAGCCGGCTCAGACGATCTCTGGAAGTAGCTGCAGACCTTCTTCTCCTTCTCCTCCTCCAGTGGTCGACTGAGTTTCTGCTCTAGGACCCTCGCATTGTATGTAGGAAAACTGGCTGAGCCCATCAATCACCAGATATGCATCCAATTCAAAGTTTGTGGGTGGCTGTCCAATGGAGACAGCCAGCCTCCCAGCACAAACTGGTTCCAGGCAGGGACACTGCAGGACAAAGACCAGGGGAGTCCCCCACTTGCTCTCCTTTCAGGCACTCAGAGAGTCTCGGTGGGCTTTCCAACTGTCAGACAAAAAACCCACAAAGACCTCCCCCACCAGACAGGTAGACAAAGGCTCATGAAAGACCAAGTCATCATGAACGGGGCTTAAAAAAGTACAGCCACAATTGTAGCCAAATGGTGTCCTTTGTGTTCCCTATCGCAGCTGCAAAGACAGCTTTTGGTAAAAGTCCACCCAAAGTCTTGCAAAAAGGTACACTGCAACCAGCCTGTCAGATGAACTTGCAACAGTAACTAAAAGTTAGTGGGAAGGAAAGAAAATGGGGACAGTGTTTCCCCTCACCATTCCACTTAAGGTGGGGTGTGCTGAACTCGCAAAAATAAAATACAAGTGGGACAACAAGTGTCCCCCTGACCTGGTCACATGTGCTTACACAGGTAAAATAGAAAGGGAAGTTCAAGGAACTCCCCAGCAACACTGCACAGAAAGTGCTGCGTGCTGCAATAATACATTCTAGATGCCAGAAAAGATGGAGCAGAGCATAACATTAAAAAGTATCAAAGGGAGTTTAGAAGGGTTCCCAATGACAGAGTTAAGATGAGTGAATGTGGAAAAAGGTTCCCACTCAGTCAGTGCAAAAATCCAAGTCCAGCAAAAATGCTGCGGGACTCACAAAGTGGGGAGAGTTACGCTCAAAAAAGAAATTCTACCTTACAGTCGTATGGAATTGCAACTTCATCTGCCTCAATAGTTAAAATTGACTTTGGTGTGTGGTATAAAGTGATTGGCTCCTCCTCTCTTGACCCTGCTAGTCTTGAGCTCCTGATTTATTCTCCCCTTTGGCTATTGAAATTCTTTTGGCTCTACGTGAATCCTACCTAGCAAAGCAAGTCTAGCCCTGCCTCAAACTTACCACAACCTTCAACAAGAGAGATAGTTCAACGCTCTTATCGCAAAAGTGAAAAGGAAAAAGAAATAACTTAAGGCGAAATGGAATTTAACTCGTGATACTAGGCTGCATTAGAACTAGTGAAGGCGAAATGGAATTTAACTCGTGATACTAGGCTGCATTAGAACTAGTGAAGGCGAAATGGAATTTAACTCGTGATACTAGGCTGCATTAGAACTAGTGAAGGCGAAATGGAATTTAACTCGTGATACTAGGCTGCATTAGAACTAGTGAAGGCGAAATGGAATTTAACTCGTGATACTAGGCTGCATTAGAACTAGTGAAGGCGAAATGGAATTTAACTCGTGATACTAGGCTGCATTAGAACTAGTGCAACACATTAATCAACACAAAATATAATTCATACCAGATTCCTAATGCGCACAAAAAACAATGTTTACATTTGTAAATAATGTGCTCTTCATGCCCGCTATGTGAGTTAAATTAATCTTTTCATAAGAATGCTACGATACTATTGCCACTTTTCATAACCTTTCACAACAATGCAGTCATGATATTGACACTTTTTTCATTACAAAAATAAATAATTACATAGTTTAATTTGAAGTTTGATGTGAGTTGAAAAGAAAAGTCCAAGGTTAAGAAATCAACTCTAAGGTTGAACAAAGTTAGAAAAACGTGCCCTGTATAACTTAAAAAAAAAAAAAAGTTTTTAAAACTGCAAACCATCATGATCCTCAATGGACCCTTTACCACTAGCTATCTGCTGAGGAATCCTTCTTTTGTCAAACGGAGACATTTTTGAAATGTTATTAGTGTCAAGTAGTTCTAAAATAATGAAGGCATTCCATCATTAAACTGGACTTGAAGAAACCGAATTTAGATCGTGAAGATCAGTACTTTATTGACCTATTTAAAATCTTGATTTCTTCTCCAAAATTGTGACAAAATTGTCTCAAACGAAGCAGTTCAATTAATATAATTTGAGTACTGGATAAACAGCCAGCTTATTGACTTCCATAGTGGATGACCGCAGGATCCGGGTTGATGAGGACAATGTCAGAGCTGTGGTAGCTGTGTCAGCAACATTCAACACGGCCACCAGATTCTAGCATCCTTTTTCAGAGGTAAGCTTAGATGGCACATTCAATAATGTACATCCGTTATTTGCTAACCACGCTTTACCCTGTGCAAGCATACCTCCACAAACTCAGATCTGCCCTGCACCTGTGCATTGCTAACTGTCGCCTCCCATTTTATATTTTTCTGCCATATCGATTTGACAGTGGAAAGGGGTTCTCCCGCACCTTCTCTATTTTAGCTGCCTTTCCTTTGAGTGGTCTATTTTTAATTTAATTTACTAATATCTCTAGATATAGTGACTCCCTCTCCACGCATGTCAGTGACAGCAGATTTCAGACAATGCATAGGATGAGTAAGCCATTCTCAGTGATTTACCCTTGCAGAGCCTTTGTCAACCATTTTGGGACCTTCCGTCTGGTAGGTTCTTGCCCCGTCGGTTTAAGAATTGAAAAAAAGTCTGGTACCGGAGGCCATTTTATGTTTCCTTGTTGGAAGACTACATAACTTAACAGTAAAAGGGATCTGGGACTGGTCTCCATGTCAGCACTAGCAATTAGTACTGGTAGTAAGGTCGCCCTTCAGATGCCAAGGGACCCATCACTGCTCGTTCAGGAACACACTTAGAGGTACAATTTGTGAGTACCTCTCTGGCCTGCAGTACCGGATAATCTTTCCACCCCTAACAAGGTACAGACTGTACTGCAGAGGAGAACTCCAGTCTTAGTACCGACCTGAACATGAAAAGAGAACTCTAAATCTGAGTCAAACCTCCTTTCTTTCCGAAGGTATTTAGGTGAGATTTTCGATACAGAAAAAAACTGTAAGCTCTACAGCCTCTCCATCTCGCCATTCTAAGCACAAAGGAGTGTTGTGTGTATGTGGGTGAGTGTCAAGCCTGAGAAGCATGATGGACATAAGCATAACACAATGGGCCTCATTACACGGACGGCGGTAAGGGTTAACGGTCACCGTTAATGGCAACGGTGACCGTTAACCCTTACCGCCGTACTACGAGGTCCCTTTGCGGGTTGGAGGAATCAACGCCTGCTTCTTGCAGGCGTTAAGTACCAACCCGCTAAGGGACCTCGGAGCTAATTACGGCACCGCAATATTGCGGTGCCGTAATTAGCGCCTTCCCCATTCCCATAGAGCCCTATGGGGCAGAAATGGGAATGGGGAAGGGCAATGGCGGAAGGGGGATTTACCGCCCCTCCAACCTTGGAATGGGGCGGTAAATCCCCTTTCCGCCAAGGCGGTGCCGGTAATTTACCGGCATGGTCCAGGGTGCTATTAGCACCCTGGATTACCGCCTTCCGTGTAATGAGGCCCAATGTCTTGTTTGTTTGAACAGAAATGTGGCTTGCCCTCTTCCTCAGAAACCATCCTCATTTCTTATACTGAAGTGGATTCTACATTTTAATCCTTTCCCAATACCGCCTCAATAATGCGTTGGTCCTCTGGTGAGAATGGACAATTCTCGCATGCCTCAGTTTCCTCTGTAATACAGCTTTCCTTCAACATCTTCTGTGTTCTTGTTTCTTGCTAATGTTCCAAGAACTGTATTTTTAGTGTGCACCTTAACACATTGAACTCTTCTCCTTCAGTGTCACTGAATTATTCTGCCTCTCGAATGATAGACAATCCTTTCCAATGGTTTGGAGCCTAGATCAAGAGATTGGGTCCTTCTATTTTTAAATTAGACATGGTGAAAATCCATCAAAGAAGAAGAAAATCTTTTCTGACCGCTTTTTGCATGTTTGTCAATGATGGTTTCTAACAATATGGCTCAACCTTTCCCAATGGAATTTCATTCAGTACCAGTTGAAGTTCCATCTGAATCTCAGACAAACATTCCTTCACCAAAGAAACCAAGAGTAAAGGAAATCATTGATGCACGATCTTCAGAGGAGGAGGAAGACGCCCATCTTCATCCCTGAAAATAGTTTTATAATGTGATTAATATGATGCCATTCAGGCTCTTCGGTTGCTTCCTCCAGAGAAGCCATTTTCCAGGTCACCCCCTCGTCCTCAGATAGGCCTTTACTTTCCATCAAGGCTTCTGTCATGGAACAAGCATTCCACAATTCCGAGCCTATAACATTCAAATCTTTGCACACAACGCATCCCACTCATAAGAATAAGCGCTTTGTTGTCAAGGGTAGTCTACCATCTCAATCAATAAGAGTTTCTGGAAGAATTGAACAAAGAAAAGTCTTGTATAGAATCTTTCCTGATTAGTCAAAGGTGGTACAGCTTGGGGAGCCCAGGGGGAAAAAAGAAATTACAGAAAAGCTGTATTGTCGCCTAAATATACAATTTCTGCTTCTGTTTTTAGTGGCTCCTAATGCGCAAAACTGGGAATCGCTTGACAAATTTGCAAAGCTTCTTCCTCAAGGAGCTCAGGAATAGTTTTAATTCTGGCTCTCAGGTGGCAAAGAAGCTGCCTTAAAGCAGCTCCTTGTGAATAAAGACTGATGAATCTAGGGAATTCGTCTCCTCTCCCCAAGGGGTATCCACCCCTTAGGGACTAGGGAGGTGAGCCTGCTAAGATAAACACCCCTAGGGGATAGGGCAAGCGGGATCCCACTGAGGGTGGCCCCACCCATTAGACGATCGGTTATTTCTTAACCGAGATGGGTTACCCACCATTGTCTCAGGAAGCTAATGTCTTTATTGGCTATATGGGGATTGCCAGCTACAACATTGTGGATTTCACTAGAGCAGTGTCTGGTGTGGTTTCTGACACTTCACTGTTGCCATTCTTGCATGAAGCACAGGATCAATAGATTGTCCAATCTCTTGCAGTCTGGAACGTAAAGGTCCTTTGAGATCGACACGAGGGTAGGTAGCAAGACGGAGAGATGCCAGCCTGCAGAGTAACTTAGATGAGGAAGTATCTCTATTCGTGGCAGAGTCGGGAAGCATCACCACGCACACAGCATGGAGAGCGGAGGAAAGAGGAAGCCTATGGAAAGCTGCTGCCTCCGACAAGGCCAGGAGCTGGAGAAGCTCTGCCCTGCCAAACTGAAAAGAGGCGCAACTGCACGGAAAGTGTTTGACTGCCACCTGCTGGAACCAAAACTTTCACAAAAAGACAGGAAGGACTAACACCAACAAAATGTAGCATCAGTCCGAAGCGAATCTGGAGCTGCGGTTATGCATCAGTCAAGGAAACCTAACAGTGACGTGCAAAAGAGGTACACAGTACCCCAAGTATCCTGAAGGAGAGCAACAGGCCCGATCATACCCCTAGACCGGATGAGAAGCCAAATAGCCCAAGCCGGGCTGAAGGACGCGTTAGCCCAAGGCAGGTGAGTATCCATATACCTCAGAAAGGTGTGAGAAGCCAAATGCCACCCAAGGGGCTGAGAGACCAATAGGTGTGGAACGTGAGGCCCCTGAGCGGGATAAGGATCAGTTGGGCCCAAAGTCGTACACAAACGGACCTCAGAAGGAAGTTTGATACCCAAGACCCCAGGGCGGGGTAAGAATCTGTTGGGCCCAAAGTGGGCCACACACAAACCAACCCCAGAAGGCCCCAGGGAAAGGGGTAGTGTAAGGAAGGCATGGTATCAACAGTAAGACACAAGTGACCACAGTTCAGGGGTGTTTATTAAACTTCCAAAAGGGGTGAAAAACGCCCATCTAATCCTAAATCTAAAGATGGGAGCAAGCTACGACCATCAAAAAATAACGCAGTCCTAGTGGTGCCGTGTCAAAATAAAAGGGCCTTTACTAATGAACCTGTTGCCAATCCTTACCTCTAAATGCAAATGGTCTGGGAAACAATGTTATGTAAAAGAATGTGTTCAAGAAATAAGTCGGGATATTCAGGCCGTTTGCCTCCCTTCCCACGTTTTCAGCACGGGGCAAGGTGACACACTCGAGCTCAGCACAGTCTCTGGCATGAGGGTGCAGTTAAAACATTACCATCAGGACCTTCCTTGCCCAAGTCTGTTTGCCTTTCAAAGTCTCTTCTTTCAGAGGGCCTGATGCGACAAACAAACAATGTTATTTTCCTCTCAGGATTTCACACGCGCTCTGTTATGTTAATTGTTTTTGTAGAGCGCACGCACGCCAAAGCATCTTGGTGCTAAAATAAACCGGAAGGATTGAAGACTTAACTGGCAGCAAAAAGAGTGCTTAGAACAGATAGGTTTTTAACAGCTGACGAAAAGCCAGAAGATTATTTGTCGCCCTCAATGAGACCGGCAGAGAGTTCCACAACTTAGCGGCCGCCACAGAGAAAGACGGCCCCCCACCCACTCAAACTGGTAGCGAGAAATCACAAGAAGACGAGAACCCTTCGACCGAAGTTCCCGGGAGGGCACATAGGGACAGAAATTTTCCTGGAGATATTCAGAACCTGAGCCGTAAAAAGCCCGATGCATCAGGGATTTAAATCGAACCCGCTGGAGGACCGGGAGCCAATGCAGGGATCGAAGAATGGGGGAGATATGGGCACCATATGGGGTACCAGTGCAATTACATGCAGCATAGTTTTGGGGGAGCTGCAGACAATGAAGGAGATAGTGAGGTTGGGCCAAAAAAGAGAGTTTCAGTAATCCAGCCATCTTAAGACGAAGGAGGCCATAACTAACGGCCTCAGACGGACAGAAAGGAGTGGCAGAACCTTGCGAAGCACTCAAAGTTGGAAAAATCCTGTCTTACCAATGGCCCCAACTTGGCCATCCATCAATGGAGAGGCAAAATAAAAAGTTCCCAAATGTTTTACCTTCGAAACTGGGGAGGGACATGGACCAAGTTCCATAGGCCAAAAAGCCGGGGGACCAAGTCGAAGCAGACGCAGTACCAACCGCCCAAGGGCCATGTGGGGGGTTCACCACCAAGACCCCTGTCTTGTCAATTTCTCAGGTGATTAACTATTCACCTCAGGTCCCCCTCAGCCAGGCTCAGATCCTCTTTAACACAATGCTTGTAGGATTTTCATTTATCCAATTTCTCAGGTGATTCACGGTTCACCCCTGATGCCCCTCTGCCGGCTCAGATCTGTTTAAGCATAATGTTCAATCGGTCTCCCTTCACCGGGCTCGGACCAATTTTAATTTACTTTAACACAGACTTGATTTTATCCAAAAGCACTCAGCTGACCTCCCTCGTTCGGGCTCGGACCAACTTTATCACCAACTTTCTTTACTGTATTAACATCGAAGACTTTTGATTGTGCACAGGATTTTGCTTGTCCCGTTGCAGGACCACTTCAATTCACAATCCTTTGTCACTCTTTCGTTTTTACCACCTCTCAGATGGATACCTTACAGAGACCTTCGAATGAGCGAGCATGCACGCGGTGTCCGATCACTCTAAGGTATCGTATCTTTTTTTCAAAGTGCACTCACTCATCTGTTGGCCTATTTTACTTGGCTTGGTTATCACATGCACCTCATACACTGTTCACCATACAATGTTGCTGCTTGCAACCTTGGCTTCAACACAGACCGGTATGGTATCCACCTCCCCAACTCACCGGTTGTGTTGATTTCACTAGCACTGCTTTGTTGGAGGAGCCAAGGACTGTACCACGGCAGCAGGCGATTCTCCCCACCTTGATTATGCTACGTGGGAGAGCCCCGAGTACCTCCGACACACAATGCAGGATTCTTCAGCCTGGCTTCCTGGCCTTACGCTTTCTATTCTCGAGGTTTCATGAAAAGTAACGGTTACTCGTCGAAAAGGTCAAGGGCACTTCCCTCCTTGCGGTCCCCTTCTGTTTTGCCATCTTTCGCCTCGTATTAAACTGCCATCTTGGAACTGCTGCTTCCTCATGTGCCTTGCCTCGCTCAGAGTGTGCCTTTTATCCGTGTGAGAAAATGTAATGGAAGTCAGGTGTATGTGATGGTCAGTAATTGCCTGGCCCCACCTGACTATCGTATGGTACATGTCGGGTATACGGCTCGGTGTTGGTCCATTTTCTCTCCTAGCGAGCTGTCCGTGAGAAAGTGCTTGTCTTGTGAAGGGGGGGGGGGGGATTGAGTTCCTAAGTATCCTACCTGGTAAAGGGAAGGGGATACTGCGTCTTGCCATCCGCTGTCTCACTCCCCGAAGACCCCTCACCAAGGTCATCCTCCCGCACTGGTCCTATATATTGACATTTGAAAGAACTTTGTTACGTACAGGATTTGAATGGTGTAGGTGGCTTAAGGATTTTCACAGATCAAATGTACACCCATTTTTGTTTGAACTTTAAATTGGGCAGGGAGCCCAGAGGCATTGTCTGGTGATAATCTGGCAGCTATGTTTAAGGCAAGAAGCTCTTGTATAACTAGAGACAGTGTAATGGGGGCCAGAAACCAGCCCAAAATCCATCTCCTGGGAAGAAGGCCCTTGTGATCTATATTTGTTTAAATTCGAGTCTTTCTGTTTTAGTGATGAGGTTGAGAATCAGACGAATGGGTTTCTAGATGACAGACTGATTTTATTGTGTATGACATCCTGACATGCAACCTACTATACCTTCCTTTGCTTTAAAATAGGGACCAGAATTGTTACTCTAAATATTGAAGGACTTTGGAAAAGCGAAAGAACAATTTTGAATGGGGAGCATAACCACCTCTGTTATAAAGGAGAAATTATGTATAAACACAAGAATAATTGAAAGACTTTGGGAAACTGAAAAAACAAAATAATTTGAAAGAAGTCAATTCAAATTGCAACCAGGAGAGTTTGGGAAGCCAAGAACGTTTTGAATGAAATTAATTGAAATTGAAACAAGTGACCTAATGAAGTTAAACAATAAAAAATATAAATTGAATGGAGACAATTCAATTACAAAATCAAGCTAATCACAAAGTGGAAGCGCAGTACAATCGGATTCCGAAAATCTCTTTTGTATTGAATTCAAAGTCCTGGTCAGCCACAGAACAGAGAGTCCAACATTGCAGCCCATTTCTCTAAAAAAATATAGAACACATAAGGTGAAGTGCCAAGTGCTGTGAAAGGCTGAATCTACTCTATAAACATCAATGGATTGTCCGTCTTCTGATTGACGTATTACAGGACATTCCAGACACATCATCCATGGCCATTAACAGCACTGCGCGCATGAAGAAAAATGCATTGGTTGGCATCGTCTTAATGGGCTTAATGGCCTGCAAGCTAAGGTCATTGACTTGGCTTTCAACAGGAAAACCCTCTTCACCCCATCAATGGATATGGTTGCTCAATTATGCTACAATGGGGAAGTTAATGCAAGTCCCATAGCATCATCTCATTATCTTCCTATAAATCGGGAAAAAACTTCCTCTAAAACCTTTAAAACTAGGCAATTTGCCAATAACAATCTTATTCTTTGTGACTTTTGCCAAGAAGAACATAGATTTCGATCCAAGCCAAAAACCTGCCTTTTCCTCCTCCATGTGAAAAAATAAAATCTACCTGTCTCCATAAAGGAGATCCCATTTACTTCCTTTCAGTCCAAACAACATGCATTCCCTTTGAGAGGAAGGCTTTCTGCCTTTTACAAAGCTTCGGCCAGCATCACACAAGACCTTTTTGGTCTGGACATCATCAGGGAATGTCTTGCTTTAAACATTCTATCTTCTGCTCCAACACGCTTCTGAGGTTGGTAAGGACATCTCCAGAGTTGTTGAAAGAGATTCAAAACCCTCTCTTAGATGCCATAGAATTATTCCCAGAAAGTGAGAGCACACTGCTTCTGTTCTAGCTATTTCATAATTGAAGCAATAATCCCTGAGCATGGGGGTTGAGGGTGTGGGGCATTACCACTTCAGGTAATGCCCCAGGCCCATAGTTACAGGCCTGAGCAAAGGGAGGGCCTTAACGAAGGCCCCATGGCATTACCTGAAGTGGTAATGCCCCCCTGCGAGGGTTTTTAAATTCTTTTTCTGTTCCGAAACTCCGAAGCATAGCATATCTGAACAGAAAAAAAAATGGCTGCCGGAGAATGGAAACCGGAGTCCGTTTTCCCTTTCCATGGCAGCCATTGAAAAAAAGTAAACAAGAATGGCCGCCATGGAAAGGAAGAAGGAACTACATGAACTCCCTTCTTCCTTTCCATGGCGACCTGTCGGAGATCGGGAGCATGCATGCTGTGGACAGAAGTGCTCCCGAAATTGACTAAAAAGAAGGTAAATGGGGGCGGGGAGGGAATTCTGTGAATGGGAGGAGGAGAGGGGGAAGACCACATTTGCCCCATTCCCCAGCGAGAGAAGATGGTGGCCTCCAGCTGTGAGGTGGCTTGGGGAGCGGGGTTATTTCGGTTACTAATCCTCAATAAACCATTAGGACTCAGACCAATTTTAGATATTTCAGATGTGAATGAGTTTCTGGTCACAGACATTTTACATGACATATCTGGCTCAAATCTTGGAGCCCCCTCAACTCTGAGATGGTTAACATCTTTGGATCTGCAAGACACATAGTACCATATTCCAATCAAAAAGTAATATTTCATTTTTTGATTCACAATATAGCGTTGGCACAATCAATGCAATTGCCTTCCCTTAGGACTCAATACAGCCCTTTAGATATTCACAAATTGTTGCTCTTGTGGCAGCCAACTGAAGATTTTATTACTGACTGGTTCATCAGAACACAAAAGAATCTGACCAGTCTACTTGGTTTACAAGTACCGCCATACCTCTGGGTTCTCAATCAACTTAAAGAAAACTTCCCCACCCTCATGCCATAGGATATATGTTGTAGGAGTCATTTCCTCGACCAGAGGGTACATTATGGATTTGAATCAGACTGCCTAACATTTTCACACAACGGAAATGGCATATACCTGGTGGTTTCAGAGATTACTGATGTCCATGGGTATTCTAATTCTTCACTGGTGAGTCTCTATATAAGGCCCTTGCAAGTTCATTTGTTGATTTACTGGGACCAGTTGTTAGGACTTTATTCTAAGAAGGTTTTCACCATGAAGGAGATTCAGAAATCCTTGCCGTTGTGAACTCAGAAGTGGAAAACCAGCATGGTCTCCCCTTTCCACCACCTGTTAACTCGATCACGTTGACTACCAGCTCATCCCTGTTTAGTTGGGGTTATTGTCGGGATAATCACATACAGCTCTCAGGACAAGGTCATGTCATATAATCACTTGGCGTGAAAGCCCAAATTCCCGTGTTTGAAATCCTTCCCTCCCCTCATGCAGGGACAAGTGGTTCCCATTTTCACCAACACAACCGGTATATTTTATTTAACCAAGCAGTGAGGAATGAAGTACCACCTGCTTTGTTGTCTGCCCATTTTAGTATGGGAATGGGGCCTTCTGAACTACATTTGTCTTGCAGCATCCCATTTGCAGGGGGTAAAGAATAGCAGATGCTTTAAGTAGGATAGTTCATGTGCCACATGAATGGGAGATAAAATACTTTTTTTTTATTTTTGTGACTGGTGTTAAAACAGTTTTTCTAAATGGCTTAGTAAAACCATTCAACTGATATAGTACAAGACTCCACTCTTAGTATAAGGCTGTACCACCTGAGTTCATGGTAGCATAGACTGAGCAGCCAGGCTTATCTTAGGAGGGAGACAGGGCTGTAGGAAAGTACATTAAACTTGTAGTTTACCAAAGTCACAATAAAAACACTGACAACCAGGATTATTATTGAAAAATAAAGGTTTATTAGAAATACACGTATAGGCCAAGTTAGGTCTTGGGGTAAGTACTAAGTGCTTTTATAAAAACACGCACCACTATGCTCAAAGGCACACAGGCCAAAGCACATCAACTTATTTGGAACACCTAACAGGAGTTCTAGGGAAGTCACACCAATAATTACTTTTAGATTACATATAGTAATTCAGGGGAAGTAGACCCAAACATTTGTACCGTGACGCTCAGCAAGAAATCATAGTAATATCAACTGAACAATATACTTTTGAGAATAGTGACGCACTTACTCTAGGTACAGTATCAACCTATAACTTGTGTACCTGGTCTGCCATAATCAATACCCATACAAATTGTAAGAAGAGGTCTGGGTCTAACATCATTAAAGTCAGCCGTGGACTGGCAATGTCTTAAATATCTATAGGAAACATATCATCGAACCCGGCTGTCTGCTTCCAAATGATGCAAGCCAAACTAGCAAAAAGTAATAACATTCTATGCACAGTGTGTCTGGAATCTTGCATAAAAGCTGCTAACCACAATTGAGGCCTCTGCAGAAGAATTACTGTCCTACCCAGAAACTGTGGGACCGAGATTGTATAATGACTGGGGAGGAAGGCAATGAGTAAAAACTGTTCAAACAGCTGAGGTTTGAGGAAAAACCATATGGTCAGCCCCAGAGCTAAATAAAGAAATTCCCAGATCTGGCATACAGATCCCAGCTGATGAGGTTCAGATTTGATCTCTTGCCAACCATGGAGATCACGGCAGCCAGGTCAAAGAGCCGCACAATATCGCTGATGTGTAGATTTTGTAGTTTGGCAGGATCACGGGAAACACTGCAACATCTTGTGACTATGAGGTCTTAACAGAACTGAGAACAAGGCATCTAGCTAAATTAATCAAAAACAAAGAATCTTTATCTGCTGATGAATGGTGGTCAATGGCTTTTAGAGGTGATTGGGTAGGCCAGACTATTGCCATGATTGACTTAATTTTAGAATGCCTAAACCTAAAAATTCAGACCCACCATCCACCTCCAATTCACTGAGGATCATTTGACTGAGTACAGGGGAAACAGGCGACTGAAAGAATCTGACAAACTAACTGTTCCTTCTCCTAAGAATACCAGTCCAAGTGGAGGGTTACTTAGAATTCCCATGAGTTTAGGATTAGTATTTTAGGACCCTAGGATTGGGAGGGACTTTTTTACTTTGTAAAAGTTTTGTAATAAACTAATTTAGAAATAAAAAAAAAGTTTTCTATTTTTGCACAACTGTGGTTGTCCCCAAATAGACCTATTTGCAATGGAAAGCAACTATCTGTGTCCGCACAATCCTTCTCACTTGAGAATGGTGTTAGTACAGTTTTTATAAAGTCCAACTAAAACCATTCAACTGAGACAGTACAAGACTCCACTCTTAGTATAAGGCTGTAACAACCTGAGTTCATGGTAGCAGAGACCGGGCAGTCAGGCTTATTTTAGGAGGGATAGAGGGCTGTAGGAAAGTACATTGAACTTGTAGTATACCAAGGATACAATAAAAACACTGACTACCAGGAGTATTATAAAAAATAAAGGTTTATTATAAATACACATATAGGCCAAGTTAGGTCTTGGGGTAAGTCATAAACTCTTTTATAAAAACACACACCACTATGTTTGAAGGCACGCAGGCCAAAGCATATAACCTTATTTGGATCACCTAAAAGGAGTTCTAGGGAAGTCGCACCAATAAGTACTTTTAAAAAATGTTGTCTTATTGTTTTAATCAAGAAACGATTTTTAGAAAAGCACAGAAGTGACACAGCATGGTCGCTAATTACTAATAATACTGTTTTCAAGTCCAATAAAGTTTTCAAGCAGCGTTTTACAAGAGGGAGAGTTCAAGGTTACCACATTTGTCATAATATGTTGTAAAATTTTCGAGGTTGCAATTATCCAAGAACACTTTTCTCCACCAATCAGCCTCGACCACCAAGTCTCTTCGTCCATAGGCAAAGAATTGGAGAGGAAACGATTTGGGTACTGCATTCTAATTTGACGAGTACCCACACATGACAGCAGCAAGTGACATATAGTATCTTTTCCGTTGTCCATTTTGGAAAAATGGCAGTTGTTAGTCGAAGAAAGACCTCTTACTGCCAATATTTAGTTTGTTTTAAAAGATTGAGCCGTGCTCGCAGGAAGAGGTTGCGTAAGAATCTGTTTGGGAATTTCTTAATGAAATTTTGGAGTTGGTTCAGTTTTGTAGTGTTGCCTGGCAGGTAAATTGTGAGTTTGTTTCCCGCAGCTGTGTCTAAAGTCAAGATCCAGTCGAGTTCCTTCAGTTTCTTGAGGACTTTTGTCGTATTCTCCATCAGTTCCTCTTCGCAGCTCCGAGTGATCTTCAATAGGTCTTTAATGTCCTTACTCCAGTTTTCAAGCATTTTGCAGCTGTACCCTACAATTTCTTTATTTGTCAGGCTGTATATTAGAGGGTTATTTGGAAGCAGGCACTTTCTGTACAGCATCAAGGAGTTACATATGATTGTTCCTTGTAGAGACAATAAGCTAAGCTCTCGTCTGATTGATGCCAGGGGTGAATTTCGGTAGACCAAGGACTGTCCTCCAGAAGTAGGCTTCTAATTTTGCCCATAATGATTTTGGTATACACGGCATGGCTTTGACTCCGTAGGTCAATGATGGAATGACCTTCATTCTGTAAAAGTTGATCACTGGGATCATCGAGAAGCAACCACATTTTCTATGAATGGCTTTAGCTTGCGATGTTAGTTTTCTGGTTTTCTCTAGGAGGACACGCTGCATAGATGTTTCGAGCTTTGAACTGTTGAGGGTGACTCCTAGGTGTTTAAAATCACACTTTTTCTATTGAGCAACCATTTAGGTTCCATTGAAGTTTTTCTGCTCTCTTATTGGTTTTTTCGAGCGCCATAACTTTGGTTTTGTCTTTGTTGATTTCAAGGTTATTTGCAATAATGTACTGTTGTAAATTGTTTAGTTGCCGCTGAAGATCAATCTGTGTGTGGTCATGTAGGATTAAGTCGTCGGCGTACAATAGGCGACTGATTTTGAATTGGCCTAGTTTTGGAGGGAAAGATCTTACAGTATCTTCTGTGTCCTTGAAGTCTCCCAAGTAGGCCAAAAAGAGATCGGGGGTTAGGGGGCAACCTTGCTTGACCCCTCTGTGTTGGTGTCTCTGCAGATAGCAAGCCCTGCTGGCTTAAACAAACTCTCATTCTCACTCTCATTCTCGTGTTGGCATGGAGAGTTTTTATAGGATACGACAGGATAATTTTGTCAGGGCAGTTCCAAGCGGAAAGTTTGTTCCAAAGTCGATCTGTCTACTCGATCAAAGGCCTGAGTTAAGTCGACAAAGAGTCTAGGACCCCCTTCTATGATCTTGCTTTTAAAAACGCTCAACAACATGATGTTCGCAGTGGCTCCTATGTTTTTCTTGAAGCCTGATTGAAAAGGGTTGTCACAGGAGGCGTTGCCTGCCCACACCTTGAATTTTTTGAGTAAGAGGGAATCAAAGACTTTTCCAATAGGGTCAAGCAGAGCGATCGGACGTTAGTTTTTTGGGTCGCTGCTGCTTCCCTTTTTGAAAATTGGAACCACTATTGCAGATGTCCATGATGATGGAATAGATTTGGTTTCTGCACATCTTCTGAGGACATTGCTGATAAAGGCGGCCCATTCGTCCAGCTGGCTCTTAAGGTTAAAGTTGGTTATGCCATGCAAGCCAGTAGCTCTAGATTTCTTTAGCTTCTGAATTAGCACAGCGATTTCTTCTTTGTCATCCAGTCTGTGTTGGTCTTTCTAAGGTAGCCGCTGAAGGGAGCTGGAATAGAGCCTTAAAGTGACCCGTCCAAATAGATTCTCCAATGCTGTTCAAGATGGAGTCCTCAGTGGCAGTCGTGGTGTTTCGCATAAGAATTCTCTGGGGTTATGTCCACTGATCAGTTTTAACATTGTTTTAGAGTCGTGCTGGTACAGCGTCGGGCGATAGCCTCTAACCCAAGATCGATAGTTTCTGGTTGCTTTGGTTACTGTGTCTCTGGCCAACTGTGGGTCGAGACTGATTGCCATCCTCTTGATTTTACGCAGCTCACGTCTTATCGACCAATATTTTGTCATAAGTATATTTATTTGGATTTGCGGTTCGCTTTCGCTTGGTGCCAGTTTTCTTATAGACCGTAAGCAGAGGCTGATAAGCAATCTGGTTCATAGTGCAAGCAGCTTTGAGGTTGATATACCTATTGGTTAACTCTGATGCAGCTTGCAGTCAAATTTAGTATGGTAAGTACATTTAGATTACATACAGTAATTCAAGGGTAGTAGACCCTAACAGTTGTACTGTGACGCTCAGCAAGAAATCACATAGTAATAGCAACTGGACAATATACTTTTGTTAATAGTAACACACTTATTCTAGGAACAGTATCGACCTATAACTTCTTTTGGGATAACTCAGACAGGGAAGTAAACCCTTTTGTGTAATATGCCATTACTGCTACATTTCAGTTCAGTGACACACTGACTAAGACAAGCAAGAACTTTGTAACTTATTTTAGATTGGCACACATCTAACTCAAGGTAAGTGAAACCTCTGTACTTTTATAGGGAGCTAACAGCAACCTAAAAAGTAAGTATAACCTAAGCAGTCTTATTCTGTACAGGCTAACAGCAAGTCAGGGGAAGCAAGACCCGATTGGGGACACCCAATTTTACTAACAGGAATAATAAAGTGAAACCAACAGTATTACTTTGGAACGAGGGGAACCCAATTCACAGGTGAGTAACTTAACCTTCATTCTACTTTCAGCTAGAATGGCGAGACAGTTTCTAAAGAAAGCAAGACTTAAAGATTACTTATTCAAGAAGGCATACAGCTTTTTCAAGGTAAATAAATCCTATATATACTTTTCAGAATGGCAAAACAACAAGAGGCGGGCGGGTTAGATTAGTCTGGTGAAGGAGTAGGAAAGTGAGGAAAGTGGTGTGCTGTTTGCGGCTACTGTGCGCTGAGCTTTGGTGTGAGTATCAGACCGATGCAAGACCTTGTGTGGTGTTGGTGCGGTTTATGTGTTGTTTACTTGTTTTTGCAGTGTGGTGAAGTGAGTGTGGTTTACTGGGCGAAAGGTGGTTGTGTGGATTTTCATGTGAGTTAGATATGCAGAGATTTGAGCTTGGGTTAGTAGGTTATATATCCTAGAACAAGTCCTGCAATGGCCTATTTAACTGGCATTCCTGTAGGTAAGCTTATTTCCACTTTCCTTTCTTGTCCATCTAATTGTTGTGAGTGATGGCTTGGCGCGTTCCGGCTGTGTAGTGTTTGGACTTAGTGTAATGGGACGGGGTGTGTCTAGTACCGTCCTCTAGTATTGGTGCTGTAGGTTAGCAGTCCCCTACTCCCTTGCTATCTGTTTCTGTCGTTGGTCTGTAGGTGCTAGTGTACAATTTGGGCTAGGGTGCTATTGGTGGTCGACCTTGTCCTTCCGTCCTGGTCTAGCTGTGTTTCAATCTTTAGTTTCGTCCTGTCATTAATGAGTTGGTAAGCTTCGTATGTGGTAGAATGTCTTCCTTAGATTCTGTTTGTAGTTGATTGTTTAGTGGGATCTGGGATTAGTTTCTTCACTCATCATTGTTTCATCTATGTATATGCCCCTGTGGGCGTTCTTCTAGTTATGCAGTGAAGAGCCAGGATTTTAGGAGTTTTCTGAATAGTAGGTGATTTCTTGTGTTACGTATGTTCTTTGTCATTCCAAGTTTTTGGTGCGAGGAGAGAGAAAGAAGATCCTCTGAGTTTCCTTTTGGTGTAGGGTTTCGGTTCCAAGCATATGTCATTGCTTGATCTGAGCGTCCTTGTTGGGTGATGTAGGCTTAATTTGTCTCTCAGGAACTCTGCACCTAGTTTGTGGATTGCTCTATGCGTGATGCACATTGATTTGAATTTGATGTGCTGTTTTATTGTTAGCCAATTTAGTGTTTTTAGCGCTTGTGTGATGTGCTCTCTGGGGTAGTTTGAGGAGTAATCTGGCTGCCTCATTTTGTATGCGTTGTAGTTTTTTTAGGAGTCGTTCATGCATACCCAGGTAAAGGCTATTGCCGTAACCTACTTTGGCTATGATGAGAGCGATGACAGTAGATGTTTTGTTGACGAATGACAGGAATGGTAGGATCCTTTTTACCGCTCCCAGGAGAAAGAAGCATTTTTTGAGTAGAGCGTTTATTTGTGGCTCTAGAGTTTGTTTTCTATCAGGACACATAGGGTTTTTACAGTCGACGATGGGGCTGGGGTTGTCCCCAGTTCCCTTGGCCAAAGGATGTAGTGGTTGTCTCCTCCGTTTTTGTGATGATCATTATTTCTGTTTTGCCTGGGTTGAGTTTGAGGCAGTTCGAGTTCATCCAATTCTATATATCACGAAGGCAGTTCTCTAATGTTGTATTTTCTTCTTGAGTGTCTTGTATTTTGTAGACTATTTGTGTATCGTCAGCGTAGTTGTAGCAAGTGAGGCCGTGTCTTTTGATGATCTTCATTAGTACAGATAGGCAGATGTTGAATCATAATGGGGAGAAGGATGATCCTTGTGGTACTCCGCAAGTGAATTATCTTGGGTTGGATTTGAAAGATTTCATCCATATGGTCTCTGTTCTGTTTGTTAAGAAGGATTTGATCCACAGTAGGGCGTTGTCGGTTATTCCCAGTCCTTCAAATATTGTGGTGAGGATGTTGTGGTTAACTGTGTCGAATGCCGCAGAGAGGTCTAGAAGTATCAAGGCAGTACTGTTGTCTGAGTCTGCATTTGCTTTTATGTCGTCCCAAATTGAGAGAGTGCTGATTCTGTTCCTCTCATTGGTCTGAAACCTGCTTGTCTGGTCTAGTAGGCAGTGCTCTTCGACAAATTCTTGAGTTGTTTGGTATATGTGCGTTTTGAGCAGTTTAGCTACTTTTGAGGTTGAGGACATTCGTGTGGTATTCCAAGGGTGTTCCTTGTTTGAGGATTGATTTGTATATGTCCGGGGGGCAGGGATCCGCAGGAGACAAAAGTCTCCACTGATATTTCAGGGAAGCTTCGGAATTTGTTTGGGCGTTCCTCGTAAGGTTAGGTGGGTTCCATAGTCTGATCAAATGGTCTGTTTTGTATGGTTTGTTGGATGGTAATGATTTTGTTTTTGAAATAGCCTGCTTTTCATTGCATAGTTTCATCGGTGGTATTGGCATGTTGTTGCAGCCAGGTGGGTTTTTTATTTCATTTATAAGTTCTTTTTGGGTGTTTGGTGCTTTGAAGATACGGTTGTCTTAGTATTTCCTTTTTGCTTTTTGTATTTTCTTTTTGTATGAGCGGATATGTTGTTGAAATTTCAGTTTATTTCCCCTGTCTTTTTTGATCCTCCATTCTAGTTCTAGTTTTCGGTTTTTCCTTTTCATGGCGCTGAGTAATGGGGTGAACCATTTTGCTGTTGATCTTTAGTGTGAAGGGGTGAAAGGTTTTTCTTTGGTGATTTTGTCGATCTTTGTTGTGATCCAGTTGTGGAGTAGAGCTACTTTTTTGTCCAGGTCAGCTTCCTCCATAGTTGTTGCTTGCGGTTTGCTGATTTCGAGAAGCTGGTTAGGTTGGAGTTTTTGATGGTTCTCCAGTTTCTTTTCATGGTGATCGGTGGATTGTCTTGTTGCTTGTTTATTCGGGTGGTCAGTGTGATTATGAAGGGAATGATGAGGTGGTCGCTCCAGAGTAATTGGATTGGTGGTGCCGTCGTAATGAGTTTTTTATTGGCGATGATTGTGTCAAGTGTATGTCCTGCCGTGTGGGTTGCTAATTCGACTAGTTGTTGAAGATGTATTGCTGCTAGTTGACTGGGTAGAGATTTTTGTGTGGTTGAGGTTTCTTCATCGAACCAGATGCTGAAATCTCCAAGGACGATCTGGTGATTATGCTTGATGGCTAGTGAAGTCATCTACGGATGTTGCGTCGTAGGTCGGAGGTCTGTATATCAATATGAATTTCAGGTTTGTGTTGGGGTTTAGTGATGGCCGTAGGTTTAAGGATTTGCATTTATCGATGTTTAATGGGTCTTCCAGTTTGATAACCAGGTGATCCATGTGGACGATTGCAAGTCCACCCCCTCTTTTGGTTTTCCTATTTGCATACGCGCATTTGAAGTTATCAGGCAGGCAATTCTTGAGGGTGATCTTATAGTTGTCATCTAGCCATGTTTCAGTTAGAAATAGGATGTCGATGCCTCCATCACATAGGAGGTCGTAGATTTCGGTGGCATGTATGGACATTGGCTTTCCGTCGATAAGGTTGCAGTGTATCTTTTCTGTGTGGTTTTGTTTATTTGTTGTTCCTTGTTTTGGTTTGTGGTTGTTCAATTGGGGTGCTTCTGTATTGACGTTGATTGGATGAAGATCAGCGAAGGCTGCTTCTTCATTGAAGCGGTCTTCTAGATTGATAGTTGGGCTGTTCAATCGAGGCGCTTCCCTATCGATGCCGATTGGTTGAGGATCAGCAAAGGCTGCTTTTTCATTGAATCAGTCTGATAGGTTAGTGGTTGGGTTGTTGACTACTATAGCTTTGTCATCCCATATAGTGTGTTGTGGGTATCGATAGTGCCCTTTTCTTGTGATCTATGGAGTGAGGGGGTTGAAATCTTCCCAGTCTCTTCTTTGATTCTCCCGTCTTTTTTCCAGCTGTTTGGGGGGGATTCTTTGCTTGTCTCGAAATATTGTTGTTGTCGAGGTATTGAGGTTCTGTGGTTGTCGCGATGTACGGTGTAAGATATAAGGATTTGTCTCTTACAATAGTTGTTCTTCTGATAGCAGTGTTTGGCGGGGTGTCTTCTGCATTCAAGGCCGCTTTTACTGGGGGCAGTTGGGTTTGTGTATCTGTATCAGTTCCATGTTCCTGCTCTTTGTTGGCGTCCATTTCTGAGTCTGGGCATTTTTGCTCCTCAGTGGCGAGACATTGTCTTGGTGTAGAGTTTACAGGACAGATGTCCATCTGTCCTGTCTTGTGCTAGGACAGTATTGCTGTTTCCTCTTATGTTGCTGTGCCTGGGTGCTATCAAGTACGGTCTGTCCTTTCCGTCAGTTGGTAAGGTGTATTCCTGTAAGAGCACTGTCCAGGGGAGCGGGGTGGTCTAGGATTCAATTAAGTTAGGTATCGATGGATTGCCCAGAAGTTTAGAGTTTATCTAGATGGTGGTAGCCGAGGTTTCCCTATGTTCTAATAGAGAATAGCACACAGTACTTAACACCTCGACTTGAGCGACTTGGACGGCGCGAGAGAGATCCAGGTTTTTACCAGTCGCAGGCCGTAATTTAAGCAACTAGATTTGAGACACTTGGGTGGGTGCTATCGAGTACAGTCTGTCCTTTCTGTCAGTTGGTTAGGTGTATTCCTATAGGAGCACTGTCCAGGGGAAGGGGGTACTCGTTGTTTTAGGTCATGGGGTGATGTAGGACTCAAGGAAGGTATCAGTGGAGTGCTCAGAGGTTTGGGTTGTCAAGATGGGGGAGAACCTAGATTTCCCTGATGTTCTAATAGAGAATAATACACAGTACTTAAATGCCTCGATTTGAGAGACCTGGACGGCGAGCGAGAGACCTGGGGTGCGTTGCAGGCTGGCAATCCCAATACTATCACAGTATGGTGCAGGCTAGTATTCACAGTACGATCACAGTATGGTACTTTCTAGATCTGATTCGAGTCAATGTGAACAATTCTCTGGGATGCGACGCAAGTTAGTAATGACGATACTATCACAGTGTGGTGCAAGCCAACATTCACAGTACTATTGCAGTGTGGTGCAATTTAGCATTCACAGTAGGGTCACCGTGTGGAGCTTTCTAGATATGAATCAGGTCAGTATGAACAATTCTCTGGGGTACGACGCAGGCTAGCAATTACAGTATTATCAGTGTGGTGCAAGCTAGCATTCACAGTAGGGTCACAGTGTGGAGCTTTCTCAATATGAATCAGGTGAACATGCACAATTCTCTGGGGTATGACGCAGGCTTGCAATCACAATACCATCAGTGTGGTTCAGGCAAACATTCACAATATCATCACAGTGTGGGGGCTTTCTAGATAAGAATCAGGTAAATGTGAGCAATTTTCTAGGGTGCGACGCAGGTTAGCAATCAAAATACTATCACAGTGTGGAGCAAGCTAATATTTGCAATACTATCACAGTGTAGGTTAGTTTAAGTGGTAGGGATTCCAGGGTAGAGTGATTGCTCTTTTCTTCACCTTGACCACTCCTACCTTGATTGTAGCTGCTGGTTGACTGCTGGCCACTGGCTTCCCCTGCTGACACCTGCAGACACACCTTGAATCCGCCAATGTAGTAGCTGCCCTTTGCCTCAGGGCCCTTAGCCACAGGGATGCACGGGCAGAAGGCAGCCCTGGGGCGGTCAGTTATGACCTTCAAACGCACCAATCAGAAGGTGGGCGAGGCGGGAGAGAACAGTACCCGGGAAGTGGATGCAGAGAGGGGATGGAGGGAAAGCGGATGCGCAACAGGGCTGGGACAGTGAAAAGGCAAAATGTGCAATTTAAAGGCCCAGGAGGGTCTTAACTCAGAGAGTTTAAAGTTACTAACTATAAGTAAGTACACTTTTCAACACTTGTTCTACTTTTCAAGGCAGAACCTTTAAATTATCTAGGCCTTCACAAATCTAGTACATGAGTTCTCTCAGAGGCAGAAGAGGGACCCTAGTGGTCTAGGAGCCGGCAGTAGGCTGGATCAGATAAGGCTCATTTGCTGGTGAAGTCAGAATTCCAGAAGAAGACTGGGCAAACAAGTAAGTAGTACACTTTGAAAGTTAGTTGAGGATCCAGGGGCTTCAAGAAGACACCCTAGGAGGATTACAGCAGTGGGCCTGGGTGGACTGGATGGGAGGCCTCTCCAGAACAGCAGCACCCCAAAGATGCACAATTATCACACAGGTTTAAGGTAAATAAATACCCAAGCCAACACAGTACCTTATCAGTGAAGAAGAGTTCCAGCAAGAATAATTCAGGAGCTGCAGCCAAAAACCCAGTCATTGCATTCCTTTACCAAGCAGATTGAAGACCAGGACTACTCAGCACAAAAGAAGAGGGTACCAAAGGAGGGACTTCAGGATCTACATCCAAAAACCCAGGCACTGCATTCCTTGTCATGAGACAAAAGAACACAAGGGGGGGTTTTGTCCTGGCTAAGACAGTCAAAGTTAATTGCAATTTGTTGGGATGCAAATAAAATTTGATATGTATCCGAATTCCTGTTATAGCTATTATTTATACATATCCAGGGGAAAGATGGGAAAGCATCAAGGAGAAAAGACCTATCACAAGCATTTAGTTAATATAAATCTGGGAGTATTTTTTATTTACTCTGCTCAGTCAAGTGTTCACTTTTAAACAGACAGAAATTGCATAGACCCATAAGTAGTGCGTGTGACAAATTATGCGGTCAGCATATAAACAAAGCAGAAACAGATTGATGCATAAAAATACCATCAGGTGACATTCTTAGAGGCAAACCTATGTACACGCAGCTTTCTTAACATATTTAGTACATATCATGTTCTTCTCATTGAGCACCTTAAATGGATAACAGGTAAGTGGCACGTATACCTCGATTTAATAAGACCAACAGAACATTTTGTTGCTCTAACACAGGACCTTGGTTAGGTCTGACAGAAGCCAGGCTAGAGGGTGACCAAAATGGATCGACGTCGCTGACATGAATCAAGACCAATTGGAAAACGGGGACCTATTGCCCCCTAAGGGGGGGAAGGGTCCCTGGAGGTTTCGGCTAAACAGTAGATCACAGCCTTCTTCATGGAGCCAAGGTTTGGAGAACCCCTGTGAAAGAGGAAGGGGTGCTATGGTTAAAACACCTTATGTAATGGCAGGGCATGGTATATAAAAAGACTCCATGTATAGAGTTAAAGAGATACATACACAAGGACACACTGATTAAAACGGGGGAGCTCTGGTAGACTCATATTGGTGGTCAAGTACTGACCTTACACAGGACAGGTCCTGGGTAGTAGCCAACTGGCTAAAATGGAATTCCAGTGAATAACTCTGGTGGAAAATGACGTTTGCTTCTGGCAAGGAGGAGCTAGAAAGCAAGTGAAGGAGAAAGTAAGGCTCGTGTATAAGGAGGACCCCTGTGATGTACCTAGGGGCAAAGAGCATGAGTGAGAAGACAGGCAGTCGGGGACTGTTACAGCACGATTACCTGGAGTTGAAAGTGATGACCCCGGCGTTTCGGCAGTCCAAATAAACAAGAGCTAGAAATGCCGGCTTGGTTAACAGAAGAACCGCAGTGGACGCGGACAGTTCGGGTCTGTGGAGTAAAGACCAGGATCAGCTCGAGTCTGTGATATAAACTGAAAAAGCCAGGCAAAAAAACCTGACCTCCCGCGGGTGGTGGGCGGAGCGCTACACGCCTAGCCGGTGCAGTGGCAGTAAGGAAGGGACTACACATACCTGAAATGTGCGAGCTGTGGCATACGCGTACGATCGTGAGCTCGGTGGGGCACAGAATGAAGCTGTGTACGCCGTGCTGTACCGCGCATGCTCAAAAGTGGCAAACGCTGTATCCCTGCGCATGCGCGTGGGGTGTAGTGTCCCAGCTACAAATAAGCTCGCGTATAGACGAGCGGTGCAGGGCTAGTGTTATCTCTATGGAAGTAATCTATGTAGCCTGCAGTAAAGGCAGGTCGGAAGAAAAAAGGCTACGGGTGTGAACAAAAAAGGGGGGAAGCTAGGAGGCTGTGGGAGCGGCCACCTCTGCAGAGTTGGCGGGAGTCGCGGGGGAGGGGAGTGGGCAGGGCCGAGCAAGAAATCCCATCTAGACCCTAATGACGGCAAGAGCAGATATTAAAAATGGTGATGGGGTTCTATTTCATTGAGTCCTAAGGCAATAGATTGAAGTTTGTACATCCACCAGCTTTCTTTAAAATTTAGGGAATTGGTAATGTTACTAGTATTGTGTACTTTATCCGCAACCCACCAAGTAAAGCTGTCTGGGCCATGTTGGAATTCTAGGAAGTGTGGTACCAGAGGGGCCGCCACAGTTTTACAGCGTATTCTCGAGCGGTGTTCCCCAATTCTTTTATGCACTGGTCTTGATGTTTGCCCCACATAGCGTAGTTTGCAGGGGCATTCTATGATGTAAATTACGTTGCAGGTCTTACAGTTTGAAAAGTGCTTGAGTTTTCATTCCTTGTTGCCAATCATAAAGGAATTCATTTTCTTTGCCTGTTTGCATACTGTGCAGTTCCCGCATGGGTGGTGGCCATTGATCTCTCTCAAGTTTCATAGAGTGGATCTGGTACTTGTTTTGGTTATTCTAGCATGCGTGAGCATGTCTCTTAGGTTCTTGGATCTTTTGAGTGCCATTCTTGGCAGCGGTTCCTGTGGTAGGCTCAGTTGTATAAGTGGCCAGAATTTTCTAATGGCTCCTCTGAGTTTAGTGGTGCTGGGGCCAAAAGTGGTGACACATGCCATGATGTCTTGCTGGGTGTCCTGGATTTTAGGTGTGAGGAGTGCTTCTCTCGGTGTAAATCTCGCTCTCTTCTGGGTGTCTCTAAGGAGTTTTTTGGGGTAGCCACGAGCTTTCAATTTGGTTTCAAGGGCTGCTGCATTTATTTTGAACTCTTCTATGTTGGTACAGTTTCTGCGTACTCTAAGAAACTGGCCATATGGAAGATTGTTTCGCAGATTGCGCGGGTGGTTGCTTTTATAATGGAGTACTGTATTGCGATCTGTTTCCTTCTTGAACATAGTGCATTCCAAGATATTATTCTTAGGTCTGATGGTGAGATCCAAGAAATTGATGCT
Organism: Ambystoma mexicanum; assembly: GCF_040938575.1. Taxonomy (NCBI): domain Eukaryota; kingdom Metazoa; phylum Chordata; class Amphibia; order Caudata; family Ambystomatidae; genus Ambystoma; species Ambystoma mexicanum. The sequence goes on along the minus strand of NC_090925.1, from coordinate 267,188,364 downwards.
AGTGTTACTGCTGTTGATAGTAAATTTGATTTCTTCCGTGCGGTTGTTGACCCATCCAAAGAACTCTGTGAGGGTATTTTCCTCTCCTTTCCAGATAAAGATGATATCGTCAATATACCTGTGCCATAGCACAATGCTGTCAAGAAATGGATTACAAGTGTTAAGGACATGATTGTATTCGTATTCTGCCATGAATATAACTGCCATACTCGGGGCGAAGGCTGCCCCACGAATTTGCAGATAGAAGGTTTCTTCAAATTGGAAGAAGTTGTTCGTGAGGGCCAGTTCAAGTAATTCAACTATAAAGTTAATCGGGACTCTAGTTTGTGACATGTGATGGGTGAGATGGTGCCTGATGCATTCAACCGCTGCTTCTTGGGGGGTGCTAGTGTAGAGGCTATTAATATCCATGGTCACTAAAATATCTTCTGAGGGATTAAATGGTTGATGTTCAAATTTGTTTATGGTTGACATTGTGTCACGTAGGTATGTGGGAGTTTTCTGACTAAGAGGTTTTAAAAAGAAGTCAATAAATTGGCAGATGGGTTCAAGCACTGAGCCACATCCTGACACAATAGGTCTGCCCGGGGGTGTAGTCTGGTTTTTATGAAGTTTGGGTAAGGCATAGAACGCTGGAATGCGTCCCTCAGAGTAGTTAAGAAAGATTTCTTCTTTGTCCGAAATCCAATTATTCACCATGGCAAAATCAGTTGTCTCTTTGATCTTCATTTTGATTTCTGCTGTAGGATCTTTTCGAAGTTTTTTTATAGTTATCCTCTACATTGAGTAGTAGCAGCACCATTTCCTTGTATTATTCTTTACTTTGGACAACAACTCCTCCTCCTTTGTCTGCTGCTTTGATGACAATGTAAGAGTTTTCTGACAATGATTTAAGGGCTTGTTGTTCTCCTTGTGAGAGATTGTTTCTTTTATGTGAAGGCGTAAGTTGAACTTTTTTCATTTCTTGCTTAATGCATTTTTCAAAAGCGAGGACAGATACTGGCATTTCGTTGTCACTGGGGAGGAAGTCGGATTTTTTCCTTAATGCTATGTCTTCTGCTTCCAGAGGACTTTCTTTGTCTAGAAAGAAGATTTTTCTTCTAATGGTTCGGTAGAATTGAGAGAGTTCTTGGTCGAGTCTGAACCAATCGGTGTGATTCGTGGGGACAAATGACAGTCCTTTAGATAATAAAGATTTCTCCTCTTTGGTGAGTACACATCCTGAGAGGTTGAAGATAGGTATGGTCTCTAATATCTCCTCCGTCTCCTGTTGGGGTTCGGTGCCCTCCAGCGTGGGTAGTTGAATGGAGGCATGGGCTGGAACTGCGGAGGACCCCAGTAGCCTCCCCTGGGGTCCCCTTGGCCTAAAAAAGGCAGCCTCGATGGCTGTTGCTGGTTGCCACAGTTACTTGGTCTAACATTGGAGTTAGCTAGGTCATCATCCGATGATCCCGAACTTGATGTGTTCCAGAAAGAAACTGTTTTGCGTCTGTTCCTTGGCAGGCCTGTTTGATTACGTAGTCTTTCTTTATCCTTTTTCTCCTTGTAGTCAACTGATAAATATGGATATACAAGTTCAAGTTGGAAGGTTTTGATGTCTTTAGCTAATTTCTTGTGCTTTTTATCCAGCGTGCTACTCAAAAATGTATCCATAGTTTTGTTTATTTCTTTCAGTTTGTCACGGGCGTTTTCCAGACTTTCATCATTAAGGAATTTAATTTCTTGTTCTTTAAGTTCTTTGGAGATATCTTGGTGTATTCTCCTGGCAGTGGTGATCGTAAGGACCATGAGGTCCCTGCTGCATTTAGTTGCAATTTTGCTAAAGCCAAGCATGTAGTCTTTGTCCTCTAGGAATAGGGCTGGTTCATTCCGTACTTGCAATCCCATGGGTACTAGGTTTGCTCTAAGATATTCTCTTAAGAAATGGCCGTGTACTTCCGTTCTAAAACAGCGTTTTTTGAGGTTGAGTAGGTCCTCGCCTGATGCTGTGGACGCTAAAATTTGTTGGGCGCCCTCAATATTGAAGAGGGTGGGTCCTTGAATGATCTCTAAGATCTGTTCTTCCGTAAAGCTTAGAGTTTGATCCATAGTGGGTTACTGGATCCAGTAAAGGTGAAGAGGCAGATAGAAATGACCAACAATAGTGGATGAGAAAACCAGAGGGAGTCCTAAACAGTAAGGCTCGAATAAATGTAGCAAGAGATAATGTAAAAAAGGCAGGTCCCTATTATAGCAGACAGCTATATCTCAAACAGAGTTTACGGGAGGGAAAGCCCAAAATAAGCTCAGGACAGAGGGCTATCAGTAACAAAAGAACACAAGGGGGGGTTTTGTCCTGGCTAAGACAGTCAAAGTTAATTGCAATTTGTTGGGATGCAAATAAAATTTGATATGTATCCGAATTCCTGTTATAGCTATTATTTATACATATCCAGGGGAAAGATGGGAAAGCATCAAGGAGAAAAAACATATCACAAGCATTTAGTTAATATAAATCTGGGAGTATTTTTTATTTACTCTCCTCAGTCAAGTCTTCACTTTTAAACAGACAGAAATTGCATAGACCCATAAGTAGTGCGTGTGACAAATTCTGCGGTCAGCATATAAACAAAGCAGAAACAGATTGATGCATAAAAATACCATCAGGTGACATTCTTAGAGGCAAACCTATGTACACGCAGCTTTCTAAACATATTTAGTACATATCATGTTCTTCTCATTGAGCACCTTAAATGGATAACAGGTAAGTGGCACGTATACCTCGATTTAATAAGACCAACAGAACATTTTGTTGCTCTAACACAGGACCTTGGTTAGGTCTGACAGAAGCCAGGCTAGAGGGTGACCAAAATGGATCGACGTCGCCGGCATGAATCAAGACCAATTGGAAAACGGGGACCTATTGCCCCCTAAGGGGGGGAAGGGTCCCTGGACGTTTCGGCTAAACAGTAGATCACAGCCTTCTTCATGGAGCCAAGGTTTGGAGAACCCCTGTGAAAGAGGAAGGGGTGCTATGGTTAAAACACCTTATGTAATGGCAGGGCATGGTATATAAAAAGACTCCATATATAGAGTTAAAGAGATACATACACAAGGACACACTGATTAAAACGGGGGAGTACTGACCTTGTCATGAGGACAGAAGACAGGCCTCTGGATGGGCTTTTTTTTCAGCACGGATCAACACAGAAGACTTCAGACAAGGGTTTGTTTGCGGCTGGATGATGCTCTGTGGATTTGGTGCCTTTTCAGGAGCACAAAAGACGACAGAATATCGCCAGTCAGATTCTCATCGTTTGCAAGGTCCAGCACTCTGGTGAGGGGACTATTCAGACTTCAATCGTGCCTCTGGAGATCCAGCAGGATGCCCACGAAGTTTCACCGAGATTCAGAATTCGGAAGACTGTGCACCGCCAGATGGCTCGAGGTCCCAGGATATTGGGATATTGCTGTGTAAAGTAGTGAGCCAGAGACAAGAAGGTAAGTTAACCAATAGTATTTTTATTCTTACAGCTCACCAATGGTTAAATGGTTGGGTGCATCCGGTCTTCTCCTTAGCCAATTAACTTCACTTAAAGTTCATAGCGGAAAACAAATAAAGGGTCTTCCAGGCTGCTCAAAAAAACAAACTCAAGGATTGCAATATTGCTTGTCCACAAATGAATGCAGTTCAAAACATGGAGAACACAGGAATGGCAGCCTTTCTTTGTTCGAAACAGCCGTTTGTACCTTGAAAGCCCCTGGAGGAATCTCCTCTTCTTAAAGTAGTATGTATTCAGGACTCGAGCGCTTTTATTCCACACGCCTGAATGGTTCAGAGCCTTCTTGTTCAAGCTCTGCTGCAGGTTCTCGGAGCCAGCTGTTCCACACTGGCCTCACAAACTTTCCTTTTTACGCTGTTGTGACTCAGGCCTGTTCATCTGCTGTGCAGTCGGATTTGACTACAGGTCCGGTATGGTACACTCCGGTGAGATTTCCTTTTCTCTCTAATACGCTCACCTCACCGATATGGGGTACTGTCCTCGTACCATTCCGAGTCCACTCTGTCAGCCTCCTTCCTCTCCTGCAAAACGAGAGACCAGTTGAGCTGTTTTCTGATGCTTATAACCCCAGTGAGTCTCCACCCCAGAAATTATCGTTGGGCATTCCCAGCCCTGGGCTCCTTACACCTGAGGCTAATTCACCTCCTCCCAGCTTCAACTTCACGGAGTTAGCCTTTTATTTAACCCCCGCCTGCCCGGAACCCCCATTATATGGAAACGTGGTTTTTCGTCTTCCTTGTCTGATTTCTATTCCCATTTTCTGGCTTTTGTTTTGATTATGTATCCATTGGGGCATTCTGGGATATGTAGTTTGTGTCTTTTCTCTCGTGTCTCTTAGATTTGTTTTGTCCGGTGTGATCATTGATTGGTGGGGCATTCTGGGACATGTAGTCTGGGTTTTTACTTGTTCCCGCGTGTCTCTTAAACTTGTCATTATGTGGTCCGGTGTGATAATAGACTCATCCCCCTCCCTCCTGTTTTGTTCTGTATTGGCCGCTATTGGTTCCCCATCACATGCTGCTCCGCAAGGTCGCAGCACGACGTGGGATGGCTCAAAATGCAGTTCTTCTTGAGTCTAGTGGGCCCACCAGGCACTGGGTTGGGGTTGTCGTTTCGGGATCCCAAGGTCAATTGGAGCGAAGGGCTACAGCAGGTTACACAGCAGACTCTCTAGTCGCTGGAAATCGTCTGTCTACCTCTTCAGATTCCAGGATCAGACTTTTATGTAGGAACCCAGCCATTCAACCAACAATGCAACATTCAAATTTGCGACGTTAGCAATCCTTTCAGGACAGCCAGTCTTCCAGTTTGAACTGGATTTTCGCAGTCAGGCTAGACTCCTCCCTCGCTTCCTGCATTCACAGACACTCTGGAGCCTGGGCGGGGAATCCGCAGGATTCCCGCCGAAGATAAAAATCACACAAAGGAATTTCCTGCCCTGGATGTGAGGGGAAGGAACAGAAATGCTAAAATGGTGAAAAAAGAAGATAGGGGCCATTTTGGTCATTTTGCACTGAGTTCATAAAAAGGATCACTGCCACCAGCCGTTAAAGGCAAGTATGCCCTTGTAACATATATGTTACATTTAAAATCAGAAAGGGGATACTCGGAATCTCCCCTGCACTTCAAATAAGCGCAGGGTGGGAAGATGCTGGTCGCACCTAATAAAATGTAAAAAGGATCCAAAGATCCTTTCTACTCTTGGGAACTGTAGTTCTCCCATTGGTTAGCCAGAGAAAGTGAAACGGGGCGCCCATAGGGCAACCCAGCAACAATAGACACTAATTGCCAAAATGTTGTCAAAGAGGATAACTTTTAAAAGACACTATGTTGAGTCTTAAAAATGACACCCATAAAAAGAATAAAAGATTATATGAGTGTGGAAAAGGGTTCCCACTCATAGCTATAAGGAAAAATAATCCACCAGTCAAGCAACATGTTTTGGGGTAGACACAGGTCAGGAAGCTTTATCTTGCCTAACAAATGGGGACTCATTCTCAAATGGACATTTTCCAACTGGTTAGGTCAATGAGGTTGATTTATGCCACCCACTACTCTCCATTGGGCCTTGCAGAGGTTTGGGACATCTCAGAATTGCATAATTAACCGTGTCACTTCCTTTTCCCTGAATTAGATCTGGTTTTTGCAACTAATTGACCTATCACAGGGCATATTTTAGCTTCTTGCAGTTGCCCTCGACCTGTTAGTCCAACAGGGGGCATTTTTCTCCATCTTCTTCCCATTGCTGAACTTGAGCGTCTGGTTCCAGAGCAGTTGGTTGATGAACATTTTGGTATTTCAGATGAATACCTTCCATTGTGTGTGCAGCTAGAAAAGACTTTACAAAAAAACAGCACAAATAACTATGATTTTGTGATTGTATTTCATTCCATTCAAACCTACCTTGGACTTTGTACTATCATGTGTCTATACTGGCTAATATAGGTATTCTGATTCAGTAATGCAAATATTACCTTTCTGTAGTTCAGTGGTACTTCAGTACTCTAGATGAGACATCTTTATTGTACATCTAGCGGTACCACCCGGCGTTGCCCGGGTCTGCAGCTGACATGCATGTGAGGTCTGCTATAGCCTTGTGTATGTTTTATTGTGTCATAACTTCCTATTATTGAAAAGTCGCAAAATTGGCAATCTCCTGAAATTGTCTATACTGTTAGAACAGGGCCGGACCCTGCTCCACCCCTGTGCAGGGCTAATGGGTGGGGTTGGTCAAATGTCACCATCGCCAGTACAACCCACACTGGTATGCCGCCCTTGGGCAAAGGTTTCAGCCCACCAACTGTTATGGGGGGCAGCTGGAGCCAACCCCCGAATATACAAACACACTTTCAACAAATATATACATATGAAGCAGTCAAAAGGCGTTTCTATGGATTTCTTCATTTCTACCCTCCTTTGGAAGGATCCAGTTTCTCGATGAGATCTCAATGTCAATCTAGCATCTCTTATGCAATTCACCCTTTGAACAAATAGTGTCTTGTGATTTTGATTTGCTGACATTGGAGGCTACGGTCCTGGTTCCAATGACCTCAACAAGAAGAGTAGCAGAACTTCAAGCTCTGTCGTTGAAGGTCCTTATGATGTGTTTTATAAGGACAAAGTGCTTGTTAGCATGGTACTATCTTTCATCCCAGAGGTTTGGATGGAATTTCATCTGAACCAGGTGCTATCACTGCATGAAGGATAATCTGTTGCATTTCCAAATCTTACACAATTTCAAATCTGGGCGTTCCTCAGAGACTTCATGCTTGTTCTACCAGAACTAAGGTAGTTGTTAGTGCCATTCTAGAGACAAGTTTCAATGCAGACAGTGGTATGGCAATCATTTAGGCCGCCACGCCTGTTTCTTTTATATGAATCATTGCCTTGCTTGATGCCCTTTCCGGAAAAGATGCCTTCTTTGGCCAGGAGAAGTCCCACACAATCTCTATTCTTGAACCCTTGATGGATTTATGTCGTGTCCTGCAGCCAACAATTTTGGGTCTATACAGTCAGATTTTCAACCATTTGGGAAGGAGGGGGAGAGCAAGACCTTAGAGAAAGGAAAAAAGGCCTTCATGGTTACTCTGGTACTCCTATTTGTTGCCTTGCCCTTTCACAATGCCCTCCCAGCCACCCCCTCTCTGCACATATTGTTACAACCTGTATGTTGGAAAAACATGTGGTAATGGGAGGTGACGATTGGCGACACATGGGCAAAAGGGGCAAGGGTGATTGTGTGGGATAATGCTTGGGCACAGCAACCCCCTCAAGTAGCAGATTTCTTTTGAAGAAGCTCACTTCCCTCCCATCCTCCCCCCAATCTGGCCTGCAGTGGAGACTTATCCAACCAACTGTGAAAGAGGGAGGGCAAGGACAGAGAGTACTGGAATCACTAATAAGGTCATTTTATACTTTTTCCTAAAAGCCAAGTAGCTATGGAAAGTTATGGAAAACGACAGGGAACATTGTGCCCTCACCTATTTGTGGATTTGTATCTTAGCCCTCTTACATTGGTTGTTTATGTAACTATGGCACACAGATCATTTTACAATAAACCTCTAAATGCCATCCATACTCAAGCCGATTTTCACAATGTCTCCTGGCTTTCAACAAATGAAATAGGCATGCAGCTGGTTCAAGTTAAACAAGTCTAAATCGGCGATGCTAGTTGCCGGCGATAGGACACTTACCAGTGCAGGTCATTTGTGGTATCTCCTTAAGCCCGTGCCCCCACTCTATGAGATGGTGAAACACGTGGTCAGCATGAGGGAGTATACCCTTTTCCTTAATCCCTAGATCATGCAAGTAGTAAAAGGGTATTGCCAGTTGCGAACCAGAAATAAAATAATCCACCACCCGCTGTTTCCTCCAAGAGTGGAATTAGTTATGCCTGAGGGTCTAACTAGGAAAGATTATGCCAGTAGCCTCTATTTGGACGGGTCAACTGCAGCAACTCCAAAATACAACTGCCCATCTCCTAAGACACCATGCAAAGATGGTATCTTCCTGGTAATGATCAACCTACTCTGGTTGCAGGGGAGAAGTAAATACATTTAAGACAGATTGCTTTGTCCATCAAGACTTTTTACAGCATCGAACCAGACATCTCAACTATCCCAACCTACAAAAACAAAACGCTTTTCTGTTCTACTAATGCTTTCAATGTCGCTCTCCTTGCCAACTGGTTAGGACAGCTTACATCCACAGACTAGTCGAGAAAAGCTTTGCCACATTAGGAAAGCGTTTAATAGACAGGTAAAACTTGTACTCGTTTGAGCTCCTTTGCCTGCTAGCCCTAAACCCATGTGCCACCACCCACCACACCCAATTCCCGTTTTTGCCACTCAAGAAACCTGTCTGGTTAAACTGTTGCTCTGCAGCGCCACCCTCATCACGTCTGTGTCCAGTGCTTTATTAACCGCCATCCACCATCCAGCGAGTTCTTGTGCTCTGTGTGAAAGTATTCACCCGAGAACCTTAAGAAACCGTCTTCTGACCATGCCAGACCTCTGACTGGTGCCAAAGGTGAGAGAGGACATTTAGACCGCTGACAATGGCAAGAGGGGCTGCCATGTCTGACAAGGTGCATGCTCCAGCATCACCTCTTGGTGTCGGGGTGAAGACCGCACCCCAGCTTTGGGGTCTTTGCAAGTCTGTTCATGAGGTAATTTGTACATGCATCTTCAGCTGCAAATACCATATTGTTATAAAGACACAGGCTGGGAAAATACAAGTTTGTTTGTTCTGAAAGAGACAGACCACACAAGTTCCTTGCTACTGAATGAACTGTTCATGCAGGACTAGGTAATTTTGGTAACTGGATGAAGCACTATAGCCTCGGCTCAGCACTGCCGGGGATCAATCTGGCTTTCCCTCCAGTCCCCCTAGAAGATCTCTGTGCTGAGTACATCTTCCCAGAAGCAGGTTTGAGCCTGCTCCATCCAGCGGCCTCCTATGTGCACTTCTGTACAATCCCAAAGTTGCAAAAAAACATGCACACGAGTTCGCCTTTACTGGCAGATCGCTCGTCTTTAAAAAAGAAAATAATAATAAATCATGAAAATCTGACTCCAATCAGATTCCTGATTCCGAGTACTTTGGTGCAAGTGCGTTTTTTGCAATATCATTAGAACAGATGTTTAGTATCTTAAATAAGGATTCGCCCCTCTCGTTTAGCCTCAATTATCACCTGAGGATGTAGGGTTCTCATTTCCTATGGAGCTGCAAGTTACTAAAGCATCATTTTTTTTCTTCCAATGTACATGTTCCATACACCTTTTTGTTTTTATTGTTTTCAGTAGAAATGCTACTTTTTTAAAATGATTATTATTTGTCATGGCTGTGAAAACATAACCTTTCAAATATTTAACAAAATATAACATGATACATTCATATAAAAGTATTTACAATATAGAATTCAACATAATAACAAATTCATTTCTGTCGAAAATTACAATATCTACTACATTACATTTCTAGCAGCCTCTACATCAAATTTAGCATAGCAATTATCTACTATCCCAGTTTCTTAATCAGATTACTGTGGTTAGTCCATTAAATTCAACGATTCCACAAATCTGATCAATGCCAAATTCATTTTTGTCAGCTGACTATTATACAAAATAGACCACAATTCAACAGAGTCTAATAAGTGATGTTCTGCAAACATATGTTTGAAAAAGCGCACTCTTACGTCTAGTAAGGCCGGACATTCAACAACCAGGTGCTTTAGGCTATCAGTCTGTTTCGGTGTGATGCAAAATCTACATTCTTCATCTAGACTTTGTTTCCTCTGAAAAAGTATCTCATTCGTGTGACATAAATTCAGCCTTATTCGCATAAAGCTCATCCTACTTTTTGGGTCCGGAAATTTTGTTAAGTAATTTTCTACACAGTGACGTTTCTTGTCTCTATATGGAAAGTTCCTCAGCAATTTTAATTTCATACATGATTCTCCTTTTTTAATCCAATCGTGCCACCACAGTTTTATTTTTAGCTTCTTCTGTATTAGACACAAGGAGATTATCATCAATATCTGCCTCTTCCATAACCTTTATTATTTGCGACCGCCAGGTCGTTATATTTGGACACGCTGTCTCTAAAATGTACTTTCCCACTGTAAACATAATGGAGTTTTTTAACATCACCATCAAATATTTTCGGTATAATGACATTAGTTTCCACATATAATTGGCATAGAGAGACAAAATGCCCAATTCATGTCGTAAACGGAACATAGAAACCGTTTGGGGTACACCAGTGATTGCTTTACAAAACTTCCCCTCCTTTATTTGCCACACCACTTCCGGGATGTAATCTCTCGTCTCGGCACCATATAGCAAAATGGGTATGACCTTTTGTAGATAGAATGTGGCTGCCGGTAATAATGAGAATTTCCCATATTTTGCTGCACAATTTTTGCTTGGGAGACCGCAGTTCTCATTTTTTCGTCAAGGTCTCGATGGTAGGGTTTATCACTCAGACTGTTACTAATAGTAAGGCCCAGATATTTATATTCAGATACCACTTCAAGAATGACATCCTGTAGGACTCATGATCTTGCTTTTTTATTTACTTTTTTGTTCATACCTTGAATCAAAATTTTGCATTTCGTTTGATTTATTTTTAGTAGGTTCGTATCGGCAAACCGGCTTCGACATGAAAGAAGGGCATGCAAACCCCAGGGAGTTCTAGCCAACAACACCAGGTTGTCGGCATAGAACAACCAGGGGATCGCCTGACCTCCTAATCGGGGAACATCTGCTACAATTTCTTTAAGGTCATGCATATTTCAAAGATGAAGAAGTTAAATAGTGTACTAGCCAGTACATTACCCTGCTTCAATCCTCTCGACGTCTTAATAGGCTCCGATAAAGTACAATCCATTGAGAGTCTTAATTTGTACAGTGGTATTTAAATGAAGTTGATTTATCCAAAACACTAGGTGATGAGGGCATTTGGCTCTTATTAGCTTTTCAATCAAAGGTTTCCTACAGAGTCGAAGGCTGCCTGGAAGTCTATAAAGGCAAGATATACGGGTTGATTCTTTACTTATTCTTGCCTTTTAATAGCTTGCAGGACATGCAGGTCTATGGCTGTGCCCATCACTGGCATAAAGCCTGTTTGATTTGGGTCTCTTAATCCCCTCTTGTCTAGCCATTCATTCAGATCTCTCAACAGAAGCCTCGCAAACAATTTGCTCGGAATATCGAGCAATGATATAGGTCTATAATTTGATGGATCAGTGTTAATCCCCTTTTTGTATATTGTAATTGTTATAGCCTTTCTCCTCCATCAGTAGAAATGCTACTCTTGCAGAGTCCTTTTTGAGGGCAATTCCCCCATGATGTCAAAAGAAGATCCGCATCTAAATGAACCTTTGGATATGTCTAAGAATATCACTGAAAGTCTTGTGCTTATCAGAACAACTCAACATTCTGATTCAACATTCTAATGACAAAATAAACTCTCCAGCTGAGCCACTGACACCAGTATAACCTCTTAAAAAAAGAGGTTTCCTCTGTGGATCAGCCCTAAAAGTCCAGTAGGCTCTGTAGACACAGATACTGGTATAGATGTTGATGACATTAAAGCGCTTCCTGCTAAATTGTTCAAGGAAACCTTTTCTTAAAATTTCAACCTTTATTGCTTCTTCCATAGGTGAAACAGAAAGCAGTAAGAGTATTTGGTAGATTGTTTTAGCGGTGAGCAAAACTCCTTTAGCAATGAAAATCTCTGTGAGGAAGGTTTTATGTCGCATTCCGGAGGAGGAGTACCAATGTTTGGACTTCAGGTTTGGGATGACTAAAGAGGATGCTTTTATACTCCTGGGGGAATTTGCCAGTGCAAAGTACTGAGGGTAAGGGCCATCATTTTTAAGCAAGCAAAATTACTTTATCCTGGTGATTGTAGAGACTACTATGGCTCATAGGACCTTTATTTACCTGCCTATGTTTGCCAGGTTGCGAATGAGGTCCTTGAAGTGTAATCTGTTTTGGAACTGGGACCAATGTACAGAATTGCAGTCTTACCTGATTGCCGTCCTAACTCAGGTTCGGGAATCTCTGACAATCGTAAGTCGTAAAATGTCATGCAAGGTTTCCCATTTTGTCCCCCCGTTCCTTAGGTATCACCCATGACACACTCAGAATCTGCCTTTAGAAGGTATTGCCTTCAGCTTCAGACTCCAGGGTTTTGGACTCTTAAGGAGAAGGACTGCAGCAGTGTTGTGGGCACCAGGCATTCTTCTCTGCCTTCAACCCTTAATTCATTGCCTTCTGTATGGTGCCTGATCCTGTCCACTTTGTCTGCTAGTTAAATAATTTGGGGTGGGTTCTCCAGTACTATATTGTGGCAAAGTAGATTTTCTTCAATCTAGCCTGCACAACACAATGCCCAGTGTCCTTAACTACACATTCCAGGTGGCAATGGGATAAATCTCATTAGGAGACGTTCTTCTAAACGGAATTTCAGGAGCTCCAGCTATTCCACCATAATTTGGATTGATCCATTCTATACGTCAAATCTGGTTCTCGGACCTTCAGGCCATGCCAATCCTCTATCCCCTAGATCTTTGTCAGGTAGTGGATTTTCTGGTCCAGGAGAAGAAGCCAATTCTTCACCCCTCCTTTCCATTGCTGAGCTTGAACGATTGGTTCGTGAAAACCAAGCCTGTGCTCCCATGCATATTTCAGATTCAATTCTCCAGATCATGTTGGCGGGCCCAGAAGATCTTCACAAAGAAAATGTACATGAGGAAATGGCTACTGCCCTGCCTTTGAATTTAAGGCCAGAATTATAATCATCTAAAGGCATCAGTTGATATGATTTATTTAATCTCTTACCTAATCTCCACAAGAGTTTACACATGCAAGAACTACTTGTCAACAATTTGTGTATACTTCAACAGACAGGAAAATATTTCTCTCACTCCAAGGAATCTGCCAAACAACATTTTGAGGGTCTGTTATGCCTTGAGCATCATTTTAGGCAATATCCCCCTCCAAATGTCTTTAACGTTGGCTCTGGCTTCACTAATGGAGAAGCCCTGTGAACCTGTGGCTTCTTATGATCTAGACCTTTCGACTTGAAAAACAGTCTTCCTGGTAGCTATTACCTCCAGCGAAGAGAATTGCCAAACTGCAGGCTTTATCGTCCAAGAAACCTATCTTTTTTGTTAGAGGGTTAAGGTGATTCTACAAACTACCTTCCTACCTACCTAACATTGGGCCTCATTATGAGGTAGGCGGCCATGGAATGAACGGTGCCGGTAGGGGACTGGCACCGTTCATTCCGGGCTGCCCTATTACGAGGTCTGCAGCGGGTCCTGCTTTGGAGCGCCTGGTCAGACTAGGCGTCCTTAGCGTGACCCGCTAGCAGACCAGGATTCTAACAAGGGCCGTCATTAACAGGCCCATTGTTAGCATCCTCCCCATTCCCTTGAGCCCTATGCAGGCTCAAATGGGAATGGAGATGTACCAGGTCCGGGTCCCGAGAAAGGGATTTACCAGGCCCTCCAAGGTCGGAATGGCCCGGTAAGTACCCTTTTGCGGGACCCGGACCCTGGACCTGGTATGGGGGTAGCCATGCCGCTAAAAGTGACATGGCTACCTCCATACTCGTAATGAGGCCCATAGTCTCTGAATTCCACAAAAACCAAGAAATAAATCTCCCAGTATTCCATCCCAGTTCCTCATTCTACACATGGGGAAAAAACTCACTGCCACCTAAACGTGGCCAGATCTTTCAAGTTTTACATAGAGCTAACCTGTTTTCACTGTTTTGGGTCCGTTGTTCGCCATCTATGGTGGTACATGTCTATGAAAGGTTCATCTTTTGGCCAGGAAGTCCCTCGCAATTGGTTTGCCTAATGTATATAATGTATACGCTATCTCCTCCAGCCAGTGTATTAGTATAAAAGGAGCAAGAGCAAGGCAAAAGACAAATGAAAACCTACCTTCTTGTTCATTTAGGGTCTCTTATTCCTTGCTGGTTCTCCATCACAACAGCCACCATGCCACCCCCAATAAGCATATACTGTTCTTCAACTGCCTCTGCAGAAATCGGAGAAAGGGTGAAAAATGGTGAAAAAAGAAGATAGGGTCCATTTTGGTCATTTTGCACTGAGTTCATAAAAAGGATCACTGCCACCAGCCGTTAAAGGTAAGTATGCCCTTGTAACATAAATGTTACATTTAAAATCAGAAAGGGGATACTCAGAATCTCCCCTGCACTTCACATAAGCGCAGGGTGGGAGGATGCTGCTCTCACCTAATAAAATGTAAAAGGGATCCAAAGATCCTTTCCACTCTTGGGAACTGTAGTTCTCCCATTGGTTAGCCAGAGAAAGTGAAACGGGGCGCCCATAGGGCAACCCAGCAACAATAGACACTAATTGCCAAAATGTTGTCAAAGAGGATAACTTTTAAAAGACACCAGGTTGAGTCTGAAAAATGACACCCATAAAAAGAATAAAAGATTATATGAGTGTGGAAAAAGGTTCCCACTCACAGCTATAAGGAAAAATAATCCACCAGTCAAGCAACATATTTTGGGGTAGACACAGGTCAGGAAGATTTATCTTGCCTAACAAATGGGGACTCAGTCTCGAATGGACGTTTTCCAACTGGTTAGGTCAATGAGGTTGATTTATGCCACCCACTACTCTATTCTCTCCATTGGGCCTTGCAGAGGTTTAGGACATCTCCGAATTGCATAATTAACTGTGTCACTTCCTTTTCCATGAATTAGATCTGGTTTTTGCAACTAATTTACCTATCGCAAGGCATATTTCAGCTTCTTGCAATTGCCCTCGACCTGTTAGTCCAACAGGGGGCATTTTTCTCCATCTTCTTCCCATTGCTGAACTTGAGCGTCTGGTTCCAGAGCAGTTGGTTGATGAACATCTTGGTATTTCAGATGAATACCTTCCATTGTGTGTGCAGCTAGAAAAGACTTTACAAAAAAACAGCACAAATAGCTATGATTTTGTCATTGTATTTCATTCCATTCAAACCTACCTTGGACTTTGTACTATCATGTGTCTATACTGGCTAGTATAGGTATTCTGATTCAGTAATGCAAATATTACCTTTCTGTAGTTCAGTGGTACTTCAGTATTCTAGATGAGACATCTTTATTGTACATCTAGCGGTACCACCCGGCGTTGCCCGGGTCTGTAGCTGACATGCATGTGAGGTCTGCTATAGCCTTGTGTATGTTTTATTGTGTCATAACTTCCTATTATTGAAAAGTTGCAAAATTGGCAATCTCCTAAAATTGTCTATACTGTTAGCAGAGGGCCAGACCCTGCTCCACCCCTGTGCAGGGTGAATGGGTGGGGTTGGTCAAATGTCACCATCGCCAGTACACCCCACACTGGTATGCTGCCCTTGGGCAAAGATTTCAGCCCACCAACTGTTAGGGGGGCAGCTGGAGGCATCCCCCGAATATACAAACACACTTTCAACAAATATATATATATGAAGCAGTCAAAAGGCGTTTCTATGGATTTCTTCATTTTTACCCTCCTTTTGGAGGATCCAGTTTCTCGATGAGATCTCAATGTCAATCTAGCATCTCTTATGCAATTCACCCTTTGAACAAATAGTGTCTTGTGATTTTGATTTGCTGACATTGGAGGCTACGGTCCTGGTTCCAATGACCTCAACAAGAAGAGTAGCAGAACTTCAAGCTCTGTCGTTGAAGGTCCTTATGATGTGTTTCATAAAGACAAAGTTCTTGTTACCATGGTACTATCTTTCATCCCAGAAGTTTGGATGGAATTTCATCTGAACCAGGTGCTATCACTGCATGAAGGATAATCTGTTGCATTTCCAAATCTTACACAATTTCAAATCTGGGCGTTCCTCAGAGACTTCATGCTTGTTCTACCAGAACTAAGGTAGTTGTTAGTGGCATTCTAGAGACAAGTTTCAATGCAGACCGTGGTAGGGCAATCATTTAGGCCGCCACACCTGTTTATTTTAAATGAATCATTGCCTTGCTTGATGCCCTTTCCGGAAAAGATGCCTTCTTTGGCCAGGAAGTCCCACACAACCTCTTTGCTTGAACCCTTGATGGATTTATGTCGTGTCCTGCAGCCAACAATTTTGGGTCTATACAGTCAGATTTTCAACCATTTGGGAAGGAGGGGGAGAGCAAGACCTTAGAGAAAGGAAAAAAGGTCTTCATGGTTACTCTGGTACTCCTATTTGTTGCGTTGCCCTTTCACAATGCCCTCCCAGCCATCCCCTCTCTGCACATATTGTTACAACCTGTATGTTGGAAAACATGTGGTAATGGGAGGTGACGATTGGTGACGCATGGGCAAAAGGGGCAAGGCTGATTGGTTGGGCTAATGCTTGGGCACAGCAGCCCCCTCAAGTAGCAGCTTTCTTTTGAAGAAGCTCACTTCCCTCCCACCCTCCCCCCCAATCTGGCCTGCAGTGGAGACTTATCCAACCAACTGTGAAAGAGGGAGGGCAAGGACAGAGAGTACTGGAATCACTAATAAGGTCATGTTATACTTTTTCCTAAAAGCCAAGTAGCCTCAGTTATGGAAAACGACAGGGAACATTGTGCTCTCACCTATTTGTGGATTTGTATCTTAGCCCTCTTACATTGGTTGTTTATATAACTATGGCACACAGATCATTTTACAATAAACCTCCAAATGCCATCCATACTCAAGCCGATTTTCACAATCTCTCCTGGCTTTCAACAAATGAAATAGGCATGCAGCTGGTTCAAGTTAAACAAGTCTAAATCGGCGATGCTAGTTGCCGGCGATAGGACACTTACCAGTGCAGGTCATTTGTGGTATCTCCTTAAGCCCGTGCCCCCACTCTATGAGATGGTGAAACACGTGGTCAGCATGAGGGAGTATACCCTTTTCCTTAATCCCTAGATCATGCAAGTGGTAAAAGGGTAGTGCCAGTTGCGAACCAGAAATAAAATAATCCACCACCCGCTGTTTCCTCCAAGAGTGGAATTAGTTATGCCTGAGGGTCTAACTAGGAAAGATTATGCCAGTAGCCTCTATTTGGACGGGTCAACTGCAGCAACTCCAAAATACAACTGCCCATCTCCTAAGACACCATGCAAAGACGGTATCTTCCTGGTAATGATCAACCTACTCTGGTTGCAGGGGAGAAGTAAATACATTTAAGACAGATTGCTTTGTCCATCAAGACTTTTTACAGCATCGATCCAGACATCTCAACTATCCCAACCTACAAAAACAAAACGCTTTTCTGTTCTACTAATGCTTTCAATGTCGCTCTCCTTGCCAACTGGTTAGGACAGCTTACATCCACAGACTAGTCGAGAAAGGCTGTGCCACATTAGGAAAGCGTTTGATAGACAGGTAAAACTTGTACTCGTTTGAGCTCCTTTGCCTGCTAGCCCTAAACCCATGTGCCACCACCCACCACACCCAATTCCCGTTTTTGCCACTCAAGAAACCTGTCTGGTTAAGCTGTTGCTCTGCAGCGCCACCCTCATCACGTCTGTGTCCAGTGCTTTATTAACCGCCATCCACCATCCAGCGAGTTCTTGTGCTCTGTGTGAAAGTATTCACCCGAGAACCTTAAGAATCTGTCTTCTGACCATGCCAGACCTCTGACCGGTGCCAAAGGTGAGAGAGGACATTTAGACCGCTGACAATGGCAAGAGGGGCTGCCATGTCTGACAAGGTGCATGCTCCAGCATCGCCTCTTGGTGTCGGGGTGAAGACCTCACCCCAGCTTTCGGGTCTTTGCAAGTCTGTTCATGAGGTCATTTGTACATGCATCTTCAGCTGCAAATACCATATTGTTATAAAGCACCAGGCTGGGAAAATACAAGTTTGTTTGTTCTGAAAGAGACAGACCACACAAGTTCCTTGCTACTGAATGAACTGTTCATGCAGGACTAGGTAATTTTGGTAACTGGATGAAGCACTATAGCCTCGGCTCAGCACTGACAGGCATCCGTTTCTGCCGGGATCAATCCGGCTTTCCCTCCAGTCCCCCTAGAAGATCTCTGTGCTGAGTACATCTTCCCAGAAGCAGGTTTGAGCCTGCTCTATCCAGCGGCCTCGTATGTGCACTTCTGTACAATCCCAAAGTTGCAAAAAACATGCACACAAGTTCGCCTTTACTGGCATATCGCTCGTCTTTAAAAAAAGAAAATAATAATAAATCATGAAAATCTGACTCCAATCAGATTCCTGATTCCGAGTACTTTGGTGCAAGTGCGTTTTTTGCAATATCATTAGAACAGATGTTTAGTATCTTAAATAAGGATTCGCCCCTCTCGTTTAGCGCAATTATCACCTGAGGATGTAGGGTTCTCATTTCCTATGGAGCTGCAAGTTACTAAAGCATCATTTTTTTTCTTCCAATGTACATGTTCCATACACCTTTTTGTTTTTATTGTTTTCAATAGAAATGCTACTTTTTTAAAATGATTATTATTTGTCATGGCTGTGAAAACACAACCTTTCAAATATTTAACAAAATATAACATCATACATTCATATAAAAGTATTTACAATATAGAATTCAACATAATAACAAATTCATTTCTGCCGAAAATTAAAATATCTACTACATTACATTTCTAGCAGCCTCTACATCAAATTTAGCATAGCAATTATCTACTATCCCAGTTTCTTAATCAGATTACTGTGGTTAGTCCATTAAATTCAACGATTCCACATATATAATCAATGCCAAATTCATTTTTGTCAGCTGACTATTATACAAAATAGACCACAATTCAACAGAGTCTAATAAGTGATGTTCTGCGAACATATGTTTGAAAAAGCGCACTGTTACGTCTAGTAAGGCCGGACATTCAACAACCAGGTGCTTTAGGCTATCAGTCTGTTTCGGTGTGATACAAAATCTACATTCTTCATCTAGACTTTGTTTCCTCTGAAAAAGTATCTCATTCGTGTGACATAAATTCAGCCTTATTCGCATAAAGCTCATCCTACTTTTTGGGTCCGGAAATTTTGTTAAGTAATTTTCTACACAGTGAAGTTTCTTGTCTCTATATGGAAAGTTCCTCAGCAATTTTAATTTCATACATGATTCTCCTTTTTTAATCCAATCGTGCCACCACAGTTTTATTTTTAGCTTCTTCTGTATTAGACACAAGGAGATTATCATCGATATCTGCCTCTTCCATAACCTTTATTATTTGCGACCGCCAGGTCGTTATATTTGGACACGCTGTCTCTAAAATGTACTTTCCCACTGTAAACATAATGGAGTTTTTTAACATCACCATCAAATATTTTCGGTATATTGACATTAGTTTCCACATATAATTGCCATAGAGAGACAAAATGCCCAATTCATGTCGTAAACGGCACATAGAAACAGTTTGGGGTACAGCAGTGATTGCTTTCCAAAACTTCCCCTCCTTTTTTTGCCACACCACTTCCGGGATGTAATCTCTCGTCTCGGCACCATATAGCAAAATGGGTATGACCTTTTGTAGATAGAATGTGGCTGCCGGTAATAATGAGAATTTCCCATATTTTGCCTGCACAATTTTTGCTTGAGAGATCCCAGTTCTCATTTTTTCGTCAAGGTCTCGATGTTGGGGTTTATCACTCAGACTGTTACTAATAGTAAGGCCCAGATATTTATATTCAGATACCACTTCAAGAATGACATCCTGTAGGACTCACGATCTTGCTTTTTTATCTACTTTTTTGTTCATACCTTGAATCAAAATTTTGCATTTCGTTTGATTTATTTTTAGTAAGTTCGTATCGGCAAACCGGCTTCGACATGAAAGAAGGGCATGCAAATCCCAGGGAGTTCTAGCCAACAACAACAGGTCGTCGGCATAGAACAACCAGGGGATCGCCTGACGTAATCGGGAAGCATCTGCTACAATTTCTTTAAGGTCATGGCATATTTCAAAGATGAAGAATTAAATAGTGTACTAGCCAGTACACAACCCTGCTTCAATCCTCTCAACGTCTTATAAAGTACCATCCATTGAGAGTCTAATTTGTACAGTGGTATTTAAATGAAGTTGATTCATCCAAAACACTAGGTGGTGAGGGCATTTGGCTCTTATTAGCTTTTCAATCAAAGGTTTCCTACAAAGAGAGTCGAAGGCTGCCTGGAAGTCTATAAAGGCAAGATATACCAGTTGATTCTTTGCTTGTTCTTGCCTTTTAATAGCTCGAAGTACATGCAGGTTTATGGCTGTTCCCATCACTGGCATAAAGCCCGTTTGATTTGGGTCTCTTAATCCCCTCTTGTCTAGCCATTCATTCAGATTTCTCAACAGAAGCCTCGCAAACAATTTGCTCGGAATATCGAGCAACGATATAGGTCTATAATTTGATGGATCAGTGTTAATCCCCTTTTTGTATATTGTAATTGTTATAGCCTTTCTCCTTCATCAGTAGAAATGCTACTCTTGCTGAGTCCTTTTTGAGGGTAATTCCCCCATGATGTCAAAATAAGATCCGCATCTAAATGAACCTTTGGATATGTCTAAGAATATCACTGAAAGTCTTGTGCTTGTTATCAGAACAACTCGACATTCTGATTCAACATTCTAATGACAAAATAAACCCTCCAGCTGAGCCACTGACACCAGTATAACCTCTTAAAATAGAGGTTCCCTCTGTGGATCTGCCCTAAAAGTCCAGTAGGCTCTGCAGAGACAGATACTGGTATAGATGTTGATGACATTAAAGCGCCTCCTGCTAAATTGTTCAAGGAAACCTTTTCTTAATAATTTAACCTTTATTGCTTCTTCCGTAGGTGAAACAGAAAGCAGTAAGAGTATTTGGTAAATTGTTTTAGCGGTGAGCAAAACTCCTTTAGCAATGAAAATCTCTGTGAGGAAATAGGTTTTATGTCGCATTCCGGAGGAGGAGTACCAATGTTTGGACTTCAGGTTTGGGATGACTAAAGAGGATGCTTTTATACTCCTGGGGAATTTGCCAGTGCAGAGTACTGAGGGTAAGGGACATCATTTTTAAGCAAACAAAATTACTTTATCCTGGTGATTGTAGAGACTACTACGGCTCATGGGACCTTTATTTACCTGCCTATGTTTGCCAGGTTGCGAATGAGGTCCTTGAAGTGCAATCTGTTTTGGAACTGGGACCAATGTACAGAATTGCAGTCTTACCTGATTGCCGTCCCAACTCGGATTCAAGAATCTCTGACAAGGTTAAATAAGTCGTAAAATGTCATGCAAGGTTTCCCTTTTTGTCCCCCCGTTCCTTAGGTGTCAGCCATGACACACTCAGAATCTGCCTAGAGAAGGTATTGCCTTCAGCTTCAGACTCCAGGGTTTTGGACTCTTAAGGAGAAGGACTGCTCCAGTGTTGTGGGCAGGAGGCATTCTTCTCTGCCCTCAACCCTTCATTCATTCCCTTCAGTATGGTGCCTGATCCTGTCCACTTTGTCTGCTAGTGAAATACATTTGGCGGTGAGTTCTCCAGTACTATATTGTGGGAGTTGAAACAATCTATGGCAAAGTAGATTTTCTTCAAGCTAGCCTGCACAACACAATGCCCAGTGTCTTTAACTACACATTCCAGGTGGCAATGGGATACATCTCCTTAGGAGACGCTCTTCTAAACGGAATTTCAGGAGCTCCAGCCATTCCACCATAATTCGGATTGATCCATTCTATACGTCAAATCTGGTTCTCGGACCTTCAGGCCATGCCAATCCTCTATCCCCTAGATCTTTGTCAGGTAGGAGATTTTCTGGTCCAGCAGAAGAAGCCAATTCTTCACCCCTCCTTTCCATTGCTGAGCTTGAAAGATTGGTTCCTGAAAAACAAGCCTGTGCTCCCATGCATATTTCAGATTCAATTCTCCAGATCATGTCGGTGGGCCCAGAAGAACTTCACAAAAGAAAATGTACCGCCCTGCCTTTGAATTTAAGGCCAGAATTATAATCATCTAAAGGCATCAGTTGATGTGATTTATTTGATCTCTTACCTAATCTCCACAAGAGTTTACACATGCAAGAACTACTTGTCAACAATTTGTGTATACTTCAACAGACGGTTAAATATTTCTCTCACTCCAAGGAATCTGCCAAACAACATTTTGAGGGTCTGTTATGCCTTGAGCATAATTTTAGGCAATATCCCCCTCCAAATGTTTTTAACGTTGGCTCTGGCTTCACTAATGGAGAAGCCCTTTGAACCTGTGGCTTCTTATGATCTAGACCTTTTGACTTGGAAAACAGTCTTCCTGGTAGCTATTACCTCCAGCGAAGAGAATTTCCAAACTGCAGGCTTTATCGTCCAAGAAACTTTTCTTTTTTGTTACAGGGTTAAGGTGGTTCTACAAACTACCTTCCTACCTACCTAACATTGGGCCTCATTATGAGGTAGGCGGCCATGGAATGAACGGTACCGGAGAGGGACCGGCACCGTTCATTCCGGGCTGCCCTATTACGAGGTCTGCAGCGGGTCCCGCTTTGGAAGGCCTGGTCAGACTAGGAGTCCCTAGCGGGACACGCTAGCAGACCAGGATTCTAACAAGGGTCGTCATTAACAGGCCCGTTGTTAGCATCCTCCCCATTCCCTTGAGCCCTATGGGGGCTCAAATGGGAATGGGGATGTACCAGGTCCGGGTCCCGCAAAAGGGATTTACCGGGCCCTCCAAGGTCAGAATGGCCCGGTAAGTCCCCTTTTGCGGGACCCGGACCCTGCACCCGGTATGGGGATAGCCATGCCGCTAAAAGCGACATGGCTACCTCCATACTCGTAATGAGGCCCATAGTCTCTGAATTCCACAAAAACCAAGAGATAAATCACCCAGTATTCCATCCCAGTTCCTCATTCTACACGTGGGGAAGAAACTCACTGCCACCTAAACGTGGCCAGATCTTTCAAGTTTTACGTAGAGCTAACCTGTTCTCACTGTTATGGGTCAGTTGTTCACCATCTATGGTGGTATATGTCTATGAAAGGTTCATCTTTTGGCCAGGAAGTCCCTCACAATTGGTTTGCCTAATGTATATAATGTATATGCTACCTCCTCCAGCCAGTGTATTAGTATAGAAGGAGCAAGAGCAAGGCAAAAGACAAATGAAAACCTACCTTCTTGTTCATTTAGGGTCTCTTATTCCTTGCTGTTTCTCCATCACAACAGCCACCATGCCACCCCCAATAAGCATATACTGTTCTTCAACTGCCTCTGCAGAAATGGGGGGAAACCATTTGGAGTTTGGTGTGATGGTTGGTGACATGGATAGAGGAGGCAAGTGAGCCAAGATGAGGCAACACATTAACAGCTCCAAACACACCACTGCCGTCCCCCGCACCAGCTTGCAACAAATCAAGATCGACTGAATTCAGGATAACTACTCCACAAGACCTGACCAATACTTTCACAGTCTTCAAGCCCACAACATACAAAGACAACATGGTCCCTTTCTTCATTGTCACTCATGCCACTTCTCAACTTTATCAATGCATCACTCATGCAAGGCGCTTTTCCAGGTGTGCTAAAACAGGACAAACTACCCTCCTGCTGAAGAAATGCACTCAACTGTGACGGCGTCGCCAACTATCGCCCTAACATGCGTCTCCCCTTCCTTGCAAAAGTAATTTGCCATCCAGCTTCACGAAAGGATCCCTCAGCACAATTTCCTATGGGATTACCAATTCAGATTAGGACCATGATGCAGAACAAAGACTTCCACTATCCGAGTTATCAAGGGTGCTCGGCATATCCTGGTTAAAAGGGACTCCATCTTACTCGCCCTCTCTGCTGCCTTCGAAAGCCAGTAAACATGAAGCCCTCCCAAACATCCTCTTCACATACATGGGCTTAAACTGAATAGTTGTGTAGTTGATTCAGTGATTCCTACCTCTCCAACTAAGACCAATTTGTCCAGATTGGCACTAACAGCACCTCCCAGTAACATGCAGCATTGTACATGGCTCCATCCTGTCAATTGCCATCGTCGACCTCTGGGGAAACTCCTTGCTAATACTCAAGGTACGCCAACACACAGTTGACGCACAGCTTTGCCGAAAGATCCTTTGCATCAATGACATCCATCACTATCTGCCCCTCTTCCAACTCTGGCTTTCAAGTGCCTACTTTATGCACAAGTATAGAATCAGCTGATGGACATTCATTCACAGGCCAACCCTCTCCTATTGCAACATCTCTCAGCTTTACCATTAACTGTAAACTCTTCAAAACACGTTCCCAAGAACACCCATGCAGCATGCTACCAGCGTGCACTCCTCTGGGAATGTAAACCTTTCATCCCCACCACGATTTGCAAGCCTTGCAAATTTTCCACCTGGATGGTCGCCATGCCTTACTCGCAGGAGTCCCATATGCCACCTTGGCCCCTTTAAAATCTGTCCAGCACACCTCATCACGGTACCAAGAAAATTCAACTCACCCATACCCTCAAGGAACTGCACTGGCTTCCCCATTATAGCACGCATCATGTTCACGAGTGCTTGAATCACGTGCAAAGCATTCTCAAGCAAAGCACCACTGTATGTTGCTGGGAACCTCAGCATCTCTGGGGGCCAACGCAGCACCAGAGTCACATGATTCACCATGATTCACCAGACTGGAAGCAAAGAATTGTAAAAGGGAAGCAACTAGGAAACGAGCATTTCATTACTATGCACCTTATCTCTGGAACAAGTTATCAATGCAGGCAAGACTGCTCCATGCCTTCACTTTAGGAAGGACTTGGCGATCTTACTCTGCAAAGACCTTGCCAATTTCTGATCGCTCCATTCCACCACCCCTCTGCTGTTCCTCATTCCAACTCTTCTGATACCCCCAAACTCTACATGGAACCCCCTAGGTGAGTCTCCTATGTACAGTGCACCATTCCAGCTCAGCTAGATTTGCGCTCTATGAATCCCATGCAGAAATAGTGCAAGGAGGGGATGCACATGTGTGCAAAAGCTTTCCGAAAGTGACTGCCTTTTTTGAGTCCGCTTTTTCTGACCCTGTTGCCGGTTCAGGGGGTCCTAACACGTTACAGAGGAGGGAGAGCAAGGACTAAGAGAACCTGCATCAGCCGAATACTACTTTTTAATGCATCCACCATTACTATCACCTTTAGGAAAACTGGAATGGCCAATAATCCTTTTTCAATCACGCACCCCTGTTGTTGATCTCTCTGCCTTCCACACTGCAGACCTCTTAACTTTGTAGAGACAACCAAATACTTGGTTATTCACACACTAAGTTATCCTCACCTTCGCCTATGAAAATAGCTGCAAAAGAAAAACAACATACACACGCCAAAAAACCAATGGTTTGGCAAATGAGGACTCTACAAATCATTTTGAACATAAACTAAAATCACAATAAAAAGTAAAGTCAGCTTCGATGTATGGACTACCAGAACATTATATAAACCATTAGTGTGGTCTCAAGCATTGTACCCTGTTCTAGAGGCCTCTCTTTCACTAGGTGAGGCTTTCATTTCTGGAAAGGATACTCTAGGCAAGGTCCCCACAATTGTCAGCAACACCGTAATATTTATGCCATTTTTGGAGGCCTTATCTAGAATATCAAGCCTAATTCTGAAGGCCACAGCTCCAAACGTGTTATGGCAGATGAGAGTCTGTTCAGAGGAGCACTGCCTAGCTGGGCAAAGCATGCATGAGACATGTTATGGAGAGGCGAGAATCGAACCGCTCCTAGTCTGAGATGGTGGCGACTTTATTGGGGCATTTAAATACCTCAACATGTAGGAGGTAGTAAGCATATGTCAGTGAAGTATGGCTCGGGTCAAGAAAGACTGTTTTGCACATGATTGAAAGACATCTCTAAATAGTAACAAGACAAGGTTTTACACATAGATGTACTTGAATTAGCTTTCAACAGGTGTTATGGGGGGCAAAGTCAGTAACCATATTTAAGATGCCAGTTGCAGACACGTGGTGATAATCCTAGATTGAGAGCAAAGGCAGATATGGAGACTAACATCCACGCTATGGATAGCATTCTGCCTGCCTCTATGGGCTGTCAAACTGTAGTAATCCATTGATACCTGCCAGATCACTTGATTTGTTTTCTGCCCTGCGTTCCATTCCAACGCAGCACTAATCAGACATCACATCTCTGGGGTGGAGGTGGAGGGGTTGTGTGCTCTTCCTCCCTCCCCCGCCTTTCACAAACCCTTACTTCCATAAACACGATCCAAGAAAATACCAGGAAGAGGTTGGTCTGACTTTTGGAGGTGCAGGTTCTGTAAGGGGATATACTATGACGGTGCTGCCAGTCCATTCTGCTGCGGCTGAGCTTTAACACCAGGCAGTTGCTGTTGTTATCACCCTATGCTACCATATTCGTAGACTGCTTTTACCACCGATCCACAGAGTCTATGGAATTGCTACAAGCAGTAAAAAGTGGACTACAGAATGGACCTACAAATCCAAGCTACTGTCGCACAAAGTAAACTCTTATCCATTACAGAGAAGCCCTAAAGCTTGACTTTCCCAGAAGGAATGTATTTGTTTGGATAAAGCTTGTCATGCAATATATTCATCACCCAAAAAACGCTGAATATATCCAGAATAAAATATAGACTTCCAATACATAGAACGTGTATTATATGTGTTTTAACAAATAGGAATGGCGTCTTTCCTGTTTTAAACCAGCATTGGAAAATTACAATTATAGATAGCAAAGGCCCCTCACTAAAACTGGAGAGGAGAGCAAAGCTGCCATGTTTCACTATATTCATTATGCTGAAGACTCTGCATCACCTACAAATCTGTTGCAACTAAAACACCACGCCACATATCCGATAAACTCGCCATCTCCCGCGGCCAGCGCACAACCAGAAAAAGCTTAAAACAAAGAACTGCAAGAGGGAAATAGACAGCCCTTTTTCTGCCGTGCTCCTCGTCTTTGGAACAAGTTACCAACACAGATAAGACTGGCCTCCGCCAGAAAGGACCTGTAGACCCCACTTCTTAAAGAACTTCTCGACAATCTCTGGTGGGTCTACTCAACCTTTTCCCACCGTCTAGAGTTCCTCCCTGGTCTGCATCGCACCTGTGACCGTTGGGTGTGTTCCCTTGGTACAGCACTACTTTGCTTCCCAGTTGTGTTTGCACTTTGTAAATCCCAACATGCATGCATACATACATATTTGTGCAAAATACAGGCAACATCCTGTTTCTTAATCATTCATAATTGTAACCATTAGAGTCCATTTTACACCCTCAATTTCCTCCATGGTTCATACACACAGCGTTTCCTACAATGGTGGTGCTCTTTTGCAGCTACTGGTCACTTTTCTAGATTGGTTAACCGATATTTTAATCTGAAATAGTCTCTTTTTTATATACAGGTAATCAATTCTAATGCGCACCACCTTCCACTACAAAAAGCAATTGGCGCCTAATTAGGACCTCACACTACCGGTAGCCCACACCTTAGCAGGGTCCTTTGATTTTGAAACAATTCTACATGTGGAGACATCTGCAAACGAATGTCCCATCCGGTCTGATAAACTATAAATCATGCTGGTAGGGGTCGTAATCCTTGCTCTCAGGTCCACACTTAACTTAAGAGCAGAAATGCTGCTGTAAATGGCAGGGACTCTGGCTTCCCTCCTGTTCTAGTAACCGGTGTGTCATTATCCCCATCCATCTCTTCATTTATGTTTAGCCCAGGCTTGACCAAAAAGCACATTTCCTAAGTGTGATGCCAACGGTCTAAACCAGCTGCCACGTGGGTTATGAATTGTACCTGATGGCATCTGAATTTAAAATGTTTCTCTTTCGCCTATTCCATTCCATTTATCTGCAACACTAAAAAATATGTCTGGCACCAGGTAAAGATTTTTAAAATAATGTTGTTCGTAGCAGAATACAGTGTGGCAACATTGTTATCTTGGCTAACAAAAGCAGCTCTAATACACAGAAGGAAATCCGAAGTGCAGGTTAGCACAAAAAATAAGATCCATTTTAGTTAATTTCATAAAATTGTGAAAGTAAAGTTGCATATCATTTTAAATCGGCCGTATTAGTTTTGGCTATAAGCCCAAAGCAGGTCTTAGTGGAGTCAGCCCTGGTGTTCTAACGTAATTTCTACACAAGAGTGTGCTAGGTCAATGTTTACCTGGTGGTCTGCAGTGTTGTCACGACCCCTGCCACATCCTCTCCCATACCTCCTGTCTTGTCCTCTCCAAACCACCCCACTTCCCTGCATGCACCTTATCCCGATCATCTACACACTGGGCAATGTACACGTAACATGCACCAATCATACCAGAGGACCAGTACGATCCGTTCTCATGGGCAGAACCCTTGGCAACTGTGGACGCGCTGCCGGTTGCCGTGGCGACTCTGGGGTCATGTGACAAGGCCCCGCCCACGCGCTGCCTGCCGTGCTGATATGACCGTGCCCGCGTGGCGTGGTTCCCAGGCAACCGCTTAAAACGAACGTCCTGTTAGGCGTTCGTCGCTTCTCAGCTTTGTTGTTTCCTGGCGAGTGGCGTTTCGGTTGTTGTGTCCTGGATCTATAAACTTTCTTGCTCACGTTACCTGGATTGTTTTTGTCTGAACCCTTGGCTCCGGCGTATCAAGTTAACTCGGATCCTGACTGCGGCTTATCATCACGGACTCCTCTTGTTTGCTCCATTTGTCTACAGTGTTATGGAGCCTACTCACACGGAAGTCAGACCTTGGCATTGTTTCACTGATTGATATTGTCTCCTCCCACAACCACATGTACCCTTGGATTGTCTGCAACATTTGCTACCTGTTACGCGGACTTCTGGTACCCCTCACTTCCCTCTGGACATTCCCAGTCACAGCCCCTTCGGTATTATCCACAGAATCAACTTCAAGCTGTGACACCCTGAGGGTGTTTTGGAGTTGGTATCCTCCGGCTCCATTCTACATCCACACACACACAGGGGGAACTAGGTCGGCAACACTTAGAGGGAAATCGCACTATCTACTCCCTCAGGTATATATGTTCCTAAAGGCCCACTGGTAGGTGTCATTTTCCTTGTTCCATTATACTGCATTCAGCTATTGTCTTGTTCCTTGTTTAACCCAATGCATCACCTGTTCTCTTTACAGCCACGTGGAGTCCTGGTGTTCCTGTTCCAGTCACCTCAGGCCCCAATAACTGGTCAGCAAGTTCCTTACTACCTTTCTGACCATTGCTTGGAGACGGAGGTATTCATTGTCTGCGCGGAACTCCAGTCTTGACGGACTGAGCCTACCTCCGCCAGACTATGGAGGCCGCCGCAGGTGACCCTGTGACTGCTTTAGTCCAGGCTATCACGGTCCTGGGCGCTGACATGGCGACCGCTACGGCCGCCATACACCAGCGGTTCGACACTATCTTAAGCGAATGCCATGCCCTACCCGCAGACCCTAAATTCGGGGATCCCCCAGCCCAGCCTGATCCCCCCGTTGCCATCCCCCCACAGGGACCTGTCTATGTTCCCACTCCATTCCCATTGGCAGCCCCCGAGAAGTTCCAAGGGGACCCCCCGTAAATTCTGCACTTTCTTGAGCCAGTGTAAGCTCCATTTTCTTTGTCATCCACAAGCCTTTCCTGACTCCACCACCAAGGCAGCCTTCACTCTCTCACACCTAAGTGGCACTGCTGCGGCATGGGCCAATCCGCTCTTGGAGGGTAATAGCCCTGTGCTAAATGACTTCGATCTCCTGGTTGCAGAGATGACCAGAGTGTTCGACACTCGGTACTTGGCCCAGGCTCGGGACCTAGAATTGCTTGAATTAACACAAGGCAAGTCCTCTCTGGTGGACTACATCACTCAGTTCAATCAGTTGGTGGTAGAAACTGCTTGACCCGACAACAAGAAAGCAGTCATGTTTTACAGGGGCTTGAGTGACTATATGAAGGACGCTCTGGCTGTGGTACCTTCCATTCCCACCCAATATACTGACCTGGTTGATCTAGCTCTTCAGGTAGACGCCCGACAGGCGGAACGCAAATCCAAGTCTGGGAAGGGATCTTGTTTTGCAGGGTTCACTAGCCTTACTCATACAGAAGCCACTGGGGAACCCATGCAAATATTGGGGGTTCGCAGCCCTATCTCCCCCGCTGGACGAGAATGACGAAGGGCGTCTAATGCCTGTTTTTATTGTGGGTTGAATGGCCATTTCGTAAAGGAATGCCCTAGACGTCCAAAACTTAGACCAGCGGGTTTTCAGAAGGCTCGCCCCTAAACCAGGGGGCAAGGGCAAGGCCAATTCTGACCTCACATGCACCCCCTACCAGCCTCACCAGGCCTATGGCAGTAGGGGCATTCCTCTGCATCTCTGAGGGGTTAAACCACTGCGTTCAGTTGGTATTCGACTCAGGAGCCACAGGAAATTACATTGACATATCCCTAGTTGCGACACTTAACTCACCATTACAGAACAAGAAGCATCCTGAGCCTGTCCAGTCAGTAGATGGGTCGTCTCTTCTATCTGGGCCTATACGGCAACAAACCGCACTTCTCACCTTGACCATGTTTGACACCCATACTGAATCGAAATCTTTTGACTTAATCACCACGCCACAATTCGGTCTCAATCTGGGGTTCCCCTGGCTCCGGGTGCATAATCCTGTCATTGATTGGGCTGTGGGGCATGTCTTTTTTTAATCCACCCATTGCCAAAACCATTGTCTTATCCCTTCTACAGGGGTCCTGTCGCCCCCCCAAGTACTAGGCGGCCTGGAGCATATGTCACTTGATGACTCCAAAGACATGGACCTGGATCCACCCGGCCATGTCGTTGGGACTGTTGCCACTAGTATCCCCACAGAATACCATTACTACAACAATGTCTTCGATAAAGGGAGTGCTGAACATCTCCCACCACATCACCGGTACGACTGCCCCATTGACCTGGTCCCTGGGGCAGTCATACCGTGCGGGCATGTTTATTCCTTGTCACCCACAGAGGATTCGGTATTAAAACAATACATACAAACCTCCCTTAGGTTGGGGCTCATTCGCCCGTCACAATCACCAGCCGCCAGTCCCATATTTTTTGTGCCCAAGAAGGAGGGCAACTTTCGTCCTTGTGTGGACTATAGGTGACTGAATCAGATCATAGTAAAGAATAGATACACTGTACCTCTCATCAACCCTCTTATTGACAGCCTCACCCATGCCACCATCTTTACAAAACTGGACCTGCGCAGAGTTTACAATCTAATCTGCGTTCAAAAAGGTGTCAAATGGAAGACCGCCTTTTGCACCCGGCACGGGTTGTTTGAGTATACGGTCATGCCTTTTCGGCTTGTTCAACGCCCCAGCCACATTCCAACGCTTTATGCACGACTTGTTCCACGACATCATTGATGTCTACTGTCGTGTATCTCGACGATATTCTAATCTACTCACCAGACTGGCAGTCTCATATCACCCATGTCTGCAAAGTGCTCGCCGCTTGCAAACCAACTCCCTATGCGCCACACCCGAGAAATGTCTCTTTCACGTCTCTGCTGTCAATTTCCTAGATTTTCACATCACACCTGTGGGAATCTCCATGAATTCCACGAAAGTCTGTTCTATCCTCGAATGGCCTGTCCCTGCAAACGTGAAAACGCTAAATCCTTCCTTGGCTTTGACAATTTTTACCGTAGGTTTATCCCCGGGTTCTCTACCATTGCCACCCCCTTAAGCAAGCTCACCAGCCTCCATGTCCCTTTCATCTGGTCCTCAGAACAGCATGAAGCGTTTGAAACACAAAAAACGGCCTTTACGACCGCCCCTGTCCTTCAACATCCAGACAAGGGGCTTACCTTCATAGTCGAGACGGATGCTTCTTCCTTTGCACTAGGTGCAGTACTATCCCAGTCATGCCCGTCCACTGGTGTGCTCCATCCTGTAGCATACCATTCCCGCAAATGTACTCCCACAGAAGCTTATTATCTGTTACCGAGAAGGAACTGTTGACAGTAAAGGATGCTTTCCAAACATGGAGGCATCATCTGTTAGGGGCTAAAAACCAGGTTACGGTATACACCGATAATCGAAACCTCCAAGATATTGCATCCCTGAAGTGTGCCAATAGTCGACAAGTGCTTTGCCACCTTTTTTTTCTCGTCCTACTACGACTTTCATCATCCGGCATCACCCTGGCACTACCTACGGCAAAGCAGATGCCTTATCACGCCTACTTGAGAGGGTTTCACTTCCTGTTTTCCCAGAAACCGTGCTTGAGAAAAAACACATGGTGTATTTGTGTACACCACCCGCATGCATGCTTTCCAATATCCGACAGTGGGTATCCAAACATCCTGAAAAGGCACAGGAATGGGATCCAGTATACCATGATGGCTTGCCCTTTATACAGGGTAGATTGTTCCTACCCACACACGACATCAGAACCCATGCTTTGGAATGGTCGCATGATGCCTCCATCAATTGACATCCAGGTCAAAGACGTACACTGTCCCTGCTCCAATGGTAGTGCTGGTGCCCTTCCATGCGTAGGGACGTTAACAGCCATGTCAGTACCTGTTCCGTCTGCGCCCAATGCAAGACTCGTAAAGGACGGCCCTTGGGACTCCTCCAACCCCTGCCTCTTCCCACTAAACCCTGGCACACAGTAACCATGGACTTCACTACGGATCTACTAAAAGTACAGGGTTTCAACACTATATGGGTGGTGGTGGACTCTTTCACTAAGATGGCATGCTTTGTACCCTGTTCTGGAATCCCTTCTACCCCTAGCCTTACCACGCTGTTCTTTCGCTCAGTTTTTTGTCTCTTTGGTCTCCCTTCCATTCTCATCACGGACTGGGGCTCCCAGTTCACTTCCCGGTTTTGGCGGACACTCAATGCCCTATTAGGCAATGATGCACATTTTTCTCCTGCATACCATCCTGAAACCGATGGCGAGACCGAGCATGTTAACCAGACCCTTGAACAATACCTTAGATATCTGTCGCAACAACATCAGCATTCCTGGGCCAAGGTTCTTTCCCTGGCCGAGTTTGTGTATACTAATGCTCCCCACAGCTCCACTGGGTTTTTTCCTTTCTTTGTCCTTTATGGCGAGCATCCTCGGGTCTTACCGTTTCCTGACCTACCTACTTCAACAACTCCTGCGGGAGGCACCTGTCTTAGAGACCTAATTACCATTCATGAACAGACTGCCACCCATCTTCGTGAAGCACACACCATGATGCAGCTTGCCGCAAACCGAAAACGCACTCCGGCCCCGGCCTATGCTGCAGGGGACAAAGTATTGTTGTCCACCAGACATCTCCACATACCTGGCTGCAGGAAACTGCTTGCCCGTTTCATTGGTCCATACAAGGTGGCGAAGGTGATCAACCCGGTCGCCTATCGTTTGGCGCTGCCCGTCTCTTGGTGTATTCAACCTGTGTTCCACACTTACCTCATTAAGCCATGTCCTTCCACCACTCAGGTTATCTTGCCCACCTCTCCCGTTCTGAAGGACTCCCCTGATGAATATGAAGTCAACGAGATCCTCGGGTCTCGTGTCATCAGGGGACACCTGTATTACCTTGTGGATTGGGTGGGTTTTGGCGCTGAGGAACAATCATGGGAACCTGTGTCATCCGCCATGCCGGATGGGGTTTACTTCCGCGTTGGCGGCTTCATCACGGAAGAGTGCAGGGTTAGTTTCCACTCTGTGCAGGTCTAGTGGTTGCGTCCTGACGGCCGCCCGGAAGTATATATTCTGTTTACTTCCGGAGGACTGTTGCGTTGCAACCCCCTTAGATTAGCGCTTCGCTCTCCTTTGTCTCAGACGCTGTTTTCCTCTTTCGGCTTTTCCTTTAGCCGCCTCCTGCTTTCCTCTCCGTACGCCCTTTTGGCACCTTTCCTTCCCTTACTCTCTTTGCCTCGCTGCCTTCACACTCTGCTTTGCCTCCCGCTTTGCCGGCGCTCTCTCCGGTGGCTTCTTATCTTTCCACACCTTCTCTGTGGTAAGCCCTGCCTCTGCCACAGAGGTCGCCTGCTCCTGGAGCCTTCTCCCACCTACCAGTTACTCCTGCCATCTCCGGACCTCATTCCATTGCTGGATCTTCTTCAAGCGGAACAACACTATGGCCAAAAAAGGGTTTTTTCTGCCGTTCGGCTTTTTCCCTTTTTATTCCTGGCTGCTCGGGGGAACGAGGCCACAGGACTGCTGTAATAGCTAGCGGTCACTGTGGCTTCCTCTCGCGGCAGGCCCCCTCCACATAAAAAGGAGAAGGATTACCTCATTCGAAGGAACTTCGACCCAGAAGATTTGGATATCCTATCTTCAGGTGAGGAGAGTGGGGAGGAAGGAGGGTGAGAACGTCATAGTCAGGACAGTTTGCAACGCCCAGACAAGATGTCGACAGAAGAACAGATCCAAGAGCTGTGGAAAGCCATTCAAGGCTTATCACAAGAACTACAGGCTGTTAAAGCCGAAAATGCCATCCTTAAGTGAATGGCTACCTCACGGGAAGCCCCCCCCCGGCGGAATTGCCAGCTATGTCTCTCTCTTCTGGGAATTTCTCCCAAAAAAGTGAAGGAATTCTTGGACGCTTACATTGTGTACTTCACTTTTAGACCCTGTTCATTTGCAACTGACCAAGCTAAGGTTGGTTTCTTGATTTCGAATATGACAGGCAATGCACTGTCATGGGCAACCCCTCTTGTTACCAGTGCTAACCCTATCTTGCATGACTTCATGGGGTTTCAGACACTGTTGAAACAGACTTTTGAGCGACCAGAATTAACGTTTACAGTCTGCGAAGATTTATTAGATGTACGACAAGAGGCTGCTGACGTCCTTACATATATATCCCGTTTCAAGACTCTGGCCGCCGGTGCTGGATGGCCAGAACAAGCTCAGTATGCCATATTCAGAAGAGGCTTAAAGGAGCTCAAAGACGAGCTCGCTAGGTCTACTAGATCTCCAACATTTTCCGATTTACTCTCATCTGTGTTACAAATAGAATACTGATTACAAGAGCGGCGCTCGGAACGCCGCAGACACCGTACAACGGCTCAGGTTCCGGACTCTAGGACAGCTGCCACGTCTTTGCCCTCTTCCCCCCACTCCCACGAAGAACCAATGCAGATCGGAGCCACCAGAGGCCCACTGTCATCAGCAGAAAGAAGACGAAGAAAGGAAAAGGGACTCAGCATACTGTGCTTCGGAACAGCACCTCCTTAAAGACTGTCCGGACGTCCCAATTAAGCGGCAGGGAAACAAGTATCCTCAGCACCAGTAGGGACTAGGTTCCGAGGAACACTTTGTGATTCACACAGTCCCTATGTTTCGCTCTCTGTCTCGGCTCCCAATACTCAAGAAGACTCTAGGCTTATGGTTATCCCTGTCCTCATCAATCAATCCGCAAAGGCTGTGGAATCCTTAGCTCTCCTGGATTGCGGAGCAGCAGGAAATTTTGTGGACACACTGTGGGCAGAGAAGGTGGGTCTCCACCGATTAGTCCGCAATCATAACCAGAAGGTGGAAGGTGTGGATGGTTCCCCCCTTTCGTCGGGACCCATAACACCCACCACAGAAGAGCTCACGATCACCATTTTTCAACACTCGGAGTCCATAAAGTTCGACATAATACAAGCTGCCATTTTCCCATTATCCTCGGTACTACTTGGCTTCGGAAGCATAATCCCCAGATAAATTGGACAAACAATCAGCTAGGTTTTAGCTCCTCATACTGTCAACTTCATTGCTTCCCCGTTACAGCTAAAGACAAGACTCATACCATGGCAACCATCCCAAGCAATCTTGTGGGCATACATGCTCTACCCCAGTTTTGTACACCCTACCAAGAAGTTTTCACGGAAAGAAGGCCTACTATTTTGCCTCCCCATAGGCCGGAAGATTGCAAGATCGACCTGGAGCCTAATGCCTTGGTTCCCTTCGGTCAAATGTTTTCTCTTACTCAAGCGGAAAGACAGGTCCTCAAAGACTATTTGGAGAAGAACATGCAAAACGGTCTCATCCAACCTTCAAGGTCTCCTGCAGGGGCCTCATTATTCTTCATCAAAAAAATAGATTCCACAGAACTCCGTCCCTGCATCGACTATAGTGGTCTAAATAAAGTAACCATCCGTGACCGTTACCCTATGCCGTTGATAACCGAAATCATAGAAGCTGTGCAAGGAGCCAACATTTTCACTAAACTTGATCTTCGTAATGCTTATCACTTACTCTGCATTGCTCAAGACAATGAATGGAAAACGGCTTTCCGCACCCCATTCGGGTTGTACGAGTACCGGGTCATGCCGTTTGGGCTCGTTAATGCACTGGTTGTGTTTCAGCGGTTTATGGACCGAGTGTTTTCAGATCTACTTTCGGTTACAGTCATCATCTATCTAGATGACATCTTAATATTTTCATCCGATGTAGCTTATCATACCCGTCACGTCCTACAAGTACTGGAACGTCTCCAACAATATCAGCTCCTTGTCAAACCAGAAAAATGTAAGTTTGCAGTATCCTCAGTACCCTATTTAGGATATATTCTCTCAAAGGATGGCATCTCTACGGATCCTGGCAAAGTTTCAGCTATCATTGAGTGGCCTTCACCCACCAATATCAAAGAAGTCCAAAGATTTCTCGGTTTGTCAAACTTCTACAGGAGATTCATTCAAAACTTAACTGAGATGGTTCTTCCCATCACCAGACTACTAAAAAAGAGTTTGGGTCTCTTCAGATGTTTGCCAGAAGCAGAACACAGCTTTGTTCGGTTAAAACAGAAGTTCTGTTCAGCTCCCATTCTTCGACACCCTAACCAAGAACGGCAGTTTATAGTCGAGACTGATGCTTCTGCTTCTGCCATAGGAGCGGTTCTGCTTCAAACTCACAACGGTGTGGAACATCCTGTAGCATACCTCTCTAAAACACTGTCACCTAGTCAACTGAATTATTCAGTACTAGAGAAGGAGTTATTTGCTATTAAACAGGCTTGTGAAGAATGGCGACATCTACTCTTGGGAGCATGTCACCAGTTTCTCATTCGCACAGATCATAAAAATGTACAAGTTCTACAAAACATGGACTGTGTTAACTCACGACAAGCCCGATGGGCATACCTCTTCACCCAACACAACTTTCTTATCACCTACTTACCCGGCACGAATAACAAAGTAGCGGATGCCTTATCTAGACTGTCAGCGAAGGAGAACTCCTTCTTAGGGAACCCATGTTCCAAAGAAACATGATACTTGGGATTACGGCAACTTTTTTCCAGGAGATCAAGACCGCTCAAGCTCTCGAAAGACCTTAGTTACTACAGGACAGTAATACTTACACCGTCAGAGGTGGCTTGCTTTTTTATTTTACTCAGTTGTACATTCCTTCCGGTATGTGGCGACGAAAGGTTATCAGTTGGTGTCACGATCTACCCACTGCAGGACACAGAGGAGTGCAGAACACTACAGATCTAGTTGCTAGATCATTCTTTTGGCCAGGACTCAGAAAGGATGTTATGGAGTATCTTAAAGCATGCCCGGTGTGTACCACTGCCAAATACCCCTCTGGTAAACCGTAAGGACTGCTTACCCAATGTGAAATACCTACCCGTCCGTGGGGATTGATTTCGACGGATTTCATTGTCGACTTGCCAGTTTCCAGCGGTTGTACCTGCATTATGGTGACGATTGACTCTTTCACCAAATTGGCCCATTTTTCCCCGTTACCCGGATTACCTACCGGCGACTGAGATAGCAGAAACCTTTGCAAAGAACATATTCCGGTTACACGGCCTTCCAGACAAGATCATCTCTGACAGAGGAAGTCAATACATCTCTAAATTCTGGAAAGCCCTCTGTTCTCGAGTTGGTATTGAAAGAGCACTATACTCTGGGTTTCATCCCCAGTCTAACGGTCAGACGGAACAACTGAATGCCACGTTAGAACAGTATTTACGGTGCTACAGCAACAAAATACCAAGATAACTGGGTTTCATTACTTCCAACTGCGGAGTTCACGTATAACAATTCAAACCATTCTGCCACGGGTCACACTCCATTTTTCTGTGCGTACGGTATACATCCAAGGTCTTTTCTTCCCACTCTTCCTGTTCCCACTAATTCTTCCACTGCTGAAGCTGTTCTCCAGTCTATTCGAGAAACTCACCATTCAACCAGACAGTGTCTAGAAAGGAGTAGAAGACAAAACAAGACTCAAGCAGACAAGCACCGCAAGAACTGTCCCACTTGGGAGAAAGGTGACAGAGTATGGCTTTCTAAAAGATACTTACCCAGATGGGTTCATCCTTCTAAACTGTCTCCCCGTTTCTTGGGTCCTTTCTCTATACTCTCAAAGGTCAACCCTGTTTCCTACAAGCTTGACCTCCCTCCTCATCTTCGGCGTATCCATCCGGTTTTTCACTCTTCTCTTCTCAAACCTTTTGTCTCGGATACTTTCCAGAGGTCAGTTCCCAAGCAAATTCATGTCCATTCCGACAGGACAGACGAATATGAAGTCTCAACCATCCAGTATTTACGGTATTACCGGGGACACTTAGAATATTTGGTTTCGTGGAAGGGTTACCCAGAGTCGGAGGACTCTTGGGAACCGGCTTTTCATATCCATGCTCCCCGGTTGCTGAGCCGTTTTCAACGCTGCACCCCGATAAACCCGGGTCCCTTCACACTGGAGGGGGACATACTGTCATCCGCCGTGCTGGATGGGATTTACTTCCGCGTTGGCAGCTTCATCATGGAAGAGTGCGGGGTTAGTTTCCACTCTGTGCAGGTCTAGTGGTTGCGTCCTGACGGCCGCCCGGAAGTATATATTCTGTTTACTTCCGGAGGACGGTTGCGTTGCAACCCCCTTAGATTAGCGCTTCGCTCTCCTTTGGGTCAGACGCTGTTTTCCTCTTTCGGCTTTTCCTTCAGACGCCTCCTGCTTTCCTCTCTGTACGCCCTTCTGGCGTCTTTCCTTCCCTTACTATCTTTGCCTCGCTGCCTTCACATTCTGCTTTGCCTCCTGCTTTGCTGGCGCTCTCTCCGGTGGCTTCTTATCTTTCCACGCCTTCTCTGTGGTTAACCCTGCCTCTGCCACAGAGGTTGTCTGCTCCTGGAGCCTTCTTCCACCTACCAGTTACTCCTGCTATCTCCGGACCTCATTCCATTGCTGGGTCTCCTTCGAGCGGAACAACACCACGGTCAAAAAAGGGTTTTTTCTGCCGTTCGGCTTTTTCCCTTTTTATTCCTGGCTGCTCGCTGGAACGAGGCCACAGGACTGCTATAATAGCTAGCGGTCACTGTGGCTTCCTCTCGCGGCAGGCCTCCTCCAGATAAAAAGGAGAAGGATTACCTCATTCGAAGGAACTTCGACCCAGAATATTTGGATATCCTATCATCAGGTGAGGAGAGTGGGGAGGAAGGGGTGCGAGAACGTCATAGTCAGGACAACCTGCTACTAATGTACACGCTCTGGCGGTGGTTTCTCGTTTCCATCGTGCTCATCCCCTTTGCCCATGCGGTCGTGGGCCTTTGAGGGGGGCTCTGTCACGCCCCCTGCCACACCCTCTCCCATACCTCCTGTCTTATCATCTCCAAACCACCCCACTTCCGTGCATTCACCTTATTCCGATCATCTACACACTAGGCGATATACACATAACATGCACCAATCACGCCGGAGGCCCGTTCTCATGGGCAGAACCCTTGGCAACTGTGGACGTGCTACCGGTTGCTGTGGCGTGCTTCCCAGGCAACCGTTTAAAATGAACATCCTGTTTGGCGTTCGTCACTTCTCAGCTGTGTTGTTTCCTGGCGAGTGGTGATTCGGTTGTTGTGTCCTGGATCTATGAACTTTCTTGCTCTCATTACCTGGATTGTTTTTGTCTGAACACTTGGCTACGGCGTATCAAGTTAACTCGGTTCCTGACCTCAGCTTATCATCACGGACTGCTCTCGTTTGGTCCTCTTGGCCACAGTGTAACAGAAGTCAGACCGTGGCATTGTTTCACGGATTGATATGGTCTCCTCGCACAACCACGTGCACCCTTGGATTGACTGCAACATTTGCTACCTGTTATGTGGACTTCTGGTACCCCTCTCTTTTCTCTGGACTTTCCCAGTCACAGCCACTTTGGTATTATCCACAGAATCAAGTTCAAGCGGTGACACCCTGAGAGTGTTCTGGAGTTGGTATCCTCCGGCTCCATTCTACATCCACACGCACAGGGGGAACTAGGTTGGCATCACTTAGAGGGAAATCGCACTACCCTATTGCATCTACTCCCTCAGGTATATACGTACATAAAGTTCTACTGGTAGGTGTCATTTTCCTTATTCCATCATACTGCATTCAGCTATTGTCTTGTTCCTTGTTTAACCCAGTGCATCACCTGTTCTCTTTACAGCCATGTGGAGTCGTGGTGTCCCTGTTCCTGTCACCTGTGGCCCCAATAACTGGTCAGCAAGTTCCTTACTATCTTTCTGACCGGTGCTTGGGGACGGAAGTATTCATTGTCTGTGCGGCACTCGAGTCTTGACAAATGTTGTCTCAGGCTGGTCCACGAGGGAAAAGCAGAGGTGTGTAGAAATGTCTGCTGTGGAGCAGTGACTAGGACATGAAGCAGGAGAGAAACAGGAGATTGACTGGCGCGTTCGCAAGAGATGGGATTTCTAAATGGCCAGACAGGAATTTAAACCTTTGCATTCCATGGCATGTGATGGTGTCCAAATCGAAGAGAAGAATGGGAAAGTGTGATGGCTGGAAATCCTCAGGCTAACCCCAACACTGAAGCAACTATGCTTTCAAGTCCTTGCCAATGCTCCTTGAAGATCTTTTTTGCAAATCCATCTATGTTTTCATTTTTGAAAAGTGTCAAAATGTACATACATAAAGTAGTCATAGAACTTTGCTCCCAGTTGACATAATCCATTCAGACTTTGCAGAAAAATACAAGGTTCGGTCTATAATCTTTCAAAAATCTTTTGTGCACATTCGTCTAATGGCATCAAAGTTATAACCCATCTAAAAATATTGAACCCCGCCTCTAATTTTGCCCCCTCTTCACAAAATCCCACCAAACTTTGCAAAAACATTCAAATCTGGTCTTCAATATTTTTGCTAACTTCTGTGCAGATTCGTGAAATTACACCAAATTAATAAGCCTTTCAAATATTTTGGGATGCCCCTCTAATTGTGTTCCCTCTTGGCAAAACAGCACCAACCTTTGTAGAACCTTTCAAGGTCACATCTAGAATAACATCACAGAATTTCATTCAATTTCATTGAGTGGCGCCAAAATTATACGTCATCCAAAACTGCTTCGGTCATGCAGCATGGCTGAAGCTGTAAGTTTAGATGGGAAAGAAAAATCTGATTGTGGCTGCAGCACGGACTGCTGGACGGGATTGAAGCAAAGTTTTACGAGGAGCATCAGCCAGGACCTGAAAGGATGCTTCTGGAAATCTGTCCTGTGTTTTACTTTTTCGAAATTGGCAAAACATAAGTACAAAAAAAAAGTGATATAACTTTTCTGCTGTGGAGAGAGGGTCTAGCCTTCAGCAAAGGGCACATGTCTACTCTGATTTG
This sequence comes from Ambystoma mexicanum, assembly GCF_040938575.1. Lineage (NCBI taxonomy): Eukaryota > Metazoa > Chordata > Amphibia > Caudata > Ambystomatidae > Ambystoma > Ambystoma mexicanum. The sequence continues at coordinate 267,146,815 of NC_090925.1, read as the reverse complement.
CCTATTGGGGTATGCCCTGCTGAAAACGACTCACATAAGTATGAGTTGCAAAAAATATATTTGTTAAAGGAGGTTTATAGTTCTTTCATATATGTTAAAATAGGATTATTACTAACTTATATACAGTGATGTAACATTGATTGATTGATAGTCTATTTTTACAGCGCCCATACACAATGTGTTTCAAAGCACTTCAAGGCAAGGGAGGGAGCAAGGGAAAGTACAGTGACATTCCTACCAAGGCCTTAAGACATTAGGAATGTGAAATTACTATTGTACTAGGCCTGGCAACATTTCAGATAGTGCAAGAGCTATGACAAAGATAAGGAGGGGAGGGGGGGTAGGAGATGACAGACAAGCAACTACCGTACTAGGCCTGACAACATTTCTGGTAGAGCCGGGGAGTTGACACGAGGTGCAGGGAGGGGGGTGGGGTGGAGAGGAGCAGAGGAACAAAACAAGCGACTATCGCACTAGGCCTGATAACATTTCAGGTATTGTTGGAAGGGGAGGAAACAAACAAGGAGGGAGGTGGAGGAAGACAAACAGCTACTATCTTACAAGGTCAGATTACAATTTCGGATAGAGTAAGAGCTAGGATACGGATAAAGAGGGAAGGGGGGTATGAGATGGGACAGACAAGCAACTATCGGGTTAGGCCTGACGACATTTCTGGTAGAGCCAGAGAGTTCACACAATGTGCGGGGGCGGGCGGGCGGACAAAACACGCGTCTTTCGTACTAGGCCTGACAACATTTCAGGTAGTTATGAAAAGGTATTCAATTGACAGAAAAAAGGTTGTTAAAGGGACGTTACGGTTAAGATGTACCCTACCCTTGGGACTCCTCTGGCCCAGCAGTTAGCTAGTGGCCTCCCAGCTTGGGATCCTTTGGGACTTCTCTCCTGGACTCCCATGAACACTTGTCCATCCGTACTGCCCTTTTACGTATGCACTTCTGACACTGCACAATGCATTTGTGAACTTATAGAATCATTATTTACAATTTATTAGTATAAGTAAGGGAAATGTAGATGCAAAAGATTTGTAGAACATTGTTAAGTGGCAGTTGGTGGGTGGAAGTTTAATATGTTGATAGTCTATATGTAGAGTTTTTAAGTGATTGGTGGATATAGGAGTGAATGGTTTAAAGCAGGCAATGAGGGAGTGTTACAAACATAACAGTGAAAAGAGTAGAAGGGTTGTTGTGTGCGATGGTCTGCATGTGCAATCCAGGTTTTCTAATAAGGCATGGGCAAGACAGGGGAAGGCAGAGAGTGTGGATAGTTATAAACGGCAATGGATGATGGTGTTTATTGTATACTAGAGAGAAGATTTTCAGATGGAAATTTGTTTCTCTGCTTTTTTCTTTTTCTCTAGTATACAATTGTCCATTATTCCCATTAGCCTAGTAGAATATGCTAATGGAAATGTTGGAGAATCTTATTGAAGCGAACTACTTTACTGAAAAATGTAAAGTAGATTTTTTCCGCCAGAACATTCCTGTGAAAGGTGGCTCCTAAAGGAATCTTTTTTTAAAAAAAAAAATTCTTTTCTTTTTATTTGTTCTTTTTTGCAGGAGAGCCCAGAAAGTAGGGTGGGGAGGGAAATGAGTGAAGGGGAACCAACCCCACAAATGGAGGGGCAGCGGATAGGGGAAGATGTTGCGCGTGTGTTAAATCTAAGATAGAGGGCAGTGTTTCTCATGCTCCTTGATTACAGCTTCAAAAGCATTTTGAAATTGCTCCCCCAGCAGACTGGTGTGTTGCAGTATATACAGAGGACTGTTGTCTTTGGAAAATATTGATCAACAGCCTCTTTTATTGCTTGCAAGGTAGCTGGTGGGTTTTTGTGTCCCACAGAAGTAGGCTGTGTGGTTACAGCATTGGTTGAGGAAGATAAGGTAGATGAAGACAGCCTACTACTTCCTAGGAGAGGAACAGCCTTTCTGAGAGCATTGCGATGGTTGGATTTGGTGTGGCGGCGCATGGAGGTGGTCCCATAGGAGTATTGCCCAGGTTGTCTGCCACTGCAGTGCATTTTACTTTGGTAGCTTTAGCCTTTGGGACTTTTCCAACGATGGTAAAGAACTGCCTGACCCATGATTCTCTCTGGGTGCTAGAAGTAGGCACTTCTTCTACCTCATCTTCCTGGTCTTCTTGATTGTCTTTTGGATTATGGTACTTCTTTCGTTATGTAGGTCTTCCAACTGGTGGTGGTGGTGGCTCCTGGGGAGGAGGGATGGCATTCGCTGAGGCCATTTTTAAGATAAACAGCAGATTTTCTTTTCCTAATATTCTTCCAAGTATGTGCTGTGTGCTAGATTGTTATTGGTTATAGGTGTAGGAGCAGTGCAAGGGTAAATTGTGAACTTCAAAGTTCATAGTTGAGCTGGAAAATGCAGTTCTGAACAGTTCGCGAATCACAGGACCCTTTTGTAAAGTGCGGACGAGAACACGTCATTATGCCACGCGTGGTCATGTAACTCTGTACGAAAAGTCCGCAATTACCTCAGAAGTTCGCGAAAAGTCGGCGAACACAAAAACGTGGAAAAAGTTGCAAAAAGTGTATAGACATGTTAAAAATGATGGTGGAAGGTGGGGAATGGCAGAGTTTTAAGGTGACACTTTCTAGATTGGAAAACCATGTTGCTATATTGGGGTAAGTATGATATTAATAAATTGTAGCAAATTATGGTGCAATGTGGGAAATACATGAGGGTATCTCACATAACGAACCTCGAGAAACCCATTTTCACGTGGCCAACGAAGGGGTGATCTGCTCATATCCCAACTCTAGGGATGAAAGAGCGAGGATGGCTCACCAGGATGGGCAAGTCTGGGGTTGTACTCGATGGAATAACCGAAGGGATACGCAGTATTGTACCCGAGAAGGAGAGGAGGGCGAGATCCCTGAAACCTTCGCAGGCTGTATCACATCTGCCTCCCTTCCTCCCATTAGAACTCTCCTTTCCCAACCCAACGTTCACTCCATATCTGGTAAATACCCTAGGAGCACAAACCCCAGTAGACTCGAAAACCACATCTCCGAGAAACCCTGCTTTCCCGCTTTCTACCCGAATACTCCCAACCATTCTTCTTCCCTATCCTCTGATTATTATTTTCCACACTCCCAACCTGCACGAATAAAACACTACCATTCCCACAAACCCCTCCTTTCATCTTACAATCCTAGCTATTTCTGTTTGCCTCAAAAACCCTCCTATTCATTTCAAAACCCCTTCCAAAACCCAACCTTCAGAGTTCACCAAAAATCTCTCTAATACGAAGGTTGTAATTTCATTTAGCACTGTTTCCCCATCCTAACCCAGAGAAAAATCTGACATTCTAAACCCCCCGTAACCCCATTTTCCAACTGAACACCTTTTTCCCCATGAAAGACAATAGACCCATAGAGCTGTTTACCTTACATGTCACGACAAAAGGGTCAAGCAGAGTCAGGCAATTAACCAGAATCACACACACCTGACGGCCCTTTACTTTCCCCACAGGGATAAAAGGTGGAGCAAGAGAGCACAGGACGAGCAAGGCAGACTGCACGTCGTGAGAGCTAACTCAGCACAGCAGTTCAAGAGGAGGGAAAAGACAGCGCAAGTCGAGAGGACACCAAGGGGAGAAGTGACCTTGCCCTTATCCTCAGAAACCCATGAAGCCTCAAGAGAAAGAACCGAAAAACCGTGAACAATAGCTAGCGTGTGTTTCAGCAGATGTAAACGGTGCCTGGGCGCCTCCTCTGCTGACAGCCAAGCCGGGGAGAGACGCATGGCCCAATGGTACACGCCTTGACTCTACAGACAAAAAAGCAAAGCAATTCATCACAGCTGGTGAATCGAGGGGAAAACCAATAAAGAAACCAAACTGTGTTGAACAAATGTAGCAAACGGCTAATTGAACTTTGAGTAAACAAAGCAACCAGTGAGAAAGTGGGGGAAAAGCCTGCAACAGAGGCGTCAGGCACCACCACGTGGGTGTGCACACAGAAAACTCTGGGCGATTACCCGAAGGTAGAGACTACCATAACCAGAAGGCCTTGGGAAGAGGCAAAGAGAGGTCAAAGTGGTCATACAGGGGTCTTGTAAAATCCTCTGTATCGTTGAAAGTCTTTGACCGACCAATGATTGTGAAGAAGGCAGGTGAATCCTGCATGGTGAAATCAGTAATGAACTGGGTTTTGTGAAGTTGGCAAAAGTGAACCCAGCAGAGGGAAGCTGACAACCAAGGACAAGTCCCTATGAACAGTGTGTTGACAAGGTGAACCAAATCGTGGGAGAGTCACCCTGCATTGTTTGAAAAGACATTAAGATTTGTGAAAGCAGGAAAGATTGCAGAACAAGGGGAAGTGAAGTGTTCCCCATGTCATTTGGGGTCCGAGCCCGGCCGAGGGAGATCCATGGGTGAAAGCTCATCCCCCAAACTTCATTCAGAAAGGAACTGTTTAGTTGTTTTGGTGGAATACGATTGGTGAGGGGGTCTGCGCCCGGAAAAGGGGGACCCAGGGGTTAAGCCGTCACCCAAATTATATGTGTAACAGAACTTTGTGTTTGTTTGTTGATTGCATAAGGCCCTGGATGCAGGAAAGTCAAACACCGGAGGTCCTGATATTGATAAATAATTGGTTCAGGATCCAAGACATGAAATAGAAGGCGATACAACTACTAGACCATTACTACTGTCCAAAACTGACATAGCGGTCAACCGATACCGTAGAGGTGTGTGTCATTAGATGAGTGTGTTAGTGGTCTAAAGAGGTTAGCCCTGACATGTAATTGCGGAAGGGAAGTTACACAGAATGAATTGATAAGAGACCAAATAAGAATCCACACCAACAGCAACGTGATACAAGAAAGACTTTGGATGAGCGAAAATTCCAGCAATCTCTTCCAAAACAATTACGGAGAAGGAAAAGCTGAAGTCACAAGTAGCAGCAGTAAAACTGAGCAAGGGAGAAGGAGGAATAAAAGAAACACAAGATGAGGGAAAGTAACTTAATTTTTAGGCACAAGACATTAGACAGTCAAAGAGGGAACTGCTTCCTTTGTGGCAGGAAAGGACTATATGCCAGTTCGAGGAACTGCCCTGCTTGGAATAAAATAAAAAATGTTCAGCATATGGTATGAGAGGACCCTTTGCTGGGGTGTGTAGGAATAAGAGAGTAATGCTGAGAGGGTAGTGTGTGTACAAGGTGCTGAGGGGGGAGAACCGGAAGACAAAGAGAAGATTATGACAGTAGTCCAAGACAAAGGGAAGAGAGCTGCCCACAAGTGCACATTTCAGTTGGATGAAGTTGACACAGAACATGTGGTAGATTCAGAATGACCACAAAAGATCCTTCGGTAGTGCATCATCAGATTCTGCTGCCCAAGGAATCAAGGAAATACACTATGTTTTTTAATCCCTTTGAAATGTATCATTATTTGTGGCTGTCATTTGGGTTGGCATCGGCTGTGGCCGTTTTTCAGCATGTGATGTCCCACATGTTGGATAGTATGGAGGTTGTGAAGTGTTTCAAGATGATATTGTATTTTATACACAAGGAGAGAAGTAGCATAATGAAAGATTGCATGCAGTTTTGGAAGCCTTGGAAAGGAAGGGGGTTGACAGTAGAACATAATAAGTGTGTGCTTTACAAAGAAGTGGACTATTTAGGACACACATTATCCAAATCTAGGGAAAAAGCTACGGAGGTGGTTGAGGAAGTCCCATCGCCAAAAAATAAGGAAGACTTACACCCTTTTCTAGGCATGGCAGATTACAATAAATTCATCAAAGGGTTTTCTGAGGTCACCCTACACTTAAGGGAATTGATGAAGAAAGGTGCAAGATGTGAGTGGGGTGAAAGAAAAGAATGTGCAGTGAGAGATGTAAAGAAGGGAATATGTGATGCACTGTTTTAGGAGGATGTGTACCTGAGAGGAAATCAATACTTACCGTGGATGCTGGCTGTAAGGGGCTGGGGCGGTATTACCACAGGTGGAAGGGGACAGATGAATGATTATAACATCTGCTTTGAGAGCTGTTACTTATGTTGAAACACAATACTCTGTCATAAAGAGAGAGAGGCTAGCATGTTATTTGGGGGCAGAACATTTTTGACACTATGTTTGGGGGAAGAGTTCACAATAAAGACAGATCACAAGCCTCTGATAGAGGTATTTTCGGTTTGAGGAATGTCTGATGATTGAAAGGTTAGTTTTGAGGCTGTTGGAGTTCCATCGCAAAGTGGTGTATTGTGTGGTCGATTCACTATTGTGAATGCCCTTGCCAGTAAGCAACGGGGACCAACGTTTTAATATAGAAGACAGTGACGTGGAGGAGGAAATACTGCAAGAACAAGTATGGTTCTTAGATGCTTTGAATAATGAGGATTAGGAAAAGTAATTGAGAAGCAAACATTTTTAAATACTGTTGCTGTTTAAGTCAAGGAAGGGTGGCCTGACATGGATATAGTAGAAGAAATGTATAAGGGGTATTATGCCATCACAGAGGAATTGACTGTGGAAGGAGAGTCGTTGATGAGAGGGTATAAGGTCATACTTCCAGTACAGCTCAGGGATTTGATTGTTCTGTTAGCTCACAAAGGATACCGGGGGATCACCATAAAAAGAATGGATTATCATGTAGAGCTGTTGGGCTGTAAGGAGTTGTGGACCATGTGCCAATTGTGATAAAAACATGTCTACCTACAGACTACCTTTGAGTCCATTACCAGTGCCAAAGGGACCGTGGATAAAGGTAGCAAGAGGCATTTTGGAACCATTTCAGTATTTGGAGCAAACAAACACATATTAAGTGGTGCTTGTGGAGAATGTTTCCAGATGGTTGGAAGTTGCTGTCATAGAAAGGGTTACGTCAGGCAATATTACACAATTTTTGTATATTGTGTTTAAAAGGAAAGGGAGTCCAGAATCTATTTTGAATGACAATGGGCCTCAATCTACTGCCAAAGAGATTAAGCAGTATTGCAAGTAAGTGGGTTTCAGTTGGATGTTTACCTCGGTGTATCATCCCGAGTCTAATGACATGGTAGAAAGGGTCAATCTGGTGGTGCCAGGTTGTGTTCAGCAAGCAGTGGTGACCGGACTAGATTGGAAGAGAGCGTTGAGTGACATATTATGGAGCATATGGATTACTCCACATAGCATGACAGGAGTTTCGCCTGTTAGATTGATGAGTGGAAGAGAACCTAATTGTACATCTTCACCTTCATGGATCATGAAAAGAATTGGAGTGAAATAAACTGATGAAGGGTTCATAGAATGTACGAAAGGCACAGCTCAAGAGAAATGCAAACAATATCACGATAAGAAATGTCCCCGTCTAAGAGTAGAGGAACAGATTGTGATGTCGGAATTTGGAGATTATGTCAGAGTGAAGCTGGGGGAAAGGGCGAAGAAGGGTCTGTCCAAATATTCAAAACCCATGAGAGTAATCAAGCTTTTAAAAAATGCATCAAGAATTAAAGATGGTAAAGTTTGGAATTTGAATATAATTGTGCACAACCAAAGAAGGGGAGGTGACAGTGGAGGGAAGGGATTCTGTGAAGAAAGAGAATGGATCATGGGAGTGATATGCAGTTTGAAATTGAAGAAGAGAGGAATGTGAGAGAAGTGATACAGTTGAGGATTGAAGAAGAGAGGAATGTTGGAGATGGCGAGAAACTCTTACCAGAAAATGTGTGAGTTGAGGATGAACGTGGTGGAAGGAAGAGTGTAGGAGTGAGGAAGCTACCAGAGAAATTCAAGGATTATGAAATGTATACGTAACTAATAATTAATTACACTGATTCTAACTATGTCATTGCTAGGAGAATTTCAAATGATCTTACTTTATTTCTTTTTTTAAGAGTTGATAAAAAAGAATATTAAAAGAGAAAGGGAAGGGGATGTCTTGTGATGTAAATAGTAAAACGTTTAGAGTCCTGGATAGCATGGATTCTTAGCTAGTAGAGTTCTAGAAGGAATATGTTTGAAGGAGAATAAGTTGAGATGTGGAGGTGAAGGTGGCTGCTGTAGTGTGGGTTTGCTGCAGGGACGTAAGAAGATAACTCAATAAACCATTTGACTTACCCAAGACTCAGCCTCCATCCATCACTGTCTTCCGCCTGGTCTCCTCCTGACTTCACCCGAGCATGCTTCAATCCGTTCTGTCCTGTTTGATCTCCCCCTTCTGATTAGTCCCCTCTCACACCTGATTTCTCAGGCCATCCTTGTTCTTTTATTTCCCTTGGGACAGGTCACAGTGTACCAAATCTTTAAAGCCCCTTCTTAGCCACACCCCTTTTTCATGCAGTGTTTGTCAGGTTGCTGTTGCCATGTCCTGGTTTTTCTGGCCGCTCACATTAACATCCTGCTACCGTGGGAAGTCTACATTGTGGTTGGTATTGTGGAGGTGATGCCCTCATCCCCTGAGCGAGAGTCGTGTTCAGCATCTCTGTTTCCACTTGCAGTGCTCTCTGCTGGTGAGGAACTTCATTCTGGAGCTGATAGTTCCGCAGGAGACAAGAAAGGGCTTCTGGGGGGCATGAGGCTGCCAGGCACGGTGCAACAGATAGTGCCACCAGGTTCACAGGCCTGCCTGTCACAATTAGTGGGTTCAGGCACTGAGAAAAAGTTAAGAGTTGCAAGAGTAATGAGCAACAGATGAAGATAAGGGTTGCATGGGAGCTATGGGGATAATAGAGAGTGTGACAAGGATGAGGGCAATGAGGGACTGTGACAAGGATGAGGGATGTGGATTTGAGGGGCCATATGAGGATGAGGGATGCCATGGGTAATGAGGGACTGTGAAGAGGATAAAGGATGCTGAGGTAAGGGATAATGTGGGGGTGCACATGGTAATGACAATGAGGACCAGTACATGGAGTCACACAGTAATAGTAAGGGACTGGGATGAGGATGCATGCAGTAATGATGAGGAACAGGGGTGAGGATGATCATGGAAATGGTAATGAGGACCTGTGATGAGGGTTGCAGAGGTAATGAGGAACTGTGAGGAGGATGAATGTTGCAGTAGCAATGGAGCAATGTGACAAGGATGAGGATTGTAGGGGTAATGAGGGACTGAGACAAAGGTAAGGGTTGCGAGGATAAAGAGCGACGGGTGAGGGTTCCCCAAGTAATGAGGGACAGTGACGTGGATGATGGGTGCAGGTATAATGAGGAACTGTAATTAGGGTGAGGGTTGCAGGGTGATGAGGGACAATGACAGGAACGAGGGGTGCAGGCTAATGATGGTCTGAAGAGGGTGATGGTTAAAGAGGTACTGAAGAATTGACAAGGAGGAGAGTGGCAGGGTTATGAGGAACGTTTGAGGATGAGGATTGTTCACATACATAAAGGGATTGTTATGAGGATGGGGTTTGCAGGGATAATGGGGAACTGATGAGTATGAGGGTTGCAGGGATAATGAGGGACGGGAATGAGGATGAGAGTTGCAGTTGAAATGAGGGTCTATGATGAGGATGTGGGGGTAATGAGGGACTGTAAAGAGGATGAGGGATGCTGGGGTAAAGGTAGTGTGCAACTGTGACAAAGATGAGGGGTGTGGGGGAAAGGGTAATGAGAGTAAGCAGGGATGAGGGATGCTGGAAGTAATGAGGGACTGTGAGGGGGAAGAAGGATGCTGGTGTAAGTGTAATGAGGGATTCTTGGGTAAGAGCAATGAGGGACTGTGATGATGAATGAGGGAAGGCAGGGGAAATAAGGGACTGCGATGAGGATATGGGATGCTGGAGTAAAGGTAATGAGGGACTGTGACGAGAATGAGGGTTCTGGTCATAATGAGGGTATGTGATGAGGATGAGGGATGTGGGATAATGAGGGAGTGTGAAGAGAATGAGGAATGCTGGGGTAAGAATCATGTGGGACTGTGATAAAGATGTGCATAGTAATGGTAATGAGGACAGTGGTGAGGATTCACACAATAATACTAATGAGGGATGGGGCGAGCATGCGAGATGCTGTGCTAAAGTTAATGAAGTACTTTGACACGGATGAGTGATGTTGGGGTAAAGATAATGAGTGTGGAACTTTACGGAGAATGGGGGGTACCGGGGGTAAGGGTAATCAGAAAATGTGAGGAAGAGGAATGCTGAAAGTAATGAATGACTATGATGATGAATTCTGAGGGTAATGAGGGAATGATGAGATTGAGGGATGCTAGGGTAAGTGTAATGAGGGTTTGTGACAAGGATAAAGTACTTTGTGGGTAAGGGCAACGAGGATGAGGGAAATCGGGGAATGAGTTACTGTAATGAGGATGAGGCATGCTAGTGAAAGCGCAATAAGAGGTTGTGACAAGGATGAAGGCATGAGTGTAGATGGGGTAATGAGGCACTGTGATAATGATAAAGGTTGCAAGGGTAATGAGGGACTGTGAGGAGGGTGTGGGATGCCGGGGTAAGCGTAATGTGGGACGGAGACAAGGATAAAGGATGCCAAGGGTAATAGGAGTGGAGGAATTTGATGAGCATGAGGGATGACGGGGTAATGAAGGACTGTGAGGATGATGAGGAATGCTGCGGATAATGCGTGACTGTGATGCTGAGCATCAAATGGTAAGGATAATGAGGGACTGTGATAAAGAGGAGAGATGCCATGGTAATGGTTATGAGGGAATATTCTTCTATCAGATTATGGATCTATGACTTCAAGCTTGGTGAATTAGGTAATGCAGAGGGACCTTTTCTGCTGTCTTCATATCTGAGGCAGCATGTCTTGTCTTCTGGCATCTTGTTTGTTTGGATTTTGTTTTCTTTGATGCTCCAGGTAAACTGTTAACATATAGCTTGCTCTGCTGTGCAGTCTGTCTCTGTCCTCCTCTTTCACACTCCTGTGATCGCAGACCCTATACTCGATCATCAGTTGCTTCTGTTTAGGTTTCTTCACTGTGTGGAGGTATTTTGCTCGGTTTAGTTCCTGTATATCAGACTATTCCCTTTTATATTTGGTTGGTGCGTGTGTCTGGATTTCCCAGTTTGTTGTTGATGTTTCCTTTATTCAATCTCAGATTAAGTTAGCGTGTTCCTGAAGAGGGGCGAATAGAAGGTGGTGGCTAGTGACGAGGTATTACCCAAATTGTTCGAACACAATTGTTCGAATGACCCAATTGATCGAAAGTCAAGGGTCCGAATTGACCTTTGCACAATTGACCGCGACACTCTTACTTTACGTATCCTTGAAGATTTGGAATTTGAAAATGCAGACTATATGAATAATACAGATCAAGAACTTGAACTAACGAATGCAGATACGAGTTGGCCAGGCAAAACAGCATTAAAAATGAAATCTAAATGTAACCCCATGTTCAATCCGGGAGGCCATGTTGAGGCTTTCCAGGACCTGGTAATCAACGATCTCAAAAAGATCTGGAAGAAACAGCAGCCTATGAGAACAAACCTAACCCCAGTACAACAACGCACATTGAAACAACTTGGTGCAATGACGGAGTATATAATCAAACCATCAGATAAGGGGACTAATATAGTCATGATGAATCGGAATGACTATATTAAGGAGGCCCATAGACAACTAACGGATAAAAATTGCTACGCTAAATTACAAGGTGATCCTTCCCAAGCCATGAGTGTGTTACTGGCCAATCTTTTACAGACTTGGAAGGAGAGAGACCTGTTAGACGAAGACATTTGCACATTTCTACAACCCAAATTTCCCACCATTCCAACAATTTATTTTCTGCCTAAAGTTCACAAGAGCTTGACCAGACCCCCAGGCAGACCAATTGTTACACTATGTGGGGCATTGTTGGAAAACCTACCACGGTTTGTGGATGAAACATTGATTACTTTCGTTACTACTCTGCCCTCTTAATAAGGGATACAAAAGACTTTTTGAGTAGAATAGAAGGCATCCCATGGGAAACGTCTTACTTGCTGACAACACTAGATGTGGTCTCCCTCTATACATCAATCCGATACTCTGATGGTCTTAAAGCATGCGAGTATTTTTTGCACACCAGATCCATGAATTATATGCAACATGGCATCATGATAATAGAGATGATTAGATTCTGCTTAACCAACAACTGTTTTCTGTTTGATAAGGAGTTCTTTATCCAGCTTTATGGCACCGCCATGGGCACCATGTTTGCTCCCTCGTATGCGAATTTGACAATGGGCTGGTGGGAGAAGTTTGTTGTCTGGCATCCGAGCAACATCCAACATACAGACAAAATAATACTGTGGCTACGTTACATCGATGATCTGTTTGTGATCTGGGATGGCAGCGATCAGGAATGGCTAGACTTTGTGAGGATATTAAATATTAACGAGCTCAACCTTCAATTCACAGAAAGTCATAGCAAGACGGACATAGTGTTCTTGGATATCGCAGTCTCAGTGGCCAATGGCGAACTTATCAGCAGCCTATATAGAAAGCCAACCAGCTCAAACATCCCATTACATGCAAAGAGAAGCCATCCCACAGCCTTAAAATGGAGCACTCCGTATGGGGAATTTATACGCATACGTAGAAACTGTTCTAATATCAACATCTTTGACAGCGAATGTGCCCTGATGGCTCAGAGATTCAAAAATCGAGGCTATCCAATCAAAGTACTGGAAAGAGCATTTTTAAAAGCTAGGGACATGGATCGTTCACTACGACTGGTTTCTAATGCTGTCCAAACGAAGATCACGGACAATGCAGACACACGTTTGATTCTGACCTTTGGTAACAGGGCCCAAAATATTCGCCAAGTAATACAAAAACATCGGCATGTTTTAAAACTAGATGAACATCTTGGCGAGCTATTGGCACCTAAAGCTAACATCACATTCCGTAGATCGCCTTCATTTAAAGATACTCTTGTACCCAGCTTCATGAGTCCGCTAGTTAACCAATCAGGAGCCAGTTGGATGAACATCAAAAGACCGGGCTTCCAAAAATGTTCTAAATGTAAAGCATGTACCTACGCTGTTAACATCAGTTGTTATTTACATCCCATTTTAGGAGAGAACATTAAGATTGTGTCTAGAATTATTTGTGAAACTGAATATGTGGTATATGTGTTAAACTGCCCATGCAACAAGTGGTATGTCTGTAGCACCAAAGGACAACTTAAATTAAGGGTGCTACAGCACATCAGGGCAATTAAGAATGCCGATCCGACTTACCCTATGGCCCTTCATTTTAAGAATCAACATGGAGGCAAACTAGAGGGTTTTACCTTCTTTGGTATACATACTATCACCAAACCACTTAGAGGAGGCAATCGTGAATTAACATTACGACAGTTAGAAACCAGATGTATTTTAGACCTAGAGACAAAAAAACCCAGGGGTCACAACCTTGATGAGGAACTATATACCTTCCTGGGCACGTGAGGTTCTAGTACATATTGTCTCAGATTTGCTCTGACCAGGTCTCATATGTCTCACAGGCTTGCTTTTTTCTTTCCAAGTATAGACTAGGGTACACAAATAATACGTGCCATGCCCTGAGCAATGAAATGCACAATGTGTCTCTGAGTATCACATATTTATCATTTTCATACTTCTTAAATCTTTGATGATAATGGAGTTACTATATGTGTATTTATATAATAACGGTCTGGGGTTTTGTTCTCACAGTTATGGTGTGTTTTTAAACCATTGTTTTTAATATGTAACTGTATAGGTTTTGATACTTATTTTAAGAGGTTTTTACAACACAGAGACTTTTGGACTGGATTTTACCTGCTTTACTGTGTTAAATCGGTGATAATTCTATATGGACTGAACACCGAAGGTTTTTATACTACATTTGGAATACTTCCCTTCTTTTAAAACATTAGGATGCATGTATATGGGTCAACATCTTATTAATATGACTTATAGGTCATTTTATGTATTTGGAAGTTTTATGCACTTAGCACTTTACAATCAAGCAATATTTGTACGCACTTTGCACTTTACAAAAGGAAAACTTTTTCCGCACTAGTTTTCTTATAAAAACACATTAGTAGCCCATGCATTTACTTCAGACTCTGTGAGAAATATAAATTAATAGAGATATTCTTTACTTTATATAAATAGGATACTAAAATCCATATACTAAATTACTGACTACAGAGCCCTATATTCATAGGCGAGGTACATGCATGGACGAAGAGCACTATGCACTTTATTCAATCACTGCTATGTAAATACATATTTTTGCTGCTAAAATGCTATTTGCACATAAATCCAAAATCTTTATCTTTTGCAATTTTGCACAAACCCCAACAAATTGGTATTATTGCCTACATGCATTCCGTTTAAGTATTATCCAAGCCTGCTGTATGTTATACGCAATCACAGCATCATACATATAGCGAAGCACATCCATGTTTGAGCAGGTCAAAAGGCATATGAGCCGATCTGCACCCTGTAAAGGCTACTATTACTTTTGATTGTCACTAGGCAGCCAGAAGCAATATTTGATTACTTCCTCCTTTTATGCAATGTCAACGGATAATGGGCACACAAAAAAACGGAATTTGAGAAACAAATGGTTTCTTTGTGTAACTGCTTTATTTTAAGTGGCATTATGTTTTGCCCTTTCGGCATGGATTTTGAAATTATGAATGCATTTTAAATCATGTTAATACTGTCATCCATGTCGTATATGTTAGAGGAAGTTGTCTGTATTCTCCTATGAGTAACATATACCACCCAATTGTTCCAAGATGGCTGCCTTGCAAAACATGTTGAATTAGTGGCTTCTAGCAGGTAGACACTCTCTATGCGCAATCAGAGAGTTGTTAGGGGATAAATTGCAGTCCATCATCTGTGTTGTTTGTAAACCTACGTGATCAAGCGGTTTGCGTACCGCGAAGCGCGTCGTTCTTTTTTGGTTTCCTTTCCTGATGCATTTATATTAATAAAGAAAACGTGCTGCCAGGAAATACCGAGGTGTTTTCTCCACTTAATTGCCGCAAGGATATTTTTCTCCTGTTGCAGCTGCTCTCTGGAGTGCATTCCACTCGCTGCCTTTCCTTTGAAAAGCTTCATTTCATATATATATATATATATATATATATATATATATATATATATATATATATATGTGTTCCCCCCGCAGATATGTAACAATTGACCTTCACAATTCGGTCAATTGTGCAAAGGTCAATTGTGATTGGAACAATTGTAGTTCGAACAATTCGTATACATCCAGTGACGATGCTTCCCTGTAAGCATCCATTGGATTGGACATACATCAATGCCGCTGAGGCCTTCCTTCAGCTTTTCAACAAGAGCTTCTCGCCCTGTCTCCAGACAGGGTGCATTGACTTAACCGATCCCCCTGCAGATACTCCAGGATCATCCCAGGACAGAGATACGAGTTACACAGAATGCAGCAGGCCCTTCAACATGGAGGATGTAGACCATGCTCTGGATTGCTTTGGCCTGACTGTCGAGGGTGGCTCCAGATGAGAGGCATACATCTCAGTTCGCTGAAACTCCCTTGCGACGAGAGTGCCCCTGAAGGGGTCATAGCCCGTTGAGCCGACTGACCAGACGCCCACATGAGGGGCCCGGCGCTGTTGCACTTTTGCAGAGAATGGAAGTTGGAGCAGCAGAGTAACATAGGCCCTGCTGGTCCTGTTGCATTTCGACCAGTGAGCTTGGGAGTGTGGGGGCTCACCAGCACCCCATGGGAGCACTGGGACAGACGGTGGGCTTTGGTGATCATGTCGCCTGATAATGAATTGATAACGGCTCAACGGGGTAAACAGTCCTGCTTTGTAGGCTCTTAGCCTATGCTCCACGTCCAGACAGTCTTTTTCTTTATTGGGGCGGCAACTTCGGAAACCTACGATCACATAAATAACAAATGTCAGTGATTATTGGTCCAATTACCATTAACACCTCTATTTCTCCACCCTTTTAATGCCCCGGTGGTAGCAGAGGAGAGGTACCTCAGGTGGTGTGACATCTTAATGTCTAAGTGTGGGAAGACATTGTTGAAAGGATCCTTAGAAGGCTACTTTAGGTTGGGTGCTCAGTTGCCTAATAAAAACCTGCTTGCACCTTCCATAGTCCCTACTGAGCTACAACTACTATCCACTATGCAGCCGATGGCTCTAATCACTTTTACCAGGGACAATCTAACTGCTTGCCTACAAGAGATGAGGGAAACATCATGCAAAATGTTCAGGGAGGAAGAGATGAGCAAATCTCTTGAAGACCGGAATGTGGATATTCGCTGATTAGGAGAAGGAGTGAAGCGATGAAGGGAACAGCCAATGATTCGACCACAGATGTACACAAACAACAAGGTGAGATTCATGCTCTACAGATGATTGGTCCTAAGTGAAAAGACCTTTTTAAAAAAACGAGGAGAATCGCACTGGTGGCAGAAATAAATCTGGGATAGAGTAAGAACCTCCTCTAGATGTGTACAGCAAGAGTGTGGCCTACAAGCTGCCCCCGCTGGGGTTCCTGATGTCCTCTAGATTTCCTTCTATAGATCTGAGCTCCTCAGCATACTGCTGAATGGCTTGCTGACAAAAAGGTGGGCTTGTCGGGTTCTGGAACGATTTTGGATGTCAGTTACTTATTTGATTTGAGATGTTGTGGACTTGGAACTGCTGTCGGATCCGGGTAAGGTGATTTTGGTCTTGCCAGTTGAAGTTATATTTAGCTGCATTTGTGTGTATCTGAGGGCGCCCTCACTTCTTTCCCCAACCTATCCTCCTCCCAGGTGGCCAGGGAAAGGCTGAAGCTACGGAATCCTGACCCTGGGGATGGATATGCGATGCAGGACTAGCTGGGTAGAGGAGACTTGGGGAGTGGAGGTGAGACACCCTTGGGTGAGACACAGTATCCCACATTTCCCTTTCATAATGAGTCTGCCATGCCCCCAGGCCATTTTAGGATGCTGCCAGTCCCTTCCAGTTTGTCCAGTAAAACATACCCCCATAGACATCAATTAGGTACTGGGACGAGGAAGAGACAAACCCGAGCAATACATCCTCTTTTTAGTAACACACACACTTACACACACCATTTTGGTACTGGAACGAGGAGGAGGCAAGTAAGAGTAATATGGAACTCCCAAGCCGGCAGTGAGCACTCTAGGGGCCTCATCACGACTTGGGCGCTATCTGCCCTACCGCCGAACCCCCCGGCGCTAATAGCGCCCGGATCACGGGTTTGGCGGTAATGGAATTCCCCATTCCCCACTGAGCCCAATCGGGAATGCCCCATTCCCCATTGGGCTCAATGGCGAATTTCGCGCTCTTACCACCGGCGGATTTCCCGCCGGTGGTAATAGCGCAAATTTTCAGTGGATTTCCCCCCAGCTCAGAGCTCGGGAGAAATCCGCCAGAGCCCTGATTTGGCGGACCCTTAAATCCGGCGGTAATAACGCGACCTCTGGATTTAAGGGTTACCGCCAAGGTTGTGATGAGGCCCTAGTTCTTGTTGGACCAATCAACCTGGAGGGAGGTTTAAAAGCAGGAAGAACAGGGAAAATGGAGTCAGCTGTGGAAGCAGATCTACGGACTGCTGGAAGAGCGCAGACCTCTCCTGGAAGGCGGCGTGGCAGACAGAGTGCTCGAGGACTACAAAAAGGGAGTCGACGTGACCATGCAAAACCTCTGAGTGAGGACCGAGCTGCGAGAGATGCAGGAGCAGAAGTGACGCCACAGAGAACCGCTGGGGAGACGGAATGAGACGCCACACAAGAGAGAGCTTGGGTTGGCCGGAAGCCTTGCCGCAGCTCTGTAAGCACTGACCAGTGGGTCAACCTAGGCAGGGAGACACCGGGGTGGCAGGCGAGCAGGGCAGACCTGTTAAAACTATAATGAATGCTGATTTGAATGAAAGCAAGCACCTTTGAATTGAAGTAGTTTTTTGGAATCACACGCTATAAAGGAACCGGGTTAATTCAGAGAACAAGCTTTGGCAATAGCCATAGAGGCATCTATAAAGGAACTGTTTAACTTGAAAGAACAAGCATTGGCAAGAGCCATGGAAGCATATGAAACTGCACTAGGTGAAATAGTGGAAAACCAAGCAATGATAGAAGCATTGTGAGGATGTGAACTGAAAATAAACTAAGCACCACGGTAGAGCTGAAACAGTGGCAACGTACCTACAAAGGAAACGAGGCAAGTAAGATGTGTTGGCTGCGTGAACTGTAATGGATTGTCCGACAACTGCGCCTAGTCCGGGTACACCTACCTATGGAAAATTAACTTAGAATTCCTGCAAAGAAGCTTTTGATTGAAACTAAAGGAACATTTGTGTGAACTGAAATTAAAGAACTATAAGTTGTGAAATTGGTGAAAGGTAACCAAACCAGAAGAGCTGGGACAAATCCCCAGGAATTGTGTTTTGAAGAAGTTGAAAGACTTGAAAGCTTGGGGAAGGGAACCCCTTTGCTCTGTGAACTATCTTGAAGCTTGGGAAAGGAAACCCCTTGGCATTGTGAACTATTTTTAACTTTGGGGACAAAGGACCTTGACAAACCAAGAGCTGGAAGAAGCTGTTATTTGAACACCTATTATTTTGATGCTGACCTGCCTACACATTGTATACAATTAGAATGCTTAACTTGGATGTTTTTGCAAATTTTTCTGGGAACACCTTCCCTCGACCTCCGAACATTAGTCCTACTACATAATTAAGTATCTATGTAAATTGTTTACTTTATTTAGAATCTGACGTTATATGTTTTCAAAGGTTGTATACCTCAATTATTATATTACAATTTATTACATTGTCAAACCTAACTTATGAACTTGCTGACACTTGTTTTGAGCCTAATGCTATTTTTGGGACACTTAAAAACACAAGCTCTTATAACACAAACTCCTACAAGACTCACTTTTACAACACACGTTGCTGCGACAAACTCTGTTATGTGAGAATACTGAATGTGTCTCCCTAACTAGTCCCTGGGGATCTGTCATCCAGGTGGCCATGACATGACCATCGCTATTGAATCCAGTTTCTGGGGCCGGACCAGTGCGGGAGGATCACCTGGATCGGGGTTCTCAGGGAGTGGAGAAGGAACACGGTTGGGTGGGACGCAGTATTCCTCTTCTCATAACCCCTCTTCCCTATCCTACTACATAGGATGCTCAACCTCTCTACCCCCCCTTTTCTAACACGAACACTTTTGCACACCACAAGAAACAACAGACTAACATTAGGGCCGTTAACCTGACATGTCCCAACACAGGAGTCAGGCAAAGTCAGGCAATTGACCAGAATCACTCACACTTGGCGGCCCTTTCCTTCCCCATAGGGATAAAAGGTGGAGCACGAGAGCATACTACAAGCAAGGCAGACAGCACAAAGAGAAAGCTATGCCAAGGCGGCAGGTCAATAGGAGGAAAAGGGCGGCGCAAACCGAGGGGGTGACTGTTAGGAAAGATTTCCATTTTTGTATAATTTTCCCTCCAGTTGTGAACCCCCCAACTTTTTGCTTTTGTCTGACCATCCTAGCCTGACTTTTAACAGTGGAGCCCTGCCTTCTGCTGTACCCTGCTGGGCTTTTGCTCATCTCGTTAAGGGGAAACTGACATGCCCTTCTGACTATCAGTACGGGAGACTTTGTTTCCCTTAGTCTTTCACTTTGTTACCATTTCTTTTCATTTTTAAGGCCCTAGACACCCTCGAAGGATTTTTGGTGAATGTACAAGTGTGCCCAGGACAGAGCCGGTGGCAGCAGTTACTTTTGAAAGCATTTTGACTCTTTTCAATGTTCCAAAATGTGTTTACCGCGTTTGGCCCAGGACACTGGTCAGTGCCTAAAATGGCCATGCCACGAAGTCCTTTGTTCTGCCCTTTGGCCATTTTGTCCCTTAGCCTTCCTCAGGTCTAGCTGACCCAGCAGATTCCTTATTTTGTCATGCAAGTTCCCGCGCAAGCCGAGGCTTTAGCAGGCTTCTGCATGCCTTGTGTGTGTGGGCCCAGGATGTGGGCTGGACCTCTCTAGTTCCAATACACATCCTGGGTGTCAGGATGTCTGGTGTGCTGGGGTGACTGGGATCACTGTGGTCGATCATTGGTCCACGTCTGGGATGGTTGAATGTGACCAGATCTCCCATTGGTTGCTCTTCATTTTGGCACGAAGCAAACTTTGGATAAGAGAAGGCACTCTACACCCATTCTAGGTCGATCTTCTGAGTTCTCACCAAACTTAGTAAAGGAGCCAAGTATCCTGAACCAAAGAAACAGATCCTTCCCGTTGGATCCCCCATTTCTCATTGATCATAGAAGGCCTGCAAGGGTGCTTCGACCCATTGGAGTAGTGGGAACAACTACTCTCAGCACCTCCTGCTTAACCTACAAACAAGCCTCTTTTGGAAGTGTTTCTCGACTGCCCAGCGAACTGACCAGCTTGTGCGGGACCTTTGCACTAGAATCGGCCCCCCCCCTTGAGTTTTGACCTTAATCTCTTGGTATGAGACACTCTCCCGCCGACTTCCATACACCTAGCATTCCAAGGTCTGGAACTAGGTGAGTCTGCCCGAACCCGAGCCTACGTGGTAACCGTGTCGCCCCGCTGTGGTGACAAGCTTTGTGGGTGCCTTGCTGCTGTGCCCTCTTGTGCCCTAAGACGTGCTGCAGTGGAACTGGCCTGATCCCTTCCCCAGAAGCAGAGAAAAGGCCACTGTACCGCCATGGACTGAAGTCCTGTAACGCAGCCCCTGAAAGCCAGAGAGACGCGCAACTGCTGGACTCAAACCTGCAAATTAACTGGACTAGACTGGCGAAGATTGGTCTGGACTACTTCGAGGGTCGGTGAGTACTTGTAACACTTACCGGTGGCCCGAGGAGCATCCATAGACTTTTTTACGCATGAGTGTCCCCCAATGGCCACTCACCTTAGTTAGGGTAGCACGAGCTACTATCCTATCCCCTATTCCTGGAAATCACTCTGCCCTCTTGTGGGGACCATCCTTAAATAGTGTAACTCTAGTCTTCATCGCCTCACCCCCCTTTCCTAAAACACCACAGCACCTTGAAGGGACCTGTTTTGTACTTTAACGCACCATCGAGCACTGCTGTGCTAAACGTACTTTTGAGCACGAGGCTCCACACTTCACAGGGATTGGACTGCCTATTAGTTAGGGCTGTGATTCCCGAAGAACTGCCTAAAGTATATTCCACTTTCTGACCCTCAACTGTTACAGGTTGTGGATCCATACTTGCTTAATATTGCTTTAGGACAATAGTTACTGTATATATGTTCACTAGAATAAGGTTGTGTTAAAATTGTTACTATTACTGAAGTTTCAGCTTGTGTTTGATTTAAAAGACCTTTCATAAATGTATATGTATTTTTGATATATACAACTGACTTAGAGTAATTTGTGATGTTGTTTAATGTGTGTGCTCATTGTAGGCCTTCGATCACTCTCACCCCTCCTGAGACCTAGTCTTGACCGTTGCCAATGTTACCTTGATTGGTCTGGCTTGTCCAGTAAATTACCCTGTTCCAAGAAATTAGGCTGGCCTTCTGAACCTCTGCCCACCAGGTCAGAATTCAGAAATCCATCTTAGCAGTGACAAAGAGAAAAGCGACCTTGCCCTTTCCAACCGAGACCCGCGATTCCTCTGTGGAAGAAATCATAAAACCGCAAACAAAAGCTAACATGTGCTACAGCAGTTGTTAACGGTACATGGAGCACACCTACGCTGATACACAGGACAATAGAAGGCGCTTGCTACTGTGGTACCATCCTTGACTCCAGATACAAGGAAAGCCAAGCGGTTCATCACAGCCGATGAGTTGAGGGGAGAACCGATCAGAAACTGAAATGTGTTGAATGAAAGTTGCAAGTTAAATAATGTTAAAGAACTGTGAAGATCGTAGGGGAAAGCCAGCTGAAAGTGTCCAACACCATGTGTGTGTACAGCGAGAGACTCTAGTTGGTCCCCCATTGTTGTTGAAACTACCAATACCAGAAGTCTATGCGAAGGCCATGAGATGAGTGTCAAAAGGTCCGCTGTACAGTCGAAAGTCTTTGGCCAGCAAATAATGGAAAGCTAAGGGAAACTAATCCTGCGTGGTGAGAGAAAAGATTGGCTAGAAGGAACCCAACGGAGGGGTGCCGATAAAAAGCGGCAAAGCCTGATGCCTCAATGTTTATTTGTGCTGACAAGAGTGAACCTGAGAAAGGGAGGTACACTGTGAACTGTTTAAAAAGACATTAAGAAGGGAAATTCATTTCAATCACAGAACTAGAGGAAGCTCTCCAAATTCACCCGATTCCGGTTTTCTTGTATCTGCCGTTGAAAGGCGTACTGTCCAGGAGAGAATGGAAGGCCACCACACAAAGAGAACTCACGCCCTTTGAGACGATCCTGGACACGACCAACACCTCCAAAGGCCTAATAGCGCGAATGTACAGGGCCCTAATCACTAAAGATAACACTCCAAGTCTCCGTCTCAAAGGAAGATGGGAAAGAGACTTTGGCAGAGAATTTGACCAGCAGGCTTGGGACAAAATTTGTGAAACACCATCCAGAATATCAATCGCAGCCCAGTATAAACTACACGCTATAAATCTACTCCACAGGTGGCAATACGACCCACACAGGCTGTCCAAAATGTTCCAAACCTCCAGCCCGAGATGCTGGCGACAATGCGGTATGGATGCCGACTACTGGCACATGTGGTGGAACTGCCCCAAAGCTCGCATCTATTGGCAAGAAGTCCTGCGATGGATTAAACAGCTGGATGGCATAGAGAGGGAATCATCCCCACTCCTGATTCTTTTAGGCCTTGAAGAAGAAGATGACGAATTGATTAGGGTAAAAGGACTAGTGTCCCCCCTGTTACTCGCGGCGAGGGCGGGCATAGTTATAAAATGGAAATCTCCACGCCTTCCAGATAAAAAGGACTGGATACAGATCGCCACAAACATTTACACAATGGAGAAAATAACGGCAATACTTCACGACAAGGCCGCATGACATGAAGACGCTTGGTGCGACTTTACTGAGCACTACATCACAGGCTTAGTCACAGATGAATTGACACAACAAGGAAATTAGCACCCAGTCTGCGCCATCAGGAGCTGAACACCATGTGATTCGCAGCCAACCATCCATGCCTGTCACAGACTCTACCAGAGCTCCACGATCCAAGGATGACCAGAGATGAACGCCACGCAGCCCACTACGGTTCACCACAGCAATGCCACGAACATAGAAGACTCAAGAGCTTGGAGGAGGGTAGGGTGGGAGGGGGGCAGGGCCTTAAATTTCCTTTCATTGGAACGGAACACGTTGTTGTTGTTAAGCATTGTTAGGGTGGAACAGAGTAGCCTTCTGATGTAACTATTAATGCATAATATACACCCACCTGTATGTTAATTTCCAATGTTAAAATCAATAAAATTCAAGTTGAAAAAGAAAGACATTAAGAATTGTGAATGTAAAAGAAAAGATTGTTTAAAAATCCCTTGGAATACAAGCCATAGTGAACCTGGTGAAGGCGGCCTAACATTCAAGAGAGATCTGGGCCAGGAAGAGGGGGATCCAGGGGAAGTCGGCGTCGCCAGGAATCAAATTAAGGAGGGGCACAGAAGGGGCCAAAGACAAAAGTAGGGGGCACAGACAAAAGTAGGGGTAGAACATGGTCACTGCTCGTCTTAGGAAGGGGGGGGCTGAAGGGGGGGCACAGGGTTTCACAGGGGGGCTCTGGCTCCCCCATGCCCCCCCTAGCAACGCCACTGTCCAGGGGGAAAGAAACCAAAGATGGAAGCAAACAATAGAGATGGTTCTGAGCCTGGAAGATGGGGTCCGAGGGGTGAAGAAGCATCACCCCAATTGTAATCAAGAAAGAACTTTTTGTTTTATTACTTTGGACACATCAGGCCCTCAGACACAAAATGCAAAACCAGCGAACGTCCTGATACTGTTAGAAAGTCTTTGTGGATCTGAGCCCAGAAGAGGGGGATCCATGGATGAAAGGTTATCAACCAAAGTATAGACGGAAAGGAACTCTTTGTTTATTATTTTGTATGCAGGAGGTCCTCAGAGGCAAGAGACTTTTTGTAGAAAAGAGACTTAACCGCCAGAGGTCCTGGTACCTGCGAACGGAACTGTAGGCTCATGCTGACAAAAGCTCGAGTGTGTGCTGTGCTCCGGAATCCCACCTTGTCCCATGCTAAAAACGGGAAGGGAGACCCCGGCTACTACATCCTGATTTATCATTTGTGAAACCTTCTTTCTTTCTCAAGAACCTTATCCCACACTTTTCAGTATTTAGTTTTAAGGATTGGCAATAGGTTCTTTTAGTATAGGCCCTTTTATTTTGACAAGACACCACTAGGACTGCCTTATTATTATTACTTGATGGTCATAAATTGCTCCCATCTTAGATATAGGTTTAGAATAGCTGTTTTTCCAACCCATTTATACTATTTAATAAACACCCTTGAACTGTGATCACTTGTGTCTGTCTTTACTGTTGCCACCATGTGTTCCTTACATATGACACACATCACACAGTCCTACGACACCCTTGCAACACACACTCCTACCCATGCTCCTATGACAAATGTTCTTACCACACACACTCTTAAAACATGCACAATCATGACTCATACACTTACGCCACGTATATGCCACAGACACTTACGCTACATGTTGTTACAACACAGGCTATTATGACACATGCTCAGAATCAATGTACAGCTTCCGTTCAAAATGTACAGGTACATTTAGAAGATGAGTATTTAGTATGTGTAAGATACTATACGTATGATAACTATTGTAGTATAGGTAAAGTGTATGGCTCATATGCTCATAAGGCTCTGTAAGGAAGGCACGGAATCAAACAGTAAGACAGACAAAAGTGATCACAGTTCAAGGGTGTTTATTGAACTTCAATTTGGTTTGGGGAACACCTATCTAATCCTAAATCTAATGATGGGAGCAAGCTACGACCATCAAATAATAATAATGCAGTCCTAGTGGTGTCTTGTCAAAATAAAAGGGTCTGTACTAATAAAATGATTGCCAATCCTTACTTCTAAATACAAATAGTGTGGGAAACAATGTTATGCAAAAGAAAAGTGTTCAAGAAATGATATGTCAGGATATTCAAGCTATTGGCTTCCCTTCCCCACGTTTTCAGCACGGGACACAGTGGCACACTCGAGCTTAGCACACTCTCTGGCTTCTCTAGCACAAGGATGCAGTTCAAAACTTCAACATCAGGGCCTTCTGTGCCAACATATCTTTGCCATTCAAAGTCTCTTATTTCAGAGGGCCTGATACAACGCAACAAAACATTAAAGTTCCTTTCTTCTGAGGATTTTCACTTATACATGTTTTGCGGGTAATTTATTCTTCACCCCGGGTTCCCCTCCACTGGGCTCAGGCCCACTGTAACAAGAAACCTTCAATAGGTCTCCCTCAGCTTGGCTCAGACCCAATTCATGTACTTTTCCAAACTTTCTCTATTTCATCAAAATCGAAGACTTTCAACTGTGCGTAGGATTTTGTTTGACCCGTCGCAGTACCACTACGATTCACATTTATGAGTTCTCTTTCAATTGGTCTCCCTAAACTGGGCTCGGACCAGATTTATCTACTGATATCACTTCTCAGCTAGATACCTTGCAGAGACCTTTGATTGAGCACACACGTGGTTCCGTACCACTCTGTTAAAGATATTGTAACTTGCTTCAAAGTTCAATCACTCATCAGCAGTTCCATTTCACTTGCTTTTCTTATCACACGCGTTTTAACAATGTTCGATCCATCACTTGCCTTACAATGCTGCTTGCAACCTTGGCTTCAACACAGACCGGTCTTGTATCGGTCTCCCCAACTCACTGGATGTGTTGACTTCACTGCAGCCGCTTTGTTCTTTGTGCCAACGACGGTACCACGGCGGCTAGTGATTCGTCCCATCTTGATTATTGAGGTGTGAGGGCCCGGGGTATCTCCGACACACAATGCAGGATTCTTCAGCCTGGTTTCCTGGTCTTACGCTTTCTATTCTCGAGGTCTCTGGAAAGGAACGGTTCTTTGTCGAAAAGGTCAAGGGAATTTCCCTCCTTGCAATCTTCTTCGGTTTTGCCGTCTTTCCTCTCTTGCTTAGCTGCCATCTTGAAACTGCTGGTTCCTCGTGTGCTTTGCCTCGCTCAGAGTGTGCTCTTGTGCTGCGCCTTTTATCCGTGTGAGGAAGGGTAATTGAAGTCAGGTGTGTGTGATGGTCAGTAATTGCCTGACCTCACTTTGGGACACGTCAGGTATGCTGCTCATGTGTTACTCTGTTTTCTCTCATAGCAGGCTGACCATGAGAAAGTGTTTGCATTGTAAAGGAGGGGGGGGTGATAGAGTTCCTAAATATCCTTCCTGGTAGGTGGGGTAAAGGTGTTACAAGGAAGAGGATACTGCGTCTCACCATCCGATCTCCCACTCCCTGAAGACCCCCCACCCAGGTTATCCTCCCACACTGGTCCACCCCCAGGAACTGGATCCAAAAGCGATGGCCATGTCCTTGCCACCTGGATGACAGATCCCCGGGTTCTAGTGGTGAGTCACCTTTTGGTTTCTCACAGCTCATATCGCACACTAAAACACTCATACTACCTTCACTTAGACTACATACATCCACTACATACATCCACGTGCTAAACACTGCACACCAGACAGAAGAAAACACTGAATGTATAGATAACAAAAACCTTTTAAACCAGGAGTTAAAGTTAATCTACGAAAGAGTTATTGGGATGCATGCCCATCTCCCCTGTTCCCCCCAAGCGGTTCAGACTTGGAGAAATATGCTAAGAGTGCACGCATTTTAATAGGTGGCTGTGGGAGGGAGGAGGTTTATAATAGGGACAAAAGGATGTAAACACTTAGTAATGCAGCAAACGTATACAGAACCGCCACCATTTTGGAAGTTGGGCCCAGCAAGGACAGGACCTAGTACTAGAGAATAATAGATGTAGGCCTCAGAAACAATACCCACCTCCATCCCTGCTCCCATCCCAGACAATAGACTATAAGGTCATTCTATCAATAGCATAGCCCTTTCACACTGCAGGCCCATGTAATCTGAAAGGAAAGTGCACAGCAAAGCACGGGTAGAGTTGTGCCTAGTTCTGAAGGACGATCTCATGTGAGGCAGGGCAGAGGTCTGGAGCTGCCAAAACATGTATCCCAGATTTAAAGCACCCTTGTCTCCAAATCCCCAGCCATTCTATTTGAACTACCAGAGGCCCACTATCGAAACTCCTAAATCCCTCAATGGTTGATTGATTATTGTGTTTGTAAAGGGCAGCCCAGGGAGGGGGCAGACTCAAAGGGGTGTGGGGGGACAGAAACAGAATGCCTTGTGATTTGTACTGCGAGGTTTGCAGGGTGAGAATAACAAATTTTGGCCAACGGCGGGGAGGAATGGTGGACGTGCCAGAGTGTCTGGGATCGAATGATGCTCCTCGCATTTTCGAAAGCTATGTTGACCTCAAGAGTATCCACTGAGCTCATGTCTAATTACCAGGCGCACATCACGTGGTCGAAACCTGAAAACAAAGGTCTTTTCATCTAATTGCCAATTTTGCTGCTAGAGTGTGAACTTATTGAGGCCAAGGACCACGTGGAAGAAGATCGACACAAGCAACTGCAGCCAATCATCTGGTGGTCAATAATGGGACGACATTATGCATATAGGGGCCCCACCAATGACAATGATGGGTTGATACCGAATACTGTATGCGTAATTAGTGACGTTGCTGTTCCTTAAAATGCTTTGTCTGCTTTGAACTAACTAGTGCACTCTGTGACTGTATGACATGCCCCTGCTGACATGTATTTTTCTTTTTGGAAGTAAGACCCTGTTATCCTTGCAAACAGTGTTCCGAGTTTGTTTCCCTAGAGGGTTACATTTATTCTGAGTCTGGTTGTCAGGAGGTCTGCCTCAAACAGTAAAGTGTACAAAGAATAGTGCTATAGTGTCAACGGCGTACTGTGCCTAGGGCACCTTTCTAAGTGTTCTTCCTTCAAAGATACTCATAA
Organism: Ambystoma mexicanum; assembly: GCF_040938575.1. Taxonomy (NCBI): domain Eukaryota; kingdom Metazoa; phylum Chordata; class Amphibia; order Caudata; family Ambystomatidae; genus Ambystoma; species Ambystoma mexicanum. The sequence continues at coordinate 267,118,818 of NC_090925.1, read as the reverse complement.
TTCAACATACATTTGTATGTCAGCTCCATGTACTTTTGGAGTGTCCCACTGCAAGCTTTGCTGCCTCAGTCAGTAGTGAGGAAGAGGAGGGTTGTGCTACAAGATGGGTCTTCACAAGAAGCCATCTTGACACTCACTGTCCAGTCACTGGCGTTGCCTCAGAGCAGGGCCGGTGCAAGCACTAGGCAGGGTTAGGAATTTGCCTATAGAACGTAAATCCCAGGGTGGCAATACTCACACTTAACACATCTTTTAATTGATTAAATAATTTACTTTCCCCCACTGTTGTGTTCTCTGTGTCCGCTGCACTGCAGCCGACCTCCTGGGGGCACTAACAGGCCACTGGGAGTGGCAGCACAACAACTGGTGGAAGAGCAACCTGTTATTTCAGTCTTGATGGTGCCCTCCAATTAGCAGCAGTATACTTTTTTTTAAGGAACAAAATGCTCTCTGATTGGGTCATGTAATTTATTTGCAGCCTGCAGTGCAAAGGCAAACTTCACAAAGCATAGGCAGCCAGAGAGAATGTTGTTTTACGGGCGCTTTGGAAGAGGGTGCAAAATCTCTATATCTCTGTATCTATAAAGCAGAAAATCTGTTAGTTTGTTCCTTATACAATACCACACAGTTGCACCAAATTCTGTATAGTTACCTGTTAGGACCCTGCAGACCTTACTGACTACATGTCATTTGGACACCCCACCCCTTTCCCTGGATGGTTGCTTGAAATTGGCAAAACTTCAATGTGGTCGTAAAAAGGACCGGACAGAGGTCATTTTAAGCGCCTCGGTGCCAGAAACAAAACTCAAAGGCCTTAAAACCATGTTTCAAGGTCCTAGGATGCACTGTTTCCAAGATATTTGCACCGCAGTGCACTGCACCAGTGTGAGGCGACAGGTGGGAAGAATGCACAGAAGCTCTGATTATGCTGCAACACCCCAACTCTTGCCTCCCCTCCATGTCTGCTCCAGGGTATGTCAGCCAGCCACACGCACCCATTGTCAGTGCAGTTCACTTCAGAGTTCAAAACGCATCAAGCGATAAGCAACTTGAAACAGGGACCTACAGGGTCATTGATTTTCAACAATTGATGAGTGTGTTATCGAGTCTGTCTACAGAACCCATGCGGAGTATGGGTACTTTTGGCTAAGAAATCAATAAATCAAGATGTCAATAGAACACAAATCAGACAAAATGGTGCCAGGTCAGGCCCACTCAGCTGCAGAAGTTGCTATTTCTCTTCCTGCCCCTCAGTGCCTCCCCAGAGTCCTTGATTGAGCTGCACACTCGCTGAACATTGATGTGCACAGGAGAAAAGGACCAGATGGTGATCCCTGGTAGCCACCACTGCCAACAGGTCTGTTCATCTCATCTCAATGATAATTTATGTTATGTAAAGTGACTCAGTACCTGCTCATTATTTCATTGCTTTGCATAATCTGTCTCTTCTATTTGTCTCTATCCTGCCTACCTATCACGCTCACCATTCTCTGTTTGCCTCTTCAACCGTTTATTGCTGTCTCCTTCCTTCCACAATTCTCATAATTCATCTCTCATACATCATACATGCCCTGCCCAGCCCCTCCCTTTGTATCCTGCTGCTCTGATAGTAGAAACTGTGAAAGAAAATACAAGAAAACTGGAGCTTCCAGTATGTACATGGCATGCTGTTGGAGCCCCTAGAATTTGTGGGTGGAGGGTAGAGGTGAACAGGAATTTGGCATGGAGAATCAATTTATTTGACACAATTGTCATGTCCTAGAACTCTGAACAATAGACATGCATAAGCATTTATTGAACTCACACAAGGCTGACATGTATGCAGCAGACAATATGTCTTTTGCACACAGATTGTTTCCACATGCTTTTGGATGATTGATGGGCCATCACGGTAGTGGTGGGGGCACTTCACCTGCTCAGTACATGAGCCCAGTAGCTCACCAAAACATTTTACTGAGGTTTAAAACAGGAAATGGTTGAATAAGTGACGTGTGAGGAGGTGAGGGAATGGTCTGGTCAAAACAGGCCAGTGAGGGAGCAACAGGTGTGTGGGTGAAGATTGAGTGAGTGGGTGAATGTGACTTGTGAAGGGGCTACCCTGGGCCTGCAACGGCTTTGAATCAGAACAAAGTCTGGTTTTCATTTTAGAACACCCTGAAATTGGGGTGAAGGTGTTGTCTAACTTAAGGTGTTAGGGCTGGGGCACACAGTTTTGTCAATAGGAATCTGGGGTTATCAGTTCTATTCTAGTGGTGATGTAAAATGGAGCAGTATTTGGGCATCATCACAAGTCTGGCGGTAACCCTTAAAAGTGGCGGTAAAAGAATTAGCACCACCAATACCGCTCTGCCGGATCATGAGCCGGCGTTAATCCTGTCGACTGTAAAATCAGCCGCCACTATTACAGCCGGAACTATTACATCTGGTGCTATTACAGCCAGCCATATGCGGCACAAACAAAGCCACATCTCAAGTCCAGGTTCGGTGGTATTAGCTAATACTGCCGAAAACACGGCACAGTTACCTCCAGATTTTAGCTGGAGGTAACTGAACACAAATGCCTGAAATGCAGCCACACGTGATACCAATCACACAGGCACACCCGTACCCAAAACATTGTTCCCAACATCATGCTGCCACTAGCCACTGTGAGCTGGGACAGGCAGCTGCACATGCTGCTCCTGTAGGTAGAGAGGCAGGATAACCAGTACAGGGCACAGGGAGAACTGGGTGGGTGTGGGGAGGAGGAGGAGTAGGAGTAAGAGACCCCAAGCAAGGCATGCACCGATCCCCAGGGTTAGGCCCTCACCCTGGGCCCTCACCGACAGCCAGTTGGTCACCCTGTACTGCCTCAACAGGGAGACCATAACAGAGCTGCCCACCACAATACATGACGACATAGGGAGAAGGATCAACATCGGCAAAGCTGTGCCCCTACTGCTGAAGCTATAGTCCATCCTCTAATTCCTTGAAAATGTCACTTTCCAGCACTGTGCAGCCATGCTGCACGGCATGGAACAGCCCACATTCTGCGCAGTGTTTGGCCAGGTGCTTGAAGCCCTCCTGCGGGAAGTGCAATGCCACATCCCACTGCCTACCACCCCAGCCATGGTCAATGCCATGAAGGCACAGTCCCATGCCATTGCCCAAATGCAAAATGTGATTGCTGCACTGAACTGTACCCATGTTGCACTGGTGGCCCCCCAGGACCATGAAGCAGTGTACCGAAACCGTAAGCACAACCACTCTCTGAATGTGCCAGTGACCTGTGACCCCAACTTGTACCTCACCCACTGCTGTGCCCGCTACCCTGGTTCCACCCACAATGCAATGGTCATAAGGAACAGCGCATTGCTAGGATGCATAGAGAGGAAGAGGGGACAACGGACCTGGATAGTGGGTAAGTAGAAAATCCAGCAAAGGATGGAATGACAAGTGAATGGCAAAACTGTACCTCACCCCCTCCAAAACCATTGTCACAGAACAGGCCAGGAAGCATAAACATGTCTGACTTACCTGCGTGGAGAAGCAGTAGTACACATACAGTAGCAACCATGTACACCAGCATTTCCACAGGTACCACAATGCAACATGCGCTAACTACATAAATACAGTAAAATGGTCACGTTGCCCCACACAACAAAAACCCTGCCACTCACCGGAGTGCAGCCAGCCCACAATGCCCACCCGTGGGCACAATATGCCCCAGCAGGGCCCATGGGGTACCCAGCATGCCACATGCACGGTGGAAATACACTGCCACATGACAGCCACCATGTCTGCTGCACATGTCACCAACAGACACCTTACATAACATCTGCTGGAAGGGAACTGGGTGCATGTGCAGCACCAACAATTCATGACAATTAGTACACAGAGCTGATATAGTATGTGCCCAACCCCACACCCTACCTCGTGTCTAATGCCTGTGCCTACCCCATGCAGATGACTCCGGATCCCCACACTATCCTGGTCAATGACCTCTGTGCGTGATCCACAGACACTGCAGGATATTGCCTACAACCACGCTCACATCATGACCCGTGTGCGCATCGGCCATACCTCTGGCCCCCTGAAGGCACGTTTCCACTGCCTTGACTGCATTGGTGGAGCTCTGATGTACGCTCCAGAGAAAGTGCCACAAATTGTGCTTTTGTGTGCCATGCTGCACAACATCTGCCTGAAGAGAAATGTGCCACTACGCCCTGACGTGGACATGACACCACCAGAGGATGAGGAAGCAGTGCCTGTGGCTGAGGCAAATGCACGGATTGCCAGAGATGACGTGAGGGATGGGAGATCGGCATGCCAGGGACTGATGGGCACATTCTTTTGACACCTTCACATGGCCAAAGCCATGCACGACTGTGTGACACCACCCAAACATTACACAGGAAAATGACAGAATCAGGAATGTCCTTGCACTGATGTAGTGAAAGGTTTTTTAATGTAATGAAGGGCCACAACTATCCCCCCTCCCACCACCAACTCCCCATCACACAATCCCCATCCCCCTCCCACCACCAACTCCCCATCACACAATCCACCTCCCCTTCCCACCACCAACTCTCCATCACACAATCGACACTTCCCACCACCAACTCACCATCTCACAATCCCCCCTCCCACCACCAACTCCCCATCACACAATCTCCTCCATTCGTTATAAAAGATCTAAAGAACACGTCCATTCCACCTTATTTCATAATGACACACTTTGCAATGCGAGGTAAATTATAATCTAAAGTGAGGGTGGAAACCTTGGGAGCAGAAAGTGTGATATGGAATGAGAGAAGAATGTGTGGGTCATGACAGAATATCATTGTCTTACAATAGTAACAAATGAAGAACGTGACCTTCCCTGGAAACGATGAGCCCAGCTGACCCCACGTGATGGAAGATGGACGGACAGGGCTGGGTCCAATAGCAGCCTGGCATTCCCTATAGAGCAGGCCGTCCACACATAGGGTCTCGCCAACCAGACAAGTTTTTACTGTATATGTGACATCACTAGTGACAATGTGTTTCCTTATAACCTTCTGCTTGTACTACTTTTCAGCAGAATGGTCTTGAGCAGCAGAGTTCTTTGCTGGCATACCTATTTTTTTAGTGATTAAAACTTGTTATGCTTGCAAGATTCTCTGGGCCTTTTTTCCCTAGCGGGTTGTATTTCTTCTGGTGTGAGCGTTCAGGGGCGTGCCTTCAACATCATGATGACTGTCTCATTAGTTAGTTTTGTTGAGGCAGGCAAACCCCTCGAAGAGTTAGGGCTATTGAAGCATTTTCCAACCCCTTTCATTATTTAAATAAAAGTAATCTGACAAACTACCAACCTTGTGTCTATCTCAACGCTGACTCCTTACAGAAAGAAGGCACCTTTTTTCAGCCAACAGATGTTTTTTTTTTAATTATTATTTGCTAGGGTCTCTTAGGTGTCTGTTTCAAAGTGTTTCTTCTCAATAAAGAATATATTTGCACAAATGTTACTCAATACTATGTTGTTTTTCTATTATAAGTATAGTTCTTCTGCTGCCTTCAATGCCGCTTTAAGTGCAGAAAACCAATTTAAAATTGCAGGAAAAAGTGTGCATTTCACCCAGTAAGCAGAAGGTAGCTTGTGGAAGGAGGGCACAGCACATAGCATGCACCAAAATGAACTTCCACATCAAATGCAAACTATAACTTTTTGTTCCTTATGTGTTCCCATTTATGCTCTAAATGACTTTTAGCCACGATGCAGGCTCCTTGCAGGTAAGTCCCATTTAAGAGAACTGCTTGCCAAACTGAGCTGCACGACTCCCATCAGGGTGTCGGGGTCATACCATGAGTATGAATATGATTAGAGTCTGTTTTCAAGAAGGCTGTGGAAAGAAGTAGATTATTTTGCCTTTTCTTTGTTTCTCTTCACGACAAGATAGCATACAAAATCTTATATTTGCCTGGGCCATTTGGTGATGACTTTAAAATAACATAACCTGCATTTTACCTGGTGCCTCCTGCAATATTCTTGCAGCCTCCTGAAGCTCTAAATACCCAGTGTTTTCATGACCAGAAATCAGTGATCTTAATTTTATTATTACAGAATGAAAGGCTCAGCCTTAACCAGCAAGATTGCCATCTGCAAGGGTTAGGTTGCCGGCGTGGCTGTCACAGCAGCCGGATTAACACACTGAGCTATTGTTCCTTGAGATTCCGTGGCAACCCTTACTAAATATAGGTGCCTGACAAATACAGTGGCAGGAGGCCCTCCTTTAGGTGCACTACACCAGTATCAGCAAGCACTATATATGAAACTGAAACCTTTCAACTCACCCAGGTTGCGAGATGCTTTATCCATTGCACGCAGGGTCAGACTGGGACAAGAAAGTGGCCCACCCCTTGCCTCAAAAAAGTTGCCCACCCCTCGCCTCACGACCCTTGACCTCTGATGACATCACAAGAAGTGATGTCATTTGACCCCACCCGAAGTAGCATCCCATGAAGCGATGAAACATGACCTTTCACCCCTTGACAAAACAGGAAGTAGCAGAAAATAGCATTGTTCCTAAGTACACAAATGAAAAATAATGGTTATGATTTCACTAAATGTGATATACATTTCATACAAGAATGCATCACTATATGCATCATTAATATCTGTGTGTATAGATCCATATTGTCAAATTACTGTGAATGCAAACAGACGTCCAAGGCCAAATGATATTATATTATTGTATAGCACTTACGCTTAAGCTCTTTTTCATAGAACAAATATGCACACAATATCACCCAATCTATGTTGGCACTCATTTATCGACCTCAAAAGGATGAAAGTCTGAGATGGCCTTGCTGGGATTCGAACCTGCAACCTGCATATCATGCACACATCGCAGCAGCAAGTGCTCAACCCACTGAGCTATCGTATGGGCTATAGTAAAATGAGCAATTGTTTTGTAGTGGATACCATTAAACTGGTAACTGAGATTTAACAGTAGATCAGTTAAGTTCATCTGCAGGTCTGGTGCAAAGTTGGCTGCATGCTGCAGCAGCATGTGAATGATGCATGCATCATAATGTATGATGCACACATCATGCATGCAAAATCAATCATCAAAGGAAGGTAACAGGTGTTACCTTGCCTTGATGAATTATGCTGTCGCGGGTGACTTGTTTGTTTAAAAAAAAAGTTTTTTTTTTTTTTACACGGGCCCAGGCATGAGCAGAAACCGGTCTCCAGGGACTACAGATGATTTCGGCTCAGCCACAGGTCAGAGTGGCAGATGGGCCAATCCGACCTTGATTGTACGTACACTTTTCCTCCTTGGATGCAGGGGGTCCTGAATGTGTGCAAGACCTACCGGGAACGCGATGAGCCTTAAAGGTTTTGTACCCCTAACGCCCAAACCCAAGAGTGTGAAGGCCATTTTTTCTTGCACTGTCCCTAACTTAAATAAATAAGATGCTTAGTGGTTTGTCCTGTATGTTATTCCCTCTGAACTGGAGTGGCATATTACCTATGTGTTATGACATCATGATTGCTGCTCTTCAGGAGTACAGAGATGAGTAGTGCCTAAACCACCTACTGAGCCCCACACCACTACTAAAACAGCAGTGATTCCAATCATAAAGATGAAACAGGCACAGCCCAAAAGAAATGGCTCCTCCACCTTTTGATGGAACGTGGGCCCAGGGCAGGCTATATCTTGAAGGGCGGTGAGGCAATAGCAGTAGCAGCAGAAACAAATATAGCAGAACCACTCCAAAATAGAAAGTGGCCCATCAAGGTTCTATCAAATTATATATACTTTAATTAAGGAAGCAAGTATGCAAATAACTAATTAAAAACACCAACAAAACCCCGCCCCCATGAAAAGACCACAGAAAATGCAGAACTGGTATAGAGTAGGACTTTGGTTACTTAAGTTGGGGTGAAAAGGTAAGCAATCGCAGCAATTTCACTGTTAAAGGATATGTCTTTAAAGAAAAGCATTGAAAATTGAGCTTATGTCATTATGGTCCCAAAAGGTGGATATGGGGACAGGGCTTCTTATAACAGTACCTTGTTCTTGGTTTTGAGTGGTTTGACATTGTTGAACAAGGCTTCTCTTCACATTCCTTCTTACTGAACCAGGTTCGAGGTGCAGCGAGTTGCATTGATTCAGGCGTTAAGTCAAGACAGGGCTCTGCATGGTTCAAGTGAGCATTAGATGTGATGCGGTTCGAAGGGTCCAACACGTCCAACATTTCTGTATCTGCGGTCGAGTCGGTTTGACGAGATGTTACCTCTTGGTCAAGTTGGTGAATGACATGATAGCTTTCAGTGGTACGAATCGGTGTTCGAGTAGGGTTGATGCAGTGCTCGAAGAAGCAGTGAGTCAAAGGGCTCTGCAGCAGTGAGCTGGTGTTCGAGACCAGGCAGGGATAAGTGCTGCTTGTTAGATGCAGTATCGAGACGATTTGAGAATGCAGGTGAGCAGATCGAAGTCGTCAAGTGCCAAAGGTAGTAGTGAGGTCCTGTGGCAGCGCATCAAGTGTGGTTCAAAGCTTTGTGAACAGGATTCCATCTGCTCTTTGGCTTTCAGGTTTCAAGGAGTCCCACAAGCTAAAGGGTCCTGGTTCCAGTGCAGTGAGGCCTTGGCCTAGCAGCAGTTCACCCCAATGTGCCCCGGGGAAGGTTAGGGGAGAGAGGCTTCCTCTGCTTTGGATAACACCTGTCTTCACCTCTATGGCAGAGGAATTTGGGATGGACTGCTCTCCCAACAGAGATTCAGTGATGTTTTATTCTTAGTGTCCACAGAGGAATCCAGGAAGGAGTGGGAGACCCCATCATTACAAATACAACATGTCACAGGGGATTGGATAGACGAGGGCCTGATTTAGGGGATCCAATCCCTGTTGCTGTAACAAGTGACCCTTCCATTCTTGCATCATACTAACAGTGCCATGTCCCACATTAAATGGAAGAGACAGGAAGAGAAAGAGCCCCAACTCTCTCTCTCACTTGCCACCACTTCACAAGCATGCTGACTTCAAAGGCCCTTTGATGTGTAACCCCCTGGTTTGAGGCTGTCCCTTATGCGAGTGCCACTTTGAAGTGGGATTCCCAGGAAATGTTGTGCTGAGAGCTCTAGTGTCCTGAGGGCAGGTGTCACCCTTCCTCCAGGAGGACAGCCTCTTGACTATTGCCTCACTGGGAGCAGGGGAGATAGGCAGCCTATCCCTGAATATACATCACGTTGACATCACTGATCTGGGCTCACATGGTTGACATATATACCACATTGGTATGGCTTTGATTAGGGTGTGCTCTTATCAGTCACCATACCATACCAAAGCATGGATTATTCTTAGAGGTTACCCTTCAACCTGTCTGATAAGGTCAGGGTTCTCATGTTTTAGTTTGAAGGTGCAGAAGTTAAAATGCAACCTCAGTCTGCAGGTATGCGGTTTCCCAGCAACTGTCAGTAATGCACAGGTGACCTTTGAATCTGCCCTGTATTACTGAGGGGCCGGGGCTTCAGATGTCAGTAGACTGGTGCATCAAAGGTACATGTATGCGCACTATGCGTTTGGCATTGAGCTTTTTCTGAAGGGCGGTTCTGTTTAGCAAGCCTCCTTTTCAGAAACAGGATTACCTGCATCGTTTTATATTAATAAAAATCAAAAAAGGCAGGGCTGTCACACCCTTGCCAGACCATAATTTAAAGTTGCTAATATATAGTATTCATGAAATTTCAAATATATAAAAGGCACTGTCTAAAATAGAGTTGGGTGTTATACAATTGTTAGTTCACTAGTCCGTTTATTGCTAATTATAGTTTGAAATTAACAGATTAGCAAACACACAATTCGACACATTTTCATGTGCAGGTAACGGGTTGCAACAACTCGTAACAAAATGAACACAATGGGCGGGGTTGGAGGCGCAGGTGTCAGGAGCGTGTGAGGGGCTCCAATCTGACAGTTCGCCTAGGATGGCAGAATTCCTTGAACCGGCCCTGCCATGACGGTAGAAAATCCGGCGGTGTTGTAGAATAGCAGCATTGTTTTCACTAATGCTGCGTTTAATACAGAGGAAATGCGGCTCTGCTCTACATTCATCGCGTTCTGTACTGCGATGCTTGCTTCTGCAGGCACTGGGTCGTTTTTGTATTAGCTTTCGTTTTTCTGAATTACCGGACATCGTGTTGGCAAGGCTGCAATGCCCCTATTAACCACTAGAGGACAGCGCATACCAAGGCATGGGTGTAACCCATACTAGACTCTGATATGTGCTTGGACGCTTGGTAAACAGGCTTCCCAATTACATCAAGAAAATGCATATCTTTGACCTGTGCTGGAAATGGGAAAATAATATCCTGGTATCCCTTGTGAGGGAATTGGCGGGAAGGGGATGGAAGATGAAGGGCCTGGACTAGAGGTGGAGCCATGGCAGACAAGTGGTGGCCTTGTAAAGTGACTAAAATAAAAGCGATGCTTTGAAATGTGCAGAAAAGATATAATAAACCAACCTGACAAAGCAATTGAGCAAAAGAGTATGGTTCTTGCTTTATTTTTCACATCCTAAATAGAGCCCTACGATTAATGGCATCATAAAAATACCTCTATATCTAAAAAGAAACATAGTGCAGAAAAAGCCACTGCTTTTGGTCATGGTGCCACACAGCTTGCATCTTCATGTATCCCTCTCATTTTCAATCACCCCACATTTGCACCTATTAAGACACAATGGCCGCTCCTGGTCATGGTGAACGGAGGATAGCAGAGGGACAATCCGCTGCTCTTGGCAGCAAGACCATGCAGAGCAACAGAGGTTCGAAACTTGGATCCCGCTTAGAAACCAAACTCAGGTATGGTATTAGGTGCGTTGTTAAACAACAATTAAATAAATACAATGCAATGCTGCTGAGATTGCAGTCATTTAACCATTACTGCACTTTCATGTGCTTACTTTCAACGGAATGCCTCTAATCTGGGTGGAGTGGCTTAAAGTAGCTCAGCAAAGCCATTAGCTGTTCGTGTTTCTAGATTTAGGATGCATGGGCCATTTTTGCCCAGATTCCCAATCGGGGAAAATCCAGCCCAATTGCAGCACACCCTGGGACCATGTTCTTTATTGGTGCATGGCAAGAAAACAAGACTCTTCACTTCAGAAATCCCTATTATTGCCCTTCCCTAGTGCATAGAACACCACACCACCCAGTGAAACCCTAAAACATGCCATATAGCCACACCCAGACAAACCCAGTCATATCTCCCACTTTTTCATTTTCAGTAGGTGAAGCACCAAAAGGGTTAATTGCATCCATTAAGCGATCAGCTGCTAACAGCATTTTGGTAACATCGTTAAACAGAGTGCTTAAAGTGGGAGGAGAAATCAAAGGGGTCCTTAACAAGTCTAAATATATGTATTTTTGGGGAATAGCCTAAGAATTACCCGGCATGGCCTGATGAGTGCTGGGGTAAGAAGTAAGAATGAACTGGTCATAGGGTGTGTGGCCCATATAACGTTGTGCTTGGCCTAAAATGTCTTTGCAAAGACGGTAAAGGACCACTTCTCCCTCTGATTGGCACATTTTAGTTACAGGGAAACATAAAATAGTACTAATTAATTTCCAAAACATCATACTATATAATAAAAGGCCAGATATATTTGTCCGAAGCCGTCATGCGCCCACTTTGCCTGTCACCAAGGCTAGAGTGGGCTGTTGCCTTATACATACAAGACTTCAAGTTGCACAGTAGAGACTGCCCGCTTTGCCTGTTATCACCGCTAAAGGGAACTGTTGCCTTAGGATTTATAGTGGTACTACTGTGTCCATTTATTTTCTCTTAACTTAAATTACAGCAAAATATACCACATAATATATGAACACTCTGAAAATGTCTTTCTTTACACACTTTGGCTTGTGTACACTGGCTGTTCAACTGGTATAACATAAAAAAGAGAGGCAGCCACTGGCTCAACCGCCAAAATAAAGGGGTGGACAGGCAACCAGTCCACCATTGCTAGTTATTGAAAATAAGGTAGAGCGAGGCCGAGTAATTGACACAATGTGTCAAGCAGGACCATAAACCCTAGTTTCAAGGGTGCACAGTTTGCAATTCAGACTGGTCAGTTTACAGCTGCAGCTTTAGGAGCAAGATACAATGCTTTGGGTGTAGTTGTCTTTTGAGGTCTGTAGTGGCACTCTAGTCAGTACACCTGACTTGCAAAGCGGTGACTAATATGATACATCAAGCTGCCAATATATAAGAAATTGTAGTAGAAGCAGATTTGCAAAATCAAAAGTGATTCGGGAAAGACGGCCTCACAAGGATCCCAACAGGTTCAGTGGCATTCACGTTATCCACAGATTTCTGCATCAATCACTCAACTTGCCCGCTTGCCCCCAGCAGTCCGGCCCAGTTAGGCCAGAGGCCCATCGACTCAGCCCCTAAATGTACTTATTCATCCTCAGATGTGACGCAGAGCTGGAATTCTGACTCTCAGCCTTCCTTTGAGATGCATTCAACCATTGATCGATTGCAAGTCACCCCCCGGGCCCCATGCGCTCACCTTCCTATAGCTGCCCTACCACACAATCAGCCTATGCTAACTCTATACGCTACATCAGACCTGTTTCTAGCCACAGGTAACCATGTGACCAGCATGTGAGACCATGCATGTTCTGGTATCAAGCATAGGTCTGACATCCATGATAATGGTCAATGGACATGCATTTTCCTAGGGGCAAGCTCATTCTCCAGCATTGGGTCTTTCAAAGATTCACATGCTTGAATTATTGCCTGTCATCCGGCTTGGAATCCCTGGCTATGTAGGACAACATCATTGCAATACTATTGTGCCGTAGAAAGACTCTGAGTTATAGCCTCTGTACCTCATTTTTGTCCTTTTCTGCTTTAACCAATGAGGTGGGCAGGCTTTAGCCCCACCTAAAGTACCCGATTTCAGATTCCTCTCTGTAGGTCTTGTGACAGGAAATCCTCCTTATGTCTCTGAGCTTTTCTTGTCATTTTTAGGACATTTCTAAAGGTTTTTCTGTATCCAGTGATATGGTCGCTGCGAAAAATGCTGCAGCAAAAAAGACTGAATTAACAAAAAATGTTTTGAACGTTTCACGCATATATATGTGGGGGTGGGTTAGCGTAATTATGTATTGTATGGGGAGTATTGGGAGGGCTGGAGAGGTCTGCCCCTGCATATAAAGTGCACATTATTTTACAAAACTGTGACTATATCACATAAAACCCTTTTGTTGAAGTCCTTCCCATATAGCCTGCTTTAGCATGCTTGCGGTGTACTTTCACAAAACCGCTGTCTGGACTCTGGAGTTTCTCACCTCAACAAGAGCATGGCAAAGGAACGCAGGACAGATCTGCACGTTAAAACCAAAAAATCCCTATTTAAAGACTATGACAATTGTGGGAATAAAAACATTTTTCTACAGGACCCCCACAAGGGTTGCATTTATTGCGTGTACCCTCACAAGTCTGATGATTGTAAGATCTGTCAGACTTTCACCCACAAAACCCTTCAGGACAGGCATAGAAGGCTGTTAATGTTTTTGGTAGAAGACAAGGGTCTCTCCTCAGGAGAGGAATCCAACAGAACAGCCCCTGCCTCTTTGGAGTCCGGGACCACAGAAAAGAAGAACTTGTTTACTTGAAAGGGCTGCCCCATATGTCCCCAAGAGCAAATGTCCCAACCTCGAGGACACCAGGCCAAACACATTGGGGAAAAGCCACAAAAGATGATTTATGGAATCATTGTCCACAGACACTTCATTGGCGAAGAGGCATTAGTCGTCGGCAGGGATGCACTCATCGATGGCAGGGAAACCAGTAACGTCTACGGCACACATCTCATCTACGACCGCCCATAGGCACATGTCCACAAAGAGCGCCCAATCAATTATACCGTCAATAGATCACCCATCTACAGGGCTGAATATCATTGCTTTAGCAACCCACCAATGAGATGTCACACTTACCTTGACTGGATCCTTCAAGAAGGATCAGATTGCTCAGAGCAGGAACTGGAGCCCACAGTCCTTTTGACAGTACTGGAGGCAAATAGTCCTGACTTGCCTGTTCAGTCAATACTGAGTGAGGACACAAATGATCCTCTCCAACCAACAATTGATACAGTCCCTGGAAGATCAGACTTACCAAGCAAATGTTCTGAAAAGAGCCCAGGATACGGCTCCATCGGTGCCCTTATAGTCGAGAAGGAAAGAATCTGCACCTAGTTCAGTGCGATCATGCTCACCTCAATCCAGTCTCTGGAAGAGCCTCATGGGAATCAGAAGGAGACTATTGGGGATCTGTACCATGAGTAGTCAGATGAGGAGCAACTGATGAGGAACCTAAGAGGGGGAAATTCCCCAGCAATCTCTGCAAGCCGATGGAGACGAGTGCGAGGACTAAATCATTTTCAGTCAACGGAAGCATGACTCCCATGGGGGCATAACCCCTAGTCTACATTGTGTCTTTCCACACAATGACCCGCTAAGGCCACTTCTAGACAGAGCTCAGCTAGGATTTAGGCCGATGTGCAGCACCAAAATTGTTTCCATCTCAGTTTTAGATCATTTAAGATGGAAGGCAGACAAGAATGCACCAGGTGCTTTAATATTGCTAGACCTGCCCCCAGCGTTTCATACGGTCGACCACCAACTATTTCTAGATAGGCTGTTTACGCTGCAGACACTCAGTGTAGTGATTAAGTGAATTAAATCTTTCTTGCAGGACCACACCCAGCAGATAAAGTTGGGACCTTTCTTTTCCTCCCCTGCTGCTTGCCCTCTGGTGTCCCTCAGTGTGCAGCATTATCACTGCTCCTGTTCAACCTATATTTTCCATCCCTCATAGACACACCTGGTTGGGATCACGTTCTTCAATTATGCGGATGATACGCTGCTATTGGTGGATCTCAAAGAAAGTGAAAAATCTCGGTACTATTCTTAATATTAGTCTTACATTGAAATCACAAGTCTCAGCTGCAAGTAAATCCTCTTATTTCTCTCTGAGTAAAACAAAGAAGATCCCTCCTTACCTCTCCTTCTCACACAAAGTGTTGGCCATAAACTCTTTTGCTTTATCAAGTTTGGTTTTTAACAATGCAATTTACCCGAGCCAGCCCAATTACATTATTTCTAGACTTCAAAAAGTCCAAAACCCAGTGGTGAGGCTTCCAACAAAGTATAGGAAATACGAGCACATTACCCGGGCACTTTGCTCTCTTCACTGGTTGCCGGTGAAGAATCGAATTATGTTGAAATGTATGTGTCTCGTAATGAAAAGTCTTCAACAGCCTATGGCTACTCCCTTGTCAGTACAAATTGGCACTTATACCTCTGTTCGCTCCTCAAGATGAAGGGCTGACAAGAAACTGATCATTCCAGGATATAAGAAGGAAAGCACTGGCAGACGCTCTTTCCTTGTTCGGGCAAACAAATTCTGGAATTCTCTTCCCACCGAACTTCGAAGAGAATCCATCCTATTATCATTTCGTAAGAAACTGGAAGCTTAATTGTTTAATCATTAATTAAGCAATATGACCCGAGCGGCGGGGGCATTACCGACTCAGGTAATGCCCCGGGGCCCATAGTTATAGGTCCGAGCGAAGCAAGGGCCTTAACGAAGGCCACGGGGTATTACCTGAGTCGGTAATGCCCCCGCCGCGAGGGTCATATTGCTATTAGTACCCCGGCCCGCATTATATGCGTGACCGGGGCACTAAAAGCATTTTTTTCTGTCCCGAAAAGCTGCTGCGTTTCGGGACAGGAAAAAAAAAACGACCAAGAAAATGGCCGCCGGGAAAGGGAAAACTGGAGTCTGTTTTCTCTTTCCATGCCGGCCTTCGGGAGCAGACGCGCTGGGAACACACTGAACACACTGCTGTAGGCTGCCATCCTCCCCCACCAGGGACGCAGGAGCAAGAAGGTAAGTGGGGTGGGGAAGGGAGGGAGGGAAGAGAAAAAAATAAAATAAAACTTACCCGAGTCCCCAGCGGGGGGCGGAGGCAGCCTCTCAGCCGTGGGGAGGCTCAGAGCGGGGATGGCCCCGCTTCGAGCCTCCTCATTGGCTGAGGGGCTGCCACGCCCCCAACGCCGAGGACAAGGCAGCTGGAGTCCCACCCGAGAATCGAAGGATTCTCGGCTGGGTAAGGACCCGGCGAGAGCCAATCAGAATGCGTGTTGCATTCTGCTTGACTCTCGCTGGGTACTAATTCCGTTTATTTTGCCAGCATTGTACAGCCTTTGCAATAATTCATAGCCAACCGCAACACCTTGTCACATGTTGCACTCTGCTTCCGCCTGCCCTCTCCCCTGCCGAGACCACAGTTCCACTACTTTTTTCGGTACACTTCTACCACTGGTCAGATATAGAAGACAGACAACAGGACACATTTGAACAAGATAATTTAGTAAAGAAATTAAAGAAAACCTCCTCTAAACCCTTTTCGTATGATGGAGTCTCCATGCTAGAAAGCAACAAACGGGTGCTCCAGAAAATCTCACAAATAAACTCTCTTCTCTGGCAAAACCTACGCTAACCTATCATCTGCCTTACCACTAGGAAACAAATAGAAAGAGAATCTAAGCTTCAGCTTAGTATAGAGTTAGTCCCCCTTGGGTAGATAAGTGGTGGTCTATTTTCTGACCCCCACCAAAGAGTTCTCACAAACTCTTCCAGCTCTTGGCTTCGTAGAATGGTTCCAATCAAAACCAACCCAAAAAATGTCTCCCAGCTTTCCTTTTTGGTCAAAACAATGTCCTCGTCAAGTAGTTTGAACAGTCTCTAATTTATCCCATTCTCTGGGATGTGTCCTCCGACCTGGATAACTGGATATTCACAACAGAAACAAAGTTTGCTCTTTGTCCCTCCTCGATTGTTTACACTCTTAGCCTTGTGTGGGTTACAGGCCTGTTCAGCCCAGTTTGGTTTGTCCCTTCTCTCACGCCTGTCATAGGGAAGCCTGTTTCTCAGCCCTGGGTGGGCTATGGGCCTCCTCAACCATAGTGTGGTTGTTGCTTCTGTCACCCCCTCCTTGGGTATTTGTATTCACAGTCCAACGTGGGCTATGGGCCTCCTCTGCTCTGCTTGGTTTGCTGCTTCTCTCAATTAGTATTAGTTTTCACAGCCTGATGTTGGTTTCAGGTATGTTTGGCCTGGCTTGGTTTGTTGCTTCTCTCACCACACGTGGGTTATTTGGATTTTCAGCTACAGACCTGCTCAGCCCTGTTTGCGTTATCGCTTCTCTCACCTCCTCCTGGGGTATTCGTATTCTCTGCCTAGCATGGGCTCAGTTGTGGCCTCACTGCACTCCAGTCACTCCTCATATGCTGCTGCGTACCATGGGGCTCACTAGTGGAGGTGGTCTCTCTAGCCCATGCAGACCCACGCTCTCGACTTGGCTCTGGTCTGCCCAGTCGGCTGTTATGCATTGCTTCTCCCTTCTAGGGACTTCAGCGTTGGCAGGACAGGATTCCGTTACATCTTGTTTCCTCTGCAGCCATGGGCTTGTCAGGGTCTTTGCCTTCATCAAAGTGGCAGTGTTCCACGTGGCTGCCTTGTGTCTCCACCCACTATGCAGTGTGCATGACTCTCAGCTCCTCCTGTGAGGGAGTAGCTCCCTCCCCTGCGTGTCTGCGCAAGCCTGCCCTTTTTCACTCTCTGGAGGATTCTCTCCCGCTCAGTTGGCATCTAGCTGTATTTAAGTTCTTCCCTGGAATGGAAGGGAAGACTCCATTAGTGCTGGCTTTCACAAAAAGGGGGCAACAAATACAGGTTAGAAGCAAAGCCATCCACTTTAAAGTGGCCGTGTACCTGATTGGCGTTTTCAATTCCCATATAACCATCAAGCATTGGGGACTTTGAAGTGACGGAAGGTGGAATGGAATCTTTACTTGGGCATTCCCTGTCCCAGAGGGGTGTCACCCCAGCAGGATTCCGCTTGCCCTGTCCCCTACAGAGGGTACTGCATAGCAGGCTCACCAACCTAGTCCCAAAGGAGGAGCTTCCACTTGGGGAGAAGGGACGAATTCCCCAATTCGTCACACATGACAATCTCCATCTTGGACACATATTGGCCCTGCTTGAGTCAGGCAAATTTGGGATCCCACCCTGATGAAAATATCAGTGTCGGAGCCCATCCGCCTGAGGGCGCACTAGCCACTCCTGAAACGGAAGGGTGGTCAGATACAGCATCACAAACCGGGAATTCTCTCGCTCACAGTGTGGCTCCGGAACACAACAAATATGAGCATTTGAGTTTGTCCAATGAATGTTTGGCAGTCCTAAGGGCTGCAAAAGCATGATCTACGTGCACAGTATTATCTTCTGGTGCAGCAGAAATGGTATCCCAATAACATTTCCCTATCGCAATTGTTGCCGCTCTTATTAGACCTGGCAAAGGCAGGGCTTTAAGAAACATCAAGCAGGTTTTACCTTTCAGCAATCACCTTGTATTCTAATTTCTGTGAAGATGTTTGCTTGTGATCATTCTGATTGGTAGAGCGTCCTGTGCTGGCATGGAAACGTAACACAGTGTTACCATCTCTAACTTAAGTTCCCTATGAAGTGGCACATAAATGTGGCATTAAGTACCTTTCTTAGAAAGCTGAGTTCCTAATAGCCATCACTTACGCAAAACATATTGGGGAACTCTAAGTGGTATGTGCCTATCCCCCATTTACGGTATTCCGTAAGGATAAGGTGATGCTCAGGCCCCATCCAAAATTCCACGACCAAAATCATTTCAGAAATGACCCTAAATGAATATATTTGACTTCCAACTTTCTTTGCCGGACATTCTACTATATGGGCCTCATTACACGGTAGGCGGTAGCCATGGCGCTAACAGCGCCATGGCTACCCCCTTACTGCAGTCCAGGTCCGTGTTCCCGGAATAGGGACTTACCGGGTCATTACGATCTTGGAGGACCCGGTAAGTCCCCATTCCGGGAACCATTCCGCAATCCCATTTGAGCCCCCATAGGGCTCAATGGGAATGGGGATGGAGCTAATAACGGGTCCGCTATTAGCGGGCCCGTTATTAGCTCTGAAGTCCCTCAACGGGTCCCTTCCTTAACGCCTGGTAAAACCAGGCGTTAGAGAAGAGACCCGCTAAGGGACCTCGTAGTAGGGAGGTAAGGGGTTACCGGCACCAGTGCCCTTACAGGTGCCGGTAATCCCTTACCGCCTACCTTGTAATGAGGCCCAATGTGTTTCAAAGCCCTTCAAGGCAAGGGAGGGAACAAGGGAAAATACAATGACATTCCTACAGTCCATGAACAACAGGAATGTGAAATAATTAACTATCGTACACGGCCTGGCAACATTTCAGATAGTGCAAGAGCTAAGACACAGATAGGAAGGAAATGGGAAATAGACAGGCAACTGCCATACTAGGCCTGATGTTACGCTCACCTGGACCCCACAGGGGTGTCAATCGGACCTGGACAGCTGCAGTCTCCGTCAACGTGATGCGTAGTGCAGAGATGACTGTTTGGACTGGCCCGCCTAGTCTTGTCTGCTAGACCCGAAGAAGTATTTTCCTGCAAGTGGAGACAGGGATTATCCACCTGTGGGTTTTAGTGATGGCCTCCCAACTGTTCTTGTTCTCCCCCACTAATCACCTCCGATATCCCCTTAGTAACCTCACCTTGTGTTTGTAAAAGATCAGCTCTCCATCCTGCGTGTCTTGCAGGGGCGTGTAGATACCAGTTACTTCACTGGTTTGAAGGCATTGGGAGAGTTCCGGTAAGCATTGACTCTGAAGTCCCAGTCGGGATTGGTAAGTATCAAGTTCAAAGAGTTCAATGTGCCCGATGTTCACTCTTGTCCCCTTCCTTCCTTAAGTTGCAACTGAGTTTGTGAGAAGAAGGTCTCGTAGCTGCTGCTGGAGTTCAGGTAAGAGTCTGTGTTACCCAACGCTGTCCGGTAACTATTGCATGCGTTAACGTGTTGTTTTTCTCCCTCTTTACAGATGCGGCATATGAAGATATGGAGAATGATACCGCCGGTGGTAAATCAGGTAAGTCTATGGTGGTAAGAGGTATTAAGAGGTATTTGTTGATTCCCTTGGCTCACCTTGTTATTCTTGTGCCCCTAGGTGCCGGAGTACGGCGAAGAATTGATGGAGACAGTGCCGAATCGAAAGATGCTGTGAGAACTGGTGAGTATGGCACCAGGCTGGAGCTGGCGAAGCGACACGTGCAGGACGAATGTACTTTCCAGGTCAGGAGATGAAATGGATCCGGAATCAGGTGAGGAATTTGAAATAAGTTCGTTTTCTAACCTTGTCCTTTTCTTCCTCTTTATTCTAGGAGCTCCGGATTCGAGGCGGGCATGGCAGAAGGCTGGATGCTGACTGCAGGCACGCGGGCGTGGCAGAAGACTGGATGCAGGCACGGTGAGAGTCACGCTGCTGGATGCAGAATAACACGAAGCATGTGCTGCCGTTCGGGCGTGGTTTAAATAGCCTCCAAAGTAGTCCCAGGAAAGAAGTTCCCCAGGACCACACCTGAGTAAAAAATAGTCCCTGTAGTAAAATAGTCCCATCCAGGCCTCACGTTGGCTTGGATTTATTTGCAGCATGGTCTGCATGAGGTAAGTAATGTCTATGAGCCTGGCGCCTATGGCGCCAGGACTGATTTTTATTATGAGCCTGGTGCCTACGGACTGAACCCAGACAGCCCCTAGCTGGGGCTGCTGGGGTTTTTGTAAATGTCTGGATGCCTGCTCCCGGGGCTGATGGGCTTGATCCGGATGCCCGGGAGTAGGCATCATGACACCTGATGACATTTCTGGTAGAGCCGGAATATTGCAAGAGGTGAGGGAGAGGGGAGGAGAAAGGAGGGAAAGGAACAAAACAAGTATGGGATGGTGGGGAGACAATCAACTGTTGCTATTGTACTAGGTTCAGGGACAATTCTGATAGAGTAAATGCAAAGAAAAAAGAGAGGGAGAAGGGAGAAGGGTGAGGAGGAGAGAGAGAACAGAGAATAAAACAGTGAAAAAGAGCAGAGAAGCGGAGGGTAGAGCGAAATACAGTTGCAGAGGTCGACAAAACACATAATGTTGCAGGGAACAAAAATGTAGACAAGAATTCAAGAATAACTGAAGAAAGCAAAATAATATACAAGTAAGAAGAAACCATATATACAAAGAAGATAAGTAACCAGATGAGTACTGAATGTATATACGCAGAAACGCAAGGTAGAGGAGTCATATAGAAGCTTGCTGCAGTAGAAAATATAACACGGGTAAAGTGGCCATGTTGAAAAGGTGGATGCCGGCTCTGAATAATAGCAAGCAAAGAGTTTGGAGGAGAGAGACCTGGGCTGCAGAGCTGACAGATGTTTGAAATACAAATTCATGCATGAACAAAGAATAGCTGTTGGCCAAAGATCAAGGATGCCACAGCAAGAAGTAACTAAAGGGTGCAAAGGGAGCCAGCGAGGATAAGCAATGTACGCAGGACATATTTCTCTAAGTAAATGAGCGAACATTTGTGAATGCAGAGTATTGACAATTAAAGAGGCAGAAAAGCATATGTGAGACGGAGCAACCAAATCTCTAGAGGCTGAAGCGTGTAATGACATCTGACATAATCAAATCAAATAGCATTAAATAGAAGGTGAAATTGACAAAATCATGGTCTCTTCACACGTGATACAAGACCAGAAAACAAGGCATATTCATAAAGCCCTGGATGAAGATAACGATGTACCTTAACTCCCCTCAAAGTTCCAGAGAAGAGACCATCCAGCAAGGTCAAGTACAAAGGAGAAGCCTTGGCTGAAGGCTTGGATGATGAGAGATGGTAGACGAATTGAGCAAGTGGGCAGTAATCTGACGTTGTTCGCTGCACCTGAGTTTCGTTTAGCTTAAGTGCTGCTAGTGAACCGAGTGACCAAGGTTGGGAGAAGATGCCAACCTATCATGAGGGCCTATGCAATGATTATCATACCATGTTGCAGAGGCCAATCCGCTGCTATTTTGTTGTTATAATTTGCATTATACATAGTTAGAGGGAAGTTCGAGGCTTGCCTGCCAGATGAGGGGCAGCCAATATTGATACTAACACTTACAGAACCTATAGGTAGATGTGTTCCCCTAACCAATCCCTCCATTGAGGTATGAAGCCTTTGTGTACCCGAAATGTACATGAGAGTGTGTGGACTATGGTTCATTGTTCACCAGGTTTCCCTACTTTATTGAGCTGATAATAAAGTATTAATTAATTTGTGGTACGATTTAGGTGATGTGTATGCTGATTTAATTAGAGGGTTATTTTTTGAGCATATATTTAAGTAACTTGGTCTAGATAAGTGTTGAGCAATCTCACATTCTGTATGTTTTAATGCAACACTGATATGCAGAAACTAAATGGGGCTTTAATTTGCATGGGAAGAACGATTCTGTATACTACACAGCCGGACTGTTATTGAAGCCTGTATTTTGGAGTTGAGTATAATAGGCGGAACTCAGAAAATCTGTACCTCTTATTATCTCGTGAGATGAAATGTGCCGGAACATAAGAAAAATTACCAGATTCTCCGAAGTGATGTACTTATTAGAGATATATTTCTTTTAACTTATCATAGAAAATGGGGTGATTGTTCCTTTGACACTATGACATTTTATGTAAATATGTATACATTTGTTTACATTTGCAAAGTTTTATTTTTATCTTGGTTTGTAAATGCACTAAATACAGATAAAAAAATAAAAATAAAAAAGTAGTATTTTGCCATATTCTTTGAGTCTGTCCAGTTATTTTAATTCAAGATTGTTTATTATGGTAATTTCATTCTGCGTATCAGAACGCTCTAAAGTGCTACTGCACACCCTTGCAAACCCTCAGTCATTAGTTGCAGTGGAAGTGCAGGGGTACAAAAACAGGCAAGGCTCTCAAAAAGCCTTGTTATGTACTGAGACAAATCAAAGGCATTTGTCCCTTCTCTAGAGAGAAGGGATCCCTAGGGGTCTGGAGAAGTGGGACCTCACTGGGAATGTTAAGTTTTTCAATCAGGCGATACACCCTGGTCTCAGCCTAGTATGCAGCGCACAGCGAAAATATTTATTTTATTATATCTATAGGTTCAATATTGTGAGTGATATACCACTCATATCACACCCTTTCTCAAATACCACTGGTCACGATGGACCAGGAATCAGGCTGGTTGGTAAAGATAATATTTATTGATTTATTTAAAATTCAAATTAAACGTATACTTTTTAATAGGGAGCAGCAATCACCAATCTGGTGACAATAACAGATAGGAAGGTATGTAATCTACTTAATTTCACTCTTTAGCAACACAAATATAGAACAAACCGAGAAAATAACACTTTTGGCTTGTTTTCAAAAGATAACACTTAAGTTAGAATTTCCCCCTACAATATTTCTCAACCATCAAATAGACAATTCTAGATAGATATAAGGAAGCAGCAGGTAATCAGGAATAAAGAATGGAAAACAGAATTCGAATCCAACCTTCCCTCCCCAAACAAGAGAGAAAAACAGGTTTGAAATGACATTTTGGACATGGCTGTGTGAAACAATGACTGTGTGCAAAAATCCTTAAATCGGTACAAATCTCTATGGGGGCAACATTGGAAAGATACTAACAATCATGAGCTACAGTTTGAGCAAAAGTAAACACTTTGAATCTGAATGGAAGGTTGGAAATAAATTAGAATAAAATTCACACATGTAAAACTTTGCAAAATGGTGGGTTCCCACCTAAAATTAACCAAACTGTTTTTAAGACAAACGGGTGTAATACACTGATTTGGAGTGGGTTGGGATGTAGCTATAGGCCTTAGGAATAATCCAGAGTTGAAATGAAGGCTCTAGCTATTAAACTGAGGGAGATATGCAATGTTGTAATGAGAGGCGTTTTTAGAAAAATCGGGGGCTGAAAACAGAAAACAAACTCAGCTGGGACAAGAAAATATTTACTATAATTGTACTCTAGCCTAGAGCAATCTGGCCAGAATACCAAAGAGGGACAAAGTAAGCTCTAGAGTTGATTCATGGCTTCAACACCAGATCCCCAGTGTCCTCTCTGGTGGAACCAGTCGGATCACTCGAAGTATGATTGATAATTTAAGATTTACACAAGATAAAATTGACTAAAGAAACAGCGCTTAGCTAGATAAATCAAAAACAAGGGTCGGGGTTGGCTCTAGGTGTGGAGGCAGCCTATGCTAAGATTCGCTCTTGTCCGAGTCAGATAAATTGATCTGGCGTTGCAAGATCACAGGAGTTTTTGGGGTTTAGCCAGTACCCCAAGTTGTTAAGTAGGTAAAGGAAGTTTTCTCCTGGCTATCTTGCTTCAATAATTGAAATAATCTTTCTAACACTATGGTTAGTGCGATACAAGTTTCGCTTTTATTAGTGATAGTGTTGGATAGTTTCTCACATTACATTGTAACGCGTCAAATACACTTAAAGGCAAATGTGCGCCTTGTTTGTCAGCTGACACGTGTTTCGACCCGAAGGGTCTTTATCAAGGCTGAAAAATATTCAAAAATCATGTGGTAGGTGACATTTGTGACATGGGTTATATTTAGTGACATAGGTTATATTAGTGCAAGAGTAGTGGTGTTAAAGTGAAGTGAATTGGTTGAGGCACGTAATTCAAAGTTACATGGTACATACATTCGATGTAATGCAGTAATCATTTGAGGTAGGAAAAAAGGAGAGAGAACAGAACAAGGTTAGCCAGGAAGTAGTTCAGGGTATAAGGAAGTTGTGAGCTAGCGAGGAATTGAAACCTCTTACCTATTGTCAAAGTTCGTGAGCCCCCTGTGGGGTCCTGGTTCTGGTGTGGGTGCTGTCCTGT
Organism: Ambystoma mexicanum; assembly: GCF_040938575.1. Taxonomy (NCBI): domain Eukaryota; kingdom Metazoa; phylum Chordata; class Amphibia; order Caudata; family Ambystomatidae; genus Ambystoma; species Ambystoma mexicanum. The sequence goes on along the minus strand of NC_090925.1, from coordinate 267,093,973 downwards.
TGGCAGGCGTGGCTCCTGTTGGGCCCTCCAATGCAAGTGGATTTGACGTTAGGGAGCATTATTGGGGGACATCCCGGGTTCTGGTGGTGCTGGTCCCTATGGAGGAAGGTAGGCGGGGGTGGGTCTTCAAGGATTTGAGGTTCGGAAGGGTTGTGCATGGAATGGCCCTATGGAGGCTGGTATGGGGTGAGGTTGCCTCTTTCTAATGAGGGCGTTTGGAAAAAAGTGCCCTGTCCCAATGTGTAAAGGTGGGAGGCTCAGGTTGCTGGGAGGTGGTCCCCCTTGGAATAGTGAGGGGGCTATGCAGCCCTGGTGAGGGCGCTTAGCAGTGGTGGCAATACGTGTTGGCTAGGCAGCTCAAGCTCAACTCGTTGATATAGAGTGAATCGATGGGTCCTTTTTGGATAAAAGTGCTTGGCGTGAGGCTGAGCACGCAGGTGTTGCTTGTTGCGGTTAGGTGTTCGGGGCTCTGCAACCATGAACATGGTGCTTGGCTGGGGTGAGGGCGCGTTGGCTGGGAGGGCTGGGCTGGCTCGTAATTGAGGACTGCAGGAGAGAATTGTGTGTCAGCCTGACCTTCCAGGCAGTATGGAAGCTGAGACCATTTGGGAGGGTGAAGGGCTTGCGCTTGGGCGCGGGGGGTTGAGGCTTACCTGGTTGTGCTGCTTGATTCTTGGTCCGTTGCAGCTCCTGTGCAATGCCTGCGTGACGGCCCTTATGTATTACACGCACATGTTTGCCGAGTCACGTCGTGTCACTACGGCGCATGCATGGAGGAACAGTGTCCTTGTAGGTGTGTGTGCCTGTGGCAGGGGGAGAGTGGCGCGGGAATTGCACATGCGCTAAGCAGTGCTGGTTCTGAATTGGATGGAAAGGATTCCATGCGCATGCGCGAAGGGAATAGCATCCCTGTTGAGATGAGTGCCCAGAAGAGTGGGCATCAGCGGTATTGAACCGGGAAATGGGGCCGCGAAGTTGGAGTTTGCATTGTCCATGCGGAGCAGTGGTGAATAAAGGTTATTAGTCAAAGTGACATGAAGCATTCACACTGGGTTTGAGGAGAGAGCATGTGAAGAGCGGGGTAGGTGTTGTAGTACTGCCCCTGTGAACCTGTGCTGGATTGATTCCATGGTTGGGAATGTGGTTGGTCATGCATGTGGCATGGGAAGTCTCATGTTGGGTAAAAATGGTATTGAATAAGAGGCCAGGTGGCAGTGGTCATGGCTGTCTGGGATGATTGGTGTCAGTCGATTCTTGTTGGTCCTGTTGTTGTGTAAAAGGGTATGGATGTCCTCTGATTGGTTTGGGCCACTGAGGCCGTCATTGTCCTGTGGTTGGCCGTGGGTGGAGGTTTCGTCCTAAGGAACTGGAGTCGGTTGTTTGGACAAGAAGGGGAAATAAATTACAGAAAGACATTGAAATCATGATCCTTGTTGAGGCCATTTTTGACACATCTAAAATGGCAGATCAGTCGTGCTTCCTCTTGTCTAAGTCTTTTGATGCTGTCTCCTCCTCTGGTTCCCAGCCGTACAGTTTTAAGTCCAATGAATCTTATCTTGCTCTTGTCTTCCATCTGGTGATTCTTCTGCCAGTGGGTGGCCAGTGGTAGTTTCGGATCCTGTGGGTGTATGCTGTTCATGTGTTCCCTTACCCGGGTACATTCTTCCCGGGTGGTGCTTCCTATATAGATCTTGTTACGCACACAGATTAATGCATAAATTACAAATTTGCTTCTACAGTTAAGGTGCTCCATGATTTTGAATGTTGGGCAGCCTGTGAATTTAGCACATTTAGTTTGGGTGGCATATTTGCACATTGAGCAGGTTCCACATTTGGTAAAGCCAATTGGCGTTCGTTTGCTAAGCCAGTCCTGTGCGGAGATGTTTTTCTCATTAAGGAAGGACGGGCTCAGTAGGCTCCTTAATGTCGGTGCTCTGCTGAATGACATACTGGGGTATGCTTCCAATTGTGGTTTGATGTGCTCATCCATGAGGAGCAGATCCCAGTGTTTGGTTAGGATTTTTTGGATGGCATGACTGTCATTGTTGTATCTGGTTACAAATCGGATCTTTGGATTTGCGTCTTTCTTCTTCGGTTTAGGCGAGAGCAACGTTTCTCTTTAAATGTTTAGGGCTTAATTCCTTGCTAGTGTGAGGTTTTTAGGGGAGTAGCCTTGACATTTGAATCTCAGGTACAGCAAGTCACATTCTTCTGTGAAGAATTTGTCTGTGTTGCAGTTTCTTCTAGCACGAATATACTCCCCTTTGGGGATATTCTGAATAACACTTCTTCTGTGACAGCTTCGCGCATGGAGGGTTGAGTTAACCTCTGTTGGTTTGCGAAAGGTCTTAGTTATGATTTTGTTGTCCACAATTGTGATCCTTAGATCCAAAAAGTCAATTTGGTCGGGGCTGATGTGACTGGTTAACTCAATGCCATAGTTGTTCACATTCAGGTATTCCACGTATTGGTTCAATTCGTCTTCGGTTCCTTTCCATATGAGGATAATGTCATCTATAAAACGTGCCCAGTTGACAATGTGAGTGGTGAACTTATTTTCTCGCATTGCATGTTCCCGTTCATATGAGTGCATGAAGCAATTGGCTTGAGCTGGAGCATAGCTAGCTCCCATCGCGACACCCTTGGTTTGTTTATAATATTCTCCATTAAAAATGAAAATGTTGTTGATCAGTGAGAATTTAAGAAAGGATTTAGTCATTTCCACTTGTTCCAGATGTGATGCTGACTCCTGCTTGAGGAGGTATCCTAGGTTTGTTATGGCTAGTTCATGGTTGATGGAAGTATACATGGCCTTTACATCCAGTGTGGCCATTATGAAGTTCGGTTGCCTTTTGATTTTTGAGAGCATTTCCAAGGTGTGCACGGTGTCCCTGAGGTATGTTGGTATCTTGGTGACTAACGGTTGAATCACATTGTTGATGCATCTGGCTAGTGTCTCAGTTATTCCTCCTATTCCATTCATGATTGGTCTGCCTTCTGGAATGGTGCCAAAGGTTTTATAAATTTTGGGCAGGAAATAGAGGGTTGGCATGACCAGGTGATCTGTTCTTAGAAAATCATATTCCTCATCTGTTATGAGCCCTTCTGTTCGGTAGTTTTAAAGGAGTTCCTGGTGTTCTTTGAGGATTGTTGCCTGTGGATGTCTGTCCAGTTTTTCATAGTTGTCTGGTGTTTCAAGATGGTTTTGAGCCATTTTGAGGTAGTCAATTTTTTCCATTATTACAATATTACCACCTTTTTCAGCTTCCTTGATTATGATACTCATCTCTTCTCGTAGGTTCTTAAGTACGGCTTGTGCTTCATTGGATAAGTTATATTTATTGCTTGTATTTCGGTTCCATTGGTCCTACAATCTGTGTAGATCATTGATGACTGCTTGTTGGAAAGTATCTATATAGTTCTCTGCAAAGAGTTGTGGAGTAAATTTGGATTTGTTTTTGAGTTCCGGGATTCTCATGGCTACATTCTGGATCCCGAGTTCTTGCATGCATTCTTTTTCACTTTTGGTGTCTTCTTCAAGTGTACTGAGGAGATGGATGTCCTCTAGGTCCCGGATGGTGAGTGGGCTGAGTTCCGGTGCCTTAACTTGTGGTTTGAACACCGTTGTTTTAGTAGCAAAGAATTTGGTTAGTTTGAGGCTTCTTGTGAATTTGAACAGGTCGATGTGGATGTCCACGAAATTATTGTTGTTTGATGGTGAAAAAGAGAGTCCCTTGTTGAGTACTTTAATTTCCACATTGGTTAATTCTTTGTGTGACAAATTCATGATTAAGTTTTGTTGTTCTTCTGTCCCATCGTTTTCTGGGATTGCGACCTTCCCAATATCAATACTTTCCACACAATCTGTTATTCTTTACAACTTCTGTTCCTTATGCAGTAATAATTTCTACCAAGTTTTCAAAGCAAGAGCATAAAATTAGATTTAGAACTACAGACCTTTCATATTTTTCCTCATTCTTGCTGCAAAGATAAATGTCTTGAAATTCAGTTACAAAATAGGCTTTTTAAAACCAAAAGGAAGTCTATTGTCACTTAATCCATTATTTTTATTTTTCACCAACTGCAAGAAAAGGTCCATTCCTTTGAAGCAGGATGAGGGGCCTCTCTTTTTTATTAAAGTTTACTGCCCCTCACACTTGACAGGTGAGAGTCTCAGCCTGATATTGTCTCAGACTGGAGCAAAGATGAATGGCTGATGACGACTTGGGAAGTCCCTTTTTCCTGGGTATTCAAAGCCTCCAAGCAAGCAATTAGCCTTTCCTGCTCCAGAAGGTTATGAGGTGTCACCCTTTATCAGGGCTAGCAACTGACAGAGCAAGTTTTTTTTAATATAGTTTGCCAACTCAGCCTGGGTTTTAGCTTTGATTTTCTCTTCTTAAACGTTAACTTTAAACATATAAAATTAAAAACAGTTTATAAGTGTATTTTAACAGTAACAAATCCTTTTACATTTCTAAGTAATCAGGCCTTTACACAACAATGTACTTTTAAAGAGGCAATTTTCCCCCCTCAGTCAGGAAAAAGCATATTTTACTATTTATTTTAAATTTGGTTTTCATCTTCAGAAAATATACACTTTCTGCAGCTATCTTCTTTTCTTGAGTGCTGGAACTATTTTGCAGCATGTCTACAGTTACAGGCATCTATTTAGAGTCTTTCTCTGGACAGCGATTCTTGATACTGTTTCAAAGAAAATAGACATGTTTCCCATGTAAAATGTAAACAAAGCCCCGGGTTGATTTTTCAAGGATACATTTGACAGGAGCCGTCATTCAAATGAGGCCCGGTTCCTCTGAGACACAATGAATGATCCTGAGCATTACAGGGCCTTTTTAATCACAGTGGTTCATGAGAATATTGATGAATTTATCACCAAGCAGCACTTTTAAGGTTGAGAAAGTGTCATTTTAAAGAGGCATTTTGGGTTTTCAGCAATATAATGCTGCCTCTTTCACTTCACTCCATGTTAAAGGTTGCTGAGCACACTGGCACATTCCTGCAGTGAGTACTGTGTTCCAACCCACCTGAAATGTGTGTGGCAGGGGGAACAGCCATGTTTTGGTTATTACAAAACCACTGTTTAGAGATCTTGATGCGCACAGGAGCCAGCACGGCCATTTTGTGCTTCTTGCCCCAATACAGCAAAGTGATGTAGCATAGCACAGCTGAGTGGGTCAAAATATCCCACAGAATCCCCTCCCCCTGACTTCTTCTAGACTTCCAGTCGTGGGGAAGTCGGGTAAGGGGGATTTTTCTTGAAAAAGCAGGTTCAGTCATGGTATGAGTCCTTCTTCCATTAGCGTATGATGCGGCCCCCTCTCCTCGCTGCCTCTGGTTGGAATGTGGAACAATACCCCCAGCCTTCTCTCAGGTTTTCTTTTCTGGTGTGGAGTGGCACTCCGGATTTCCTTGGGTTTCTCCTTTTCCGGGTCCCCGAGGAGGTCCTCCTTGGTAAGGACGGTATAATCAGTGCAAATCTATAAAAACGAACAATAACTGGTTATGACAATGTTCCCACTAACTGTCCTCCAATCCGGATGACAGCAGTGGGATATACATACATTCAGAGACAATTTTAAATATTCCTATGCTTCAGAAGTTTCTCCCACTGAGTTCTCTGTAGACTCCTCTATTTGCTGCAAAGTGTGCCTGGGGTGGCAACTCTTTAGCTGATTGATGTGGATCCACTTCTCCTCTATCAAGTCGCCCTTGGGGATGCAGATTCTGTAGGCGACTGGTGAGAATTCTGTCCTACAATTTCAAAAGGTCCCCGCCAGCTAGGCAAAAACTTTCCCTCTTTGGTTTGGTTCCATTGGAAATTGTACAAGTAGACCCTGTCTCCTACTTGGTATTCCTTTTTGGTTGTCTTTAGATCATAGTGGGTCTTCATACTGTCTGCAGATCTTTCTAGATTACGCTGAGCATAAGCAAAAGCATGTTGAAGGTGTTTTCTCAGATTCTCAACATACTCATGAGTTGTGGAGGCATTTATTAGTGTCTGCTCTTGTGTTCTGTAGAGCAGATGCTGGGGTAGCACAATCCTTCGTTCAGTCATCAGCTCAAATGGAGACATCTTAGTTGCAGAAGAAGGGGTAGATCTGATGGCCAACAGGACAAGTGGTAATTGGATGTCCCAGCTTGGCCCAGAATCTACCACAAACTTTTTTAGTATGCTCACAATGGTTTTATTGTACCTCTCAACTCCACCACTAGAGGACTGGTGGGATGCAATGTGTAGTTTCCTTTTTACCCCAAGTATCTCCCACATCTTTGTCATCACTTCGCTGGTGAAGTGACTAACTCAGTCTGACTCAATCCTTTGGGGTAGTCTAAAATGCGAGAAGATGTGATTGATCATCAATGTAGCTGCTGTTTCTGCCTTGCAATTTGGGGCCGGGAGACATTCCACCCATTTAGTAAACAAGCATGTTATGGTTAACATATACTTGTTCCCCCTAGAGGAGCGAATCACGGGCCAGATGAAATTGAATTGTAAATGTGACCAAGGCAGTGTCATCACCCTCTTTTGGAGGGGAGCTCGGTGTGTGAGTGATGTTGGCTGAAATTGTGCACACACAAGACACCCCTTAAAGTATTGGTTGAGGTCCTGCCCCATGTGTGGCCAGTATGCAACCTCTTGCAAGATTTCTAATGTAGTATGAAACCCCCGATGACCAGCTGTGGTCGCATCATGGGCGTGACTTAGCATCAGGCTACGGAGCGATGTAGGGACCACCCACTGGTCACAGCCAGATATGGATCTCTTCACCAACAAACCGTCTTGGATTCAGAACATTTTTGGACATTTCATCAACACCCTGAGGTCCTCTTTCCCAATGCAATCGGTACCCATCAGGGGAAAGTTCTCAGGCTCCTCAATGTGTTGATAAAACTTACCAATGATTGGATCCCCTTTTTGAGCCGTGATTAAATCAGCATCTGGGGTCTCCTTACTCCACTAGGCAGTTGAGAGTTCATTGTGAGCATTTGTCTGGGACCTAGTGATATCAGTGATCTGGATTTCCCCCAACAAGGACTCGATCTCAAGGAGATCCCCCTGGATGGCTCTGGTTTTGGCCAGCTGATCAGCTGGGTCACTTCCAGTTTTTTCTGGTCCCTCTATTCTGGAATGACCGCTGATCTTTTTCCAGTATATGGTCATCCCACTAGAAGTGACCAGATCAATGTTTTGTATTAGCTTGCCATGTTTCAGTGGTTTGTTGTTAGCACTTAGCATGCCTCTGGTTTTCCAATTAACCAGGTGCTCCACGAACCAGTTCAGGACATAATCTGAATCAGTGATTATGACCAGTTTGTGGAGTTGGTGTTGGACAGTAGTGAGGATAGCTTGATGAACTGCCATCAGCTCTGCCAACTGACTACTACGGGGACCAATTTTGTACCCAGTGGAGGGTCCGGGGCATCCTTCACACAGGCATTCCCAATGCAGGCCACTAGTTCATTTTCCCAGTTGTTGTCAACATGGTAGGAACACCCATCCACATAAACAGTGGGCATTCCCTCACACTTGTCTTCTTCATATATTTTGTGCGGGGAATTCAGGTACGCCTCCATGTTGTCCTGGATTTTAAGACTTTCGTCCTCGAGACAGTTTTCTCTGGCACAATCATGCAAGTCAGACAGACCTTGCGTGGGGGGACTCTTCTTGTTTTGGCCATATCTGACCTCCACAGGAAAACCTTTTATTGACAGAATCCAGGAAGTAATTCTGGAATTACTCACATTTCCGAGCCCGGGTTCAGTCACTTTGGAGATATTACAAAGACTTATGTGGAGTCTACACTATGATGTGTTTACCCTGGATGAATGCTTCTTTTGAGTTACTTTACTGCCTCGGCTGGTTCGGAACCCCACTCCCACTTGACCCTCCCTTCAACAGATGGATCAGGGGTCTTGTGTAATCTGCGTAATCCTCAATGAACTTCCTACTGTAATTAGCCAGTCCAAGGAGCACCTTAGCTCACACAGAGTTGTGGGGTCTTTTAGTTTCAGGAGTGCTTCCACTTCCTTTACCTGGGGACAGAGACCCTCGGGAGTTATCTCATGCCCCAAGAATTGACAATGGTCCTGCACCACTGTGCCTTTTGGAAGGATAGGTTTGGTCCAGCAACCCTCAACTATGCCAGAACATAACGGATTTCTGCTATATGTTCCTCCACAGTTGAGCTTTTGATCAGAACATCATCTACATAGGCCAGGTTACCCCTTTCACCCAAGTCGGGCATGGCCTTGTGTAAATATGTTAAATTCGTTGCCGGAGTTGATGTATCTGAAGGGAGTCCGGGTCCAGGTATATTGCTGCCCCCCGAAGGTAAATGCCACCTTTTATTGGTCCTCCCTACTGACAGGTACGGTCCAGTACCCATTGGTCAGGTCAATGACAGTGTATACCTTTGACCCCTGGATCTGGGCCAGCCCCTGGTCAATGTATGGGAGAGGCCATTAAGACATGTGGACCCGTTTATTTATCTCCCTTAGATCAGCAGAGAGTCTTTACTGGCCGTTGGGTTTTAAAATCCCCAGCACCGGATTATTAAAGGTGCTGTGGAGTGGATGAACTATCCCACGGGACTCAAGCTTTTTGATTATTTCTGTGAGGGACTCCATGGATGCGAGAGGCAAGCGATATTACTTCACAAACACTGTAGCCATGCAAAGGTCCGTGGTAATTGTTGTTGTATGGATTTCGGTGCGACCACAGTCATATGAGTCCACCGCAAAGAGATCCTGAAAATCTAAAAAAACTTGTTTCAACTTTTGCTTTTGCTCCAGAGTCTCATAGGCATCAGCTAGGTTGACTCTCTCTTCAACCATTTGCCTGAAGCCCGGAAAGACCTCTGGTTTGGCTATTTCAGCAGCCTCCTCCAGCTGGGTGGAGCGGTCCCTGGTTAAAGTATTGACTTGGACAGAGGGTTCCAGGCAGGGGAGGCAGTCCTTATGGACCTGGAAGATCACCTCATCCCTCCTGAAGTCACTGGTCATCTCTTCCTTACCATCAGGGCAGGAAGAGTACACCAGGAAATTCCCCCCTTGCCGGGTGAAGATTCTGTCCAGTGTTATGTCATTGTCGCTATCACTGTCAAAACAGTCATTGGGGATTGGTTCTATCAGTTCATTACCTAAATCTATGGAAAAATGTTGGTCATCAACTGCCATTCCAATAACGGTGTCCGCACGAGTTATACTCCTAAGGTCGCTGTTATCCATCAGTATTGGAATGGTGTTGTGTTCTACATTGACTAATGGTGTTGGGTTTAACTCCAACCCTTGCTGTTGGAGATCGGCGTTGAGGTGAACATATGCACCAGGATTTTGCAGTTTCTGTCCTCTTTTAATTTTTACTTCAAGTGGGAATAGTCGTGTCCGTCCTGGGATGGTGACTTCCTCTCCAATTTGAACTTCAACTGCATACAGCAGCAATTGGGCTGACCGAAATGCTTTTTCTGAGTCATCAAAGTCCATGGGATTACCCCCTAATCGGGACCAGGCTTTGTAGTTTATCAGGTCCAAATTAATGTCAAAACGATAGAGAATGTCACTGCCTAAATAGAATGCAGCAGGGACATCTCACACGACCCAACAATTATGATCTATGCTTTTGTTGCCTATAGAAATTTTGAGCATAAACCTGCTAGGCAGGAGATGTTTGGAATTGGGAGTTTCCAGGCCCATTTCCCATTTATTAATCAATTCAAATGTGGGAATGGGTGGATCTTTTGGGAGTTTTCGGAGCATGGGTTCGCTGATGAAGCTCTTACCGTTGTTCACACACACTCGGGCGAGAACAGATTCCTTCCCCTTCTCTAATCTTCTGAATATCAGCTAAACTTTGAGCTGGTTTCTCATCACTCTTGACTATGGAATTGGGATTTTCAGATTGTGAATCAGTATATAATTTCCGAGTATTTCCTTCCAGTGTGGAATGCCACTTGAAACTGGAAGGAAGGTTGATTTTCAGAAATAGAGAGGAATTCCTATCACCAGTTTGTTGTCCTACAGAAATGACTGTCACGTCAGGGATTTGGTTGTTTTGAAAATGGAACTCAATATGATTTTGTTTTTATTCAACCATGTGGCATGTGCCATTTAGACTAACATGATTAACACTATCTTTTAATTTTATTGGCCCGTTAGTCTGGTTCCAGAGGACCTTGTTCACACAGTCTATTAGTGGGGACAACCTTCGCAGGATGTCATTCCCCAGTAGACCGGGTGTGTCCTTCGGCGTCACGACTATGACCGGGTGTTTCACCTTGTGTCGCCCAATTTTAATTTCTAGATCTGCAGTCCCCTCGACAGGAATTTCATTCCCATCAAAGTTCTGAAGTTGTCCAGGAAGAGTGGTGAGAGAGATATGGTATCTCTCCCCCTTCCTGAATTCAGCTGATCAAAGGCCCTCTTTGACCGAAGAGTTGCGTGGGATCCAGTGTCCACCAGTGCCAACACTATACACTGCCCTTGTATTTGGACCGGGGCATAAAATCTTCCCTCCTTCTCCTCAAGGGGGAAAAGATAATGTGCATTTTGGGCCAGTTGGTTGGTCATTTTCTTGATTCTTGATTCCGACACAGGAGTAGCTTGGGCATGGTTCTGTGTGGGAGCTTGGGGATCTGCAAGAAAAATGTGACAGTTGGATATTTTCAGAGTTTTGGGCTCCCCTGGTTCTGATTCTGGGCTGCCCCCCCTTTTTGGAGGCAGTCATGAGAATAGGTTTGGGCAGTGTGGTTTTCTTGATTATCATCCTGGGGTTCAATGATGGGCGATTCTAACTTAAGTTCCCCCGTCCCTAAAGGAGAAGATCTTTTTTTCCGGAATCCTCTGAGGACCCCTCTCCTTCAAATTGGAGGACCCTAACCTTCTCCACAAAAATGGGCCTTTTTGGGTTCTTTATTTCTCCTACCACCCTCTGTTCCTTGGGTTGCAGACTTTCAGGAGCAGGTTCTGGTTCCTGGGTTTCCAGGGGCTTTTCACGGGTGGGGAAGGAAGCTTCCTCTAAGGCTTTACACCTCCCTTCCCCCAGTGCCTCCTCCTCTGGAACCGGTGAGATGTCGGGGTTTTCTCCCCATCATTGTTCTGGAGTATCAGACGCTTGGTTTGTGGGGTGTTCAACCGAGGGTTCTGCTGAGCCCTCAGCATGTGACCCAGATCCTGGGACAGGTTCTGGACCTGGTGTTCCAGTTTAGACACCCGTTCCGGCTGGTACGGGGGTCTCTGGTCCATCCTAGGTGAATCACAGGAAGGGTAACTATGCCTTCTCCCGTAGTACCCTGGGTTTGGATGATTTGGGTAATCCCCCGTCCTTGGCCTCCCCTCTCCCGAATTGGGCTGTCTGGGCGCTAGAAAGTGGGGGAAGAAAGGAGGGTTATTCTATAGGTCGATGTTTTGAGGGTACTGGGGAAAGAAACTCAACCCGGCATTTGGGGGATTACTGCCCTCCTGGGGAAAGTTATGAGGGAAGTTTCCTGGGGTGGTACGTACCTGGTTGGACCCCCTACTTGGGCTGGGGGAGTCCACACATACCCCAGGATGGGTTTGTTACCCTTGTATTGGGGGCTAATGTAATCAGGCGAGTTAGGGGTCCCATTTGTGGGATTACCTCCTTGACTACCACGTGTCTGGGATTAGCCCGAGGGCCTTCTGGTTCTTTGGCTGGATGGATTTGGTACAGGTGTATTTTTAGGCACCCCCATCTCCAGATCTAAAATGGGGCAACTTTCACCTCCACCAACTTAGCAGCAGCAGGGGTGTTGGCTAGTTTGGGGTTTTTGTTTGTGTTCTTGTTATCTACAGGTGTTTGTACCTCATAAATGTGGGTCACCTGTTTTATGAGCCAGTCCAGTGATCTCTTCTTGTGAAAGTCCCTCACCAGCTGGGTCATTATATATTTGGGGAGTGCATGGAAGAAGGTGGTGATGAACTCCCGACTATCTGTGCGCACCCTCCTGGTGGTCTGTACAAAGGCACGTTTGAGCTCCTGCACAAATTCTTGTGGGGCCTGATCTTCCCCGCACTGCAGATTGGAGGCCACCTTGCCGGCCTCTTGGGGGTTTCTATGTGCAGAGAAATGTTTTAAGATGTCCGCCCTGTAGGTGGACCATCTTGAGTGGTTCTGATCCTCCAGTCCCGCAAAGAAACTGGAGTATTCAGGAGAGAATGTCCACTTCACATAATGTATGCAATTCTGTCTGTCTTTCAGATGAAAAGTGTCCATAATCTGTTCATATAATTCTAGGTGTTCCCAGACAGAATACTTTGCATTTTTATGATATGGAGTTATAAAACTCCTAATGGCCTTGATCTGTTTAAGGGGATCTTTTTGCATAGCTCTCTTAATTTTGTTTGCCTTTTTGGTTTTAGTCACCCGAGTCCACTCGTCTCAGACTCAGAGGCACTGCTTCCTGATCCTCTAGACACTCCCTGATTCTGCAAGCTTGAGAAGGGTTCGCAGAATGTTGGGGCCTAGTTTTCCTATTCCTGTGGTGCTCAGAAGAGTCTTCTGACTCTCCCCTGCTCCCAGGATTGACAGAGTACCCCCAGTGCTGGACTGGCCCACCGGGACACCGGGACTTTCCCTGGTATGCCTCGAGGCATAGGGCCTCTTTTCTTACTTGGGGGAAGGAGACATTATGGGAAGGAACATCATCCATGATCCAGACCAGCCTGTGTGGTTTGGCTTCAGCAGGCTGCTGCATTTCTCCCCAGGACTTGCTGGCTGTGTGGCTCACGTCTGTGCATTTGGGTTGCTGCCAGAGGCCATGCATGAAGCAAACCATGCGTGCTCTGAAAGGACTAACTTTGGGACTTCTGACTCGTGCTGTATGCCCAATCCTCTAACCAGGGAAGGTCTTTGTAAGTGCTACGATATTAAAAGGCAACGTCGGAGAACATCAGGGGGCGCAGCAGGTGGTGACATGGCACTTTAACCTGTCCCCTTTTACCCCGCCTGATGATGACAAGGGAAATGGACCCTTGTGGACCCTTTGTTTAAGTTCCGTGGGTTGAAGATGTGGGTGAGGTGTTCAGGAGAATTTTAAGCCCATTATGCATGGTCTGTGACTGTGAGTGGAGTTTTGCCCTTGTATTGAAGGTGTGCGGCCTCTCTGTGCACTGCAGAGTCTGGAAACGGATTTGAGTCCTCGATGTAGATTTCATTGTGGAGGCTTGGCTGGCAGATGCAGAGCGAGATCCATGCTGCTCTGCCTGAGGACAGGGCGGCAGTATGGATACCTCGATATCCCACATCTGTGCTTTCCTAGCTATCACATTGTAAAATTGTGTGGGCGACGTAGATTGGGAAGTCGATCATTGGACTTCGTTTACAGGTAAGAGCTGCCACCCGGACAGGGGCTCCCCAGAGAGGCATACCTTAGCTCCTTGTGAGAGTGTGTGTTGCTTGCTCGCTGTTGGACTCTTCCACCGTGAGCTCTCCCCAGAAGATGGATTTTCATAGCCTCAACACTCAGTTAAGCACACGTAGAGCCCCAGCGAAGTGATACAGCCATTTTGAAATATACATGATTGCTATTGCAGAACCTTGCATTGTCACGAAAGGCTCACAGACGACCCCTCCTATAGGCTGACCATCAGCTTGCTTCTGAAAGGTGAAAAAGGATTTAAATTCTATTTTCATCATTGTGATGTGCAGATCTCCAATACAGTGGTTTTCCTGGACACACTTTTGCATTTACAGTGCAACAGTTTGTTTTTTAATGTGTTTGTGCCTTTAGGTGACACTGGAAATCTTGCTTTTATCAGAGCTCTGTTGTTTGACATGCCAGGTTTGTTTGCAATTATTTAATCTAGTGGACTAACCGGCCACCTGCGCCAATACCTTAAAATGTGATGCACTATATTAACAATAGATCGTATTCTAGATTCAGACTGAATTTTTTGTGCTGTACACTTTGTTTGTACAGCCAGCCAACACGTGTTTCAATCTTGGCAAGGGGCAAGACTTGGTGTTTAAAGGGCTGGCGCTTAGGGCGATAAACAGCAACCTTTGGGCACATTCTAAATGGGCAAGGAATTGGGCCATGCGTTTCAATTGGCAGCTGGAGGCAGAGAACAAAAGGCAATCGGAAACCATTGGGATGGAAAGCAAAGCGATTGTCAGAGAAGTCGTAGGTACTTTCAACTGTAGTCATGTGGAAGGGACCCCATGTGGGTATTAATTGGCCTGGTGCTACTGCACAATATTCTTGCATGGATGATTTACTGTGTACAGGGAAGAGTCTTCACAGGGAGGGTTGTGTCCTGTGCAGGGAATTACTGTTCGGCAGTGTGCGGCATGCAATGCACCGATTTGTCTGCTGTGTACAATGCAGGCATGATTCAGTGGGCTTTGGAGATTGATGGCGCGAGCTTGTAATTTCCCACTAGAGTGGACCTAGCATCTGTGCACATCTTTTGTATGCTGAGTTGTCTGACTTGGTAAATAGTTGTGTTTGTGCTAGGCCTAACTTTATCAAAGTATTCTTGCAGCTACTTGACATCACTGTCCTGTCTCGCTGCTTTTGGAGTTGGTGAAATCCCTGCTAAATATAGGAAAAGGCAGAATAGAGTGGATTTGAAGCTAGGACCACAAACCAGGATGTCATGTGTGACAGTCTGCCAAAACATGCATTTTTTGTAATGAAAAATGTAGCTATTGTTTGAATGTGGGGTTTGTGGTCAGCAAGCTCTCATATTTTGTGCCGTCCACCTGCTGGGAGGTGAGAGCGAACTTGTACTGGTCCGTTTGACTGATCACCTTGCTTTGTGCATCTGACCTTTCTACACCACTCGTTCCACCAGAGGTTGGCGCAGGCTTGCACTTTCCCCGCTAGTGACAAAATGACTACTGCCTGCAGAAGTACAGGAATGAGTAGTGTCTAGCCCGTCTGCTCAGCCCTTTCACTTCTACAAAACAAGTGATCCCAATCAAAAAGGTGAAATGGGAACATGTAAGAAATACACCCCCTAAACGAGGCCCAAAACTCTCCATATAGGTTTTACCTTAACCAAAAGTGTAACATGCAAACACGCTGTCATTCGCGAATTGGAGCCACCGAAAAGCAAACCACTATGGTTGAAGGCACAGGTGCCGAGCAACTTTTTTTGGAACATTGTGGGCGCTTCATTGGCATGACTCGCTGATCTCAAACCAAGTCAACCTTTTTGTTAGTTTTGGCTAAAGTGTCACCTACAAACTGAAACTATTGCATTAGAGCTAGGGAGAAATAGTGTGTGATGTGGGACAGAAATCTTGTACATGTTGTTTGGTTATTTACCCACCCATTGACTGCCCATGAATGTGCTACTCCCTATGGCCATGTCTACCTGCTTTCTGCCCCTCTCCACTCAAACCACGTCCTCCTAGGATGTATTTGAGCTAGGTTTAACAAACCTTAACATCAAACTGTGTGCCTAAAGTGCCTGTCAGTGTTTTCTCAAAGCAGTCTTCTGAGAGTTAATTACTTTATTGGAACTGTAAACACGCTACTGGTGAAATATAAAAGTACTATGCCTGTCCCTCACTGAAGTCCTGTTAAAAACTAGCATTGGCAAAGTCAATAGTTTGAGCTTGTGTATCAAAATTGGGCATTTACCAGGCCGTGCTATTATCTGCCCAGGTACTTTCACCAATTTGCAGCTGCTTTCATCAATGGACAGTTAATACCACTACGTAAGTGCCTGGCAAATGCCTTTCCCATGCCTACACAAAAGCCAAAACTGATGGAATTGCCAATGCTCGTTTAAGAATGTCTTTTATCTGTGTGCACTTCCCAGCCCAGGAATAGGATGACATGGGTTATGGATGCATGTTGTCTGGCACCTTTAATACCAGATGAAATAGTTTTTCTCATCTGCAAAATGTGTAATGTCCCAGGTCCCTCTATCATTGAAGATCTAAATTGAGAGATCATGAACTTATTTCAAACAGACTTTTTTATCCGTATATCTTTAAAACATGCTTTAAATGTGACACATTTTATTCAACATTTTTTTGGAGGATACTCCCAATACCCTCATAGAAGGGTTGGGCTCATACGCTGTGCTCGCTCGTTCAACGGAATATGGGGCCACTTTGAAAAAAATGTCCAGGGCCACTTTTCGGTCCCAGTCCGGCCCTCAGTACCCCCCGCAGCCCACTGCGCTAACTGGGTAAAAGTCTTCAGGATACTCATTTTGGGCTTTATTTCCTGGAGTTTCCCACTAAATTTCCCAAACTGATCTTTTGTAAGGCAGTATTTTTGTGGATCCAGTTCCCTGACTCTCCCCTCATAGGAGTCTTCCTGGTCGGAGATAGTAGCCCTAACATTTGGGGATCTGTACAGGGACGCCAGTCCATCAATTTCTGGCAGGCACAGTCCCATCTTACCAACTCTATTGAATTCTACCATGCCCATGGCCCCTGGTTCATATGAGCCAGCAGACATGAAGTTGGCAGAGTTCATGGTATTGAAGGGGTTTGAGTTCCTGAGTTCAGGGGTCCTTATGTTATGATCAGGTGTTGCTCTGTCCCTCTCTACCTCTTCTTTTTCAGCCCCTATTTCCTGGTGATAAGCAAACATCTGAGCCTTGTGTTCCTCTATCAAGGCCTTACTGGTCTCAATAATTCGCTCTTGCATTGCCACTTGTTGGTGGAGTCCATCATTCTTTTAACAGAGAGCCTCATTGTCTCTCTGCACTTCCTGTCTGGTCTGGGAATACTGGGCCAATTTCTGCTGCAGGAGACTCGCCTCCTGAGTTTTAGCATCTTTGGTCTGGGTGTTCCCTTCCAGAGCATCCTCGACCCTTCTGGTGTGCTCTAGTAGCTTCCCATATTCTCTCTTTAATTCATTGAGCTCCTGGAGGACCAGCTTTCTTCCCTCTAGATCGGGTTTTAATTGGTTTACTTCCTGGCCTAAGGCGTCTCTCCCCTGACTTAGGGTGCCCCTCTGTTCAGCCAGGTCGTCCCTTTGTTTTTTTTATAGTATGGGATTTCTGGCGCTCCTGATCAAATTCCTCTTGAGAGTGGAGGCCTTTCACAATTAATTTATTATTTTCCTCTTTCAATTTGTCTATCTGGTCTTGTAGGATAACCACCTGCTCTGCGCAGGCTCTATTAAACTGTAATTGTCGCGCCAGCTTGTGTTGACTCTGTTGCAGAGAGGCAACCCTTTCCTTACACTCCTCTTTCAGTGCCTGTAGTTGGGTGTCTTGCTCTGCATTTTCTTTCTGTAGGAGAGCCAGATCTTGTTTTAATTTTGTGACATAATCTCTAGATTCTGACTCTAACTCTTGGCTCTTCAGTAGCCTTTGTTCTGCAGAGTCTAGATCATTCTGGATTCTCTCTAGTGATTCAATTTGATTCTGTGCCCGAACTATGTTTTCAGTGAGCTTTTTCCCACATCACTCCTCTGTGGAGGTATAGGTAGACCACAATTCTGGCAATTTTGCTTTGCTCCTCTTTCATTTTTGGGCCGATGTACAATTCACTGAGAGCTTGGTGTAATGGGCCTTTGTCCTGCCATCTATCCACGTTCATCGCAGTGACCTGTTCTGTGATTTCCTGCAGCCAGACATGTTCATTCTGTTCTGGCCACTCACCCCTGACAAAAAGCTTGTGCAGGGGGTGCTTCCTAGCCATTTTGATTTCCACTGGGATCGCCATTTTGGAAATATCAATTTCTTTATTAATTATTTTAGGGTTGATTTACTTTTACTTTTACAGACCGGCCTGGTCTTGGAGTATTTGTTTTGGGAGGCACTTGTAAAGTGTAGCACAGTACACCAACCAAGCAAAGTGTCTTTATCCTGCAGGTTAGTCCGCTGTGCTAGACTGTCACAGGTGGTAACTCAAACTCAAAATCACGGCACGAGCCCCCAAATCTGTTCAGTATTTCAATCAGGCAATACACCCTGGTCTCAGCCTAGTATGCAGCGCTCAGCGGAAATGCTTATTTTATTATATCTATAGGTTCAATATACCACTCATATCACACCCCTTCTCAAATACCCCAGGTCACGATGGACCAGGAATCAGGCTGGTTGGTAAAGGTAATATTTATTTATTTAAAATTCAAATCAAACATATACTTTTTAATAGGGAGTAGCAATCACCAATGGGGTGACAATAACAGATAGGAAGGTATGTAATGTACTTAAATTCACTCTTTAGCAACACAAATATAGAACACAAGAGAAAAGAACACTTTTGGCTTGTTCAGAAAGATAGCACTTAACTTAGATTTTCCCCCTACAATATTCCTCAACCTTCAAATAGACAATTCTAGATAGATATAAGGAAGCAGCAGGTAATCAGCAATAAAGAATAGAAAACAGAATTTGAATCCAACCTTCCCTCCCCAAACAAGAGGGAAAAACGGGTTTGAAATCTTACACTTTAAAATGACATTTCGGAAATGGCTGTGTGAAACAATGAATTTGTGCAAAAATCCTTAAATCAGTACAAATCTCTATGGGAGCAACATTGGAAAGATGCTAACAATCATGAGCTATAGTTTGAGCAAAAGTAAACACTTTGAATCTGAATGGAAGGTTGGAAATAAATTAGAACAAAAATCACACATGTAAAACTTTGCAAAACGGTGGATTTCCACCTAAAACTAACCAAAAGGTTTTTAAGAGAAACGGGTGAAATACACTGATTTGGAGTGCGGTTGGATCAGGATGCTTCCCTTGGGTTTTTGGGATTTTTAGAATTTGAGGACGAGCTGCAAAGGAGTTCAGCAATGCATAGGCCTTGGCTTTGCAATGGAATCTGGAATCAGGATCAAGTACGATGAAGAAATCAGGAACAGGACGACACGCAGGAAATCAGGAAGAAAGTCAGGAATCAATGTGTCCTGTGTGCTGTCAGGTTACCTTATTTATCATGCCAAATGACATCACTACAGTATATGGCAGGGGCAGGCTTATTACCCACGCCCATAATGCTAGGATTGGGCAAGAGCATAGTTTCTGCCTTGCTCTTTGCTGATTGGATCACAAAAAAGGATGTCATGTTTTTGGGATGATTTTTACAATGACTAGAAACCTCCCCTAGCCAGTGGAACCAAAATATAATTTTACCACAAATATACATTTATACATTTATAACCTCTGAGAAAATCAGATACACAAGTTACAAATTTTGTGGGTCATATTTCAATCCAAACCCCAAGTCTGTGGGACCAGGTTTAGCATTTCTGCTACATTTTGGCAATTTTAACCATGAAAGATTTGGCCTAAAATTTCCCAACTTTGTACACAAATGTGCTTTTACACCTGAGATGTGTGTACAAAATCTTATGTTCGCAATATCAATACTTTCCACACAATCTGTTATTCTTTACAACTTCTGTTCCTTATGCAGTAACAACTTCTACCAAGTTTTCAAAGGAAGAGCATACAATTAGATTTAGAACTACAAACCTTTCATATTTTTCCTCATTCTTGCTGCAAAGTTAAATGTCTTGAAGTTCAGTTACAAAATAGGCTTTTTAAAACCAAAAGGAAGTCTATTGTCACTTAATCAGTTTTTTTTCTTTTCCCCAACAGCATGCAAATGTCAATTCCTTTGAAGCAGGATGAGGGGCCTCTCTTTTGATTGAAGTTTACTGCCCCTCACACTTGACAGATGAGAGCCTCAGCCTGCTATTGTCTCAGCCTGGAGCAAAGACGAATGTCTGATGACGACTTGGGAAGTCCCTTTGTCCTGGGTAATCAAAGCCTCCAAGTTAGCAATTAGCCTTTCCTGCTCCAGAAGTTTATAACATGTCATCCTTTCTCAGGGCTATCAACTGACAGAGCAAGTTTTTTTTTATATAGTTTGCCAATTTAGCCTGGATTTTAGCTTTGATTTTCTCTTTTTAAATCTTAACTTTAAACCTATAAAATTAAAACAGTTTATAAGTGCATTTTTAACAGTAACAAATACTTTTACACTTCTAAGTAATCATGCCTTTACACAACAATGCGCTAATAAAGAGGCGATTTTCCCCCTTCAGTTAGGAAAAAGCACATTTTACTATTTCTTTTAAATTCAGTTTCATCTTCAGCAAATATACACTTTCTGCAGCTATCGTTCTTTTCTTAAGTGCTGGAAATGTTTTGCAGCATGGATACAGTTACAGGCATCTATTCAGAGTCTTTCTCTCAACAGCTGATTCTTGATACTGTTGCAAAGAAAATAGACGCGTTTCCCGTGTAAAATGAAAACAAAGCCCTGGGTTGATTTTTCAAGGATACATTTGACAGGAGCTGTCATCCAAATGAGGCCTGGTTCCTCTGAGACACAATAAATGATCCTGGGCATTACAGGGCCTTTTTAATCACAGTGGTTCATGAGAATATTAATGAATTTATCACCAAGCAGCACTTTTAAGGTTGAGAAAGTGTCATTTTAAAGAGACATGTTGGGTTTTCAGCAAAATAATGCTGCCACTTTCACTTCATTCCATGTTAAAGGTTGCAGAGCACACTGGCACATTCCTGCAGTGAGTCTTCTGTTTTACCCCACCTGAAATGTGTGTGCAGCCATTTTCTGGTTATTACAAAAATGCTGTTTAAAGATCTTGGTGCGCACAGGAGCCAGTGCAGCCAGTTTGTGCTTCTTGCCCGAATGCAGCAAAGTGATGTAGCATAGCACAGCTGAGTGGGTCAAAATATCACACAGGAGAGGCTCCCTCTCAGGGGAGGAGGACTCCCGTTCCTGTGAGGAACTCCCTAAGACACCCATCCTGCTAGCATAAATGGGACTAATTGCTACAAAGGCTAATGTACCATATGGTATGCAGTGATTTTACTGAATTAAAAATAACGAATAACATTTTAATCTAAACCTTTTTTGGTGAAAAAAATACTGAATCTTTTAAAATATATATTTGGGGTGGTATAAGGGATTAAAGCAGGTGGGGAAGGGGTTGAGCAGGATTATAAACAAAGGGAAATGGGGGTGTGGAGGGGACCTCCTCAAATAAAAATATTGGTATTTTTTCAGTAAAAATGTGAAGAAGGGACTTTCACCTTTCTTCAAGGTCCTCCAACTCCACCCAAAGAACTTACATCACAAGATCGGTGTCAATATGATTTCTATTCCCAGACTGCCCCAACATCCAGCCCCTGCAAGCACAGCCAAAAAGAAACTCCATGAATATGCGAGAGTACCTGGATACAAATTCCACTTGTCCTCTCCAGAGCCCTCGGATTCGAGGACCTCGGAGAAAAACACACCTCTCCACCTTGCATAGGAGAAGGGTATGTGAGAACCCAATGGGTGTCTCACCTGCCAGCCCTCAGGGACTTGTCATCTAGGTGGCCAGGACACAGCCATTGAAATTTGGGTCCAGTTCCTGGGGGTGGACCTTTGCGGGAGGATCACCTTGGTGAGGGGTCTTTGGGGAGTGGGGTGTAACAGCCAGTGGCGAGACACAGTATTCCTCCCTTTCCCGTACCTATTATCCCTCCTATTTGATAGGATTCTCTCGTGTCCCAGCCCCCCCTTTCCAGACAAATACTGGGCTGAGGAAAAGGGCGACTGAGAATAAAAATGCTAACTTTTACACATCACATTGGCCTTGTCCCGCTAATTGGGTCAGGCAAAGTCAGGCACTTGACTCTAAGGGCCTCAATACACGGAAGGCGGTAATGGTTAACGGTCACCGTTAATGGTAACGGTGACCGTTAACCATTACCGCCTTACTACGAGGTCCCTTAGCGGGTTGGTGCTTTAACGCCTGCTTTTTGCAGGTGTTAAAAAGCAACCCGCTAAGGGACCTTGGTACTAATTACGGCACCGCAAAATTGCAGTGCCGTAATTAGCACCTTCCCCATTCCCATTATGCCCTATGGGGCAAAAATGGGAATGGGGAAGGGCAGTGGTGGAAGGGGGAATTACTGCCCCGCCAACCTTGGGATGGGGCGGTAATTCCCCTTTCCACCAAGGCGGTGCCGGTATTTTACCGGCATGGACCAAGGTGCTAATAGCACCTTGGTCCTCCACCTTCCGTGTAATGAGGCCCTAAGTGCATACATCTGATACC
The DNA here is from genome assembly GCF_040938575.1 of Ambystoma mexicanum. Lineage (NCBI taxonomy): Eukaryota > Metazoa > Chordata > Amphibia > Caudata > Ambystomatidae > Ambystoma > Ambystoma mexicanum. Next base: position 267,071,924 of record NC_090925.1, on the reverse strand, counting down.
AATTTGCTCTTCCCACACGGATAAAAGGCAGAACATAGAGACACACTCTGAGCAAGTTGGAACACGAGTAAGAGCAGAACTTCCAGGATGAAGGTGAACCTACTCGAGCCAAGCAGCAGACCGAGGTACGAGAGCCACGCGTGGAGAACCCCAGGACTCCTCTGCAGGAGGATGTTGCCCCCAAGAGTCTGCAAAAGCTACATGGAGAAGGCTAAGTCCCAATCAAGAAGGCTGCATTGTGTTTCAAGGACGCCAGCGACCATCCCATGTGAACGGCAGAGTTGGAGAGGTGATGCCAAGCCTGTGGTACTAACCTTGACTCGTAGACTGGAAGACATCAAAGACAAGAAAGAAACGCACACAGCAGGTGAGTTGGCAAGCAACATGAGAGACCACTGTGTGCTAAAGAAAAATTGTAGTGTCAACATTATATCACACAATTGAAGGCTGCATGCGTGTTGATGAGACTTGAAGAAAGGCAGCCCTATCAATTAACCTTGAAATAATGATAGCTGTAAAGTCAGCGATACTGAGTAACGGAGTGGTCTGGTGAAAGAAAGTAACCCACTTGAAGTCTCATTGAAAGGTGAACATTTGTAGCGATAAAGTGAATGATCTGTAAAAAGCAAAGTGATTGAAATTGACCCTGAGGAAAGGGGAAAGTAAACCGTGAACATTGAACTTTGGTACATAATACAGTGGACTATCCAGACCAGAAAGCACTGGGGCAAATTACAAAAGACTGTAAGTTGAATGCTGGAAAGGTAAAGTGGTCCTGCGAAGGTCTATAGAAAAAAAGCCATTCACATTCGAAAGTCTTCAACATCAGGAAACGGCCCGAGCCCGACTGAGGGAGAGAAAAGGTATAATAAGTTAGGGGAAGAGAACCCCTAAAGGAGGTGAATTAGGCTTGTGGAGCGGAACCCCTGCAAGTGTTTTCTTTTGAACTGTTTGCTTTGAAAAAGTCAGAGCGCGACTGAGGGAGACCGATGTGAATTTGTGATGTGTAAGGTCAGAGCCCGATTGAGGGAGACCGGCGTAAACTTTTTGGTGAACTTTTGCTTTGTGAGGTCCGAGCCCGACCTGAACTGTTTGGTGAACTTTTGCTTTGAGATGTCCGAGCCCGATTGAGTGAGACTGACCAGAACTGTTTGGTGAACCTTTGCTTTGAGAGGTCTAAGCCTGACAAAGGGGTACCGCTGTGAAATTTTTGGTGAAATGTGTTTTTGAACATTGGAAAGCAAGACTTTAATGTGGAAGGCCAGGCTCAGATCCACTTCTTGAACTGCCTTTGTGTTAAGAGCCTGAGCCAGAGCATGTCATCTCACCAACAGGGACCAACCTTACCTTGTGTTAGGTCCAATGTGGGGAGGAGAGCCATCTTTATTCTTTATATCTCAACACTAACTTTGCATACATATTCTCCTTTTTACACTTTAGTACATGAGATAGGGCAGTGTACGAAAACTGAGGGCTTTCTCACTTATGGACCCCAGGGGTTGCACCAGTGTGGGAGGATCACCTGAGCAGGGTGTCCTTGGGGACAGTTGGAGGAAAACCCTTGGGAGAGACACAGTATTCCCTCCTTTCTGGTAATCCCCTACCTGACACTTCCTCCACCTTTATAGGTTGCTATGAATCCTGTACCGTTACCCCCTCCCCAATTCCAACAGGTACTAATATTAAAGTGAGGTGTAAGAGAAGAAATTAAATATTATTTCATTATTTAATTAAATTATTATTATTAAATATATCCCTATCTGACATCCCCACAGTCACTATGGGACATTATTATCTAAAACTCATTCACCTACAACCACACATCTGCCCCCTTCAACCAGATAAACACCTGCAGAAGTGTCCCTCCATCATTAGGGAAAACTACAACTCCCATACTTCCTCCCCATTGCCTTCTGTCAAACCCACTGGGCTGAAGGAGAAGAAGAACAGAGCTATGAAGATTGCCCATAGGAACCAATGTACCATGGATTCCTATGGGCAGTCTCCATCTTGTCACATTAACGAGGACAGGCAGAGTCAGGCCTCCCTTTTCAACCACCCATACCTGACTCCAATTAATACTCCCTGTCAATATAAAAGGTGGAGCACTGAGACACAGTTTGAGTGAGCTGGGGATGCAGTGTGGACCAGAGGAGCTGAAGAGCAGAGGAAAGTGCTGAAAGACCTCTGGAGAGTCTGAAAGGGAGCTGTGGGCCAAGTTGCGGATCCTTTGTTGTTGAAGGGCTGCAGCAGGGCTGAGGAGCTGTGCCTTCCAAGAGCCAAAGAGGGCAGATCATATCCTACTGACTCTGTCCACAGAAGTATTCATTTACCCTGGGAATATGAAGGGGAGCCCAGGTACCTGAGGGGTAGGTGGGACGAACCTGACCTCGACCCAGAGAGCTCCAGAGAAGTTGCTCGACAAAGCCTCCTTAACCGGATGAGTCTCATGGCAAGAGATAGGAAATCCCAGTGTGTGTGGTTGGAGCGGGAACCTGAGCATAGGATTTGTGAAAGAAAGCAGGAAATAAAAGGCCATGAATGACATTCTGGGACTCGAAGTTATTTAAATTAAGTGAAATTGAACTGTAAAATAAAGTAACAGAGTGGTCTGGCATAAAACAAAAGTATGCCCATTCGAAAGATGCTGTGAGAGAAATTGTGTTTGAAAGGGGTCTGAGCCCTGAATGAGGGAGACCCAGAAATGATGTTTGAACGGGGTTTGAGCCCAAACGAGGGAGACCCAGAAATTGTGTTTAAAGAGAGACATTCTTTGTTTAAAGCCAAGGCTGAAGAGAGCCCGAGAAGATGGTGCAAACTGTTTAATCTTGGCAAATATTTGTGTATATGCCTACGAGAACCATAAGGCATAGCAAACGCTAAAAAATAAAGCTATGGGGAGGGAACCCAGAGAAAGTAAAGTGAAACAGTTTGAGCCCGAAAGAGGGGTACCAAGCAAAGAAAATGAAAGTTTAATGGCTGGGTCTGTTTAAGGGGGCCTATAGAGACTTAAAATACCTTTTCCTTTGGAACTTTTGTGTTCATGCTGAAGAGCTTGGAACTTTTGTGTTGGTGCTGCAAAACAAAGGGAATTGACCTGGACTTTTGGAAAGGGAGACCCGAGAGGTCAAAACCCTGAACTTTGAGATAGAGTACATGAATTCAATGCATGCTATGGAGAGCTATGCCAGCTACCCCAGGTGTACTCACATAGCAGAGTGTTCCCATACGTCAAGTGCTCCACCCCACCTATGTGTTATACAACGTGGGCAAGAATCTGCTGATGCCATTCTGTCATCCTTTTGTTTCCCACTGATTTTCTGTCTGTGTTACATTTCCCAATTTCACTTGTATGGTATTAGTGTGAGAGGAGGCAGCAGTTTTCTAGTTTAATTGTTATTCTTTTGGACTAACGACAGACTCAGATTGGTTTCTTTTTAGATGGTACAGTGTGCTCCCATCTTTAGTATTACGTCAAGGCAGGAGTTCTTCCAGCCCCCTTTTGATGTAAAAAAAAACTGGTGATTTGTAACTTTTTGTTCTCGCCCTTCTTGTGATACCATGTCTGCCTCACAGCAGGCATTCGGTTTTTGTTGGTATAGGACATTTCGATTTGACAGACTCAACTAGGACTGTTTTTTGTTTATTATTTGATGGCCGAGACTACTCCCATCTTAGCTATAGGGCAAAGTATGAGTTTTTCCAACCCCATTGAAACTTCAATAAAGGTTTTGCAAATTGTATCTTTTGTGTCAGTGTCATACCTATGATACCGTGCCTCCCTTACAGCAAAAAGAGAGAGGGTCAATGGGTGAACAAACATAGGGCTGGTCTAGCAGGCTGAACAAGAGGTTGTAGAGTAAGGGCAGCAGCATGGAGGCCAGGTGTACATTTGCTGGGCGCATGGAGTGGAGAGTGCACAGAGATTGGGATGAATCAACTTCTGGGCACCAGTGGTCATGGGGTGAATATCGGTTTCTAAACCATCAATCAGCCCCACACCTCCAGTACACCAGAAGGGATCCAATCAGATTGGAAACACAAGCAAATTATAAACCCCCTTGTCCACTTTTGGTAACGTGGGCGGAATGGCAGGCTTATCTCTGAAAGGTTGTGGATCCTTGGTTAGTTGCAACACAGCGAAAATACAATTATTCCCCAATGATATAAGGGACTGTCCAGTCAAGGTTGTATCAACAATATCTCCTTTATTTATATCACAACAGACAGTTCTAGTTAAACTATAAAATAGACAGTATGATATGATGTGGCATTTATAACACGCCTGTACACAAGTATTTCTAGATGCAACAAGGCAAGAAGAGGGAAACAAAGGGAGGACAAAATAACGATCTTACTAGGCCTTGTGTCATTCAGATCGTGCAAGTGCGGGGAAGATGGAAGGGGAGAAGTGCCAGGGGGCAGGGGAAGGGGGAAGTGCACTTAACTCACAAGTGCAGCCAGCGGGTGGCTCATAAGTGCAGAGAGAAGGGACTGTAGGGTTGCAGATACAGACCCATAAGTGCTGGGGAGCCCAGAGGCAGTGCAAGGGCAACTGGGCATTCAGGAGCCTGGGTCCGAGTTCAGAGGGTGACCAGGTGACCAGTGCGCGGAGCAGTCAGGTGCATTCAGCAGGGGAGAGGAAGAGAGTTGCTTCCGGAACCGGAGGTGGTTTTGCTCAAGTTTGAGAGAGGCAGGGAAGCTGTTTCAGAGGGGGGCCCTGGCCGAGGAGATAGATCTGCCCTCAACTCTCTGCTTGGAGAAGCGTCTGACCCTCAGAGAGTTGAAGGTGGATGAGCGGAGAGCTCATGGACAAAGATGCTTTTGAAGAGAAAGTTGGAGGTAGAGCGGTCCCGGTCCCCAGAAAGCCTTGTGGACGATGCAGAGGGTCTTGAAGTTGAGCCTTGCAACCACAGGGAGCCAGTGAAGAGATTTCCGAGCTGGAGGGATACAAAACCTGGGCTTGAGGCCAAGGACAAGTCTTGCAGTCCTGTTCTGGATAAGTTGTAAAGGTCGAAGAGTAGAGGCAGGAAGAATTAGAAAGAGGCTGTTGCATGCAATAGTCCTGCCTAGAGAGGACCAGAGCTCTAGAGACAGAGAGCTTCTGGGGAAAGTGAGAAAATGAAGAATACCTCTGAGGAAGTGCAACTGATAGTTGGACTTCTTAGAGACATCAGAGATGTGAGGAGAGAAGGATGTGAGGAGAGAAGGAGAGGGTGGTGTCAAAGCCTCACAGGAGGAGCAGGAAGAGGGCCCAGAGTGAGCAGCCAGAGATAGATAGAAAAGGAGTGAGCGTGTCTCCCAATGAGGAGGATCTCAGTTTTACTGGCATTAAGGCACAGATCATTGGTCGGCACACCATTCCTGAATTGCAGCCTTACTCTGTGCCACATGGATGCACTCTGGATAGTGACAGGAGGGTAGTCGGTATGGTTAATAACCATAACAGTTTAAGGTTTCTTGGCTTCAGCACAAAGGAAGCAATGGGTCTTAAAATGCCTCTAGAGGCCTTCTGGGAAGGACCAGCGGGACAGAACCCCAGTGTACCTTGTGCTGTAGGTTTCCTTGGTGCTCGATAGGGTCACGTCGGCTTCAGGGCGCTTTGCAGGCTTTTGCGGCAGAGATCAAGATGGGAGTCAGCTGTGGTTATCAGGTGGCAAGACGGTTCGGTGAGCAAAGCTGGATGAATGGCTGCAGGCTGAACTACACAATGGCTCAGGTCAAGAATCATTGTCTCAGTGCTGGTCTGCGGTTCTAAAGCACTTCTCGAGACGTCTTGGATGTCTGAATAACTGTGGCTTGACGGTCAGTGTTGCAATCGGTTGTAGCTCGAGGAACTTGACTGCTTCGAAAATGTCCTTTAAGGCAGACGTCAGTAGATGCTTGTTGAGGCACTTCTCCCAGCTTCTTCAAGGGGCTTGTGTCATTCTTTAAGGCAGACAGCCCAAAGCTGAGGAGTGTGTTGCAGGCAGCTGCCTTGTTCTTGATTTCGAGTTCTGGGACCTTCTGGCACTTACACCAAGGAAGCTTGCTGCAGAGCCTAGCAGTACACGCTGTGTGCTGACTGGATATTTATTTATTTTTATTTATTTGTTTATATATGGCACCAGAAACCCACAGGCATCGGGCGCCAGCAAAAACACAGGGAACAACACAATAAGAAAACAGGACTGGCAGAAGGGGATTAATGGAGTCTTCATGAAAAAGCAATGTTTTCAGTTGTACCGGTTCTGGAGCGGCTGGAGGGTTCTCTTGGTTCGGTATCTCCCTCTGTTCCCTGAGAGATGTTTAGGAGAGGGATCTTGCTTCCCTCTTTGGAGATCCTGGCCTTCTTTCACTGGCGGAAGATGTAAGGCAGACTGTACCTTCAGCCAGGGTCCAATATGAGTTCTCCTTGCAAATTCTTCAGATGATCTACCAAAAGAGGGCTCAGCCCTCTTTTAAAGCCAAACGGGCCACATGGATTAGTGTTGGCTACACTTACCTTAATGAACCAATCCAGGGGTCCCTATCAACAATCTACTGTATTCATGAGGTAATAACCAGAGTACTTTGCAGCAGGAAAGGTAAAGGGGTGAAAACATGTGATACTATTTCCCACCCATCTTCCTGTCTGTTGTGGATCAAATAGTCTCTCTGGTTAATGGATCTCTCTGTGGTTCCTGTTTAAAGGAGCAGGTCTCCATTGAAGCTGCTGCAAGACCAGACTCTCTGGCTCCTGAAAACCACATTCTCAGACTTTATGAATGGGGTCTTCCTGCAGGGTGAACTACTGTTAATGGTATCCAGTCATTTTACTGAAAACATTCAGAGTGGTAGGTTTCACTGAAGTAAAAAATACAGAACAAATACAGAATATTTTAAATAGATATATCTATGGTAGTGAAGTAAGGGGTTAAAATGGGTGGGGATGGGGTTAAAAGGGTAGAAAAACACCGGAGATGGGGACAGCCCCCAAATCAAAATTTGGTATTTGTTCTGTATTTTTTACCGCTGTAAAACTTACCACTCTGAATTTTACTTTGGTATAATCACATATAAACCTATAAATATGCAGTCCCAGATATAACTGCTCGCTGTCATAGATACTGAGGGTGGGAGCTGGCTTTAGGTTGACATTTACATATGAAAGGTTGTTGGGTCTTCCTGTCTCCTTTGTTACCCTCTGCAGCCAGGTCCCATGTGGGTCTGTTTGAATTAGCCTCTAATTGGTATGTAAATCGCCGCCACCAGTTTCAGGGCCCAACACAAGAGCAGGACAGGTCCATGGAGCATGTGCGGGGTGCTTTGAAACACAATTTACCTGATGTATAAGCACCTTACAAATGCACAATAAAAAATACATTTGTTAGTTAATCACGTGGGCAGAAGCCATATCAGGGGGATGATTTGGTCCTCCCCCTTCTGGAGATGCATCGTGTACCCCTGGCTGTCATATCCCAACTAAATATGCCTGTAGGCTGTGTCCTCCCAGAGTGCACAGGTCTATGCATTTGTTGTGCTGTGAGCATAGGAAAATGTGTGTGGATTAGGCCCACACATTTTTCTTGAGGTTGGTCTGCCATCATTCAATTTAATTAAAAATATCAAAAGCCCTGAATTCTTCACATGCTCCCCAGCCTCATCATGTGAACAGCCACTCTACTGAGAGTCTGGTTCTTCATCTAGGTGAAAATACCGGCTGAGGCCATCTGCTTCTATGCTGGGAGCCTTGCTTGTGCTGGATGTTGTCCATAGCTAATCCCTGTAGGGATATGGCCCAACGCTCCCTCCTTTCTTTCTGCTTCCCTTGATTTCCTCCCTCCACTCCCTAACCACCCCACTCTCACCCTTTCCCCTCTCTCCTCCTTCTCCTCCCCACCTCTACTTCTCCCTCACATTACCACTGCTCTACTCTCCCCATTCCCGTCAGTTTAATTGCTCTTCCTACTAGTTTGTTGATTGATTCATATCTGTAATTTGCTTCTACCGTTATATTGTTTTATGTTTTATGTACCAAGTTGTTCAATTATGCAGCGCTTTGGTGTGAAGCACTATATAAAGAAATAAATACAAATACAAACGCAAAAGCTTAGGGTTCTCCCCTTGCACGGCCATTAACCACCAAAGAGGGCGGCGGTCTGTTTGGATAGAAAAGTGCAACCCAAAGATGTAGGGTTTCAGCTTATTTACAGCCCACACAACTGTTTAAACCCCTTTTTCAATGATGGTCCAGTTCCTTTCCCTTTTTGTCAATCACCTGCTAATGCAGGCGACAGGTTGCTCTACCCCTTGAGAGTTCATCTGTGCTAACATTGCTCCAATCCCAAAATCACAGGCTTATGTCTGGATAAGGAACTCCTGACCATAGGCTGGCACTTTCAGAACTGGGGCCCTGCACAATCCATTCTTTAAATCCTGAAAGAAGGTTTGACAGGCAGGGGTACAAGTTACCTTCTTTGGCATTTTCTTGGATGTTGCATCATTCAGGGGCATTGCAATGGTCCCATACCCCTTGATGAATGATCGTTAGTACCCGGTGAGACCTATAAAGGATCTCACCTGTGTCTGTGTGGTTGGGATGCCCCAATCCTTCACAGACTGGAATTTCGCTTCAAGAGGTTGTTTCTTACCTCCACCGACCAAGTGGCCTAGGTAAGTCACTGTGCCCTGCGCTATCTAGCACTTCATGGCCTTGATAGTCAGGCCTCTGTTATGCAGCGCCTGAAGGACTTGTTTCAGGTGGAATAAGTGATTGTTCCAGGTGTGGCTGAACACTGCAATGTTGTCTAAATAGGTGACACTGAGGTTTTCCAATCCAGACAAAACCTGTTTAGTCATTCTCTAGAAAGTGGCTGGGGCATTCTTCAATCCAAAGGGCATCACAGTAAACTGATAATGTCCTTCTGGGGTTGAGAAGGCTGACCTCTCTCTCTCTCCATCTGTCAAGCCGACCTGCCAGTACCCTGCCGTGAGGTTGAAGTTACTCATGTACTTGACAGCGCCAAGCTTGTCAATGAACTCATCTTCCCGAGGAATAGGGTGAGCATCTGTCTTTGTGACAGAACTGAGCCCCCTCTAGTCCACAAAAAAGTGGACTTCAGTCTTCCCACCACTGCTCATTTTAGGTACCAGTACCACTGGGCTAGCCCAAGGGCTGCGGGATGGATCTATCACTCCTAGGGACAGCATCATGGAAATGTTCTCCTTGATGGTGTCACTGACGTGATCGGACATCTGGTGAATCCTACTCTTCACCGGCTTACTGTCTCCTGTGTCCACATCATGAGTGCACCAATCTGTGCGACCTGAAGTCAGCAAAAACAGCGACAGTCTGTCAATTGCTATTCAAACAGGTCCATTGCAAGGTTGACACCTTCAACTGACCCAGCTGTGGCTTCAATGTGCAGGAGGTCTGGGAGGAGGTCGGTCTCCTCCTCACTCTTTCCATCTGTCACTAACACCATGACCAAGTCACCCCGGCTATAACAGGGTTTTAGCCGGTTGATGTGAAAGACCCTGCACATCTGTTTGGATCCTTTCACATCAATGAGATAATTTACCTCACTGACTTTTTCCAGCACACATTAAGGCCCGGTCTACTTATCCTGAAGGGCACTGGGTTTGACAGGCTCCATAATCCACACCGACTAGCCTGGAGTATAGACTGTCATTGTGGCTTTCTGGTCATGCCAGCGCTTCATCGGCTCCTGGCTTTAGATTTTCATCAACTGTTCCGTGTACTGTGTCATTCTAGACTGAAGGCCAAGTACATGGTCCACCACCTCTTGTGTGGGGGATGAGGGGGTGCACTCCCATCCCTCTTTCACTAGACTGAGGGAACCTCGTGCAGGGTGTCCAAACAGAAGCTCAAAGGGGTTAAACCTTACTCCGTTCTGTGGCACCTCCCTGTAGGCGAACGAAAGGCATGGCAGGAGAATATCCCATGTTCTCCTTAGGTGCTCTTCCAAGCCACCTATCATGCCTTTCAGGGTCATGATGATCCACTCAACAAGCCCATTTGTCTGTGGATGGAAGGATGTATAGAACCCGTAGGTGACTCCATACTCCTCCCACATAGCCTTCATATACTTTGATATGAAGTTTGATCCCTTGTCAGAAATGACTTCCTTGCGGAAACTAACACTGAAACACTCACCTGGTATCCACGAGGACGTCACTCAGCCTGTTCTGACCTCTTACGACCTCGAACCCTTCCCTGGAGTCTACTCGACTGGAGACGCGGCCTTGTTTTCTTGGAAAGTGTGCTCTCCGTCCTGCTTTCAGCGCAGGGGCACGTTGATTGATGCGGGCTCGTTGCTGCCTAGTTACTTCACTGGCAAGAGTCCGACAGGTAAGTATAATGAGTCTTTTGAACAGTTCTCTAACTTCGTTCCTTTCCTTCCTTAGATGATGGCCGGCGTCCGGGGATGGCGACGTGCTGCTGAGATGAGTAGCGCTGAAGGTGAGTGAGAGCACGATGTGCGATGCAACCCTTTAGTATTTGTATTGAACTGAGTTCTTTTTCTGTGTCTTTTAGGTGCCGCAACATTTTCAGCGTGGATACCGGTTATGAAGAAGAAATGCGGTGAGTAAGCGCGATATGCGGCGCCTCTAGATGTTTCCACGCTAACCTGGAGTGTCTTTTCCGTCTTACAGATGGATGAGAAGTTCCGGAGACAGAGTTCCCCCAGAGCGGCTGGGATTCAGGTAAGCATTTGAAGCTTGTACAGTCTTTAAAAATAAGCAAAGATTTGCTGAATGCTTACTAATGCCTTTTTTCTGTTCTTTTCCCTTTTCCTTAGGAAGCGGCGTGCCGGGATGGGAATGACACCGCCGAAGATGCCCGCAGAACAGAAGGAGCGATGAATGGTGGGCAGAAGCGCCGCAAGGTAAGGCTGTTCCTAACGGTGTTCTTGTTCTTGCAGGAGCTGAGCGCAGAAGAAAGATGCAGGCCTACTGGAGACCGATCCGAACACGGTGAGTGTCACGCTGCAGGTGCAGAAAACACAAAGCATGTTTCTCAGCCTGGGCGCTGCTTAAATAGTCTCTGGGTATTCCAGGTGTCTCTGGGCTGAACCACACCCAAAAGACTAGACTGCACATGCAGTTCTGGGAACCGAATATGTGGGGGCATCCATCTTGTCCCCATCAATGCAATACAAGTCCAATCCCCAATGTTATCCTATGCGAGTGAGTGAGTCTGGTGCCACAAGTGCCAAGTCTGACTCCAAGTGGGTCTTTGGAGGGATGGAGAGGCCCCTGAGGGCCATGTAGGTGATTGTGGCCTGGCTCCAGCCTGACATCTTGGAGGGCTGGGGACATGTGGGGCAGGAATCATGACATCACTCCCCCCCAAGACCCCTCTCAAGGTGGCTCTTCTGTCTGGTCCTGGTTTGTTTGGATGGTTTTGATGAAATCGTCTAAGCAAGTGAGGTGCATGGATGTACTCACAAGGCTCCCATGTCCTGTCTTGTGGAACATACCCCTTCCAGTCTACTCAGTAGTATAATTTGGATCTGACGTACTTTGAATCCAGGATGTCCTTGACTTTGAATTCTGGCTCCCCGGCGACTACTACTGGCTGCGGAGGCGTTACTACCCGAGTCTCAGGTTGAACAGGTTTAAGGAGAGACACGTGGAACACAGGATGAATCTGCATGTTTGACGGCAGAGCTAGCCTGACCGCCACAGGATTTATCACAGAGGTGACAGTGAATGGACCCAGGTATCTTGGACGGAAAGTTCGGGTTCCTTTAATGGACACGTGTTTAGACGCCAGCCAGAGTGGGCTCATTACACGGTAGGCGATAAGGGTTTACCGGTGCGGTATTTTACCGGTACCGGTAAACCCTTACCGCCTTACTACGAGGTCCCTTTGCGGGATGGAGAATTTAATGCCTGCTTTTTGCAGGCGTTAAAAACCAACCCGCAAAGGGACCAGGGAGCTAATTACGGTACCGCAATTAGCGGTGCCGTAATTAGCACCTTCCCCATTCCCATTATGCCCTATGAGGCAAAAATGGGAATGGGGAAGGGCAATGGGGTAAGGGGGAATTACCGCCCCACCAACCTTGGAATAGGGCGGTAATTCCCCTTTCCACCAAGGCAGTGCTGGTATTTTACCGGCATGGACCAAGGTGCTAATAGAACCTTGTACCACCGCCGTCCATGTAATGAGGCCGAAATTTGTCTCCCACTTGGTAGGGGGCCTTTGCTCGGTGTTGTACAGCAAACTTCTTTGGGCGATTCTTAGCTTGAAGTAGGTGTTCAGCTGCCCTTTTAAAGGTTTGAGAAATGGTCGTGGGCAAGGTTTTGACTGCTGGCATTTCCATGGTTGTAGGAACGTCCAACTCAAGGGTGTCTGCCCAGTGCTGGTGTGTAGGGAATTATTATAAGCAGATTCTGCTATCCATAATAGGTCGAACCAACTTCCTTCAGCTTGGTGTAACATGCAACGCAGATACTGCTCGAGCGTCTGATTTGTCCTCTCAGTTTGACCATCCGTTTGGGGATGGTGACTGGTGGATAGCCGGATGTCGTTCTGGACCATAGAGCAGCATTTTCTCCAGAAGTTAGATACGAATTGAGTACCTCGGTCTGAGACCAAAACTGAAGGAAACCCATGGAGCAGAACGATACCTTCAACAAATACCTTTGCCAGAGTGGAAGCATTTGGGAGCCCCTTAAGAGAAATGAAATGTGCCATTTTTGAAAATAGGTCCACGACCACAAGAATAGTGTTAAACCCTTGACTGGGTGGTAAGTCAGTAATAAAATCGAGGGACAACGTGTGCCATGGTGCTGGTGGGATTTCCAATGGTTGTAATAGCCTAGCCGGTTTCTGCTTGGATGACTTGTTTTGAGCACACACTCCACAAGATAGGATGAATTGGATAATGTCTTTACGCCACATGGGCCACCAATAATTTCGTTTTACCTTGGGTAGGGTTTTAGGGATTCCGGGGTGGCCCTCGATCAAGGAATCATGATAACCGGACATGACTTGTTCTCGTAGTTCTTGGTTTGGTAAGAATAAACGATTCCTGAAGTAGGGCAACTGATCTTTTATCATGTAATTTTCTCCTTGTGCACTCCACGCTTGTAATTGCTCCGGACTCATCAGGTTTTGGATTTCTTCATGTCATTCTTTCTGAGTTATGGTTGCTGCGATTCCTAGGAGCTTGTCACTCGGGATGATTGCTATTGGGCCAGGGGTCTGATACCCTTGCTCTTCCACCCCCATACGGGAAAGGGCATCGGCCTTCCCGTTTTTCAACCCTGGTCGAAATGTAATCACGTAGTCATATTCAGCAAAAGAAAGAGCCCAACGTAGTTGTCGTGAGGATTGGGCCTTTGCCGTTTTTAGGTACTGGAGGTTCCGGTGGTCAGTTATTACGGTGATTGTGTGTCTGGCGCCATAGAGGTAGTGCCGCCATGCCTTAAAGGCTGACTTAATGGCCAGGAGTACTTTGTCTGTGATAGCGTAATTGAGTTCAGGGGGTGTAAATTTACGCAACCAGAAGGCAACAGGATGTAACTGGCCCGTTTCGGGGTCTTTTTGTGAGAGGACGGCTCCCATAGCCATGCTTGAGGCGTCCGTTTCCACCAGGTATGGGAGATCAGGGCGAGGGTGGCGTAAGATTGGGGCAGATGTGAATCTTGCTTTGAGTTCCTGGAAAGCTTCCTTGGCTTCTGTTGTCCACTGGAACTTTTTGTTGCTTTTCCTTAGCAATGACGTGATGGGATGCACGATTTGCGAAAATCCTGGGATGAACCGGCGGTAGAAGGTTGCAAAACCCAGCATACTTTGAACCCCCTTGAATGAATTTGGGGATGGCCAGTTCAGGATAGCATCTACCTTGTGTACATCCATTCAGATTCCATTCGGGCTGAGAATAAAGCCCAGGAATTCCACCTCAGAGACATGGAATGAGCACTTTTCGAGCTTGGTGTAGATCTAGTGTTGACGGAGTTTCTCCAATATGGATCAGACGTGTTTAACGTGGGCCTGCTTTGATGCGGAATATAGTAGAATATCATTGATGTACACTAGAGCACAGACATCAATCAATTCCTGTAGGACATCGTTCATGAAGTATTGAAATGCTGCAGGCGCGTTGCAAAGGTCAAAGGGCATTACTTGATATTCGTACAAGCCGTATTTGGTGCGAAAAGCAGTTTTCCATTCGTCCCCCTGTTTTACGCGAACAAGGTGATATGCCCCCCTCAGGTCTAGTTTTGTGTAGATTTGGGCATCCTTGACTTGATCCAGCAATTCAGGGATCAGTGGCAGGGGTAGCGGTTTCTTATGGTAGTCTGGTTCAGTGCGCGATAGTCGATGCACATTCTCAAGTCTTCCTCCTTTTTCGGTACGAAGAATAGAGGACTGGCTGCTGGAGACTTCGAGGGACGGATGAACCCGTTGGCCATGTATTGGTCAATATAGGCCTTCAGGTGCTAGTTTTCTGGTTCCGTGAGTGCATAAATTCGCCCACAAGGGATTTGTGCGCCGGGTATCAGGTCGATTTGGCAATCGTATGGTCTATGCGGTGGCAGGGTATTAGCCTGTTCTTTCTGAAAGACATCTTGAAAGTCCTGGTATTCACTTGGTAGGGTGCCGATTGCCACAGTCGCAAGCGTGGAGGTTCTGGTGTCTATTGGTTGTTTCTCTTGGCGATAACATGTGTGGGCGCAAGTCTCAAGAAAGGCCAATTCTTTTGCTCGCCAATCAATTCGAGGATTGTGAGCTACCAACCATGACATACCCAAAATCAACCAGAACTGTGGTGCCTTAATGAGGTTGAAAACGATAGATTCTTGGTGTCCATCCAGGCACAGAAGGGTTAAAGCTGCAGTGCATTGGGATACTGGACCAGAAGCTATTTCCGTGCCGTTGACAGTGATAACAGTGTCGGTGGTTGATTTAGGGCGTAACGGAAGCCCCATCTTTGCCGCAAGATCCTGGTCGATGTAATTCCCAACAGCTCCACTGTCAATGTACGCTCTTACTGCGTGCATCCGTGATGGTTGTTGGTGATTGATCAAGACCACAGATAGTGCAAAATGGGAGGTCTGTAGTTCATTTTCTTTGCTCGACAAGTGGACCCCTACACTTGCCGGGCTGGGGAGTTTTCGACAGGTAAGTATAATGAGTCTTTTGAACAGTTCTCTAACTTTGTTCCTTTCCTTCCTTAGATGATGGCCGGTGTCCAGGGATGGTGACGTGCTGCTGAGATGAGTAGCGGTGAAGGTGGATGAGAGTGCGATGCGCGATGCAACCCTTTCGTATTTGTATTGAACGGAGTTCTTTTTCTGTGTCTTTTAGGTGCCGCAATGTTTTCAGCATGGATGCCGGTTATGAAGAAGAAATGCGGTGAGTAAGCGCGATATGCGGCGCCTCCAGATGTTTCCACGCTAACCTAGAGTGTCTTTTCTGTCTTGCAGATGGATGAGAAGTTCCGGAGACAGAGTTCCCCCAGAGCGGCTGGGATTCAGGTAAGCGTTTGAAGCTCGTACAGTCTTTAAAAATAAGCGAAGATTTGCTGAATGCTTACTAATGCCTTTTTTCTGTTCTTTTCCCTTTTCCTTAGGAAGCGGCATGCCGAGATGGGAATGACACCGCCGAAGATGCCCGCAGAATATGAAGGGCAGGAATCATGACAAACACGGGTGAATATCCCAATCAGAGACTTTGCAACCACAGGGGCTTTGATGCTCCTTAGAGTGACAGCCGCATGGTCTACCACCACCAAGATGTATCTGTTCCCTGAGCTGGTTTGTAAATCCAAAGGACCCACAATGTCCATGCCTATTCTCTTGAAAGGCTGCCCAACCACGGAGAGTGGAATTTAGGGGGCCTTTGTGGCACCACCTTACTTGAGAGAAGCCTGACAAGTCGGGCAGGACAGGACAAATGCCTTAATTTGTACACCAAACTGCGTCTGGTAAATGTGCGCAGACAGCCGGTCTGATGTCTTGGTCTCTCCCAAGTGACCCGCTAAAGGAATTTGGTGCGCCAAATCCAAAAGGAACTTTCTGTGGCATTGGAGGATCACCAACCTTCTGGTGCCATCACCATCAGTGTCTTTTTGCTCACTGCACAGGAGGCCCTCCTCCCAGTACTCTTTGCCCTGAGTGGGAGACTCTGTCTGGGCTTTGAAGAAGTCAGTCTGATGTGGGCCCCCAGCTGATGGAAACTCATCCAGCTTGTGCAGGCTCTTCATATCTGAGCCTGAGCTCACCTGGTCCACCACCTCAGGTTCCTGCAGTGCACCAGGCAAATCTGAAGTCACTGAGTCCCTTGCTTCCTGAGTCCTCAGTGGCTACTGGCCCATCTCCTGAAGGAGTAGGTGACTCAGCAATCCGTGGAACTGGACCAGCGGCTACTGGCCATGCCGGTCCCTCCAACAAGTCTTTTGGAAACACTCCAAGCCCTTAGGCGCTGAGAGCCTTCAATGTGGCAACCTCTTTGGCACTCAATCCACTAGCCGCTGCGACTATCTCTGTGTCAGGAAGATCATTACCCAACAGATATGGGACAGGGATGGAGTCATTCACTCACCTCTCCACGGCGCTGGGTCATTTCACCTCACCAGCTGAACTCTTCTCTTGCCAAGGGACATGTACTCTTTCTGTCAAACCTACTGGTGCTACAATCAGGCCCATCAATATGCTGGCCTGGCTGTACCCACTGCCGGGTGACAGCAGTGAGGCTAGCCAAGGTGGCTCTGACCATAGAGGTTTTGTGTCCATTGATATACACTGTTTTTGTTACTCCAGCTCCTCTCCTCCAGCAGGAGCATTCTAGCTGCTACCCTGTTAAGAGCCGGAACAATTACAGGGCCACTTAGAGGCGGTGCCGAGGCCTGGGACCTGAGAGATGCTGCACTAGCCCTTGACCTCACTGACACTCTAGAGTGTTGAGAAACCACGCTTGCCCCCCAGATGGATAGTTGGCGAGGAACACTGCTCATGTTGTCTTCCTCGTCATCTTCCACTACCCCTCCCAGTAGGTCTCCCTCATTCGGGTGCACAGGGCTAAGCCTGTCCCCTGCGGACTTCTCCCCAGCCGCCCTCGCTTCTACCCAATCTTGGGGGCTGGTCAGCAGCTCAGGTTTATTAACCTTGGTGCTGTGGGGAAGGCCCCTCTCTTGACATAGGACACACAGGACACCCTTGCTCATGCCTTTCATAGTCTCTATATCAAGATCCATGATTATTACAGATACCTAGCAGTGTTCTAAACGTTGCCTGCAATAGTACTTCTATTGTTGGGTGACTTAGCTGTGCACAAGGCTCCAACTAGATCGACCACCTGCCACCAATATGGCGAATCAACTTCGAAGGGCACCAGTAGTGCAGGGGTGAATATCGGTTTCTAAACCATCAATCAGCCCCACACCAGGATGGATCCGAACATATTGGAAACACAAGCAAATTATAAACCTCCTTGTCTAATTTTGGTAATGCAGACAGAACGGCAGGCTTATCTCCAAAAAGTCCTGGATCATTAGTTAGTTGTAACACAGCGAAAATACTAATACCCAATGATAGAAGGGGCTGTCCAGTCAAGGTTGTATCAAAAATATCTACTTTATTTATAACACAACAGACAGTTTTAGTAACACTGCAAAATACAACACGCCCTGTAAAGGAATGCAGAGGACAGTGTGATGGATCCTATGGAGTCCTGACTAAAACCCTATCTAAAGTCTCCTCTAAGGTGGCATAGGAAAGGCAGACGCTTCCTGATCCTGAGCCTTACCCTGGGGGCGGTGTTAGCAAGGAGGATCTCCTGGGAGGAGATGTGCCCCAGGGAGACAGGAGGACTTCATAGCATGAGACACAGTACTTGTCTGCCAGAAGGACAGGAATATCATTAATGCCAGCACATTTAATGGCATGCTGTCAAAGAGAACGGTTGTTTCCTAAAGTTACGTGTCAGAATGTGTGCGAAGACAATTATGACCTGTCATGTGCCGAGAGTGAGAAAAACTCTTGTAAAGTGTATGACACAGCCAGAAATAGGAAACCCTATGAGTCACAGCAAAAGCATGCAGAGGTGTCTTTAAAAGCTACCAATTTAAATCTGGAAAATCCTCATTCCTCTGTAAAATTAAGTATGTGGTTTACTCCTTATGATACTTCTTTAAGGAATATGCTTAAGGAGAGAAAAGAACTTGATGGGGAAAATATTATTGAGAAAACACATTTTTGTGTTGTGGAATTCCCTGAATACTGGGATGAAGAAGAGGGCTGCAGAGGCACAAGAATGCAAAGTGCAGCCCATTAAGGTTTATGACCTCCACCTGCGGGTGGCTGAGAGGCATATAAGACCCCCTTTGGTGCATGCCATCAGGCCAGGGTGGAAGAATGCGTGGCAGCCGAAGCAGCAGCAGCAGGAGGGCAATAGAAGTGTATTGATGAGTTTTGAAGCATCAAAGAAGCAGCAGAGGAAGCAATCATGGAAGAGCCAGGACGCTGGGACCAAAGTGGCAAGAGAAGCTGATGCCAGTCCTGAGAGGGAGGTATGGGCTTGAGATTTCAGCTGCAGAGGTTGCACAGCGGAAATAATTCCTTTGTGTAACTTTCCCCAGTGTAAAGCACTCAGGGGTGGCGGGTGAGCATTGGAGCACTAGGGAAGCCGCAGGGGTTGTTGCAGAGGTCGCACAGCAAAAGGCGTACCTTGGTCTGACTCTCTCCACAGTGAAGCAGTCAGCGGTGGCAGGCGAGTACCAGGTCGCATGGGGAGCCGCAATGAGCTCTGAAAGTAGTAGACGCGGGACACGTGCAGGAGA
The DNA here is from genome assembly GCF_040938575.1 of Ambystoma mexicanum. NCBI lineage: Eukaryota > Metazoa > Chordata > Amphibia > Caudata > Ambystomatidae > Ambystoma > Ambystoma mexicanum. Next base: position 267,053,145 of record NC_090925.1, on the reverse strand, counting down.
GGTTGCCTGGCCACTTAGAAAAACTGAAGCAGACGGGCTGGAAGCAGCGGGGCAAACAGACACGCATGCCAGACCCGGTGAGTTAACTATTAAATTGTGACCCTGGAGCACTCTGTGATTACCCGTTGCTTAAATTCAGTCTTCCTTTTGAATACCAAACTGATATAAAACAAGTTAGTGATTGTGACACATGCCAAGCTTTTATAAACCAAAGCAGTTGGCATAAAGGCAGTTCAAAGATTCCAACTGAAGGAGATAATTGTTGCACAGTGGGTTATACTTAAAGCCAACCACACGAAGGGGCAATATCTCAAGAAGTGAACCTAAACCAACATTGCCAAAGCTAAAGGGGGTTCACACGGATCCAATTAACAAACACCCAGGATTGCCATAGCCAAAAGAAGATAAATGAGTATAAGAGTGTGTGTGAAGAGTATTGCCCAGTTGTAGAGAATGTTTCAAACCCACATTACCAAAGCCAAAGAAGTGTGAAGGTGAGAAAAAGTTATTATCAGCATTTCGTTAATAATACAAAGGCAGACCACGATTAACAGGAGGGCTGTCCTTCTGATATCAGTGATTCAAGAGGAAGGAAGCATTGCATGTCTGGTGTGTGGCAAACACTTAGGTGTAGTAAATAGTACCAGTGTGATTCTTGTTTCCCTTCAAGACATTCTCAAATCTAATTGTGTGAAGCATAAGACAATACTAAAACCTTTGAAGTCGACCCTTAATACAAAAGTACTTAGAGCTGAAAGTTTGGCCAGGCAAGGCAGTAAACCAGGTCAGAACTTTGTATCAATGTATTCTGTTTGGGCAGGAGAGTATACCCAAACAGAGAACTGCAATAGTTTGTCTTGGCTGGCAGGAGAGTATACCAGGCCAAGAACTTTGTAACTATTGGTTCTGTTCTGACAAGAGTACCCTGGAGCAGAGAGTTGTAGTAGCAGTAAACTTGACATGAGAGTAAACCAGGTGGAAGTTCATGATGTACTAGTGTGGGGTAAAGCTTATGACGTAGTCGAATCACTGAAGTGATTTGGTGAAGTAATACTGAAACTAAGGTGGTGCCAAAATATCCTGACAAACATATTTATTTTGAAGATAATCAAATCCTGAAAATGTATTTTGTTGATGACAAGAAACGGTTCAAGAGCTTTATTGAAATATACATCGGTGTTGACAAGAATTTATCTCAAGACCTTGGCAACAAGTCAAAAGATGAAAGCTTTGTTAAACAATTGTGAATCCAAGTTGGCTCTTGTGTGTTGTTCGCGATGGATTAGAAAACGAAACTGAAGTGAACCTTTTTCTTATGATAAAGTATTTGCTTATCCTTTTTGAACAGTTAAAGAAGAGACTGCTTGAATCTGGGTAAGGCAAGTTTGGCCAGGTTATCCGAAGAAGCAGCTATTGTAGTGTAAACAATGCTGTTATATTTGTCATTGTTGAACTGACATATATCTCCTTGTTGATTTATTGTGCATTTAAGTGTGAGGGACAGAAACCCTTTATTAGAGTGTTGTGAGGGGTCAGTAATGTGAGGCTCACAACTGTGTTTAGTTTTCTCAGGGTTTGACATTTTTTGTTTAAACAAAAACAGTAAATAAACCCTAACTAAACCTGATTTACCAGGGGATTCCCTAGCTATTCTAGGATCTAAGGGAACATATCCTAGCATACACAAAACAAACCCTCACACTAAACAACAAAATATACAAAGTAACATATGAACAACATAAATAAAAGATTACCAAATAACCAGTGTCTTGGATGACGCCTGTTTGTCCTGGGTAGATCTTGCTCCCCCATGAATGTCCCAAAGTCAATTTCTTCCAAGAAAAAGAAAGTCTTAAATCAGTCTTTGAAAAGTTCCAAAGAAACAAAAGTTCACTCCAACAAAAATCCACTGGTCACAGTTCCTTCTTCGCTTGATGTAAAGATTACCTTTACAAGTTCCACAAAGAAAACAACAGCTCCAATGGTATTCCTGGATAACCTCCTTCCAGAAAAGAATGAATAATGTTTAAGACAAAAGTACCACTTCTGCTTAACAACAACTCTTCTTCTTGTACTTCTGAAGTGTCTTGAACATGAAATAGAAAGTACATCTTTTAACAAGCACCCAGCTCCCTTCTCCAGCTTCATGTACACCTTCTTGTCTCCAGTACTTGAGGAGAACCATCTCCGGTTCCGGAAGCACCTCAAAACCTTCCTCTTTGCTTCTGCCTTCACTCCCCTTCTCCCCTGCTGATCTGCTCTCTTGGCACTGTGCACCTGGCCACCCTCTGTCCCCTGGGCCCAGGTACCTGCTCACCCTGCCAGCTTCCTGCACTGCCTCCTGGCCACCCCTTGCACTGGGGACTGTATCTGTACCAATACAGCCCTCCCCCCATTTTTCTTCTTTTTCTGCACTTATTCAGACTTACCCAGTCTGCTGCCTTCCACTCTCCCCCTTCCATGCACTTTTTCCCTTTTCCCTTTCCCATGCACTTGCACGTTCTCAATGTCACTGGTCCTAGTAAGATCATTTTTATGTTGTGCTGTGTTCTCCCTTGTTCCGCTCCCTTGCCTAGTCACGCTCTGAAACACTTGTGTACGAACTCGATACAAATAAAATATCATATCAGTAGTTACCCCAAAGATGGATTGCTACTCTGCCAGCCTTGGATAACCTTGTCAGCCTTATGTCAGAGGAATCTTCCAAATAACCAGCACCCTGAGCTCCTGGTATAAAGTTACAATAATGCTATGGAAATAGCACTAGACACCATTGCCCCTTTAAAACTTAAAAAAAGTAAACAACAAGCTCATCTAAATGCCTGGTTCACCCCACACCTAAAAGAACTAAGATTGCAAAAAAGGAAATTAGAGACTATATGGCGCCATACCCCATCTGAAGAAAACAAACTGAAGCTTAGACTCTTTGCCAATCAATACAAAAAAGAAATCCTACTCACAAAAAAAATCTCTTTAATGAAAGAATTTGCAATGCAACTTCCAACACTAGAGAATTATTTACCATACTAAGGGAGCTGGAATCCCCAGTACCACCACCTGACAACATTGCCAAAGACAAACAATGGTGCACCAGCATCCAAAATGCCCTAGCAAATAAAATTCAAACACTACAAACTAAAATTGCTTTAAGAAAAGACTCCCTAACTCCCATTGAAACATCACCTTTATCCATCCCCATGACTACCAACTCACCCGACCCTGACCCTTTCAAATTCAAAAAAATATCCAACTTGGAAACCGAAAAGTTCATTGCATCCCTCAAACCCTCCAATTGTAAGGGTGACAGCTGCCCAGCCCAGCTAATCAAGGATGCCGCTAGAGACTTAGCCCCATTCATAACCAAACTGATCAATGCCTCCTTCTCCTCTAATACTATCCCAAGCAACCTAAAGAAGTCTTGGGTCTTACCCCTCCTCAAGAAGTAAACTCTAGATCCTGCCATTCCCACCAACTACAGACCCATCACCATGGTACCATTCCTACTCCTACTCAAGATAATAGACAGGGTAGCATACCGACAAATCCAGCACTATCTTGAAACTAACAAACTCCTAGGTACAAGTACAGATTGACGAACTCAATGACAATGACAAGGCACCGCAAGGCACCGCAATGCTACTCCTCCGTGATCTGTCGGCGGCCTTTGACCTGGTGGATCAGGCAGTTTTGTGCAAACACCTGGCATCGGCTGCCCACTTCTCTAGGGAGGCTATAGCTTGGATCCAATAATTTCTGGACATCCGCACAATGAGATAGCTTGGATCCAATAATTTCTGGACATCCGCACAATGAGAGTCTTCTCTACATTGGCATCAGCGGACCCCATCAAAATGACCTGTGGTGTACCCCAAGGTTCTTGTGTCTCGCCAACTCTATACAATATCTTTACCAAGCCCCTAGTCGACAAATTGGACAGACTGGGTGTCATCTACAATAATTACGCTGATGACACTCAGATCCTTATTCCCTTTTCGGGCAATTTTGATACGAATACGGCCTTGGTAAACAAAATATATCTCATCATTCAGGCATGGATGGCCACACATGGACTATGCCTGAATGATGATCAAACCGAAATCCTACTCCTCGGATCCACTGCCAATCTGAAAAAAACTCAGCCCCAACTATTCAGCATTTAACATTGATGGCAACATAATCACAGTTTCCAAATCAGTAAAAACATTAAGCTTTCACCTCGACTCTAACACTAAACAAAACAAGGTATCTCCCTTGCATCCTCTACAGCCTACACGTGCAAGATCATTAGGGCAAGTAGAGCTTTCCTCACCCAAGCCAGCTGCATCATCATTGCCAATGCCCTAATAATCTCCAAACTTGACTATTGCCTTGCTCTGTAATTGGGGGCTAACAAATACACCATTGACAACTTTCAAACATTGCAAAACAACGCCCTTAGAACTGCCCTCAACTTACCCACTGAAGATCATATTTCTAACACTAGAAGACAATACAAATGGCTCAAAATCTGCAACAGAATCTCACTCAACAGCATCACTCACCTTCAAATGCCTCAATAATGCAGCCACCTCCCCCTACCTGGCAGCAAGAATTGTGAGAAAAACCTCCACTCGCCCTACCAGAACCGCCAATTCCTTCTGCCTTCAGATACCCAAATTCAGACCAAAAAAAAACAGGTGGCAGCAGTTTCCCAGTTATATCAGCCTAATACTATAACTTTAGATGAAATATTCTCACATTGCTACACTCTAATGACCACCAAGATTAACCATGTACCTACCACAACCTGACTGTACATATGTATATTATTCAGCCGATTTATCATGTAAAGTAATGCGTATGTCTATACTGTGCCTGCAACTAAGTTTTTAAGTAATCTTGTTTTTATATTCTCTGTAGCGCCCTGTTACCTTTGGGTTTGGCACACCATGCAAAATCAATAAACAAACAAACAAACAAACTCTGGGTTTACAATAGCTTCAACAACTTTCAAACAATGGAGTTCAGTTCTTAATTGTGCTGGATTCGCCTTGAAAGGGTTTTCCCCACTAGCTTGGTGTGTGCGTGTTGTTCTACTAACTTCAGCAACTTCTGCAACTGTTAAATAATTTTTCAAGATGTTACAAGAATTATGTTTCTTTGTAGAAACTAATTTATGTACAAGCAATTTCGTTTTGATGATAAACTTCTACTTAAAGATTTGCGTTCCCTCTTGTCCCAGAAGCATTCAACTTCAATAGAAATCTGGAAACAGTTTCATATGCGCAACCACTCTAAGACGTTAGATGGGCTTTTTTAAATATAGCTGGAAAAGTTAGCTTCTACTTCATAAAGTTTACCAGCAAAGTTCTCCTCCTTAATAGGAGACAAGCTACGATTCAGCAACACCTTAAATCTAACAATGGGAAAAAGAAAGGCTTTCTTTTCATGTGGGTACTTTAACTTCGGCAAAATAAGTGTGTGATACAATTCCCTTGTTAGAATAACTTCCCACGGCTGCAAACAGCTTCTACTCACTTTTACTTACTTGCAAGCAACAATTAAATACACTTGTTTATAGACACCATACAAATGTCCAATAAATAAATAAGCTGGATACAGTTACCGGCAAGGTATTCCTGATGATTTGGAGTACGGAGCTTTATCCACTGACTCCACAATCACAGCGGTTGCAGGCTGCTTCTACTTCCCAACTTAATTTCTTCTGCTACTATTGCTACAGGCAGTCTTGAGGACTACACCCCTCTGCTACATGGGTGTTTCAGATCTGGCCTCGATTATGGAGAGTCTTCCTTTCTCCAGATTCCCTCGGCTTGCCTCTGCACACGGGCCTCAGGTGGATACGCGACTTCAGCTCTGCATTCTGTAAGGAAGGCATGGTATCAAACAGTGAAGACAGACACAAGTGATCACAGTTCAAGGGTGTCTATTGAACTTCAATGGGTCGGTTGAATGCCTATCTAAGCCTACGTCTAAGGATGGGAGCAAGCTACGACCATCAAATAATAATAACGCAGTCCTAGTGGAGCCTTTGTCAAAATAAAAGGGCCTATACTAATAAACCTATTGCCAGTCCTTACTTCTAAATACAAATGGTGTGGGACAACAATGCATGCAAAATGGAAAGTGTTCAAGAAATGATATGTCAGGATAGTTGAACAGTTGACTTCCCTTCCCTACGTTTTCAGCATGGGACAAGGCTGCATGCTCGAGCTTCGCACACACTCTGGCTTCTCTGATATAGGATATAGTGCAAAGCATAAGTATCAGGGCCTTCTGTGCAAAGTCTCTTTCCAAATAAAAGGTCTCTTATTGTGGAGGGCCTGATGTAACAAAGCAAGCACCTTTCTTGTCAGGATCTTCACATTCACAATTGATCTCCCTCGTTCGGGCTGGGCCCCTTAAACACAATGTTCACAATAGATCTACCTCGTTCGGGCTCGGACCACTTAAACACAATGTCCACAATTGGTCTCTGTTGTTCGGGCTCAGACCCCTTAATTCACATTCACAATTGGTCTCCCTCGTTTGGGCTCGGACCCCTTAAACACAATATTCACAATGGGTCTCCCTCGTTTGGGCTCAGACCTCTTAAACACAATGTTCACAATGGGTCTGCCTCGTTCAGGTTCAGACCACTTTGTATCAAGAATCAAAGACTTTCGATTGTGCAAAGAATTTTGCATAAACCATCGCAGGACCACTTCGATTCACTTCCTTCCTCATTCTCGTTCTCTTCCTTTCTTTTCTGCCACTTCTTGACTAGATACCTCACAGAGACCTTCAATTGAGTACACTTGCAGTGCCGGACCACTCTGTTACTGGTATTGTATCTTTCTTCCTTCGAGTTCAAACATCCATCAGAAATTAACCTTTCCTCGTGTCTTTTATCACACGCATTACCAATATTCATACTTGTGCTCTTTATACAATGTTGTTGCTTGCAACCTTGACTTCAACACAGACCGATCTTGCATCAGTCTCCCCAACTCACTGGCTTTGTTGATCTCTCTGGCACTGCTTTGTGCCTGGAGCCAGGGACGGTACCATAGCAGCTGATGCTCCTCCCCGACTCGATCTGCCACGCAGGAGGGCCCTGGGTATCTCCGACACACAATGTAGGATTCTTCAGTCTGATTTCCTGGCCTTACTCTCTTTAATCTGAAGGATTTAGAAAAGTCACAGTTTCTTGCTGGAAAGATCAAGGGTACCTGCCTCCTTGCTCACCATTCTAGGTTTTCCGTCTTTCTTCCCTCGTTCAGCTGCCATCCGGAAAACGCTATTCCTTTATGTGCTTTGCCTCGCTCAGAGTGTGCTCTCGTGCTTCACCTTTTATCCATTTGGGGAAGTTTAATGGAAGTCAGGTGTGAGTGGTTACCAGTAATTGCCTGACCATGGTAGTGGGACATGTCAGGTACAATGCTCAGGTGTGAGTCTGTTTTCTCCCAGAGCGGGCTGTCCTTGTGAAAGTGTTCTTGAAGGGAAAGGGGCGGGGGGGTAAAGATCCCAAGTACCCTACCGGGTAGGATGGGGAAATGTGTTACAAGGAAGGGGGTACTGGGTCTCACCATCAGGTGTCCACTCCCACTCCCTGAAGACCCCTCAACCCATTTGATCCTCCCGCACTGGTCCACCCCCAGGGTCTGGATCCAAAGGTGATGGCTGTGCCCTTGCCGCCTGAGAGACACCCGGGGACTAGCGGGTGAGACACCTTCTGGTTTCTCACAATTCACAGCAATTACGCACACCTGAAAAAACTGCCAGTTTCTTCCAGTTTCTTCCATTGCAGCCACAGCCAAAAAGGGTTTGTGAGCACAGGACGAACTCCGAGCATGCAGGTGAAATCTGCTCTTCCTCTGCTCCGGCGACACTTAGGTGGTGACACTTCCTAGTCAACTGCCAGTCTCGTGCTCTGGTTCTTCTTCTACGGCTACTGCCGTCCTTCCAGTTCCTGCTCCAGCTTCTTTCTACTGCTCTTTCCTGCTGCAGCCTTTTATGCCCATCAGGTGGGTAAATAGGATTCAGGTACAGGCCCTTAGAACTAATCGCCTGACCTTGCCAAAAGCTATGCTTGGCTACTACATGTCTCTCCAGTCATCTTCTTCGTCACAGTCCCTGTAGTTTTTCTTGAAGAAATTCAGTTGTCTAACTTCATTAACAAGTTTTAAATTGCTTTTCCTTACTTGATGTTATTGGAAGAGGAATTGTTGGGTTTAATCTTTTTAGAGACAGATGGGACAGGAGAAGTCACATGTTCATCGTTCCTTTTGGTATACCTTTGGCATTATGGAGGATATGGTATTTTAGGGGTATAAGAGACTGGTTCTTTGGGTACAACACTATGTTGAATCACTTCTTTAGAATTTACCCTTCCATCCTTTGTAGGAGGCAGAGCTATATCAAAATGGCAATAAGCCAATTCCTCCTCTAAGTCTGTGGCAAGAGTATTCCTCTTAAAGGAGAAATACTGTGTCTTACCCTGCGAAATCTTCCCACCTCTCTGGGCCTTGTCTCCACTCATATGATCCTTCCGCAGTACACCAGCCCCATGATTAAGATCAGGAAGCATCTGCCCTCTCCTGGCCACCTGGGAGGAGACTTTAGGCAGGGTTTTAGCACGAGATCCACAGGATTCTCCACATACTTTTCTACTAAAGACCTGACGTCCCGGGTCCAGATTCCACCTTACCCTTCATTCTGGCCACCACAGCATTTTAATTAGACTTTTCAACTGCCCAGTTGTTAACTGGATCACAATCATTGGAGGTTTCACTGCCCTGGTATTTACCAGGCAAGTGTAAGGACATCATTCGTTTCCCACTTTTAACAATAGTTTCCTCACTTTTTAAGTTCTGTTGGGCAATGTCAAAGACCCATTTGTTAAAACAAGGGACTTCAGTAACCAAAACTAAGGAAATGGGAAGATCAGCTATCACTGCCCCATGTATTGAGCAACATTTTACCAAAATAGTGACATTAAGAACAGTAATGGGATGTCTTTCAGGTTGTCCATGTACACAGGTTACTTCCCTATAACACACGATCTTCCAGCTTTCTGATAACAAACTAGCTTGTATAGCTGAGGTTTTACTTCCAGTGTCTAAATGTGCCCAAATATATTTATTTTGAAATACCACAGGTATTCTATAGCTGGTTTTCTCCACAGAACAAAACTTTTTCTCAGGTTTCGTTCTTACCCTTTTCTTATGTTTCTTCCCATTTGGGAGAGTTTCCTCTGGGCTTTCTGTTAGCATTTCCCCGGTTGAACACAACAAATACTTGTATAAGAGGGATCAGTCCTTGTGTCCTTATCTTGCCCACCTGGGCCGGCATCTTTTAACAATGATGTGGTAGGGAGATCAATTCTATTCAAGGGGCAACACCTCTCCTCATGACCAGGCTCTCCACAAGAAAAACATAATTTGTTATCCAAGGGCGAAGATAGGAATATACACAAGGGCTGAACAGAACAAGCAAGGAAAACAGGGCCTGGGCGAGCCTACACACAGCGTCTTATCCCTAAGAGGAAAGATGTGTTGCAATGCGCCGCTGAACACCTCTGGAATTAACATGTAGAGGAAAGGCGGCGGCCATGATGAAAACCACAAGAGCGCTGCAGCATGTTGGAGAAATGACGAGCCGGCCAATTCAATGGTGGAACGTCCAGCGCCTCCAAAGACGCCACAGAGACATGGATGTGACAGTTGGTATGGCAAATGACCGACATGGAAGTACATGTCCCCTACACCAACATAGGCGCAGCTTGCCAATCACAGTACCCCAAAGAACAACACTTCTGGCCGCCCCATAGAGCCATGGCAGTACCATGGACAAAGCCACCACACCCATACCCACAAGGTGTGTGATACCCAGGGAGGAGATGAGGGGCCATGTGTAACGCTCACCTGATTCCCGTATAGGCGCCGGTCTTGACTGGGCGTATACCGTATCTTCAAAGGTGATGTGTAACACACGGGTGGCTCTTTGGGCTGGACCTCTGTGCACTGTATGTCTGACTCGAAGGGTAAGATGTCTGCAGATAGAAAATATGGGATTAATGAACTGGGTTATTGAATGTCTCTCTCTTCTTCCCTTTCTCTTCTCCTGTAGAACCCCGAAGGTTAACGCTCTCACCTTAGGTAAGTGAACGCCGTGCTCTCCATCTGCCTCGGGGCAGGGTGCTGTAACCAGTTTCTTCACTGGATAAGGGGAGCAGGCCTCTTGACTTCAGAGGACTGCTGTCCGTCGTTTACTGCACGAACGGTAAGTTTCGAGTAATTCCAATGTCTTTAAAGTCTTTAGTAATGATGTCTCTTATTTTGCAGGGTTCCGGCGATGGTGGATGACGGGCTGAAGTGAGTTGAAGATGGAGCCCGTGTGATGAATAGAAGCGCCTGGAAGCACGTAAGTAAGCGCTTGTTGCCTGCTTCACGATGCGCTCTAACTGTCATTTTATTTTGCAGGTACAAGTTCGGAGCGGCTGCAGGGTGCCGGAATACCCACTGGGTTAGATGTGGAAAGGAGTAATGGCACGTGAGTATTAAAGTTCCCCAATGTCTTTAAACGCACCTTGTTTTGTCTTTCAGATACGGGATGCAGCGCCGAAGACCTCCGGAGCGCACGAAGAGTAGGTAAGCCTTTGTCTTTCAGATGTCGGAATGCAGCGCGAGGCGTTGGTGACAGCCGATGGACCAGGTAAGAGAAGAGCTGTCACTGAAGACCGTAATGCTAACCTGTTCTTTCTTGTCTTTATAGGTGTTGCTGAAGACTGGATTCAGGATGGTAAGCCTTTTTCCTTAGGCCCAGGATCAGATGCAGAAGACACGATGAGCGTTCTGCTGCAGAGGATGCAGAATAACGCAAAGCAAGATTCATCCATCGGGTGTGGTTTAAATAGCCTCCTGTAGTGCTTAGGTATCTCCTTCCACAGCCACGCCTAGGTAAGAAAAGAGTTCCTGCTTTCCAGAAGAGTTCCAGTGTTCTGAACCTAGGGAGTGGCTCCTGCCCCACCCAACAGGAAAAGTAGTTCCAAACAGAAGAGGATCAGAGGCTCAACTGGCAGGCAAGTAAGCAGCATGGTCTGCTGCAGGTAAGTCCACCCAAGCATTATGAGCCCGGCGCTTCCAGCGCTGGGACTGGGCATATTTATGAGCCTGGTGCCACTGGCGCCAGGACTGGGTCCAAAAGGTCACAATTGGTACTGGTTGGCACTCGGAACCTGGGTTATGGATCTGTTTCCAAGGGAGTTGGGAAAACCCTGACCTTTTGGAAGCAGAGATCATGACAGTACCCCTCCTCAAGGCCCCTCCAAAACCGGGCTTCTCCGGGGGTTTTGGCTTGTCAGGAAATGTTCGGTGAAATCTTTTGATTAGGCGAGGAGCATGGACATATTCAGCAGGTTCCCAGGATCTCTCTTGGGGGCCGTAGCCTTTCCAGTCAATTAGGTAAAATAGTTTAGATTTGGAGATCTTGGAGTCCAGAAAGCTTTTGACTTCAAACTCGAGTTCTCCATCAACTAGGATAGGTTTTGGAGATTTAGTTAGTCGGGTTTGAGGTTGCACGGGTTTTAATAGAGAGACGTGGAAGACCGGATGTATCTTCATGTGCTGGGGCAAGTCCAACTTGACCGCTACTGGGTTTACTATGGTAGTGATGGAATAGGGACCAAGGTATCTTGGGTTGAATGTGCGTGGCCCTTTTAGAGGTAGATATTTGGTGGATAACCAGACTTGATCCCCTACTTGATATTGAGGGGCTTCCTTCCGATGTTGATCTGCTCCTTTCTTGTATTGTTCTTTAGCCCTTTGAAGGTGAGAAACAGCTTCCTTAAAGGCTTGGGTGATTGTAGAATGCAGGTAGTCTACTGCTGGTGTTTCAAGATCTTGGAGGGGATCCAACTCCGAGGTTCGAGGGTGACTGCCGTACAAAAGAAAAAACGGGGTTTTCCCAGTTCCCGAATGGACAGAGTTATTGTAGGCATATTCGGCTATCCAAAGGATGTCTTTCCAAGTTTTTTCAGTTTGTTGCAGCATGCAGCGTAAATACTGTTCCAGAGTTTGATTGGTCCTCTCGGTTTGTCCGTCGGTTTGAGGGTGGTGACTGGTCGATAGCCTCACATCAATTTGAGCCGACCGACAGCAACTTCGCCAAAAATGAGAAATAAATTGACTACCTCGATCCGAAATTAGAACCGAAGGAAAACCGTGCAGTCGGACGATGTTTTCGAGAAATTCTCGGGCCAGAGTTGCTGCTGTTGGCAAGCCTTTGAGCGGAATGAAATGCGCCATCTTGGAGAATAAGTCCACGATTACTAGAATCGTATTGTATCCGGAGCATGGAGGTGGATCGGTGATGAAGTCCATAGAAAGCGTATGCCAAGGGCGAGGTGGGATGTCAATAGGGCGTAAGAGGCCTGCTGGTCTTTCCTTTTGACTCTTGTTTTGGGCGCATACTCCACAGGACATTATAAAGTCTCTGATATCTTTTTTCCAAGACGGCCACCAGAAGTAGCGCTTGATCTTTTCTGAGGTCTTGGCTATACCGGGATGTCCTTCCATTAAAGAATCGTGATAACAAGAGATTACTTTTTTCTGTAAATCTGTGCTGGGTAGGTATAATCGTTCTTGGAAATACAATAAGTTGTCCTTTACTGCAAAGTCCTTTCCCTGCAGATGCCAATTCTGTATGTCTGCTGGAGTTACAAGTTGCCTGGCTTTATCCTTAACTTCCTCTATGGATTGTGTGGTGATTACACCCAGAATTCTTTGTTCGGGAATGATTGGTACAGGTTTAGGGTTGATCAAGTGTTCTTCCACTCCCATCCGAGAAAGGGCATCAGCTTTACCGTTTTTTGTACCAGGTCGATAGGTAATTATGAAGTCAAACTCAGCAAAGAATAATGCCCAACGGAGTTGTCTAGAGGATTGGGCTTTTGCGGTTTTCAAATATTGCAGGTTTCGGTGATCCGTAATCACAGTAACGGTGTGTCGGGCCCCCAGCAGATAATGCCGCCAAGCCTTAAAGGCAGACTTGATAGCCAGAAGTTCCTTGTCAGTAATCGTGTAATTGATTTCAGGAGGCGAGAATTTGCGGGACCAAAATGCCACGGGATGCAACTGATTGGTTACCGGGTCCTTTTGTGATAGAACTGCCCCCATGGCAAGGCTTGAAGCATCAGTTTCCACGATGTAGGGGAGTTCGGGGCGAGGGTGTTTTAAGATTGGTGCAGAGATAAATTTAGTCTTCAAATCCTGGAAAGCTTGTTCCGCCTCGGTAGACCATTCAAAACGTTTGTTCTTCTTTAACAAGGCAGTGATGGGCTGGACTATTCGAGAGAATTCGGGGATAAACCTGCGGTAAAAGTTAGCGAAGCCTAACATGCTTTGCACACCTTTTACGGAGGATGGTGATGGCCATTTGAGAACTGCATCGACCTTCGTTGAATCCATACGCACTCCGCCAGGTGATAATATGAATCCCAAGAATTCAACTTCAGTCACGTTGAAAACACATTTTTCCAACTTAGCGAAAAGTTTGTGTTGACGCAATCTTTCGAGGACCATTTTCACGTGTTTCCGATGTTCAGATTCCGATGAAGAATAAACGAGGATGTCGTCAATATAAACAACAACACACACATCTATGAGCTCTCTGAGGACATCGTTCATAAAATATTGAAAGGCGGCCGGGGCATTGCAAAGTCCGAAGGGCATGACCTGATATTCAAATAGCCCATACTTGGTGCGGAAGGCCGTCTTCCATTCATCGCCCTCTTTTACTCGTACCAAGTGGTAAGCTCCTCTAAGATCCAGCTTTGTATAAATGCATGCTTTTCTGACTTGGTCCAGGAGTTCAGGGATCAAAGGTAACGGATATCTATTCTAAACGGTGATCTGGTTCAGGGAGCGATAATCTATACAAGTTCTAAGGTCTCCTTCCTTTTTTGGAACGAAGAACAAAGCTGAAGAAGCAGGGGACTTGGAAGGACGAATAAACCCATTTGCCAGGTATTGATCCAGGTATTGTCGAAGGTGAAGGTTCTCAGGCTCGGTGAGGGCATAAATTCTACTACTAGGAGGAGTAGATCCAGGTATCAGGTCTATCTGGCAGCCATAATACCTATGAGGAGGTAGAGAGTTAGCCTGATCCTTCCGGAAAACATCTTGGTATTCTAGGTATTCGGGAGGTAACTGGGGAGTCTCTGAAGAAATTGCTGCCAGTGCAACACCAGGTGGAGGGTGACAAGTAGAGACACATTCTGGAAACTGGACCGTTCTTGCTCGCCAATCGATCAGAGGATTGTGTTTCTCTAACCAAGGTATTCCTAGAATAATCTGAAACTGAGGGGCCTTGATCACATCGAACACGATCTTCTCATGGTGTCCATCTTGACTTACTAGCGTCACTTCTTGAGTGGTATGCGTTACTGGCCCGGAGGCTATCTCCGTACCATCCACTGTAGTAATGACGTCCTTTACAGCCTTGGGACAAAGAGTTAGATTCATCCTCAAAACCATTTCATGATCCACATAATTGCCGATGGCACCGCTGTCGACGTAAGCTTCAATTGCATGTAATCGATCCGGATTACCAGGGCTAATGAGGACCATAGGTATCACGAAATGCGAGGTCACGGAACTGGTTTTCACGCTCGGCAAGAGGACCTCTATTCTTGTCGGGCGAGGTCGTTTCCCTGCTCAGAGTTTGTAACTTTGGTAACTGCAGCTCCGACTGCCTTCTTGGCAGGTTTCACCGGACAGTCTCGAAGAAAGTGCCCTGAGTTTCCGCAATAGAGGCATAATTGCAACTGTTTTCTCCTTTCCCGCTACTTTTGTGTTAGAGGACCTTTCAGACCCCCTATTTGCATGGGTTCCCCGGAGTCTACTCCTTTGGAAGGAGTTGGCGGTTTGGAAAATACTCGAGCCTCAAACTTGGAACGATCGGCCTTCCTGTTCTGCAGTCTGTGATCTATTTGAACGACTAAGTCTATATAGTCTGAACAATCTTGTGGGGGATTCACTACTTGGGCTAACACATCTTTGAGCTCTCCACGTAGACCTCTATAAAACAGCGTAATCCTTTTGTCCTCAGGCCATTGAGTTTCCACTATCAGTCTGTTGAAAGACGCAATATAAGCCAAAAGGTCTTGATTACCTTGTCGCAACGAAAGAAGTTCATTGTCCAAGGCCTGCCCCTGTGAATGTCTTGCGAACAGTTTTTCCATACTGAGCTGAAAAGCTTGAAAATCATGGAGGACCGGATCATCTTGATTTACTAGAGGGATCGACCAGTCAGCCGCATTGCCACTACGAAAGCACGAAAGCTACTTTAGCTTGATCAGTTGGAAAGGCTGCTGGCCGGCATAAGAAATGCAACCGGCAGTGATTGATAAATACTGCAAACCTCTTTGGGTCACCAGAAAATCGTTTGGGCGGAGCCAGAGGTACATTCCCAGGTAGGTTGATCTGCACTGGATTCATAGAGGATGTAGAAGGAAGATTTCCCCCAGATGCGGGTAACGGGGTCTGTCCGGCTTGTGACTGTAGCAATTGTCTAGCGAGATCATCTGTTCGCTCCTTGGAAATAATCAGTTCCCTTCTTAGAGCGTTTGTTTCCTGACGGGCTGCATGCACTTCTGCCCTTAGTTCCCCAAGTAACTGGGCTAGTTGGTCGGTATCCGAGGTTTCCATAGCGCCTGGACGGGAGTTTTGTGGTAGGCTTTGCGTTCTGTAACGCTCACCTGATTCCCGTAGAGGCGCCGGTCTTGACTGGGCGTATACCGTATCTTCAAAGGTGATGTGTAACACACGGCTGGCTCTTTGGGCTGGACCTCTGTGCACTGTATGTCTGACTCGAAGGGTAAGATGTCTGCAGATAGAAAATATGGGATTAATGAACTGGGTTATTGAATGTCTCTCTCTTCTTCCCTTTCTCTTCTCCTGTAGAACCCCGAAGGTTAACGCTCTCACCTTAGGTAAGTGAACGCCGTGCTCTCCATCTGACTCGGGGCTGGGTGCTGTAACCAGTTTCTTCACTGGATAAGGGGAGCAGGCCTCTTGACTTCAGAGGACTGCTGTCCGTCGTTTACTGCACGAACGGTAAGTTTCGAGTAATTCCAATGTCTTTAAAGTCTTTAGTAATGATGTCTCTTATTTTGCAGGGTTCCGGCGATGGTGGATGACGGGCTGAAGTGAGTTGAAGATGGAGCCCGTGTGATGAATAGAAGCGCCTGGAAGCACGTAAGTAAGCGCTTGTTGCCTGCTTCACGATGCGCTCAAACTGTCGTTTTATTTTGCAGGTACAAGTTCGGAGCGGCTGCAGGGTGCCGGAATACCCACTGGGTTAGATGTGGAAAGGAGTAATGGCACGTGAGTATTAAAGTTCCCCAATGTCTTTAAACGCACCTTGTTTTGTCTTTCAGATGCGGGATGCAGCGCCGAAGACCTCCGGAGCGCACGAAGAGTAGGTAAGCCTTTGTCTTTCAGATGTCGGAATGCAGCGCGAGGCGTTGGTGACAGCCGATGGACCAGGTAAGTGAAGAGCTGTCACTGAAGACCGTAATGCTAACCTGTTCTTTCTTGTCTTTATAGGTGTTGCTGAAGACTGGATTCAGGATGGTAAGCCTTTTTCCTTAGGCCCAGGATCAGATGCAGAAGACACGATGAGCGTTCTGCTGCAGAGGATGCAGAATAACGCAAAGCAAGATTCATCCATCGGGTGTGGTTTAAAAGCCTCCTGTAGTGCTTAGGTGTCTCCTTCCACAGCCACGCCTAGGTAAGAAAAGAGTTCCTGCTTTCCAGAAGAGTTCCAGTGTTCTGAACCTAGGGAGTGGCTCCTGCCCCACCCAACAGGAAAAGTAGTTCCAAACAGAAGAGGATCAGAGGCTCAACTGGCAGGCAAGTAAGCAGCATGGTCTGCTGCAGGTAAGTCCACCCAAGCATTATGAGCCCGGCGCTTCCAGCGCTGGGACTGGGCATATTTATGAGCCTGGTGCCACTGGCGCCAGGACTGGGTCCAAAAGGTCCCAATTGGGACTGGTTGGCACTCGGAACCTGGGTTATGGATCTGTTTCCAAGGGAGTTGGGAAAACCCTGACCTTTTGGAAGCAGAGATCATGACACCATGAATGACCACATCCATGCATGGCACACATCATCAGCCGGAGCATGAACACACTGCCATCCCCACACACATGCAATAGGCCACCTGGCCATGTTTCACACACATTGCTGCAACAATCCTCATAATGCTCTGCACACATGCAATGTCCCCTGACCAACCATGCCCATCAGTCAAAATGAGTGAGGACCCACTCTGTTCCACAGCAAATGTGTCTTGCTTGCAAACGCACGTGGTTGAACTATACCTGACGGAGGCTACGCACACAGGATACGCCTAGGCGCATGGACCTGCATGAAACACCACCGCCCAGCAAGGCCAAGACCGCAGGTACCTCTGCAGGCTCCATGGCAACACCATAGGCCACCAAGAGCACCTCCAGCCCCACTGCACCAACTCCGACAGCTGTAGTGTCCCACACAGAGGCCACACTTGCCGAGAGGGCCACAGTCCAGTCATAGCAGGGCATCAGCCCGGTATCACAGCACAGAGAAGGATGTAAGGAACTCATGGTGGCAACAGTAAAGACAGACACAAGTGATCATAGTTCAAGGGTGTTTATTAAACTGTAACTGGAGGGTGGAAAATGCCTAATATAAACCTAAATCTAAGATGGGAGCAGGCGTCAACCATCAAAAGAAAAATAAGGCAGTCCTTGTGGCGTTGTGTCAAAATAAAAGGGCCTATAGTAAGAAAAACCTATTGCCAATTCTGTACAACTAATTACACAAAGAGTGTGGGATAAGGGTTCAATAAAGAAAAGAGTGTTCACAAATAATCAGTCAGGATGTGATTGCCTCGAGGTCTCCCTTCCCCACGTTTTTAAAATGGGGCTAGGTGGGCCTAGGGGGCACAGCACACACTCGAGCCTTCCCAGCACGAGCTAACAGTTACATATCAGCTATCAGGTTCTTCGATGGTTAAGTCTCTTTTCAATAAAAGTCTCTTCGCCTTCAAGGTCTGATGCTCTCAACAACCAAACACAAAAGTCCTGTTCTACAAACACTTTAGGTGATGGCTTTACCTCTGGGTCCCCCTATTCTATGTGCAGACCCATCAGAAATTGTATTCAACAAATTCACAAAACAGTTCCCTTCACAGTGAACTTTGGGTGATAGCTTTCCACCCCTGGATCTCCTTTGGCCGGGCTCGGATCCCAAATGACAAGAGGGACACTTTGCTTCCCCTTGTCTTGTAATACTTCTTGCTTTCACAAATCTTGATGTCTTTTTAAACAGGTTTTCAGCCTTTGCTCCTGGTTGTCGGCTTCCCTCTGCCGGATTCACTCTCGCTGACTTTTGGCTGTCGGCTTCCCTCTGCCGGGTTCACTCTCATCGAATTTTGTTAACACAGTTCATGTACACCCCTTTGTCGGTTCACTTTTGCTAATTTCCATGAAACACAGTTCATGTGCTAATTTTCAACATGCAGGATTCACTTCCCTTAGCCTTCACAGTTCTCTGTCGGTCAAAGACTTTCGGCAGTACAGAGGATTTTACAAGACCCCTGTATGACCACTTTGACAATTTTTCATCTCTTCCCAAGGCCTTCTGATTACGGTAGTCTTTTACCATTGGGGTAATCGCCTAGAGATTCTCGAGTGAGCACCCGCGTGGTGCCGGACTGCTGGTTTTCCCCCTTTCAAAATATGAACTGTTCTTTGTTCATTCAAAGTTCAAATAGCCACTTGCTACTTTTTGTTCAACACAGTTCCGTTTCTTATCGGATCTCCCCTCAACTCACTGGCTGTGATGAACTGCTTGGCTTTCTTTTTTCATGGAGTCAAGGTTGGTAATCAGCGGAGGAGGGTCTTGCGTACCGTAGACATCTGCTGCAACACACGTTGGCTATTGTTCGCAGACTTATCATTTGCTCTGTGGATGCTTCATAGGCCTTGGTCAGAAAGGATAAGGTTGACTCTCCCCTTGCTACCCTCTCGGTCTATGCCGTCTTTCACCTCCTCTTGAACTGCAGTGTTGAGTTAGCTCTTAGGTTGTGCATTCTTCCTTGCTCGTCCTGTGCTTGTGTGCTTCACCTTTTATCCCTTTGGGGAAGGGAAAGGGCCATCAGGTGTTTGTGATTCTGGTCAATTGCCTGACTTTGCCTGACCCTGGTTTTGGGACAAGTCAGGTAAATGACCCTGGTGTTAGTCCGTTGTCTTTCGTGTTGTACGAAAGTGTTTGTGTAGAAAAGCGGGGGCAGTATTTTGGAATATCCTATGTGGTAGGCTGGGGAAAAGGTGTTGAAAGAAGAGGTGGGACGTTCCAAGATGGCCACTGTAGCCACACCACTTTGAGGGACGCGCTCCCACCCGGCGCTCCCGAAATAAGGTGCAATAAGAAGCAAGATTCCCCCCAGAACAGGGCGGCACAGCTGTGGGAACATCGGGACTAAGGTCTGTTATCTCCAAAATTCAACAACAACCAAAGACAAAATGCACACAGGTGAACCGGCCACCTGGAGGAGAGAGACCAGCGGCGCAAGGGGGAGGGACAGGTTAGCTTCGCGCCAGGCTCAGACGCGAGCACACCAACGGACAAGCCGGGAAGGACTCAGCTGATAGCGATCCCCCTGCAAAAGGGGGTACAAGAGAGCAAGCAAACTACAAAAGGCACCCAGTGGTGCCTAGTGGCAGCCAGAGGGAAGAACTGGGTCACTGGTGCCTCGACACTCCGGCCCCGTTCACTGCACAGACTGGAGTTGACTGGACACCCCCAAGTAAGAGATGGATCAGTCCCCCGCAGAGGCAGAGTGCCCCCAGGATAGCATGGCGAACACTGGGTGAAGGAGTCCCGGCACTTCATGCCCGACAGGGAAAGGGGATCCAAGCTGTGCTACCCTTCACCCCTGACTACCTCTTCCAGCATCACTGCCTGATTCCTCATAACGCATACCCAGCTCCCTTCTAATACAGCAACACACCGAACGGGGAGACCCACGGAGCGGGGGTACAGCCAGAGGGGGAACTGCACGTAATACATCTCGGAGCCTGTGGATGGGCGCCCCAGGCCGTGGGTGCTGTGAAGCATGGAGTACTCCCATGCCTGTGAGACAAGCAGGGGTCACCGGGGGACATCAAGAACCTTACACCGAAGGAAGCACAGGAGGAGTGGAGTGAGCTCCAAGCAGGAGGCATGGGGCTCCCAGGCCCTACAGGGGAAAGACCCCGGTACCAAACACCTAGCTTGAAGCCCAAAAGTGAACGGGACCCCCAGAACAACAGGGCAACCCTGGCCCAGTCAGTCAATGACCCTACCCCATACTACAAGTAAGCAGTGTACCCACAAAGACACACATCAGCATCCCTTGGCCACTTTGATGTCCAAGTGAGCGGCGATGCCACAGTGCATCCTTCAGTGACCCAGGCCCTATACGGGAAAGCCCCCAGAATTGAGCACCCAGATCAAAGTCCAATGGTGGTCAGGACCCCAGGAACAACATGGCAACCCCGGTACTGTCAGAAAACGACCCTGTCTCCATACTACAAGCAAGCAGCATACCCCCAAGGGCACTCACCAGCATCCTTTGGACATTCTGATGTCTAAGCGTGCAGCAATGACGCATTGCCCCTCACGGGGACCTAGAAACAGAGCACGAAAACAGGGCATCAATACAGCTCCCCCTGTGCACAATCCGCCATAGGGGCAATGGGCTGAATAACATTAATGCACTTACAAATCTCACATACTTGGAAGGCAGTGGCATACATCCTGGGCATAGCGCAAGCTAACTTTTCTACAACTCAAATCCAACAAATAAATAGCGTCAAGTACGGCCCGTGACCAGCAAATTCAGAGTGAGTAAGGAGTGCCCACTCCCCCTTCAGAGGCATTTCAAATCGGGGCCCAGACCTAACCAACGGTACCCCGAGCCCGACAACTAGACACGAATCATACCAACAGTCCTGAGTAATGTCGCAGAGTAAACCTAAGAAGCACTGGAGGGAGATGCAGCGACCAAGATGGCGGAAAAAAAAGAAGGAACCCTCCAAAAACTTTGGAGGAAAGAATGGGAGATCACAACGGAAGAACGGGTTGCGATGGACCTGCCAGGAATGGATGAGCCCTCAGTGCAAATACAAGGCTGGGTGGTCACAAGTGAAGTCCTGCAACAATGCTTCAAAGCATTCAGTGACCAAATGACTGCCACTTTGCAAACACAACTGAGCCTAATACGAAAGGATCTTGCCCAGTCTCTGCAGGAAATTAAAAGCAAAATTGTGGAACTAGAGGATCGCGTTGACACCACTGAAAATGCCATCTAGGAACTCACTGACTACACTCGCAAGATAGATGCTCTGGCGGACCAACTAGCTGTAGCAACTCACAATGTTGAGCTTCAAACCGTGGATCTGGAGAACCGCTCACAAAGGGCGAACATCAGGGTTAAGGGACTCCCCGAAAAATGTAAACAACCGCGACCTCCAGGAGACAATGCAACAAGTATTCAAAGACCTCCTGGACATGAAGGCAGGGGGGGAGATCCCCATTGACAGAATCCATCGCATTGGCCTGGCAAAATCGGAGCAGGGCTCCAGGCAAAGGGAGGTGGTGATGGCACTGCAAAGATACGACCAGAAAGAAGCGATCCTACAAGCGGCAAGGAAAGGAGCCCCCATAAAAGTCAATGGTACAGAGATCCAACTCTTCCAAGATCTGGCCAAAACTACGCTGGCAAAAAGAAGGCAAATGAGGCTGGTAACAAGGGTCCTTTCTCAAGCCCAGATTCGCCTTGACATTGGGGATGGTCTTCACGTGGGAGGGCCACCAACACTGCATCACCACACTGGAGGAAGGGCTCAGGATCCTGAGCTTGAGGAAAAAGCGGGGAGATGCCCGAAGGGTGAGCCATGAGGCTGGTACACGAAAGGCTCTAAGAAAAGCCCTGGGAATGGAGGAAAGTAGGTGAGCCAAAATCCAAACGAAAACCCCTGCGGGCCCCAGAGGGACATCGGCCAATGTCCCCAACCTGAAAGTTCACCGAAAACAAAGTCAGGCCTAAGAACACACAAAGGTAGGTGGGAGACCCAGTGAGGGGATAACCACTTAGTTAGGGGGGACTCCCTGACAAAGTGCGAGTGCATGGGGGGAGGGAGGGATGGTTATGGTACTTGGAACTGGGGGAGGGCTAGGGAACTGCCCAACCCACATTTGTGTCCTCCGGCTATTGAACGAAACTCGGCACCCTTGGCCGAGAGCATGGGCAGGGGAAGTAGAGCCGATTTTAGACGGAGGTGGGCAGGGGGAAAACGGGGGGGCGAAGGGGAGCTCGAGAGGGAAGGGGACCACTGCATGATAGTATACAGGGCAAACAAGGGGATGCGTAGTAAGAAGGGGATCTACCTACTCTCATTGAATGTTAGGGGGTTGAACACACCAACCAAATGGTGGAAGTTAGAGAGTCTCCTGCAAGAAGCAAAACCTGAAATTGTGACCCTCCAGGAGACCCACATTCGTCTGAAAGATAGGGATAAACTGAAGCTAAAGGGTTATCCCCAAGTCCTGCAGGCGAACAACCAGGATAAAGTACGAGGGGTCCTCATAGCATTCAAAGATCTTGCTAACCTAAGGATTGAAGGGATGAAGGCACACAAGGAAGGTAGATATCTCTTCGCCCAGCTATGATGAGGGTGCAAGTTGCTCATGATTGCTACTGTGTACACCCCCAACACATGACAGGATGGATTCTTGCAGGGGTAGTGGCAAAGCTGGTACAGTACTCAGTGGGACAGATTATATTAACAACGGACTTCAACATGGCATGGCACCCAAGTGAGGATAGAAGCACAGGTGGGGCCCCCACAGCTAGAGGGCCATCTCAGAATCTACGGTCAGACTAGACCAGCTAACCCTGGTTGATGCCTGGCATGAATCACAGGGGGCGCCAAGGGGTACACGTTCTATTCCCATCGGCATCAAACCTTTTAGAGAATCAACTATGTCTGGTTTCCGTCACACTCCTGGGTCAGATACAGAACATGAAACTGGGGCCTATAGCCTTATCAGTTCATGCCTCCCTGCTTCTCGAATTCTGTTGGGAATGTGGGGGGTCGGGACTCTGGCGGTCGTGGTTCCGCCGTCACCTGTTGAGGGATACGGTCATCAGTAACAAGATACGGGACACCATTCACAAATTCTTCGAGAGAAATAGGACCCCGGCCCTGAAGGAACAGGTTGTATGGGACACCTTTAAGGCAACCATACGGGGGGAACTAATTGCAAAGTAAGCTATGCGATCTAAACAGGAGAGAGCCCTATAAGAAGACTTAGAACAACACTTAAAGGGGGTTTGTTTATTATTTATAAAGTGCTCCGGACCCTGAGGTATCTGGGCGCATTACAAGACATCTTAGAATACGTGTACACAAAATAATCAAGGCAGGCATGAGATGTACAAAGATATATGACAGTAACTTGCATGAATCAAGGCAAGCAAAACATACATAAATAGCAGAAAGGTCAATGACAGACGGAGGGACGTGGATGCAGTGTAGTAGTCATGGAATGGCTATTTACCTGGCCCTGGCATTGGGGGCAGACCCGTCTTTTGTGAGGATCCATTTTATGTATTGGATCTGGAACTGTGGAAGGTTTGGTCAGTTCTTAAATTGAGTGGGAGGGCATTCCGCGTTGTGGCTGCTTGAACCCGGAAGCTAGAGCCACCAGCTCTTTTCAGGTTAAAGCGAGGTGTGATAATGCAGCAAGAGTTGGCTGATCTAGTGGGTCTGGAGGATGTTTTGTGGATAATTTTGTCTTTCAGGTATTGGGGGACAACATTATTGAGATATTTGTGGGAAATGGAGACAAGTTTGAAGTAAATTCTGTCTCGGATTAATAGCCATTTGTGGCTCCGTCTTATTTCAGAAATGTGATCTTTCCTGTGAATGCTCAAAGCTGTTCTCAGAGCGCTATTTTGTGGGTTTGAAGTGTATTTATCACTTGTTTATTAGCTCCTGCATATAGTGTGTTGCAGTAATCAAGTTTGGACACGATTAGTGCTCGAGCCAAAGTGATACGGCTATTTGTAGACAGGTATGCTTTACAGGCATTAATGAGCTTACAAGTGTAGGCTGTGGCGGAAGTGGTGGCGTTAACTTGTTTCCTCAAGCTCAAAGTGGAATCTATATAGAAGCCTAGCGTTTTAGTTTCTTTAGCAGATTAGTTTGTTAAGGTATGGGGAGGCACCTAGGATGAGGATTTCAGTCTTCTCATCATTCAAACAGAGGCTATGGGTGGCCATCCAGGCTTGAATGACAAGGTAGATTTTGTTTAGTAGGGCGTTGTCAGTGTAGTAGTCGCCAGATAACAGTAACAGTAGCTGGGTGTCATCTGCCTAGTTGGTGTAGATGACACCCAGGCAGTCCAATATGTCGAAGAGAGGTTTGGTAAAGACATTGTATAGTGTAGGGGAGACACAAGAGCCTTGTGGCACTCCACAGGTGATGGGAATAGGGTCAGCAGAGTCAGTCGGGGAGAAAACGCTCATTGTTCTGTTGTTAAGGAACAACTTGATCCAATTTGAAGTTTCTTGTGAAAAGTTGGCCGAGGAGGTAAGGTGTTCACAGAATATATTATGGTCTACCAAGTCAAAGGCGGCAGAGAGGTCTAGTAGAAGGAGTAGAGCACATTGGCCCTCATTATGACCCTTGCGGAAATCGACTGACCGGAGCGCCACAGCGTAAATAGCGTTTCCGCCATTGCACGAAGGAGCAAAGTGCGGCCCATTCCGACCCATCGGGCACGAGCACCACGCCACGGCGGAAGTGCAAAGTCCGCGATGGCGGAAATGACCCCAAAACGGCCCACACCGCCGCCGTACGGCGCCCTAGGTGCAATACCGCCACCCCTCTCAGCGGTCACCGCAGTGTGCGCCTACCGGAAAGTACGGTGACCGGAAATATACGGAAACGGAAGTTAAAACATGGGCCCGGAACGGGAAACATCCCGGCGTACACCTATAAAACCACTAAAACCACACAACCACTAAAATCACCACCCTGAAACACACCCCAACCCGTCAACCACCCTAGCGAAACCAAGAAAAATGGGAAAAGTAGCGAAGAAAGCGTGCGACCGCAAGCGGCAGGTCCACTTCTCCCGTGAGGAACTCACCGTGCTAACAGAGACCCTCCAGGAGAATGCTGCCGTCGTCTTCTCCACGCAAATGACCAGGACGGCACTTGCAAACAAGAAGGCCATATGGGCTCTGGTGGCACAGCGGGTAAGTGCGGTGGGGACCGCACCCCGCACCCCACAGCAATGCCGCAAGCGATGGGACGACCTGCGGATACGCGTCCGCAGCATACTCTCTGCCAACCGCAACATCGCCACAGCCACCGGGGGAGGTCCTGAATCACCCATCAAGTTGACCCCCTGGGAAGAAATCTGTGCCTCCACCATCGGAATGGAGAGCATAGAGGGAGTCGGAGGGATGGAGAAAGGAGTGCAGACATCCGAAGAATCAGGTAGGTGGACCAGATAAAACAATGCCAAATCCACACAGTCCATCCATGTGAAGTACCATGCGTCCACATAGTGCAACAGAAACACATGTCCAGGAGAACGTCCACACACATCGGCCTGATAGCGCACGTTAAAACCCACAATAAATACATAAATAATTAAAAACCCCTAAAACACGCACTACACGTGCAGCAGGCACACCCTAACTGCAGGCTGCCAAACAACTGCACCCTCACTCCACACACAAATCAAAGCACCTCCAAGGCCCCGACCCAAATCACCCTCAGGTACCACCCCAATGCATGTGATACAATGCCATTCCAATTCCCACAGACCCATCAATAACCCTCGCCCTCCTTTACTCCACCACAGGGTCCGATCCAAACGACGAGCTACAGGACACCCCTACCAGCACACCTGCAAAGAGGGCCAAGACCAACGGCCAGAGACCCTCCACCTCAGCTGCACGCATCAAGACACGGCAGCAGCACAAATCAGGTGGCAGCACAGAGGAGGGAACATCAACAGGCACCCCAGCAGCCAGCATGCCCACAACACCACCACCACAGGGCCCCCCAATGGATGCCACAGAAGGCACTGCCTCAGGTGGCAGCAGCACCATAGGCGACACCCCATTGATGGCAGCATGCTCCGACACAGAAAACGGGGATGCCGAAGTCAGATCCATCCATGATCTGTCCCAATCCCCCTGTCTGTCCCATCCCGTACAACATGAGGATACCACGCAGGGGCACCCACAAGACGACGACTGGCCATCCCCCCCAAGCCCTGTGGCAAGGCAACATGAGGACAACAGCCCCTCTGCGACACCCCCGCAAATGGCCATGGCCCAGCAGAGGCAACAGTCCCTCGACCAGTTGATCGAACAACAGCAGCAACTGGCCACACTCCTCAAGGACCATGCCGATGAATGTGGGGGCACCAAGGCAGACATAGAAACATCAACTGAGACACTTAGGGCAGAAATGGAGAGAGGCACAGAGACGCTAAGGGCACAAATTGAGAGAAGCACCGAGAGCCTGAGGGGGGAACTGCATGCGACGTCCAAAGACGTATGTGCCGAACTTGCCGCAGTGCGCCGTGTGCTCACTGAGCTCTCGCAAACCCTTAGGGACATGCATGGACGTGAGCAGGCAGACACATCATCCGTTGCAAGTTCCGTCCAGGGCAGCCCCCAACGTAGATCTGGAAGGAACCTGCGCTCCACAGGCAGGGGTGCCCCTGATACCCGCAGAGGGGGCTTGCAATAGCGATAGCCCACTTACAATGAGCATTTTTGGACACTGGTGTTCGGGGGGGAGGTAGGAGGGTGGAGGGGGTGTGTTGGGCTCACTTGGGTGGCGGGTCGATAGGGTGTTCAACATGATATCACATATGCCATAAACAGTGCACGATCAACCAATGAGATGTGTGGAAATTGATCTTTGTGTACTAGGCCATCATAGGCGTACAGTCCATATTGTGCATGTTCCAGACACACACAGTGCCACGAGTCCCGTGTCCATGTATCAGCCACCAGGCGTGAGTGCTAGAAGCATACATCAATGAGATGCTGACGAATGTCACGGGCCTCCGGTGCCTCGCAGACTCCATGAGGTGCTGCCACATCCCCACCCTCATCATGACCATCATCAGGTGCTTGCAGTTCTGCGTCAGGGGGCATGGGCACATTTCTACGTACGCACATGTTGTGGAGCATGACACATGCCATCACCATCTTTGCAACCTTCTCATGGCGGTACAGGAGTGCCCCGCCAGACCTGCTGAGGCAGCGGAAACGGCCCTTCAGTAGGCCGAATGCCTGCTCAATGACTACACGGGTACGTGAGTGGGCATGGTTGTAGTCCTCCTCATGCTGGTCCCGTGGGTTCCGGACTGGTGTGAGGAGCCATCTCTTCAGTGGATATCCAGCATCACCTGTATGTGGACGAGAAACGTATGATGTGGAATGCCATTGATACGTACGCACACCCCCCCCCCTTCCTGCCAGTACATTGCCAAATCACATACCCCACATCATCATGCATGTAATGAGACTCACCGAGTAGCCAGGATCTGTTCCCTGCGTGTCGCTCCATGTAGCGTGGTATTGTAGAGTTCCTCAAGACCATGGAATCATGGGTTGATCCAGGGAATCGGGCACAACAATGCGTAAAGATCCTGTTGGAGTCACACACCATTTGTACATTCAGGGAATGAAATTGTTTTCGGTTGCGGTACTGGGCCTCCATGGCATGTGGGACGACCAATTCAACATGGGTGCAGTCGATGGCACCAATGCAACCCGGTATGCCGGCAAGTGCATGGAATCCCACTTTTGTGTTGGTTATTTCCTGCTCCGAGCGTGGTAGAGAGATGTAGTCGTCTGCGTGCTGCAGGAGGGCATCGAGCACTTGGAATAGTGTCCGTGAGAACAGTGGCTGAGAAATGCCATGCAACTGTCCGACTGTGTGCTGGTAGGTGCCTGTGGCCAGGAAGTGTAGTACAGACACCACCTTCAGTAGGGGTGGGATGGCGGTTGGGCTATCTATCATGCTGACTAGGTCAGCCTGTGTCATGTCCACAATGGCGGCTATGGTGTCCCGGTCCAGACGGTAGAGGGTGTGGATCTGCTCATCAGTGAGGTTGAACGGATGTGCTCGGAGGCGTGGGATTGCGGGCTGCCTGCGTGGTGGTAGTGGCTGTGCTGCTGGGCCTTGCTGGCCCTGCCTTGGCCTCCTCCTCCTCCTGCGTCTCCTCCGTGCGGCTGGTTGTAGTTGTTGTTCGTCTTCTTCTTGGAGTCGGAGCACTTGCAGTGCTATCAGGTCCCCCAGGGCCAACATCGCGAGTCCTGCCGGTAGCATTTCGCTGTGGTTGTGGGAGGAGACTGGCTGTGCAATTTATGTGTTTCCAGGCTGTATGGCCTCCACCTGTGGTGATTCATTCCACCTGTGCAAACTGCTCTCCCCTTTGGCCGAGCACGTCCCGCGCACAACGCTGCAAATCGGGTAATGGTATCTTGCTATTGCAATCATGTATTTGTACCCGATGGGCGTGTAAGATTGGTTGATATGTTCATTCTGCTGTGGTCCCATTGTTTCCCATACTATCTGTGCAGTCGCGAACGGACTTGTGAAGGGTCAGTGGAACGTAGTACTCGAGTAACGGTGGGCCCTCATGCATCACTGTACCGAGTTGCAACGACGGGCGTGGCTTCCCATTTGTGGGTGAAGGCAGTTGCCATTTTCACACACAGCCGCACTCGATGGAATAATTAGTGATCTCAAACGGCCACAGATGCCTTTTCGACGTGATGTTGCAAATGAGGAATTCGAAGGGCGGCGCTTTCGGTTTCCAGCTAGCGGCGAGGAGATGCCCACAGGTCTGACTGCAAATATAACGTTCTATTGTTCTATGTCCTTGAGACAGGGCCCATGGCGAGGGAGCAATGATTGATATGAATAGTTTGGGATGCGCAATAGCTACGTGGGCGATGAGGCCGTCCGTTCCAGAATTCATGTTACTTCACAACACTGGATTTACGGGCTGGGGCACTGTGGATTTAGCAGGCTGCATTACGCACAGACTCAATGGATGTTTCGAATGTCATGTGAGTAATTATTCAGGCGTTTTGATCCCGGGATGAGGGAATGATGAATGGATGCATGGGCAGGTGATTTGATACAGAGTTTGCCATGTACAGGGCTTCTTGGGATCTATCCGCCTCCCCTACGCTATGTGATGCAGGGCTGCCATAGTGGGACCATCGTCTATCTGGCCTTGTTGAGCCCTCCCTGTCTCGACGCGCCCTCAGACACTTGTGTCCATGCACGTTAACATTCCCATCTGATGGATTCTGTTTTGACAGACGCATGCACAGGTACACTCGTTTGTGATGGTGTTTGCACCTCGATATAGATGGACATGAGTCGCAAGTGGTTTTGGGGTGGTGATGATCCTTTTGAGTGGGCTAGCATGCATATGGCTGTGGATTTCGTGTGATCATTGAAGTGAGTTGTTCGAATGCAGTTCTGATGGCCATTCTGTTCTTGTTCTTTTCTTTTGGTTGACAGGTATCTCCTCCCCTTTTGCCACTGCCATCTGTATGCCACTCCTGCAGATGGATTTTACTCCCGACACCTGCTGCTTCGTGTTAATCGGTGGAGCAGCATTACGATCTTATGGGACGATCGCCAATGGCCCACATGCCCTTACGCAGTACTGGTGGCTCGGAGCAACATTTCAGCCTTTCAGCTGGACTAGTGCCTCCCCATTGGGTCGGCCCTGCGGTTCTGTGCGCTTCCATGTTGCCTTTTCGTACGTGAATGTGGCTCTGTGTACCATGGGGGAACAGGGCGACACACAGGTAGTGGCTGGTCATTTCTTGCGGATGCAGCCCACAATGGTGATTAGTGTTTTGTAGTTCATGGCCTGATGGCTGTATGGGCTTGGTGACTTTGATGTGCATTAAATTTCTATTCTGATTTGGCCCGTGTAGCTTTTTTCTTTGCAAGTGATGTGGCATATGCCTATTTGGGGGGCGATGTATTGTGAGGAGATCTGCATTGGGTTCCAGCTTCGGGGTTTAGTTGCGTGGTACTGTGCTGGGCGCGTTTGCCTACGTAGCACAGTGAGGTCAGGGATGGGGGCTGCCAATATGACTGTTTGAATGTTGTCATGCTCAGGGGCGGGGGATTGGGTTTTGTGTAACAGATGCCGGTCAGCCAGGTGGACTGGTGGAATGATGTGTTTTTCGGAATATTGCTGGTCACAGGTGCCTGTGTTTGCGTGCGTTTCTTGGTGGGGGACTGTGGTCATGTCCATTGGGATGGCTTCTGTATTCGTGCCATCTGTGCCCTGCAGCTCCCATTGGCCCCTCTTGTGTTTCTTTTGTTCGTTGCCATGCAGGGGTGACTTGTACATTTCAATGGTTGCATTGTGACTTCATTGCACCTACGGGGAGTTGTACTTTGTGGGCAGGGAGCGGTGTACAGGCACTCAGTGGGGCCGTTTACGGTTGATTCGCGATGCCGTACTTCTCGCCATGGCGGAATGGTACATTACGCCATGCCTGATGGCGTTAGGTACATGTCCGCTAGGGTCGGAATTGGCGTACCCTTGCGCCATGGTGGTGTTTGCGGTTTGGCATGGCGCGCGCGCGCGTGCTTTGTGCAGTTAGCGTTGGCGTTCACTACGGTGTCGCTAATGGCTTCGTACTTTCCGGTGACGGGTCATAGTCGCAACGAGCGCTATTCGATGGCGGAATTGCATTTCCGCCATCGTTTTCACCTTTCCGCCAGGGTCGTAATGAGGGCCATTGTCTGTTGTCTTTCAAAAGTTCAATTTGTGTTTTCAAGTCAATTAGGGCTGTTTCAGTTCCGTTGAGGGGTCTGAAGGCAGCCTGTCTAAACCCGATGAGATTGTTAGTCTCAAGGTAGGTCTGGATTTGGATTTGGATGTATGCTGCCTTGTCGATGATGATTTTCAGTAGAAAAGGGACTGTCGTTATGGGTCTGTAGTTAGTCGGGATAGTGGGGTCGAGGGAAGCTTTTTTTTAGTAAGGGGAGAACCCAGGCATCTTTAAGGTTGGTAGGAACCTGGCATGATTTGAAGGATGTGTTTATTATCCTCGAGATGAAGGGGGCAAGATCTCTAGCAGAATCTTTTATATGCTATGATTTTTTTCGACCTCAGCTGGGGTGACTGGGGTGAATTTGAATTCTTGCTTATTGTGCGCCATCATTTACCGGCGAGGCCCAGCTTAGCCAGTTCGCCACGCGGACGCTCCGCACATCTAAGGGAGATAAAAAGAGACATTATCAAACAGAGAAAGGCATGAAAGACTAACAACTCAATAAACAGCAATAAGACCTACCTGAAAGACATTACTTGGGCCGCTGTCAGTGAAGTAACTGGACTGCACACGCCCACGAAAGACAACGCGCCCCTGCCCAGAACGCAGGACAGAGAGCTTGCCAACTTCTACAACAAGGTGAGCAGAGGGCCCAGAGGGGCTTAAGTCATACGGGAGGTGGGGGGAAAACTTACCTTGGTCGGCCAGTCCTAAACACAGTCCTCCTGTATTTCCAGGCAGAACTTCCACCGAGAACCATACCAGGGAATCACTGAGAAGGATATCAGCGACCAACTGGCTGGGTGGGGTCCCTGTGGATACCAGGTCAGCGTAACAGATGCCTAAGATTAGAATTTGGGACAAGGGTTTGGTATTGTCTGAGAGCAGTGCGATAATATCCACCTCAAAGTCTCCAGTTGGTATCGGAGGCCTGTATATGAGGTGGAGAGTAATAGTACTGGTGTGGGAGGTTGTTAGTTTGGCTGTGAGAAGTTCACAAGACTTGAGTGTGGGGCAGGTCGAAAGTCTGAGTGCCAGGTTAGCCCAAGCTACGAAAGCAACTCCTCCACCTTTAGAGGTTTGCCTATCTGCTCGAAAAATGGTATAGGAGTCAGGTATGGCTAACATTAAAGAGGGACCTGCAGCAGCATGAAGCCAGGTTTCGGATATTGCTAGGATGATTGCTTGAATGGATACTGATAAGCGATAGCAATTAGGAAGGAGTATAGACATCTCAAAGGGCAAGTTAACATACTTCAGACCAAACAGGCAGAGAAGACGCTATTATTTCTGAGACAGCGATATTACATAGAGGCAAATAAGGCTGATTGACTTCTGGTTCGGCAACTAAGGAAAAAGGAGGCGGCTAGGATGATACTCTGCATCCAGTCACCCAGGGGTACCTTTACCACAGCCTTCAAGGAGATTCTCCAGGCGTTTACGGAATATTGGACAATACTGTACTCCTCAAAGACTCCAGACAGGCAGCTCCAGGAGGCCTTCCTCAGATCATGCCAGCTTCAAAGGCTTGACCAAAGCCAAAGAGATGCCCTGGAGAGTGAAATCACAGAGGACGAAGTCCGGGCAGCAATCCGATCCCTACCCCCGAATAAAGCCCCCAGCACGGACGGCTACCCTGCAAGGTTTTATAAAGCCTTCCAAGACATACTGGCCCCGGTAAAGACAGCCCTCTTTAACTTCTCTCCACTATGGGGCGAATCTCCCGATCCATGGAAGAGGCGAAAACTATTCTTTTGCCCAAGCCTAATAAGGATAAAACCCAGTGTAGCTCTAGCCCCCCGATCACACAGATACATTTGCATGCTAAGATTTTTAGCAAAATCCTGACCTCGAGAATGGACAAAATAATCCCATGCCTGATCCACTCCGACCAAGCAAGCTTTATTAGGGGGAGACAAACGTTCGACAATGTAAGGCGAGCATGTCACTTGATAGAAAAAATAAACAAGGTTTGCCCCTCAGTGGGGTGCTGGCTCCTGGACGCCTAGAAGGCCTTCGACCAAGTAGAGTGTTAATTTCTGTGTTACGCTTACCTGGTATCCACAGGGGCGCCACACGATACTGGATGGAGGTCTAAGCACTATCCCAGACCCCTCACTGCTTGGTTATGTGCCACACGTTGGGTAGCACCTATAACAGGAGAATGGAGGGTTAAGATACTGGTTCTGTGATGGGTGGACTCCCACCTCCCTCTGGTCAAAATCCCCTCCCTTGGGGTTATTGCTCACCTTAGGTTTTTGTGTGTTGAACTCTCCGTCCTGCGTCTCTGTGCAGGAGCGTGTGGTTGGTCAGGGCGTTCCGTGGACCTACTTGCTTCACTGGTCCGTGTGCCCTTATGTCGGGTCTAGACCGGCTGT
Source organism: Ambystoma mexicanum (assembly GCF_040938575.1). Classification (NCBI taxonomy): domain Eukaryota; kingdom Metazoa; phylum Chordata; class Amphibia; order Caudata; family Ambystomatidae; genus Ambystoma; species Ambystoma mexicanum. The sequence goes on along the minus strand of NC_090925.1, from coordinate 267,019,834 downwards.
GGCTCTGACTCTGCTTTCTGTCTTCCAGGTGATTTATAATGTTTTTTCCGTCTTTATGCCGTCTCTTTCTTTCCCTCCGTTTTCTCTGTCTTCTCAGCGTCTTGCTCCACTATGCTGTTCCCTAACAATGTCTCTTTTTGTTTTCACAGGGGTGGTTCCGATCTCGGAGTTACCGCACCGATGGCGAAGACCACAGTGAGTTATTGATGCGCAGAGCGCTGCGCTGTTTATTGGTGTTAATTGCTAAACTGGGTTATCTTCTCTTTGTACAGGTTGCAGTGATGTTCCGGAGTGATGAGCGATCGAAGCGCTGCTTGCCCAGGTAAGTGCGTGGTTAATGCTGACCTTGTTCCTTCTCCCTTGCAGGTTGTGGTGAAACCCGGAGATGGGCGAGGTAAGAGAAGCACAGGGTGCTGCCAGGACTCGCTGCTTGCCCAGGTAAGAATGGTTATTAATGCTGTCCTTGTTTCTTTACCTTTGCAGGTTGCAGTGAACTCCGGAGATGGGCGAGGTAAGCGAAGCGCAAGATGGATTCAAGACAGGTTACTTCACAGGTAAGTGTTCTTGCTTAATAATGCTGTTCTTGTTCTTCCAGGATATTAATGGAATCCGGATCTAGGGCTTCAGGATCGGGCCGCTGGAGAAGCAGATGAGCAGGAGCTGGAAACGGTGAGCGTTACGCTGCCGGAGTGCAGAATAAGGCGAAGCATGTTCTGCTGTTTGGGTGTGGTTTAAATAGCCGGGTAAAGTAGTTCCAGGCCAAGTAGTTCCAGGCCCAGCCACACCCAAAACACTAGACCGTATGGCTTGGTTCTAAAGAACTGAGCTGTGTAATAGGCCTCCATGTTGGATTAAGGTCCAAAACTGGATCTTGCCTTATTCCTGATAATGAGCCTGGCGCCAAAGGTGCCAGGACTGACCCCATGTATGTTTCTGATGGGGTTTTAAGGCCCTTGGGCCAGTGTGAAGGGCTTTAGCCCCACTGCTGCCAGGGGGCTGTTATACCTGAGGGGGTCAGAGGCATGGATCGTGACAGCACTCCCCCCTAAGGCTCCTCTCAAGGTATTTCCTCCGTCCAGCCCTGGTTTGGTCGGAAGGTTCTGATGAAATCGTTTTACCAGGTCTGGTGCATGGATGTGCTCGCTAGGCTCCCATGTCCTGTCCTGAGGGCCGTATCCCTTCCAGTCCACTAAGTAATATAACTTGGACCTGGTGAGTTTAGAATCTAGGGTGTCCTTAACTTCAAATCCAGGTTCTCCGTTAACCAGTACCAAATTTGGTGGTGTTTTGACCCGAGTTCCAGGCTGAACAGGTTTTAAGAGTGACACGTGGAATACGGGATGGATCTGCATATTTGGTGGTAAAGTTAGTTTTACTGCCACAGGATTTATAATAGCCTTGATGGGATAGGGCCCTAGATATCTGGGACGAAATGTTCAAGTACCTCTTATGGGCATGTGCCGAGACACCAACCAGACTTCATCTCCTACTTGGTAGTCTGGGGCTTTTCTTCGGTGTTGATCAGAGAATCTTTTGTGTCTTTCTTTGACTTGGATCAAGTGTTCTGCTGCCTTTTTGAAGGCTTGAGTGATGGTTGTATGTAAAGTCTTCACAGCGGGCATTTCCAAGGCCATGTTGGTATCTAATTCGGAAGTACATGGGTGCCTTCCATATGCGGTATAAAATGGACTATGTCCGGTAACGGTGTGTAGCGAGTTGTTGTAGGCATATTTGGCTTTCCACAGCACATCCTTCCAGCTTTCTTCCACTTTATGTAACATGCACTGTAGGTATTGCTCTAATGTCTAATTCAACTGCTCTGTTTGGCCATCAGTTTGGGGATGGTGACTAGTGGACAGACGAATATCGATTTGGGCAATTGCACAACTCTTCCACCAGAAGTTAGACACAAACTGACTCCCTGTCATGATGCCCGCTCCCGGGGAGCCGGTTCAAGCCCTGCGTCCCCGAAAGCGGACATCCAGTCCCCAAGGAAGGACCCAGCAACCCCATATAGGGGCCCTTTGGACAGTGTCCTGGCGCCTATGGCGCCAGGCTCATAAAAGACATCAGCCCTGGCGCCATAGGCGCCAGACTCATTATGGATGTGCTTGGGTGCACTTACCTGATGCAGACCATGCTGCAGGATCCCGGCCTCCTTGAGGCCTGAAAGGAACAATTTTACCTGTGGGACTAATTTACCATCCGGGCGTGGTCGGGGAAGGATACATACCTGATTGGAGGAAGGATACATACCTGGAACTTCTTCCAAGGCTATTTAAACCCCACCCGAACAGCCACACGTGCTTCGCGTTGTTCTGCATCTAGCAGCTGGACGCTCACCGTGTCTGCTCCTGCATCCTGACTTCTGCCACGCCTGCCAGCATCCTGGATCACCTGCAAAGGAAGAGAAGAAGAGAACAGAAGAAGGAAAAGTCCTTACCTGCCAAATCCACATCCCGGAGACATCTCGCCGACAATCCTGAAAAGGAAGACTCTTATTTAAAAGCTCATCGCGTCGATCGCTGCAGCGCCGCATTCCACTCACCTTTACTGGGCGCCTCCATGTTCAGCAGCGATCATCCGGATTCGCAGTCACGCCCCAGCGCCTAGGGAGAAAAAGACCAGAACAAAAGGTGAGAGAGAGAAGGGAATAAGGAAAGCTAAATCTCCATGTTAAGACTTACCTGTTGATTCATTCCCTCTTCATTTCGGGTCCGCGCCGCATCCTGGCATTTCCGGACCCCGGCCCCTAAGGGAAAAAGAGACATCAGCGTTAATGAGCGAATGAAAAGACATTACCAAAAAACGCTCATTAAAGACTTACCTGATTTCTACAAGGATTTCACCTCTCATCTCGGGTCGGTGCCTGTTCCCCGACATTCCGTGCCCCGACCCCTATGGGGAAAAAGACACTAGCATTAGTACATTAATGCATGGATACAAGGGGAACCTCTTATCAAAAAACTTACCTGGAAGCCAAGCAAGTTTGGTTCTCACCAATCCGAAAATCCAGTGAAGTAACTGGATACCAACGCGCCCCTGCATCAGAAGCAGGATGGAGAGCTCGTCCTTTCAGATCCTAAAGTGAGACGCTACGAGAAATCACAGAAGGGTTTCGAGGAGGGTGAGAGTGGAAAGTGGGAGGCTGATTGCATTACCCTGCAGACAGTTAATCCCCTATTTTCGCCTACAGAAGGATACTTCTGCGAGCCAGACAAGCCAGATATGGGGGCCCGGTCCAGTCCGTCTTCCGAACCCTGCGCATCACCTTAGAAGAGGTCACAGCAGCGCGAACCAGGCCAGTGCCTCCGTGGGAGTCAGGTGAGCGTTACACTCCCTTGGTGAGAAATCAGGACGGAGGGGAAACCATGTAATCGTACGATTTGCTCTAAAAACACCTTTGCTAGACTGGATGCGTTTGGTAGACCCTTAAGCGGAATGAAATGGGCCATTTTGGAGAATAGGTCAACAACCACTCGGATAGTGTTGAAGCGTTGACAGGGAAGCAGGTCTGTGATGAAATCGAGGGGGAGTGTGTGCCAAGGTGCAGGTGGAATATCCAGGGGTTGAAGAAGGCCCACAGGTCTTTGTTTTTGGGATTTATTCTGTGCACAAATGCCCCATGACAGAATAAACTGCATAGTGTCCTTTCGCCAGGTCGGCCACCAATAATTTCTTTCCACCTTGGCTAGGGTTTTGGCAATTCCTGGATGTCCTTCTATCAGGGGGTCGTGATAACCAGAAATGGCTTGTTCTTGTAGTGCCGTATTCGGTAGATATAAACGCCCTCTGAAATACGGCAGTTGGTTCTTTGTTGTGTAATATTCAACTTGAGTGGTCCAGTCTTGTAGAGCCTCAATGTTCATTAGGAGCCGAATTTCTTTTTGGAGTTCGTCCAGAGATAACGTTGTTGTAAATCCTATGAATAATGGGCACCAGGTCTGGGGTTGAATATGCGTTCTCATCAATACCCATGCGGGATAGGACGTCAGCTTTTCCGTTCTGGACTCCAGGTCGGTACGTGATTATGTAATCATATTCTGCAAAGAATAAAGCCCATCGGAGTTGACAGGATGATTGAGCCTTTGCCGTCTTGAGGTATTGCAGGTTGTGATGGTCGGTGATTACTGTGATGGTATGTCTGGTGCCTAGGAGGTAATGCCGCCAAGGAGGTAATGCCGCCAAGCCATAAAGACTGCCTTGATCGCTAGGAGTTCCTTGTCTGTTATTGGATATTTAAGTTCAGGTGTAGTACATTTTCGTGACCAAAAGGCCACGGGATGTAACTGGCCTGTTCCGGGATCCCTTTGGGAAAGAACAGCCCCCATTGCCATGCTGGAGGCATCTGTTTCCACTACATATGGGAGATCGGGGCGGGGGTGTCATAGCACCGGGGCTGAGGTAAATCTTTTCTTGAGTTCCTGAAAGGCCTTCTCCACCTCTTCTGTCCATTGGAACAGTTTGTTGTTTTTTCGTAATAAAGAAGTGATCGGGTGCACAATCTGGGAGAAAGCCGGGATGAATCAGCGATAAAAGTTCGCAAAGCCGAGCATACTTTGGACGGTTTATAGTCATAATGTCGACAGTCAAAATGTCGACAGTCAAAATGTCGAAAAAAAAAATGTCGACTTTTTTTTTCAATGCATTTTTTTTTTATATGGGGGGGTTCCCCCCCCAACCCCCCTTTTTTAATTTTCTTTTTAATTTTTCCCTTTTTTTTAGCTCCCAAACCCCTAAAATAAATATATAATTAAAAAAAGAGAAAGTCGACATTTTTTTTTTCGACATTTTTTTGTCGACATTTTTGTCTGTCGACATTTTTTTTTCGCCATTATGACTGTACACCACTTTGGACACCTTCGACTGAAGACGGTGATGGCCAGCTAAGGATGGCGTCTACTTTGTGCATATCCATCCGGACGCCTCTGCGAGTGAGGACAAAACCAAGGAACTCGACTTCGGTGACATGGAAGGAGCATTTTTCAAGTTTGGCGTATAGCTGGTGCTGTCAGAGTTTTGCAAGGATGGAGCGAACGTGCCTGACATGGTCCTGTTTGGAAGAGGAGTACACCAAGATGTCGTCGATGTGAATTAGGGCACATACGTCGATCAATTCCCGTAGTATATCGTTCATGAAGTACTGGAACGCGGCGGGAGCGTTGCAAAGCCCAAAGGGCATCACCTGATATTCGTACAGCCCATACTTAGTACGAAAGGCGGTCTTCCATTCGTCTCCTTTCTTTACACCCACGAGATGGTATGACAGAATAAACTGCGTAGTGTCCTTTCGCCAGGTCGGCCACCAATAATTTCTTTTCACCTTGGCTAGGGTTTTGGCAATTCCTGGATGTCCTTCTATCAGGGGGTCGTGATAACCAGAAATGACTTGTTCTTGTAGTGCCGTATTCGGTAGTTATAAACGCCCTCTGAAATACGGCAGTTGGTTCTTTGTTGTGTAATATTCAACTTGAGTGGTCCAGTCTTGTAGAGCCTCAATGTTCATTAGGAGCCAAATTTCTTTTTGGAGTTCGTCCAGAGATAACGTTGTTGTAAATCCTAGTATTTTGTCACCTGGAATAATGGGCACCGGGTCTGGGGTTGAATATGCGTTCTCATCAATACCCATGCGGGATAGGGCGTCAGCTTTTCCGTTCTGGACTCCAGGTCGGTACGTGATTATGTAATCATATTCTGCAAAGAATAAAGCCCATCGGAGTTGACGGGATGATTGAGCCTTTGCCGTCTTGAGGTATTGCAGGTTGTGATGGTCGGTGATTACTGTGATGGTATGTCTGGTGCCTAGGAGGTAATGCCGCCAAGGAGGTAATGCCGCGAAGCCATAAAGGCTGCCTTGATTGCTAGGAGTTCCTTGTCTGTTATTGGATATTTAAGTTCAGGTGTAGTACATTTTCGTGACCAAAAGGCCACGGGATGTAACTGGCCTGTTCCGGGATCCCTTTGGGAAAGAACAGCCCCCATTGCCATGCTGGAGGCACCTGTTTCCACTACATATGGGAGATCGGGGCGGGGGTGTCATAGCACCGGGGCTGAGGTAAATCTTTTCTTGAGTTCCTGAAAGGCCTTCTCCACCTCTTCTGTCCATTGGAACAGTTTGTTGTTTTTTCGTAATAAAGAAGTGATCGGGTGCACAATCTGGGAGAAAGCCGGGATGAATCAGCGATAAAAGTTTGCAAAGCCGAGCATACTTTGGACACCTTCGACTGAAGACGGTGATGGCCAGCTACGGATGGCGTCTACTTTGTGCATATCCATCCGGACGCCTCTGCGAGTGAGGACAAAACCAAGGAACTCGACTTCGGTGACATGGAAGGAGCATTTTTCAAGTTTGGCGTATAGCTGGTGCTGTCAGAGTTTTGCAAGGATGGAGCGAACGTGCCTGACATGGTCCTGTTTGGAAGAGGAGTACACCAAGATGTTGTCGATGTGAATTAGGGCACATACGTCGATCAATTCCCGTAGTATATCGTTCATGAAGTACTGGAACGCAGCGGGAGCGTTGCAAAGCCCAAAGGGCATCACCTGATATTCGTACAGCCCATACTTAGTACGAAAGGCGGTCTTCCATTCGTCTCCTTTCTTTACACCCACGAGATGGTATGCCCCCCTGAGGTCCAATTTGGTGTAAATTTGGGCATCCTTGACTTGGTCCAGCAGTTCTGGAATAAGGGGTAGAGGATAGTGGTTTTTAACTGTTACCTGGTTTAGTGCGCGGTAGTCGATGCACGTTCTCAAGTCCCCCTCCTTCGGTATGAAAAATAGAGGCAAGGCTGCCAGGGATTTGGACTGGCGGATAAAACCGTTTGCCAGGTATTGGTCCAGATATGATTTCAAGTGGAGATTTTCAGGTTTGGTGAGTGCATAAATTCGACTACCTGGGATTTGTGCAGGTACGAGGTCGATCTGACAGTCATATGGCCTGTGAGGGGGTAAGGTATTAGCCTCTTCTTTTTGGAAAACGTCTTGAAAATCATGGTATTCGCTTGGTAGTGTACTTGTTACACCTAATACTAACGCCTCTTTATCTTGGACAGGTGTCGCTGGGTCAGACGATGGCACTTCCACTTGGTAGCACGCATGAGCACACTCATTGGAGAAGGCTAATTTCTTGCATCGCCAGTCGATGTTAGGATTGTGAGCCACCAACCACAGCATCCCTAGAATCACCCGGAACTGAGGGGCCTTGATAAGGTCAAAGGCAATGGCTTCCCGATGTCCGTCTTGGCACATAAGGGTAAATTCTGCTGTGCGTTGAGTTACAGGACCAGAAGCTATCTCCGTGCCGTCAACAGGAGTGACCTTCTCAGTTGTCATTTTCTGACAGAGGGGAAGCCCCATCCTTGTTGCCAGGCCTTGGTCTATGTAGTTACCAACGGCTCCGCTGTCTATGTATGCCTCCACAGTATGCATCCAAGACGGTTGTTGGTGATTGATCAAAATCACAGGCAGGGCAAGGTGTGAGGTCTGTGGCTCTTTCCTTCGCTCGACAAACAGACCTCTATGCTTGCTGGGCCTGGAAGTTTTCCGACTCTTGTTCTCCTCCTTCTTTCTCTGTAGCTCCAACTGTTCTCCTAGGGGGATTTTACGGGACATTCTCTGAGGAAGTGACCTGATTTGCCGCAGTACAGGCATAAGTGCTGTTGTGTCGTTTTGTCTCTTTCGGCCTTGGTTAATGGGCTCCGTACCCCCCCAATTTGCATGCGTTCCGAAGTGTTTTCTGATGAACAGTGCGATTCTCCGTTCTGGCTCGATCTGTCCTTCGATCTTGCAGCCTGTGGTCTAGCTGCACCACTAGGTTGATGAACTCTGCGAAGTCTTTTGGCGGGTTTACCACCTGAGCTAGGACGTCTTTCAATTCCCCCCGTAACCCTCGATGGAATAACGTTGTTCGTTTCTCCTCAGGCCACCCAATTTCAATGACAAGTCTGTTAAAAGTGGCGATATATGTTAACAAATCTTGGCTGCCTTGGCGGAGGGACAGAACTTTGTTATCCAGAGCTTGGCCCTGGGTATGTCGGGCGAACAGCTTCTCCATCTTCTGTTGAAATTCCGCAGGAGTGGGTCATCCTGGCTTACTAACGGTATGGACCAATCCGCGGCACTGCCACTCAGATATGACAGAATGAAGGCAACCCGTGACTGATCGTTAGGAAATGCTCTGGGTCTACAAAAAAAATGGAGGCGGCACTGTTTCATGAATACTGCATATTTCTTGGGTCCCTCGTAAAACGTTCCAGTGGGGCCAAAGGAACTGCCCCAGGGAAGACCACCAGCACTGGATTCACAGATGTGGCTGGAACCGACGGAATACTTCCTGGCAACGGAGCCTGCCCAGCCTGTGTTTGGAGCAATTGTCTGGCTAATTCATCGGTGCGGTCCTTGGTGACAATCAACTCCCCCCTAAGGGCGTTGGTTTCTTGCCGGGTGGAGTGCACCTTGGCACGTAATTCTCCCAGTAATTGGGCTAGTTGATCAGTCTGTAATGTTTCCATGACGCCCAGGTGGATGTTTTAATTAAGGCTTTGCATTCTGTTACGCTCACTTGGTATCCACGGGAGCGCCACACGATACTGGATGGAGGTCTAAGTGCTATCCCAGACCCCTCTCTGCTTGGTTATGTGCCAGACGTTGGGTAGCGCCTATAACAGGAGAATGGAGGGTTAAGATATTGGTTCTGTAATGGGTGGACTCCCACTTCCCTCTGGTCCAAATCCCCTCCCTTGGGGTTATTGCTCACCTTAGGTTTTTGTGCGTTGAACTCTCCATACTGAGTCTCTGTGCAGGGGCACGTGGTTGGTGTGGGCGTTCCGTGGACCTAGTTGCTTCACTGGTCCGTGCGCCCTTATGTCAGGTCCAGACCGGCTGTGATTCCGACTCTGCTTGCTGTCTTCCAGGTGAGTTATAATGTCTTTATTTTGTCTCTTTCTTTCCATCCGTTTTCTCTGTCTTCTCTGCGTCTTGCTCCACTATGCTATTCCCTAACAATGTCTCTTTTTGTTTTCACAGGGGTGGTTGCGATCTCGGAGTTGCCGCACCAATGGCGAAGACCACAGTGAGTTATTGATGCGCACAGCGCTGCGCTGTTTATTGGTGTTAATTGCTAATCTGTGTTCTCTTCTCTTTGTACAGGTTGCAGTGATGTGCGATCGAAGCGCTGCTTGCCCAGGTAAGTGCTTTGTTAATGCTGACCTTGTTCCTTCTCCCTTGCAGGTTGTGGTGAAACCCGGAGATGGGCGAGGTAAGAGAAGTGCTCGGTGCTGCCAGGACTCGCTGCTTGCCCAGGTAAGAATTCTTATTAATGCTGTCCTTGTTTCTTTACCTTTGCAGGTTGCAGCGAACTCCGGAGATGGGCGAGGTAAGCGAAGCGCAGGATGGATTCAGGACCGGTTACTTCACAGGTAAGTGTTCTTGCTCGCTAATGCTGTTCTTGTTCTTCCAGGATATTAATGGAATCCGGATCTAGGGCTTCAGGATCGGGCCGCTGGAGAAGCAGATGAGCAGGAGCTGGACACGGGAGTGTTATGCTGCAGGAGTGCAGAATAACGCGAAGCGTGTTCTGCTGTTTGAGTGCGGTCTAAATAGCTCAGGTAAAGTAGTTCCAGGCCAAGTAGTTCTAGCCCAGCCACACCCAAAACACTAGACCGCATGGCTTGGTTCTAAAGAACTGAGCTGTGTAATAGGCCTCTATGTTGGATTAAGGTCCAAAACTGGTATTAACTTATTCTTGATAATGAGCCTGGCGTCAAAGGCGCCAGGGCTGACTCCATGTATGTTTCTGATGGAGTTTTAAGGCTCTTGGGACCAGTGTGAAGGGCTTTAGCCCCACTGCTGCCATCGGGCTGTTATACCTGAGGGGGTCAGGGGCATGGATCCTGACATTCTGTTCCTCACTATGAAGGCTATGGGGTTTGGTCTGCCGTTTCTCTGCATGGTGAAGGACAATTACAAGTCTCCACTCATAAGGCTATCAATCAACTGGCATATCTCCAAGGCGAAACACATATCTAGGGGCACCAAACAGGGCTGCCACCATATCCCTGGTAATGTATGCAACATACTTAGAACCCCTGCTAGCTAAGATCAGACAGGAGTCAGGTATATAGGGGTCGCCTTTGGAGGGGAGGAGCACAAGGCAATGGCCTTCGCGGATGACCTTTTAGTAGCACTGACTGACTTGAACTCCACACTCTCAGGGCTAGCAATACTTCTGGGGGAATTCGGTAAAGTAGTGCGTCTCAAAATCAACAACCAAAAATCTGAACTGATGATTCTACTAGGAGAAAGGCCCACATCCTCCGACTTCCCCAACTTATTAGAATCCATAAGGATATGGCTTGGCAAGCCTGGCCCCCTCAACATGTCATGGATGGGCTGGATTAACATCATTAAAATGATAATACTTCCTAGAGTTCTATACTACTTCCAAGCCCTTCCACTGGCGATACCGCAAACATTCTTTAAATCCCTGAACAAAATGGTGGGAAATTTTATTTGACAAGGGAAAAGGCCCCGGGTGGCTTGGAAAGTCATGACGGCCTGGCAGGATCGGGCGGAATGGGTGTCTCTAACTTCCAGACGTATTACCGAGCGGCCCAATTAAGGGTAATCCATGAGTAGTTTGAATGGGACCTGGATAAGATCTGGCAAAGGATGGATAGGGCGGTGGTGGGTAGACCCTTGATGAAGTCATGTGGTACCCAAAAGCGGATAGACCCCCCAACATGTAGAGAAGCCAGATGACAGCTCTGGTTGGCGACACGTGGGATACAGTGGTCAACAGAGCCGGCATTACATTTTACCCATCCCCGTTCACATCTTTATTTCGTAATCCACAATTCACCCCTGGGTTGGAGAAAGGGGCGTTCGCCAGGTTGGAAGAGGCAGGCTGCCTCCGAGCAGGGGATATGATGGATGGGCAAGAGGCCAAGTCATTCCAATTATGTAAACAATCTATGGGCCTACAGGAGAAGGATATGCTTAGATACGCCCATATGAGACATTGGTTGCTAGCCCCCGGGCATGAAATAATCTATAACAAGGGAAATTACCCCACTGGAAAAATACTTGTTGATGAACTCGGGACATCGTCAAATTATAAGCAAGTTATACAAATTGCTCGCCACATCAGCGGCCCAGTCTCAAGCAACCTACATGAATCAATGGGCAGACGTATTACCCCTTCCAATCTCCGAGAAACAATGGTGGGAAGTGTGGCAGAGGATCCAAAAGCTAATGAAGGGGATGCAGATGTGGGAAATGTGGATTAGGATGCTGGTACAGTGGCATTTAACCCCAGAGAAACTGCATAAAAATCTACCCCTCTGTGCCGTAGACATGCTGGAGGGGTTGCAAGGAGGTAGGCACAAGGGTCAACGTCTGGTGGACTTGTCCAATATTGAAACTGTTCTGGGAGGCAGTTAATGGGGCAATGAAGGCTATTTTTGGGTCTCAAATGCAAAGGGAGCATGGGGAGGCCCTACCGGGTCTGGGCGACGTGCTGGACACACAAATGACCAAACCCCAGAAGAAGGCATACATGGTTCTGAGTGTAGCAACCCTATCTTTAATAGCGCAAAAATGGAAACAGGCAACAATCCCCACTGAGCAACAATGGGTGGCAAAGATCTGGCACTGCTAGAATGGGTAACCTATACCATTCAAGGGGATTACGCTAAATTTAAGAATGACTGGGATGTGGTACAGTACTTTTTGCACAAATACTTCTGTGAACAATGGTGTCCCCAAAGAATCCGAATTCTGGATGTTTTATAGTCATTGACCCTGTGGTATACTCTTCGAACAACTGCGAACTATATTCATCACAGCGATCCTGGGGAGGGGTGGGGTAGGGGGACAGGGGTGGCGGGCGGTGAAGGGTGTTCCGTGAGGGGTTTGTTCATGTTTAAATTGACAGAAATGCCAATAAAAACACTTAAAAAAAAAAGAAAGTAGAATGGTGATACTGTGTCTCGCCCGTCGGTGTCCCACTCCCACTCCCCAAGGACCCCCCATCCAGGTGATCCTCCCTCACTGGTGCACCCGCAGGAGCTGGATCCAATAGTGATGACTGTGTCCTGGCCACCTGGATGACAGATCCCCGGGGACTAGCTAGGGAGACACCTTCAGGTTTCTCACAAGGGGCACAAACCCCAGAGAGCTCTCACTGCCGCCAGTGTGCCACGACGCTGGAGCAGGATGTCGGCACGCCATTGTGGGATACATTTACCCACTCTGCAGAATTCCCCCCATCTCCAAGCTGCATTTCAACAGTTACCATGAGAATGGCTGCGCTGGCTCCTTTGACACCATTGCCTCGCATCAAAACTGCATTTTGCAGCTACAAAATGATGGCTGCACTGTCTTACCAAACACCTATGGGGCAAGATGGAACAGGGAGCACAGTGAGAAAGGCTGCCAGTGTGTTGTCTTACATGCACCAAGGAAGACAATTGAAAAGCAGGCTGCTTTGCTGCTTGCTCAAAATTTCCCATTGGAAAAGGAAATATTTTACATTTAAAATGATGCTGTTCTGATGCTCTTTTTATTTGTTCAACATTACACTGCTTTTATCAGTGAGACCCTGCTATGCCCATCCAGATTCAGAGTGTGCTCCAGCAAAAGAGAGCATTATCACTGAATGACAGGCTGTGGCAGGCAAGATCTTGGAAATCACTTGCAATTTACTCTCAACCTTACAGAAAAACGCTTGACGTTTGCTATGAAGTGTCAAAAATAAACCCTTCAAAAGAAACCCTAGCTCTCTGTGCACATGTCAATTTCAGTGGACATTTGCCTTGAACTTACTGCTGTGTAAGAGAAACTGACTAGGGCTGCAAACAATGTTTGGAATCCAGAGGGGAGAGAAAACCAAATTTGAAGGGGACATCCCAGCAGAATTCACCATGTGTCAAAATGTGCTTTTTGCAAAAGAGAACAAAGCCTGTTTTAAAAGTCAGCCCCTCCAGGATTTTGCAGCATGAAATGGCAAATTTAGCGGCATGAAATGGCAAATTTTGCAGCACAAACCTTTATTTATGGTGGCATGTTTGCAGCACAATTTGTATTGACTGGAGGGTGCAAGATTGGTACATTGTAGCAAAGAGGCTGTGTGCAAGGCTACAAGAGAGCCAGGGTGCCATATGTATCTTTTGTATCCGTTTTACGGTTAAATGTGCATGCCTATTTAATATTATTAACAGTATTAATCATTATCAGTTGTACTGCTGAAAATATTCCCCTTCTATGTTCTCCAAACCCCCAAATACTGACACACCTCTCTCACCCAACACACCTCACACATCTCACCAATTCCCCATCACAACTTGTATGCCAAACTCGAAATCATGCTCTCAACTCACACCTTACGCTCCCCAATTCCTTCCGCAGTATACAGTCTTTTATTCTTGCGTGTTTCTACTGCATCTTGCTTCCTTTCTCCCATTCTATCACACTCTTCCCTCATCCTTGCTCCCATTCTTCAGCTAACTGCCTCTTTCCATCCAACCTCTCGCTGCTTTTGGCCCAGTACTACCCCTGAGCCCACGCTCCTTCAACTTTCTGTGCCCCTGCTCCCTCTCTGTTTTCATGCCCACTGCATCCACTCTGCTCTCTTGTCCACTGCTTCCCCTCTGACCCACTGCACTCCCTCTGATCTCCCTTTGCTTTCTTGCCTACCACTCCACAGCTCACCCATCACTCACCCTCTCTATCTTTCTCTCACATATTGTGACCATTTAACATTTTTTGAAAACAGTAGATTTTGGCCCAGTTCCTCAAAAAACGGGCTATATAAAAATAAAGCAGCGAATGTGCTGTTTTTAGATAACCCATTTTTGGAAATGAGCAGGCCACCTTATTCTCAAAGGTGACCTGCGCATTTCCACAGGGCTGAGTTGTAGCGCAAATGATGCTCTGGCCAGCCGCCTTGAATAGGTTTGTGTTGGAAGTGCTCCTCCAAGTGTTCAGGAGGAGAGGAATATTCACTGACGGGCCCATAGGTCAGCGCTCAGCCACCAGAACTTGTAAGACAAGATAGCCGCACCATGTGAGGACAGGGGGTGCAGGATTCACTTACTCCAACACAACTCAATAATGAGGAATCAGTAAGTTGGCAAATGGAAGTCTGTTTAATGACAATTACATTAAACAGAGAAACAAATGGAAATCAGCAGCATTGCGATCACCTTCCTCGAACTTAAGTCGAACAGCAATTCTTATAGGCAAAAATCGTCATCACTGACTTCTAATTTCTATAAAAAATCATCATGCAATATAATTAGTTAGGAAAGGTAACTTGAGTATAGGTGTTATATCTGTATATGATAATAGGGTATGCAGATTGGATAACTCTTTTTGGGTGGGCGTCTACGCCATCCCTCTACATTACGCGTGATATACGTCACTACAACTACGATGTCCTATTGGTTACAATATCTATAGGACTCCAGATAACTTGGTCCATTGTGATTGGGCAGGTTACACCCCTAGACATACATTTTCACTTTTAATTAGCAGCATGCAATATGGACACCCCTGTGTCTGGTGTCCCAAGTTTCACCCTGTCTCCCTTCCATCAATCAGTGTTTTAGGGTGACCTGTCAATTAGTTGGCTAAGGATGGCCTCGAAACTGTAGTCTCTTATCGGGAAAAGTTATGGCATCCACGGGTCCTGGATGACATCAGGCGATGGTACTTCTTCGCGCCTGGATGGTCACGTGTTAGTTCACCATGAATCTGCTTCAGTTTCCAGCTTTTAGTGCATTTAATTCTGTGTCAGCCTAGCCACCTGCATGGGCCCCCCTTATCTTGACCTTCATGAGGCAGGCTGATATGCTCTGAAGTTGGAGTCTTGTGAGCTGACGCTCTCCTCCCATTCTCTGGTTGACCTCGATTTCCTAGGCATGAGCCGCTCTTTGTTGAGTTTCGATTCCACTCCTTCTCTTGCCTTTGGCTGGGTTTCGAAACTTGGCCTGTCAGACCTCTGGCCGCCTGGGTACATTTCTGCCTTTACAAAATGGAGTAGCCCTTGTATAATGTGCCTTATTGAGCTAGGAATATGGTTGGCGCTTGCCGCTCTATCTTCTACTAAGCATTGCAAGCAGTATCGATTTCTTAGCATCTTGCGTTTCAGGCCTATTTACACACGTTTAACAGGACGGTTGCTTCCATCTTGTCTCGTAGTACTGTTTCCTCACGTTGTAACATTGTCTCCTCTCTGTGTCTATTCCATTCATTTTCTTAGTTACTCACACTGGCGTGTTATCTTTGATAGCTGCTTTTATTAATTCACGGGTCTGTTCAGGCCGTTGTGTCATTTCCACTGGCCTTCCATTAAGGCTTTCAGGGTCTCTTCGTGGACCGTGTGTAGGTACTCCTCATTCCGTATCAGCGGCTGGTATGGCTGTTTAATAGGGTACTGTGCTGCCCAGGGTTGTCTGGTTATGGGTGCTTCAACCGGTATGGATCTTCTGATGTATACCTGGCAGAGTCCCAGTGCAGCTCTTTGTAGGTTCATTTGCTCTTCATACATCACATACCTTGGCGAGTACGCTCCTGGTACCTCGAAATAAGAGTAAGGGGTGCAGGCCATGTCTGGGACCTCCTCTAAACTCCCCCCTCTGGTCGGTTCATCGACCACTTCTGCACCCTCCTTTGCATTCATTTCTTTTGATTCTTAGGTATCATGCTCATCGTCCTCTGCGTTGGTACATGATGGTGTGAATGTGTGAGCCTATGGAGTCCATATTTGTATCACTCCCTTCAAACTCCCTACTGTTTTCACATGTTTGTCTTTGTTCCATGTCATTAGCTGACATTGTCCATTTGGGCTGCAGTAGATCCATTTTCCTTCATACCTTCTTCGTTTCTTAGGGTATGTGAACTTTGTTCCCTCTGGCGCAAATTTGCTGGCTTTCACAAAGTCTCTTATTTCTTCATCAGTCAGGTCTCTGGGCTTCCATCCTGGCTCAACATCAACCATTATTTTCATCCCTATGGCTTTCTTCGCAGTTTTCTGGCACTGTGTAATGATTATCTTGATAACACAGAATCCTAGCAATACCATTGCTAGTAGAGCTCCCAGAAACTTGAATATATCTGCCATCCATTGTGGGACCCACGAGAATAGGTCTCCAAACCAGCTGTCATCGTCCACTTCATCACTTTCATTGATCATCTGGTTTTTCAGGCTTGTCAACATGCTTATGGCCTCTGTTAGGGTTCCATTTTCTTCATCGTGTGATGGTACAAATGTGCAAATGATTCTCCAATTTTTGCACAAACACCTCCAACCATTGCAGTGATCATGCCAAGCACATATCTGTTTTGGAGGGTCATAAGTCTGACTGCTCCCAGCTCTTCTTTAATCGCGTTGAATCCTTTTATAGTGGTATTGATGGTCTGCAATAACTCCCACCTGGTTATCTGCAACCATTTAGTATTCACTCCAACTTGGATGCGGGGCAGGAGTAGTGTTGTGAATACTGTTGAGGTAAGGCTGAACAGCCTGTGTTCATATGGGATTGCATAGAATGCCTCTTCTGATTTAGGAGAAAAGTAGTTTTCCCTCTTCATCCTGGATACCAGTTCTACAGATCTCCTTCTTCTTAGATGAGCATCTGCTTTCGGGAAACTGTCCAACTTCAGGTCATCCTTAGGGATCACTAGTGCGGGAACGTGGACGTTCACTAGTGTGCATATGCCTCCCCAGTTCTTCGGCAACCTTATGTATGCCTTGGATCCACACGCCCAGTAATGGTCCATAATAACTGCGGTTCCTTGTGTCATTCCTGGGGCTTCAAAGATTCTTACGCAGTTTTGATTCTCTCCCATCTTCCTTGTGCCATTGTTTCTGAAGCATAGTTTCGGGCTCTCCAGTGGCACTATCTGCAGGGGTCCCCCTCTATCTTCGACCCATGTTAGTAACTTTACTAGCTTTAGCCACAGAGGTTTGCATAACCTCTGCAAATTCTCTACTGCTTCCTGGCAGGCTCCAAGGACCATCCATGCTCAGCAGATTACTACTCCGTCCTCCCATCCGTCTGGGGAGACCACTGACCCCCACATCTGCTTTTGGCCTCTGTTCTTCCAGATTTGAGCCTCTTCTGGTGCTTTTTTGCAGTGCTCGAACTGGAGTGTTTGTCGTTATAGTCTCTGCAGTTCTTTGTTCCAGCTCCTCGTGCAGTTTCTTTGCTCTGACTATGAATGGGAACAAATAGTCTATCAGCATTTGTGTTTTGTCTGTGAATTCCTTTGTGGCTACTTCTGTTCTTTTGAGGGATTTTGCTATGCCCTCTCTCTCTAGTGGTTCACTTGGCTCCTTTTGAGTACTTTCAATGTTCTCTGGAACTTCTTGTTCGGCAGGCAGTCTCTCCTTTTCTGCTGCCTTCGTTAGAGGTCTTGCAGCCATTGACACTTGCCCTTGTTTGTGTGCATTGTGTGTGTGGGTGTGTGCCGTGGACAATGCTACATTATTATTCATTCCGTGCTGACCCTGTCTCCAGCCTTTTTTCCTCATTCATCACCTCATGTGTATACGTATCACTGCTAATTACATTAAATTTTAAAGCATTAGCTTTTCTTGGAACTGGAATCACTATGTACGGTCTGGGTGCTTTTGTAGGCCCAAGATGTTCATTATCTGGTGGGTGCACTGAGATCAGGGCACTTCGTGCACCAATAAAGAAAGCAGTTCTGATTGTTAATGACAGAAAAACAATAATAATAACTATACATATACACACGATTGTTCGGGACGACAATTTGCAGCATTTTCTTCCAGGGAAGTGGGGGTGCCCTTCTGTTGGGGGTAAAACCAAATTACTGTTCTGGACCCCCATTTCGAATGAGTTCATAGTCAATTATTTATTCCTTCTTTTGCTCTGGTCTCGTATTTCGAGAGTTTGTTACTATTAGAGGGATGAGTGCTTCTCCAAATGTCCCCCCTCATGTGAGTGACGATGGTAGTCTCTGGGTACTCAGTACAGTTCCTGTGCTAGACTATGGAAAAGGGTTAGGCTAGCACCTTTGGTACATCACATTCATTATACATATCGATAATAGGTGAGGTCCCAATGCACGCCTCGAATTTGCCTTGGTCCTGAGGACATGCTGGAATTTGCTCAATGCGAAGGAAGGAGAAGATGGAACTTCTAAAAATCACACAAAAATAAAATGTAAAAATAAAAACAAAAGTAAAAATAAATGTGAACATATGAAAAAATAGGGAAAAATGAGAAAAATGGAGAAAAATGAAAATAAGATGGGGAAGTTCTTTTGTCCGCTCCTTTCACTCGGGCTCTCGGGGACAAGTTGAAGAACAGTGTCTCTCTCCTTGATCTGCTCCATGGCGGAAAGTTTATTGGAATCTCCTTAGGAATTCTCGCTGGAAGTTGGGCAGCTCCACTTGGAGCATTATACCATGGAGAAGTGTGCCCATGTGTGGGGCGTTGGCCGGATCTCTAAGGAAAGTGATGACGTCAACATCTGCAGGCCTTCCTACCATTTGTGGATAGTCCGTGACTAACCTAAACAGAATGTTCTGCGCCAGCTGGGTGTCCTCGGGTGATAGGGACATTTGTCCTGTTTGGCTGTGTCCTGATCACAAGCTTTTCTTTTGATTTGCACAGTCTATGCACCTTCCCGTCGCGTGGATTACCACCAAATGATTTCATTTAGTCCACAGCTGACTCAGTTGAGCTAGGTTTCTTGGATCTCTGATATAAGTGCGTGTGTCAGTTGTTCTCCCGGCGAGCCCAGGGCACTTCTCGACTATTTGGAAGAACAAATTAAACGTGAGTTCATCAATGTCTATTGGCGGTAGAGGCATTTGTGTCCTTCTCACCGTACTCAGGCAGTACAATGAAGGCTTCCGTGATGACAGTCAGTAGTTGCCAGATTATTTTCTTGTTGGCCGGATCTTGGATAAAGTCTGTGACACTGGCTCCTCTCCCTATGAGTGATGGGTATGATAGCACCACGAGTTGGAAATAGGTTAGCACATCCCACTTGAGACTTCTGCCGGAATGTACCATAAGTTCTGTGATCCAAGTCACAATACTGATTGCTTCAGGATACTTTGTTACACTCTCAGGAAATGGGCCTCATTACGAGTCCGCTTTGCTGGAATGCGGTGATTCCGTGTCGACGGTGACTCCGCTTTGGCGACTGCAAGGTTGCGGAAAGAAGGGCCAATCACGGCAGGTGGGTCGTGCACAACACACCGAGGCGGAAAAGGAGTCACCGCCGTCACGTAACCACCTACGTGCGCTGACTTAGCGCCACAGAAAACGGCGCTAGAACCGTGTCCGCCTCCGCCGACACGGAAACACCGGAAGCGGAAATACCATGACCGCAGGGAAAAAAACGGAAACAGAGAGGCAGCCATTATATAAAGCACAATCCACTGCCATCCTCAGACACCACAGGTCAGATCACCTCCCTGAGACTGACAAACCATCCAACACCATCATGACATCCAGTATACCAGCACGCAGACAGAGAAAGCAGCGCTTCAGTAAGGCTGAGCTCACAGTACTGGTCGAGCACATTGTTGAGCATGCTGAAATGCTCTTTAGTGCAGATCAGCGGCGTGCTACTCAGCAACGTCGCAAAGAGGTGTGGGCAGAGGCAGCATTCAAGTGCACAGCAGTTGGCGTGACCACACGCTCAGTGAAGGAGTGCCACAAGAGGTGGGATGACCTCAGGCTCCGGGTGCGCAACCTCATCACAGCACACAGCCAACACAGCACTGGTACTGGTGGAGGCCCTGCATCCCCTGTGAAGCTGCAATCGTGGGAGGAGCGCTGCAGCAGTGTCATGCACCTCGGCATAGGAGAGGCAGAGGCAGGAGTGAGCCTACCTCCAGATGCTGGTAAGTGCACAGAGTACAAAGCCATACGTGTGATTGGGAGTGACCCAATGGACCCACTCCCAATGCTGACCCCCCCAAACAGGGCAGGAGTGACCCAATGGACCCACTGACTGGCCAAACCACGGGTATCACATCCCCAAAGCACAATCTCTCGAAATTCACACAGTGCGTGCCTGACTGGAAGCAGAGACACACACCTGTGTGTATCAATAGTCAAAAGTGTTGAATTGCAAGTGGACATGGATTGTGATGTTTGATGCATGTGATGGACACATTACGTAACACCACACAACTAACTGCATGCCCTCTGTATCCCCACAGTCGTGACAAGTGACAGCGATGACAGACAAGAAGCTACGCAGCGGCCACCTGCAGGCGCACAACGCAGCACTTATGTCCAGGAAGATGATGTGAGCTGCTCTGGCACACAGGAACCGGCTGCAGCAGGCACACCGGCTGCAGCAGGCACACCAACAACATCAGGCACACCGGCTGCAGCAGGCACACCAGCAGACGACACCATCCCCATGCAGCCACCCACCCTGCATCAAGTGATGGAAGTGCCCCGGCCATGCAGGCCGAAGCAGTACAACAGGGTGAGGGGGACAACATGGATGGCCTGTCACCCATCCATGGCCTACAGTTCAGCCCCCCAGAACTGCACAGCCCCATGCGCTCCCCACTCCATCCAGGGGCAAGCTCTGTACACGATTGCAGCACATCGAGCAACAACAGGCCACCCTGACGCAGCTGGTGGAAAGACAGCTGGAGGAGGCCAGGCTGCAGCGTGAGGAGGCCATGCAACAGCAGGAGGAGGCCAGGCTGCAGCGGGAGGAGGCCAGGCTGCAGCGGGAGGAGGCCAGGCTGCAGCGGGAGAGCAATGCCACGTCGGTGCGTCGGCTCACTAGGTCGATTGGGCGATTTGCGGCCACAATTCTCACCCTGGCACGCCATGTCAGGGAAGGGAACAGTGTGCAGTCCAGCATTGCCAAGTCAATGTTGGTAGCCCAGCAGGCGTTTCAAGGACGCTTGCCCATAGTTACACCGACAGTCACCTCAGCCAGCACCACCCTATCCAGCTCTGCCACTGGCAGCCCACAGAGGAGTTCAAGTCGGTTAACTAGATCCACCAACAAGGACACACCTGCGCACAAGCACCTCCGCAAATAGTGGCATGTGGGGATGCCAATCAACATGACATTTGGGGACACCATGGGTGTTGGAGGGGTGGGAACGTTTGGGTGGTGGGGGTGGTGGGGGTTGCCAATTAGGTGGTTAGTTGTTAGGGGCATGGTTGGGGGTGGGAACGTTTGGGTGGTGGGTGGGCATGGTTGTACATCTTCCCTACCCAATGCACTTTCTTCCCCGTTTAATTGATAATACAAAACCTTTGAAAACTACCATAATGAGTGGACATCTGTCATTTCATCAGCAGACAAAAATCATTTATTCACTGGCATCGTCATAGCCATGCTTTGCTGTCAATGTGCAGTCTCTGAAAAGTAAATTCGAATGAGTGCATCCCGTGCTTGTTGGCCATCTTGCGCACCCCTGGGAGGTTGTGCTGCCAACCCATCCCCATCCTCATCGCCATCCCCATCTCTATCCCCATCTTCATCTTCTGCGTCTGGGGGCAGCAGAATGTTCCTGCGCAAGCACAGATTGTGCAGCATGGCACACACAAGCACAATTTTACCCGTCTTCACTGGGTTGTAGAGCAGTGATCCTCCAGATCTGCCAAAGCAGTGGAACCTGGCCTTCAGTAGGCCAAATGTCCTAAGCCCTGTGTGCAAAGGGCTGAGGATACCGCTGTTTGCTGTTTGGCGAGCGGCGTAAGGAGTAAGGAACAGACTGTTGCATTGGGAAGTCATGGACCCATCTAACCTAAAGTCGTCATTTCAGATTTCCAGAACTAGAGCCCAAGTGAAAAGGGCCGCTAACTCTGATGTAATGCATGAAAAATGATCGAGAACCAAACAGCAGAGTCAATATTTTTCCTGTGGATCAGCTCATGACCAAACAGAGTCATCAGAATTTCTAGCTGTAGATTTAGCTACGGAGCTGATGGGAGAGGTGTTTGAACCCTCAGGTCACGAGGAGGAGAGTCAGGCTCCAAAGGCTCCAAAGCATACTGATTTAACGCCTTCACCCTCGCCCATACACTTAAAATCAATCCCTACCACCACAGTGTCCCCCCCGGACTCCCCAATTGATCAACAGGTGGAGGGGGGCTTGTTGAGCACATCGGACAAGTCCCATAGAAAGGCAGATAAAGTGTTCGTCCCTGCGTGCAACAGGGAAATGAACTTACCGAGTAGGGGGGATGCGGTGCAGCGGCCCCTATGTGGGGATGAGAGGTTGGTTGGATCGGCACCTGTGGCGGGGGACGTTGTTGCTGAGCAGCTGACAGAGGAGGGCTTGGTCGGGGGGAGGGGCCAGCGACGTTGCGTGAGCCCGGCGCCGCTGTGGAGGCCTCGCGCGGAGAGGGCTTCGCGCTGCGCCAGGATGTCCCGCTGGATGTGAGTGTGAGTGTTGGTGCGGCTGGGCACCTCGGGTCCGCCCTTGACTCGACCAGCCCGTTGTGTGATTTGGGCGTTGCCGGAGTGGTTCCGGTACTTGAAGTAAGTGATACTGACATATCGCCCAGTTTATTGAATAATGTGATAAATGCTACTGTCAACAAATCTTCTGCCTTTATTCCATATGCTGCTAGCCACACCCCCAAGCCGTCCCTTTCAGACAATCTGCAAAAAGACTCTCTTTCAAATAGAATAGGGCAGAGGAAAAGTATTCAGAAAGAGACAGATAAGTGTTCTTCCTCTGTGGTAAATGACAACCCCCTTCTCGGCAAAAGAAACTCGTTAGAGGTGGTATCAGCAGTGTTACAAAATTTGATAAATTTGAATAAATCCAGAAGTTCTGATCGATTGGTTGTTTCTACTCCAATAAATGAAACTCCACATAAAGCGGCCCAGAAAAGGCCCTGTACACATGTCACAGATACCAATCGAGATATTTGGGGATCGGATAATTATAAAAGACACAAACCACGAGAGACCGTGTCTCCTGCCAGCTCAGTACAGTCACAAGAGGGAATTGTGGCTGATTCCCAGAAAAGGGTGCCTACCCATTATCAAGCTAGACCATCTACAAGGAAAAAGAGTCAACTTAATAGAAGTATAAGTTCCCACCGCGAAGACTCATCAGATGAGTCAGAAACAACAGACTCTTCGATTGGTGAACGTCCATTTCCAAAGATTAGGAGAGAAGGGGTACGTTTCAGACAAAACACGCGAGAGGCACTCGAGAAAAAAGAAAGTGAGTATCCAGCTTTGTGTGTCCACGTCCCCTCTAATGATCTACTAATGGCGCTAACATCTGCAATGGCAATTTCCCTTACTCCATTCACTAAGCTGTATGAAACATTAAACGACAATTTGAAGGATGTCACGACGTTGTTAGCAATGATGAACTCAAAACCGGTCCACTTAGAGGCAATATTGTCAGGTATACAAGCAGTGAATGAAGCCAAACAAAATGACATGATTGACAAAAAACTATTTGCAGAAGTGGCGAAGGAAGCATTGGCTTTATTTCATAAGTCACATGTAGTGCAAACATATGAATAGTTGAAGGTTGATGGAAAACAAAAAGACATAGGAAGTAAAGCCGCAATTTCAAACTTTGTTGCCGTAGTAAACTCTTCAAAGAGGCCCAGGAAACCTGTTTCCCAAACACAGTTGGATCAACTGTACAATTCTACTCTCCAACCTAACATCTTAACTGAAACTTCGCAGACTGAAGTGCCCGAATTGGTTAATGAAGGAGCTAAGGTGGCTGCTTTATTGACGGAGCCTGAGGTGGGAAAGCTGATGACGGCTAATAAGTCATATGAGAAACATGACAATCAAATGAACCTGCTCGAAATTTCGTTCAATTCTGCTTTCTTACAGGCTCAAAATGTACTGAATCCAGCATTGGTGGATTTTCAAATGGCCTCCGGTTCATCCTCTGGTCAGGAAATAGTAGACTTGGTTGACGGCCCACAAAATGAGCTGCTTGCGTCATCAAAGCCAGCAGGACTATTTCCCATTTTTGGAAATTCAGACGTAGAAGGTCAATCTACTCGGATGGTGGGTGTAAAGAAAAATCCTCCACAAACCAAAAAACTAAAGTATATGCCTGCTCGGAAAAAATCGCAACAAAAAGGAGCCTGAAAATGTTTGCGAAATCTAAACATGTTTCAATTAGTTGACAAAGCTATTTCCACAAGCTTAAAATTAGCTGATACAATTAAAGAGACCAAAATCGTTCACCTCGATCAAGAGGATTTAAATACAAAGGTTAAGGAGAGTTCACTTAACGAAGAGGACTTGGCAATACAGGCGGACTTAATGGAATTATCAGTCTACGAAGATAAGGCTGAGGATGAAGTCGAACTGATGAAAGTTCCTGTGGAAATAAGTGACATTCAAAGAGCTGATGGAGTATCGGTGGACCCAAAATCTAATAACCAAATTCAGATATCGAGTGTCGCACAGAAGCGGCAGGTGCTCCTAAACAATACAACACGAGAAATTAAAAATAAAGTGTGTGAGATAATTCCTCCTGTTATTGAGTCTAAGGATGAAAACAACGGACCTAGGAGTCCGGAGTTTATCACATAACAAGAAAAAAGAGAAAGACAAAGGACCCAAAATCAGGCGAAAACTGTGACTGTTGATGGGTCATGTCAGGGTGCGTCGAATGTGACAACTTTGGAGAGGAGAATTGAATCAGGGGAGAGTGCTAATCTAAACACTAAAGCACCCAAGCCTCAGAATCTAGACTTCCACCAGTCGGAATTGCATGCACAAAACCAGAAAAATAGGAACCAGTGGCCTCCAGCACGGTCAGTGGAGTCGTCGTCTCTGATTAAATTAATGTTAGAGCGACTGGCGGGAACCGATAAACTTATTCTGAATCGAACAAATGTGCTAAGGTTGTTACATCATGTTCCGCGACTCCGCTCTCACGAGTCGAAAGACTTGAAAATCATTGAATTCCCAGATGACTTGTGCACTGACAAGGTGATCATACACCTAAACTCTAATCTAATTGCAAACGTAATCCTGGACGCAGATGAAGAATTGCTGTCACTAGGTTTTGATTCCTACAAAGTGATGGACCCTGAACGATGTGGCAAAAAAGAAGAAGAAAAATTCTATCAAGGGGAGCCATTGTTTACTTGTGAGAGCGATTCCGCGCCTGTGGAGGTCTTGAGAAAGAGTGATCAAACGGCCCAAAAATGGCAGCCGCAATTCGGAAAGAGCAAACTAATTCGTAAGGTCAATCAAACCGCTTCCCCTCTGCAAAGTTCGGCGGCGGTAATACAGGACACAAACATCAGAACAAGTCCAATGGAGAAAATCAAAATCACCATAGACAACGGGAGATTTTCTGATAAATCCTCTTTGCCACAACTCAGCAACCAAACTGCACACACTCCAGGGGAAGACTGGAATTGGATGGCCTCTGCGTTAAATATGAATTCGAACAGTTAATGCCCAAAGTCTAATGTATCTCAGGAATTCACTTTTGCTTCATGGAATACACGTGGTTTTGTACATCTTTTTAACAACAACTGGGCCAATGAGTTACAATTGATCTGCCTCCAGGAAACCTGGATGTGTGAATTACCAACTATCACAGACTTTGAATGTGCACTGAACCCTGCTGTTAAAGCCGAGAAAGGCCTCCCGTTAGCTGGTCTTTTGACAATGATCAATCGGTCTTCGGGATACCGGTTGTTGAAAGCAGTGAACCACACGCCTTACATTCAAGTATGCGAGATAAGAAAATCTGCC
Organism: Ambystoma mexicanum; assembly: GCF_040938575.1. Taxonomy (NCBI): domain Eukaryota; kingdom Metazoa; phylum Chordata; class Amphibia; order Caudata; family Ambystomatidae; genus Ambystoma; species Ambystoma mexicanum. The sequence continues at coordinate 266,994,097 of NC_090925.1, read as the reverse complement.
GCTACTTCTCAGGCTTGCAACGTGATGCATATCATTAATATATATTGGAATCACCAACGAATTGGGACACAACCCTTTATTGATCAGGTTACCACAATTCTTGATAATTTGTTAGAATCCAGCACTGGAAGTGACTTAATTGTCTGTGGAGACCTGAATATTGATTTTTTTAATCCACAGAGCTCCCTTAAAGGTAATTTAGCAAAATCATGGTTAGACGAAATGGAAGTAAGGGGCCTCTCAATGCTAAATGGCTGTACGCAAGGTGATATTCCGGCAAAGCCGACGTGGCAGCGAGAAGGCCAAAGTTCCATCATTTATTATATCTTTGTTTCTGACACCATGCACAGAAAAATCAAGTCAATGAAAATCCGGTCGATGAACAACAGTGACCATGAAATGCTGGAACTAAAATTCCAAGAATTAAGAGGTGCGCAGAGTGAAAAATGGTGTGCAAAAATCTTAGTGGAACCAAATCGCCTCCGCTTAAAGTTGGATGAGAAGGAGGTCATCACAATTTGCAATCAATTTAAATCAACAGGGAAGGAGATTAATTATGTGCCAATACTGTCGCAGTTCATAACAAAGAATATTGGTATGAAAAATTGGTCTTTTCAGAAAAAGCATAGTTTTGACATTATGATAAAACAACGAAAAAGAATGATGAGAGCTGAAATTCGAAAAAATAATCAAGGCCCACCGGGAGAAATATCAGCGAAAAATAAAGAAGCGAGACAATCCTATAAAAACTGGATTAAAAGCCATCGAGCAATACTACATCAGAATGACGCTGAAGCAATGATGAAGATCCTAATGAACAAAAACAGCGGGGAGTTTTGGCGAATAATCAATGGCACGGAAGCCCCACAAGTCGCTTTGCAAGCTTGCCCGGTTCCAGAAAAAGAGTGGGTGAATCACTTCACAGCCTTATATCATAAAGATCTCGCTCCAAATAAGTCAATTTCCAATATAACATCATGGAATCTACAGTTCCCAAAAGATGAAATCCGTGAGACAATCGTGAGACTGTATGATTAAACAGTTTCCTGACTTATGGGCCGATCTGTGTGGTGATCTATTTGCAAGAATTAACTTGCAAAAACAAATACCTGCCTCATGGAAGACTGGGATAATAGTACCCATATTCAAGAAAGGTAACAGATTATCACCAAAAAACGATCGACCGGTGGCCTTACTTGACGCTCTGGGCAAGATTTTTTCATCTCTGTTGCAAAAAAAACGGATTGCATGGGCAAAAACATCAAATAGAGTGGATGAAAGACAGGCAGGTTTTGTGAAATCTGTTGGCTGCTCTTTGAACCTGCTTGTACTAAATCTGCAGAAAATGGAAGCCCTTAGAACAAACACGAGAGTGTATCTTGCCTTTGTCGACTTTTCCATGGCATTTGACATGATCGACCGTGAAATGTTGTGGCAAAAGTTAGAATTGTGGGGCTGTCCAGCTGGATTACTTGCAGCAATTAAAGAACTTCACAATGACACTTCAATTTTCATTCGGCTCGATCAATCTGGGACTTTATCAGCTCAAATCAGGACGTATAAAGGTGTCAAGCAGGGGTGCCCGTTAGCAGCAGCAATTTTCAGCCGCTTTATCTCTGACATTGGTGCCACGATTCAATCTGTGAGATCCTTTCCGCCAAAACTCAATTCATTGAAGGTAGGCTGACGATTTGGTAATCCTAGACCTGACACCAATTGGGCTTCAACGTAAACTGGAAGCAGTTCAAAAATACGTGTGTCAGAACAATTTAAAGATCACTACTGCAAAAACTGGAATACTGGTCTTTGAGAACCTAAAAATAAGCCGGCTACAAAATGGATCAAGACAGGTGTGGTCTTTAAATCAAGAGAAACTGCAAATTTCAAAAAGCGTTAAATATCTTGGGATGATTTTGAATTCCAGTATTTGCGATGAACCTTGGGTAGCAGACTCAAAGCAAAAGTGTGGCCAGCTGGCTTGTCAGGGCTTAGTGTTGCATAGAAAATATGGGCGCTTCTCAATGCAACCACTACGCAACTTCTATGAACAAAAAGTGGTGCCGATCCTGGTTTACGGTGCGGAAAATGCTTTTGGCTGCCCATCAACTCACTGGGCCTCACTAGAACACATGTCTGGACTAAGTCCTTAAGCCTACCGCCTGGAATTTCATCAGCGTGTATAAGATATGAATTAGCTCTAATCTCATTGCACGCCAGGATATACTGGAATCAGCTCACATTGTTTCGGTACACAAGAGCAGAAGAAGGAATACTCCGATTCCAGATTTTCCATCATGCTTCATCTAAAGGACCAGATATCCTTTCGCAATGGGTAAAACGATGTGAAGATCTTTTAGCAACGAATAACATCAACTTGAAAACACTTGACACAAATACAACGGCAGCCAAAGTAACATTATGGTGTGCTGATTGGATAAATACATGTACTGAACGTATTGACGCACACGCGATGAAAGATTCTCCCGCTGAAGCAAGAGGGTATGGTATCCTTCAAAAATATCTGACTCGCTTTCCGAATCCGAAAGCTAGAAGATCATTTATGCTATTCAGGCTAAATGCAATGAAAACCAAAGATAGAATCTGCCACTGGGCGTGCAATGCAGGTCTTAATCCCATTTGTCGGTTGTGCAAAAAGGAGCCGGAGTCCCTTAGACATTTAGTTCTTTCTTGTGCAGCGTTGAAAGATGTAAGATCAATTCACTTGGGACAATGGCACGACGACCATCAGTCGGTATGCGCTGATGAGTGGTGGCAGAGTATGTGGAACGGCTTGGATATGAAACTAATTATACCATTGACCTCCTTCCTGGTCGTCATAGAAGAGAGACTAAAAGACACTAATGAGTAATTAAGAGACGGCTAGCCCTAATGTTGTATGTTCTATACACAACAAAAAATGATTGAGTAATGTTTAGACTTGGGGACAAAAGGGAGGAGGTTAATTTGGGGAGAAATGACAAAGTTCAATGTGTTATTTTTTATTTTGTGATGTAAAATATTTTAAAGGTTTGAATTTAAACCAATAAAATTAAAAAATTAAAAAATTAAAAATGTCTTCTCAATCATGCCACGTGTGCGGACATGTGTCCTGTTGTACGCCTCCTCATGCCTGCTCCTTGGCCTCTGTAAAGGTGTCATCAGCCATGGCGTGAGTGCATATCCAGCATCACCTACATGGTATGTAAATGTGTGGGACATGTCAGTGTTTGTGGTTCATCTCACGATCTGATGCAATGCAATATTGCGTCATCATACATTCATCCATATGGGCCTAGCCATGGTTGGAAGGGTGGGTGATTGCCATCCATGGGTAATTGTTGTAGATGGCGACATTTGGACATTGCACTATTACTTACTGCATATGAAGTGGACCTTATACACGATAGTGGTTGGTAAGTAAGGCACTGTGCAATGACAAGCACACATGGGGGAGTCATTCCATGGCCTGTGATGATTTGGCTGTTGCAGGATGTCTCATGTGCAGTCGTCATGTGCTTTGGGGGGGAAGTGGTCCTAAGTGTGGGTGGCTGGATTGAGTGGATCAACTTGTATGGCCTGTTGGTAGCTTTGGTCGTATGTCTCCTTAGGCAGGGTGTGTACTGTGGCAACCGGTCATGTGTAGATATGTGATGTGTGGGTTATGCTGACCGTCCATTACATGTGACGAGGGGGTGATGCATGTGCAGTTGTAGCAGCCCACTTACACAGGTCATTGGCCTGGGCACTCAACACACTTAAACAGGGCCTATGTATTGCCAGTTGTACTCACCCAATAGCCATGTGCTTTGTCCAGCGTAGCGGTCCATGTAGCGTGGCAATGTGGAATTCCGCAGGACCATTGAGTCATGTGTTGACCCCGGAAAACTTGCGCAGCAATGTGTAATCAGCAGTCCGGCAAAACATACCATCTGTACATTCAGTGAGTGGTACTGTTTCCTATTGTGGTACACCATCTCCATTGCACGTGGTACTGTCAGCTCTATGTGGGTGCAGTCTAATGCACCTATGCAATTTGGCATGGCTGCAATGGCATGGAATGCCAACTTGGTTGCAATGACCTCTGCAAGTGTACGGGGTAGGGCGATGTGTTTCGACACATGGCGCAGCAGAGCGTTCAGTACCTGTCCCAATATTTTTGAAAAACAGGGTTGTGAGAGCCCGTGCAGCTCACCAACTGTGTGCTGATAAGTTCTGGTGCCTAGGAAATGCAGTACTGACACCACCTTCAGGAGGGGGGGGATTGCGGTCGAGATGGCAATGTGGCTGTTGATGTCGTCCTCATTCATGGCAATAATGTACATGATTGTTGGATGGTCCAGCCGGTATAATGTGTCGATCTGTCCTGGGGTCAGGTTCCAGGGTGAGGTCCTGATGCGGGGTATTGCAGGCTGCCTGCGGGGTCGTGCCAGCTGCGCGATTGGGTTTGACATGGGTGCAGGGTTTGCTAACTGATGCCTGCGCCTCCTCCGCCTCCGCCTCATCCTCCTCTGCACCATTTCTGCCACCATGTGCACTGCTGCCTGTAGGTTCAATAGTCCAAGTCCCAATGCTGCTGCTGCTGTCTGCATTGTTGTGTTTGGAGTTGGCCTGGGTGTGGATGTGGCCCTTTTGTAGTCTCCCAGTGACCTGCTGGGTCTGGCTGGCTTCATTTGGGGCACCTGTGGCCTGATTCACCTCACCTGGTACTGTTTAACGTCATGTTCGCGGTGGCGTCGATACCGCCTCCGTGGCCACGGTTTTTCTGCCATTTTTGAGACGGTGTTTCCATGTCTGTGGTACTCGTGATGCCCATGATGTTTTGTGTTGCCGGTAACTGGGTGGTTTCGCCGCCGTCGCATTCTACGGATACCTTAACTCCGCGGCGGCGGTTTGCAGTGGTGGTTTTTCCGGGTCCATGGGTCATGATTGCACGGTCACGGAAACGACGGCGGTATGATTTTACCGGTGGCGTTAAGTCCGGGTCGGCGGACTCGTAATGAGGCCCAATGTCTTCTTTGCAATCTATCAGAGTCTTGATTCTTTGTACTAATTGAGCATTCCATGCTTTCGAAAGCTCATTTTCTTAATGTTGATGTGGCTTAGGATGTGCTTCTCTTTACCCTGCAACTGGGATGTACAGAGTGTTTGTTTTATTGTTTTTTATTCCTTTCAGTGCTTAGATGGAATGTTCAGTGTAAGGCCAAGTTTACACAATGAGCTCTCTCGTTTTGTCTTTTCTGATCATGTGTCCTTCTTCCTCGTCATGGATCTTGTCTGCACGTGCTGAGGTTCTTCCCCGTTGTCTGTAGATTCTTCGCAGCTGGATGCAGCTGGAGGGCCCTCTCCTGCATAGGGCTTAATGTCATTTAGAAAGATCCATGCTCTTCTGCCCTGGAGCTTGACGGCGGACGGGGTGCAGTCCTCTACGATAAGGGGGCCATTAAATCTTGGCTCATCCCACCTTTTTCTTGCATGGTTTCTCACCAATACTGCATCACCAGGGAAGACGAGGGGCGCACAAAGGATTTGAGCTGTGCCTGCTTCAGCATTTCCTGTTGTGTTTTGTGCTGTGCTGTCCCTTTTTCACTGTCGATTTAGCTGGCCTGTAATGGCAGAGGTACTGGATGTCATACAGTCAAGGTACTTTTGCATCCCGGTTCCCTGAACCTCTCTAGTCGGCTGGGCATCGCAACTAGCTCTATCTCGGGGGGTGAGAGGGGTCCTCATCCTTCTGCCTGTAACTATCTTGTGCGGCGTGAGATGATGGTCGGATCCTGGTTGGTTCCAAAGTGCATACAATGCCAGTGGTAGACAGTGCAGCCATCCCTTCTTTAATGTGAGCTTCAACTTGGCTATCCTCTCCTTAAGCAAGCCGTTGATCCGTTCACATATCCCGTTCCCCTCAGGATGATACGCCGACGAGAACTTGTGCTTTATACCAAGCAACAAGCTAATCTGTTCGAAAGCTGAATTTACAAAGTGAGCCCCGTTATCTGATCTCATTACTTCGCACACCCCACATCTAGGGAAACCCTCCCTCACTAGGAACTTGGCAGCACAGGTAGCATCGGGGTGTGCACAGGGACCTGCTTCTATCCATCTAGAGAATGAACACACCACCACAATTAAATACCTGTACCCTTTGCACACTTGAATCATGTCGACGTAGTCGATATGCAAGTGCTGGAATGGTCCATTTGGTCTGGGGATGATCCCTCTCACTACTTTTAATGTGTGCCCAGCGGTGAATTGCTGGCAGATTATGCAGTTCACCATGAAAAATGCAACATGCTCTGCTAAATTCGATGTGAACCAGTCTTCTGCGAGCGTTGCAGAAAGATTTTCTTTTATCATATGGATAGGGTAGTGTAGTTGTTCTAACTCTACCTTCAGAAGGGCGACAGGCATTACTGGTTTACCAGTGCTGTCTTGCCTCCACAACCCGTCAGAGGGGTTTAAAGAACACCCTCGACGCTTCCATAAATTTTTCTCCTCCTGAGGTGCCTCCCCCTGGAGCTCCATTAGCTGAGTCTGCCCCATATTGCTATAGGCTTCTGGTGTGGCTCGCACCATCATCCGCTAATTGGTACGTGCCCCCTCCACGTCCATGATTGTTTCAGTTTTGGATGCCATGCGCTTGGCTTCCGTGTCCTCTTCATGATTTCCATGTGACACGAAATCCGTCCCCTTGGTATGAGCGGCGCATTTCACGACCGCTATGCCCACTGGGAGCTGTAGTGCTTTTATCAGCCTGTCCAATAAGGCTGCATGTTGCACTGGCATGCCGTCTGCTCGGAGGTAGCCCCTCCTTTTCCAGCGCGGTAGACCTGCATGTACTGTGGATGTCACATAGGCTGAGTCATTGTACACAGTTACTTCCTGGTCTGCATGATTCTCAATGGTGAGTATCAGTGCCAGCAGTTCTGCAGCTTGCGCAGAATAGTGAAAGGGTATTCTAGCACTGATGAGTACTCGAAACTCTCCATTCGCTAGGTGTTTTATCACGGCCACGCCTGTATACCTTTGTCCGTCTTCTTGGTCGATTCTCGAAGAACCGTCAATAAAGACGATCTCTCCACTTGCCAGGGCGTTTTCCCTTACCCTAGGGATCTCATAGAATCCCTCATAGTTCACACAGTCGTATATAGGTTCTCCCTCTGTGACTGGCCGAGCTATGAATGTAGGAGGATTCACAGTTTTACATCAAACTATTTTGATCGATGGGTTAGAGATAACCACCTCATAGGCGGATGCTCTCTGAGACGTCAGTGTGCCCTTTGGCTTCTCTAGTATGGCGAACAGCGACTGTTCAACATATAATGTCATGAAGCACCCAATCACAATGGATGATCCTTTTTCGATAGCAAATGGGGCAGCAGCTAGATTTTGTTCGCACGGAAAGTGGCCCTTCATAACCGGGTCCAGACTCCCGCTGTAATATGCTAGGGGCTTGTACCCCAGCGAGGTTCGTTGCGTGAGCACTGCCGTCATAAAATTACAATCAGAGTGTGAGAACAGGTAGAATTCCTCTGCATAATATGGAATTCTGAGAACTGGGGTCTTACAAATTGCCCCCTTGAGTTCTGCAAACCCTTTCTCCATTGCCTCAGTCCATTCAATTTCTCCTTTTGTTGCCTGGGCTTTCTTTAAAGCCTGAAGCAAGGGCTTGGTATACGAGCTGTAGTCAAAGACCCATGCTCTGACAAAATTGCACAGGCATAAGAAGCTCTGCATTTGTTTTAACGTGCGTGGCTTGGCCGTGTTCATGATGGCTTCAGCCCTTTTTGGAGTTACCTACTTCCCCTCTTGAGTGATCAGTTGCCCTATGTACAACACCTCCTGTTCACAGTACTGCAACTTTTCCTTATCAACTTTGTATCCCTTTTCAGCCAATATAGTCAATAGCTGGACAGATCACGCCTGCATTGCTCTTCAGTGGTGCTGCAGATCAGAATGTCATCTACGTACTGCGAAACAACACTGTTCACCGCAATACTGCCTAGGTCCATTTGCAGGACTGTTGAAAATAGACGGGGACTCGCAATACCCCTGTGGCAACCTCGTACTTTTCAGGCGCATTTGTCTGAAGGTAAATAACGTCAGGTCCTGAGAGTCACGGTGCAGTGGAATTGAGAAAAATGCGTTTTTCAAATCAATCACCGTGAAATATTTTGCCTCTGTATCCCTACAGCCCCCCCCCCTTCCCCATCACTTGCTCTGCACTTACCTTGCACTTGCCACTAGCTGGCCCTTTTTTATTTATTACTTACGCCACTTACCTTTACTGCACTTCCCCCCCTCCTCTTCCCCTTGCACTTTTCCCCCCTCCCCCACCCCTGCACTTGCGCGATCTGAATGACACCTGGCCTAGTAGGATCGTTTGTTTTGTCTCCCCTTGTTCCTCCCCTCCCTGCCTCGTCACGCCTTGAAACACCTGTGTATAGGCGCGTTACAAATACCATATCATATCATATCATATATTACACAGTATTGGGGATGGATTAGAGGGAACTCGGCTTCAACGATATAGTTTAATGCTTGTAAATCTTGGATTAAACGCCAGGACTCTTCCTTTGATTTTTTGAAAGGGTAAATCACTGTATTGCAAAGTGATTCTTAAGTCACTAGCATGCCCTGCTCCATCATGGCGGAAATTGTCTTCGCGATCCCTTCATCTGCCTCTCTGGACATGGGATATTATCGCGCTCGTGGTAAAATTGCTCCTGATTTCAGTTTAATTTTCACTTCACCTGCCCCCTTCAGGAGGCCTACATCATAGGGCCCTGTAGTCCATACCGCAGCAGGCACTAGGGCCATGTCATCCTCAAAGTATTCTGGACGTACCAGCGCCAGCATCATTCTCTGTGGCACCTCCCGTCTGATCATTTTGACCCAAAATGTGAGACTTACTTCCACTCTTGTCTTCTCTAGGTCAGGGTGCTCTTCGAACATATTGTCATCGGTGACGTCAATCACTCGATACCCTTCTTCGATGGTGATAATCGCACACCATTGTCTGCCTTCGTCATCATATCCTTCAACCAATACCACTTTCCCTCGCACTGCAGCAGATTGTATCATTAAGGGAAATACTTGCCCCTCCTCTTCGTGCATGGGTATTCTTGGTCTGAACAGAAACTCATCAGGGGTTCTCATAGTTTTGCCTGTGAAGCCTGGCAGTCCCGCCATAAGCACCTGCATGCCATATGCAAAGACTTCTGGCTCTAACGGTAGAGCTCTCATGGCTATACGTCCCGAGTATGCTCTGATCATTTCGCACACGTTTGAATAATGCATTCCTGGAGTGGAGCACACTATACCATTCTCGGTAAACGAGATGGTCATGTTTAATTTAGTCATCAGGTCTCGGCCCAGAATATTTACTGGGGTCTGACGTGAATACAATAGGGGTACATTCATTTTGCACTCTCCCACTGAGGCTGTGAGTGTGTCTGTAAAGGGAACTCTACTAATCGCTCCAGTGAAACTCTGAGTATCTATAGCCTTCCGGACAAGGAAAATTTGCCCTCTCGTAAGCACAAGCGCGTTGCACCCGTGTCAACTAAGAAGGAATATTCTTTCCCCCCTATGGTGACATTCACCCTTGGTTCCCTGTTAGGGTCTGGTGTCACTGATAGGATAGAGCACATCAGAGTCCCCGTGAGCTGTCCTATTTTATATATAAGTTTGGCCCACTGTATACTTGTTGATTTCTCCCTGGCCCCAGGGTTAATTCCCCCTCCGGAGCTAGTGCCCTGTGACATTTGTGGTGGTGCCTGCTGGGGTTGTCCCTGCGGCAAGTTCCCCATGTTCGGTGGTTGAACCACTTGCTGTGCACCTTGCTGCACGCCTGACGCTTGCGGCTGCACTGTGTAATTTTGTGCACCGCCCTGTTGCGGGACGGCAGGCTGATTCACCATGCCTGCCCCCATCCCTTGGATGTTTTGCCACATTCCTTGGCTTCTGCACATGTGTGCCACGTATCCTGTCATTCCACACGGCCAACACGCTGGCGGTGGTCGGGCCATCTGTCCATCTGGCATAGCTTGACCGCCCATCTGAGCGTTCTGAAAGCCATTTTGATTATTCTGAAAGCCTCCCTGGTTACCTCGAAACCCTCCTTGATTACTCTGCCATCCTCTTCCTCCAAAACCCCTTCCTCTTGAGTAAAATCCTGCGTTACCCTGATTATTCTGCGATGGGTTGGTCGCTTGTTGTGCGCTTGGTTCGGCTGGGCTGTTGAGCATGGCTCCCTCGAGAGCATACTTCGAGAGCTTCTTTTGCACCAGCTTCGCCTCCTCGCCCTTACGAGTTGCCTCCTTTTTCCGATTCTTTTCTTGCAACAATCTACAGTAGTGTGCAATTGTCAACTGTATTTCGGCCCATGGTTTTGCTTCTACTCCTACCAATTTTTTGAGCTGCTTCTGCACCGGTTCAGGCAACCCTTGGCATAATATGTGGTAGAATACAGGGATTGATTTCGTCCAAGACTCATGCGTTTTGAGCACCCACGTGTCCTGAAAATTCTGGATATAAATCAACGGGTCCTCTGACTCTTTCATTTTTCGAGTCATTATAGCCCCCATATCAGAAGTGTCTGGATATAGCGTTCGCAGCGCTTTCCACACTGCTGCCCTACAGTTATTGAACGGCGCTCCGTCATGGGAGGTGTTAGTTAGGGTTACCCTAGGATAGCCTGCCCGTTTCCATACATCATCTGCTCTTGCACCAAGTATGGCAATTAGGAGGCCCTTAATGTCCCCTATAGCTAAGGTGACACCCCCCATCATTTTCTCTAACTCGTGTATCCACTTTCCGGCTCCCGATGTCAGCATTGGAAGCTTATTTTTAAGGTTCTCTCGGTCCATATGTGGCCATGGAATATACTGTGGTCTGGCTCCCCCCTTTTCTAGCAACGGGAATTGGAATGCACAGTCCTCCTTCTCTTTCCCCATAGCTCTCCGGTCTGTCACCGGGGTGGCATTCCCACCTTGCCGTCCACCTGGCAATGCCCTTAATCTGTCTGCATAGGCAGGGGCTGACGCCCCCCTCTGACTGTGGGGTGTTCCTTCATGTCGGCCGGACTGCGCAGCAGACTTCGGTGCCCTACTTGTGCACCCACTAGCGTCTGACCATCGTACTCCTCGGTCCCCTGGGAGCCGTTTTTCGCACCGACCCCCTTCTTCATGTGCCACATCCACAGTTTCCCCACCAGAGTCAGATTCTGAATACTCCCAGTTTACACAACTCCTAGCATCTTCTTCGCTTTGCCCAATCTCCAGCCTGTCTAGGGACAGTCCGGTGCTCCCATTACTTTGGGTGACATCCTCAGTGTCATATAGCTGAGTGCTCTCTAAGCGCTCATCTTCCCTTCCCCCATCGGATATCTGCTCTATCCCTATCTCGTCGTATATTTTATCTATCGTTTCCCCGATGCTTCTGGTGTCGAAGTCATCTTCAATATTTGTCCTGCTTGTACCTGGTACTGCATCGCTTGCAGGAAAGAATTCTTCCATGTCTTCCCATTCTACTGTAGGATTGGGTTTAATCACTTCCCGCTCCAAATATTCAAGATCCCGTGCCCTCTGTCTGTGCTTACGTTGTATTTCCTCGTCTATTTCCTTTCGCTTCTTTGCTTCTTCCCGGGCCTTATCTACTTCCCTCATCCGTTCATTTCTATGTTCTTTTGCCCTTCTACTTTCCTCATCTTCCCGCTTTTTTCCTTTCCTTTATTGCACTCTCCTTTCTTCCTCCAACCTTAACATGTTCTGCCTGTACTTTGTATAGGCTGCGTACTGTGTGCGACTGAGCGGTATTCCTTGCTCTTCGCGATATAGTTGTTCTTGCCTTAGCCTATCTTTCTTTCCAGTCCTTTCATCTCTTTCTTCTTTCCCTTTCTTTTTCTCTCTCCTTTGTGTCTCATCAGAATTCTCCCTTGGCCTAAATTCATCACTTCCTTTTCCATCTAACTTCAGTAATATCTGACCTCCCATCCATTCATCTTTCGCGATTGCTATCTCATCAGCTCTACCTTAATTTCCTTTATGTTTATTTCCCTCTTTCTCCTTATCTGGAGGTGCACAACTCCGTGCCCAATGTTTTCCTTCATCTTTGCATCGCTCTTTGCCCCTTGAGACTGCGGAGGCGATATTGTTTTCCTGTTCTTTTCCCTTATTATCGTCACTACTGTACGTAGGCGACTCATATGCGGGTTGCTATACCCCATAGCTGCTTTAAGTTCTCTTAGTGGGTAAAGACCCTCTGACTTGCTTCCTTCAATGACTGGCTCAGGCGAGGCTGGTGGCGCGGTAGGCGTCTCACCCCCCTCTGTACATACATTTAGTATCCAGTCTGTGGGTGGTTCTTCCACCTTCGTTTCTTCAAACATTTTCCACAACTCTAGAACAGCAAGACCTGTCCCTAACTTCTTGCCCGAATATGTGGCGTGTAGGAAGCTAGTCATGTGCTGTAAAACAGCCTTAGAGAGTGACCCATTCTGGGGCCACGGCATAAACATCTTATTGGCGGTACCCTTGACCCACTCCTGGCTGTATTTCTTCAGCTTTAGTGCATGCTTGGGCAGTTGCTTGCATAAATGCGCAAGTGGGGTAACTTCCTCCATTCTTAATTTCGTCACCAACAGTATTTATACAGTTTCTTAATCTTCCAATAGTATGAGCGAGCACCACATACGCAAGCTCCAATCCAATTTTCCTGCCAAATTTTGTGCCAACAATTTACTCAAAACCCATCAATTCAATGGCGATTCCCTCTTAGTTACAGAATCGCGTAAAGCCACAATGCATTTCAATCAATTATCAATACAGTTATTTCACATTTGACATCAACAGGACATATATGACAGACATTTGACAGACTAGAGGACACCAGCTGGTCATACATATACCTGCCTTCTAATCAATACCCTGTCATGGGATGTGAAAGAACCCCTTTGATGCCGTCTTTAATCATCACCGTAGCCTAAATTGTCCCCCCACTGTGGCCTTCTGACCACTCTATAAAGCGCAGGAATAATGCGAATCCTTATGTTTTTTTCTCAGGTGCCCCCCTGGTAACCCTTACGTTTTGTCTCAGGTGCCCCCCTGGTAATCCTTACGTTTTATCTCGGGTGTCCCCCCGGTATCCACTCTTTATTTCTTATGCTCGAGTCATTACCCCCTATATATATACAGTCTTCTCTACTTCTAACTACTTTATTTTTACTCCGCCACCCTCCATTACCTTTCCTTTACTTACTCTAATGCCTACAAGACATTTGCCAAAGTAACGAGTTTGTTGTTTCACTTACCAATCGCATCTTTTCCTCTCTGGAACTTCGGGATCACCGCCCCTTCCTCTTCCCGCTTTTAAGGTTTTCGTCCGATCCGCTGCCCTTGGGAATGAGAAGGGTTATGCTTGGAAAGGTGGGTTCCTTCAGACCCACTGCAGATTTTTGAGGTTTTACTCTATCATTGTCCACGAGGAGCTTCTCAGTCTACTTAGCCGGAATGGCGAAAGGACTCGTGATCTTACCGAAGGCCTAGAGTTACTTCGTGCCGTCGGTCTAAAGGTGTCTTATAACTATATCAATCGATAATCAATAAACGATGGCCGAAAACAATCTTCAAGCTACCAAGTGTTCAGGAGGAGAGGAATTCACTGACGGGCCCACAGGTCAGCGCTCACCCTCCAGAACTTGTAAGACAAGATAGCTGCACCATGTGAGGACAGGGGGTGCAGGATTCACTTACTCCAACACGACTCAATAATGAGGACTCAATTTAATGACAATTACATCAAACAGAGAAACAAATGGAAATCAGCAGCATTGCGATCACATGTCTCGTTCCGACTTCCTCGAACTTCAGTCGAACAGCAATTCTTATAGGCAAAAATCGTCATCACTGACGTCTAATTTCTATAAAAAATCATCATGCAATATAATTGGTTAGGAAAGGTAACTTAAGTATAGGTGTTATATCTGTATATGATAATAGGGCAAGCGGATTGGATAACTCTTATCAGGTGGGCATCTACGCCCATCCCTCTACATTACGCGTGATAGACATCACTACAACTACAACGTCCTATTGGTTACAATATCTATAGGACTCCAGATAACGTGGTCCATTGTGATTGGGCAGGTTACACCCCTAGACATACATTTCCACTTTTAATTAGCAGCATGCAGAATGGACACCCCTGTGCCTGGTGTCCCAAGTTTCACCCTGTCTCCCTTCCATCAATCAGTGTTTTAGGGCGACGTGTCAACTAGTTGGCTAATGATGGCCTCGAAACTGTAGACTCTTATCGGGAAAAGTTATGGCATCCTCGGGTCCTGGATGACATCAGGCGATGGTACTTCTTTGCGCCTGGTTGGTCACGTGTTAGTTCACCATGAATCTGCTTCAGTTTCCAGCTTTTAGTGCATTTAATTCTGTGTCAGCCTAGCCACCTGCATGGGCCCCCCTTATCTTGACCTTCATGAGGCAGGCTGGTATGCTCTGAAATTGGAGTTTTGTGAGCTGACGCTCTCCTCTCCTTCTCTGGTTGACCTCGATTTCCTAGGCATGAGCCGCTCTTTGTTGATTTCGATTCTGCTCCTTCTCTTGCCTTTGGCTGGGTTTCAAAACTTGGCCTGTCAGGCCTCTGGCCGCCTGGGTACATTTCTGCCTTTACATAATGGAATCGCACTTGTATAATGTGCCTTATTGAGGTAGAAATATGGTTGGCGCTTGCCGGTCTATCTTCTACTAAGCATTGCAAGCAGTATCGATTTCTTAGCATCTTGCATTTCAAGCCTATCTACACACATTTAACAGGACGGTTGCTTCCATCTTGTCTCGTAGTACTGTTTCCTCACGTTGTAACATTGTCTCCTCTCTGTGTCTATTCCATTCATTTTCGTAGTTACTCACACTGGCGTGTTATCTTCGATGGCTGCTTTTATTCATTCACGAGTCTGTTCAGGCCCTTGTGTCATTTCCACTGGCCTTCCATTAAGGCTTTTGGGGGCTCTTCGTGGACCGTGTGTAGGTACTCCTCATTTCGTATCAGCAGCTGGTATGGCTGTCTAATAGGGTACCGTGCTGCGCAGGGTTGTCTGGTTATGGGTGCTTCAACCGGTATGGATATTCTGATATATACTGGGCAGAGTCCCAGTGCAGCTCTTTGTAGGTTCATTTGCTCTTCATACGTCACATAGCCTGGTGAGTACGCTCCTGGTACCTCGAAATAAGAGGAAGGGGTGCAGGCCATGTCTGGGACTTCCTCTACACAACAATAGTATACAGGCTCCCTATACATTTCACTGTGACTGGCCCTTAAGGGTCCTGCCACTGTAAAATGCAACCCAAAAAAACACATTTCTATCCCATTTGGGAAACAGAAATTCAAGTGAGACAGCAGCTGTCATACTTTAAAAAAAGTATTTCATAAGTCAGTAGGGTCAGTAAAGACGCTGTAATGCAGTGGCACCCCTCATGCACCTATTCAAAGTGGGCACATAGGGTTGCCTACAATTTCTGCAGATTTAAAAGCGCATCTTGTTTGCAAATTTGGGTTGCGCTTTCAAATGCGCAGAAACACCCCCTGATTTGCGCAAAGGGGTGAAAAAGGACATATGGATGGTCGCATATAAGAAGCGTCCATTCAGACATGCTTTGTAGATTGGACTGCTGTTTTTTTTAATGCAAGTGATGAGATGTGCTTGCGCATTTCATTTCTTCAGTAAAAAAAAAAAAACCTTGAGAAACTGCCCCTTGAGTTTTTTTTTAATTTGTTTTGCAAAATGGCAGCTTTTTGTATGGTTTTCCAAAAACTGCAGTTTTTGCGCTTTTTTGCAAAAACATCAGTTTTTCACGGCTTTTTGCGGGATCGCTAAATCGCTATAAACTGGAGGGTCTGAAAAGTACAATGTGCTTAAGGCCCTGTCCTTGCCTAGAAGTGTAAGGGGGGTTTCGGAAAAAGCTAGATAATATTTTATTTTAACAGACTTGCTGCTGATTCAGAACAAAATAAAATAAATCATTAAATGCATTGGCTGTACTGGGGAACCAGTCAAACAGGTTTCCTGCTCAGTTTACATGGACATTTGGGTGCTGACAACAGGAGTGGCCTCCCCCCAAAAGGAGCCACAAAGAGATTCTGCGACAAATATGTGTTCATTTCTGCCCTTGAAAACGTTGAATGGCCAAGAGGAAGAATATTACACCCCCATCAGACTTCTGTCTGGGCCTCAGCTTGAGACAATAGATTCTGGGACACCTACGTGTTACTTTTGGAAGTGACACCGACCAGTCACTCAAACTGGGGAAACTCCAGGGCAGCCCTGGGCTAAGCTGACATTTGGTGGTAGCCTGGAAAAAATGGTCCCAGTTGGAGGACAAAGGGCAGCCCATTTTGACTCAAAGACTATTTAATGAATACACTTTAAAGACTGTTAATTCTATAACCGGACAATGCAGTAATCTAAAAGTTTTACAGTTTAACAGTAATGTTCGTGGCATTCAAACAAGATATTGTGGCTGTCCATAGCATGTATGGGACATAAACGCCAGGAGAAGGGGAATTATGGGAATGTGCCCTATGATAATATGCATACATGCTTAAAATTGTGGGATTTTGGGTGAAGCGGTTCCCACTAAAAAAAAGCGAAAAACTATTAGAAGAGCGAAATAATGTTGTACAGACCTGTGAGTGGGAACACCATGCTCTGTATGAAATATACAATTTGCCTATGTATTTTGCAAAAGTGCCACAACTGTATAAATGTGTGATTTATGTTAAGATTGATTTTAGGCAAAAATTACTGTGGGATGGCTTTGCACCTCATAAAACACAACCCCATAAACTGGAGGAGGCGACTGACATAGGCTGACCTATCGGGCTCTTCGGGGTAGGTCTAGCTTAGTCCTGCCCGACAATAAATCCTGTGAGTCATTTGCCTTATAAAAAGGGGAGGCTGACTGAGACAGGGACTCTCTTCTGAATTTTCCAGCGCCTGCACATCCAGACATTCCAGATCCACCCTGCAGCTTCCAGACTCCACTGCCAGGAAAGAGATAGTTGGTTCAGGCCCTCCTATCCAGGCAGAACCACCCTTCATAACTAAACCCCATACCAAAATCCCACCAACTCAGGGAGAAGGGGGAACAGCTGGGGCACTCTTTTGGGAGTATCCTGTGACGGTATCAGGTAATAAAATTGTGGCAAAAATGTCACCAGTAAAAAAAATCACAGCATTGTAGTTTGACCCAGTAAAGGTGTACCCCATTATACGGTGTCCCCTGCTCCCCTTAAATGGTATAATGGGTCCAGGGGTTGTGGGGGTGTCCCCGCATCCTTTACATGATTGTGGCGGAAAAAAACCACTGCATTTTTGCAGCGATATTTTGTATTCACAGCCATTTTTGCGGCAATTTTAAGACATGGAACCCCTGTGACCAGACCGGCTTTTTGCTCATTACCTGCATGCCAGCTGTACCCTTGTGATCCAGTGACCAGACAGGCCCAGCTGTTGTTCTGCTAGGAGAGTCTGCCGCCTTGCTGTGACCAGAGCCTTTGAATCCAGAACCTGGTTGACTGTACCAAATCCCAAACTCAAGTGCGGATTGTGAGTATTTCCCCATCCCATAGCACCACATAGCATACCCCCTCTTGATACTTTGGGCCTCATTACGACTTTGGAGGTAGCCTCCAAAATCGTGTCCAGGTCCGGGTTCCCTGAATGGGGAAATACCGGGCCATTCCGAGTATGGAGGGCCCGGTATTTCCTCCTTCAGGGAACCCGGGCCCGGTCCTTCCCCATTCCCATTCAAGCCCTTATAGGGGTTATTATTAGCCTTATTCTGAGTGTCATTTTATGCAATTGCAAAGGGTATCCATGACTCCTTGCTACTCCTTCCTATCGACAAAATAATCGATTAATTGGGGTTTGAGGGAACATTGCAAGGGGAAATCTTAACTCAGGTGCTATCTAGCCAAATAGAAAAAGTGTTCCTATTCATGTGTGCTTTGGATATGTTCTTGTAAGAGGTCAACCAAGTGTATTTCAGTAGTTTACCCCATTGTTGATTGTCGCCCAATATTCAAACTGTGTGATTGTCTTTGAATTTAAAATAAATAAATATTGTATTCCCATCAACCGGCCTGACCCTTGTGCCTACCTCCTTGCAACCCCTCCAGCATGTCTACGGCACAGAGGGGTAGATTTTTATGCAGTTTCTCTGGGGTTAAATGCCACTGTACCAGCATCCTAATCCACATTTCCCACATCTGCATCCCCTTCATTAGCTTTGGGATCCTCTGCCACACTTCCCACCATTGTTTCTCGGAGATTGGAAGGGGTAATACGTCTGCCCATTGATTCATGTAGGTTGCTTGAGACTGGGCCGCTGATGTGGCGAGCAATTTGTATAACTTGCTTATAATTTGACGATGTCCTGAGTTCATCAACAAGTATTTTTCCAGTGGGGTAATCTCCCTTGTTATAGATTATTTCATGCCCGGGGGCTAGCAACCAATGTCTCATATGGGCGTATCTAAGCATATCCTTCTCCTGCAGGCCCATAGATTGTTTACATAATTGGAATGACTTGGCCTCTTGCCCATCCATCATATCCCCTGCTCGGAGGCAGCCTGCCTCTTCCAACCTGGCGAACGCTCCTTTCTCCAACCCAGGGGTGAATTGTGGATTACGAAATAAAGATGTGAACGGGGATGGGTAAAATGTAATGCCGGCTCTGTTGACCACTGTATCCCACGTGTCGCCAACCAGGGCTGTCATCTGGCTTCTCTACATGTTGGGGGGTCTATCCGCTTTTGGGTACCACATGACTTCATCAAGGGTCTACCCACCACTGCCCTATCCATCCTTTGCCAGATCTTATCCAGGTCCCATTCAAACTACTCATGGATTACCCTTAATTGGGCCGCTCGGTAATACGTCTGGAAGTTAGAGACACCCATTCCGCCCGATCCTGCCAGGCCGTCATGACTTTCCAAGCCACCCGGTGCCTTTTCCCTTGTCAAATAAAATTTCCCACCATTTTGTTCAGGGATTTAAAGAATGTTTGCGGTATCGCCAGTGGAAGGGCTTGGAAGTAGTATAGAACTCTAGGAAGTATTATCATTTTAATGATGTTAATCCAGCCCATCCATGACATGTTGAGGGGGCCAGGCTCGCCAAGCCATATCCTTATGGATTCTAATAAGTTGGGGAAGTCAGAGGGTGTGGGCCTTTCTCCTTGTAGAATCATCAGTTCAGATTTTTGGTTGTTGATTTTGAGACGCACTACTTTACCGAATTCCCCCAGAAGTATTGCTAGCCCTGAGAGTGTGGAGTTCAAGTCAGTCAGTGCTACTAAAAGGTCATCCGCGAAGGCCATTGCCTTGTGCTCCTCCCCTCCAAAGGCGACCCCTATATCCCTGACTCCTGTCTGATCTTAGCTAGCAGGGGTTCTAAGTATGTTGCATACATTACCAGGGATATCGTGGCAGCCCTGTTTGGTTCCCCTTGATATGTGTATCGCCTTGGAGATATGCCAGTTGATTGATAGCCTTATGAGTGGAGACTTGTAATTGTCCTTCACCATGCAGAGAAACGGCAGACCAAACCCCATAGCCTTCATAGTGAGGAACAGAATGTCACGATCCATGCCCCTGACTCCCTCAGGTATAACAGCCCGATGGCAGCAGTGGGGCTAAAGCCCTTCAAACTGGTCCCAAGAGCCTTAAAACTCCATCAGAAACATACATGGAGTCAGCCCTGGCGCCTTTGACGCCAGGCTCATTATCAAGAATAAGTTAATACCAGTTTTGGACCTTAATCCAACATAGAGGCCTATTACACAGCTCAGTTCTTTAGAACCAAGCCATGCGGTCTAGTGTTTTGGGTGTGGCTGGGCTGGAACTACTTGGCCTGGAACTACTTTACCTGAGCTATTTAGACCGCACTCAAACAGCAGAACACGCTTCGCGTTATTCTGCACTCCTGCAGCATAACACTCCCGTGTCCAGCTCCTGCTCATCTGCTTCTCCAGCGGCCCGATCCTGAAGCCCTAGATCTGGATTCCATTAATATCCTGGAAGAACAAGAACAGCATTAGCGAGCAAGAACACTTACCTGTGAAGTAACCGGTCCTGAATCCATCCTGCGCTTCGCTTACCTCGCCCATCTCCGGAGTTCGCTGCAACCTGCAAAGGTAAAGAAACAAGGACAGCATTAATAAGAATTCTTACCTGGGCAAGCAGCGAGTCCTGGCAGCACCCTGCACTTCTCTTACCTCGCCCATCTCTGGGTTTCACCACAACCTGCAAGGGAGAAGGAACAAGGTCAGCATTAACAAAGCACTTACCTGGGCAAGCAGCGCTTCGATCGCTCATCACTCCGGAACATCACTGCAACCTGTACAAAGAGAAGAGAACACAAATTAGCAATTAACACCAATAAACAGGTCAGCGCCCCCCAGAAATTGATGGACGGGCGTCCCTGTATAGATACAGAAATATTAAGGCAGATGTCTCTGACAAGGAAGCCTCCTATGAGGAGAAAGTCTGGGAATTAGATCTGTTAGCAATACTACCTCCAAAGAGACCAGTTGGTTCAATTTGCAGAAAAACAGCACGAAATGAGGCCCCAAAAGAGCATTCTGAAGACCTCCCCCAATCAGGGCAGTGGGGGGGGGGGTCCTCAGCCAACCCTGGAAGCAGGGAGTAATCAGAGGTCTACTCTCCTGTGCACCACAGGGGAGAAGAAACTAGGCCCCACTATTCTGCGAGCCCCTCCCAGGCTCACAGAATCAGGGAGTGCCTAGAAGATCATGAGAGGACCTCAAACAGTAGCGCCTCTGAGTCTGAGGGCGAGTGGACAAAAGAAGGCAAATAAACTAAAGAGAGTTCTGGTGAAAGACTCCATTAGGCAGATCAAGGCCATTAGGAATTTCATAACATTGTATCAAAAAAACGCAAAATATTCTGTTTGGGAGCATTTGGAACTCTATGAACAAATGATGGACACTTTTCACCTTAAAGATAGCCGGAATTGCATAGATTATGCCAAATGGACGTTCTCTCCGGAGTACTCTAGCTTCTTTGCTGGACTGGAAGACCAAAACCATTCAAGATGGTCCACCTACAGGGCAGCCATCTTGAAACACTTTTCCGCCCACAGAAACCCCCAAGAATCTCTCAAAGCACCTGCAATTTGCAATGCGGAGAAGACCAGGCACCACGAGAATTTGTGCAGGCGCTAAAACGCGCCTTTGCACAAACCACCAGGAGGGTGTGCACGGGTAGCAGAGAGTTTATAACTACCTACTTTCATACGCTTCCAAAATATCATGACCCAAATGGTGAGGGATTTTCATGATAAAAGGACCCTGGACTGGGTAATAGAGCAGGATACCCACATCTATGAGGTCCAAAAACCTGCAGAAAATACAAATCTGGTAAAAAAAAACAACACCAACCAACATCCCTGCTAAGGTGGCGGAGGTGAAGGTTGCCCACAGTTTAGACATAGAAATGGGGGGGTCTAAAAATGTACCTATCCAAAACCAGCAGAATTAGAGGCCAAGAAGGCCTTCTGGCCAATCAGCAACAGGTGGCAGTCAGGCAGGTAATCCCACCAATGGGACCCCTAACTCTCCTGATTACATAAGTCCCAGATATAAGGGCAACCGACCTATCTTGGGGTACGTATGGACTCCCCCAGCACACCAGGTAAGTACCGCCCAGGAAACTTCCCTCCTAACTTCCCTCAGGAGGGCAGTAATCCCCCTAATACACGTTTAAGTTTCTTTTTCTGGTATCCACAAAACCCCAACCTGCAGGACAACCCTCCTTTCTTTCCCTGCTTTCAGGAGCCCAGATCACCCCATCTGGGAGAGGGGAGGCCAAGGGTGAGGGTTACCAAAATCCCTATTACCCAGGGTACTCTGAGAGAAGAGATAGTTACCCTTCCCGTGAAACCTCTAGGTATGAACAAAGACCCCCGTACCAGAATGGGCGTCCCAACTATAGCACCAGGTCCAGAACCTCACATAGGATCTGGGTCGCATGATGAGGGCATAGCAGAATCGTCTGACGAAAATGGTGGCTCAGAACCCCTCAAACCAAGGGTCTGGCACCCCAGAACAATGACCGGGAGAGAAGCCTGATAATGCACCGGTTCCAGAGGAGGAGGCACGGGGAAAGGGGGTGTAAAGCCCTAGAGGAAGCTTCCTTCCTCAACCATGAAAAGCCCCTGGACACCTCGGAACCGGAACTAAAATCTCTTGCCCCTGAAAATCTGCAACCCAGGGAACAGAGGGTGGGTAGGAGAAATAAAGACATCAAAAAGGTCAATTTTGAGGAGGAAGTTAGTGTCCTCCAGTTTGAAGGGGAAGAATCCTTAGAGGATTCTAGTGAAAAAATCTTCTCCTTCAGGGACGAGGGAATTCCTCCCAAAATAAAATGTGTCCCAAGAGATCTGAATGAAAACTGGCTGGGTATGGGGACTGATTCAGAATCACCAATCCCTGAACCCCAGAATGGTCATCCATAGAATAAAATATTACAAAAGGATTCCCAAACTTCCCAAACCAATTCTGGTGACTGCCTCCCAGAAGGGGTGGGGGCAGCCCAGGATCAGAGGAAAAAGGGGATTCCCAAACATCACAAACCAATTCTCGTGACTGCCTCCAAGAAGGGGGGGCAGCCCAGGATCAGGGGAAAAAGGGGATTCCAGAATCAGAAGATTCCAGAATCAGAATCAGAAGAAGAGGATTCCCAAACTTCCCAAACCAATTCTGGTGACTGCCTCCCAGAATGGGGGGGGGCAACCCAGGGTCAGAGGAAAAAGGGGATTCCCAAACATCACAAACCAATTCTGGTGACTGTCTCTGAGAAAAGGGGGACAGCACAGAACCAAAGAGAAAGGGGAGCCTGAAACTCCCCAACTATCAGAATGCCAAATTTTGCTTTCAGATTCCCAAACTCCGACACAGAACCATGTCCATAATACTCCTGTGTCAGAGTCCAAAATAAAGAAATTAACTGCCCAGCTGGCTCAGAATGCCCATTACCTTTGCCCATTGGAGGAGAAAGCAGGTAGATTCTACGCCTCCGTCCAAGTGCAGGGGCAATGTGCATTTTTAGCACTGGTGGATCCCAAGCCACTCTCCTTTCTAAAAAGACCTTGAGCAGCTAAATTCAGGAAGGGGGGAGAGACACCGATCCCTCTCACCCCTCTTCATGGAAAACTCCAGAACTTTGATGGGAATGAAATTCTTGTCGAGGGGACTGCGGATTTGGAAATTAAAATAGGCTGACACAAGATGAAGCACCCGGTCATAGTCGTGACTCCAGAGGGAAGATGACAGATCTACTAGGGAATGATATCCTTCGCAGGTTGTCTCCAAATGGGTACTGGACCGTGCCTGTCAGTAGGGAGGACCAACACAAGCTGGTCTTTACCTTCGGGGGGCAGCAGTACACATGGACCCGGACTCCCTTCGGATACATAAACTCTGGCAACAAATTGAACATCTTCCTAAATAAGGACATGCCCGACTTGGGCGAGAGGGGTAACCTGGCCTATGTAGATGATGTCCTGATAAAAAGCTCAACTGTGGAAGAACACATAGCGGAAATCCATTATGTCCTGACCCAGTTGAGGGTTGCCAGAGCAAAACTGTCCTTCCAAAAGGCACAGTGCTGCAGGACCCATGTCAGTTCTTGGGACATGAAATAACTCCTGAGGGTCTCTGTCACTGGGAGAAGAAAGTGGAAGCATTTCTAAAACTAAAAGACCTCCAACTCTGCGTGAGCTAAGAAGCCTCCTTGGACTGACTAATTACAGTAGGAAGTTCATTGAGGTTTACGCAGTGGCCACAAGACCCCTGATCATCTGTTGAAGGGGGGTCAAGTGGGAGTAGGGTCCAGAACAAGCCACGGCAGTAAAACTACTCAAAAGAAGTCTCTTACAAGCACCTTGTTTAGCTTACCCTGTCAAAAACAAGGAGTTCTTCTTGGAGACAGGGTTCTCGAATACATGCTTGACAGCAGTATTATATCAAAAGCATGACATGGTCAATAAAATCATCTCCTATGCAAGCAAGACTTTATCCTCTGTGGAGGAAAAGTTCACCGATCGTGGGAAGGCACTCCTGGCAACGGTGTGGGCATTGAAGAATTACCGCCCGTTCATCCCGGGGGAACACACCATAGTGGAGACTCCACACCAGCCTTTGCAATACCTCCAAAGTGACAGAATCCAGGCCGGAAATGTGAGTAATTCCAGAATTACTTACTGGATTCTGTCAATGCAAGGCTTTCCTGTAGAGGACAGATATGGCCAAAACAAGAAGAGTACCCTGGCTCAAGGTCGGGCTGACTTGCATGATTGTGCCAGACAAAAACTGTCTCGAGGACGAAAGTCTAAAAACCCAGGACAACATGGAGGCGTCCCTGAATTCCCTGCACAAAGTCTATGACGAAGACAAGTGCCAGGGAATGCCCACAGTTTATTTGGACGGCTGCTCCTACCATGTTGACACACACACCGAGCTCCCCTCCAGAAGAGGGGGTTGACACTGCCTTGGGCAAATTTACAAGTAGATTTCATCGGGCCCGTGATTCGCTCCTTTAGGGGGAACAAGTACATGTTAACAGTAACATGCTTGTTTACCAAATGGGTGGAATGTCTCCCGGGCCCCAAATTGCAAGGCAGAAACAGCAGCTGCCCTGATGATCAACCACATCTTCTCACATTTTGGCCTACCTCAAAGGATTGAGTCAGACCGAGGTAATCATTTCACCAGTGAAGTGATGACAAAGATGTGGGAGATACTTGGGGTAAAAAGGAAACTTCACATTGCACACCGCTGTCCTCTAGTGGGGGAGTTAAGAGGTACAATAAAATAATTGTGAGCATTCTAAAAAGGTTTGTGGCAGACTCTGGGCCAGATTGGGACATCCGATTACTGCTTGTATTGATGGCCATCAGATGTACACCATCTTCTGCAACCAAGATGTTTCCATTTGAGTTAATGACTGGACGAAGGATGGTGCTACCTCAGCATCAGCTCTATAGAACACAAGAGCAGACACTGATAAACGCCTCCACAACTCATGAGTATGTTGAGAATCTAAGAAAACACCTTCAACATGCTTTTGTGTACGCTCAGTGGAATCTGGAAAAATCAGCAGAGGGAATGAAGACTCAATATGACTTATAAACAACCAAAAAGGAATACCAAGTAGAAGACAGGGTCTACTTATACAATTTCCAAAGGAATCAGACTAAGGAGCGGAAATTTCTCCCCAGCTGGCGCGGAACTTTTGAAATTGTAGATAACATTTCACATGTCGCCTACAGAATCCGCATCCCCAAAGGAGAGCTGACAGAAGAGAAATGGGTTCATATTAATCAGCTAAAGAGTTGTCACCATAGGCACACTTTGCAGCTAATCTAACTGATGAGCCAAGAGAAAATCAAATAGAGGAGACATCACGAGAATGAGAAAAAGAAACAGAAGAACCAGAAGGTTCATAGGTATATCTTTCTAACAGGGAGAACTTTTCTTCATTATCAGCGCAAAAAGGGCATCACCAAAAATTCTAGTAAACATCAAGGATTTTCTGTGTCTTGTGAATAAGTTGTTGTCATTGTCTAAATACTGTAATGATCGTAATGCATGTGTGTCCCACTGCTGTCAATCTTCCGGAAAGGCAGTCAGTGGGAAAATGTGGTAACCGGTTCTTATTTATTTACTAGATTCATACTGGTTCTGCCCCTTCATAGACCAAGGAGGACCTGGAAAGGAAAGACTGAAAGAAAATCTGGGGGTGTCGCTCCACACCACAAAGAAAGACCGGAGGAAAGCTGAAGGTGTCGTTCCACACTCCAACGAAAGGTAACGGAAGGATCATGATGTATCACTGCCTGATGATAGAAGGACTCCACCTGATGAACCCCACTTTGCCCTAATCTCCCTCGACAAGAAATCTCAGAAGAGTCGGGGGGGATTTGTGGGATACATTTACCCACTCTGCAGAATTCCCCTCCATCTCAAAGTTGCATTCCAGCAGTTACCAGGAGAATGGCTGCGCTGGCTCCTTTGAGCCCCATTGCCTCGCATCAAAACTGTGTTTTGCAGCTACAAAATGATGGCTGCACTGTCTTGCCAAACACCTATGGGTTTCAAAAATAAAGAGGATTGCCTATAAATCTAGGGTCCAATGGGCTAAATATTCGACACGATACAAAGTTGAACCCTTAGATAGAGGATGACATTATATTAATTTGCTCTTTTTTATAAATACTCACAAATGATTCAATACCTTAATTTCAAAACAACAATTTTTAAATATTTTTTATTAGCTGACACCCATTGGTGTAAAAAATATAAAACACAGTTTACATTTAATTAAGATCCACAAAAGCATTCAACGATGCATACCATTCATTTCATTTTATCATACCAACATTCACACAAATATTCAGTAACCTCGCAAATTAGATCACACTCCAATATTCAAATATGTCTGTATGAAATATACAATTTGCCTATGTATTTTGCAAAAGTGTCACAACTGTATAAATGTGTGATTATTTTAAGATTGATTTTAGGCAAACAATTACTGTGGGATGGCTTTGCACCTGATAAAACACAACCCCATAAACTGGAGGAGGCGACCAACATAAGCTAGACCTCTTCGGGTAGGTCTAGCTTAGTCCTGCCCAACAATAAATCCTGTGTCATGAATACCGGGTACTTAGCTGAGGAAAGGTGGGTAAGAGCTTGGCAGGCCTGGCATGTAGTACACACAAGCATCCCTAGTTTTGGCAATTTCCCCAAGTTAGCTTCAGCATGGTCTGTATCCTGTTTATTCCATAGTCATTTCCTGCTTATGATTCAGTCACTTCCTGTTGCCAGTAAGGAAGTGTGTGGGAACTCTTTGTGCACTCTAGTGCTTGGGCGTGGCTGGCTATATAAGCCACGCCCCAAGACTCTCCAGCGCTTCGTGTTGCATCCTGTATGCTGTATAACAACACGCTCACCGCGCTCCTGTACTCGAGTTCAGCCCACGTGCTCTCGGCTTTGGAGTTCGTTTGATCCTGTTCCAGATTCTCTGTTGTGGCGCTCCTTCGGAACTTCCAGCAGCTCCAGTCCGGTCCCTGTGCTCGTAGCGCGGGCTTCCACCGACTCCTGCAAAGGAAAAAGACAAGTTAGTCAGCGCTCGCGAGACCCTGCAACGTTGCGCATACTCACCGGGTTGCTATCCTCATTCCGGCTCGTAGCGTGAGCATCCACCAGCTCCTGCAAAGGAAAAGAGACATCGAACAGCGCTCACAGGACTCTACGACCCTCTGCATACTTACCAAAAGGTACCCTCATTTTCAGTACTTTTGGCAGCATCTGAGAAACAGAGAAGAACAGCAATTATGAGCTCCACAAGTTCTAATCTTAGCGTTGCGCAAATATGTGAATCACACTTACCTGAGACGTTGGGGTACGTCTGCTAGTGAAGTAACTGGCCCTCCAGACATCAGCATATGCTGTGAAGTCAGAACAGCGTGGCACATTGAACTTTGGCATCCACAGACATTGGCCACTATAACTCCAAAAGGGGAGTAGAGTATCCCTCCCAGAAGAATAGCACTCCTGCTGAGTGCAGAATGGAGAGCTCATTCATCTAAATACAAAGGTGAGCTGCAAAATAGGGAAGCAAATCACATCCCTTCATGAGAGAGAGGGGGGATTCAAAGGTCTAGTTAGCCCAGATCTCAGTGTATTATCTCTTTATTTGACAGACACATTTTCCAGACTAACTTGGGGGAGAGAGCACTCAGGACCAGGAGGTTTAGATACCATTGCTCCCGCAGAGACACAGGTGAGTGTGACATCCTGTGAGTCACCCGCCTTATAAAAAGGGGAGGCTGACAAAGACAGGGACTCCTGAAATTTCTAGCGCATGTGTATCCAGACATTCCAGATCCACCCTACAGATTCCAGACTCCACTGCCAGAAAAGGGATAGTTGGTTCAGGCCCTCCTATCCAGGCAGAACCACCCTTCATAACTAAACCCCATGACAAAATCCCACTAACTCAGGGACAAGGGGGAAAAGCTTGGGCACCCTTTTGGGAGTATCCTGTGACCAGACCGGCCTTTTGCCCAATACCTGCATGCCAGCTGTACCCTTGTGATCGAGTGACCAGACCGGCCCAGCTGTTGTTCTGCTGGGAGAGTCCGCCGCCTTGCTGTGACCAGAGCCTTTGAGTCCAGAACCCGGTTCACTGTCCCAAATCCCAAAAAGTGCGGATTGTGAATATTTCCCCATCCCATAACACCACATAGCATACCTCATCTTGATACTTTGTCTTTGTCCTACTCTCTCCATACCCTGATAACTTGTTTAAAACTTTTCGAATTCGCTGTGCATCCTGTCCTTCATTTTTGAGCGTTAGCCCCATTCTTCCATTCACACCTGTCTTGTAGGTCCTTAGCAATATTTTGATTAAGTAAATTAATTCTCCCGAAAGTAAAGGGGCACACTGCGTGAAGGGTTACAACTGCAGCATCACTTTTTGATTCACGGGTGGCGTTCCTTTTTTCTAGACATTAAGGGGGTAATTCGTAGAATTCGGCACACAAGTGGCGCACGCGGCTGGCGCACAGTGTACGCGTGCGGCACTCTGCGCCAGCTACGTGTGCCAAAACCAATTTCAGCGCACAGCGTATTCATGGATCCTAACATCCATAACCAGCCGTGGCGCAGAGTGGCGCAGCGACCCTGCAGCAGCGCCAATTACGCCCCCAACCCCACTCAGTGCGCCATGAACAGCGCACCAATCCAGTACATGGCGCAAAGGCCAGTGGACCAGCATACAGCCCCCCAACCACGAAATCACATGTAAAACTCCATGCGCACCCCTCGGAATACACGTACCCCGCTCGCGCTAGCAAAATCACGTGTAAAACTCCCTGCACACCCCTCGGAATACACGTACCCCGCTCACGCTAG
Source organism: Ambystoma mexicanum (assembly GCF_040938575.1). Lineage (NCBI taxonomy): Eukaryota > Metazoa > Chordata > Amphibia > Caudata > Ambystomatidae > Ambystoma > Ambystoma mexicanum. The sequence continues at coordinate 266,965,085 of NC_090925.1, read as the reverse complement.
CGAAATCGCGTGTAAAACGCCCACGCACCCCTCGGAATACACGTACCCCACTCGCGCTAGCGAACTCGCGTGTAAAATTCCCCACACACCCCTCGGAATACACGTACCCCGCTTGCGCCAGGTAAGTAGCATGGAAAAAGTCCCCCCTGTGGTGTGGGCTGCCTGTGGGGCATGGCCGGTGTGGATGGGCTGCCTGTGGGGCATGATGAGGGTGGATGGGCAGCCTGTGTGATTTTCGGGGGTGCGTGGGAAATTTCACACGCGATAGGCCCTGTGCGAGCAGGGTACGTGTATTTGTGGGTTGTGAGGGGAGTTTCACACGCGATAGGCCCTGTGCAGCAGGGTACGTGTATTTGTGGGTTACACGGGGAGTTTCACACACGATAGGCCCTGTGCGAGCAGGGTATGTGTATTTGTGGGATACGCGGGGAGTTTCACACGCGATAGGCCCTATGCGAGCAGGGTATGTGTATTTGTGGGGTACACGGGAAGTTTCACACGCGATAGGCCCTGTGCAAGCAGGGTACGTGTATTTGTGGGGTACGCAGGGAGTTTCACACGCGATAGGCCCTGTGCGAGCAGGGTACATGTATTTGTGGGGTACGCGGGGAGTTTTACACGCGATAGGCCCTGTGCGAGCAGGGTACATGTATTTGTGGGATACGTGGGGAGTTTCACACGCGATAGGCCCTATGTGAGCAGGGTACGTTTATTTGTGGGGTGCGTGGGAAGTTTCACACGCGATAGTCCCTGTGCGAGCAGGGTACGTGTATTTGTGGGGTACGCGGGGAGTTTCACACGCGATTTGGCATTGTGGGCCCTCCCGGGCATGAGGTTTCTCCCCTCCCCATGCCCTGCAGGCAGCCCACACCACAGGGGACTACCCTACAACCCTCACCATGCCCTGCAGTCAGCCCACATGGCACCATGCACTTGTGAGCACACTTGTGAGACCTGACTCATGTCCCCCACCCATCCACCCACCCAGCATTGATGGACACCTGCCAGCAGGCCCCGACTCATGTCCTCCTGCACCCCACCCACCCAGCATTGATGGGCACCTGCCAGCAGGCCCCGACTCATGTCCCCCTGCACCCCAACCCACCCAGCATTGACGGGCACCTGCCAGCAGGCCCCGACTCATGTCCCCCTGCACCCTTACCCACCCAGCATTGACGGGCACCTGCCAGCAGGCCCTGACTCATGTCCCCCTGATCCGCCACCCACCCAGCATTGACGGGCACCTGCCAGCAGGCCCTGACTCATGTCCCCCTGAACCCTCACCCACCCAGCATTGACGGGCACCTGCCAGCAGGCTCCAACTCATGTCCCGCTGCACCCCATCCAACCAGCAGTGACGGGCACGACTCATGTCACCCCCCAACAGGTCATCAGGATCCACACTCATGGCCCTTATGGCCACCCAAATCCCACCCCACGCCACCCCAGTCCAAACACCCAACCAAGTATTCCATCCACCCCCACATTGAAATCCCCATCACATGATACATCCCAAATGGCAAGTATGCACATCAATACATGTCTGTCACACACACACAATAGGTGCAAGTGAATGAGAAAACCCACATCGTGTCATGCATGAAACCAATGAGAGAATAACACACAAATGTAGTATGAAACCAAAATTATTAAATATAAAAGCAAGGGAATGAAAGAAAATCACACAATAATAGAAATAATAAACAAAAGGCTGCATGTCCAAAATAAATGAAAAAAAAATATATGAATGCAGAATCAAAATAAATCCAAATCAAAATGGCTCCAAAGGGTTTGTCCATCAAACCAAATACAAAGGAAAAAAAAGATAAAAATCCATTGCTCCATGTTAAAAAAAAAGAAAATATTGAAGTCGAATACAGTCTTCAACTATATACAATGTACAAATCCAGGGTCCATGAGCCCAAAAATAAAAATAAAACCTACAAAAAACCCTACCTAATAAACAACTATATACAAAAAGGTGGGGCATAGACCATGCGTCCCAAATGAAAGAAAATAGTAAGGAAACCTAACTCTAATTAACTGTATACAATGGCGGCGGGAAAGTCCTACAGCTCACTTGTTGATTTCCCGGGCCAGGGCATCATTGAAATCCTGTTCTATGTCCTGGAGGCGGGCCTGTTCCATGGCCCAGAGGTTTCGCAGGGATAACGCCAGGTCCACCGCCAACTCCCTGCGAATTTCCTCGAGGCACTCAGCCCGCCTCAGCGCCATGCGCATGGAGTTCTCCGCCCTGACCTTAGTGAGCCGTGCATCTTCCGCCCGCCACCGCTCCGCATCTATCTGCTGGCCCAACCGCTGCCACATGGAAGACACTCCCAATCCAGGGTCCCACCTTGAGCCTGCTGCTGCCGTGCATGTGCCCTGCCTGTTGTTGCCTGCACGTCCTCTTCCTGCTGGGGTTCAGTTGTTGGGGTGGCCACCCCTGCTGGACCTCTGACTCCCGACTGTGGCAGGGATGTGTCCTCCACCAACCTGGCCCCTGGGTCAGGGGCAGCTCCACAGGGTGCCCAGGTGATACTTGGGCAGGAAGATGGCACGGAGGATGACTGGCGCATAGGGGGTTCAGTTGAGGAGGGGGTCGCTAGAAGCTCCAGCACACGAAGGAACCCAGCACGAGGCATCCGAAATGATCTGCATTGTCCTCACGAGAACCCTGCACGTCATCCCGAATGCCACGTACACGCAATGCCACCCCAGCCAGGACAGGCTCAACACGGTCCCGGATTGCCACGTCCGCAGGGAGAGGAAGGCCAGTTGTTGTGCGCGCATCCCCTCCCAAAACAACAGGTCTGGATGAAGGCATCCCTGCTGGTGCCGGATGATGCAGTCACAGGAATGGGGGTCAGGATTACACACAGGCACCTCCGAACTTCTGTGGCCACCTGTGCTGCCTCCTGTCCCTGACCCTGAACAGCACCAGCAGCACCAGTGGAATCCCCCCTCCAGACCCCATGCGTGGGCCTTCCACAGCCTCCTCCTCAACCAAAGCCCCCACCAACCTGGATGACTCTGTGCCATCTTCCTCCATAGGCCCCTTTGGGGTCTCAGCTGCCCCTTCAGCTGCCCAGGAGTCCACCCCCGACCTCCGCCTCTTGGACTTACACCCGCAGCTGCGGCCAAAGACGCGGCAACAGACTCATCACTCCCGACGAGTAGACAACATGGGAGGGGAGCTGGGACTTACATCTTTGGCTGGCGGTGGGATCCCTGCCGTTGTGCTCCACAGCACCGTCTCCGCCCTCTTCATCAGTTGACGCTGCAGACAGGGCATTGAGCATTTCCACGCCGGACGATCCTGTTACTGATAGCCACCAACGCCGCTTTGGCATTCATTGAACCAGGCTCATTCCTACTAACACACCTTGCCTCGCTGCTTGGATCATCGAGCAGGCCACCCAATATAACCACGCAGTATAGTGGTACCGACAGCAGTGTCATCCCAGTTGCAGCTTTTTATGACTATTTTTCTCCTGATGAAGACGTTGTCTAAAGTACACTCTACACTCTACATGCGACGTCGAAACCGGTTGAGCTTACTCTCCAGGGATGTGATCCACATAACATCTTCTCTTCTTAGATCCACCCTTGCGATAGAATGTTTTTTTTTTAAAAAAAAATTACTATTGCCTTTTGTGAAAAAATTCAAATATTAAAATAATTGGATGGGATGTGAGGAATGGTTACCCCACCTCCGAATGTTAATCATTCCTGTCATGTTTTTTAGTATTCGTTGGTTGGTTGAATGTCACTGAGTGTTGTGTATGGTTTGAATGCTATACTATGAATGGTTGTTGTGATGGACTGAATTTTAGCCAGTTTTTATGTACACCCATGCTGCTGTGTTATGTGATATAATAATGTAATGTTAAATAATATGTCATTAACTGATTTGTCTTAAATTAAAATGTTTTGTATCATGGTGAATAAAATTTGATACACCCTTGTGGTTAAAATATTCTTGCTCTCTGGACATTTCTTCAGATTTGCGATTTATATTAATACTCTGGTCCAGAGTACAGAGTCTTCCTGCTTCTTTCTGTAATCTTGACAGGGAGAGATAGAACACAGGCATCAGGGCACTGCACAATGGTCTGGTACACACATGACAGTTGCACATGAGTGGCAGTGTCAAACTTCCCACATGGCATCACGCTCCCCAACACACATATCATTTGAACCCACGCACAAATTAACATGAATGTTGTAGCAAGCAACACCATCCATACACATACAACAGCATGAGCATCCAAAGAATAGCCTGACGTCACATGCAACAGGGGGAGTGCCAAACACATGCACACACGCCACCAGACATACATGCATCTGTACATCTACCCCACCTGTCGCAGTGAAATCATCAGCATCCATGTCACAACTGATAATCAGCCTCCTACATCTTGCCATCACATGCATGCATGGTGTAACACAGTGCCACACATGTCTAATACACAAACGCACATGTACAATGTGCACATACATGAAGGTGGAACCAGCATCCATGTGTCACACCACAACCATGCCACAGAACATACACAGAAATTCAAACATGTGTGCACCCACACATGCATTTGTGCCCCATGCATTTCGAGACATACGCCACTGATGTGCCTCACACACGACTGGACTCACATGCGGCAGGCTCATGTCCCTGTACATACACATCCATACATGGACCTTCCAAGACATATGCCCAACCTGCACATTCCTGTCACACCTCAACATGCACAGCGTCTAATCAGTACGCTTGGACACTTACTGCTCAACTCCGGACGGGTCTGCCTCTCAAGGATCTAGAGGTGGAGCGCTTGGTGTATGTGTTCCAGGACCCTCATCTGGATGTTGGTAAGGCAGACCCGGCACCCCTCTGCATGCGCTGCCTTCAAGAGGCGCCGGGCCTTGCTGCGGGTCCTGGACCTGAAGTCCTCTCAGCGCTTCCGGACATGTTGAATGTCACGGGCTGCCACCCCCTCCACGTTGATGGCAGCCATGATTTCCATCCAGATCCTCTTCCATCCTTCATTGTCGGCACGTGAACTTCTAAAGAGGGCATCATACTGCCCCAGGACTTGCTCCACCAGGATGCCAACTTCATTGGCAGAGAAAGGGCAGCCCTCTGCCTCTCTTCTGGGGGATTGCCACTGGTGCCAGATGGTGTTGGGTCGGACATGGCAACCCCCGAGGCAGGTGTGGGTGGGCAACTGGGTCCTGGGGCTGGGCTGTGGAGCGATGGAATCCCAGTCGGGAGTTTTCTGTTCCAGCAGGGGTGGTCACAGCAACTGGACCCCTGCAGATGGCTGACGTGCAGCACCAAATAGCAGGGCACGTGGCAAGCAGGCAGCGGCAGATGGCAGGTGGGAGCATGCTCGGGGTTCTGGGGGGCAGGAAAATGGCCTTCTGGGCAGGAACGTGCTCTTCCGTGTGTTGTCGCGTGGCCAACTTGATACGGAGTGAATTGGCACGTGAAAAAATAGCACATCAGTGTGTAATTAGAGGAAAGGCCCTTAGTGCGTAAGCGCGTCTGTGACGTTACGTGGGGGCGTTTCCCTCTTGACGGTGCATAGTGATTCAGCACATGAAAAAACAGCAAGTCCGCGTGTTAATGTGTGCTGAGGAAAGGGCCTAAGCGCGTAAGCGATGTGATGCGCGCGGGCATTTCCCTCAGCACGGGTTAAAGGTGAGCGGGGCCAACAGTTCGCTGTACATGCCTTTCGTGGAGGCCGACGTATGTGTTGCTACGACGTGTTGTTTTGCACGCCATCACAACTTCACAGTGGATCAAGGACGTATCTCTTCTTTTGGCGGGGGTATTGACTACACATGTTTTTCATTATCACGCTAGTCTCACAGTGAGTCGCGCATGCTATTTTTCCCACTGCGGGTGCCCTTGTGTATCGCGTACCCGTTTTCCAGGTCATAGTAGCCTGCGTGTCCCACGCGTACGTGTTTTCGTGTCCCTGGGTGCCACCGCGTACTGTGGGAGGTTAATTCCACACACGTGGGCTACCAGGGGTTGCGTGCACAGTTTTACTGCAGTTTTGGGGTGCCTGAGCGTTGCGTGACCCGTCACTTTATCACCGGGGTCACCTACAGCCTTGCAGGTGCAGGGGTGCAATTAACATCTTGTATCCCACCCCTTTCACCCCAATTGCCCAGGACAATTGTCGTGTACACCTCGCATTGGCATTACTACATCTGTGCCGGCACTACTCCATCTGTGCCATGGCTGGGAGGCCATGAAAGGTGAGAGGCGCCTCAGCTGGGCATACTCCACGTGGCTGGCGTGGTCAGGGAGGTGGCCGGGGTGACCAGGAAGTAGGGGGACTCCAGGGTGTCTGCAGAGGGGGAAGAGGCAGGGGTGCGCCAGCTCGGCATGATGTTGTGCCACGTGTTGGTGCAGTCGTGCCACCACCCCCTGTGGCTCTGGGAGATGCAGTTCTTGCATCTGGCACTGGCACCCATGTGACCCGGCAGTCTGTTTCATCGACTGCCACGGGCCCAAGGGTAGTGGTAACTGCAGGTGCAGCTGTGGACACCACCACCCAGGCTCAAGGTCTGCCAGGTTGCGTTGGCACTTCAAGAGTCCAGGGAAGATTTCCAGGAGGTCAGGAGGCACACCGTAGGTGCACACAGGGCTGCCCTGACCGAGGCACGTGTCCCTGGGGCAGTAATGTCATCTGCTGCCCCGACCAGCCAGGTGTTGGCAAGTGCATGGACAGATGCAGCCGACACCACCCCGGTTGTGAGTCTACCAACCAGGACAGCCCCGGTCAATGACCCTGGTACAGCGGATGTTGTTGCGCAGGGTCCATTCCAGGCCACCCAGCAGCCACTGACGCAATTCAGGGCTTCTGTCCTTGTTCCACCTGCCACTCCCTCGGCTCATTCCACCAGCGCCACTGCCCATACTGATCAGGGCAGCATTTGCCAGCCAGGGTCTGGACCAGCGTCCAAGAGCTTGCAACTGCAGTAGAGGCTGGGACCCCAGACGCAGCTATGGCCTCCGGCACGTCGAGGAAGAAGCCTTTCTGCATGCAGGAACTGGACTTCCTTGTGGACTACGTGCGGGAACACAATCGTGACATGCTAGTGGGGCTGAATTGTCAACCTTCGGCTGCTCATCGTAATACCCACTGGAAGCAAGTTGCGGATCATGTGAGTGCATTCGGCCATGAGGTGCGCACAGCTCAAGAGTGCAAAAAGTGTTGGGATGACCTCAAACGCAGCACTAAGGTGAAGCGTGCCTCTAATTACAACATGACTCTGGTGACTGGCAGTGGGCCACCACCTGAGGAGGAAGACCTCACTCCTCACGAGTCAGTCGTTGCAGAGTTCATACCAACATGAATGGTCGAAGGAGTGGGAGAGATGCTGGACTTTGATGCACCGTCGAGTGAGTGTTGTCGCGTGTTTGTCGAGGCCATGTGTGTTTTGCTTGTGTGATGTGTTGCGCTTGACTGCCACTACATGTCATGTGTACATGGTTCTCATGTGCAAGTTATGCAATACTTCACTGATGCGTGCCTGCTGTGCAGGATAGTGGACATGTAGAGCAGACAGGGACTGTCTCATCACCACACTTGCACCCTACTCACATGCTAGCCACCCGGCTGCCCCTGCGGTCCGTGTTCCAGCTCACTGGCCCTTCTGCATGTAGCCTGGGGTATCTTTCCTCTCAGCACTGGGACTATGTCATTGTATGACTGATATGCATCTGTCCTCTGCCTGCATGCGGGTACTCCACGTAGGCATGCTCCCTTGCCCCTCCACCCCCCCCCCCGCACCACAATTTGACCATGTTGGCGTACTGCCCTGGCCTGTTCAAGGCTCCTGTGTACATGCAAACTTCCACCAGCCAACCTGCCCGACACATGCAGTGGGGTACATCCTCTGTCCTTGATTCAGGGAGTCTCACTTGGACTGTGCAGATGGCAGATGCTCCACAGGGACATGAGTGCCCATTCATGCTCCATGTGCATTCCATGCATGCCCCTATGTGTCCTTGACAGGATGATCATAGTAGTATGTGACCTACATTTCATGGCATTTGATCATTAATTCCATGCCCACTCTGGCTCAGGCCAGCTTCACCCACAGGCTTAGGGTGTCACAGTCTGTGTGGGCACAGGCATCACCCTGTTTCTGGCCCAAGACTCTGTTCAACTGGTGTAGTGGCTTCTGCACACATGGGTGTACTACTGAGGGTTCAACATGTGTCCTGCTTACTGTCCCATCATCATCTGCTGTGTTGTCAGTTGACTCAGATGATGCAATTGACGCTAGGCAACACTGTCTGGCAATACACAGGTCTCTGGTCACCTTTTCGCTGCCATCCAATGCCTCCCTGCATTTTCACATAGGAAGTGTGGGGGGTTTGCCTGTAGCCATGCAACCAATTGCATGCACATTGCACGTGGTGCCTGAACTTGCCCTTGCACTGCCTACACGTGTATTGGTAGACTTCATAATGTACTTGTTCAAGTAGATAGTGGGTCACGTACACATGTTCTGCACTGCATCAACCCACTTCTCAGCCGGGTTACACCCTTCTACATGACTACTCACTGCTGCTATGTCAAAGTCACCTGGCATGTATGGACTGTTTTTGTTTCCTTCTCTGTCATGTATGCGACGGGCACAGATGCATCCTGTGACACATGTCCTCAGTGTTAGGACTACCTAGTGGTTGTTTAGATGAGTTTATTGGACAATGTGCAGCCTATTCCAACTGGCATAGGGCACTGATTAGATGTAGCCTGCCAATTGGGTTGTGATGACTGTGGAGCATCCTTCACGTGGGTATGTGTGCACTTCTCCATACATCAAAGCAAGCAGCGTTATAGCTGCTTGCTTTGGTGTATTGGATGCTGGTCATGTTCACAATACAGGTGTATGGGGAAATGGGTGTTTTTGAACGCTTTCACATGCACATATGCGAGCAGCTTCAATGTTGTGTGGTGCTACAGTGCCAGTACTCACTCATGTGTTTGTGAAAGTGTCCATTTACGCATGTGTCTTCTGCAGCTTTATTGTTGACAGAGTAATATGTAGTTGATAGACGTTTCTGCTGGTGATATTTCTGCATTGCGCACGTTATGTGGAACTGGCATGATCCCAAAGGTTCACTGTTGTGCAGTATGTGTATGCCCAGGCCCACTTAGCTACTATGGTCGTTCCTGGGCATGTAGAGTTCCACAGGGAATGATGTAAGAGGGCACATTCATAGCCCAATGTGGACAATCAGGACCTGAGAGGTGTTGTGGAGGCCTCATTTCCTGCAGCTCGGACAGTACAGGGCGTTATGGTCCATCATGCCTGGTTGCAGGCCCTTGCTTTGCTTGTGACATTCACTATTTCTACATGGCCCATGACACCCAGTACGGGGCGAGCTGCAGATGGATGTAGCTATATTGATGATGATGCTTCAGTGATGCATGGCTACATGTATGTTACCTGTGTCATTGTGTGTTTGGATTCACTTGCAGCAGTGGTCAATTTGCAGTTCAGGCATGCTTATGGTGTGTTGCATCTCTTAGTTGTCATCTGTCTTTTCTGCCTGTGACATGTGCCAGACAGAGGTGGTTTCTGATGGAGTTCATATACTACATTTTGTAATAGTGTAGGCTTTGCTATTTACACACATCCATTTCTGGTTTTGGGATGTGTTTGCATATCAAGGCCACTGGATGCATACCAGGTTCTCATTTGTGTGTGACATGTCTGCTTCATGTGTGGCTGTGTATGTGATGTCTATGTGTGTGTGTTTTATGTGCTTCTGACATGTGTACTAATGTTCATCTTTTCTCACCTTTCCAGATGATGACGCAATGGAGCCAGAGGATGGTGTTGTCATGCCAAACACAGGGTTGCTATCACACCAGCAATCCTGCACAAGTGGGGGTCGTGGGGTGGTAGGCCACGAGAACCCACTGGTGTTCCAGACCATCTTGTCTAGGGCTGGCAATGAGCCTAGCTCGGATGATCACTCTGACGACAATGTCGAGTTCGATGTGCATCGGGTCCATTCGTCAGAGGTGAGTGATTCTGATGTGGACGCTTCTCTGTCCGCGACACCTGCACTGAGGGGCCAGATGGTGGTGGGACCTCCGCCTGTGGTGGATCGGGACACAGGGTCACCCTCCACTCAAGTTGCTGATGTGCCTGGGGAATCAGGTCGACGGAGGAATGTAGTCCTGCAGCCGCGGGCGGTGCGAACCAAACAAGGACATCGGCTCCTTGGGCCCCGCAGGTGTCAAGCCCAGCATCACGCGTTCCACTGGGGTATACTGAGTGGGAGCAAGCCATAGAGCCATAAATGAGTACCAACACGTGTTGGGTGATATTGTATGCATAGGTGTTCTATAAAAAAAGAGCTTAAGCGTAAATGCTATACAATAACATTATCATTTGGCCTTGGACCTCTGCTTGCATTCACAATGTTATGTTATGTGGATCCCAAGGCACTTGGTGCCCTGATAGCCTCTAAGTTTACTTCTCTGAGACCTGTATCTCTAACTAGACTTTAGCAATCGTTGGTGTCCACTGCCGATTGCTATGCCCCTCTCAAACTGACTCAAGGCCGTAGACTACTCTCTCAGCCCTGGTGCACCCTGTACCTCCCCCCTGGTGGCCATTTTTGATTTTTCTTCTTAGTTTAGTTAGTTAATATGGTTTTTGATAGTTAGTTTAATTAGGTAATGTAGGTTTTTTATAGTTAGTTTAATTAGTTAATATAGTTTAAAATTGCTTGTCTATTGTGCATTCATGTGACGGTGTGGTGCCTTGTGGCTTTTGACAGCATTCACTGTTTGTTCCAGCTGGGCCCTTCAAGCTTGTCTCGTGTATGTGTTTGCAGTTAGGGGTCCTGACTCACATAGGCCACTCCTGCTTCCCTTATCCATGGGCTCGCAAGGATGGTTTTGTGTAACAAACATTTACACAAGGGCTTTGGACTGTCATATCTGTGGCCTGTCTGTTGCTTTACTACTTGTGTTAACACCCCTAATGGGAATTGTGGGGGTTTTATCCACAGCATGTCTGTGATCAATTTGGGTGGGTTCATGATTGATATGTCCATTAATTGATCTAGATTGTGATGTATGTTACTTTCTTTCCTGTATATGTGCTTGATGCACTTCATGCTGTAGACACCCTGCACCCTTTGCCTGTCAAAGTCGCACTGATGGTGGGAGGAGTTCTGATGTAGGTCTCTAACATGGCCCAGTGACAACCAGCATGAAGACACACACACAGGGAACTTTCAAGCGTTATTTATATGTCTTATGCCCTTTCTGCAGGACAATGAGCCTCCAGACCACCTTTGCCAGCAGACACAGGGCGAAGTACTACAGAAACCTGGCTACGTTCGGTGGTGCAGACATGCGCATGTGTGCGCAAGCAGTAGCACAGGGCTTGTGCTCAGACATCCAACAGAAGCAGACGTGTTTCCAGGAGCTCCAAGCAAGGGAAGCAGCACAAGGGGGCCACACCGCAGCCCACCTTCCACCAGGCCACTTTCACATGCATGCTAAGTAGCGCCACTGATGGGGAGCTTGGGCAGATATTGTTGTAGAAGCGCACAGTACAGCTAAGATGCGTTGAGGGACAAATGCCAAGTAGCTTTAAAAGTTGTCAGGGGCACACGCAGGGGCCGTCGCACATATCCTTCAGTCCCCCCTGCTCCATAGAAGCTGAGTTGTTAGCGCAGTAGCGTTCCGAGACAGAAACGTATACAGTGCACAGGGACACCCAGCGAGGCACAGACTTGTGTGCAGTGCACATCATTTGCATGTGCAAATTGCCACTTGCACTACCTATTGTAATCCACGGCTGCCAGAACACGAATTGTACTGAAGTCGCACCTCGCTATACGTGTCTAGCAGGTCACCCAGGGACCATTCTATCAAGTGTGATTCTTGACGCATTGGTCTTCCATTTACCGCGCGCCCACGTGCGCCTGCCTTACTGCATTGACAGTGTATGAACCATCACAGGGGCAAGCTAACGTATAAGTACATAGCAGCAGACAAGGGTGTTTGTTTGTGGAGAAGTCACTTACTTTGGGGCGGGAATGTTGTTCTCACGCTCTCTTTGCAGCATTGAACTGATCCTGTTACCGGACCTGAGAGTGCCCAGGCAGGAGGCCAGCACTCACCCCAGAGATAAGTCTCTCTTTGTCTTGCATTTCACTCATTTCGTACTATGTGCATGTAGAACATGGTTTCTCTGATTGAGTATGTGTTATTGTCAATAGTTGTATTTTGTATTTTGCCTACTTTCCCTTGCAAATCCAACTCCCCTCGCCTGCCCCTCTTTCTGGTTATCCTGAATACCAATGCCTGTCCAACCAACGGATCCCTGACCCTCTTTCCCCACCGCAGTCTCGGAGGCCTGTGTAGGTTTTACCTTGCAGGCGCCCAGACCACAGAGGGGGTGGTTGGTTCTTGCCACTCCTGCGCCTGGGGACCGGAGCTGTGACACTACCCATCAGTTGTTGCATCCTCATTGTATGTTGTTTCCGGAAAAAGGTACCCTTCCTGTTGAACCATTGTTGAACTGTGATACCTTGGTAGTTCGATCATTCTGCTTGTACATGTGCCAGGACTTTTTTTTCCACTTCGAGTAATCTACTGGAGACTCTTCCAGGGTTTTTTGTGCCGAAAGGCTTTTGACCTGGTTTGGGGGTTTGGCTCTTTGGAGTTCTCTGCAATTTGGTATTTTTACCAGTCAAGGAGGCCTCTGAGGGGGCTGGACCTTGTTTACACGCAAGGTGGAATATGAAGACCAAGGGGTAGGGGGATCCTGTAGCCAGGTAGACTAAAAGGGAGAAGGCTACATACCCCAGACACAGTTGTTCAGAAGGTCATGGTGATGTGTAAATGAGGGAGGGCCTTTTGTTGTTGGACAGTAAGCCTGGGCTACAGTGTTTGGGCACTCTCTGACAATGTCATTGTGGGGTACTATGTACATGATGTGTTCTGCTGGTCAATGGCTGTTCCTGTGTTGTATTTACTTTTCAGGTGTCAGGGGATTTTTGTGGTTTGACATGCTGGGGTGTACACATGGGCAATGTTCACATGTGATGTGTATAGGACACTGAGGGTCACTTGATTTGACATGCATATATTGAGTGCATGTCCCTACTGACACACACAGTTGCACAATGCTCCACCACACGTACAATCACCCTTCCATGCCCACAGGTGCACATATATTGCCTTCTCGGGTACGCTGTGTCCCTGTAGCGCATGATCAATTACCATTTGGGGATCCTGGACATGCGTCAATGGGAACATTTGTTCATTTGTCCTTTTGACGTGATGCTCAAGGTGTATGCCCAACACAATGGCTGCTCACTGTGCTCTGTGCTGAGCAGTGTGTAGCAGGAGACACACACAGCACACAGGTTTGGGAGTGGCAATTTTGCCTTGCCCAATGTGCATTTGAACAGGCATTCAGTGCTGTGTTGAAGCTACCACTGGTGTACAGCATTTGTGTATGACTTGGTATGTGTGGGAGGTTGTTGTCAGTCATTTCATCTGATTCCATATCAGGCATCATTGTCTCGGGCCACTTTCCATTCATCACATGTCACTTCGTATATTATTGGTCATGTGTTGGCCTTTTGCTGTTGCATGCCATGTCATGGTGTGGCAGACAAGGGTGATGTGGTTTGGGAGTGTTTGGGTGACATACCAGGGATTGTCATGGCCTGTTTTGCGGGGGGTGTAATACACACCTTGCATGTGTTCCTTTTGGTCACACAGGATTGGTTATGTTTAAGTAGCTAGGGATGCACACAATGTAGCACTCACATGGCAACATCGTCAGGGTGGTAAGGTTGTGACAGTTGATTGTCTCTTTGTCATCATCGATTGTCACCTGGTATGTGCCAGGCCTGTGTGCACTCCTTAGGGGTGGGAGTTTAGGTGAAAAATGTGGCCACAAGCAGGGTCTGGGCTGCCTCGCCATTTGCCCTTTCCTATCCCATGGGCAGCGCCTGTGCCTGTGGTTGGGGATGTGGGGGCACTACCATGTCCACCGGTACGCCCTGCCATGTTGCAACATTGTGCAGGACACATGCTTCTACAATGATCCTGCACACTACTGGGGGTGCATATAGTAGCTGGCCGCTAGAGCGGTCAAGGGAGCGGAAGCGTGACTTGAGCACTCCGAATGTGCGCTCCACTATGGCCCTGGTTGCAATATGGGCAGCGTTGTATCTTACCTGGGGTGGTGTGGTAGGGGTCCAGATTGACGTCATCATGTGATTGCTCAGAGGGTAGGCACTGTCCCCTGGGGACGTCGTAATGGTTGTGATTAGTTGGGTTTGTGTATTTGTCTGTGTGTGACATGCATGCATGTGCACAGGCATTTGTACTCAGCTAGGAGCCATGTGTCGCCATGCTTCAAGTTTCCAGGGCCCGGCTCAGAGCGGACATTCTGTATATGAAACTGTCATGGGTTAATCCAGGGTAGTTTGCATAGACAGAGGTGATGATTCCCTTTGCATCGCATACAACCTGCACGGTGATGGAATGCCAGTGCTTGTGATTTCGATAGATGTGCTCAGTGGCCCTAGGTGGAAGTAGGGCCACATGCGTGCAATCTATGGCACCGAGCACTTTGGGGAAGTGTGCCACCCTGTAGAAGTCCTGGACCACGGCCTGCCTTTCTGCGGGTGTTCTGTGCTTGTATATGTGCCTGCAGACTGAGAGGCGCGCAGTCATGATTGCCAACACCTGGTGTAGGCAGCGTGACTGCGTAGCCTGTGAGACCCCCCCCACTATGGCAGTTGTCCGCTGAAATGACCCAGTGGTCACAAATTGCAGGACATTGAGCACCTTCTCCAAGTGGCTCAATGCTTGGGAGCACAGGGTGGGGGATGTAAGGTCATTTTCCCACTCCCTGACCAGGTCTAGGATGATATGAGGTGGAAACCTATACCTGCCATAGACCTGGTCGTCAGGCATCCCAAAAAGGCTGGTCCAGGGCAAATAAATGTGGGGCCTGGCTTTTCTCCTCCTCCTGCGGTGTCCCACGATCAGTGCTGCGACAAATGGGGCATTCATCGTAGCTGTATATACGTGTTTGTTGTTGCGTGCACTTTTATACTGCGCACGGGGACGCTTCCGCCTGCCTTTGTGTGGCGGACGTGTTGACGCCTGTGCACGTCTTTTAGCATGCACAGGTTTCCCGTATTCGATTCCATGAATATGTGTTGTTTGCGTGCGTGTGAGTGTTCCGTGTATTCCCCTGCAGTACTTGCCCAGTTACGCCTTCTTTTTCACGTGTTGTACCCCATTCTGCGTGTTACGCCCCGTGTCCCGCCCCCTTTTTGGTGTGTGCGCCGACGTGCGAGATATTGGAATGACGTGTGCGCCGTGTGCGCCACGCAAGGATTTGGCGCACATCCCGCAGTAAACACACGCAGGCACTTCCATGAATCGCACGGGTGCGCGTGTGCTTGCTTTTTCACGCTTGTGCCAGCTTGCGCCAAGATTTTCGGCGCACATTTGTTCCATGAATCGGCCCCTAAATTTAGTGTAAATGAAATTTGTCTTTTTCTTTCCAAATCAATTTTCTTTCCTTACTGCTTTATTTTACCAAAACCAAATCTCTTTCCACATTAAAAATCTCATCCAGGTATTCATCTATAGTTACTCTTTCACTTCCCTATTGTCCCTGTGACGTGCATCTATCACCCAGCCTAAAAAACACATTCCGAGTCTGTCTATTTCACGTTTTTAAAAACAGTTACATTTTGACATTTAAAACTGAACAAAGTATAAAATGCAACTTTTCAACATGTGATTTTTCTGCACTGTGTTCCTACTAGGGATGTACCGAACTTTGGCTTTGAGTAAGTATTCGGACAAATTCCGGCTGAAAAAAGCTATTTGGCTCCAGCCAAATAGTTTCTTGCTAATCAGCTCTTGCCGAATACTTTGACATTCTCATTTGAATACAATGCAACATGAACTCAGGAAGGCAAATACAGACTTCAGTTTGCAAAACTGAATAGAATTAGACCTAACAAATTATATAGTCTGCTCTTTAGGGCATGTTTTGTTACAGGTTCTTAGACTAAAATGGTGCTAATCTTTTATACTTATCCTGCAACAATACAGGAACATCTTTTCTTTTGGCGAATGATTATATGTAATGTGCACTTTTTTCAGTTGGAATAAACAAACTGAAAGAAATGTGCATAGATACTTTCAGTTCCTGTCATGTCACTTCCCATTGTGTACGTCATAGTCCCACCTTTTCTTTTTTTAAGGACTTGAGTCCTGAGTTTAACATTACCTGATATTTTATCAGGAAATTATAAGTTGTATATGTTTGTATATTGGCGAGAAAGAGTGGCTAGGATAAGTTAAAAGTGAGCAGCATTTGTTTGGGTGGGGTGAATAGTTGTGAGATGGAGTTCAGGCATTCCAGATTTCCTCTTCAGTTGTGTCCTGCATGAGCCGACATGAACCATTTTATAAATTTCTATGTAAGCTGCAAAGAGGTTTTGAAACTCGACCACATCGACTTTGCAACTGGATATAGAATGCAATGTATCTGATTCACAAAGGCAGTCCTTTTGTATTTGTGAAGCCTCCTACTTTAACTGGCACTGAATATGCAACAATCATCTGTACATTTGGTCCCTTAATTTTGGTTAAATCTGCTTTATTTCTGACTTTTATACTTTAAATAAAGATGCTACATTAATTACAATGAAGATAAATAAAAGTATTAAATGCATTTAAAATGGTGCCTTATTTGTTTTTTTAATAAGTGTGTTTTTTGAAGTTTGGAACATATAAAGGAACTATTCAGCTTCATATTCGGCTTCAGCCGAATAGTTGAGAAACTATTCGGTATTCGGCCGAATACTAAATATGCTATTCGGTGCAGGTCTAGTTCCTACTTTCAAGTTGCTTTTTGAATTATATGCCCTTTGTTGATACCTTGCCCTGTAGTTGCTAGTGATATTATATCCCTGATACTGTGATAAATCATATTTACCTCCTTGATTCAACTGCACATTCATTTAATTATTTGTCATTTCCGAGTGTCATAGAGAAAGTGTTCCTATTCATGTGTGCTTTGGATATATTCTTTTAGGAGGTCAAGCAAGTGCATTTCAGTAGTTTACATTTAATTATCACCCCATTGGTGATTGCTGCCCAATATTCAAACTGTGTGATTGTGTTTGAATTTAAAATAAATAAATATTGTATTCCCACCAACAGGCCTGGTTCATGGTCCATTGTGACCCCAGGTATTTGTAAAAGGGGGTGTGATACGGGTTGGGTGCCAGCTCAATTCGAATTCTTAGAAAGTGAAGAAAAAGTATCCTAATTGAGCGCTACATCCTAGACTAAGGGCAAGAGTCTTGGTCCAGTGTGACGCCCGATTGGAATCCTTTACACCGTTCAATGGCTCACCGGACACCAGCCCATAGCCACTGCACAGGCCCACTCCTTCCCAGCACACTCCACCCAGCCACACATTTCTCCAGAGGCTGCATGAGATGGAGAGGCGACAAAGGGAAATGTAGGCCATTGGGCACACCCATTCGGAGCACATCTAGGCAATCCATGATTACCTGCAAGGGGCCGCCTGCAGGATTGTAAGAGCCATGGGAAGAAACTGGGATGAGGCAGCTGCCAGTACTGCCGCCCTAACTGTTTATGTGCAGAGAGTCAGGGAGCTGAGTAAAGGGGTCTCTGCCCTTGCAAAGGCCATCCATCATAGCACGGAGGTCACACTGAAGCACATCCGTGGGCCAGGGTAAAAACCCTCCAGTTCAACTACACCTACAGAGTGCTCACAGCAGGGCACACTCAGGCGCCGCTGCCAACGCCAATTGGGTACCAGATCACCAGTGTCTGGCATGGGTGGTGAGAGGCCACGGGAATGACATTGGGACATATTTTGCCCTGCTGGCTTTGCTGGGGTGTTGGTGGTGGGAGGGGGAGGGTGTATAGTGTGCTATCGAGTTGGTGGTGGGAGTGGGGATAGTGTGCTGGGGAGTTGGTGGTAGGAGGGAGGAGGGGGGATAGTGAGCTGGGGAGTTTGTGGAAGTAGGGGGATAGTGTGCTGGCGAGTTGGTGGTGGGAGGTGGATGGGGATAGTGTGCTGGGGAGTTGGTAGCAATACATTTGTTAAACTGCATCAATGCGATGACATTGTTGATTGCATCAAAGCTGTGTTTATTCACAATGGCCCGTCTCGCTTAGTGGTAAATGTCTTGTGCCATGTACATGGGTTAGACAAAATTGTGCACGAGGGCCTGCCATGCAATTCTGCCATCCCTGACATTGTCTCAGTTGATGCATATTGCAGCCCCTGCATCATGATCTGCATCCTAATCCTCTGGGGGTATCATGTCCACATTAGGGGTCAGCATTACATTTCGCTGCATGCAGATGTTGTGCAACATGCAATCCAGTAGCACGATTCGGCCGTGGGATTCCAATAGATGTTGGTCAAGAGTAAGCCTCTTGTTGTATTGCCCCACTTTATCATACATCTAGTGACAATAACACCTGCAGTGTCCTGGTTTATAAGTTCAATGTTTCTTCCAACAGTATTTTTGATGGCAGCTATGAGGCCTCCTGAAATGTAGTAAACCCATCAATATGTACTGATTCCAAGAGCCAAGTCTACTGAAAGAGAACTAAGTCATGATCTTAGAAGATGACGCGACTGATTGGAAGAGTCTCTGAATGATGCCGGACCTCCTGTATTCCGACTTATTAGGGTCAGATCTTCTTTTATCTATAGCGGATCCTCTAAAACATCCAATCTCTGAAAGACCTCAGTTAGAATTTCAAGGAGTAGGATCAATAATTTAGATCTTTATTTGGAACTTTTTTTCAGATTGTGAACTCGCAGCACCAGGAGTTTTCCTTTCCATTCGGTGACTTTGTGTAGGTAATTGTTGTATTGTAACAGTTGTTTCAGCCCTACCATCATCTGAAGTGTTAGCAGGGGGAGGTGGTTTGTTGGTAGAAACTTCAACACCTATTTTGTCAAGCTCACTGGCACACATACATGATGCTTTCACACCTTTAGCATTTTTTAGGATAGGTTCTACAATGTGAGTACATTTATCAAACAAAAGGAAAGGCGATCAATGTCTTGGGTGGAGAACAAATAAAGATCATGAATCGTTTTTGTAAAAGCCAGGATGTTACTTCGATTTAGTGCTTTTTATCCTTTGTCTGTGTTATTTGGCGCAGCCACACTCTTGGAGCTGCAAAGGGTTTGTACAGATTTAACTGATCTACAATGAGGGTCCCGGGATGTGATGTTTTTTCAGGGTATGAATCATTTGTGGGTAGAACAGTCACATTTGAAGGTGTAATCACATACTCTGGAACAACTTCACTGGAAGTTGTTTTTTCACCCTTAACCACGCTGCTTTTCTTGCAAAATATGGGAGCTAGCTTTACGGGTTTCGGAAGCACAATTGTTTTGATCATTGTATCTTCCGTTTGTGACCCAGTACTGGTTTTTATTTTTGGAGTAATTGAATCTATTACAATTATTTCCTCATCAAGTTGGTTAGTCTGATCGTTCCTCAGACTAACCAACTTGTTTTCTTTTCGGGAATTAGATTCCGTTACATTATGTAAAACTTTGGAACAATTTATTTTTCCTGCTTTTTTCTAAGTCGTGACTTGTCTCCCATCTTATGTTTTTGATCCGGATTTTCAGAAGGAATCAAGATTGCTTTTTTGTTTCCTTTGTTCCTGTTTTTTTCTGTTGCTTTGATTGTGGTGGGGACACATCCTCTCGATCTTCTTGAACCATCAATGGTCGAGAATCTTTTAACGTGATGGTTGCTTCAGCAATCGATGTGAGATCCACAGTAATTGCTGGTGAATTCATGGTTGTTATTTGTATTTGTATTTGTATTTTATTTGTGGTTTATAAAGTGCCTTAATCCAAAACTCTGTGTATTTAAAAAAAAGAATACAGTACAATAAAAATGGTTTAGACAATTAGCTAATCAAATCCAGATAACATTCAATCAGGGATGTAAATGAAGATGCGTTTTCAGGGAAGCATGAAACAAAGAGTATGAAGTAATAGAGCAAAGTGAGAAGGGAAGAGCATTCCAACCTGGCCACCCTTAACTACAAGGAAGCTATATTCCAGGCAAAAAAAGACACATACAACAAACGCATCGAACAAGCCAAATCTAACACCAAAGAATTGTTTAAAATCCTAAAAGAACTTGAAACTCCTGTTACTCCACCTGACACCTGTACCAAAGATAGCACCTGGTGCTCCAAAATCCAAGAAGCTCTCCTAGGTAAGATTGCCACTCTCCAAATTAAAATCAACAACAAACAATCTAGCCTTCAATCTAACCCTCTACAGATCCCTATACCTACCATAAACCTCTCTATCACAGACTCTCTGACTCCTTTTAGCTTCTCTCCACTCTCCATTCTCGAAGTGGAAAAGATCATCACTAGCCTTAAACCGTCCAATTGTCAGGGTGACCTTTGTCCTGCACCTATTATTAAGGAAGCAGCTCACGACCTAGCACCATTCATCACTACGCTCATCAACTCCTCCTTTAGCTCTGGGATTGTACCGGACAATCTTAAGGATGCGTGGGTCATCCCGCGTCTGAAAAAACCTACCCTGGATCCCAGCATACCCACAAACTACAGACCAATTACCACTGTACCTTTTTTACTAAAAATCCTTGACCGCGCGGCCTACCTACAAATTCAGGAATACCTTGAATCAAATAAACTTCTGGGACTCAGGCAATCAGGGTTCCGGCCTCGCCATGGCACTGAGACCGCCCTTATCGATTTAAAAACGCAGATCGAAGATCTCAAAGACAAAGGCAAACTGGCGTTATTACTTCTCCTGGACCTCTCTGCTGCTTTTGATCTTGTCAATCACAAAATTCTCTGCCATCACCTCAAATCAGCCGCACATTTCTCAGAAAATGCCTCTACTTGGATCAGATCCTTCCTTGATAATAGATCAATGCGCGTGTTTTCCCCACTTGCGGCCGCACCACCCGCTCCGGTTTCTTGTGGTGTGCCTCAAGGGTCTTGTGTCTCGCCCACGTTATATAACGTGTTTACCAAACCCCTTTTTGATATTCTGGACCATTTGGGCGTCACGTATACTAATTACGCTGACGACACCCAGATACTAATCCCCATCACAGGAGACTACACAACTGACTCCCTCGCCATCAACGCCATCTACCAGGTCATCCAAGCGTGGATGGCCCAACACGGCCTCTGCCTAAATGATGAAAAGACAGAGCTCCTCATTCTTGGTTCACCACAAAAACTCACTAAACTTGACCCTGCTTTCAAGTCTTTCACCATTGATGGGAACACCATCCCTATTGCTAAGGACACGAAAACCCTAGGGATTTACATTGACTCAACCCTATCCTTGACTAGACAGTCCAACGCAGTCTCATCTGCAGCAGCGTATACTTGCAAGCTCATCACCGCCTGTCGCCCGTTCCTAACCACAGCCAACTGCGTAACCTTGGCCAGGACCCTCGTACTATCCAAGGTCGACTACTGTAATGCCCTCTATCTAGGTACTAATCTCCGCAATCTAAACAAGCTACAAATTGTCCAAAACAATGCGATCAGAGCGGCCCTTAACATTCCTAGGCGCCAGCATATATCTGACACCAGGCGCAACCTGCACTGGCTCTCTATCCCACATCGCATCTCCTTGAAGTCCCTGGCTCTCACACACAAATGCCTCCACAACCAAGCCCCTCGCTACCTGGCAAACAGATTCTCTTTCCACAATTCCACCAGACCTCGCAGAGCGGCCCAAGCCAACTGCCTTGTCATCCCGCGTTTTAATCTCCAAAGATCAGGTGGAACCAGCTTCCCCATCCTGGCAGCCAAACTTTGGAACTCACTCCCCAATGACCTTAGATCAGAACCTTCCTTCCTGAAATTCAAACACCTTACCAAAGCTTGGCTATCCGCCCAAGACAGCTAACACCAGTTTACTGCCCTACTTGCACTTTGACCTACTCTGCATCCCTTATTAACTATCCTGTAAATCACTGCCTTATCGATATTCTCTTGAATGTATATTCTGTAAATTCTCCTGTAATACTCTGTCACATTGCCTTGTCATGCTTTCATCTTGTTGTAACTAAGTTAAGCGCCCGGTTGCCCCTGGGCCTGGTGCGCTATAGAAATAAATAAAATACAAAAAAAAAAATACAAAATTGAGAGGAGCAAGAAGTTGAAAGAGGATCGAAAGTGGGACTGGGCACATTGAGGGCGAGGGACCACAAGTCTGGAGAGGGAAGAAGACCGGACAGAATGAGTAGGGATATAGAAGAAAACAAGCATAGCAAGGTAATTAGGGGCAAGTCGGTATAGAGATTTAAAGACAGGACAAAAAAAGTTAAATTTCATTTGTGAATAGGGAAGCCAGCCAAGATTATCTAGAGAGGAAGAGCTAACATCACGGTAGGGAAGAAGACAAAGTAGGCGAATAGAAGAGTTAAAGACTGATTTTAGGGGAGCCAGATGAGAACTTGGAAGCAAAAAGAGAGTAGTGGAACACTAAAAAAAGTCAAGAGAAAATCAGTGAAGACATTAGGAGTTTAGCAGCTGGGAAAGTGTTATTTCTTTCTCTTGTTGTGAGGCCTTACTGAGTTAATTGTCATCGACTATTTGAGCTAGTCTCATGAATTCTTCGAGCACCGATTTTGAGAGAGAAGTGTCATCATCATAGAAGATTTCTTCGCACTCCTCAACTGGGTTGGCATGCGTGGTCCGATTAGCTTTTGTACTGTCCATCAGCAGACATTTAAATTCATTCCACATTGCCTCATTTGATTCTCTAAATCAGGAAAATTCTGTGGTTAGGGGTTTGAGGCTCTCTCTCTGTATGGGTATTGGCATTGTCATTTGCTGCAATGAAGCATACCATATCTTTTTGTTGATTATTTAGTACAGTATTTTAACTGACTATGGTGGTTTTGCAATTTCCCACTTCTTTAGATAGCTCCATCAAAATGCCTGAGTATGTATATTTAATCTTCTTTGAAAGATTAAAATACATTAACAAGTGAGGTGTGGCCAAAACTCTGTGCCGCAAGGGTAGAGTCTTGGGATGTATCTGCTGCTGCATTTTGAGAGTAAGGCATATTGGTACAAAGAGCTGTATCACATATTTTCCTAATGTTTGTGCTGCCAGTGATTGGGGCAGAGAAGTGGCTCATTGGGGTGTTGACTATTTGTGGCGGATCAACACAGCCCCTTGCATGAGTTTAACTCTCACATGGGTTTATGTCCAATTCCATCTCAGTAACACATAGTGCATTTTCTCCCAAATGTGAGTGATTTAAACTTGACTCGATGTCTAAAGACTGATGGCTTGTGCTGTCTGCCCACAATATGTTTTCCAAAGCATTCAGACTCAGTGATATTTTTTTTGATGCTGCTAAACTTGATATTTTTTTCTTCATTGTAGATGTTGAGATAGTATATTCCGGGTAATGATGCATTGTGTCTTTGACCAAATGCTTTGGAAATAATGGAATTTCTGTAGGGAAAGACGGGGCCATTGTTGCGGTCTTTTTATTTTTTTCGTATGTGCAGTACAGTGTTCAACTGTGACCGCTTCTGACAGATTTAGCGAATTCTTGCCTATGGACATGCCATCAGCTGAGGCATTGTGTTCATGTTACTGTGTGGGCGTTCGGGGATATCGAAGAGTTCCGGCTCTGGGACTTTTAAATCATCTTTGTAAGATGAGCTGCGAAGATTGTACATGATAGCTAATAAGCGTAGCTGATGTCGAGACAATATGAGCGTAAGTCAGTCTCGCACCAAAACGTTACTAATGCTCAATACCAGGGCATATAGAAGTTGTTTTTCCAAAGATTGCACTTACCACGTTAGATGGTCAAAGCGCGGCAAGACAGCAGTCTGCGCCCCGGCCCCCCAGCCCTCAAGCCAACACGGCCAACAAACTTGCAGCACTCGGCCGGGTTGGGGGGTTTTAGGCAGTATCCACTTCCTTAACTACGCCTCCAGAACACACAGTGAAAAAAGACTTGTATAGACATGCGAAATGACCAGCAATAAGAAGCTGAAGACCACGGCCAGCACACTGGCAGAACTCCGCTGTGCTTTGCTGGGTTGGGGGGGTTTAGGCAGTAGCCTTTTCCTTAGCTTCACTTTCAGAACACAGAGTGAAAAAAGACTTGCGTAGACACGTGAAAAGACCAGCAATAAGGAGCTGCAGACCACGGCCAACACACTTGGAGCATATGAGAGATCTAATACTGGCCACAGCCAAGCAAGTGCAAGGAACTGCACATTGTAAGGAAACAAGCATTGCCAATAGCCAAGGAAACATAAGGAGATGTAGCAAGCACAAGGTGTTTAAACTAGGGGTGTACCGAACTTCGGCTTCTAGTAAGTATTCGGCCGAATTTCGGCTGAAAAAAAGCTATTCGGCTCTGGCCGAATAGTTTCTAGCTATTTATCTCTTGCCGAATACTTTGACATTCTCATTTCAATACAATGCAACATGAACTCAGAAAGGCAAATACAGACTTCAATTTGCAAAACTGAATAGAATTAGACCAGACAAACTGCTATTACACAGCTGAAAAATATCTTATATTGTAATCTGCTCTTTAGGGCATGTTTTGTTACAGTTCCTTAGACAAAAAAGGTGCTCATCTTTTATACTTAGCCTGCAACAACACAGGAACATCTTTTTTTTGGCAAATGTTTATATGCAATGTGCACTTTTTTCAGTTGGAAAAAACAAACTGAAAGAAATGTGCATAGATACTTTCAGTTCCTGTCATGTCACTTCCCATTGCGTATGTCATAATCCCCCCATTTCTTTTCTTAAGGACTTGAGTCCTGAGTATAACATTATCTGATATTTTATCCAGAAATTATAAGTTGCATATGTTTTGTGTATTGATGAGAAAGAGAGGCTAGGATAAGTGAAAAGTGAGCAGCATTTGTGTGGGTGGCATGAATAGTTGCAAGATGTAGTTCACACATTTCAGATTTCCTCTTGACTCGTCTCCTGCATGAGCCGACATGAACCATTTTATACATTTCTATGTGATCAAAACTCAACCACATCGACTTTGCAACTGGATAGAGAATACAATGCATCTGATTCAGAAAGGCAGTCCTTTTGCATTTGTGAAGCCTCCAACTTTAACTGGCACTGAATATGCAACAATCTTCTGTACATTTAGTCCCTTCATTTTGGTTAAATCTGCTTTATTTCTGGCTTTTATACTTTAAATAAAGATGCTACATTAATTACAATTAAGAGAAATAAAAGTATAGAATGTATTTAAAATTGGGCTTTATTTGTTTTTTTAATAAGTGTGTTTTTTGAAGTTTGGAACATATAAAGCAACTATTCCGCTTCATATTCGGCTTCAGCCGAATAGTTGATAAACTATTCGGTATTCGGCCGAATACTAAATATCTATTCGATACAGCCCTAGTTTAAACCAGCCATAATACATTGTCAGAAGAGTGTGACACATTTTGACTGAGGCAAATCTCACTGCTGAGGAGAAGCAGGGGACTGGAGTCCAAGGAGAATGGTCAAGGAAGCGTACCGGTTCCGTCACCAGTAATGAGTGGAGCATGTCAAGAAGCTGGTGTTGTGCAAAGACTGTGTTGTGATATTCAAGTTAAGTGTTGTTTTGAAAGCTGGAAGATTTGAACTCTTGGGGAAGGTACCCCCTGTAATTGATTAACCACTTTGAACTTGGGGAACGGGAGCTGATCACAGGCCAAAGAGCTAGAGGAAGCTCTGAACTTTACTTTGAGTACTGTTCCTTTTTGATGCTGACATCCCTACACATTGTATGCAATTAGTTGTGTGGGCAAGTATAGGCTTAGGACACAGATTGATGTTTTATTTTGGACTTCCTGACATAGATTATCTTAGTTTTCTTTAGGTAGGGAAATACCACCTTAGCATAGGGCAAGTTAAGCATTCATCTACCCTGTATTTTATGTTTAAATAAAACTTTGTTGAGAAACTTGAACCTGTTGTCTGTGTCTGACTCATGATGCCATCACAGCAGCCTCTGCAAAACAGGTCTTCAGGGGGCAATCTTCCCTCTTGCATGCTTCCCGCTGCACAACGTTTGCACCTAAGGCTTTTGGAGGCTCATACCGTCTCAGTACAGGCTAATGTTTTCTCCTTAACAGTGGTACCGGCGTCTTCTCCCTCCTCCAGTTTCTGCATCGGCTGCCTACACTAATCACACTGCTCTTCCGCCTTGCTCTGATTGACCATGGCCTGCACCTGAGGGGGCCTTTTAAACCTCCCAGTCTCCCTCAGGTGTGGATCATTTCTATTAGCAATCTGACCACTCCTGCAGCATCGTTCCTCTTTAGCCTTCTTCCGCGTCCCAGTACTTAGGGAATTATGGGGCATGAAGTCCCTAATGGCAAAGTTCGTTTTTCTCACTTGTTCTGTTTTGCAAAAAGCCATTAACCGATTGGGGATTGGGGGAAAGTTAAACAAGACGGTTTCCCATTCCTCCTGACCAGCCCTCCAAGCCTCCATGTGATCCTCCTGCAGAACACCACCCCCAGTGTCGGGATCAAAAAGTGTCTGACTTTCCCTGGCCACATGAGAAGTGTAAGAACACAAATAGTTATTTTGGATTAACATGAGAAGGGTCCCAGGCCAGGTTTTCTGGTGAAATCATTGCTGATTCATCACACTCCTCACCTGATGAAACACCACTTGAGTCCTGCATCCAGGAGCACCTTACACCATAAGAGGATTCAGGGAGCTATCAACAAATCAAGTGCAATTAACCTGAAATGCCACAACTACGCAACTGAAACAACTCTGGGTAAATGGCGATGTGCTAATGTATTTGTTATCAGTGGGCTTTACCTGGGTATTATGATTTCTCCAGTGAAGCACACTGTATGCATTCATGCATATTTACATCTAACCTGCAACGTTGTTTTTAAAAAAAATGTTGTCACATTTTCTTAGTACACTCCAATTGTAACAAAACTACACACTTGCAACACAAACATGATGCCAGTACTGTTCTGTAATATTCTTTTACATTTGGGCTCAGATGTCACAATGCATGGTAGCCTGCCAAAGCCAGCTCCAAGTGCTCATAGCAACCTACTGAACAGAATACCAATGGCTACTAAAATAATTTAAGGCATTGCTGGCTCATTTTCTGAACTGCTTTTCTACATGCTACTCTACATCATAAAAACAAACTGATTGTAAAATGGACAGATTAAACTACGGCATTTATTTGTAATACAGCGCAGGCTAAACATTGGTTTGCAATTTGTAATGTTGTAATTTTATTTGGATTTATAAAGCGCTGTACGCCAAAGCGCTGAACAAAAATGTAACAATGGTACAAATCAAAGGATGACAACATGAACCCAATATTAGAGAGAAAGTAAGTAGGCTTTAAAGCCATAATTAAAAAGGGGGTAGGGACTGAGAACCAGGTGGGCAGGGAACACAAAGAAGTAACTGAGTTTGGGAGCGTAGAGAACAAGAGGGAGAGCAAAATTATACTAAGAAATAGAGTTGGGAGGGGGCAAGTTTATGGAGTATTTGAAGACCATGCAAAGAAAGTTAGACTTCAAACGTGAGTGAAAGGACAGCCAGTGTAGAGATGAGAGGGCAAAGGAGATTGAGTCATGGGGGGCGTAAGAGCACAAGAGGCGGGTAGATGAGTTATAAATAGTTTTTAAGGCAAGAAACAGGAAGCACAAAGAGAAGGCAAGAATACAAAAAAAAGTTGAGAGAAGATAAGGGAAGAGATTAGCAGTTTGAAAGCATGAAATGTAAGAAAATACTGAGCTTTACGAAGAGATGAGCCCTACAGGAGTGAGAAAGAGAAGAAATGTGAAGAGTAAAAGAAAGAGAAGAATCCAGATAGCAGATGGAGAAATTTGAAGGGAGGAAGGAGGAAACGAAACAGAAGCAGGACGCAAGGGAGGAGGCATGCTAGAGGCAGGAAAGAAAAGAACGTCTGTCTTAGAAGAGTTAAGGAAACTTTAGTGGTCGACCATACAGGATTGGATGGATGGCTACGGGACAAGAAGACAAAGTACCATGAATGGTGGAGGTAAAAGCAGAAAGGGAAAGAAAAAGCTAAGTGTCCTAGGAATAGAAGTGGTGAGAAAGACCTAAGGGTGAGATTATAGAGGCGAGAGAGCAAGTATAGAGGGAGAAAAGAAGAGGACCCATGACCGAACCTTTTGGGACGCCATGATGACATGGAAACAAAGAGGATAATTTGCCAGCCCATGATACAGAATAGGTAGGGGTGGACAAATAGGATTTATGGCATTGCTGGCTCATTTTCTGAACTGCTTTTCTACATGCTACTCTACATCATAAAAACAAACTGATTGTAGAATGCGAAGGGAAGAGTGTTTTGCATAGTGTGCAGAAAGAAGTGAAGACAGAGAGAAAGGCGGTCTATGTGGAATGACAATAACGGAAACCAGATTGAAAACGAGGAAGAATTGAGTTAGAAGTAATAAAAGAGGAGACCTGGGAATAAACAAGACGTTCCAAGAACTTAGACAAACTTGGCAAAAGGGATATAGGCCGGAAATTGGAAGGGAGGGCAGAGTTAAGCAAAGGTTTTTTTAACGATGGGAGGATAAGTAGTGTGACTAAACGAAGAGGCGGAATGACGAAGACTGAAGAGAGATGTTGAAAAGAGAGGTTAGGGAGGACAATAGAGAGGGATAGACTTTGGAGATGAGAACAGCAGGAAAAGGATCAGAGGGTAGAGTGGTGGGATGGGCTCAAGACAGAAGAAGCACGGTATCAGAGTTAGAGAGTGGGTGGAACAGACACAAAGAAGGAGAGGCAGAGGGGGAAAGAAAGCAGTAGAATAAGAAGATGGTGTAATAGCAGAGCGCAGAAGATTGACCTTGGAAGAGAAGTAAGAATAAAAGTCAGTGGCTGAAAGGAATGAAGTCAGAGTAGGATATGGAGAAGGAGAAGAGTGAATACGAGTCAGAGTTTGGGAAAAAGTGACAGATGAGAAGTATAGGAAGATTATTAGGACTGTTTAGCAAGGAGAATAGTGGTGTCAAATGAAGATTAAAAGGAAGACAGAGTTATGGAGTCAGATTCAGAGTGAGACTTACGCCAGCGGCGCTCCATGTGGTGAAGAGTTTGACACATAGAGCGGAGTTGTGGTGTAAGCCAAGGTTGTGGAGGTTTGACAGTCATTGAGAAAGAGGAAAGCAGTCGACGATAGAAGAAAGAGTAGAGGAAACAAAAGACTGTCATCATCAAAGGAAAGAGACGTGAAGACCGAGTGTGAGGGGAGAATGGAGGTGCAGGAAGTAATAAAAGAGGGGGTAATCGAAAACCAGAAAACATGATGATAATACGTGAAAGAAAGGAAGAAGCAAGGGGAGGGCGAGGAGAAGGCATAATCAAGAAGAAGAGACAGTGAGGAACTAGGAATATCCATGGGCAGTGCAGAGACAGAACAAGTAGAAAGAGTAGAAGAAAAGATATGGTTGAGATGAGAGCCAGCGATGTGGGAAGGGGGTTAAGGATGGGAGAGAGGTGATATGAATCGTGAATGGTAAGTAAAGGAACAGACAAATGAGTAGTAGAAAGATGGAGATTAACTTCCCCCAAGAAAATTAATGGAGTGGGAGAAGGAAGAAGGGCCAAGAGAAGGGCATCAAAGTCATCACAAAAAGAACAGACGGAACCAGAAGGGTGGTAGACCAGAAGAAAAGCTAGCGGATACGGTTTCAGAAAAGAAGAGAAGTGGTAGTGAAGAAAATACAGGAAGGGTTGGTAAGACTGGGACAGTAGTAAAGAGAGAACGAAAGAGAATACCAACCCCTCCATCAGGTCTCTAGTGCTACGATGCATTTTCCATGTGCTGTCTTCATATTTGCTACTATAAGGTGTGTTGGATGCATGAGAGACAGAGGATACATGTTGAGAGGAGGTGGGTGATGGTGTGGTTGTGTGTTATAGGGAATAAGCACTTCCTACCATATTGCCTCCTGTCCTGCAGCCTCTGCTGTACACATTCTGTGTGATGGGAAACCTGAACTACTGTGACCCATGATGACCTGTTCTATGTTTGAGGGAAGCTAGCGTTGTCTGTCTGTGACTCGCAAATGCAAGGGAAGCATGTGCTGCTGTGGGCCATGATGTACTTGCCATATGTGAGGGAATCATGCATTGCTGTGATCCATACCGTACCAGTTCTGTGTGATCGGACCATTCTCTCTTTGCTGTTTATGCTCATCTGCTGGGGCTTTGGGGGACACTGGCTCTGCTGCTGCATTCCATGATGTACTTGTTCTGCATGATGAACGTTGTAACTCTTGTGGCTCATCTTGTTTCTCTACGGAAGCTTTGCCCTGCTGTGGCCGACAAGGCACTTTATCCATATATGGTACTCTGCCACCTCTTCTGCCCCTGTTAGGTTTTTGAGTTTGGGGGCAGTTGACATTCTCTTCTGCAGGCCATTGTGTTCCTTTTCTATGTGAGAGAACCTTGTACTGATGTGGCCCATGCACTACCTTTTCTATGTGGGCGAAGCTTCAACTGTTGATGCCCCTGTCGGCTGGCCTTTTACATATGAGGGATGCTTCCCCTGGGCGGCCTATGTTGCAGGCTGCGCTGTAGATATTCTGCATTACAGAATCTTCCACACCTGAAGCCTATAATGCACATTTTCTGTGTGCGAGTGGAGCATTCAGTGTCCCTTCTTAAACTGACATACTCTGTGTGTACCTTGCACATGAATACTAAACTTGGCATGTGAGGCTTTTCCTGGTATAATATTACAATGGCTGGGCATTTGAGGATGCACTTGGCATTTGATGGCAGCATGTTCAAATATTGGAGGGTGTACCTTGCATATTAGGGTTGTTTCTGCCATATGAGGTTTGACTGGCATAATATGGTGGTACTTGATGATTTGTGGGTATTGGCAAATGATATCCTTGGCTGAGAAGGCTGTACCTTGCACAGGGCGACCATATCTCTCACCCAACACTTTAAGACGTGCATGTTCAAATATCGGAGGGTGTACCTTGCATATTAGGGTTATGTCTGCCATATGTTTACCTGGCTTAATATGTCAGTACTTGAACATTTGTGGATGTTCTTGCCATAGGATGAACATGCCGTACCTTACACAAGGTGACTATATCTCTCATCCAATAATTTAAGACATACATGTCCTGGAAGCCTGAAGCTGGTCGTATGTTGCTGGACTATGGAGGCATTCAGGGGACATCACGTGAATGAGAAAGAGTTTTGGGTCGGGCGGATATTCAGGAAAGGGAACAGGAAGCTCCATAGAGCATACTTCACTTTCTCATAACTGCATATAGGCGTGGTTTGTTACCACAACATTTAATGGTTTTAACTGATGGAAAAGTTTGTGTTGTGGTCTAAGAATGAATGAGACAGGTTTGCAGTGAAGGAATTTAATGGTGGTTCTCAATTTACATTAACAAATGAATTGGGTAGAAGGTTTTGTGTTAGCACTTAGTCTCTAGCAACAGTTGCTTCACTGCTGCAGGTGGGGAATGTAAGCTGGTGCCCTTTATATATATTGCAGGAGGAACGCTGGAGAGCATCCATGTAAGCCCGAGTCAGTTCTCAATCTGGTAGTTCTTGTGCATGCGCATTGGCAGTCTCGCAAGATTTCTGCAGTGCTGCGATCTCGCGAGGCTGCTCCCCACATACCTCCTTTTGTGGAGCAGCTTGGTCCTACTCCATCACAAAGTCTCTTTTCCTGGTTGGTCTTTGCTTCTCTCACTGAGGACGACTCCCGTTTGGTGACGCTCTTGGTGTTGGGGTCTCGCATTGTCTTACCCCTTCCCGGAAATGCGACACCACGGTTCTCTCCTCGTGTTGTTCACTGTCCCCTTGTGTGATGCTTCCCTTGCTGCTTCCTTCTTGACTCTCTTCCAACCTGTTCTCTGTTTCTCTTGTTTCTGGTTCCTCGTATAGTTCTTGATGTTCTGCTGTTGACTCCTCCTCGGGTAATTCTCTCCTCTCCGTGACAAGTCTTTTGAACACTTCAACTCTCTCCAATTTCCACCTTTTTCCATCCTTGGTGTATATGTGGTTGGTTTCCTTTTGTGCGACTTCCACTGGCTGACTGTACTTGGATCATGTTACTTGATCGTTGTGAGGTAATTTTTATCTTCACTGTGTGTCCTCCGTTTAGCTCAGTTCTCCGAACCACCCAGTGGACGTCTCTCAGTGCTTTCATTCTATCTTTGTTCTTCTGGATCCTCCAGAACACTTCCTTAATGTCTACGGTGTCATCCGGCCTTACTCTGGATAACCATGGAGGTACTAAGGTGGAAGTGGCCCACCTCTCCCTCATAATTTGAAAGGGTAACACCCCAGTGACTGCATTCAGAGTCAGTCAAGCGGTGAGAGGCTATGGCCTCTTTCACTGTCTTGTGGGGATCCATCTCTGCCGCATTGGCTAGTTGTAGCGCTCCCTTTATGAATCTTCTAGTCCTTTCAACGAGCCCATTCTCCTAGGGGTGATGCAGACTGGTTCTGATCTGCCTGATGTTGTGCTTCTTCGGGAACTCTACCATCTCTCTTGAAACCAGCTGGACACCATTGTCTGTGACCATTTCTCGGGGCAGACCTTCCCTCTGGAAAACAGCATTCAAAACCTCTATCACAGTAGCAGTGGTGATGTTCGGTACAAATTCTGCCTCTATACATTTTCACAGTTAATCCAGACCACACCATACTTGTGGTCCGGCGACATGGCATCCAGTGGACCGATAAAGTCAAGGGCCAACTTGTCCCATACACTTGACGGGGTTTCAGTGGGGATCATCAGCGCTTGTCGTACCTTGAGCCTTTTGTCGCTGTTCATGCACTCATGGCATCTTTCTATCATGACTCAGATGTCATTGTCCATGCACGGCCACCAGTATGTATCCCGCTCGCTTTGCCTGATCATGTTGCCGCACAAGATCACCTTCTGCATTCCAGCCGGCAGTATTACTCGATTTCCTCTCATCACCAACCCTTCAGTTATGAAAATGTCTTCATTCATCGACCAGTAAGGCTGCAGTCCCTCTGGAATGGTTCTTTCATTTGGCCAACCACTTTGAGCCCAATTACCACTCTTTGCAATGACTCATCTTTGTCTAGCTCTCCCTTCCAGTGGGACTAACTCATTTCGAGGAACTGTTGGCTTCTTAAATCACTGACAGATGCTACATCACATTCATCCTGGAGAAATGTGGTGGCAGGGGTTCTGCGTTCCAGTACCTTGACATGCAGTCTGCTTGAGCATTCCTCCATCCTGCTATGTGCAAGATTTCATAAGTGTATTCTTGGAGCTTGGCCGCTATCCAGGCTTGTCTCGGTGTCAAAGTCTGTGTGCCCCCTGAACTTAGCATATGGACTAGGTTTTGTGATCGGTGACCAACCAAAACTTTGTGCCCCAAACATATGTCTGAAAGTACTCCACACCCTAGGCACATTCAAGCATTTCTTTTTCACCTGGAGTAATTCTTTTCTGCATCTTAAGAGTGTTTTGGATGGAAACGCAACTATTTGTTCGGCGTCCCCTTTCTTCTGGGTGAGCATGGCCCCCAATCCATATGCACGTGCATCTGTTTTGATGTATGTTTCCCAGGCGGGATTGAACAGCTTCAGGCCAGGGGCGTTGGCCATCCCTGGCTTGACCTCTTCAAAGGCGGTCATTTTTTCCTGATTCCACTTATACTCTGCTCCGTTCCTCAACAATTCTCTCAACGGTGCTGTTGTTTCTGAGAACCTTGGTACAAACTTTGCGTAGTATTCTGCAAGTCCTAGGAAAGATCTCAGCTCTTCCTTTGACCCTGGGTTTGGGGCCTTGACTATGGCCTGCAAGAGATCCTTCTTGGGACTTACTCCATCCTTTGAGATCCTGTATCCCAGGTATTCTACTTCGTGACCTCCCAATACACATTTTTCATATTGCAGCAATACCTCTGCTTGCTCCGTGAAACTTCTCCAGCCCTTTCCACAACACTTTATAGTGCATCTTGGCATCTTCAGCATGGATGAGTATGTCATCCTGAAAGTACGACACATTCTGCAAAAAGGAGTCCATCATCCTTCGGAACGCCAAAGCTGCTGACGACAAGCCAAACGGCATGCAAGTGTACAGGTACGTGCCAAAGGGCATGAGGAAAGCTGTGAGTTGTCGGGAATCTTTATGCAAACAAATCTGGTGATATGCATCACCCATGTCCAGTTTCGGAAAGAACTTGGCTACCTTCATCATGAGCATAGGATTGTTGATGCTGGGTAGACAGTAGCTGTTTGTTATTATTTCCATATTGTTATTGGTCTGCTGCTTCTTAACAAGTACAACTGGGCTCAGCCAGTCGGACGACTCCACGGTCTCGATCGTGCCCTCCTTGACCATTTTGTCCAGTTGGGCCTGTAAGGTGCTTCTTGCAGTGGCAGGCACCAGCCTCATCTTGTGCTTGACTTGTACTGCATTGGGCGTGGGACGAATCTTGGGGACATCATTTTTGATCTTTCTGTGTTCTTACGAAAATAGAGCACAAAATTCCTCTTTCAACCTTGACACCCCTCCTGTGTTGACCAATAGTACTTTATCATCGGTGATGGGATCCAGTTTTATGTTCAGCTTGTGTTGGTCATCCAACACCAGGTCCACAGGACCTTCTTCCGGGAAGTAGACTTTGGTTGTGGTCTGTCTGCCTTTAAACT
This sequence comes from Ambystoma mexicanum, assembly GCF_040938575.1. Lineage (NCBI taxonomy): Eukaryota > Metazoa > Chordata > Amphibia > Caudata > Ambystomatidae > Ambystoma > Ambystoma mexicanum. Next base: position 266,930,264 of record NC_090925.1, on the reverse strand, counting down.
CTATGTGAGCATTGATGTAGCCCAGAAGTTCCACTGATGCTCCCCCAAACATGGTTGGTTTGTGTTTGGTTCTTCTGACTTCCAAGGTCTGACGTCCCACCATGCACTTATACATTTGGATTGGCAGGTTTGTTAAGTCCGAGTCTGAGTCAGCCATTACATGGGTCTCATATGCAGCCACCTTTAGCACGCTATGCTGTTTCTCCCCTCTTGCTCAGGAACTATTCACCATGATTACCGTAGGCCTGTCATCGTCCACCTCATCATCGCATGCACATCCTTCCCCTCTATCATTGTGACTTTCTTTGATCCCAATCTGCAAGCTATTGCGATGTGACCAAGCATCCCGCAGTTTGAGCACTCCTTGCTCCTCACAGGACAGTCCTTGTTGTTGGCCAGGTGTCTTGGGCTGGTACACCTGTAACACTTCAGGTGCTCTCTTCTCTTCATCCCTTTATCTTCAACACCATCTCTCTTAGGCGTGTCACGCTGCCCTCTGCACTGTACTGCTGGTGATTGGCACAGATCCCGCCATTTCTCTCTGCCTGCTTGAGGTTTCTTCTTCTGCACGAGCTATCCGAATAGCTTTGTCCAAGTTCAACTCTTTCTCCAGGATAAATTTGTCTTGCACTTTTCTGCAATTAGTGTGCACTACAAGCATGCCGCAGATAACGTTCTCCACATTCTCACCAAAGCCGCACTGCGCTGCCAACTCCCTCATGCGGGTGATGTAGTTGTCTACTGAATTGCCATTCTCTTGCTTCATGGTGTAAAATTTCAGTCTGTGCAATAACATGTTCTCCTTATTGGAAAACTTTTTAAAGATGCGACAAACAGCTTCCTTGATCACAAATATCTGCTGCCCTTCAATGCCCATGGCATTAAGTAAAATGGCCTTCTTCCTCCGTGCAAATAGTTCATGCTCCCACGGCCTCCAGGTAAGTCGTAAACAATGGTTTCCTTTGCTGCCATGGTCCCGGGCCTGCCAGATAGTGTAGCTCCCTGCATGTTGGCTGCGTCTGTTTTTCTCTGTGGTTCTCGTCGCCAATTATGTTGTGATCTAAGGATGACCGGATGGCAGGTTTAAGTGAAGGGCTTTAATTATGGTTCACAATTTGCATTAACAAATCAATTGGGGAGACGGTTTTCTGTTAGCACTCAGTCTCTAGCACCAGTTGCTTCACTGCTGCAGGTGGGAATGTAAACTGGTGTCCTTTATATATATATAAATGTTCTGGTGATCAGGCATGAGGCCTGATTCCAGGAGGAGTGCTTGGAGCGTCCGTGTAAGCCCTGGTCCGTTCTCAATCTGGTGCACATCCGGCTGGTCATGTGCATGCGCAATGGCAGTCTCGTGAGATCTCGGCAGTGCCGCGATCTCGCAAGGCTGCTCCCCACATTTTGGGTTGTGAATCCAGTTTGTCTGTGTTTTTTTAAAGTTATATGTTATACCAGTGGTCTTCAAACTTTTTTGGCCAGGGCCCCCCTAAGCAAAATTTGGGCAGGTCGGGACCCCCCAGAAATGCCAAATGGACAGTATATATTGCGCGCCGTCACCTGCTCCCATCAAAGTCGCTGGGCTCCCTCATCCCACTCCTACCCAGTCGCTGGTCTCTCCCCACCCCATCACACACCCAGGGCTCTCCCCACTCTGCTCCCATCACTATCCCATGGTTCCCGCCCATTGTGCTCCCACCATAGTCCCTCGGTTCCCCCATCCCGTTCCCAACACAGTCTGAGGGCCAGTGGCGGCTGGTGAATCTTTTTTAAGTGGAGGGGCATTAAGGGGAGGTTCGGGGGGGTTTCCCCCTGTGAATTTTTTTTTAAATAATAGGTTAAAATGTTGCATTGTAGAGCATACTTTTAACAAAAAATGGGTAAATAGCCAAACAGTTTGCAATTGTTGCTGGGAGTCCAGGGGGCAGGCATTGATATTTTATTTCTATCGCGCTCGTACACAAGTGTTTCAGAGCGTGACAAGGCAAGGGAGGGGAACAGAGGAGAATAAAACAGCGATCTTACTAGGCCCAGTGACATTGAGAACGCGCAAGTGTGAGGGGAAAAGTGCATGGAAGGGGGGAGAAGTGGAAAGTGCGAAGCAGAGGAGAAACAGATAAATAACAATAAATAAATAATAAAGGCAACAAACAGTGGTAGTGCAGCCAGCAATTTGCAAGTGCTACGTTTAAGGCAGCAGACAGGGTAGGTCTGATAAGTGCAGGAAGAAAGATGGTTCTCCTCAAGTTTTAGAGTGGCAGGGCTCTGTTCCAGAGGGAGGCCCCAGCCGAAGACGGAGATCTACCCCCAGCTCGTTTCTTTGATAAACGACTGACCCTGAGGGAGTTGGAGGTAGAGGAGTGAAGATCTCGAGAGGGGAGGTATTTGCGGAGGAATAGCTGAAGGTATTTTGGACCCAGGCCCCAGAAAGCCTTGTGGACAAGGCAGAGGGTTTTGAATGATAGATGTCCGGTAAAAAGATACCATCCCTGTCCCCTGGGCCCCACTGGTCCTAACACAATGAACATGATTATGTGTATATGCAAGGCGCTGCACATTCATACAGCAATCACTCTATCATTCACATGAGCATCCATCACCATACACTCACTCATAACGCATCCATACACATGTTTAAATAAAAACAATGAACATAAACGTACCTTCTGCATTGGCCTGTGTGTGGGTGCTGAAACGGCCTGCTCCAGCTGCTCTGTCCGTATGTGCGAGGAGGCGCAGGAGCTCCCCCTGGGACATACAGACATGCAGTGCCCCAGCCAGCATTTCCAATGAGCTATGCAATGCTGGCGAAGCAAAACGCCCCAGCACTTGCATGAGTGCCTCCGACACGCCCCCATGCAAAGCAAAAAGAGCGAGATACAGCTAGCTTTGCGTGCTCCTCGGGAGCAAACACATGCACCCTTGAAACAGTGCATGGGGTCCCATACAACCAGGCCTACATCTAGGGGGCAAAAGCAAACTTTTTGGTTACTATTTCTCTCATGCGCCCTTATTTATTTATTTTATTTATTTATATTTGTAGAGCGCACTACAGCCCACAGGCATCGCGGCGCTATAGCAGTACTCAAAGAAGGCTCGCTTAAGGGTTACAGTGAAGCCGCCCAGGTAGATAGACTTAGTGACGATACAATGCATGATGTAGGGTTACATACATATTTAGATCATGGTACATTGCGGGGATTGCGGTTGCACAATGCAAATCATACAAAGAGACTGGTTTTGATGGCCTTGCGGAAGGCTGCATGGGAGTCAATAGTCCTAATGTGAGGGGGGAGTGAGTTCCAGTGGGTGGCTGCCATAGTTGGGAAACTGGTGCTGCCAGCCCGGGCTTTGCGTGTTCTAGGAATAGCAATCAAGTTGGAGTAGGGGGTTCTGGTGGGCCTGGAGGAAGGGGGTTTAGAGATTCTCTGTGCCAGGTAGGGGGGTGCCTGTTCATGAAGGCACTTGTGTGTCAGGGCAAGGGTTTTGAATATGATCCTTTCTTTGACTGGTAGCCAGTGGACCTGCCTTCTGAGTGCAGAAATATGATCCCTACGCGAGAGTCCAGTAGCGGCCCTGAGAGCATTGTTCTGAATAATTTGTAGTTTAGCAAGATTCTTGGCTGAGGTGCCTACCAGGAGGGCATTACAGTAGTCCAATCTGGATCCGATTATGGCCCTGGCAATGGTAAGGCAATTTTGTTGTGACAGGAAGGGTCTTATTGTGTTGATGAGTTTGGAGTGGTAAGCAGAGGTGGATGCAATGGCGTTGACCTGTCTGTCCATAGATAGGTTCGGTTCCAGGTATACACCCAGTGTTTTCATTGATTGTGAGACAGTGATAGGGATGTCATCAATGGTGAAGGAGGAGTATAGTTGGTCAAGTTTGTTCAGGGTGGAGGGGGAGCCTACCAGTAGAAGCTCGGTCTTCTCACTGTTGAGACAGAGCCAGTTTTCTGCCATCCAGGATTGGATAGTCGCATAGATGGAGTTGAGGGTGTTAGTGTCAGATTGGTAATCAGCCGTGAGGGGGATGAGCACCTGGGTGTCATCTGCATAGTTTGTATATGAGATTCCCAGGGCATCCAGGATTTTGAATAGTGGCCTGGTGAAGAGGTTGTATAGAGTGGGGGCAATACAGGAGCCTTGTGGAACCCCGCATTTGATGGTGCTGGGAGTTGCACAGGAGGAGTCAGAGAAAACCCTCATTGCTCTGTCTTGCAGAAATGAAGTAATCCATTTGCAGGCCTTGGTCAAAAAGTTTGCTGCTGTGGAAAGGTGGTGGCACAGGGTCTTGTGATCAACTAGATCAAACGCAGCAGAGAGGTCTAGGAGCAGTAGGAGTGCAGGTTTGTCTGCGTCTCTGAGGTCATCGATCTGGTTTTTCAGGTCAAGGAGGGCAGTTTCTGTGCCGTGCCGAGGTCTGAACCCTGATTGCCGTAGGCCAAGGAGATGGTTCTCTTCAAGGAATTTCTGAACTTGCAGGTAGGCTGCTTTGTCCAGGATTTTTAGGAGGAAGGGGACAGTGGTTATGGGCTGGTAACTTCCCGGGACGGTAGGGTCCAGGGAGGGTTTTTTAAGCAGCGGACGAACCCACGCTTCTTTGAGACCAAGGGGGACATGGCCGGACCGGAAGGAGGCATTGATGAATGCTGTGATGAATGGGGCTAGGGAGGGTGCACAGTCCTTGATGACCTGTGCTGGGCAGGCATCTCCTTTACAATTTGATGGTTTGATAGACTGGAGAAGTGTGATGACTTCTGTTTCGCTCATGTCTTTAAAGTCAAACACCGGGGAGCAACTGGGGATGGTCTTAGGTGGAGGTGGGTTATTGTGATTCTTGGCTATGAGTATGGCCAGAGCTTTTTGATGAGCGATGATCTTTGCCTGCAAAGTTTCAAGCTTGTTCAGCATGGCTGACTGGATTGTGTTACACCAGGCTTTATCCATGAGGAGAGAAGAAGGGGGTGTGGAAGGAGTCTCCAGCTCTCTGAAGATAGAGAATATTTCTCTTGTCCCTGATTTAGCATTGGCTATCCTCGTGTTAAAGGAGGAGGCTTTAGCAGTGGTGATGGCAGTTTTGTATTGTTTGGACAGTGCTTTAAAGGCAGCCTTGGTGTTTTCTGAGGGGGATTTGCTCCATGACTTGAGGGCAGCTCTCTTTTTTGCGCGCAACTGCAGGAGTTCTTGGGAAAACCATGCATTAGTATGCTTCACTGTCTTATGCTTTGAGAAGAAAAGAAAAAATCCACCAAACTCTCCTTCTCTTGATTTTGTATAAGGATGGATATCTTTTATTGAAACTCCTTAATTGTACTCTTTATGTTGCCCTTTGTGATTACACGTGTTTTGACGAACACATCGTCTTTTTCAAATCAGGGCTGATTTATAGAAAAAATTCCAAAACACATAAACAATTAACAAATTTCAAAAATTAACCAAAACATGTACGGTCAAGTCCAAGTGAAATTACAAAATAATATGTAAAACATTTTTTAACATTCAGTATAAACAAACATTTTTTCATTACATTAGATGGCCATTTTGGGAGGGGTAAACAGTCGGAATTTTGAGGGTTACGAAAAAACACAAAACATAATATAAACAAAGACAGAGAAGTGTTTGCAAGAAAATATATTAGTTAGTTACCACTTTCATGTTGTTCATAAAGTGTAAGAAAGTATTGGGTTTTATATTTTGGTAAATGTAAGTGGTAATTTATATCTTCTTACCTAATGCTTCCTGTTCAATACTCATATTGCTTTAGTCTGTCTCTATTGTTGATAACGGGTTTGTCATGGTTTAAATCCCTGTGAATTAAAAAACACTACATGTAACACCAGGGTTTATAATTATCATTTATTTGCTCAATAGTGTTTGGAAAATGAATCCAAAGGTGGCCCAAAATTAATTTAAACGTACTCATAAGTTCTTGACTAATCTGATAAAATGGAACTCGCAGTAGTTAATTCTGCTTTAAAAGGTCCTTGTGTGCCGATATACTTCAAGAAATAATTATAAATCACTTTCTCTAATTTTGCCGTTTAGTTTCCGCACCTCCATGCAGACTCACGTGTCCACATTGAAATTAATGCAGCCCCCTCAGGGGACCCTCTCGCAGGCTTACCTGTGGCCGCGGGTCCTGTTCCAAGTAGTCCTAGTGTTTCTGTCTCGTCTCCCTGTTTACATTACTTCATGTTGGTTTGTGGGATAGCAAGTCCCACACCTATGTCTATTGCGGTCGCCATGTTGATTCACTTAGCTAACGTGCTGGCCCTAATAATAATGCAGGTCCTGTTGTGTGTACCCTATATTGAAAAATAGTATCAATCGCATGTGCGCATATTTGAAACAATGAAAATATCGAATTAACGCCCAATTTTTAAATCGAAAATAATGGACCAAAATTCACTCCGTCTTCATCACATTATTCATGTTAATCCTTGGGTATTTGAAATATTATTTGCTTTTAGTGTTTTGAGCACTATCTACACTAACCCTGACACTAACTCGTCTGCTAGCTTCTTTTGTACTGTTTGTGATTCAAAAAAGTGACTCTAGGACCAAGAGGAGGTGATCAAGAAGCCAAACGTAGACAAGAGGAAGCGAAATTAATTTGTAAATTCCGTACAGTTGAAAGGGGTCTTAATTCAGACCATGAAAAGGCCTCTTTTCTGTGAATTTTATTCTTTTCAATTTTTAATATATGGGATTGTAGACATTGTAGTATTGTTACTTAAAGGAAATTAGTATTTTCAAATTGGATTCTAACACAGTACCATTAGCTTTTTCCCTTGGTATGGCTTTTTTAGAGCAGCATTGAAACCCCTAAAAATGTTTCAATTAAAAACAATGACTTGCTTCGTAGCAATGGGGCCACCGATTAATTTTCAAATTATTTGTATTAAACAAAGTTAATTACTTTCAAAGTGCACATCATTATAGAACGTCAATATTTCAATGCCGTTTGCCCAAAAGATGGCCGCAGTTATGGAAACAGAAGAAGGACAAACCTAAAGGGAAGTAGTAATCACAAACAGTACAAAAGAAGCTAGCAGACGAGTTAGTGTCAGGGTTAGTGTAGATAGTGCTCAAAACACTAAAAGCAAATATTTCAAATTGATTAACATGAATAATGTGATGAAGACGGAGTGAATTTTGGTCCATTATTTTCGATTTAAAAATTGGGCGTTAATTCGATATTTTCATTGTTTCAAATATGCGCACATGCGATTGATACTATTTTTCAATATATGGTACACACAACAGGACCTGCATTATTATTAGGGCCAGCACGTTAGCTAAGTGAATCAACATGGCGACCGCAATAGACATAGGTGTGGGACTTGCTATCCCACAAACCAACATGAAGTAATGTAAACAGGGAGACGAGACAGAAACACTAGGACTACTTGGAACAGGACCCGCGGCCACAGGTAAGCCTGCGAGATCGCAGTGCAAGTGCGATTATCGCACAGAAAACATCACACATCTATTCATGGAAGTCCGTGCACGAGTGCAAAATGTGGGATGTGCTCTGAAAAAGTGCGCGGCGCACGCTGGCGCACAGGTCATTGAACACCGTGCGATAAGGCCACAGCGAATTCTCACATAGCGCGGCGCACATAACAAAAGTAGGCGTAACACGGGGCGTTACACGCAGAATGGGGAACAACTCGTGAAAATGTGGGCGTCACGGGGGAAGTACAGGAGGCAAGTGCGCAGAACGCCCACACGCTCGCCTACAACACGTATTCATGGAATCGAATAGGGAAAAACAGCGCACGGCCAAAGACGCGCACAGGCCCATACATGTCCGCCACACGAAAGCAGGCGGTAGTGTCCCTGCGCAGGAAAAAAATGTGCGCCAAAGTTCTACACGTGCGAGAAGTGCCACACGCGATCGGGCCTGGGGGAGCGTGTGCGTGTATTCCAGGGGTGCGTGAGAAGTTCCACACGCGATCGGGTCTGGGGGAGCGTGTGCGTGTATTTCAGGGGTGCGCAAGAAGTTCCACACGCAATTGTCCTGTGCGTGTGTATTTCAGGGGTGCGCGAGAAGTTCCACACGCGATCGGGCCTGGGGAAGCGTGTGCGTGTATTTCAGGGGTGCGCGAGAAGTCTCACACGCGATTGGCCTGGGTGTGTGTATTTCAGGGGCTCGCGGGTGTTTTCACACGTGATTGTCCTGGGCGCGTGTATTTCAGGGGTGCGCGAGAAGTTCCACACGTGATCGGGCCTGGGGGAGCGTGTGCGTGTATTTCAGGGGTCCGCGAGAAGTTTCACACGCGATTGGCCTGGGTGCGTGTATTTCAGGGGCTCGCGGGTGTTTTCACACGCGATTGTCCTGGGCGCGTGTATTCCAGGGGTGCGCGAGAAGTTCCACACGCGATCGGGCCTGGGGGAGCGTGTGCGTGTATTTCAGGGGTGCGCGAGAAGTTCCACACGCGATTGTCCTGTGCGTGTGTATTTCAGGGGTGCGCGAGAAGTTCCACACGCGATCGGGCCTGGGGGAGCGTGTGCGTGTATTTCAGGGGTGCGCGAGAAGTCTCACACGCGATTGGCCTGGGTGTGTGTATTTCAGGGGCTCGCGGGTGTTTTCACACGTGATTGTCCTGGGCGCGTGTATTTCAGGGGTGCGCGAGAAGTTCCACACGCGATCGGGCCTGGGGGAGCGTGTGCGTGTATTTCAGGGGTCCGCGAGAAGTTTCACACGCGATTGGCCTGGGTGCGTGTATTTCAGGGGCTCGCGGGTGTTTTCACACGCGATTGTCCTGGGCGCGTGTATTTCAGGGGTGCGCGAGAAGTTCCACACGCGATCGGGCCTGGGGGAGCGTGTGTGTGTATTTCAGGGGTGCGTGAGAAGTTTCACACGCGATTGGCCTGGGTGCGTCTATTTCTTGGGCTCGCGGGTGTTTTCACACGCGATTGTCCTGGGCGCGTGTATTTCAGGGGTGCGCGAGAAGTTCCACACGCGATCGGGCCTGGGGGAGCGTGTGCGTGTATTTCAGGGGGGCTTGAGAAGTTTCACACGCGATTGGCCTGGGTGCGTGTATTTCAGGGGCTCGCGGGTGTTTTCACACGCGATTGTCCTGGTCGCGTGTATTTCAGGGGTGCGCGAGAAGTTTCACACGCCATTGGCCTGGGCGTTTGTATTTCAGGGGTGCGCGAGAAGTTCCACACGCGATTGGCCTGTGTACGTGATTCCATTGGACCAAAGGCCCTGACAGCGCAGGCGCGTCCGTGACGTGACACGCGCGGGCGTGTCCCTGTACCCGGGGGAATGTTACAAGACCAAAAACTGCACGTCCGAGTGTCAGCCCGCATGATTGGAGGATAGTGCCTCAGTGCGTATACGCGGAAGTGACGTTGGACGTGTGGTGCGGTTTAAAAGGTGCGCGTAGTACGTCATTTCCTTGTACGTGCTTCCTGTGGAGAGCGAGTGGGTGAAATTTGTACTTCTTGTCGGTTCACACGCGATTTACTTCACAGCGTTTCTAGTTCGTACTCCCTGTTACCTCTGTCAGTATTTTTCTGATTTTCTCTTCGACCTGTTTCCTCAAACAGCGTTGACTTCTCCTTTTGTCCTGTCTCCTCAGACAGTGTACAATTCTTCTTTTGGCGGGGGTGTTGCCAACGCGCACACGCGCGTATTTTTCACGCTCTTTTCCCAGGCAGACGGTGAGTCGTGCACATATTTACCAACTGTGCTAGCCCCGTGTGTAGCGTACCCCTTCAGAGGTCATTGTAGGCTGCGTGTGACACGCATACGTTCATTTTTGTGTTTCTGGCTGCCACAGCGTAGTGCAGGTTCCTTTTCACACGCACGTGGTCTACGAGGGGTCGCGTGCACGTCATTTTCTGTTTTATGGGTGCCTGTACGTTGCGTGACCCGTCATCTTTCCCCAGGGGTTACATACAGCCTTGCTAGAGCACTTGGGTATGAATTCCATCTAGTACCCTACCCCTTTGACCCCCAATTGCCCAGGACAATTGTCCACTGCAACTCCCATACGCACAACTCCATCAGTGCCATGGCTGGGAGGCGAGCAAGTGGTAAGGGTGGCAAAGGTGGCCGAGCCTCAAGAGGTGGGCGTGGTGGGCACGGTAGGGGACATGGCCAGGATTTGCAGACTCCCCCAAGCCCCCCACGTGTGGAGGACCAGTCAGGGACACACACCCCTCCCCCCCATGGTTGAGGGAAACGTGGCTGACACCATCCCTGCTCAGCCCTTGTTGGACCGGCCCGTTGTGGCACCTGACCTAGCACAGGGTGACTCCCAGGCTGACTTCCAGGTCGCCAAGTCTAGGCCACGGGTGGCGGCGCAAGCCAGTGTCACCAGGCCACGTGGTACAGGGGCAGCCATGTCATCTGCTGCCCCGAGTAGGCGGGGTGGGGAGGCTGCAGGGGCAGCTGCAGCTCCGTCCACCCTAGCTCTGACTCCCCCAGCAAGGAGATGGGGGTGTCAGTGTTGGTAGGTGCGCCTGTGGTGGTTACGGATGCAGGGCCACACTCCGCAACATCTGATCCTGTTCCTGGGCCAGCAGTTCAGAGGGGAAATGCAGTCCTGCAGCCTCAGGCAGTGCCGACACAGCAAGGCGCAGTTCGCCTTGCCCCAGACAGGTGTGGTGCCCGCCAACGCGGTGGCCGTCCGCCACCAGGCAATACTGCATGGGAGCAATCCATTTACGGTATGGCCAACCAACAGGCAGCATCATCAGAAATGATTGCTCAAGCCATGGAGAGGGTGGCCACTTCCATTGTCCCCCCAGAAAGGCAGATGGAGCTACTACAGCAGGCAACAGACTCCATTTGCCAATCAGTCAGGGAGGACATGTCGGCGTCCAACAGGGACAGACAGGCGGCCCTGGACAATCTGAGGGAATCAATTTCTATAGATGCCCAGGGACAGAGGGAAGCCCTGAGGGGAGAGGTCCGGCACCTCAGGCAGACTCTTGTGGACCTTGAGGCTTCCACTGTCACCAGGACGGAACAGCTGCTGGAGCGCGTCACCCGTACACTCTCAGCAGAGATGCAGGCAACTCGGGCGGAGGTCCGGGCAACAAGTCGGGTGTTGCATGGGGATCTCCGCACCATATCCCTCCAGAACGAGGCCTTCCAGACCCGCATGCTTGCTACCATGGAGGACCAAACTAGGGCATTGCGTGGGCTGCCTCCCATGGCACCACCACCTCCTGTGGCAGCAGCAGCAGAGGTTGAGGAGAGCGAATCCAGCAGTGAATCTCCCACTATTTAGTAGCCGTGCAGGCCATGAGCCCATGGAGGTGTTTTTTTTCTCGCAACATTCACGCAGGTGGCTGTTGGTGGGCACCCTGTCCTCGGACCTCCTGGGTGGCCTCCCCCACTCCCTCTGGCCCACACATGGCCATTTTTGATTTTTGATTTTTTGTTGCAGTGTGTTGCCTTGTGTGGCTCCCGTGGGCATCCACTGTATTCCGGCTGGGCACATGCAGGCTTGTCCTGAGTTTGGGTTAGATGCTTGGGTCAGTGAGACACACACCCCTCCTGCTTCCCGTTTCCATGGGCTTGCAAAGGGTGTGCCCAAGTGACAGTGAATTACACAGTGACGTTGGACTCCCATGAGCTGTGTGCGCAGTCTGTAGTCAATACTGTGTATACATTCCTAGTGCATATTGTTGTTGTATTGTGCACTGCATGGTGTATTGATGTGTGCTTGTGCATCCATGTCTCCCTCCTAATTTGCAGGTTCATTCCTCATGTCTTCACAAGGCCGTCCACTTTGGAGATGGAGCTCATGTTGTGAGCAGTGGAGTTCCAGATGTGCGTGGCAACAACACTGTACAGTTGGAGGTGGTGGATGTGCTGGCATTCTCATGTTGTAAGACTACGTATCCTTTGCCTTAGTACTGTCATGTTTATGCTATGTCGATTGTATTGTGGTAAGTATTTGGTCATGTGTGTTGTTGTTTCTACATTTATGTGGGCATATTTTGTGTGGCCAGTTTCTATTAGGGACTCTGTACTTTGTGACACGTGTCATGTTTGGGGGATGACTTTGTTTGCTCTCACATGGCATGTCATGCCATGGTGTGTTGGGTGGCGGTGCTGGGGAGGGGTTGGGTGACATGGCACTGTTGTCATGTTGTGTCTTGCAAGGGGGTAATGATTTTAGCAGCATAGAAGTGTGTCTTTTGAACACAGCATTGGTGCTGTTTGTGTAGGTAGGGAAGCACACAATGGAACACTTCCAGATGTACAATCTCAGGCTGGTATGGTTGTGACAGTTGACTGTCCATTGACACATCATAATTGTCAGTAACAATCATCATTGATTGTCAGCTGGTATGTGCCAGGGCTGTGTGCACTCCACAGGGGTGTGATTTTATGTGAAGTAATTAGCCACGAGCTGCGTACGAGCTGCCTCACCCCCTGCCCTTTCCCCTCCCATGTGCTGTGGGCATGCATGTGGTTGGGGATGTGGGGGCACCACCATGTCCACGGCCAGGCCCTGGCGTGTTGCAACGCTGTGCAGGACACATGCTGCCACTATGATCCTGCACACTACTGGGGGAGCGTATAACAGCTGCCTGCCAGAACGGTCAAGGGAGCAGAAGCGTGACTTGAGCACTCCGAATGTGCGCTCCACGATGCCCCGGGTTGCAATGTGGGCTGTGTTGTATCTTACCTGGGGTGGCGTGGTGGGGTTCCGAATTGGCGTCATCATGTGGGTGCTGAGAGGGTAGGCACTGTCCCCTGGGGAGGTGGTGATGGGTATCATCAGTGGGGTTGTGACATTACTCAGTATCTGACATGCATGCATGTGCAGTGGCATTTATACTCATTGAGCAGCCATGTATCGCCTTGCCGCCCAGCTTCTATGTCCCGGTTTAGGGTAGACATTCTGTAGATGAAACTGTCGTGGGTGGAGCCTGGATAGTTGGCGTATACTGAGGTGATGATTCCCTTGGCATCACATACTACCTGGGCGTTGATGGAATGCCAGTGCTTGCGGTTTCTATAGATGTGCTCAGTTGCCCTGGGGGGACGTAGAGCCACATGGGTGCAATCAATGGCACCTAGCACTTTGGGGAATTGTGCCACCCTGTAGAAGTCCTGGGCAACAGCCTGCCTTTCTGCAGGTGTTCTGGGCAGGTATATGTGCCTGCGGACAGATGGGCATGCAGTGATGATGGCCAAGACCTGGTGTAGGCAGCGTGACTGCGTGGCCTGTGACACCCCCCCCACTATGGCACTTGTCCGCTGAAATGATCCAGTGGCCAGGAAGTGCAGTACATCGAGGACCTTCTCCAGGGGGCTGAGTGCTTGGGAGCACAGGGTGGTTGATGTGAGGTCATCCTCCCACTCACTGACCAGGTCGAGAATTATGTGAGGTGGAAACCTGTACCTCCCATACACATGGTCATCAGGCATCCCAAAAAGGCTGGTTCTGGGTGTAAAAATTCTGGCCCGGACTATCCTCCTCCTGCGGTATCCCACGGCCACTGCTGCTAGGAACGGTATGTTCATCCTGGCGTCTGAGCTTGTTTGTTGTTTGCGTGCACTTTTATGCTGTGCGGGTGGACGTACGCCTACTTCCTGCTGGCGTACGTGTTTCCGGATTGGCCATGTTCGTTTCCATGAATACGTGTTGTAGGCGAGCTTGTAAAACTTCCCGCGCAGCCCTGGAATACCCGCACCCAGCCCAATCGCGTGTGGTACTTCTCACGCACCCCTGAAATACCTGCACGCAGCCCAATTCCGTGTGAAACTTCCCGCGCACCCCTGAAACACACACACACAGCCCAATCGCGTGTGAAACTTCCCGCGCACCCCTGAAATACACGCACGCAGCCCAATCGCGTGTGAAACTTCCCGCGCACCCCTGAAATACCCGCACGCAGCCCAATCGAGCGTGAAACTTCCCCAGCACCCCTGAAATACACGCACGCAGCCCAATCGTGTGTGAAACTTCCCGCGCACCCCTCAAATACCCGCACGGAGCCCAATTGCGTGTGAAACTTCCCGCGCACCCCTGAAATACCCGCACGCAGCCCAATCGCGTGTGAAACTTCCCGCGCACCCCTGAAATACACGCACGCAGCCCAATCGCGTGTGAAACTTCCCGCGCACCCCTGAAATACACGCACGCAACCCAATTGCGTGTGAAACTTCCCGCGCACCCCTGAAATACACACGCCCAGGCCAATCGTGTGTGGAACTTCCCGCGCACCCCTGAAATACACGCGCCCAGGGCAATTGCGTGTGGGAGTTCCCGCGCACCCCTGAAATACACGCGCCCAGGCCAATCGCGTGTGGAACTTCCTGCGCACCCCTGAAATACACGTGCCCAGGCCAATCGCGTGTGGAACTTCCGACGCACCCCTGGAATACACGCACCCAGGACATTTGCGTGTAGAACTTCCCGCGCACCCCTGATACACGCACACGCTCCCCCTGGCCCGATCGCGTGTGAATCTTCTCGCGCACGCGTGTTCCCGACGCCCGTAATACGCGTTCCCCGCTTTTGCCAGTCCGGTAAACAGGTACAGTGTTGGCGCAGCCCTTTGCGATGGTTTTGCGATCTTGATGGCTTTTCCTTGCGCAAGGGCGTTCTTGGGGGCGTAACTGGCGCTGCTGCAGGGTCGCTGCGCCACTCTGTGCCACGTCTGCTTTTGGAGGCGAGAATCCATGATTGCGCTGTGCGCGGGAATTGATTTTATCGCACGCGGCTGGCGCAGACATTCGCACGGGCACGCTGTGCGCCAGCCGCGTGCGACACTTTTGAGAGGAATTACATGAATCGGCCTGAAGGACTACTTGGAACAGGACACGCGGCCACAGGTAAGCGTGCGAGAGGGTCCCCTGAGGGGGCTGCATTAATTTCAATGTGGACACGTGAGTCCGCATGGAGGTGCGGAAACTAAACGGCAAAATTAGAGAAAGTGATTTATAATTATTTCTTAAAGTATATCGTGGGGCACACAAGGACCTTTTAAAGCAGAATTAACTACTGCAAGTTCCATTTTATTCAGATTAGTCAAGAACTTATGAGTACATTTACATTAATTTTGGGCCACATTTGGATTCATTTTCCAAACACTATTGAGCAAATAAATGATAAGCATAAACCCTGGTGTTACATGTAGTGTTTTTTAATTCACAGGGATTTAACCCATGACAAACCCGTTATCAACAATAGAGACAGACTAAAGCAATATGAGTATTGAACAGGAAGCATTAGGTAAGAAGATATAAATTACCACTTACATTTACCAAAATATAAAACCCAATACTTTCTTACACTTTATGAACAGCATGAAAGTGGTAACTAATATATTTTCTTGCAAACATTTCTCTCTCTGTGTTTATATTATGTTTTGTGTTTTTTCGTAACCCTCAACATTCCGACCCTTTACCCCTCCCAAAATGGCCATCTAATGTAATGAAAACATGTTTTGTTTATACTGAATGTTAAAAAATGGTTTACATATTATTTTGTAATTTCACTTGGACTTGACCGTACATGTTTTGGTTCATTTTTGAAATTTGTTAATTGTTTATGTGTTTTGGAATTTTTTCTATAAATCAGCCCTGATTTGAAAAAGACGATGTGTTCGTCGAAACACAAAGTTTTCTCCTTAATTGTACTCTTTATGTTGCCCTTTGTGTAATCACAAAGGGCAACATAAAGAGTACAATTAAGGAGTTTCAATAAAAGATATCCATCCTTATACAAAATCAAGAGAAGGAGAGTCTGGTGGATTTTTTCTTTTCTTCTCAAAGCATAAGGGCGCATGAGAGAAATAGTAACCAAAAAGTTTGCTTTTGTGTCTTAATCAAAACGGAGTTGAGGAACCGGAACTCCGTGGTTATAATCACATGCGACCACGAAAAAGTGAAAAGTCTTAACAAAACAGTGTAGTATCTGGAAATTGTCGGGGCGCTGAGGTTTTTCAAAGGGAAGCCCAAACAAATAAGGTTCCTCGAAAAGTATTTTCTCTCTACACCTAGGGGGCACTGCGCGGGATTCCCCGTAACTGTTACTGGAACTGCAACAACATGCGTACAAATTTCCATAACTCTGGTAAACCTCCAGAAAATCAGTGTGCAAACCCCTGTAAACCGTTCCTGCACCCCGCTACACTGCTTACGTGCACCCCTAACTTCTATCAGAATCCGGACTGCGTGCACGCACCCCTAAATCCACCATGCGTTTTTTACCTCTGCACTGTGATTCCTATGCGCAAGTGTCTATATGCCTACCTTCGGGTTCCGGTTACATCGAAAGCTTTGCATGGTCATTTCCACAACGTGAGGTTGCGCGGTCAGATCCATGAATACGATTTTACCAGTGCAGTTGTGGGCATGCACGCGAGATGTCCCTTGTAACATCCACATTTTCCCTTGTTCTTCCCCATTTTGAAAGTTCCGCCCCCTACTCGGTCTATGCGCAGGCCACGCCCTGCGAGGTGTCTCGTGCAAGGCCTTCAGCCACTTGCATAGATGAGCAGAGCCTGCGCGAAGTCCCTGCTGTGTACAAAAAAGAGCTGCGCAGTCGATTCCATGAATCCCTATGTACGGTGCAATGTATTCCATGAATCGGGTGATGCAGCTTATCTTATCTGCAGCTTTGTAAGTGATTCACTTCATGCTGGTATTTAAAAAAAACCTAATGACTATAGAGTTGCTCCATATATAATTATAGTGCAATTTAGGCATTTTGCATCGCAAGGTTATTTGCTACCTAGCTTACTTATGGCAACTTGTTCTAAAGACACTTTCATGGTGCCTCCAAGTATCAAAGACTGATGATGTTCTTTAGATGTCCTTTTCTGTGAAGTCAGAGAGCATGGGCGGAGCTCTAATAGATGAGTTTCCTGCATCTGTAATGATTCAGCAGTTTTATTTTTTATTGTTACTTGTTAAAATGCCATCTGCCACTAATGTTCCCAAAAAAGTAGATCGGGGCAAGGGTGGACGGTTTGGGGACGCGAATGAGACAGTATGGAATTGCTCGCACTGCATTTGGGTGGTGGGGGGATTAGCAGGACTTTTTTCGTGGCTCGCCCCCTCACCCCACACCACAACCCCCCCTTTCACCTCTCACTCTTACAATGCCGAATAGTCCCCTCGTTATACCCATTTCCCCAGTGGGTATGTAATATTTGGGTCAGTCGAAAGGCCGTGAGTACATGGTCGGGAGCGAAGATGACACCGTCCAAAAACTGTAAACAGTACTCTAAAGGTTGAACATTACAGTACTGTAGTTATGCAGCAGAAATGTTTTACTCCCTTGCAGTTGTTCAATGCAGTGCATTAGTGAATTTATTCTCCATTATAATCTATTCACCACACGCTACCCTCTCCTTCCCCACAGCAGGGGAACAGGGGGTGTTGACTTGTACATCAACAAAACATGTTTACCATTTCGCACTGTCCTTTTTTCCATTTGAGGACCTTACACGACACCAGATCGGTGAATCGTTGTTATGAACATATGGAGGCGGGTTTCCCAGCTGGGGGAGCAGCAGGGTGACAAACTTCATTTTGAAACGAGCCCCACATATCTTCTTCGCGGTCCCTGCACGCTCAGGCTGTACTGGCAGAAACTATGGCAACACTGCCCTCCCCCAGGCACCCCCTCATTCCTTTCCTGCCTCGGCCCCTCCTCTGGACCCACCCCTCGGTGTTTCGGTTTCGTTTCCGGATCTGTCTCTTCTCCTCGTCGGTCACAGCTAGGGCTCTGGATCCGGGGCTGTCCCGTCTTTCCCCGACCCCTTCTTCCCAGGATTTGAGTGACCCACCCCCCGTTTACCCATCGCAGGAGTATGGAGCGAGAGAAGAGCTGCTGCGCCTATGACTCTACGTGGGAGGAGGAGGAGGACGACGACGAGGCGGAAGAGCAGCTCACGGAGGAGAGGGCGCCCAGCAAGGTGACGGGAGAGGGTGGGCGCAGGGGCCGGGCAGGTGCACCGGGGCAGGGCAAGCAGTGAGGGCCGGGGCTGGTGAGGGCAGCCCGCAGCTGGGGGTTAGATTACGGCCTTGGTGGAGGCTGGTGGTGTCGCATAGCAAGGGGTCAGAGGGCAGGCCCAGGAAGGGTCCCTCAGAACAGAGAAGGATGAGGCACAATAAGGATTTGTGATTGACAGAAGGGATGCGAGGGACCTTGCATGATGTGATGGATGCTCGGGGTCTGATGCAGTGCGCGAGATGGAAGAGGGGGGAGAGGCACGGGAAGTGGAGTCTGCCAAGAGAGAGAGGTGCTATGGTGGTCAGGATTGGCTCTAAGCAGAAACACCGGTGCCGGGGATGAGGTAAAGGGCCCTGATGGCGGGAAAAGGCTGCCTGAAAAAGGGGATAGGGGTTGGGGTTCTGACCCAGGGGGTGGGGGTGAGAAGGGCACATAAATATTCTCATTCAGGCAGGGGGATTCGAAAGAAGCCGGGAAGAGGTACAACTGTAAAAAAAGACTTGCATGGCAGCCGTTGACCACTATGAGGCACAAGACCACACATCGTCCTGTGAAACCGAAATTTGAGTGACTGTAACCCCGAGGACATGAGTAATCACACACTACCCAATGCCCGGCTTTCATACTACACGTATCACATGACAACGCTGTGCTTATTGGTTGCCATTGTGAAAATATCAACTGCATATTAATCCAGAACGGACTTTACATCTCTAGTATTCTTGCACCGATGGGATCGGGCGAATCCAGTTAACAAGCTGGCGACCCAGTTTCTTTGCTGTCTTTCATGGGGTCCAGCTATTGTTATCGAGCTGGGCCCCGTTGGTGCTATGAACATCCGCACCGTAGCTGGAGGCCCAGTGCCTGTGCCTGGGAGCACCCAGTCTTATTTATTTTATTTGTATAGCGCATCAAGACACAGAGGCAACTGAGCGCTGTTCTTTACATATAATAAGGTCATACAGTTGAACAAATAATTATAACTGAAATAGTCATAATACAAGTTGAGTAGACATAGCAATGGTCAATATACAGATATACATTTGCATGATAATAATAAAAGAATAATCATACGTTAATACAGCTAATGGGGGGAAAAATACAGTTTCATGATTATGTACAGTGGTAATAGTAGTGTTGGCTGATGTAATTTAAGGTGTGGGAAGGTTGAAATCCTGGTCTAAAAGCCAAGTTTTGACCTTGTTTTTTTGTGACTGTCTTTTTTTAATATATTGGTTTTGTAGCTGGACTGTGAAGGCCCTTATGGAGACGGAAAGTGTGTTCCATTTTTTGCAGCCAAGACAAGGAAGCTGACCCCACCTGCTCGTTGTTGGTTAAATCTTGGTATGGTGACACTATGGGACTGTGCGGATCTACTAGGTCGCACTGATGTGTGTCGTACTATGGTGTCGCAAAGGTATAGCGGTGCCTGGTTGTGGAGGCATTTGTGTGTTATAGAGAGTGCTTTGAGGTCTATCCTTTGCTTGACATTGAGCCATTTTAAGTTCTGTCTCGCTGATGTGATGTGATGTGCTGTTTCCTCTGGGATATTGCAGGTTGATCTGACTGCATTATTTTGCATGACTTGCATTTTGTTAATGTTGAATTGTGATGTTCCTAAGTAGATCGCGTTACAATAGTCTAACTTAGTACTAAAGCTCTTGCTATTGTGATGCAATTATTAGGGGATAAGTATGGACAACATGCTGTAATTAGTTTACATGTATATGATGTAGTTGAGGCTAAGGCCTTTGTCTTGTTAGGGAAAGTGTAGAATCAAGGTAGCTACCAAATGTTTTCACATCATTGGCTACTTTAATAATGTTGCCGTCAATTTTGAAGGACGGTTCTAATTTACTCAGTTTTTGTGGAGAGCCAAGCAGGAGTAGTTCGGTTTTGTTGTCGTTTAAACATAAACCATGCTTGGCCATCCATATTTGTATACTACTATATATGTCATTCAATTTTTTTACTGTCTACAGGGTAGTCACTAGTGATGGGTATGAGTACCTAGGTGTTGTCCGCGTAGTTTGTATACGTAACGTCCAGGTAATCAAGTATGTCAAATAAAGGCTTGGTGAAAACGTTGTAAAGTTTTGGGGACACACAGGAACCTTGTGGCACACCACAAAAGACTGTTGTGGGAGATACTGATGTAGTAGGGGCAAAGACCTTCATAGATCTATTGCTAAGGAAGGATTTGATCCAAGTGTTCGCCTGATTAGAAAAATGAGCCGGGGACTGACAAATGATTGCAAAGGATTTCATGGTTCACCAGATCAAATGCTGCTGATAGGTCGAGTAGTAAGAGAAGGGCAGACTTTCCTTTATGTTTTAGGGCTTGAATTTGTGTCTTTAGTTCTATGAGCGTGGTTTCCGTCCCATGTCTTGGCCTGAAAACTGATTGTGTTAGGCCTAGTAAATTATTAGTTTCCAAGTATTGATGAATTTGGAGGTAAGCTGCACGGTCCAATATTTTTAGCAGGAAGGGTACCGTTGTAATGGGTCTATAGTTATACAGGTTATTGGGATCTAGTGTAGGTTTTTTCAATAGAGGGAGTACCCAGGCATCTTTCAGATTGGTAGGTACAATACTTGATTTGAAGGATCCATTAATAAATGTAGTGATAAAGGGAGCAAGTTCAGAAGTAGCTTTCTTAATAATCGTAGCAGGGCAGACATCACCCTTACAGTTAGATGGTTTAAGTATGATTAGCTCTACTTCTTTGATGGATAGGGGTTTGAATCTGAATTGTGGCAGGCTATAGTTAGAGGTAGGTGGTGGATTCTGTGGTAAGGCATGAGCTATAAGATTATTTTTTTTGTAGATATTTTATTGAGAAGGAGCGCAATTTTATCTTGTAAGTGTGAAGGACCGGAGGGGGGTGTCTGTACTTCCGCTCTCTATATGGCAGAGGAGAGGCACAGAGGACCCCAGCCAATATTCTCAATTATTTGCACGTGGTCGAGCAATCGAGGCCTAGCTTCTCAGGAGGTGATGCAGGCTGGTTCTTAAGTACAGTGTAGTCCCCAAGCACCCACAAAGGAATGTCCGCACACTGTATTAGTTAAAACACAGTCTTTATCTAGTTAATATTCAAAGTTATGTACAATATCACAATAACTCACTTTGTACTCAGTTATCTATAATGGCAAATATACAGTTCTACGTGGTACCACAATTACTATTAGATCTCTTTAAAGTGTAACAACTGTATGGTTAAATGTCACACAAATCAGTTTGTAAAGGAAACCAACAATAGCTAAAAGAGGACGCAGTTGGTTAGAACAATTGGCAGAATACTGGCCCCGATACCTAGACACAGTTCTGTGTGGAGACCCCCCCCCCCACGTGGGCAACTTGTAGAATAAAGATATATCACAAGCCCAGTCCATATATTGTTCACAAGAGACTTTCCAATAGTTCTGCAACCCCAAAGTACCTGGTGTTGTAGCATTCCTCGTCGTGGAATCGACTGCCCTTCTTGAGTGCCTTCCCTATAAGGCAGGGGTCACAGGTCGTCGAACGTTCGACGGAGAACAGGGTGGGCTACGATGGTGAAGTGGCAGCTTCTTTCCTAGCGGTGCTCATTGACAAGGAAGCGTAAACGTCCTGCAAGGAAGAGGCGTGCGGGGCACCTCAATGTCAATAGTTGTGGACCTCAAAGAGTTTGAAGAACTGTGGCCCAGCAAGGGCGTCGAGTCGTCGGTGTCTCTGTGGTCTTTGGGTGGTGGGAAACCCACCAGCGGATACTCCTCGGCGCGTCGACGGCCTGGCCTTCTCCAGCAGGATAAGACGGGTGATGATGCAGACGAGAGCGTCCTTGGATTCGAGTTCTTAGCCAAACAGGAGCACGGCGGCTCCGGTCGGCGACAGCGGTCATCGACCGTGGCAGACAACAGTCCGGGCGCTTCTTTTGGGGATTCTGCGGCAGTCCCCGACTCCGGTCGGCAGCCTGTCGTAGGACTGTCTACCAGGAAGCTTTGGCAAAGATCAGCTGGTGCATGATGGTCCCTCGTAGCTCGGGAAGAGGGCACCTTACCAGGTCCTCTCTGCGTCAGTCCTTGGAGACACAGCAGCTTTCAGATCGATGAAGGAGAGCAACAGCAATTCTTCTCTTCCAGCAGGGCTTCAAGGTCAAGCGTCAGTTTCACTCCAGTTAGTCTTCGTAGTTTGGACTTCATCTCTGAACACTTCTGAAAACGATTCCTAGCAGTGAGAGGTTCCCAGATATACTGTTGATCTCCCATTCATTCCACTGGGTCACACTCGAGCATCCAATCACTACGAAGGGCATTCAGCAGTCATTCAGCCAATCAGGCGCACAGTGCCCGTACCCTGCTCTGTGGGCCACACACAGGTGCCCAAAAACATACACTAGGGGCACAGGGTTGTACCCCCACCCCTGGGTGCCATAAGGGTATCCCAGGGTCTGTTCACCAAAACCAAAAGGGAGAGCTACACCGCTAGGAGTCCCACATGAACTCCTGCACGGAAAACGCGACAGAACACACGATAAAAGGCAGTAAAGGACAAGGATACGGAGGCCCTGTCCCTCCGATGTATTTCCAGCATCACAGTAAGGCATTCTGAATATTGGTGCACCAAAGGGTATCATTAGTGCAGGAGTCTGGTATGGGAGCGGGTGATTCCAATTCTTTCAGAATATTGAACAGTTCCTTAGTATTGGAGTTAACTAGAACGATCGAATTGAGAAAGCTATCTTTTTTAGCCTGAGCAATGGCTAATTTGTAGTTGAAGGAGGCTGCTGTGAAGAGATCTTTATTTTGTTTAGAGGGATTTTTTTCCAGGTAGTTTCTGCTGAGTGTTTCTCTTTCCTGAGTAACTTTAATTGAGGCGTATACCATTTGTTGATGTGGGCGCAGGGTTTTGATTTCTGTAGTTTTTAGTGGGGTTATTTTGTTGATGGCATTAAGGATAGTCTCATTATATACATTTACTAGATCAGAAGGATTGTGGGATGTGTTATGGGTCGTAGTAGTGGTAGCAGGCTTTCAAGTGTGAGAATATGTTTACTTCTTTTCATGGAGGCAGGGGCTTGGGAGGGTGGTGATTGTGGTCTAGGTTTATCAATGGAGAATGTAATTAAGTGGTGGTCAGTCCACAAACATGGTGTGTTAGCCAGTACCTTGATGCTGCAATTAAGGTCTGCCAGCCAGCCGAGGGTAAGGCCTTTGTTGTGAGTTGAACAAGTGATACAGTGAGTGAACCCTAGATTGGAGATTGGAGATGCTTTAGAGTCTTTAGGGTCATTCAGCCCTAGGTTAAAGTCACCTAGAATTATGATTTGGGATTTACATTTAGTATTAGCAGATAATAGGTGCAAGATATCATCTTCAAGATGATATTGCCGGGGGTCGGTAAATCAAGTGCAAGGTAATGGTTTATGTGGCAGATGTAGATAGTTTGGCTGAGAGTAGTTCAGGAGAAGGTAAATGTTGGTTGTTAATCATTCTTAGTTCTAGTGTTGTTCTAAATGCAGTTCCACCTCCTTTAGTGGCGTTGGCCACTCTGTCTGAGCGTATAATAGAGTAGTTATCTGGTAAGGTTGGTGCTAGTGCGGGGCCAGATGTAGGGTTCAACCAGGTTTCCGTGATAGCCAAGATGTCAAGGTCATTAATGCACAAAATGTCTGGAGCATGTGCTTGGAGGGATTTGGCATTGATGAGCCCTATTTTTAGTGAATTAGTATTAATGCTAGGTAGTGGAGACTGTACTTTACAATTGTTATCCATTTTTGTAGGTTCTATAGTAGCGCAGATTTTGCTTGATGAGGTACAGTGCTTTTTTTTAGGTTTGGATCTGTAGTGTTGTGAAAGTCTAGATCCTAGTCTAAGGTTTCTCTGTGATATAGGGCATGGGTGTATTGTGGTGCGAGAGTGAGTTATGGTTCTTTGAGGAGGGCAACTCGGTGTTTGGTAACTCAAGGTCGGCCATCAGATAAGACATGGTTCAGAATTTCTATTTACTGGCCTAACTTTGATAGCAAACGCTAAATCATCCTGTATGGGTAGTAGAGGAGGGAGTGTGGGAGGAGCATATGTATTTCTGTCCAGACATGGCTTTAGGAATGGCGATGGCAGAATGTTATTTGGTACTGGCAAGTTAGTTGACATCATTAAATTGGTGGAGCGTGGGCCATATTGTGTGGGCAGGAAATCTCAAAAATGAGATTAGGTAGTTTTAGCACATTCAACATCTTGAGGAGGCCTAGCAATACCATGTAATGTGCATACATTTTGTCTAATACAACTAGTGAAAGGTTAGCTCTCGCTTACACAGAGCTTGATAAGTATTGTATGACTAGGAAGTATGTAAACTGGGCTAATATGGTATAATGAATCAGCAGCTAGGGTACAGAAATTAGCCTAAGGTACATTACAACAGGGTCTATGTCAGCTATTCTTTAATCATTATACATCGAAAGGGCTCATACAATAGGATTATGAAGCACATTAATTTAGTGCAGGCTAAGCTAATACAGTATGATAAGGCACAATTGAAGTACAGTGTACTAGCGTCAGCTGCCATGTGATGGGATTGGAATGCTGTGACGCTATACCTTGTTGATTATATAGTGGGCTCAGTACAATAGCATATTTAGGAAAAAAAGGCTAATCTGACACGGTGCAATAGCATAGCAGTACAGAAAGGTTGTTACATCACACTAGTGTCATACTTTACAGAATGCTGGTGTCGCAAAATGGAATAGGGTGTCACCGTGATTGGAACAGAGCGACAGAGTGGGCTAGCTAGATTAACTCAACATGCACGTACCGCATAGTAAAATAGATAGTATAGTACGGAATGCGATGGTGATGACGAGATTCAGTACGGCTCAGTAGAGTGTGACAATGTCATAAAATGCGTCCGAAGTGATTATGGTAACTCGGCTTCACATAGGTCTGGGCCGTGTAAGAGGACGATGGACGGAGCAAACAGAAATGCGTGGGCACAGTGTTCTCTGGGTAGGAGTTCGCGATTCTCTGTTAGATTGTTACAGTTGTCAGAGAGTGGACAGTTCTGGTTTGGAGCTATACATCAGACTTTGTATGCTAGGGTAAATATACATAGTGAGCAGTGTGCAATGTGCTCTTGAGTGATTACTTGCTTACCCGATGGTGAGAATACAAATTGGTTTCCTCTCACGGCTTCGATGCGGCTGGTGACAGGCTGAAGACAGGAGGTGGCCTTATCTGTGCGGGCCTTGCCTGGGAGGGCCGGCTCACGCCTCCATCGTGACGGCGTGATAAATATGGTTGAGATGTCCAATCACTGAGTGTGTTGGTGTTGTCAAGGTTGCTAGGCAACCGTTATACAACAGCGTTGTCAGCCATTTTGGAACAGCTACTTGTGTGTTGTAATGGCGAAAATGTACCCACGGTGCTTGCAAGTAACGGAGATGATCAACTGGGCTTTGTAGGCGGCGAGCGCTGCGGTGCTTACAGGCATCGGCAGGAGGTGGATCGGCTGATCTGGGATGAGCGCCTGCTCATCTCAATGGGGCAGTTCGCTGTGCCCAAGGTGATTCTATAGAGGGAACAGCTGGAGAAGGAGGAGGGCATGGCCAGGGACTCCAGCCCACTCCGAGCGGCAACAAAGAAAGAAAGATGTAGGGGCAGGGCCGATCGTATCCAACTCGTGCAGACCCTGACCACCGTACTGGTAAGAGGGCACCATGACCTGCAGGCGCGTGCTCACACAGTGTCGGCCTGCAGGCCTAAATGAGAGGGACTCAGTCATTCCATTATTGGAGTCTACACCCCGTTCTGTCTCACGTCCTCTGGCTGTCTTCTTCTTGCTGATAAATGTGATCCATCAGCTGTGATTATTGGCTACCAAGGCCTGAGCCTCATTACACCCATCTTCTCGGGTTGAGTATGTAGTCATTGGTTAGGCTTCTTCTTGGTCTGTGTGGACTTTTCATCTTAGGTCATCGTTTCAAAGGGTCTTCTCAGTGATGGGCCACAGGTAGCGGTCGAAAGGGTTTGCAGTGTTGGCAGCAAGTCATCTGATCAGGGGGTTCAGGTTCTGATCCAGTCCTTGGCAGAAGTTCTTACTAAGCTCCGCTAGATGTTCATCCAACATCTCGATGTCCAGTTCTCTGTGAAGGTTGGCTGTCCTTGTGAAGATTGGAGCTCCAGGCGATATCCGCAGGGCCTTGTTCTGGACTATCTGAAGACTCTTCCGGTGTCACTCATGGCAGATCATCCATGCGGGAGAGGCATACATCAGTCAGGGTAGGTATGATGATCGTCTTGTAGACGTTGATGTTTGTCCAGAGGGGCATGATCTTGGTCTTCAGGCGTGGGTACAGCGCTGCTTCTTTCCTTTTGCCTTCTGCTGAGTATTCTCGATATGGCTTCTCCAGTTGAGTTTGCTGTCCTGGGTCACACAGAGGTAGCAGCTGCTGCTCTCTCCTGTGCCTACAGTTGCTCCTTATATAAGCTTGAGACATGAGGCCCATCTTAAAAGGGCAATACACTTGGGAAGGCCACACATTGCACTGTACATCTTAAAGGGCAACACACTTGGGATGGTCACACACCGCTCTGTCCACGCTATTTCCAGAATTAAAGAAGTACTCTAAACACAAACGTATTGGCTGATCATATGTGTTTCATTGATCACTTCTAAATTTACTTTCACAACAGACCGATGCTGTGTGATTCACCTCATTTCGTTTCATTGTATTATGTTTTCAACAGCATTTTGGTTGATTGTATGTGCTACCTGAATCAATGTGTAAGACTTGGAGGCACATGGGATGATACATTGTATATCTTGTCTTGCACATTGTTGACTGATCACTATTTGTGATTTATGAATATTTAGTACATGACGCCTGATTTATAGGGTGTGGCGCCAGGTGAGACAAAATGTGTTTGTATTGTTAATACCCAATGCCCCTCCCAGTGTCTGCATGCCAATTGGGCCTTTGTGCACTCTGGCCCCAGTAAGCCTCCGCATGAATGGGCGGAGTGCAGGATTCACTTTCTGCCACGCATCTCAAGGAGCTCTGCAGAGAACCATGTGGTTGTATGATTGGTTCGTTTGGCCTTCCTGTGGGTAAGCGGGCCAATGGCTTCAACCGCTTGGCTAATGATACTGTTGTAAGTGGCTGCCAGGGTTTCGGGGTCTTTCGAGAATTGGGCCTTGAGGGAAGGCAAGTGCAGATAGGGAATGAGCCTTTCCTTGGTAAGCTGCCTGGAGCTCCTGCTTAGTGCTGGAGGAAGCGGTTTAGCTGGGATTTTGTCAATATTCAGTGTGAAGCAAATAGCATGGTGGTCCAACCATGGAATTGAAGATGTGGCAGTGATAGTCGGGGTGCAATTGTGGTGTGCGATCCAATCTAAGGTGCAACCATTGATGTGGGTGGGCACTTTCACCGCTTGGTGGAATCCTAGGGAGGTTAGGGATTTGTTGAAGGAGATGGCTTTGGAGTCTTGAGGGGTCATAGAAGCGCATGTTGAAACACCCTTACAGGATGACTTAGGACGATTCCTTTAGGTACTACAGTGTCATCTGGGTACATTAGAACTTCCAAAAGTAACATGTCAATAACAGTTCTGTACATAATATTGGAATGTGGCAGGTGCACTTCAGATTCATTGAAGCATGACAATGAACCGCTAGCAACCCAGAGGATAAACAAAGGCCGTTGTTCTTCGTCTTGTGGACACATGTCTAGCAATGTATCCGCTCATAAGGTTGTAAACTGATCTTGCACAGTGCAACCGTCTAGTTGCGGTGGTCAGTGCACATGCAGAGATTTGTAGTTTGGGCGACACCTATATTAGTAGTAGTGCATCATTTGTAGATCGCCTTTCACCATTAGTATGGTCACAACGCACTGTAGGTTGAATGCCCTCGGTGGACTGGAGTGCAGTTATGGGAAGAAATACAAGGTGGTGCTAGTATGCGTATGTGAATATTGGCCAGTGCTTAACACGTGAGGGATGGCCAAGTCCCTGCTAGCCACCCATGTCGAGCTGGCATGTGGATGGGTGGTGATAAGTGGTCTAGAGGGAGTAAGCGAGAGCGGGATAGAAGTTGTGTGCATCTACGTATCCCATTTTTGTTGTGAATGGCAGCTGTATTCTTATGGCAGATGTGTTTTCAAGTGGTGTATGATGGCAGATGCGTGCAGGTCTGTGGCCATGCCTTCGGCTAGTTTCCCTATGCATGGCGAGTAAGAGGTTAAATGCATGGTGTACATTCTAAGCAGTGACCCAGAATTAATATGGAGATTAAACTCTAAATCAACTTGCTTTAATGTAGGGCTAAATTCTACATGCTCCTAGTATCAGGGGGGGGCGTGGCCAGCGCGCATGTAATGAAGGCGGCTTTCCAAGGAGCTCCTGCCCATGATCCTGCAGCACAAGTAATAAAGGCGAAAATATCGAAGCTCCAGGGCTGAAATTTGACCGAGCCACAATAGAACCTTTCAAGCGTACCTGACCGAAATACCGGAGAAAATCGGTGCAGGCAAAGCTGATAACGAAACACCCTGAGATTTCGCCCCTGCGACATCCAAGATGGCGGCCTGCAACGGAGAGACCCACTAGGCGAGGTGGGACAGAAACGAGACTCGCAGGCCTCCACTGAACGCCATAACAACCTGCCTCCGTTCGACCGGAAACACCACCATCGGGCTCCCACAGCTCAGGAGGAGCAGAAACGCTTGAAGCGGACCGGGGGGGCAGCGGACGGCGAGTCCCGGGGGCCCCGGATGAGGAAGCCGGGCCGTTCGTCGGGAGCGCTCCCGAGGGTGACCTGCCATTACGAGACCGGGAGTCCCGGCTGGGGAGCCGCGGGCCGGGTGGAGCAGAAATCAAACAAAGCCACGGGGGAACCGACTCGCCCGGCGCCTGAAACGAAGCGCCCTGAGATTCCCCCCTTACGACACCTAAGATGATGGTCGCACTGAGCGGCCTGTGGCGGAGCGGATCGCGGAGGCTAACAGAGATTGCAGGCCCCCACGGACAGCTTGACCCAGCAACGGAAGCGGACAATACCCCCATCAGGCTCCCACTACTCCACCCTGCGGTGGGTAAAAGGGGAAAGATCCCTGCGGCGGCCTGTGGGTGGCGGAAAGCAGCTGGACCCGCCGGCTCTCATGGGGAGTGTGCACCCTGAAGCAACTCACCTCAGTGTGACCGTGGACCCCGGCTGGAGCTTTGCGGGCCCCCATCCTAGCCCGCTTGCGGAGGAAGCCCCCCAACACGAGAGACAAGCCAAGAAACAAGCACGGGTAGATCCAAACGAGGGAGCAGACAGGAACCCACGCGGCGTTCCGAACGGCCACCACGAGGCACGAGCAAACGAATCCTGACGACACCTGTGGACCCATCCAACCCAAAATGAAGTAAGTGGCTGCCCCATCTAAGTTCTCACTACCCCACACTGTCACCAGTTATATGGGGGCAACTATCCTCCCTGCGCAGGCTGTGGACAGCGAACTAGGTATTGTGCTAAGGGTAGTGCCTCACACCAGCCTCCGCTTAACTACCGCATGAGTCAGATCAGTGCACGACTCAACCTCACACTTGCAGAGTCCCCCAGAGGTGGGCTCCCCACATCAAACTAAGGCCACAGACTGGAACTGCCAAAGCTAACATCATACCACGCGAGAACCCGGACACCCCGTATGGTATGATGTCTCCCCCCAAAAGCAGGTCCAGAACCGTAACGATGGACTTGTTCACTACAGCTCGACCGAAGACACATACGCCACAAGAAGGGGACACCATGACCGAGCCGCCGACCCCGCCAGAGGACCCCCGTGACTCCCAGATCCTTCAGGCGATTGCAGCACTGAAAACAACTGTTGAAGACATGAGAGGAGAGAGAAATAAAATCGGAACTACAACTAATAAGGCAAGACGCCCGTAACTTGGCCGAGAGAGTCACTGCCACAGAAGCCACTCTACAGGAAACCACAGAGACCACACAGGAGCTAATAGCGAAAGTTAAAGAGCTGGAAACAACAGTGACTCGGTTGGAAGCACGCTCCGAAGATGCAGAAGGCCGGGCCCGACGAAATAACGTCCGGATTCTGGGAGTTCCGGAAGACATGGAGGGCTCAAACCCCACAGAGTTCATAGAAACACTGCTGATGCAGGAAATTGGAGCGGGCAATCTCACCCAGGGGTTCTCTGTGGAGCGGGCCCACAGGTCTCTTCAGAAGCGACCACCTCCCGGGTCTTACCCAAGACCAATGATTGCGAAAATATTGAACTTCAGAGACCGAGAGACTATACTGAGGTTCTCGAGGGAGGGAGGAGAGATCAAAAGAAGCAACGCATCAATAGTGATATATCCTGACTATACCCCTGCGGTACAACGGGCAAGGACGCCTACATTCCCATAAAGGCCAGACTACGAAAATTGAACCTTAAATATATGCTGCTATACCCGGCAAGACTTAAAATACTATACAAGGGAAAGGCCATTTTCCTAGAGACCCCGGCCGCAGCAAATCTATGGCTTGAACACAATAACCTTGCAGAAGACACTGAGGAATTGATGAAACACAACAAAGGATGAAACCACACAAAGGCCCCACATGCACCTAAATATCGAGATCAAATCTACTGCCGCATCAAGGAAATATCACAACTGGGCAGGAAACTGGAAGCCCAATCACAAGGCCGCTGATGACCCCCCCCCCCCCCCCCACCGGAAGAGTGTAGGCAAAAACCTACACACTACCTGAGCCGAAAGACCTGGACAGGACTGGAAGGCCCAGGAGCCCCCGAGCGTTGTCAGTTCGAAAAGACTGCTGGGGGCAGTTCTTTGTTGTTTTTCCTAGTTAATTCATTCCACGCAATGACAGTTAAAACAGTTAGTAAGTCTCCATACAGTAAAATGCAACCAGTGATCTGGCGGGCTGGAATGGCGGTCGAAGAGGGCTGGAATCCACGAGCTGGCGAGGACCCTGGGGCCCTAGACGAGGCTATAAGCACTTCGGGGGAAAGCGAGCGTCTCCTGAACACTCCAGCGGTACCAAGATGGCGGAGCATATTAAGATATTAACTTGGAATGTGAGGGGCCTGGGCACTTATCTTTGTAGAAATAGGATAAAATCCTACTTACGCAGGAAAAAAGTGGACATTGCCCTACTACAGGAAACACACTGTACCACAGAAACCAATGCAAAACTGAAGGAACACTGGGGAGGACAAGGTTTCGGAGCACCCTACTCCAAATACGCCAGAGGGGTTTACACCTGGATCAACCCCCAAGTGCCATTCCACTTGACTAATATGGAAAAAGACCCAGAGGGCAGATACCTAATAATATGGGGCACTCTCGAGCAAAGGGAGATCTGCATAGTGAACTCATATTTCCCCAACAATAACATCCCTGCCCACTTGAAAACACTAAGTGCCAAGATGGTGCAATTTAGAGAGGGCTTTTTCCTGTGGGGTGGAGATTTCAATTGTGTCCATGATTCTGTGCTGGACAGGTCCTGGCCTCCAGTGAAAGGTCCCTCCACAGCCACCATGTCCCTAGCCACCCTGGTCAAGGAACTAGACCTGACAGATGCATGGCGAGTGTTACATCCAGACGAGAGAGCCTATTCATACTACTCCTCCCCCCACAAACTCCACACTAGGCTGGACTACCTCTTCATAAGCAAGGAGCACCTGCCACAAGTAGGGGGCATGCAATATTTAGGGAGGTCTATCTCTGACCACTCCCCACTCCTGATGGACTGGCAGCACAACAGTCCCAGACCACCCATCCCCATGTGGAGAATGCCTACTAATGCCCTGAAGGACTCAGCCTTTAGGGAGGAATTGCAAGAATCCATGGAGAATTACATAGCAGAAAACTCAGGTAGCGTAAAACACATCAGCGTGGTTTGGGAGGCCTTAAAAGTAGTCACCCGAGGGGAAGTTATTGCGAAAGCGGGAGGCATCAGAAAGACACTAAGAGCTGAACTTGAACAGAGAGAAGGCGAGATCCAGAAACTAGAGGCCACCCCAATAGAAACCCCCGGGAGGGAAGACGACCTTAGAACCCTTAGAGATGCCTGCTCCGGCGCGTGGAACAGACTAGCCAAATTTTATTTCAGTGCCAGGACCGACAGAACACACGCAGAAGCAGACAAACCAGGCCGGTTATTGGCCTGGCTGTGTAAACAAGAACACCCCAGACAGATGACCACAATATTGAGGGACGAACATGACACAGAGCACAGAACCCAGCAGAGTATCAACGACACTTTTAAACTTTACTACGCAGATCTATACTCGCATGCGGACAAGATCCCACCGGAACAAATAGCGGATACACTGGAGGAAATAGGCCTACCTAAGCTATCACTAGCACAATCCGACACCTTGAACTCCGACATCACACCAGAAGACATAACAGATGCCTTTCAGTCCCTAGCCACATGTAAAACCCCGGGAAGTGATGGGCTCCCCCCTGAGTTCTATAAAACATTCGAACCCTCCCTAACGCCACTATTACACCAAATCTTTTCAGAGGCATACGAAAGAGGCGTCCTTCCAGACAGTATGAGAGAGACCCTAGTGATCCCAATGCTCAAGCCCGATAGGCCTCCCGTCAAATGCGACTCTTATCGTCCGCTCGCCATGCTTAACTACGACGTTAAAATATTAACGACGATCCTGGCAAAGCGACTATCCAAAGTGACAGGAGAAATAGTACATACAGACCAAAACGGCCTCATACCCGGCCGTAACACATCCCTAAATTTGCGTAGGCTCCAACATATCATAGCACAGACTGACACATGCGACGAACAACTAGCACTACTATCCTTAGACGCCATTAAGGCTTTCGACTCGGTATACTGGGAGTGGCTAATAGCAGTCCTGGAGGGATTCGGAATTGGCCAGGGATTCATCAGATGGGTCAAGATCCTGTACCACAAACCTAAGGCCAGGCTGAAATCTGGGAAATACGTGTCTGAAACATGGGACATTCAGAGGGGTACTAGGCAGGGCTGCCCACTCTCCCCCATGCTCTATGTCTTAGGATTGGAACCTATAGCAATATATTTCAGACAGCAGTTTTTCGATGCAGGGATCAGGTTGGCGGGAATCGACCATATCATCTCACTATACGCTGACAATGTCCTAATATATGTCAACAATCCCCACCTAAATGTGCCGACAATACTAGAAGTCCTCGACAATTTTGCCAAATACTCTGGCATCAAGTTTAGCCAAACTAAATCCTGCTTGTTCCCTCTGGCAGGACTAAAAAACAGAAGCAGCGAAGATCTCCCCAAAGTGGGCGTCAAATGGCAAACAACCTCCTTCCGCTACCTAGGGATCCAAATAATGCACACTCCAGAGTTAATGCACATACACAATACCAAGGCTACAGTACCCGCACTACGCAAATCTATAAGATTCTGGGCGAAGCTTCCATTATCCATGCTAGGGAGGGCCTCGATAGCCAAGATGATCATTCTCCCCAGATTCCTGTATGGATTCCAAAATGTCCACTTCTATATCACAAAACCCTTTTTCCAACTTCTTGACACAATAATCAAGGGATTTCTATGGGGGAAGGGCAGACACCGGGTAGCCCTATCCACGCTAGTCCTACCATACGACCAAGGTGGCATCCAACTACCAAATCTAGAAAAATACTATCTGGCAGCCCAACTGAGCCATGTGTCCAAATGGCTAGCGGATGAAGCCACATCCGAGACCCCCCTGCTACAGGCCATGATTGCCCCGATCCAGCTGAAAGAATGGCTTTGGGCCCCACAGAAACTGATACAAAGACCACCATTACTGGCGACCCTAGGCAAGATGATATGGCACAGAACCATGACGGTCTTGCGCCTGAAACATCCATACTCCCGAGAAGTGCCAATCATCTCAGGGCTCGACAAAACAGATACAAACCTATACAACATCAGGCTATGGGAAAAGAAAGGGATATATACTTGGGGTGACCTATACACCGACGGTACATTCAGAGAATTCCCCGAGCTGCAGGCGGTAGAAGATATCCAGGCTGGTCAATTCCTGTGGTATCAAAAGATCCGCAACATAGCCCGCACGAGATGGTCCACCTGGCCAGAGGAACCCGAAGAGGACCCCTTCTTGACACTGATGTACAACTTAAATGAAGGGGGAAAAGCGATATCTCAAATATATAGTCTTCTAAGGGACATCCCCAACCCTCGCAGTGCTGCACTAAAGACCCGCTGGGAAACGGACATGGGACACGAAATGACAGAAAGTGAATGGCAGAGCACTGTCCTTCCCAAAAGAGGTCTCCAGGAACCAAAGATTTCGATCAATACAAATCAATGTATTATACCGCACCTACTTGACCCCGAGTAAGATAGCGAAGTTCAACAGAACCACTGAGGCACAATGCACCTGGTGCGGGACAGATGGGGCAGACTTGATTCACATGTTATGGAACTGCACCAAGGCACAGAACCTCTGGTCGAAAGTACAGCAAACCTGCGAAGAAGCAGAAGTCACAAGATACAAATGGACTCCAGCTGAGTGCCTCCTAGGCAGCTACCCTAGGCTAGCCAAACTTAAACATGCTGTAAAACTAATGGACTTGCTGTGCATAACGGCCAAAAGAACTATCGCCATGGCCTGGAAAAAGCCCACAGGACCAAGCCATAAAATATGGCGCAAAGAACTGGAAAGATGGGCGAGCGCCGAAACCAGAGCCTGGGAGGACAGTGTAACCAGATCCACTGAAGACTCAAGCATGGCATTAGAGGCATGGAAAGACACCTTAACTAAACTGTTCCGATCCTCTGATAGACCCCCCCTGAACGTTGCAAATATCTATCCCACTGACAAATGAGAAGGCACAGATCACCAAGCACCATACCCCCCAAACTCTGAACTACTCCAGAAAGAACTCCTCCCGCTCACCTGTGGAAATTACACTCACCCTCCCTGACAATACCAACCACCATTCGCCCATTGTAAGGAGACCGTTAATGTTAAGTTTGTTGTATGAATGTTGTTAATTTGTTTCATAACAAGGCATTACTGCAATAAGTATGTCAGGTATCCTGAATAAAGGCCCTGACCAGTAATAATGTAAAATGCTTTTAACCATAAATGCCAATAAACAAATTTTAAAATATAAAAAATGCTCCTAGTATCAGTGTAAAGGTTACCATTAACCTTCTTCTAAGTGCAATGCATTTTCTACCTTCAAAAACCATCTAAGTGCAACACATTACCCTCGAGAGTGTAGGACGGTTTGACATCTACCAGTGCATAGAGGAACACTCACGTTGTCAGGAACAGGCGGTAGTAATGAGAGTAAGAGTGGCAGGGCTTTACCGGAGCACAGTAATGGCTGTGCTCCCCGCCTGTACCACCTTACCTGAGTTGTTGCAATAGGTTGTTCCGTCAGGCATCCATGTGCGAACAGGGGCAAACTGGGAATAGGGAGTTGCCCTAGGGAGTTGCCCTTAGCCGGCTTCCTGGGCAAGGCTGCCCTGTCAAATCCTCTGAAGAGAGGAGTTACGGTCACGTGCTATCTGCACAGACAAATCACAAACCATAATAGCAGGCAGTTGGAGGAGGGGGGAAGCAGGTTGCAGCATGCCACAAGAAACCATTACAAAGAAATCCATCCCCCGAAAACCATGGGGGAATCAACCTTACCCAAGTGAGATTGTGCGCCCACACGGTCCCAAGAGAAAATGAGTAAACAAAGCACACTGCCAACAGAAAAGGTGTAGCATGACCAAACCCATTTCTGGTCATGTGCTATCTGCACGGACCAATCACAAACCATAAGCGCAGGCAGTGGGAGGAGGGGGAGGCAGGTTGCAGCGTGCTTCGAGAAAACATTACAAAGAAATCCATGCCCCGAAAACCACAGGTGGAAACAACCTTATCCAAGTGAGATTAAGGTGTCCACACAGTCCCAGGAGAAAAAAGGAAGGCAGGGGAGAGCAGAGAGGCAAGACTACAAAAACAAAACACAGCGACACCGGACTGCTTCAGCCTTGAGGACTTTCATGAAGGCTTGCAGCAGGTGGATTTCACCATTTGCATGTAGACTGCGAAGTTTATTTGCTTTACTTCAAGAGATCTAAAATAGCTCACCATGAGGGGACCTTCCTGGGTTTCACTATCGTGGATGAGGGCAGAGGCCTGTCACTTGATTTTCTTGAGAAGTGTGCCATAATACGCCCGCCTAACAAACACTTGCAGGCCATTCTAGGTCTTTTAAACTCTGGCAGTTCATAGGTGTCCAATTTCGCTGAGCTAGTGAAACCATTGAATGCTTTCATAAAACCAAATTTCAAAGCAGCTCACTGGTTGCCAGAGCACACCCACATTTTACAGCATGTGTACTCATTGATGACACAAACTGTTTTTTTATAAGATAGAAAGTCTGACAAGGATTTGGATATAAATTTGATGGTGGGTGACAATACATTCACATATACAGTTTGTAATTTAGTGGAAACTAAACCAATTGATTTGATGTCAGTTATAATGCACCTGTACACAAGTGTTTCTAGGCGCGACAAGACAAGGTAGGCAAGGCAGGAAGGACAAGATCATACAAGTGCGACAAAACGAGTGCAGGGGGATGGGAGAAGTGCCAGGGAGAGGGAAGGGGAAAGTGCAATCAGGGCAGCATTGTTCTGAGTAATTGCAGCCAAGGCAGTGCGGCTCTGGGTAAGTGCAAGGAGGCAGGGGACTGTAGAGGTTACGGTTATAGCCCTAGTGTGCAGTAGGCCTACAGGCAGTGCAGGGGGGACTGATCATGGAGTAGCCGGGTACCCAGTATGATTTTGAGGGTAGCCACACAACCATTTGGCATTGAGACAGGTAGGTCAGCAGGGTAGGGAGAGGGAGAGATCCCTCTGTTTGATTATATATGTCTATATTTACAGTATTACATACTGGTTTTTCCCATTTTTTCCTTTCTATATGTATTTTGTCATCATGAAAGGGTTGGTGTCAAGACACCAGTTAGAGTGTAAGTGATTAGCACAGTTTTTGATTTTTACATATATAGGCCCTTGCGAGCCTTTTTTACTCTGGGCATAAAATGCTCCAAAAATAAAATTAATTTTCAATGAATATTGCGTGTGGTATAAGTAATCTTAAAATTGCACGAGATTAGCTTGGATTTAACCCTGTGTTTCTCAGGGACTTAATGTAGGGGTAGTCGACCTATTGTCCTTTGCTTTTGCTCAATAGCCTCCCATTGATAGTGTCGACCCCCCGAGAACAAAAAACAGGGAGTACGCATTTTTGAATTACTGGCATTAAGGCAATGACTGTTGGAGGCGCACCAATCCTGCATCGCTGATGGACAGTCCAGAATGAGCAAGAGAGGAGACGAGACTGAGGGGAGCCTGAAAGCGAGCGGATTGTCATCCACATAACACTGAAAATTAGAGGAGAAGGTAGAGATCAGGTGGGCCAAGTAGACATTGAAAAGCCAGGATGAGAGGATAGGGCCCTGGGGAACACCACATGTGGGGAGTGAGGTGGTGGAGAGGAAAGGCCCACGTTGGACCTGGGAGGGTCGAGCAAGGAGGAAGAGGTCAACCACTCCAGGGCCTGATCCATGAGGCCCAGGTTCATGCAGAGTCGATTGATCAGGATGGCGTGATTGACCATGTAGAAAGAAGAGGAAAGGCCGATGAGGACAGAGGGAAGGCTGGAGTCAAGATTAGAGAGCAGATCAACATCGGGGTTTAGGAGAGTAGTTTCCGTGCCTCTGGCTGCTCTTAGGCCAGACTGATGGTCATGGAGACAAGCAACAGATTCATTGAGGAGTGTAAGCTGGGAGATGGCCAGTCTCTCCAGAAGTTTAGGGTTGATAGAGATCAGGCGATAGTTTGCTGGATAGGTAGGATCAGCAGAAGGCTTTTTAAGGAGGGGGTGCACAAGGGAGTGCTTGAGGAGCGCGACAAAAGATCCAGTGGTGAAAGTGATTGCAGGAATCGGCCAAGGCTGGAGCAAGAGTGTTAATGTGGTCCTTGATGGTTCTGGAGGAGCAGGGGAGCACCTGTTTGGATGACACTTTTATAGATCGGACCAAGAAACCTCGATGGGTGTTGTCAGAGAGAAAGAGAAGAGGGAGAAGCAGCCAGAGAGGGGTAAAGGGACGCAGAGGGGGGGAGGAAGATTGCATATAAATCATATGTATATTCCACTCCTGAATTCAGATTTACACCGGAAGAGAACATACTTAAAGCAGTCCAGGTCATTATTCAGAAGGAGCACACCTTGGCTGCGAATAGAATGATGCGCATAAACACACCTTTTATATCAACTGGTATGGCTAAAGCAACAGATGGGTGCAGTGGGTAGCGACCCAGCATGCCCCAGATGCAAAATATAATTTTAAAGCAGAGTTGAAAAGAATGAGTGATCTGACATGGACCATGGCAGCCGAGCTTGACACCATGTTACTTGAAATTCCGTTATTTAGCTTTCATCAAATAATCAATCTACTGAGATTGATCAACATTTCCAGCTGTTCGAACTCGTTCAAAATATGCAACTGCATGTGCAGCCATCACAGGGCATTTCACACATATCAAACATACATTCCGACATTGCGATAAAACGACTAGGAGACACTTCAGCTCAGACGGCTGAATAAGATGGGTTGTTGCTGGCTCTATGCCAAGCACTCACAGAAGCCCACATTAATAGTCTCAAGATTAAGATTACATTGT
The DNA here is from genome assembly GCF_040938575.1 of Ambystoma mexicanum. NCBI lineage: Eukaryota > Metazoa > Chordata > Amphibia > Caudata > Ambystomatidae > Ambystoma > Ambystoma mexicanum. The sequence goes on along the minus strand of NC_090925.1, from coordinate 266,891,597 downwards.
TGGGGTTTACTACACTGACTTACATTGGTGGATTCTGAAGGATTTCAGCAACAACAGGCATAACACTCTCTTCCAGACATCTCTGGAAGCACGCTTGGGACCTTAAACAGACTCACCCTTTTATTCTGGGTGATGCAACCAAGGGCAGATACACATGGATAGGTTTATAGCATGGGCAGACAAATATGCCAAGGAGAACACCATGAAAAAAACAGGAGCAGCCATATCCCGCTCAGCTAGTGCAATTGATGAGGCAATTAAATTAGCGAGTTTGGGTATCCTAACCAGGCCAAAAGGGTTTCCATGCTATTATGTCTATGGCTGAGAATAACAAAGCAGTAGTCATAATTGCTATGAAAAAGGGAGATCCCATTCAATGATTAATCCCCAATGAAGGAGACTGAGAAAAGCTAATAGCTATCATTCATGCTGGACTTGCATCTACCCATTTTAGGGTACTGCAACCAACCACTGCTTCTTGATACGTACTGATAACTACGTTTGAGGCAACAGCTGAAAGTATGCATAGTTTTCTGCAGCGATGGACTCTCGACTGCCACCCCACCGGTACCTATCTTATGGAGTGACCATCATATGACCCAGTTCACCGTCAAAATCCAGAGAAGCATGATGCCCACAAACATAAAAATCCTGGTGACAAATAAAAGAACCTGGAAAAGGCTTGACCTGGAAACCCTAACGGATATATTGGAATCTTCCAAACCCGACACCTCCAAGCTATCTAGTATGACACCAGAGACAATGGAAGAGAAGCTGTACACCTGGATCATAGACTGGCTACATCAATTATCACCCCTAAAACTCTTCAACCCCACTCCAAAGAAAATCGCGAGATTGTTCACAGAAAAACTGATGGAACTTACAAAAAACAAAAGTTAACCAGGAAACCCATGGCAAAAATGTTACAACCAATTGGAAAAAAACAACTACTAACGAGAAATACGGATATACAAATCGGCATACTACATCGCAATAATCCAATCTGCAACAAACCCACAAAAAGAAATGTTCAAAATCATCAAGAAAATAAAAAACTTCTTGTAACAATTGCATCATACTATCGCAAATCCTATGTGACAATGTGACGACCCATCTAAAAGATAAAAATAGAAGCAATTCAAAGGACCATCAATGTAGGCTGAAGTACCACAAACACCCTCCCAGAAACTAGCACTCCATCAACCACCACTTCACTATCAATTTGAACCCATAAGTGAGGAAAGTTTCAACAAACTAATATAAGACACCAACACTGCCGGATCTCCCAGTGACCCTTGCCCACCGGGTTTCTAAAAAAAAAAACATAACTACAAAACACCAGCCTTATACCTCTGACTACTAATGAATGCATCCCCAAACCCAGGAATAGTACTGAAATGGTTCAAATCAGCGTACATCAAACCCCTCCTAAAAGATGAGACTGGAAATACAGAAGACCCTATTAACTACAGACCTATGTCAAATCTACCATACTACTCCGTCATGTAGAAAGCAACAGAGTACTTGACTAATTTCAAGTTGGCTTCAGACCCATGAGAGGAAATGAATCCACACTCCCCTCTATATGGGACGGCCTACAAATAAACACGAACAACAGCACCCAATTGGCTCTCGTACTACTGGACATATCGGTTGCCTTGGACGCAATCAGGCACACAATGCTAACTAAGAGACCGGTGAAATGCAGCATTAAAAGCTCACTACAATAGCTGAAATCTTTCCTTGCCAACTAAACCGTAAAAATACTCCTACCTCCATTTACATCAAACACTAAAAGTATCTGCAGTGTACTACATGGATCGTGCCTCTCCTGGCTTCTCCAACCGTGACCTAACCCCCCGCCCCCTCCAGTCCCCAATGAAACTCATTCAAACACATGGACTAATAGCCTACAACTATGCAGATGACACCCAACTCGTCTTCAAGATAATGTCCGACAAAGACCCTGACAACACTTTCAACAAATGCTTCACCGACATAAACACCTGGATGACGAACAACAACCTCAAGCTAAATCCAAGTAAAACAGACGGATCTACCTCTGGAAGATAATACAACACATGCATACCTCACCTGGGCCACCAAGCACGGGAACCCAACCAGAGATGTGGACCGTGATAACAAAATTTGGGAATACTCATGGACAACACCCTCTCTTTGGAACCACAAGTAGCCAAAAGAATGTCTACTTCCTGCGAATAATAAGAGCGATCCTGACTTACCTCAATTTCTCCACACAAAACCCTTGCGATCATCTCCTTGGTATTATCAAGAATAGACTACACAAACAGTCTCCATCTTGGAATGCCAGAACGCCTCACAAAAAACTACAATGCATCCAAAATACTGCAACAAGACTGCTCCTGAGAATAAATACAAGAGACCACATAACTCCGTCCACATAACACCATCCCTGAGAAATCTACACTGGCTGCCAGAAAAGAAACACATTAACTTCAAAGCCTCTGCATTGCCCACAAATCACTACATGGACAAAGAGCCAAATTCCTCCAAATAGAAACAAGAAACTACGAGAAAAGGAAGTTCAGAGAAACCGCCTTCTACTATCTGATAGCCAAACTATGGAACTCGATACTGAAGGAACGAAGGACTACAGAAAACCGGTCGGAAAACTATGAAAAAATATGGTAATTTAACTCCCTGAGATAAACGTAGATGTGCGCACTACAATCCATACACCGAACCTATTCCATTAGAGTACAGAAAGGGAGGAATGGCATATGAAGGGACACACCGCTTTTAGCTATTGTTTGGTTATTTGTCCACCCATTGCTTGCCCATGGCCATGCTAATCCCTATGGCCATTACCAACCAGTTCCTGCCCCTACTCCGCCCAAAACACCCCCTCATGGGAACTCTTTGAGCTCGCTTTAATCAAGCTTTCTCATCGAACTTTACACTCAAAAGTGCCTGCCAGTGTTTTTTCAAAGCAGGTTTAATTGGAGTTTTAAACCCCCTACTGGTGTAATAAAATATCTTACGAGGTCTGCCTCCAGCCACTCTATTGATAAGCACTCTGCATGTCCTTCGTTGAAGTCTTGTTAAAAACAAGCACTGGCAAAGCCAATAGTTTTGGCTTGTGTATAAGTTTGAAGGCATTTGCCAGGCACTGCTATCAGATGCCCAGGTACTCACACAATTTTGCACATGCTACCATCAATGGCCAGTTAATACCCCTATGGCTGTGCCTTTCCCATGCCTACACAAAAGCCCAAACCGTTGGCACTAGCAATGCAAGTTTTCCGTTGTCAATGATGGACAATGCATAGGGACGTCTGGACTCTTGTATGATTCCAGAGCCAAGTAGCTCACCCAAAGTCTGACATACGTTTTTGACATCTCCAGGTGATCGGCACCAGAACCACTCTGGGAATGGGGTATCATCAGTGACTTCAGTGACTTGTGTGGTGTTCAGCTCTATTGACTTTTCTAATGCCTTACTGAAAGGTCATGAACACATCCGCTTTCTGCGCCAGCTTGGCTCGCAATAAGTCTGTCAGATAAAAGAGAAACCCCAGGTTCTCCTTCTGTGAGTTAAATGCAATGATCTGTCACTAAGTGACACATGATTGCGCCACTGTGGCATTGTGTTGAAACGGGGGGATGCTGATTCCTCAAGCCAGAAGGATCTTGTAGTCTGTGACAATGGTTACTAGAACCTTGATGTGCTTCAGACTGTGGTTCGTTTCAGCTGCCAGGGTTCTTTGGACAAGCAGATAACCAGCATGGAATCACCATTGGCGCTTTCCATCACTACTGGTGGCTTTGTGCTAGTCGCTAGTCCGACTCATTGTGGAACCATTTAAGTGGTTCTGGCAAGAATATTTGTCCAAAACTTAGTTGTGGTCACATCTTCGACTGCCCCAGCAGGCTGATTTTTGCCTTCAAAAATAAGGTTTCATATACATGGTCATGTTTCTGACATATTGTGACCCCACCATCCTCGAGCAGAGTTGTGCCATAGTTCCAGACATGGATTATTAGGTGCCCATTAGAACAGGGATGCTAGGGCTATGTGCTTTGCAGTGTAAATGAGAGCAAGAGCAATGTAGTCAGTTTGCAGTCTGGCTACTTTTAATGTCGGTCTGATCTTGAACTGGCCTGTGTACTGGCATGTAGCATTGCCCATGCTGAGGTGGTGTAACCCCACTAGAAGGCAAGTGCATTAGCTGAGTCTGCTAGTAAGGATCATAGATGGTGGTGACCTACTGACCCAATTGCAAAGGGTGCCTAAAGTCCAACAGTTTTGCACTCGTTGGTTGACGTACCCTGTCTGAAACATCTGTTCGGCATGTACGGGGACTGTTGTGGTATTACGATTTCAATAACATCAAGATCCCACATCTGGGCATCAGTAGTATATCTCCTGCTGAGGGAGTGGCCAGTGATTGCTTCCTTGTGATGTGCTGGGTTTTGGCAATGTGGTTATTGGCTGCTGCATTTTGGGTTATGGTGTTAATGCTAGCCAAGTGCGTTTGATGTTCTGTTCATGGACAACACCCTCTCTTTGGAACCACAAGTAGCCAAAAGAATGTCTACTTCCTGCGAATAATAAGAGCGATCCTGACTTACCTCAATTTCCCCACACAAAACCCTTGCGATCATCTCCTTGGTATTATCAAGAATAGACTACACAAACAGTCTCCATCTTGGAATGCCAGAACGCCTCACAAAAAACTACAATGCATCCAAAATACTGCAACAAGACTGCTCCTGAGAATAAATACAAGAGACCACATAACTCCGTCCACATAACACCATCCCTGAGAAATCTACACTGGCTGCCAGAAAAGAAACACATTAACTTCAAAGCCTCTGCATTGCCCACAAATCACTACATGGACAAAGAGCCAAATTCCTCCAAATAGAAACAAGAAACTACGAGAAAAGGAAGTTCAGAGAAACCGCCTTCTACTATCTGATAGCCAAACTATGGAACTCGATACTGAAGGAACGAAGGACTACAGAAAACCGGTCGGAAAACTATGAAAAAATATGGTAATTTAACTCCCTGAGATAAACGTAGATGTGCGCACTACAATCCATACACCGAACCTATTCCATTAGAGTACAGAAAGGGAGGAATGGCATATGAAGGGACACACCGCTTTTAGCTATTGTTTGGTTATTTGTCCACCCATTGCTTGCCCATGGCCATGCTAATCCCTATGGCCATTACCAACCAGTTCCTGCCCCTACTCCGCCCAAAACACCCCCTCATGGGAACTCTTTGAGCTCGCTTTAATCAAGCTTTCTCATCGAACTTTACACTCAAAAGTGCCTGCCAGTGTTTTTTCAAAGCAGGTTTAATTGGAGTTTTAAACCCCCTACTGGTGTAATAAAATATCTTACGAGGTCTGCCTCCAGCCACTCTATTGATAAGCACTCTGCATGTCCTTCGTTGAAGTCTTGTTAAAAACAAGCACTGGCAAAGCCAATAGTTTTGGCTTGTGTATAAGTTTGAAGGCATTTGCCAGGCACTGCTATCAGATGCCCAGGTACTCACACAATTTTGCACATGCTACCATCAATGGCCAGTTAATACCCCTATGGCTGTGCCTTTCCCATGCCTACACAAAAGCCCAAACCGTTGGCACTAGCAATGCAAGTTTTCCGTTGTCAATGATGGACAATGCATAGGGACGTCTGGACTCTTGTATGATTCCAGAGCCAAGTAGCTCACCCAAAGTCTGACATACGTTTTTGACATCTCCAGGTGATCGGCACCAGAACCACTCTGGGAATGGGGTATCATCAGTGACTTCAGTGACTTGTGTGGTGTTCAGCTCTATTGACTTTTCTAATGCCTTACTGAAAGGTCATGAACACATCCGCTTTCTGCGCCAGCTTGGCTCGCAATAAGTCTGTCAGATAAAAGAGAAACCCCAGGTTCTCCTTCTGTGAGTTAAATGCAATGATCTGTCACTAAGTGACACATGATTGCGCCACTGTGGCATTGTGTTGAAACGGGGGGATGCTGATTCCTCAAGCCAGAAGGATCTTGTAGTCTGTGACAATGGTTACTAGAACCTTGATGTGCTTCAGACTGTGGTTCGTTTCAGCTGCCAGGGTTCTTTGGACAAGCAGATAACCAGCATGGAATCACCATTGGCGCTTTCCATCACTACTGGTGGCTTTGTGCTAGTCGCTAGTCCGACTCATTGTGGAACCATTTAAGTGGTTCTGGCAAGAATATTTGTCCAAAACTTAGTTGTGGTCACATCTTCGACTGCCCCAGCAGGCTGATTTTTGCCTTCAAAAATAAGGTTTCATATACATGGTCATGTTTCTGACATATTGTGACCCCACCATCCTCGAGCAGAGTTGTGCCATAGTTCCAGACATGGATTATTAGGTGCCCATTAGAACAGGGATGCTAGGGCTATGTGCTTTGCAGTGTAAATGAGAGCAAGAGCAATGTAGTCAGTTTGCAGTCTGGCTACTTTTAATGTCGGTCTGATCTTGAACTGGCCTGTGTACTGGCATGTAGCATTGCCCATGCTGAGGTGGTGTAACCCCACTAGAAGGCAAGTGCATTAGCTGAGTCTGCTAGTAAGGATCATAGATGGTGGTGACCTACTGACCCAATTGCAAAGGGTGCCTAAAGTCCAACAGTTTTGCACTCGTTGGTTGACGTACCCTGTCTGAAACATCTGTTCGGCATGTACGGGGACTGTTGTGGTATTACGATTTCAATAACATCAAGATCCCACATCTGGGCATCAGTAGTATATCTCCTGCTGAGGGAGTGGCCAGTGATTGCTTCCTTGTGATGTGCTGGGTTTTGGCAATGTGGTTATTGGCTGCTGCATTTTGGGTTATGGTGTTAATGCTAGCCAAGTGCGTTTGATGTTCTGTTCATGGACAACACCCTCTCTTTGGAACCACAAGTAGCCAAAAGAATGTCTACTTCCTGCGAATAATAAGAGCGATCCTGACTTACCTCAATTTCCCCACACAAAACCCTTGCGATCATCTCCTTGGTATTATCAAGAATAGACTACACAAACAGTCTCCATCTTGGAATGCCAGAACGCCTCACAAAAAACTACAATGCATCCAAAATACTGCAACAAGACTGCTCCTGAGAATAAATACAAGAAACCACATAACTCCGTCCACATAACACCATCCCTGAGAAATCTACACTGGCTGCCAGAAAAGAAACACATTAACTTCAAAGCCTCTGCATTGCCCACAAATCACTACATGGACAAAGAGCCAAATTCCTCCAAATAGAAACAAGAAACTACGAGAAAAGGAAGTTCAGAGAAACCGCCTTCTACTATCTGATAGCCAAACTATGGAACTCGATACTGAAGGAACGAAGGACTACAGAAAACCGGTCGGAAAACTATGAAAAAATATGGTAATTTAACTCCCTGAGATAAACGTAGATGTGCGCACTACAATCCATACACCGAACCTATTCCATTAGAGTACAGAAAGGGAGGAATGGCATATGAAGGGACACACCGCTTTTAGCTATTGTTTGGTTATTTGTCCACCCATTGCTTGCCCATGGCCATGCTAATCCCTATGGCCATTACCAACCAGTTCCTGCCCCTACTCCGCCCAAAACACCCCCTCATGGGAACTCTTTGAGCTCGCTTTAATCAAGCTTTCTCATCGAACTTTACACTCAAAAGTGCCTGCCAGTGTTTTTTCAAAGCAGGTTTAATTGGAGTTTTAAACCCCCTACTGGTGTAATAAAATATCTTACGAGGTCTGCCTCCAGCCACTCTATTGATAAGCACTCTGCATGTCCTTCGTTGAAGTCTTGTTAAAAACAAGCACTGGCAAAGCCAATAGTTTTGGCTTGTGTATAAGTTTGAAGGCATTTGCCAGGCACTGCTATCAGATGCCCAGGTACTCACACAATTTTGCACATGCTACCATCAATGGCCAGTTAATACCCCTATGGCTGTGCCTTTCCCATGCCTACACAAAAGCCCAAACCGTTGGCACTAGCAATGCAAGTTTTCCGTTGTCAATGATGGACAATGCATAGGGACGTCTGGACTCTTGTATGATTCCAGAACCAAGTAGCTCACCCAAAGTCTGACATACGTTTTTGACATCTCCAGGTGATCGGCACCAGAACCACTCTGGGAATGGGGTATCATCAGTGACTTCAGTGACTTGTGTGGTGTTCAGCTCTATTGACTTTTCTAATGCCTTACTGAAAGGTCATGAACACATCCGCTTTCTGCGCCAGCTTGGCTCGCAATAAGTCTGTCAGATAAAAGAGAAACCCCAGGTTCTCCTTCTGTGAGTTAAATGCAATGATCTGTCACTAAGTGACACATGATTGCGCCACTGTGGCATTGTGTTGAAACGGGGGGATGCTGATTCCTCAAGCCAGAAGGATCTTGTAGTCTGTGACAATGGTTACTAGAACCTTGATGTGCTTCAGACTGTGGTTCGTTTCAGCTGCCAGGGTTCTTTGGACAAGCAGATAACCAGCATGGAATCACCATTGGCGCTTTCCATCACTACTGGTGGCTTTGTGCTAGTCGCTAGTCCGACTCATTGTGGAACCATTTAAGTGGTTCTGGCAAGAATATTTGTCCAAAACTTAGTTGTGGTCACATCTTCGACTGCCCCAGCAGGCTGATTTTTGCCTTCAAAAATAAGGTTTCATATACATGGTCATGTTTCTGACATATTGTGACCCCACCATCCTCGAGCAGAGTTGTGCCATAGTTCCAGACATGGATTATTAGGTGCCCATTAGAACAGGGATGCTAGGGCTATGTGCTTTGCAGTGTAAATGAGAGCAAGAGCAATGTAGTCAGTTTGCAGTCTGGCTACTTTTAATGTCGGTCTGATCTTGAACTGGCCTGTGTACTGGCATGTAGCATTGCCCATGCTGAGGTGGTGTAACCCCACTAGAAGGCAAGTGCATTAGCTGAGTCTGCTAGTAAGGATCATAGATGGTGGTGACCTACTGACCCAATTGCAAAGGGTGCCTAAAGTCCAACAGTTTTGCACTCGTTGGTTGACGTACCCTGTCTGAAACATCTGTTCGGCATGTACGGGGACTGTTGTGGTATTACGATTTCAATAACATCAAGATCCCACATCTGGGCATCAGTAGTATATCTCCTGCTGAGGGAGTGGCCAGTGATTGCTTCCTTGTGATGTGCTGGGTTTTGGCAATGTGGTTATTGGCTGCTGCATTTTGGGTTATGGTGTTAATGCTAGCCAAGTGCGTTTGATGTTCTGGTTTCTCCCTGTTGGAACTTCTTTGGTGTTTTCCGATGCCGTTCTTGCTTCTGGGACCAAAGCCAGACACTGTCTGCAGCTAAACTAGTGTGCTTCATTATGGCAAAGTCTTGCTGAATGCCCCCTGCCCCTCTCTGCAACAGTGACAGAACCTCAAGGGTTTAAGCAGCCCAGAAAAAGTATAATTTTGCAATGTGTATGAAGGTTCCTGTCTCTGTTTCTCATAATGGCGGAGCTGAATCTCCCCCCTCAGTCCGGCATAGTCGAGCCATCATCTTTGGCAGAGGGCTTCATTGCAATCTGTTCAGTTTGTGTTGAAGATTGCTGACCAGCTGTTTTAATATGCCATGGGTGAATATTGCTCCAGCAATGCCACAGAAATTTCTAATTGCCCGGCATCCATCTCTCACTCCACATTGCTGATCTTTCTCATTAGGTCCTTGAGTAATGGTGGGTGACTATCCAGTCTTTCCATTTCAGCTGCAGCATCATTGTCCGGCTGAAAGACATCCCAAGATCTTTTGAAGATGTATTCATTTCTGTAGCTCACTTTTTTGATGTGCCTGTTTCAGCAATTGTCTATTCAGCTCAAGAAGGCTAAATGTCTCTCTGTTGGTTCCAGGGGACTGGCATAAAACTGACCACTTCACTTGGATTTAAAGCCATGACTAGCTATTGCCAAAAACGCCATGCAACATGTCCATGACATCCTCGACCGACAGGTCTAGTTGTGAACGAGTTTGAATTTCCATTTGCACAACATCTGGTTGTCTTGTTCAGCTCAGATGTGGTACACAACCTCTCCTTTTCTAAGAAGCAAGTCCCACGAGAAAGGCCTGAACCTAAGAAAAGTATGTTGTTTCTCAGAAGTTGACATGACCTTCATCTTCTGGCAAAAAGCATCTTGAACAGTTGTCACCGAGGTCCTTGCCTGCGATGGCTTGCACCCTGCATCTACTGGCCAAAGAGAAAAACCATTCTCTTCCTGCCCTTCTTTGTTTGGGCAACCTTGTCTCATTGAAGCCATTTGCAAAGTAGCATGGCACCTGGCACGTTCTAGTGGAAAGGTCTTCAATTCTTCCACAGCTTGTTATAGTACCTGTAACATCAGAAAATAGGTCTAGGATTTGCAACAGTTCATCTGTAGGCAATTTCGCCATGACCCCCTTGCACCAGAAAACATTTGGCAGTATATACCCACTCTGCTCTTACTCAGCACAAAATACTGACCTTTTCTTTACTGGCTGTGAAAGTAAATGTTCATTAAGAACTGTGTTTCAGGGCCTTAAAAAACAGGTAAACGCTTTATGTACAATAGTGTGTAACAGACCTCACTGTTGCAGCCCAATGTAACCCCTTTTGTTCCACGGAAGTTGCCAGAAGCCCAGTTTGGTGTAGTGCCTGTAAAGGACTGGATTTGAGTTGTAGCATTCCCAAGAGTATTTTACCTGAGACTTTAAACTAGATTGCTGTTGTCAAAAGGTGATATGCCAGCATCTAATTTGTTTAGGGACAACCACAGAACACGCTCCATTTTGCATATCACAGTAATCTCGGATGCATAAGTACACCATACACAATAATTTGGTTCGTATACATTTTCTTTTATGCCCAGTTGAAGTAGTTTAACAAAAGAACTAGGTACAATGTATACACTGTTCTTTATGCCTCTGACGGCAATCAGCCTTTGAAAGTACCTTCTCCCTGTCGCTCATCATCTTGGCTCATTCTATATTCTGGGGCACTACACTATGTGTTCCAGATTACTTTGCCCTGAGTCTCGTAATCGGAGGAAGGCCGGAACATTTCCCAGGTCACCCGCAAGGTAGGAAAATGAAAAAACAAAACAAGCCGCTGCAGTATTCTGATAAAAACCTTTGTTTGTATACCAAATACCTATTGGAAAGCCTGTTTATTTCACTCAAGTTCTTCGATGCAAGGCTCCAAGATCAACAGAAAGAAAGACACACGTGATCACAGTGCAAGGGCATCTATTGAACTTCAAAAAGGGTATGATAAATGCCTATCTAAATCTACAGATGGGAGCAAACTAGGACCATCAAATAATGACACTGTTCTAGTGGTGTCTTGTCAAAATAAAAAGGCCTATACTAAAAACCTGTTGCCAATCCTTACCTTTAAATACAAATAGTGTGGGGAATAATGTTATGAAAAAGAAAGGTGTTCAAAATTATATGTCAGGTTTTCAGGCCTTGGCCTCTCATCCCCATGTTTTCAGCACGGGATAAGGCAATTCACTTGAGCGTAGCACAGTCTCTGGCTTCTTTAGCACTAGGTTGCAGTTCAGTCATCAGCATCGGGGCCTTCAGAGCGTAGGTCTCCTTGCTTCTCAAAGTCTCTTCACTCAAAGGGTCTGATGCAACCAAATAAGCAACAAGTTATTTTCCTATTCAGATTTTCACAAGTATTCACATCGGGTGAGTCACTCTCCACCCGGATCCCCCTCTGCCGGGCTCAGATCCTTTTAGCATAAAGTTCTGCACAGGCTACCCTCTGCCGGGCTCGAGCTTTATCACATAATGTTCATCGGATTATTCTTTTTTGGATGACTCATGGTTCACCCCCGATTTCCCCCCCCCCCCCTCAGCAGGGCTCAAATCCCTTCAACACAATTAGTCTCCCTCAGCCGGGCTCGGACCAATGTCAATTTTACATCAAGTATCGAAGACTTTTGAACGTGCAAAGGGTTTGTCTTGACCTGTAGCAGGACCACTTTGAATTCAAAATTTTCTTTCTTTTAACGTTTGCACCCTTTCAGTTGGTTACCTAATGGAGACTCTGTCTACAGTATTGTATCTTAGCTTCAAAGTTAAATCAATCATCTGCTGTTTTACTAGTCTTCTTTATAGAATGTTGCTGCTTTCAACCTTCGCTTCCACACAGACCAGTCTGGTATCAGTTTCCCCAACTCACTGGCTGTGCTGACTTCACTGGTGCTGCTTTGTTGTAGGAGCCAAGGACAGTACCACTGCGGCAAACGCTGCTCCCCACCTTGTCTATCGACGCAGGAGCGCCCCGTGAACCTCTGACGCACAATGCAGGATTCTTCAGCTTTAATTGCAGGTCTTATATTTCCTATTCTCAAAGGCTCTTGAAAGATACAGTCTTTCAGTGAAAAGGTCAAGAGCACTTCCCTCCTTGCAATCCTCGTCGGTCTTACCGTCTTCTGCTTTGTATTAATCTGCCATCTTGGAACTGCCGCTTCCTTGTCTGCTTTGCCTCGCTCACAGTGTGCTTTCGTGCTCTGCCTTTTATTCGTGTAGGGAAGGAAGTGTGATGGAAGTCCGGTGTGTGTAATGATCAGTAATTGCCTGACCATTGTATTGGGACATGTCAGGTGTACGGCCCGGGTGCTAGTCCATTTTTGCTCACTGGGAGTTGTGCGTGGGAAAGTGTTTGTGTCGGAAAAAGGGGGGGCAGTGTTGAATCCGTAAGTATCCTACCTGGTAGGGTGGGCTAAGGGTGTTACAAAGAAGGGGATACCGTGTCTCGCCATCTGTTAGGGAGAATTTTTAGTTTAGTGCTAAATTCCTCCCACCTTAGAGATCCCCAGCTCTTTTGCTGAACTTTGGGACTTTGTACTTTTAATTTGATGTGTTTTCTGTGTTTCTTTTAACTTTGGAGTCTGACAAACTCCATAGGCATCATCTTTACATTGTGACACACAGCACCTTCAGTGCAGTGACACCGGGAAGTCTTTTAGATTTCCCATAGGGTTAAATACCTTCTCTTGGTGAAACTACTGTTTCCAAGAGCAGTGAAGTCAAATTGACTTTAGTCATATATTGTAAACTTTGTAGACCCAGCACACACTATCTTACCATACGGTGCTAGAGGCGTTACTTGGTATCACCGTTGTCTAGTTTCTCATGTAACATTTTTATGTTGGCCTTTTTACTACCATTATGTGTTTTTACCACAAACTGCGTTCGCAGCTGCAGTAAGGCATCCATGGGTGCCCATTTTGTCAAAATGGCCCGGTCTTCTTTTTTTGCCATTTCATGTTGGAAAGGTCCTTCTTGAGATTTACTCTGCGCGCCAAACCAGGTTTGATCTCTTTGTTTGTTTTGTCTTTGGCGGGATTCACGAGTGAAACCTTCCTCTGGCTCCAGCATGCCTGGCAGGGGCAGGAAGTGAGGGAGGTGTCCGAAACTCCCTGTGCTTAATCCCCTTGGTTATGGGAATGCACTCAAAGGTGATTGGCTGGCTGGCTGTCCGGCAAGGACAACCCCCCCCCCCCCCGCTGTGTGATTGACAGCTAGGCTGGAATGAATGGGAGAAACTTGCATAAAAGCAAAGGCTTTTTGGCTTGGAAGGCAGAGTCGACCACTGGACGAAGGAATCCGAAGAAGAACTTGGAAGAGACGCCTGCTGCAACTCTTGGACCGTTGGTTTGCCCGTTGAAGTCCTGCTGCTGTGCTGAAGCTCCAAATTTGCCGCAACTAGAGAAACCCTGCAAGGACGACTTCTCCCTTTTGAGTTGGTGGGACCAGTCGACTCCAAATAAAGCCCATCTGGACATTCTCTCAAAACTGGTTGTATTTCTACTGCTGCTGGAACTGAAGTGCCAGGGAGAGGAACACCAGATTGTGTGCTTAGCTTTTAAGTCGGACTCTAGCGCTAGGAAGATCCTCCGGACTACCCTGATGCAGGACTGACCAAGCCTGAGCCACCTCAACCGAGTGCCGGACTCCAGAAGCAAGGAAAGTCTGAAGTGTTATCCGAGAACCGGTGTTGCTATTTGCTGTCAGACGTGAGGAGCTGAAACGCTGAAGGACCCCTGAACTGAAGTTTGCCCATTGCTGCCGCTGACCATCCCATTGCAGAGCAAGAGTCCCCAGACGTCCTTCCTCTTGTCCCCATGACTGAGGCACAGGAACAACAGAATCTGCAGAGCTGTACAGGAACAGAAGCCAGCTGGAACCATTTCTTCTAACCAGAGGTACTGTAAAGTCTAAGAAAACATACCTCTTGTGTAGCCTTACTTGTTCTCAGTTGAGATCTGTCTGGTTTACCTTGCAGAGTTGCTAAAGCTTTGCCCTTCACAAGCCTCCCAGCTTGTGACCCTTAAAGTGTTCTATTTTCTACAAACATTCTAAAAACGTTGTGCAAGACTTTTTTGACCTACCTGCAAAGAAGACTTGTAGTGCCCCATAACATTGGCTGTCCTGGCTCCCTGAGTGACTCTCCTTTACCTCTGACTCTGTGCTTTATCTTTTCCGCAGGAAAGAGTTAATTTACTGAACATTGGAAGGTTTTAAAAAGTACTTACCTGTTTTAAGACTTATTTGTTAACTTTTGTTTTATTCCTTCATTTTATCTTTTGCACCAAACTCAGTATTACTCTAAATCTACCAGTGATAAATCAATGTCCACAGGGTCCTAGCTATTTAAGTCACCTGAACGTGTAGGAAGTGTCTCTGTACACAACAATCGGAGCACCTGATTTTGAGAAAAAAGGTTGGCTTTAAGTATTAAGCATGTTATCAGTTATATCATATAGGAATAGTTTAGAGGTCAGAAAACAAATAATTTTGGTACTAATTATCTTTACATAAAATGTGTATGCTGCCAATGTCCCTAGGTGGAAGAACACCCTATCCCTGTGGGGGGTCCCTGTCCCTGGGTTGGAGGTGGTGTGCTGCCTATCTAATAGGAAAGAACAAGAGGTAGCTGTCCCTTTTTCTACAATGTAAATAACTACAGCATTTTTCGACAGTTAAAAGAGGTTGAGCTGTCTGGGCTACACAACTGATGTTTTGAACCAGAGGTGCAGACAAGTTAAAAAGTCACCTCTGCCTGATGGAACTTTGTGTTCCAGCTGCTGTGTCCCAGAATGAATGTAACTTTGAATCTGCCCTGTTACTACTGCAGGGCAGCTGCTGGGATGCCAAGCGATGGCCCCAGCAAGGTACATGTGTGCATTATGCTTTTTTGGTATGGAGCATTATGAATCTGATAGCAGATCTCGCTCTCAAAAACAGAATTAGCTGCATGATTTTATTGTTAAAAATCAAAAAAAGCTCAGGCTATTTTGCCCACACCAGATTGCATTCTGTTTCAGGGGTTGCCTCATCGCAAGGAAGATCCTGTTATCTGCCTTGGGTTTACTAACCGGTATTGGTATTGTGACAGTTGCATGTGTCCCAAAGATGACTAATCAGTGTGTACTACCTTTGAAGGAAAAAACTATTTTTTGGCACTGTCGGCCACTGATGCGACTGCTTTTAGTTGGTTCATTAAAAGGTGTTGGCCAACTCGATTGTGATCGTAATTAAACTGAGGAGGGGCAAGATGACAACATACCCCTCATCTGTAACTGTTGGGAAGATATCCCAGACATTTGTTAGTTGTTTCATTGGCCTGTTGCGAGTTTACTACCACTACGATTTCAAGTGTTTTTGCCACGCCCTGGGAGATTTGCTGTTTCGTGGTAATTTGTAACTCTGTTTGATCCTCGTGAGTGCTTTTTGACAAGGGAGTTGTCTTTGCTGTTTCCAGGGCATCAATGACTAGTCCTTAGTTGTGGAAAGTCTTGATCAAGGCGGTTGGAGTATATTAATAGAGGATTTGGAAGTGCATATATGTGCTGAGTGAGGTCCCAGATTTGAGGGTTTGCATAATGTTGTATTTCTTCAGAGGTTATTGATTCAAGTTAAAACAATTCATTCATTAAATATGATGATATGGGAGTGGAAGAGTTGGGGAAGGGCTCAAAGTATTGGCTTACCTCTGCCAATCGTAGGTCCCCCCACTGAAGGTGCTGTGACACAATGTAAAAGATGATGCCTATGGAGTTTGTCAGACTCCATAACCAAAAGAAACACTGTATACAAAATCACATTAAAATACATGGGAGAGTGTATTTACCTCTCTCCAGGTAAAAAATCAAGTCCTCAAAATCCAGCAAAGCTGGGGGTTTCTAAGGTGAAGGGAATTAGCACATTTATGAGAATTCTCCCTAACCCTCGTCCCCCCCAGACTAAGGGACAGGAGGATTTAATCCACCCCAGATGAATCTCCTTACTCCAGTCGGTCATGCTTTCTGGAGAGACCATCATTTTGGTGATTACGCCCTGATCTGTGTTCAATGGTAAAATCGAACCCCTGTAGGCTGATTGACCATCTTAACAATTTAGGATTCCCCCCCTTTCATGCATTAACCATCTCAAGGGTTGGTGGACTGTTTGAATCACAAAAGTGGATCCATACAAGTATGGTCTAAACTTTTTCAAAGACCTCACAATGGCAAAACACTATGGTTGCCCACCTTGTTTCCGGTTCCTTCAGTTTTCTACTGATGAAGCAGATGGGGTGTTCCCTGCCTTTCTCATCCAGCTGACTCAGAACTGCACCTATACCTGTATTGGAAGTATCTGTCTGTACAATAAAGGTTTGGCTGTAGTCAGGAGGTTTTAAGACTGGAGCTTGACAAAGGCATTGCTTAAGTCCTTCAAATGCCTTAGTGTCCTCCTCATTCCACCTGACCTTCTTGGGTAATTTGGGTGAGGAGATCACGTTTAAGGGAGAAGCTATTGTCCCATAGTTCTCAATGAAGTTCCTATATTAACCAGTGAGGCCTAGAAAGGCTTTCACTTGGGTTTGAGTAGTTGAGATGGCTCAGTCTTGTACAGCCTGTACTTTGCTAGGCAATGGCCTTATTTCACCTCTTCCTATCTCATGTCCAAGGTCAAACTCTTTACTCTGGCCAATTTGACATTTACTTGCCTTTATGGTCCGATTGGCCTGCTCAAGAGCCTGCAATACATATCCTAGATGGTCAACATATTCCTTCCAAGTACGGCTGAACACTGCAAAGTCATCCAAGTATGCCATGCTGAAGTCCTCCATCCCATTCAGAACATGATTCACCATCCTTTGGAATGTGGCAGGTGCATTTGTTAATCCAAAAGGCATAACCGTAAACTGGTAGATGCCTGTATGGGTTGAAAATGCAGTTTTCTCCTTGGCATGGTCTGTCGGAGCTATTGCCAATAGCCTGAGGGTAGGTCAAATGTACTGAGGTACTTGGCTGAACCAAGTTTGTCCACCAGCTCATCTGTCCTAGGTAAAGGATGGGCATCAGTCGTGGTGACTGCATTAAGGGCTCTATAGTCCACACAGAATCTCAATTCTTTGGATCCTGCCTTTGGTACTAGCACAAATATGAATGGAATGAATGAATGGATGGATGGATGGATGGATGGATGGAATAGATGGATTGTGTGGAGGGATGGAATGGATGAAGTGGGTGTAATGGATGGAATGGACGAAAAGGATTGAGTGGATGGAATTCATGGCATACCCAGTTAGAGCTGTGGACATTAGCCTGGAACAGACCCGAACAGGATTGTGACCATTAGCTTGAGTAGCTTCTAGATAGAAATGCAAATGTTGGCACATCCCACACTTGGGTGGAGCTGTAAACATTAGCCTGAATCGCACCTGGATAGAAATATGAATGTAAATGTTACATTCATATTTCCTTTGTTACATTCATATTTCCTGCCTTCCTGTTCCCCGTGCTGTTGCTATATATCCGTATCCCCCTCCCCCGTCGATGTAAGCCGAGCCCCCTGTCTCTGTGTCTGTGTGCCGCTATGCTCCCTGCCATCCTGTTCTCATGCCTGGTCTCGGGCGCTTTAAAGATAACCATCATATCACATCACTACGCTTACTCTACTATACACCATAATTCAACTAGAACACAGCTATACCCCTGATTAATTCGGACTAGCTGTTCACATACGAATACTACCTATGAACACCTCATCACCCTAATAAAATGCAGCTAGCTGAGCTCATTCCGGCCTAGTCGCTCACATATGCGTCCTTCAGCCCTAACACAGCTAGAGCCCAGTCTGGGTGTTGACCCACCAGACTGCACACATCCAACTGATATCTCCAGCACCACACCTAACGCTAGGATGCAGCTAACACCCTTAATTACATCAGCTGCACACATATCTGGTGCACCCATGCACCCTATTACACTATCTCTCTCTCTCTATTGACCAGAACTACGGTTCCCAAGGGCGTTCAACCTACCATCGCTTTGAGGTCATACCAATGATATATAGAGCGCTATATAAATGCCAATTAACATAACATAACATGACCGCTGAGATCCCAGACTACCTTCGTCTGAGCCATGTAACATTTGTTGTTTATTTCTTAAAGTCCCTCCTAATTGTCTGTGAGATCAGTAGGCACTAGCACTTATGTGCAGGTGCAACTAAAGATCAAGTGGTTTGTTGGGACTGTCACACAGAGGAAAACGATCGATAAATAGGCCAGACATGAGCTTGCCCGAACGCTAGCAGAGGGTTCTCGCTAAGTTCCCCACGTCCTTCCTCTCTGTCATGGTTCTGCTCATCCAGCTTCAATTCCTCTCTTTGCCCTGGGGTCTCGCCTTATGTTTCACTCCTACTAAGTGTGTTTCTTTGTTAGGGCTACCCCTAGAAATGTAGCTATTTGTTTTCTTGTCTACTAACGTCTCCTCACCGAAATTGCCCTCTAAACCTTCCTGTACTCTCCTCCCCTAGTCCTTCACTTCATACTGCTTGTTCCTGGAGGTTGCCCAAGATTTCCCGCTCACTTCTTTCTGACAACTCTTGAAGCTTCCAGAAGTCTGCCACTTTTCCACCTCGTTCAGCACTTCTAATACCCCTCTGCTTCACTTTTTTTCTTTTTCTGTTCTTTCCTAACCTATCTGTCTTCGCTATATTCTTGCACCAGCTATCTATTCTCCTCCCCTCATTCTACACCCCTTTTGGGCATCTCCTTTGCCCCCTTTAAACACCTCTTCTAGAGCAGTTCAGGTTATCCAGTTCCCTACTATCCTTCTTTAATGCGCTCCTTTTGGGTACCACTCCTCTGGTACTGCATCCTTCTGGCCCCCTGTGTCCGCCCCCTCCTAACATCCTTGACCTTTTTCTCTCTAGTCTTCTGGATCTTGCTCCTTCCAGCACACTAGGATTCTTGACCACCCCCACTTCCAGGGTGTCCCTTTACTTAGCCTCCTTGGCTCTCCCTGCAGCATCCTGTCTTCTCGTTACTCCAACCGTCTGCGTCGCTCTCCTCCGGCCTTCTGCCTTCTGCCTCCTGCTCTGGACATGCTCTAGGGGCTCTGCTCCAGTTTCTTCTTCTCTTCCAGCCTGTCTCTCGTGGAATGAGGATCAAGTGTGGCAGTTTCGAATGGGGAACTTGAGAATCGTTCTCTAGGCCCTGATGGAACTGAAGTGCAGCATTGAGAACCACACCTGCCCTATTGGAGTACCAACCTCCTGCTTGTTCTTAGAGCTGCGGGCTGACCCTGAGGTCAGCAGTTCTGCTAGTGGAGCCAAGCATACCAGTGCTGCCAGCTCTGATGTTGCTGCTCCTCAATGTTCCTAAAGGTGCCAGAGTAGCTATCATTATCCTTTGACAATGTGTACTTCTGTGGGGGGAGGGGGGGTATGGGCGATGATGAGTGGGTTGGTGGTACCAACAGCTCATCCCAGAGAAGCATGTGACCGGATTGTGGTGCCACACAAACTGACAACTAACTTGGCCAAGCCCAATGAAAGCCAATTGCTATATTTATTTTTGTTATGATATGATACCGCATTTAGTTTTGAATATGTAACATCTCAGCATCGGTCTGTCAACCTTCTGAGCTACCCTGGTAGGCGTCTACTGTACAGCGTGTCTATGGATCGCTTAATGTACTAAACGTGGGTGTACCTGTGTCATGGAAGTGATTTAAAGTGGAAATGTACAGTGTGGAGTTTGGAAAGAAGCCACATGAAAGGAATTGCACCATTTTAAAAATATTATTTTGAACATTTGCAGGAGAGCAGCAGTGCTACTGTGATATTTTCATTGCATGGTCACAATGATCCTGATCCTGCCCCAACCCCTCTGACATCTCTGGCAAACAAGAGCAGCTTGCTTAAGCAAGACAGTGTCGGGGGCGCACAAGGCCAACTCTGGTACTGCAGGCGGCCTGCAGAAGCAGAATGTGATACTGACATCTATCAGGAAATTTACAAGCAGCTCCATGTGGCACAGCAGTCAAGCTCCCCGCCTGCAATTGGGACGTCCAGGGTTCGGATCCTGATCGAGGAAAATAACCGCAAAAACACAGCATTGAAATATTTTACTTAAAGTGTTTCTTTTTCAGTATTTCCAGCGTGGGCTATGGAAGAGGCTCAGGCGAGCTACTAGTCGCCCGCGATCGACCGTTTGGCGACCTCTGCCATAGTCTAATCTCCCCAGTTTCTCCCAAATGGCAATGCACTTCAACCTCAGTGATGTGAGTTCCCCTGGTCCCTCCCCAGTTATGCCCACCTGTGTTTCTGCTCTTTCTATTTCCCCCAGCTCTGCCAGAATGCCTCCCCTGAGTCCTCTGGTCTTCCCTATTGCTGCTCCCCTAAACACCACTTTAAAGGCTTCCAAGACCGTTCCCGTGCTGTCCACACTACCCTCATTGTGTTTGAAAGTAATCTATCATGTCTTGGATATGTTCTTGGAATTCCCTGTCCATTAATGCATCTGTCCTCAATCACCAAGTGGGTATGGTGCCCCCCTGTATGTGTAAGCCCATGATGCTACTAGTGGGGCATGGTCGGATAACATTTGTGCTTTGATTGTTATCCCAGTGAATTCCTGCAGTCTCTCCCTGCCCGTGAGTAAATAGTCTATTTGTGTATATGTTCCATGTGGGGCACTGTAGTGTGTGTATCCCCTGGTGTCTGCGTGTACCTTCCTCCAGCTGATCCAGGATCTTCTGCAGGGCCCTAGCCGGCGGTGCTGGCTTTCTGTGTTTAGTGTATGATCTGTCCAGCAGTGTATTCAGTGTGCAGTTGAAGTCTCCTGCCCATTTGAACGACGCCTCCCTGTATGTGGCCAGCCTAGGTGTTATTTTCTTGAAGAACTCTGTCGTGTCGTGGTTGGGTTTGTAGGTGTTTATCAGGCACACTTGTTTGTTTTCCAACATTCCAGGTACGATCACCATTCTGCCCTCCAAATCTGTCTCTTGTTTTATGAGCTAGAAGGGGACTCCTGGAGCTACCCACATTAGCACTCCCCTGGCGTAATTAGAATACATTGAGCTGTACATTTGTCCACCCCATTTCTTGGCTACTTTGGATTGTTTCCCAGCTGTCAGATGCGTTTCTTGCAGCATTGCAATTTTAACTTTCGGCCTGTTCAGCCAGGCATGCACTCTTGGCCTCTTAACATAGGCGTTCAGTCCCCGGATGTTCCAGGTGGCTATTGTGGCTTCTTCCTTGCCCATTTTCTACTTTGTCCTGTGGCCCATCAATTCCCATGGGCCATTATGCTGTCTCGTGTCTCCAAGCTCTCCTGTTCTATCCTTTGCAGTTCTCCTCCCGGGGTGGTTCTGAGCCTTGTCCTCCGTGTAGACGCTGGTCTTCTTGGTTTCTGTGTGGATCCTCCGCCTTGATGTACTTTCCTGACCTCTGCTATTTGGGTGTGTCTCTGCTCTTGCGCCTCGTCCCTAGTCCTTGTTGCATGATGCTTCCTCCTTCATTTGTGCCTTCTTCCAACCAACCTAACCACACACTAGCTATAACTATTAACAAACGCCCATCCTCCCTCCCCCCCTGCATGGACTCCAACGCTTTCCTTGTGCCACCCTCCTTCCTGTGGGTACGCTCATTGCAGCATGGTGCCTTAAAACTGCCATCTTGTGTTCTGTCACTCTTTGGGGTTTCACTCGTGGCGTCTGGCGGCAGCCCTCAGAATGTGTGAGCTCCCGCTTATCTACCCATTGGTCCATGACTTTTTCATGTTGATCGTGCTCTGTGCCTCATTGGGGAACATTCCTGTTGTTCTGCTCGTTCCCGGCTCTCAGTAGTGGGATCCCCTGCTGGTCCATCCACTGGGCATCAGCCGTGGTCACGAAGAGGTGTGACCTGCCGTTATGTAGTACCTTCAATTTAGCAGGGTACAACAACATAAATCTCACATTGGCGGCCCTGAGGCGCTCCATGGTCGGCCAAAATTGTGCCCTTTTGCACCAGTGCCATGTAGTCCGGATAGATAATTTATTCTGGAAGCGTTCCTTATTATCACCCCTCCCTCCCTTGAGAATGCCAATTTCTCCAGCATGGGGTCTGGCATGGATTCACATGCTCATGAATATTCCCCGTCGTCAGGCCGGGAGTCCTCGGTATAGAAAAAATCAGTATCAGTATCAGTTTCGTTTCTGATCTGTCTTTCTCAGTAGTAACCAATCACTGGTCTCTGGGTCATACTGCCCCCAGCCAATGACTGCCCTCTCCCTAACCCCCATCCCCTGGCAGCCATCCTCAGATTTGGTAGCACGTGAAGTGGCAGTATGACCAAGTGAAGAGCCGCAGAGGGGTAGGTGGGAGGGTTCGCATGTGAATCCATGCCAGACCCATGCTGGAGAACAACAGTTACAGGTAAGTAACTTGTTCCTTCTCCAGCATGGGGTCTGGCATGTATTCACATGCTCATGAATATAAGAATACATAGCAGTATACACATGCACAACCACGGGAGGTGGCAAAAGGCTCAATATCAAGCAATACAACAACTCCACATTAAGCAACTCTTACCTCCTCACCAGGCTCACCTTAGGCGAACAGGTTGCGCAGCACTGCCTGGTCTACTCTGGACTCCTCCCTGGAATCCCGGTCGGCGCAGTAGAATCTCGTGAAGGTGTGCGTCGACCTCCACGTAGCAGCCATGCAGATGTCGAGCAGGGGCACACCAGACAGGAACGCCGTAGTAGCAGCGATCGCTCTGGTCAAATGGGCCCTCGGACGGCCTGGCAACGGTCGGTTTGCCAACCGGTGACAGTGCATGATGCAGCCGGAGAGCCATCTGGAAATGGAAGTCTTCGAGAGAGCCTTCCCTTGATTCACAGATCCGAAGTTCACAAACAGCTGTGATGTCTTCCGAAAACTCTTTGTGCGGTCCACGTAGAACTTCAGCGCTCTAGCTACATCCAGCAAGTGCACAGTCCTCTCAGTCGGCGACGAAGGCGACGGGAAGAAAACTGGCAACACCAAGGGCTCGTTGAGGTGGAAGTCCAACGGCACCTTGGGCATGAAGGAGGGGTGCGTCCTCAGCACCACCCTTGTGTCGTGAAAAATCAAGTATGGAGGCTTGCAAGACAGGGCCTGGATCTCTCCCACTCGTCGTGCAGAGGTGATGGCCACGAGGAATGCTGTCTTCCACGACAGAAACTTCAACGGCACTGAATACATAGGCTCGAATGGGGTCTCCATGAGCCTAGTCAGCACCACGTTGAGCTCCCAAGCCGGGGCAGGGGCCTTCACCGGCGGGAATGATCGGAACAGTCCTTTCATAAATTCCTTCACCAGTCGATGAGACCACAAGGACGCCCGTCCTGTAGTTCTGGTGTAACGTGAGACGGCAGCCAGATGTACCTTGATGGACGCGTGAGATAGGCCAGCCTTGGCCAAAGACAATAGGTACGGCAATACTTGAGGGGCCGTAATCCGCAGAGGGTTAATCTTCTGTGCACGGCACCAGACAGAGAACCTCTTCCATTTGTGTCCGTAGCACTTGAGAGTTAAGGATGCCCTGGCCTTCGCAAGAACCTCTCTGCAGTCGGCCGGGATGTCGTATCCTCCAAACTCTAGTGCTGCAGGAGCCAGGCCTGCAAGTTCAGCGACTCTGGTTCGTGATGAAGAATGGCGCCTCCTTCTCTGGAGAGAAGATCCGCGTCCGTCGGCAGCTTGACTGGTGTGGACGCTGACAAGTCCAGAAGGTCCGGGAACCAGCTCTGCCTCGGCCACGTCGGTGCGATGAGGATCATCCTGCACCGGGACCTCTTGAGCTGGTTGACGAGCCGGAGTAGCAACGGCAACGGCGGGAATGCATAAAGGAACAGGCCGTCCCAGGGGAACGAGAAAGCATCGCCCATGCTCCTCGGTTGGGGAAACCTGCTGGCGAACCTCCGGCACTTGAAGTTCGCCGCTGTCGCGGAGAGATCGATCTGGGGTTCGCCCCCTTGTCGGAAGAGTCGGTCCACTTGATCCTGGCGCAGTTCCCACTCGTGGCACGAGCGCAGCTCTCTGCTGAGTGAGTCGGCGATGGGGTTTTTTATCCCTGCCAGATGAAAGGGTACCAGAAACATCCCTTGGGCGACGGCCCAATGCCACAGATCCTGGGCTTCCTTAGAGAGGGCAGGGGATCTGGTTCCGCCCTGCTTCCGAATGTAAAACATTGTGGTGGTGTTGTCAGTGAAGATCCTCACCACCTTGCCCTTGAGGGACGGAAGGAAGGACCTGAGGGCCGAGAACACTGCACGGAGCTCCAAGATGTTGATGTGGAGAGTCTTCTCCTCTGGGAGCCAAAGGCCTCTCGCGTGGAGACCCCCGGTGTGCGCTCCCCAACCTTCCAGGGAGGCATCCGTCGTTACGGTCACCTGGTGGGCCGGGGCTAGGAAACCTGTTCCCACCGTAAGATGAGAGCAGACACCCCACCATCATATTGCCTGACGGAACGCATCGTCTAGCAGGATCCTGTCCTCGAAGCTGCCCGTCGTCTGGATCCAGTGGGCGTCGAGGAATTCTTGCAAGGGCCGCATCCGAAGTCTGCAGTGGCGCACCAGATAAATGCAGGAGGACATCATTCCGAGGAGGGACTTGATAGACCTCACTCTGGCCACGTCCGTGGCTAGCAGACGTTGCACCTTTCCCAGGATGGTCCTTATCCTTTCCTCCGATGGAGAGGCCCGCCGCGCCACTGTGTCGAGCTGTGCTCCCAGAAACAGTGCGACTTGCGACGGGACCAGGTGGGATTTTGGAAAGTTGATGGAGAACCCCAGGTCCGTGAGCAGCTGGACGGTCTTGGCAGTGTGTTCCATGGCGAGCTCCCTTGTCCTTGCCTGTATGAGCCAGTCGTCCAGGTAAGGGTAGACGTGGATCCGCTGCAGGCGCAGGCGCGCCGCCACCTGGGCACCAATTTTAATCCTAACGGGAGGGCCTTGAACTTTCGGTGTCTCTTTAGAATAGGGATGTGGAAGTATGCATCCTCCAAGTCCAACGACGACAGGAAATCACCCTCCTCCAGCTGTCCCAGCACGTGCTGGAGGGTGACCATCCAGATCTTCTGAGCCTTCTGTGCCTTGATGTATTTGTTCAGTCGTCGCAGGTCCAGGATGGGACGCCATCCTCCTGTCTTCTTCTTTACGAGGAAGTATCTTGAGTAAACTCTGGAGCCCCGAAGCCTCTTTGGAACGAGCTCGATGGCACCTTTCCTGAGCATCGCCCTTACTTCCAACAGCAGTTGAGGACGTGATTTTCCTTCCTGGCCACGGGAGTAATGCGGGGGCACTTCTTCTGGAACTCGAGGGCGTGCTCAGGGCCAGGGCGTCCAGCACCCAACGGTCGGTGGAGATGGACTCCCACATGCCGACAAACTTAGTTAGCCGGCCTCTCACCGGGGTGCTTCGGCGGGGGCCCGACCCGACGGTCGGTTCAATCTTGCTTGGAGGCCGCTTTGCCTCCTTGACCACCTTGGCGACGACGGCGGGATCCACCTGAGTTGCCGCATCCCCTGTAGGCCTTCTGCGACGAAGATCTTGCCGCTTGACGGTACGTAGGGAGTTGCTGCCGGCTCCCTTGGAGGCACCCTGTCTGCCTCCGGAGCTCCGAAAGGATGGCCGTCGCTGCTGGAGCACACCCAGTGAATGGGCCGTCTCCATGTCCGTCTTGATCGCCTGAAGGGACTCATCAACCGCCTTGCCAAAAAGGTTGTTCCCATCGAAGGGCATGTCCAAAACCTTGATCTGTACGTCCTGGCGGAAATCTGTCGCCTTGAGCCATCCTCGTCGTCTCAGGCAAACGCTGTTGCCCAACTGACGGAAACCGGTGTCGGCGATGTCCGTAGCCACCGTAATGGCGTGGTCCGAGGCAATCTCACCTTCCTGTAAGATTTCCAGGGCCTCAGCCCTCTTGGCGTCCGGAAGGAAGTCCAACAGAGGGGCGATCTTGAACCACAACTCCCTGTCGTAGCGGGCTACGATGGCCAGGGCGTTGGCCGCCTTGATGGTCGTCGCTGCAGATGAGATGACCCGTCGTCCCATCGCATCCAGCTTCCTACCCTCGCCGTCCGGCGGGGAGGTTGAAGTCGAGGCCGATGCCGCCCCCCGCTTTCTTCTTGGCCGCCGCTGAAATGACCGAATCCGGGGTAGGTTGCGCCCTAAGGCACAAGGGCGGCAGCGTCGGAGACCCAGTACTTCTTCTCGTACCGGTCCCTCTTCGCAGGAGCCGTGGCAGGGTTCTTGAGGAGGGCGAGACCCTCATCCCAGATGTCATCAAGAAGCGGTACGGCGAGGACCGTCTTTCTTTTAGCCTTGCGCCGTTGGTAAAGGAACCCTTCCTTCTTCTTTTCTCATATCATAGCATGGAAGGATCCAATCTCGTCGGGTGGGGACACCCGGGCAGGGGACGACGGGGGACATGTCCCGTCATCGCCTCCGTCGTCATCCGTACCCGTCGTAGTCGTGTCCATGCCTGTATCATCCCCGTGGGTAGTGGACCGGGGGGAAGACAGAGAAGGCCGCAGAGGCGGGAGAGGAGGCCTAGGATGCGTCCTCCTCCTCTTAAGTGGTGGGCTCTCCGAAGGTCCTGGCTCCGGTTCCCCCGTCGGGTCTGGCTCAGGTACCTCCGTCGGGGGAAGGGGCAACCTAGTCCTTATCTCCGAGCATGAGGACTGGATGGCTGACAAAATGGCCGCCGAGGTGTCCTGCGGCGCCGGAAACGACAGGAGCGAGGGCTTTTGAGGAGCCTTGTCTGCGACAACGTCGCCCTCGTCGGGATCTTTCCCGATGGGCTGGGCCTCCTCCATGACTTGGATGAGCTCCTCTTCAGAGGTCGTGTCCGTATCCACGATGGCCACCAGCCCCTCCCCCACCCTTTCCAACGAGGACTTCGTGTGGGTCTTCGCGATGGGCCTGAAAGACACTCCTTCCTCACTCCTTCGTCCTGGGCTTTGATTCTCACCTACTGTTGATATGGCTCGAGCGGTTGAGCCCTGCGAGTCGCAGTGGTGTGCTCCTTGGCCGGCCCAGGTAGGTATGTCTCCTCAACTTGCAGTGCCATTGTTATTCTTCAGTGGATTGTGCCCTCCCACATCTGGGGTATGCGACAAGCAAGTGCTGGCTGATCTATATCCAGCAGACAATGTGGGCGTTTGTCTCTGCTAGTAGTAGCTTCTCAGGGTAATGTCAATATGCCGCTGTGTCTGGGAATCCCCCTTCTTTAGCTGCTTTCTTCTCCCCCTTGTGTCTCCTGACGGTGCTGGGGGCTGTCCTATTGCCAACCCAACTGAAAGCGCTTCACCCCTCCGTTGGATGTCGGCCTCTTGACCGTCTGCTTCATGCATAGGTTGTGGCTGCAGACAGCTGTCTGTTGCCGTGTGCTCGTGGGGGTTATAGCGGTGCAGCGGTTCACCCCTCTTGCACCCCTCTCCCACCCTGCAGTCCGGGAAAGTCCCTCGTTATGGTCTGCCTTCCGATGCAATGGGTCAAGTGCTCGCGCTCTCCCGTGTTGAGAGCGTATCATGCAGGCGAGCCGACCCAGCATGTGCCACCCTCCACTGTCACTGGCTTCATCTACTGCCGCTGCTGGGGGCCTCGGATCCCCTCCCGCCCGGGATTTCACCTTCTCGCCCACCGGCGGTGTCATTGATGATCGTTGCTCTTTCGCCTATGTCTGCGCCCAGTGCGCCACGGTTCAGCTCCGGGCCCCTCTTCCGCCTTGCGCGGCCTCCCTCTCTTCACTTGGTGTTGGTCGTTCGCGCCTGGGTGACCTCACCGGCCCTTCATGCAGCCCCTCTTTCTGAACAGTGCCTGAGCTGCTGTGTCCATCGGTCTGGTCCTTCTTGTGGCTCGGGGTGCCGGGCATCTAGATGTCAGCCTGGGTTTGCTTGCGGGCCCTACTTTCGCCTGGCCCTCGCTCCCTCAGGATGCTGGGCGCAGTGACTCCTCTTTGCTGCTCTGTATGAGCCTCGAGTTGCAGAGCGGGTAGGCGGGGAGTGGGGTCCAGCGTTCCTTCCCGGGCCCCTCTGCTCGCTCTTTGGTCTCTCCACCGCCTCCTCTCACGCCGTGCTGCACTTTTGATGGTTTACTGCGGCGGTGCGTCCTCTCGGGCACCTCGCTCCCGCCCACTGGAGCTGCTTCTTGTCGCGGTCCGGTCTTCATCCCGGTCCCACGGGGACCCGTGGACCTACTCTGTCTCCATTTTTTTTCACCCGCTCCTTCCACTTTCCGTCAGGCTTCGCTCTCCACTGCGGCCTCAGCTACTTGGGCCCGCCATTTTGTCCCTCTGCGGGGCTGCTGTGTGGGATCCATTTCCAGTCCCTTCTGCACCTCGTTTCTTCGCCGGGTTCGTGGTTATTGTTCTGTGGACCTTCCGAAAACCCCCAATGAGTAGTTTGCAGTGTTTCCATTGTCTGTCTGAGCCAGATTTCCAGATCCATGTTCAGGATCATGCGGGAGCTCCGAGGTGCTGCTTCCTACCACATGGCCGCCTAGCCACGCCCCCAGCCAATTGCTATATTGTTTCCAAATACCAGGTCAACTCGACAATCCTCTATAAGTAATTCTCTTAGGATATCTGTGCAGTTGGGATATGAATGTGTGCTCAGCCATCTTTCCTCTGAAACCTAGCTAAAATTTGGTGTGGAAATGTTAAAGGCTTTGATCCCTAGTGGAGCGCCTATTGTTGCAGCCATTTTAACACCACAATCTAATCCTGAGGCTGTACAAGTTGGTATATTTGAATGTTAAAAAGATTTTATGTTAGGGTGAGTGCTGTGAAAAATGAAATGAGGAACGAGGAACAAGTCCATTGTTGCTTTATGTACTTAGTGATTCAAGCATGTACTACTTATATCACAGACCTATTTGTCAAATAAAAATATTTTTGGTCATTCTTATGTTCCCAAAATGCTCTTTGGTTTTATGTAAAGCAGTCAAGGACCCTCGTTTGAGCTATTGTTCCTTTTCGTGTTTCTCATAGGGGTATTTCAAACGAATACAATAGGAGTGTACAGACTTTCCATCTTGGAATGATAAGTCTATCAGAAACAATTATACATACTTGTTCTAGGTTTTCAAAATATGGTCTACTATGTAAGGGAGGTATAATGTTCATATTATGAGTAAAATATACACTGCAAGTAAAAATAAGAAATTAATATTTTAAAAAGAATCAGTTTACAATGTTGGAACAATTTAAAATACTTAATGTTTTATTTTTTTTAAAGCTGTTTTTGCAAAAGAACCCAGCCTCTGCCCACAATATATTGGTGTTTTTCCTTTGGTCACATGACTGTCGGCACCGGAAGGGGTGACTCTAGCAAAAGCACACCTGATGGCATGACTCTCATACAATGAGAGAGACACACACAGCGAAGAGGGGCACACACGGCAAGAGAGACACAACGAACGAGAAAGACAAACAATGAGAAATGGAGAGAGACCGAGACTGAGGGAGGTAGACCCTGAGACTGAGGGAGGCCGAAGACTGTGGGGGGGAGTGGGCAGAGCCAGACAATGTGGGAGGCAGACACTGAGACTGACGGAGAGATTGAAAGAAAGGGGGCTTGAGAGCGATAAAGAAAGCTTGAGAGAAAAACACAATGGGAGGGAGAGAGAACTGCAGAAAGGGGTGGGGGGAGAGAGAGAGAGAGAGAGAGAGCGAGAGAGAGTTCCAGATCAGTGTTTGATACACCAGATACAGGTAATTTATTTCTCATATCTTGGCAAACCCAACATTACATCTTTTAATCTCAGGCAGCATTTTTGTGGATTATGTGGCTTTCCCCACAAATACACTTGTGAACAAGGTTTTGTTTTTTAAAGGGTGTCCCATTTGTCACTGCACTGCTATGTCTCTACACTGGGAGGGCGAATGTTTATCTCTAGTCTTTGGTATTTAGCAATTCCACCAGTTATGATGGCATGACCTTCCTCTGTCAGTCGAGAGTCTCCAATGCAACTTGAGGCGTCATGCTGCCTGTAAAGTAAGTGGTGAATAATGTCCATGAACCTCATGGGAAGAGATCCTTGGCCCAAAAGTGTTTTCCCCAAACCAAGTCTCCTTCTGGAACAGTGGTCCATTCGTTCACGCTCCTTCATATTCACCCAGCTGTTCTTCTAACACCGAATCCAGAGTTAATCCAACGATGTTGGGGAGAATTATCATTTCTGTGCTAATTCCCTTCAACCTTAGAGACCCCCAACTCTTTTGCTGGATTTACGACTGGAGTGAGAGCAACCTTTTTCTCACTCTCTCGTGTTTTTGTTTACCTGATTTGGATTTCTGTGTTTTCACTGCTTGTGGAGTCTGACAAACTCCACAGGCATCTGCTTTTTGTATAGTGACACACAGCACCTTCAGTGCAGTGTCACAGAGAAATCCTTTTAAATTCCCCATACGGTTTAACTACTTTTTTTTGTGTGAACTACAGTTCCAAAGAATATTAAAGTGAAATTGGCTTTAATTACCTTTTCTCTTTGTAGGTCCAGCACACCACCCTCTTATGTGGAGTGCTGGGGGGTTACTTAGTAGCCCCTTATCCTTCTTTCTCGTGTACCATGTATTGTTACCCTCACTACTTTAAATGGCTGGTGGCACTGGTTTAATGTTCCTATCCTTGTGCTTTTCTACCGCAGGCTGAACCCTCCGCTGCAGTACAGTACCAATGGGTGACCATTTTGTCAAAATGGCCCCTGTCTTCTTTTTTCTCCATTTTCTATTTGTGAGGTATTCCTTTGGTTTTACTCTGTGCGTTGAGACAGGTTTGAGCCCTTTGTTTGTCTTGCCTTTGGTGGGCTTCAGTGTGTCTCGAAGGACAGGATGTGAGGGAGGGTCCGAAACTCCCCAGCCCTTTTGTCTCTAGGAATGCCTGAATGCAACTACTCCTGATTGGCTGGCTGGATGTCCCTTCAGGGCAGCTACCCTGCTGTGTGATTGACAGCCTAGGCTGTGCATGAATGGAAGAAACCTGCTTAAAAGGCGAGGGTTTTGGGACTAGAGGCAGAGTCGACCACTTGGAAAAACACCCGACGAAGAAACTGTGAATGAAGCTTGATGCAACCTCCTGGACCCTTGAATTGCCCCGCGAAGCCCTGCTGCGCTGAACTCCTTTTTCACCTCGACAGAGAAGCTCCGGACGGAACGACTTCTCCCCTTGGGTTACTGGGACCAACTAACCCTGAGACGAACTCCACTGAGCCACCCTCCCCGACTGGCTGTGCTTCTTCATGCTAGGAGAACGCAATGCCTGTGGTTGAGTGCAACGTCTGACGTGGAACGAATCCTCATAGAAGCTCCAAGAGACTCCTAAGCAGCATCCCGAAGCAGGACCTCCAGATCCAGAGTCCCCTCACCATAGTGCAGAACCGAGGGAGCAAGAGACCAACCGGTATCCAAGATCAGCCACAGTGCTGTTTGCTAAGCACTGAACCGGCAAAGTGCAGCTGAAACGAAAAGAGCACGTAGCTGCCGATGACCTCCCAAGTACTGCCGCTGGAACCGAACCCCCCCACCCCCCCCAGCTGTCCTCCTTCTTGTCTCCACGGCTGAGGCTCGGGAACAAGGGTCTGCATCGCTGAAGCAAGACAGAATCCAGCTGGACCACTCTTCCTCAAACCAGAGGAACTGTGTAGACTTGGGGTATTTGCCTTATTGCCATATTTTGATGTGCTCTTCTTAGTTGGGAATTGCATTGGCTTACATTGTAGAGTTGATCTCGACTCTCTTCTCACAGGCTTAACAGCTTGTGACCCTACAAGTGATTTTTTACAAACTCTCTAACTTTGCAAGATTTTGAACTAAGAAGTCCAACAGATCCATAGACTGTGTCCCAATTGACTTTGGCTGTCCTGGCTCCGTGAAGACTCTGACTTTGATACAGTTTGTCCTTCATAGGTGTCAGCGTAGTGTATACTGTTACTGCTGGGAAAGGCTCATCTAGATTTCATTGGAAAATTTAGTTGTCCTCACATATACTGAGAAACTGTCCACCCTTTTTGCTTCCCTAACCTTTCCTTTCTGCAACCTCAGAATCTGCAAAGTATAACTAGTGTGATATATATGCCAGTATTTAAAGTATATTTACATTGTTAAACAAATTGCCTTTTTAAATAATGCTTATTTAAAAATTCATGTTAGTTAAATAAATAACTATTTATAACAGAAACCTTGAGTATAAGTGTTACTTGGCTACTTGTATTTACGGATTTCATTTGTAAAGCTCTACAGCTCAGATTTACCCCTCTTGAGATGGGCCTGGCTGCTCAGTCGCACTACCAACTTGTGTAGTACGTACCTATACCAAAGGTGGGTTACCTAATACCGAGCAGATAAGTGTTGTGTAGTCTCACACAGTGTGACTGCACCAATTCCTACCTAACATGCGTGTGGGAGATTCCCAGATTTAACCTGAATTTTATGTTCTCATTTTCATTCTATTTGTTTATAGTGGATTGTCAGTTGGAATCTGCCTTCCTTCCTTTTCGCTTGCCTAATGAAGGCCTTCACCTGGATTCAGTGGACCTTGTTATTATTCACTGGAAGGAAGAATGAGGTATGTGGGAAAGGGGGCACCTTTCTTTGGTGCAGCTCTGTACCAAGCCTCCCTCGACTCCTCCACCCCTGCTTCTTTCCCCCTCTTCTTGGTCACTACTCCAGGTGATTCATTGATGCTGTGCTCACTGAGGGGACCGCTGAACATTCTTCTCTGATTTGCCCCTCACGGGTTCCGCTGTGATCTGCCTGGAGTGAAAGTTTGAGCTGGTCTGTAATGTCTGGTGAATTCCCTTATAGATGGTGAATCGATGTTGGGAAAGCTTTAATTCGGCTCGTATCAAGCAGCCCATTTAACCAAAAAGTGTTTGAGCATGATGCTCCTTCTAAGTTAACTCACTGTTTTAGAGGGTGTACCAGCGAGCAAGAGTGGGCCTCAGCTGTGGGTGGAGGCCAGCTTTGGTTGTCTATTAAAGGAAAGTGTGCTGTACATTACCTTGTAAATTCCCAAGGGTTTTCATTATTCAGTGTCCAGGAGATTTGTTTGCAGAGGTGGAGAATTGCATTCCTTCTCACTGAATATCAGCAGACCCAAACTTTCATGAACCCCACCTGTTGTAACTGACTTCTAGCAAAAGGAGAGTGTCCTTTTCTTTAGTTGTACAGGTGAAACGCTTACAACCAGTCATTTAGGATTTCGGATAACCCCCCTCTACCCAAGGAAGCATATGCAGAACTAGCTCTTCCAAAGCAACATCATAAGACCTTGATTCGAATGCTTCCACTACAGCTGGAGAAGTGTATACAAACAGTCTTAGGTTGACTTGTAAGGAGGCCTGTCCAATCATTGATTCTTTGTGGCAATGTTTTCCTGTGAATCGGCAGAGCTTCCAAAAAGAATACATAATTGAGTTCTAGTTGAATCTAATCGTGTGCTTTTTTTTTTTTTTTTTAAGGGGAAAAACACATCGGGCAAGAAAAATTCCCTTCGCATGCATGAGGTAAGGCTGGTTTGTGTTCATTTTCTAAAGTCGATTGCCTATCTTTACGTTTTATTTTATCAGATTGTAGCTCATCTATCCACTATGGCTATGTCTCTCTCATTCAGGATGCAGAAGACATGCTCTCAAAGATAGTGTCTCCCTGTATTTAAGGGAGGGTGCCCATGAGTCCCCATTACCCGAGGGCTTCGATGTCCATGGTTGTCCCCTAGAACTAGCTTATTGACCCCTCCTCTTTGACTGTGATGCTACCTCCCTTGGTGAAGTAATCTTGTAATCTCCTCATACTTTTTAAAACATTTTTTTACCACATGTTCAATAATAGCATCCAAATCTTCTAATGTCCATCTTGCTCCCCAAACATCAAGAACAGGGCTCCAATCTATTTACTGTTGCATGGCTTTGTAATGTCCTAAATGAAACCCATGCACAAAACCAAATCATCTACATTACCTCTTGGATGGCTCACCCACATGAATTCTGTCCCCCATATCATCTTTCCTCACCATTCACATTCAACTGTGGTGTACAAATGTATAACTGCATGCCAATCTGTGTTTTCGTATCCATCACTGCCCTGGTTTCCCACCCTCATTATCTGCAGAATACCCAGCACCACCTCACTTTCCCCTTCTTCAAGGCCCACTCAATTAAGCAAACTTGTCTACTGCAGCTCCTTACTCAGAGGTCACCCAAAATACTGACTCCTACACCTAGTGGAAGTGTTAATCTTTGAAACGCCATTTCTTTTCACCCTTGCTTGATTCATCAGTTGCAAGCAG
This sequence comes from Ambystoma mexicanum, assembly GCF_040938575.1. NCBI lineage: Eukaryota > Metazoa > Chordata > Amphibia > Caudata > Ambystomatidae > Ambystoma > Ambystoma mexicanum. The sequence continues at coordinate 266,856,980 of NC_090925.1, read as the reverse complement.
GTTCTCCCACGGTTTCATAACAAAGTCCTTTATAAACTCCTCTTATTTAAACCAATACACACCAATACGTCTCTCTGCCTTGCTCAGTCCATCTACAATAGCACCCTCCCTTTGCTGCCTCGCCATGAACTGTGGCAAGATTTATTTCTGGTGGTTTTCTGATGAAGAACAGCTCTCCTGAATGCCTTCAAAATAACCCTGAAATAAAAGCTCCATACAGCCTGTGGACCCACTTCAACAGTGTGGTCACCTATCCTAACACTACTGTCGCTCCCAGTCCCTGCATCTCCCTCAGCACTTGGGGTGTGATTGTATAGTTATGTTCTGCATGCATTTCTTGGTTTGCATGAAACATGTTCTCTCTAGATCGCTTCTTGTGGAGGCTCTCTGAAGCATGTGTACAGGGTTGAACTCTTTACACTAAGATTACATTGTGTACACAAGACCCCTGTGTGAACAACTTCTCTGTTTGTTTACATTAGGAGCTAATGATGCACACACAACTTCACATGCGCAATGAGTCTACTGCTTGCTTACAGAAAATGTGCGTGATGTATAAACACCCTATGTGAACGCTTTCTCCTTTCCAAATGTTTACATGATATGGTGATGTTGTGCACAATGCTTTGCATGGACAATGCACCAGACTATCATTCTTAACACAAGGGTATGTAGATGAACACAAGAACTCACATGTACAATAACACTGTTTCATTTTTTACCTCATTAACAACAGATCTGTTAATAATTGTTTACACCGGTAGAACTCACATAGGCCCTCTCTGTCCATGTTTACATTCAGAGTTTATGATATAGAATACAACCGACATGACAATCCATCCCTAGCAATGTATACTTGCTAAACCCATAATATGGACAATACCTCATATGGACAATGGATCTTCCCATTGTTGTTTCCATGCTTTGCTCAATATATATATTAGTATTTGTATTTATTTTGTTTATATAGCGCTTTCATCCAAAGCGCTTTACATTGTAACAGTAGAAGCAATTTACAATCATGAATCGAACCAATAAAAACAGTAAGTAGAGCAATTAATCTTTGGGGGAAGGGGTGAGGAAGGAAGGAGGAGGGAACAAACAGGAGGGGAATAGGGTGAAAATGAGGGGTGTAAGGGGGAAGGAAGAGAGGGTCATAGGGAAGATTCAAGGGAAGGGAAGGGTAGAGAATGAGAGGTGGGGAAGGTTTCATGGCGGGGAATGGAGAAGGAGAAATTTCAAGGAAGAGCGGAAGGAGGAAAGGGTAGGTATGGAGCGGATTGAGAGAGGTAAGGCATTCCAGTGCAGGGGTGCTAGGAGCTGGAAGGAGCGGAAACTGGAGGAAGCACATGGGGAAGGGGGGAATTTCTGAGGCTTGTGGATCTGCTTGAATCACATGCTATGCATAAGCCTGTATCTAGTGGTAGTCGCGCAGTATTATATTATTTGTTTTCGAAACTCAAAGGGACATCGACTGGGCATGTCAGTAATACTATCCCTAGTGTACCATCCACTGTACCAATGGTCCTTCACACGTTGAGGTCCCTCATATTGTTTTTTTTCCGCCATCATAGTCGGGTGCGAGTTGCAGAATTCCTTCTTCATGGCTAACCCCTTTTGATTGTAGAAGTTCTAAAAGTTAAATTTCTTTCTATCCTTTCGACGGCTGTACCACCGTAAAATCTTCGGTAATGGCTTTCAAGGACAGATTCATCGTCGACGACGACTACTTGGACCGTCGCAACAAATTTTGACCGTGGATTACTTAGGCCTCAACGGGCCTTGGCCCTTCACAGAAAAGAAAGTGGGTGGAGGTCATAACTTTCTTTCCTTAGAGGATGCATATTTCCCTTTTCTTCCTTTTCCGTCTTATGGAAAACGCACCGTTTAAATGTTTCCCTTCCTGTAACAGGAAGTTTGCCTGGAAGTACTTGTACAAGGTGTGTAACCTCTGTCTTCCCAGTTACCACCCCAAAAAGAATTGCAAGTTTTGCTAATTTTTTCAGCCCAATACACTAAAGGACTGTAAGACTAAGTGCTGGGCTCATCACGCCATGCAGGCCAAAGCCGCTATGGACGTGTAGGGAGCGTGCAGCGATGGCGATGTCATCTTAAGTGACTCCGTCAAGCAGGCTGGCGGTTATGCTATGAGAACCACACCTGGTGTCTCAGGCACCCACACTGCACGCCACACAAAACACACACCCCCGGCCAATAGTCAATTGCTTTGTCGACTGTTAAGCCACATGCTATGTCTAGGGGTAGGTCCGAAAAATCCTGGTACTTTGGGCCATCGTGTTCGCCACATGACGGGTCCCCAAAACAGATGTCTAAATATTCAAAATCTTCTACGCCCATCTCTAAATCCCATATTTCAAAGTCTAAGGAGCCCTCTCTCTCTAGTGACACCCTTTCAGGGGCCATGCATTATAAACAACCCTCTACATCGGAGAGTATCTCTAGCCATGTTCCACAGGTTTTCCAAGCTCCACCCAATGGACTCCTGAAAGATTTGTCAAAATATTGTGAAGAATGTCATGCTTCGTAGACTTCTTAGATAGTCACCCTGATCAACTTTCCAACCTCCAAGGGCCTTCACAAGGGGAGGCAGCTAAAGACTGACCTGTGGCCAAAAATCTATGACTAAACACTGCTCAGCCCAGGACTTCAGGACAATTCCCAGGGTCTCTATTAGATTGACACTTCAGGCGCTCAAGATCCTGTTTCACTAGCAGACCACGGGTACCTATAGGACACAGACCAGTATTACGATGAAGATTATGATGACGCCTACATCATACAATCAATCTCTGAATCACCATGACCAACCTGTGGCTGACTCCGCTGTTCAGAGGACAACACTCCACCCACAACCTCGCTCTATGAACTTGACAGTCTGGCTCCGGAAGTCGTAGAGTTTGGACACTAGAAATGACCTCAAAGGTGTATGGATATCCTCAAGGAGGCATACAAACTTAACACCAGGCAGTGCTACTTCTACAAATGGAAAAGATTTGTAATATAGTGCTTATCAAAAGATGTAAAACCCTATTGAATGTACCTCATCACACATTCATCACTACATGCACCACTTACTAGACTTTGGCCTAGTATTTAACTACATCAAGGTTCACCTAGCAGCTCTGTTCATGTACACCACTTCGCAAAACAAGGTGTCCTGGTGGAAAGTCTCTGTTAAGGCTTTCATGGAGGGAGTAAAGAGACTTTATCCTCCCACCCCCTATTTCCAACCAGCCTAGAGGTTGGGATTTTAATGTTGTACTCTCAAAGCTCATGGGTCCACCTTTCGAGCCTATGCACAAATCCAGCCACAAACACCTAACGTACAAGACAGCTTTCCTAGTAGCCATCACCTCAATAAGACTGGTTAGTGAGCTACAAGCATTGTCCGTGCAAGACCCTTTCTTGGTTATCAACAAGGATACTTTGATCACACCCTAGGTTTTCACCTAAATTTATATCCAAGTTCCATGTTAACCAATCCGTTGAGCTACCCGCTTTCTTTCAAAATCCATCCACTAGATGTAAGGAGGGCAGTTTTGTACTATGTAAACAAAAAAAAACACTATGAAAAACAGATGAACTGTTTGTCTCCATAGTACCTAACAGGGAGGGTGATCACATTTCAAAGAATGACATCTCCAGATGGATAGTGAAATACATACTGCCCTGCTATTCCCTATCAAAGAAAACCCTGGCTTTCACACCAAGAGCTTGCTCTACCAGAGGTACACAAGCTACTTTGGCATTGATTGCAAACGTCCATCTAGACATCAGCTACATGGAGTTCAATGCATACCTTTACTCTGCATTACTGCATTGACACACATTCTAAAGCAGATTGACAGTTGGGACAAGCAGTGGTAAAACATCTATTTTCTGCCGTACCTTCTCACAACCCACCTCCTTCTCCAGATACTGCTTGCTAGTTTATGCACAGCATGTGATGTAAGCAGATCCACAAGCCTCAGAGGGGATACATTACTCGCCGTAATCGTATTTCTGATGCTTTTATCTGCTTAGATTCACACACTCACACCCTTCCTTCCCTCTTGGGGTAGAAGATGCATAGATGTTTTCTGGCTTTATCCTTCTTATCCGTTTTATTACATCTGTACTCGGGCTACAATTCATGCTACCTCATGTTAGAAACAAAACAATCTGAGGGACCTTGATGCGCGAAGGGCCATGGGTACAGTTGACGTCACACTACGGATAGTATTACCAACACACCCTGTCGACGTCCCTTTTCGAGTTTTGAAAATAAATAATGTAATACTCTGCGACAACGACTGGATGTCTGCCTATGCATAGCATGTCGATCTAAGCAGATACAAGCATTAGAAATACGATTACGGTGATATATATATATATATATCTTGAAGACCATGGATCGGCCTATTGATTACATGCAGAGATCATTATATAGACAAGAACTCGCAGACCATGGGACTGCCTGTTTGCAGAGCTCATGGAAATAGACAAAAACTCTACAGGTCAATGGGTCGATCAAATTGTTTGCAGGAGGACCGCTTGATGGACATAAAACCTCATATGAGCAATGGGTCTTTCGATCATTGTTGACCTGATGATCTATGACATACAGAGGCTTGGGTATAGGCAATTTCCCCATCCCTGCTATCTTTACGTAAACTGCCACTGAACATGAAAGCTCGGGAGCGCAAAGTGTGTTTCTTTCTGTGTTTCATAAGTTGCACAAGTAAAACATATTTGTTGTTTTGTCACTCCGGTCTGTTTTTTTAAACTGTGATGTGCTGCAGTGGACCACGTAGGTTCATGCCAATGGCCTAGTGCACTGGCACTTCAGAGGGCCTGATATAAGAGCAAATAAGACTGAAGAGATGAGCTTAAATATACCAATTGGTGGATATTTCTAAAAAAAAAATGTACCTATACAAAGGTGTTCAAATATATTAGGAACAATGACCTGCTTTTTTAAAAATGTATTTTTCATTTGTACATGCATGGTGACCCCTGGCCAATCTTCTTGTGCTAGATTCTTTTTATTTGTCTTTTTTATTTATTGGGTATTTATAATGAACCTATACACAAACCTACTAGGCTTTGTGACATTCGAATCATGCAAGTGCAGTAAAGAGATGTGCAGAGGAGAGGGGGGCAGAAGGGCCAGGGAGAAAAGCAGGGGCCAGGCGGGCAGAGCGAGGGGGGAAAGCAGAGCGTGCAGGGGAAGAATGGTCCACGAGGGAAGGGGCTGGAAGGGCTACAAGGGTGCAGGACCAGCCAGGATAGTGCAGGGGGAGGGGCTGGGAAGGGCAAGCACAGGTTGGGAGCATGGGGGAGGGGGGGAGTCAGTCCAGACCAATTGCAGGGGTAGATTGGACTACGGGGGGCCTGTTGCTCTGTAAGACTCGGAAGGAACCAGGCAGCCAGTCAAGAAGCAGAAGGGGGGGGGAATTAGCAGGGAAGGAGGAGAGGAAAGGAAGAAGAGAAAAGAAGGCAGTGAGAAGCTTCCGGAAGGTATGGAGATCCTGCTCAAGTCTGAGAGGGGCAGGGAGGCCATTCCAGAGGGAGGCACCTGCGGAAGAGCGAGATCTACCCCATGCCCCCCACCACCCCCCTGCTCTCCTCTTGGAAAATCATCTGATCTGCAGAGAGTTAGAGCTAGCAGGGAGGTATATGTGGCGGGGACCCACACCCCAGAAAGCGTTGTGGATGATGCAGAGGTTCTTGAACTTTATTCTCACAGCCACCGGTGGAGAGATTTTAGAGCTGGAGAGATGCTGTCCCTGTGCTTGAGGCCAATGATAAGTCTTGCAGTCCTGTTCTGGATTAGTTGAAGGGGTCGAAGGGAGGAGTTGGGCAGATTGAGGAAGAGGTTGTTGCAGTAGTCTTGCCTGGAGAGGACCAGAGCTCTGGAGACAGTTTCTGGGGAAAGGTGAGGGAAGGGAGAATGCCTCTGAGGAGGTGCAGCTAAAAGTGGGCCTTCTTGGAAGGTTTGTGATGTGGGGAGAGAGGAGTTGGTTAGTTTAGTTAGTTTATTTATTTATAGACACACTGAGCCCTTGGGCAACTGGGCGCTAAACTTACATGCTGCGAGAATGCAGCCATTTATGAGGAATAATAGCAATGAAAGTAGTATTTACAAACATACAAAATATGAGCAGCAAATAGAACAAATGTAAGTTTATACATCAAATTTACACAAATTTACAAGGTATTTGCAAGGAAATTAGTGTCGGGACAAGCTTAAACATTGGATATAGATTCTTGCTCGTGGAGCCAAGCTTTGGTCTTTTTCCGGAATAAGTGATCGGACGGGTCCTCTCTTAAGGAGGGAGGGCGTTCCATTTTCTGGCTGCGAGGACAGGGAAACTAGCCCCGCCTGCACGTTATTGCCTATATCGAAGTATGTTGACACAGTGCCTCATGGCAGTTCTGATAGGCTGTGACAATGTGTGGTGGGAGATAGTGTTGGCCAGGTAAAAGGGTGCCTGGTTGCATGCAGTATGGGACAGGGTTTTGTAAACTATTCTTCGGTTGATGTTGAGCCATTTTAGCGATAGTCTAGTTTCAGAAATGTGAGGATTTCTTTGGATATTTAGAGCTACTCGTTTGGCATTGTTTTGCAGAACTTGCATGTTATTGAGGTTTTGATGAGATGTGCCAAGGTATAGTGCGTTGCAATAATCTAACTTAGAGAGGACTAAGGCTCTATTGTGATGCAGTTGGCTGGGGTACAGGTAAGGTCAGCAAGCTGTGATAAGCTGTGATAAGCTTACAGGTGTAGGCGGATGAGGAGGCCAATGCGTTAGTTTGTCTAGTTAGTGTTCGTGCAGAGTCTGTAGATTCCTAATGTTTTCACCACATTGGCGACTTTGTTGCCGTCAATGTTGAAGGAGGAGAATGACTTGTCAAGTTATTCAGGTTGGCAGGCGAGCCAAGGAGGAGCAACTCTTCGCCATCCTGGCTTGTATGATGAGAGTCCCACTGTCCGCAATGTAATCACCAGTAATGGGTGTTGTCGACGTAATTGGTGTAGGTGACACCCAGATAGTCAAGCTCATCAAAAAGTGGCTTATTAAATACATTGTAGAGAGTAGGGGACACACAAGAACCTTGGGGCCCCCCACAGGTGACAGGGGTCAGTGTAGCAGAGGGTGCAAAGACCCTCATGGATTTGTTGTTGAGGAAAGACTCAATCCAGGCATTGGCTTGGTCTGAGAAGTGCGCAGCTGATGAAAAGTGTTTACACAAGATTTTATGCTTCACCAAATCAAAATCTGCAGATAGGTCAAGTAAGAAAAGCAATGCCAATTTTTCTCTTTGTCTTTCAGGGATTTGGGTCTTAATGTCGATCAGGGCAGTTTCAGTTTCATGTCTGGGTCTGAATCCAGATTGCCTTAGTCCTAATAAGTTTTTTTTTTTTTTTTTAAAATGTATTTTATTTTATAACAACCACACAGTGCAACAGAACATAAATAGAACACATCAAGCCACAACAAAGGCCAAACAACAGATATGAAAAAGAGAAGAAAGAAAAAACAGAACAGAATTAACTTAACAATCCCCTTCCCTCCCCCCTATGAGCCTGTAGGGTGTCCACCATCATTGTCCGTTCCGTGTGGTGGGGTTCCGTCGCTCTCAGATCCAGCCGAGGTCGACCCCGTACTAAACAGTTCAGCCAATAGCACCTTCCATGCCGTGAGGGAGCTCACCTCTTCCTCCCCTCCCGCCCTGCTGGCCTCCCACCATGCTGTCGTCTCGGCGGCAGCCCATTTCTGGAGGTCACGCCACCATACCTCCACCCGTGGCCTCTGACAATTCTTCCATCCCATGGCTATTCTGCGTTTGGCAAGTACATAAGCCAAATCTTTAAGCTTCTCCACGTGCCGAAGCTTGCGCGCCCTGGGATACCCTCCAAGCAAACAGGCCCAGGCCGAATCTATCTTAAGTACAATGCCCCTCCCTGCCAGCTTCTGCGCCACTTCACTCCAGTAGGTTGCAATCACAGGGCAGGCCCAGAACATGTGAATCATATCAGCGTTCTCTGTGTTACACTTGGGACACGCCTGGCGCCCAGCGTCTCGAAATCTGGAAATTCTCAGGGGGGTCATGTATGCCCTATGCGTAATATATAGTTGTATCTGTTTAAACCTGGCATTCCTCGATACTTTTTTGTGGTACCCCAGGGCGCGCTCCCACTGCCCATCCGCCATCGGGGCCCCCATCTCTGTTTCCCATTCCAACCTCAGGTACCCCAAATCCTTCCCAACCTTTGCCATCAGCATCTCGTACAGCCTGGAGACCTCATGCCCGCCCTCGGATGCGTCATACATAATCTCCAGCGTTGCATCCGGCTCGTCAGCCAATACGGTCTCGGGCCAAGTGCTCCGGACCTCCCTGACCACTCTGTGGAACGTCATGTATTGCCCCGCATGCAGCCCCGCCCCCGCCTCTAGATCTGCGAACTCCGCCAAGGCCCCATCCTGCCAAATGTCACCCAAAGTGACCAGCCCCACTGACTCCCAGTATGTTCGCAGGATGGCCCTAAGCTGTCCGTCTTCCCTTGCCAAGGCCACCAGCGGCAGCTGCGGCATGCACGGCAGGGGATCCCCCATCATCCGGCAGGCTCTTCGCCACATGTTCCTGCCCAACGCTAGCATCTTAGGACGCCCCCTCATCCATGTGCTGGATACCCAAATAATCTCTCGCAGGTAGAAGGGGGAGCAGTCCTTACCCAACAGTCTATGTTCCGGGGTTTCGTCGTCCGAAAGCCACTTGGCCACGTACTGCAGCTGCGCTGCCACGTAGTAGGCCTCAAAGTTCGGCAGCCTCACGCCGCCTTTCTCATAAGCCTTCTGCAATTTCCACAATGCGACCCTGTTACGCGTGCCCTGCCATAAGAAATCTCTACATACCCTATGTAGTCTAGCAAAAAACCCCTTGGGTATCATGTATGGGATGTTATTGAAATAATGCAGCAGCCTAGGTAGCACGACCATCTTAAGCATAGCACCCCGGCCCATCATCGCTAAGGGTAGTTTCTCCCAAAACCTCATGCACTTCTCGATCCTCCCCACTGCCAATTCAGTATTGTGCCTGTGTTCCTCCCCGGTCGTGTGGTATACGTCTATGCCAAGGTACCGAAAGGTGCTTGTCGCCCATGGGATTCGCAATACTGGCAACCTCTCAGCCGCTATCCCCACATAGCCGCCCAGCGGGAACAGAGTGGATTTCCGAGGGTTGACCGCTATGCCAGAAAGCCAAGCAAACCTCTCCATCACCTCCAAGACATATTGCAAGTTCTCTTCAGGGTATTGGAGGTACAACAGCATATCGTCGGCATACAGGGATATCAGATGGCTCTCCCCCCCCACCTCTATGCCCACCGGGTCATACTGTTGCCGGAGGTAAATTGCCAAGGGCTCAAGGGCCAGGATGTACAACATTGGGGACCAAGGACATCCCTGCCTGGTGCCTCTACCTAACTGCCACCTATCCGACACTACTGCCCCCGTACGAACTCTGGCTAGAGGCGCGCTATATAATAATTCGGCCCACCTCCTGTACCCTGGCCCCATTCCGAAGTGATCCAATGCCGCCAACAGCCACGGCCAACGAACAGAGTCGAACGCCTTGACCGCATCCAGCGCCACTATCGCCATTTCGCCGTCTTTGCTACATCCCCATTCGACCACTCTGTGTAGGCGTCTATGGTTGTGGGTAATGTTCCTGTCCGGGACATAGCCCGTCTGGTCAGGGTGAATCAGCTTGCCTATCACTCTCCTCATTCTAGCCGCCAAGACAGCTGTTAGGATCTTGCTGTCCTGGTTCAGCATCGACAAGGGTCGATAGGAGCCGCAACCGTGTCCCGGTGTATTGTGCTTGGGGAGTGGCACTATGACCGCTTCCCTGAGTGATTCTGGTAGCTGTCCCAGCTCAAACGCCTCATTAAACATGTCCAGCATGGGTGGGAGTACCTCCTCCCCATACGCCTTATAAAACTCGCTGGGGAACCCGTCCGCCCCCGGGGCCTTGCAAGTGGGCAGCTGTCGCACTATCTCTCTGAGCTCTTCCAGAGTGATCGGAGCATCCATCTCCTCTCGCTCTTCATCGCTGATTCTGGGCAGGCCTATATCCCCGAGTACTTCATCTATCTCCTCTCGGCTCTCCCCTTCCCGATCTTCATACAATGTTTGGTAGTATTCTGCGAATGCCCCATTTACCCCTTCTTGCGTATCGATCTCCGCACCCCCTTCGGTGATGACCGATCGGATCGGAGCCCTAGGGGTTTCGCTCTTATATAGCCAAGCGAGGAGCCTGCCTGTCTTGTCCCCACCCGCATGCAACCTCTCAATGTACTTCGTATAATTCAGGTTACAAAGTCTGTCCCAATGCCCAGAGCACCGCTGCTGCAGCTCAGTAACTACTTCCATATCGGTCCCACCCTTCTCCAATTCTTTTTCCAGCTCGATCTCGGCCTCTCGCAGGTCGGTCAGGATTCCGCCCATTAATCCCTTGGACTTCGCGATAGCAGCTCCCCTCATCACCACCTTAAAAGCCTCCCACAAAGTACCAGCCGACTTGACACTCCCTGTATTCGACTCAAAGTACGCGACTATCTCCTCCCTCATGTCCTCCTTGAATACCGGATCCCGTAGCGCCTCCGCCCGAAGGCGCCATGTTGGGATCCGTGCACGTGGGGGGCGCAGCCGCCAATGCATGATTAGGGGCGAGTGGTCCGAGAGGACCCTCGCCCTGTAGTCAATCTGTTCACACTCCGTAAGAATGTCTGGAGTGGCAAAAAAGTAGTCGAGCCTCGTGTGCAGTTGGTGCGGAGCCGAATAGTGCGAATACTGCCTCCCACCTGGGTGTCTCGCTCTCTACACATCTACCAGGCCTAGATCCGTTAGCAGCGACTGCAACACCTTGGCCGCTGGGCTGGGCCTAACCATTTTGTCATCCGACCTGTCCTCCCTGGGGTTAAGCACACAATTAAAGTCTCCACCCCAGATTACTGTGCTCCCCATCCCTTCACCGAGTCTCGCGCACAGTGTCTTAAAGTAAGTCGCTGTGTCCTGGTTGGGCGCATAAGTGTTTATGATACAGACAACTCTACCTTCCACAATCCCCCGAACCATGGCCAGCCGCCCGTCCGACTCCACAACCTCCCCCAAGAGCTTGAACGGGACATGTGGTGCAACCCAAACCAGCACACCCCTGGCATACGCAGAGAATGTGGATCCAACCACTGTCCCCCTCCATTTTCTCCGCACCATTTCAAGTTTATCCCGTGTCAAATGCGTCTCCTGTAACAAGGCCACGTCTATCCTCTGCCTCTTCAAATACAACATGACCTTATTACGCTTCAGGTAGCTATTCAACCCTCTAACATTCCATGTCAATACCTTAAGGTCTCCCATGATTTATCCGTAGCTCCCACTTCCCCCTCTGGTCTGATCGCCTCCCCCCAGTCCCGACTACATCCCTTCTCAGTTTCTTCCCCAGGCTCACATAACAACTAACACCCCCCACCCCCCTAACCCAACCAACTGCCCAGCTCCATCCCTGGATCTCAGGCATCCCCGTGTTCGGTTCTCTTCGGAAGCCCGTGTAGAGAACCCGACAGGGTGTCACACCCCACACAGTGACTAACCTAACCACACACTGGGGTACGAATAAAACGTCCCTCGGATGCCCCCTACACATTTATATCCGCGCTCGCGGACCATGTTCAAAACAGTTAAAAAGTGCATCCCCATCACAAAGTGGCAAAGACTATATTCCAGTCCAAATGTTCAAAGTCCGCCTGGCCCACTGTTTCACTTAACTCTCCCTGCTCCGTCCGCCATCTGCTCATCAGGCTCCTGAGGGCAGTTCTGCGCATCGAGCCATTCCATGGCCTCCTCAGGGGTGTCGAAAAACAGCGTCTTAGCCTTGAAGAAGACCTTAAGTTTGGCTGGGTAGAGTAACATATACTTAAAACCGGCCGTCCGCAGGCGCCTTTTGACCGCCCCAAAGTTCATCCGACTGCGCTGCACTTGTAGAGTGTAGTCGGGGTAAGCAGTGATAGTTGCCTCCCCTCGCCGTATGGTGCCCCCTTTACGAAAATGTTCCAGAATCTTCTCCCGGTCTTTGTAGTTGAGGATCTTGGCGATCACGGGCCTGGGCGGATTACCCGGCGGTGGCCTTCTGATCAGGGCCCTATGTGCCCTCTCCACTGCAAATCCCTGCGTTAGGGCACCTCCGGTGATCTCCTGCAGCAGCAAAGTCTCGATAAAATCTGTGGGATTCTGGCCCTCAGCTCCCTCCGGTAGGCCCACAATCCGGATGTTGTTTCTGCGGGCCCGACCTTCTGCCTCTTCAGCCCTGCTTTCCAAGTTGCCTACCCTCTGCACCAGGGCATGGATCTCTCGTTTGTGCGCGGTGCATTCCGCCACAGTCGGGCCCATCTCCTTCTCCAGGGTCTCTGTGCGCTCGGCCAGGGTTCGCACATCTTGCCTCAGGAGGTTCACATCCTCCTGTACCGCCCCGACCTGAAGTTCCATCGCAGTTTTCAGTTCGGCCACCGCAAGTTGGAGTTTGGTCTCCCATGTCGCCTTCAGATCAGCGATCGCTGCCAGGACCTCCTGGTTCGTTCCTCCTGCGGCCATCTCCTTGGGCTGGGCCTTCTCTTTGCTCCTGGTCCCCTCGGTGCCAGGCGATGTCTTGGCAAATTCGTCGAGCGTGGGCTGTTTATTCTTCGCCCTCAGGAGCTTGCTCGACATATCTTCGATCAGGAGCGTCCCTTCGATCTCGCTTAGGCCCCAGGCCTGGGGGCACTATGTCCCCCCGTCGCCACACAGTTTCAGCTACCTCCAGTCAGGCTTGCTCTCGCTGGATCGCGCTGAACGTGAACTGAGGGAATCGCCTCCAGAATCCCGGTCCCCGATCCTTTGTCCCAACATCAAGCGACGGCAGCCATTTTGTCTGCCGGCGAAGCTCCGGCCCCAAAACTTCACGCGGCTCCTGAGTACACAAGCGCTGCACAATCCCGTATGAGAATGCATCCACATGTGCAGCCGAGCCTCGCATTTACAGTCATCACCGTCTATGCCACATCGTAGCGGCCGTTGCGCGGATTCAGCCGGATAATGTTCGGATCAGCGGGAGCTCCCGTTCAGGCACGTCCTTTCACATGGCGTCCAAGCCACGCCCCCGCCTTAGTCCTAATAAGTTATTGGATTCAAGGTATTGTTGTATATGCAGATATGCAGCTTGGTCAAGTATTTTTACAAAAATGGAACCGTCGTAATGGGTCTGTAGTAGGCTGGATTGTTTGGGTCTAGGGAAGGTTTTTTTTAAAAGTACCCAAGCATCTTTCAAGTTAGGTACTATGCTGGAATTGAATGAAGCGTTAATAACTGATGTAATGAAGGGGTTAATTCCTTTGCAGCTTCCTTGACAAGATGGGCGGGGCATGCATCTCCCTGACAACTAGACGGTTTAAGTTTCAGGCTAATGGTTTCAACCTCTTTGATGGAGAGTGGTGAGAAATGTAATTGGGGCTGTATGTTACTGGTCGAGGAGTGAGTTCAGAGTGGGGTCAGTATTGGATACAAGGGATTTCTTCATTAGTATTTTGTTTTGGAGCATAGTAATTTTGTCTTGGAGTGCATTCTGTATATTGGTACACCATGGTACACCATTGGGTGTCTTTGATGCACGTGTTGGGGAGGGTGGGGCAGGAGATTCTCACTCTTTTAGGATGTTAGAGTGCCTTGGTGTTGGACTCAGCTTTGGAGATGCGGTCATTGTAGTTGTCTTTTTTTAGCTTGGGTTATAGCTGTTTTGTAGTTAAAGGAGGCTGTGGCAAAGTTGCCTTTATTGACTGAAGAAGGGGTGTTTTTCCATAGTGATTTGGATGATCTTTTTACATTTTTCTAAGAGACTTGAGATGTGGAGTGTACCAGATATTGAGGTGGATGCGTGGTTTAGATTTGCGTAATTTCATAGGCGCTAATGTGTTAATCGCCTTGAGAGTGGTTTGATTATATAGATCAACTAGAACTGTGGGGTCTGAGGTGGTCATGGTGGGATTGGTAATTGGCTGCAACAATGGGATGAGTTTGTTTATGGTTAGATTTCGTTTGTTCCTGGTCATCATGGCTGGTGCTTGAATAGTTTGAGGAGTGGATGCAATGGTTTCTTTGATGTTGAACCGAATGAGATGATGCTCGGTCCAGGCGCAGGGAGTGTTTGAAAGGGTGTCGATGTTGCAGTTAAGGTCATCTATCCAGTCGAGGATTCTACCTTTATTATGGGTAGGTGCAGAGAGGCGGTGGGAGAACCCTAGTTCAGTCATAGTGTCCTTAAGGGCACAAGCTTTCTGATCATTAGAGTCATGTAGGCCGAGGTTAAAATCGGAGGATAATGACTTGTGACTTGTTCTTGGTGTTGGAGGATAGTAGGCGTGAGATGTCGTTTTCAAAGGTAGTGGTTGGACCTGGTGGGCGATAAACAAGATGCAGAGTGATGGTGGATGTGGGTGACGTGGATAGTTTGACAGATAAAAGTTCTGCTGAGGGCAAGGGAAGATTAGTGATATTTCTCAGACCTATTGAAGTCTTGTGTATAAATGCAATGCCTCCTCCTTTGGCGATATTGGCATCTCTATCTGCACGGATAATCGAATAGTTATCCGGAATGGCAAGAGCAAGTGAGGGGCCTGAAGTTGTGTGCAGCCAGGTCTCTATAATCGCAATGAAGTCGAGGTCATGTGATGTTATGAGATCTGCGATATCTAAAGCATGTGCCTGTAAGGATCTGCCATTGATGAGGGCAGCTTTTATAGACGATGAGTATTGTTTTGTTTACCATTGGATAGTCTCGAGCTGGTTTCAGAAGCATGTGAGGCTGAATGAGTGGCTGTGGTGGCTGCTGTTGTAGTTTCCTGGGTGGTGGGGGTGGGGTGTTGTCGTATAAATCTAGAGCTCAGTCTATGGTTTCTGTAGAGTGTGGGGCAAGGCTGGCTACAGGATGCAGTAGGTGTACGTGCTTGGTGTGGTAGGCCATTAGTAGTATCAGGGTGGTCAATGGTGTATGAAGTTATGTTGTTGAGAGGAGAGGCTTTTGGTCGATGCAAGACTTTAGGTGTGGTGTTTAGACCAAATAGCATTTTGTTATGGGGCAGAGTGGATGCATAGTCCAGGCAGGGTGGTAAGAAGCTAGATGGTGGTAGTGGTAGATGGAGTCAAAGATGACCCCAAGTTGTTTTGCCTCACAGGAGGATTTGGGGTGAGGGGGCCCATAGAGGACAGACATAGTGTGAGAGGGAAAGAGAGAGCAGAATCCCAATGAGAAGGATCTCTGTTTTACCGGCATTAAGGCAGAGATCTTTCGCAGTGCACCATGCCTGAATAGCAGACGGGCAGTCAGGTTAGAGCGAGGAAGAGAAGAGGGCATCGGAGGGAAGCTTGGAGGAGAGCTGCGTGTCATCCGCATAAGACTGGAAGTTGGGAGAGAAGGTGGAGATGAAATGGGCTACAGGGGCGAGGAAGATGTTGAAAAGACAGGGCGAGAGGATAGAGCCCTGAGGGATACCGCAGTTGGAGAGTGAGATGGTGGAGAGAAAAGGACCCAGTTGAACTTGGGAAGGTCGGTCCGAGAGGAAGGAGGTCAATCAGTCCACAGCTAGGTCTGTGATGCCAAGGGTATCACAGAGCCGATTTATCAGGGTGGCATGATTGACCATTTCAAAGGCAGAGGAAAGGTCAAGAAGGATGGAAGGAGAGTCGGAATCGAGATTAGACAGCAAGTCCTCACTGGTGTTCAGGAGAGCAGTTTCCGTGCCTCTGACAGCTCTGAAGCCAGACTGGTGATCCTGGAGACAACCAAATGGATTCAGTGTGGTGGATAAGCTGGAGATGGCCAGCTTCTCCAAAAGTTTGCCCAGGAAACGTGTAATGGAGATAGGGCGCTAGTTTGCTGGACAGGAAGGGTCAGCAGAAGGCTTTTTGAGGAGAGGGTGCACAAGGGAGTGCTTGAGGAGTGAGGGGAAAAATCCAGTGGCAAAGAGTGATTTCAGAAATCGGCCAAGGCTGTAGCAAGAAAGTGAATGTTGTCCTTGATCGTTCTGGAGGAGCAGGGGAACCCCTGTTTGGATGAGATTTTCATAGAGCGGACTGGTCTATAAACCTCATCAGGTGTTATGGGAGAAAAAGAGAGAGTAGGAGGCGAGATGATGGGGCGGGGTGGCAAGGGAGGCCTGAGAGAGGGTGAGAGAGAAGTGTGTGGAGTAGAGGAGAGTGAGGACAAGATCTCCTGAGTTGAGCAGCCAGAGAAGTGCAGAGGGGGGAAGTGGAGACTGCAGAAAGGTTGGTGATTTTGAAAAGTTCAGCTGTGTTGTTTCGTGGCCGCAGAGATGCAGGCTAAGATATAGGTCCTCTTCATTGAGCAGATGGAGAATGTGTATTGCCTTTGGAGCAGTTGGCAGGCCAGTTTGTCTGAGGATTTGCTGGAAGCCTCTCACTTCCGCTCTGCACTTGGGTTTCAGAGGGTCCAGGTCTGAGTCATACCAAGAGTTGCACTTGGAGGCAGGTTTCATGCGTATCTTCGTGACAGTGGCTAGGATGTGCAGAGTTTTGGAGATGCAGAGTTGAAGGTTAGTAAGGGCTGTGTCAGAGAGAGAGAGAGTCAATGACTGGAGTAGGAGGCAGAGTGAAGGTGGCGGCAACTGGCACTCGCTTCATAGGTCAAATGACGGAGGAGGAGGAGGCTGGCAGTGCGGGCAGGGGCTTAGCCGGAGGACCCAGGAGGTCAAGGTGAGGGAACAGGAGAGCATGATCAGACCATGGGAGCAACAAGTAATGAGAGGGTTGGAGATGTCTGAAAAAGATGAGAGGGTGTCCGGCACAGTGTGTCGGACCTGAGGGAAGAATAGAGAGGGAAAGAGAGTCAGAGGTTGCAGAAGAGCCCAGAGGCCGCATCAGGGGAGACGAGGTGAATATTAAGTCTCCAAGGAGGGGAAGCTTGGAGGAGGAGGCCAGGAGAGAAGAGGTGATGTCCACCCATTAGGCCAGGCGAGACACCAAGCCTGCAGACAAGGCTTGAAAGGGGAGTAGGCCTGAGTGGGTGTGATAGTAGCAGGGACTCACTCAGGGAAGATCAGGGCCACTCCGCCCCCTGGCCGGTTATGCCTGGGCTTGGAGAGGATCTTGTAATCTTCAAGGAGGAGTGTGTCGAAACTCGTGACAGAGCTGGCCGTGAACCACTTATCGGTGAGAGTGAGAACATCAAAGTCGAGGTCTTCAAGGAGGTGGCAGATGTCAGAGGAGTGTTTGACGACAGAGCGAGAGTTGAGGATAGCTAAGTGGAGTAGGGTGCCACTTTTGAATGTCTTCCGAGGAGGGGTACAGGAGTGTGGTACACACAGAGGGGTGGCCGAAAGCGGAGTGGCAGGAAAGGAGGAAGTTGATGAGAGATGGAAGACTCCTATCAAGTAGGGTGAGGTTGGGCTAAGAGTCCTGGACCGTGACCGTGCCATTTAGGTAGACATTAATGATGACCCTAGAGGACAGGAAGGATGCCAAGAGTACCTCCCAACAGATGCTGCCATTAACGGGAGAGGAAGAGAAAGGGGAGAGCACAGAGACCACAAGGGAAATCCAGAGGCCCAGAGAAGAAACAACAAAGAGGATGTTGGTGAAAGTCTGCCTGGAAGATGCGTTGACATATGTGTCAGCAATCGGCAGGCCTGGATTGTCGACCAGTGGATCCTTCTTGAACCTTTTTCTTCCAGGCTTCGACAGAGGGATAAGCTGGTTGATAGAATAGCAATTAGAGAAGAAAGGGGAGATTGAGAGCACCATTGAGGGAGAGTGCAGAGAGAGGGAGGAACTGCAGAGCACAACACCAACTGCAGAGCACAACACCAACTACAGCCACACAGCACTGCAACAATCTAGAGTCAAGTGTCTAGAAGAGGAAAAGGGCCTATGTTACATCATACAGCAGAAAGCACGTCACCTTGAAGCGAGTTATCTGGACAGAGGGAAGAACCTAGATAAAGGGCTAGAGGGGGGGGACCAAATGCAATAACACAGATTCATGTGCCTTAGATGGCTGCTGAATGTGGCTTGTGGTGAACAGTACTTGCAAGGGATTGGTACCCAGTTAAATTTTCGAAACAAATTTTCGAAATGCCATTTGTCTAAACAAAAATGCTGGAAAAAAATTCAGAATGTATTATTTTGTATTTTTTATATTTTATTTTCTGTTTCGTTGGTAAAAAAAAGTGTCAATAAAAAAGAAAAACGGGGGGGTTGGGGTGGACCCTCCCCATTAAAAAAAAAAAGAAAAGAAAAAAGAAAAACATTTGATTTTTTTTAGCCATTTTTGTGTCGACAAAATGACATTTCGAAAATGTGACGTTTGAAATGTCACTATAAACCCAAGGGATTACTGAGGAAAGAGACCTCTTTTCATATTTCTCCAGACATTTACCAATACCTGCATCTCTAACGAAAGGTAGTTTCCGAGGGCTGAGGTCAGAACACAGACTAATCTGCATCCTGTCTGGCTTTTCGTGAAATAGCGCTTGGTCAATGATCAAGAAACGAATTTGGAAATGAAAGAATTTCAACATGGTATTAAATGAACTCTGCATCTCCTCCTGAACGTGAGGGTCAGAAAGGACATGGGATTCTCTTGTGTTCGTCAGGAAGCCAGAGTTAATTAAAGCTGTGTGTAACCTGCATGCTTCAGTCATTTTATTTGTATTTATTGAACATTTGGGATATTACTTCTCACAGATAAGAGTAGATGGGAGTGAATACACATAGCAGAGGCAGTCCCTCTGTAGGGTGCCTTTGCAATAGGGGGGTGTATTTCTGATTTTAGCAAAACGTTTAGGTGATGAAGGGGTGCTAAAGAGAAATCTACATCAGGGACAGAGACCATAAGAAGCAATAACTCTACATAGAAGCTGTGCTAAATGCACATTTTGTCAAGCTCAACATCTTACATAGGCGCTGGAATTAAGCCTCTTGTAAAATGCATGCAAATCCTACAACAAGGCTAGGTGTTGTGGTTTTAGTGTGTAACATATTTAAATGTCTCCTTCCACCACAGACCCCGAGTAGATTCAAAAGACATTGAGTCCTACCCACTAGCGGAATGATAAAGAAATCGGGACAATTTCTCAAAATGTATGTCGGGCTCCAAATACCAGCTATATTTGTTTCAGACCTTTTCAACTTTCTTTTTTTCTATTTCCCTCTACTTCTGATTCTGAACTTAGACTTTTTGATGTACCATTGCCTATGTAAGAATTGGTTGTATCCAGAAATTGTTATTTTAGAATCTTTTAAGTTTGTGAAATAAAGTAATAATAAACATGTGAAATTCTTTTTGTACATACATGCTGGATGTCCAGCATAGAGTGTTTCTGCTCCCATATACTTAAGAGCTTCCATGAGGACATAATACTACGTCTTATTTAACAACATAAATCGATGGCCCGCCATTGGGTAGAGAGCCACCACCAGGAAACTGGACTAGGCAGTAAGCAAATGCACCAAGCAAGGAGTGATCCTTACTTCAGTTATTATACACTGAGACAGCGCACACTGTTGGAGCTTGTTTTTCCTGCTGGAACACACTTTCTTGTTTGATTAACTGTCCCTTCCACCATAGTCTATGGTGCGTATTTTGAATGTCACCTTCCAACATCAGGCTCATTCAAACATGTAGTGAATATACCTTTTTTGTTTTGGCTCTCGCCTGCAGATTAATGTAACACTCTTCTCTGCCTGACATTCCAGTTGGCATTATTGACTTCTTATGTCTTCTTCCCACAGGGCAGCACACGCCAGCGCAACCTGCGTGCAGCCCAGGATATGCAGAACTACAGACATGGATATCCGGTGCGAGCTCAGGGTATTTGTGGGATCTTCACGCATTGGGTCTGTCATGTGTCTCCAGATTGACAAAAGCTGCATGCATGGGGCCCCTGCCCCCAAGATTTGAAGATTTGAAACCATTGTCTAATTGCTATCTGTAACTAAAGTCATGTTCTGTGAACCCTTTTTCGAATTTAGACCCAAAAAACATTTGAAAGGCGAATTCTTGTTCAAAGTGGGACTCCCCTCCTTAGAAAGTTGCATCTTTGGTTATAGTGTGGGAGGTTAAGAACCGCTGTTAAAATAGAAAATAATCATTTCTCGGCTACAGCTGTGATGGATTATATTTTGCAAACAAGGAAGTGGCTTTTGTAAGGGATCATGCAAATTGGATTTAAAAATACAGAGCACATCTCCCAACATTTTCTGCTGCATGCTCCTATGCATAATGCTGTAATGAGGAAGGCCGTCCATCAGCACCACTCTCTTAGCCCTTTCCACAGTGTGATGTTGTCAGGAGTTGGTAGAGAAGCCCTTTTAAACTGAAGACTAAATGCCTAGACTTTGGGGGCTGATCTACATTCACATAGGATAATTCTTCAAAGGAGAAGCTGTTTTTAAATGTCAGGACTCCTCCTTCAGAAAAGAAAGCATATGCACATGAATTAAGAAGGGACGGGATTCAATTTAAAAGTGATAGGAATCTCATAAATACAAAAGTCATTACTTTGTTGGGGAGGGTAGTAGTTGTGTTAAGAAGGCTGGGATCGTCACAGCTGGATGAAAGTGATATGAAATGGCATTTATAATGCGCTATCCACAAGTGTTTCAAGGTGCTACTAGGCAAGGGAGGGGGAACAAAGGGAAGACAGACACCGATCTTACTAAGCCAGGTGTCATTCAGATTGTGTAAGTGCATGGGAAGGGGGAAAGGGAAAAGTGTGTGGGGGAAGAGAGAGTGGAAAGTGCAGTACATAGGATAGTAGAATAAATGATGAATACAAACTACCAGATGGTGGCAAGTGCAAGGTAAGTGCAGACATAAGTGCTGGTAGGGGGACTGTAGGGATACAGAAAACAGTCCACAGGTGCAGGGGTTGCCAGGGAGGCAGTGCAGGTGTGCAACTGGCAGGGCCTGGGCCCGAGATCAGAAAGGGTGGCCAGGAATTCAGCAGGGGAGAGGGGGAGAGAAAGCAGAAGCAAAGAGGAAGGTATTGAGGTGCCGCCGGAACCGGAGATGGTTCTCCTCAAGTTTCAGGGAGGCAGGAAGCCTGTTCCAGAGGGAGGCCCCTGCCAAAGAGATATCTACCACCAACTTGTTGCTTGGAGAAACGACTGACCCCGTGGGAGTTGGAGGCGGATGAGCGAAGCGCTCGAGAAGGAAGATATTTAGGAAGAGAGAGTTGAAGGTATTGCGGCCCCAGTCTCCAGAAGGCCTTGTGGACAATGCAGAGGGTTTGGAACTTAATCCTCGCAGCCACTGGGAGCCAGTGCAGAGATTTCAGTCCTGGACAGATACGATCCCTGGGCTTGAGGCAAGTCTTGCAGTCTCGAAGTGTTCTGCTTCGCCCAGTGGTGTTGTAACAGTCTGCTGAAGGTCAAAAAGATTGGATGGTCTATTTTTTTATTTGGTTTATTAAAAAAACTTTACACATTTAAGAAATTAAAATATTTCCAAAATGTCATAACCATATATTTCAATGTATCTCTTAAAACCAACATTAAAAAAAAGAACACTTGGAAACATTGGGTCTCCATTAAAAAGATAGAATAAAAAAGCATTGCTGGCATATAAGATCACAATTCATTGATACACTCTATTTTAATTCTCATTAAGTAATTTCATCATATGTAAACATTGGAATAGGGCTTTGCATAATGGAGATGATATAGCCTCCATCAATTGTCTCCACAGGAAATCCAAAGGCTCAGATCTTTAACATACCAATCGAAACAGTTTAAACAATGGGTTGCAAGAGCTTCACAATTATAAACCGATGTTTAATTGTCTTTACTTCTTTGCCAAAATAATGGCAGTTATCATTATTGCAATTATCTCTCTTCTACGTTAAACAGTTTTCACGTGTTAACAAGAGATTTAATCTAAATCTTAAAATAGTGTTGCCAAACTGTTGAGAGAAATTGAGTTAAATAAGGTGCACTGTTACTAGCTTTTTGTTTGTGAGTCTGAGTTCCGAATAGTGTTTTAAGATTTCCTAACTTGTCACATGTTTGCCATCAATCCAAGATCCAAAGATGATTCTTAAACGCCAACAGATTTTCTAGAACACTTCTGCTATCTAGACCCCATGATCCTCAATTTCCAGTACATTTGGCCAAATGCCAATTCAAAACATTCAACTATGTTGTTTCAAACTGCTCAAATAACAAATTTCTCGGTGGCTTCACAAACCTAAGGCAAAGCAAAATTATTTTCCACCAAACAAGCATTCCCAGTGATTTCAGCCCAAAATTCAAACCGAATCATGGCTATTGGGAGTGATTTAGGTAGAGATAAAGTTGCTTTCCCAAAGAGGCCCTCTTAGTAGGTAAAATATTCTGCAAAAAGTAAGTGATGAATTTCAAGACCATATGTTATTGCCGGGACGGCTTTAGCAATGTAAAACATTAAAATTGTTCGCACTGTGAATTTCCTGTAGCAGTAATTAAAATTCCTCATTTTGCGCCATCAGAGGTTTGGCCTTTTCAAATAAATTGTTAAGTAGACCGATCTTGCAGGGATTTGCATAGATTGTAAAGCCAAGATAATTGCATTCATTTATTACTTTGTTGGCTTCTCCACCATCTACCTCTTTTTCTCTTGCAACTTGCTAAGATTGTCTTGGGTTTGGCTGTATTAATCAATATTAATAGCGCAATATTGCTTAAAGGAACCCAGTAATGGATGGAGACCCACTCTTGTACAATCTAGCGAGATAACGTCCACGTACAACATTCAAAATATCTTTACTCTGCTGATGGTTGGAGGAAGAAATGACGCCATCACCAGAGATGCACCCAAGTTAGATAAATGTTAAAAAGAAATGGAGCTAGGAGGATGCATACATGGCAAAGGCCTCGGGCAGTAGGAATCTCACCAGTTAAATCCCTGTCACTATTTAGATGTGCCTTTAATGCGGAATTTGTATGTAGATGGGGAAAAAACGGAGAACAAAACACACGGGAGGCACCAGCCTGCCAGCTTCAACCATAGTCTCTCTCGGTTGACTCGATCGAACGCTAACGATAAATCAGTTGTTGCTACCTGGACCTCTGGAACTGATATCTCCCAGGATGACCGTTGGAGCGAATTCATTGCACCGCCAGTGAATGAGGTCCCAACTCCTTCTCTAAAGCCCACCTAATTGACTTTTAGAATTCCATTGCAGTCCACCGACCTTTGTAACTCTTTCAGAGTCCACATCTAGAAGGGCAATCAGCTTATAGTTAAATGGTTCTAACCGACTGCCCTTCTTGTAAATGGGTACAATGAGAGCGAGTTTCCAGGTTGGACTTGAATAATACATATAAGTCTGAGGCCCACTGTTAGGGAGAATTTTCATTTTAGTGGTTAATTCCTCCTTCCTTAGAGACCCCTAGCTCTTTTGCTGAACCTTGGGACTTTTTAATTTTAACCTTGGATTGAGGGAGCCCTTTTTCTCTCTGACCCAGGTGTTTTGGTTTGATTTGAACATTGTTTCTTACTTTGGAGTCTGACAAACTCCATAGGCATCATCTTTACATTGTGACACACATCACCTTCAGTGCAGTGACACAGGGAAGTCTCTTAGATTTGCCAAATGTTTAAATACCCTCTCTTGATGAAGTTACTGTTTCCAATTGTGGTAAAGTGAAATTGACTTCACTTACATTTTGTAACTTTCTAGACTCAGCACACAATATCTTACCATAGGGTGCTGAAGGGGTTACTTAGTATCCCCTTTGTCTAGTTTCTCATGTAACATTTTTCATTTTACCCTTTCTAACATTAATGGCTGGTGACAGTGGTTTACTTTTTCCTAACATTGTGTGTTTCAACCGCGGGCTGCAATTGCAGCTGCAGTAAAGCACCCATGGGTGCCCATTTTGTCAAAATGGCCCAGTCTTCGTTTTTCTCCCTTTCTTTTTGGAAAGGTCCTTCTTGAGATTTTCTCTGCGCTTCAAACCAGGTTTGGTCCCTTTGTTCATTTTGTCTTTGGTGGGATTCGCTGGTGAAGCCCACCTCTGGTTCCAGCGTGTCTGGCAGGGCAGGAAGTGAAGGAGGTGCCCGAACCTCCCTGTGCTTAACCCCCTTGGTTACCGGAATGCACCCAAAGGTGATTTTCTGGCTGGCTGTCCTTTCAGGACAGCCACCATGCTATGTGAGTGACAGCTAGGCTGCGAATGAAAGGGAGAGACCAGCATAAAAGGCAATGCTTTTTGCTTGCAAGGCAGAGTCGACCACTGGATGAAGGAATCCGAAGAAGAAGAACTTGGAAGAGATGCTTGCTGCAACTCCTGGACCGTTGGTTTGCCCGGTGAAGCCCTGCTGCATTGCTGAAGCTCTGAATTCGCCTCAACTAGACAAGCCCTGCAACAGACGACTTTTCCTCTTGGGCTGGTGAGGCCAATCAACCCCAAAGCGAACTCGTCTGGATGTACTTCCATTGCTGCTGCAGGAACCGATTGCCAGGGAGAGGAACACCAGAATCGAGTGTCTTGTTTTTAAGTCGGATCCGAGCTCCAGGAAGATCCTCCGGACTCTCATGAAGCAGGACTGACCAAGCCTGAGCCACCTCCATAGAGTGCTGGACCCCAGATGAGAGGAAAGTCCATAAAGGTATCCAAGAACCGCAGTGGTGCTGTCTCTGAGAGCCGCGAGGAGCTGAAACTGCGAAGTGCCGCTGATTTGAAGTTTGCCCATTGCTGCCGCCGACCTTCAGTTCGTAGTGCAGGAGTCCCCAGGCGTCCTCCCTCTTGTCCCCACGACTGAGGCCCAGGAACAACAGGATCTGCAGACCTACAAAGGAACAGAAGCCAGCTGCAACCAATTTCTTCAAACCAAAGGTACTGTAACAGTAAGGGGACTTACCCCTTGATGTGTAGTCTTGCTAGCTCTCAGTTGAGACTTGTCTTGGTTGCTTTTGCAGTGTTGCTTGCAGCTTTGCCCCTCACAAGCCTCCCAGCCTGTGGCCCTATAGTGATTCCATTTTCTACAAAGAGTTCTAAAACATTGTGCAAGACTTTTACTTACCAGAGTGCTTCAGTTCACCTAGACTTTTGCTCAATTAACGCTGGCTCCCTGAAAGACTCTTCTCACCTCTGACTTTATGCTTTAACTATTCCCCAGGAAAGGGTTGAGTTACTTTGAATCGAATAATTCAAAAAGTACTTACCTGTTTAAGAATATTTGTTAACCATTGTTTTATTCCCTCCTCTTTTGCTTTTGACACTAAACTCACTATTGCTCTAAATGTACCAATGATATATCAATGACCACAGTGTCCTAGTTATTTGTCACCTCAGGGTGTAGGAAGTGTCTGCGTGCCATCCCAAATGGGCATCTACTGATTTATTGAAACTGAAAGTGTGTAGTTGTGAAGTATATTTTTGTGTTAAACATATTTGCTTGCTTCTAAAGAAGGCTTATTCAACTGACTGTTACATTAATACATTGTTTAATCAAGAAACCTTGAAAGTAAGTTTTTATTTGGATACTTGTCACTGCAAATCTGTGTGATAACCCTGCAGCTCACGTGACCCCTCTTGAGATAAGCCTTGCTGCTCAGTCACTCTACCAACTTGGGTAGTACATGCTTATACTAAAGGTTGGGTTAACTATTGCCAAGAGGACAAGGCTGGTGCAGTCTCCCACAGGGTACTGCATAATGTCTTATATAAGACAACAGATGTCAACAAACTTGTGGAACTCTCTTGTCCCCTGCACACCCAATTGGTATTTATTGTGTAGACAAAGAAATGATGTAGATTTAATTAAAGCAGTTAATTACATCAAATTGAATTAAATAATTCTGTTCATACTCCTATTTTTGTAAAAACAGAATAAATATTTGTACTTCATCATATGGTATCGGGACCATTACATTCTGATACATAATCTGTTATTTGTAATTAGTTCAAATCAATAATTTCACACAAATAATTACGCAAACATAGATAGACAATTTCACACATTGAATATAGTACAGTCTCAGATATGACTAGACCAATCAAGTCAATATTCTGTTATGTTCAATCTTTGTATGCTTGTCTGCACGTTTCGGGGTGTATAATTCCCCTTCTTCGGGAGTTGTCTATACAATTCCTTTTTCTTTTATTCAAATCTACAATGAATAAGAATCATTATTTAGTAACTATTATTGTGATCAACTCCATTCATCATACAATAATTAATATCTGTTAGGGAGAATTCTCAAAATGTGCAAATTCCTCTCTACCTTCGAGACTCCCAGCTCTTTTGCCGAACTTTGGGACTCTACTTCTTAATTTTGTTACTTCTGTGTTTAATTCTTTTGGTTATGGAGTTTTAGACAACTCCGTAGGCATCATCTTTTCATGTGTGTTACCCAGTACCCTCGGTGCAGTGACACAGGGATGTATTTCTAGACTTCCAAAAGGTTTAAATACCTTCTCTGGGATAAACTACTGTTTCCCAGAGAATGTAAGGTTAAATTGACTTTACTAGTCTTTTTAAATTCCTAGACCCAGCACACACTATCTTCCTATAGAGTGCTGGAGGGGCTACCTAGTATCCCCTGTGTCTAGAAACTCATGTAGCAGTCCTATGCTACCCTTTTCTATCAAAATGGATGGTGGCAGTGATTTTACAATGACCTACCATGATTTTTTGCGAACGTGACACAAGTAGCTAAACATCACCGGGGGCCATGTTTTTCAAGATGGCGCCTTAAGTCCCTTTGTTTAAACAGGTCCTGGTCTTCTTTTTTCGCTGTTTCTTTTTGGAAAGGTCCTTCTAGTGTTTGTCTCTGCGCACCTCTGGCGCACGAGTGTCTGGGGTGGGCAGTAAGTGAGAGCGGTGCCCGAAATTCCATGTGCTTAGCCTCCTAGGAGACCCAAATGCACTGTGGCGTGATTGGCTGGCTGACTGTCCAGCAAGGACAGCCACCCTGCTGGATAAGTGACAGCAAGGCTCGAATGAAAGGGAGAGAACGGTTTAAAATGCGAATCTCTTGGACTGGAAAGGAGAGTCCACCACTGGAACAAAAGAACCGAAGACTAGCTGGAAGAGGGCAGCTGCTGCATATCCTGGAACGTTGGTTTGCCCGGTGAAGCCCTGCTGCAGGTCTGAATTGCCAAGTTCATCTCGACAGAGAAGCCCCTTCAAGGACGACTTCTTCCTTTTGAGTTGGTGGGACCAATCAACACGTAAGCCACCTGGATACCGTTCTCGAAGCTGGTTAGGATTAACCAGGGGGAAAGACACCAGCTTGTGTGCTTGAAGAACAGCTACTCGAACTGAAGTGACTCCATTTTGTTTGCATTTTCCGCCAATCCAGTGCAGTGCAGGAGTACCCCCGACGTCCTCCCTCTTGTCCCTACGACTGAGGCTCCGGAACAGCGAGGTCAGCAGGAACCAACAACTTCAGCTGCATTTGTTTCTTCTATGGTACTGTGCCAACCCGATTGAGAGACCGTCACTCTCGCGGTGAAAGTTTGACATTTCCCAACTTGCAGGCCTAATCAGCTTGTGATCCAACAAATGATTCTTTTTCGCCTAAACTACTTCTGAGAACTTTTGCAAAGACTTTACCGATTCATACCAGAACTGCTCTTTCCTATCCAGAACACTAGCCCATTGACTTTTGTCTAGGTCTCTTGACTTGAATTGTACTCTTCTGGTGTACTGAAACTATTTGCACAGTCTTAACAAGTATATGTGATCTATTCTACGTACCTTTATGCCTTTTTACTTCTAAGTAACAGAACTGCTATTTGGCTCCTATTTCAGGGGAGCTCAAACTGTCTCAAAATATTTTGTATTGGAGTGTATTGGTATATAATATTAAGTTGCCTCCTTCTAGTGTAATGTTTTCTAAATGATTGTGTAATAAAATAATAAGTGTTTTAACAAGAAACCTGGAGTATAAGTATCTACTTGAACCACTGTGATTGAAAGTCCTCTGTGTAATGACTTGTACTGCTCATATTCACTCTTGAGATAAGCCTGGCTGCTCAGCTCGCTACCAGAAACTGTGTGGTACAGACTTATACCAAAGGTTGATTTGGCTTACACATGTAGTCCTAATTGTGTGTGGTGGTCCCAGAGCGTACTGCATGCAATTCTGCCTAACGATCTCTGTCGTGATTCTAATCACCTGTAAATAGTTCTCTCATGGGAATTCATTCCAAGGATTTCTGTTATTCGATCATTGAAATTTGGACATAAAATTCTCCCTAAAAATCAAAAGTATGAATGTAAACATACACTTCCCTCAGTAGAAAGCACAGATTGCACTAGCCGTGCAATATTGTCACAGCTATCAAGTGTATTCAGAACTAGTAAAATCATTTTATATCGCATTTACCTGTTTGGTATAGTAAGAAACCCAAAGGTCTTTAGTGTGCATACTATCTTGCCTAACGCCCACAATTCAGGATTTTCTTTCATTAATCGATTTGCATAGATCATTTGTTCTTGGGGCCCTAGAATTACTACTTTTTTTGATAAGGATAACGATGTCCTCAAAATCATAAAATAAAGACCAAGCCTCTTTCTCCAAGTCTTCACATTTCAAGTCGGAGTCACTCTGGGCTTTATGTAAGTATGAAAAAATAAACATCCCATTCCTTTTCAACAATAGGATTTGACTGATAGTACAGTTGCAAATTGTCTGTCATTTACTAACTTCCAGCAGTTTAATTCTGCTTTATTTCTAGTACAAGTTAGCATAATTCCCCCTCCTTTTGCTACATTAATGACCAGAGGGATTGTAACTTATTTTTGCTTATTGTGAGAAACCTGAGGCGTTTCTCACAGGCTATTCCCGGGAATTCTTTATTGAGGTTGCCAGGGGAGGGCCATCGCTTTTGGATCCCAACCATGGGGGCGGACGAGCGAGGTAGGATCATCTGGGCAGGGGGTAATTGGGGACTGTGGGAGACAAGCCCTCGGGCGAGACCTGGTATTCCCCCGGTCCGATACACCCCTACCCCACCTTCCCTCATTTGTAATGGGATATTGTCAACAGTGTCCCATCATACCCCAGTACCTTTCTGAAAGGAAAAGGCAAAACCATCTGGGAAAACAAAGGCCATCCCCTAAATTCCAACATGAGTTTTGCCCTGCTTTCCACGAAACCCACTTTTCAACAACCCTACATTCAAACCCCTTTTCCTGATGATAAAAATTCACAACATCTTTATCCCTTTTTTGTAGAAAACCACAATTCCCATAATCCCATTCACCTATTGAAATACCCAAGGGCTGGGACGGAGAAGAGGCAGATGGGAGTCATGAGGATTACCCATAGGAATCCATGGTTAATGGATTCCTATGGGAAGTCTCGGGCAGTCTCCATGTTGTCCCGATACCGAGGTCAGGAAGAGTTGGACAGGGAGGGAAAACTACTCACACCTGACTCCAATCAACAGCTGGGAGTATAAAAGCAGCAGCCAGAAGCAGTAGCCAGAAACAGTATTTTGAGCGAGCTGGGAATGCTGAAAGGTGCCGAGATGCCAGAGGGAGACAATTGTTGCCAGGGAAAACCTGGAAGACCTGGAGGAGGAAAAGCTGCTTAGACACTGGACTGGTGAGCACATGGGAGGCTGCAGAGTTGAGTGGGAGCTGTGTCTACAGGAGGCCAATCCAGGGGCAGCTGGAGTCACCTGGCGGCACCCACATCAGTGCTCCTCCCCTGGGCCCTCTGCTCCTCCCCTGGGCCAAACCAGAGAGCCCAGGCCTTTGAGTGGCAGGTGGTAGGACCCTCACCTCAAGCAGAAGATCCCCTTGTTGCGCCTGATGTTCCCAAACGGTGAGAATGCCGTTTTGGGGAGCTGAGGAAGTGTGAGCAAAATATCTGGAAGTGCATTGAGTCCAAAACATTAGACTTTGAAAATTGAGAGGGGCCTGAGCTCGACTTGAGGGAGAAGACCCTTGTAAGCAAACTATCATATCCAGGGTCACAAGGGTAACAGCTGCCCTCCCGGGTGAACGGCAGAGTTGAGGAGGTACCAGCAGAAGAAGAGCCGTAGCTTTGACTCCAATGGAAGACTGACAGAAGCAGGATTGCTCCCATCTCAACCGGTGAGTCAAGGAGCAATATGAATGCCTGGTTTGTGTAGCGGAGCGCTTACAACAATTGTATAAAGACAGTTGATTGAAAAGGAAACGCGGCGCAAGTGAAGATGACCCCAGCGTGTGAAAGGAGCGGGGAAAGATACAGAGTAACTGAGTGGTCTGGCGGGGGATGAACAATCATTCGAAGTTCTTGGTTAAATGTGTTGTGAACCATGAAAGTGATTGTTTAAAAGGCTTGTGCCCGATCGAGGATAGTCTAATTTAGTTTGAACTGTGCTTACAAAACCAAAGCAAGGGGACGGGAACCCCAATCAACCACCAGAAAATAGAACAGCATAGTTTGATCCCGGCTAAGGGAAACTAAACTGAATGTGAACCATTGCGTGAGAGTGAACTACAAGGACCAGAAAGCCTTGCCAGATCTGAGCCCAACTGAGGGGGATCCGAGATCTGAGTCTGGCTGAGGGGCATCCGGGGTGAATAGTGAATCGCCCGAGACACCAAGTACCTTGAAAATCTGAAAGAGGAAAAAGCATGTGCGTTTGTTGCATCAGGTCCTCTGAATCAAGGGCCTTTGAAAGCCAAAGAGACTTTGGTACGGAAGGCCCTGATGCTAATGTTTGAACGGCACCCAGGCCCTAGAGAAGCCAGAGACTGTGCTAAGCTTGAGTGTACCTCCTTGTCCCATGCTGAAAACATGGAGAAGGGAGGCCAACGGACTGAACATCCTGACATATCATTTTGTGAACACTTCTTTCTTTTTCGTAACATCGATTTCCAAAACTATTTGTTTTTAGAGGTAAGGATTGGCAATAGGTTTTAGCATAGGCCCTTTCATTTTGACAAGACACCACTAGGACTGCGTTATTTGATGTTCGTAGCTTGCTCCCATCTTTAGATTTAGGATTTAAGTCAATATTGTTTAACTGTGATCACTTGGCGTCTGTCGTCTTACTGTTGATACCATTCACTCAATCTATGATGGTCACTTGGGGTGCCATTTGTTATATTCCAATCACACTGGTCCACCCATAGGCTTTCGGACAGAACAAAAAAAATCTATTTGCGAGGCTTGTAAGCCACGTTGCCAAGTACAATTCAAAGGATCTGTACTATTGGACTTCCCTATTTAATATCTACAAATTCCAATTTTCAAAGAAAGTTTCCCATCTTTTACCATGGGCTTTCTGTTCCACAAGATCATTAACAGTGGTACAACAAATTGCAGTTAAAAGGCCACCTTTTTCCCTCCCCAGTCCTCCCCTAGTCACTCTTTTTTAGAGAATTGAGTAACCATCTAAAACCACATTGTCTGAAAGGAATGTATCCTGTATTAATATAAAATCGTGCATACACAATTTAACAAAGATTTCCTTACTCGTGTACAAATACTTAAAGCCCCTCGAGTTCCAACTACATATACTAAAAATACTAAAAAGTCTTTTTTTATTTCAATCGCACCCATAGTTCTCAGAGAACCAGGGAACCATGAACAGTCATTCATCCGTCCTTTCTCCTTTTTCAAAGCTTTTCAGTACTGTTAAAATGCATGAGGGTATCACCGGCCATGGGTTGATCGAAGTCACATTGTCCTATGTCATTAACAGCTAATAAAATATGTTCTAGGACTACCCGAGAGGGAACAGTGATCACCACAATGTCTGTTCTTCGGTCGTAGAAATCCACTTAAGCAATATCCTCTCAAATTGGCCCTCCCAAGTTCAACTGGGCCCCTCTCTCTCTCCTCTACCTCACTCTCGACTAGCGGCATCCCTCGGGGCTCTATCCTGTTGCCATGGCTTTTCAACATTTACCTTGCACCGATTGCCCACTTGATCTCTACCTTCTCTCCACATTTCCAGTGTTATGCTGACGACACACAACTCTCCTTTTAAGCTTCCCTCTCTTCCTTCTATCCTTGCTCTCATTCCTGACTGTCTGACTGCTATTCAGGCATGGTGTGCTGCTAATGATCTCTGCCTTAACACCAGTAAGACTGAGATCCTTCTCATTGGGACTCCTACTCCCTCCTACACTCTAGCTGCCCTCCTTTGGCCCCTGCCCCACACTCTTGTCTGAGGTTAAAAACATGGATGTTATCTTCGACTCCTCTCTTTTTCTCTCTCTCTCTCTCCTTCTCACCTCTTATCGCAGACCTTGCCAAGAAGGCACACTATCAGCTTCAAATCCTCAGAGGCATTCTCCCTTTTCGCACCTTCCCCCAGAAACTCAATGTTAGCCATAGCTCTGGTTCTCACAAGGCTCAATTTACTGCAACAGCCTCTTCCTTTATCTGCCTCTTTCCTCACTTTGCCCTCTTCAACCAATCCAGAATAGGACTGCAAGACTTATCATTGGCCTCAAGCCCAGGGACCGCATCTCTCCATCGCTAAAATCTCTCCACTGGCTCCCGGTGGTTGCAAGGATCAGATTCAAGACCCTCGGCAGCATCCAGAACGCTTTCTGGGGCCTGGGACCTCTCTACGTTCAACTCGCTCCCTAAATACCTCCCTGCTAGAGTCCTTCTGTCCTCTAGCTCCAACTCTCTGCAAATCGGACGATTCTCCAAACTTTGGTGAGGGGACTTTTGGTACACAATTCCTGCCTCTGGAGGTTCACACAGATGCCTGCAAAGTTTCCGCTGGATTCGATCTTCAGAAGACAACGCACTCTATAATGGTCCATATATTAATTGTATTTATTTATTGATTTATAGTGCGCTGAAAGCTCGCAGGCTTCCTAACTGAACTGTGAATGTCCCCCATCACTTGAAGAGATGTGTTTTCAGACTTTTCCTGAAGGCTACGTAGTTGGATTCCAGTCTGAGTCGTAAGGGAAGGTTGTTCCATTTTTGTGCTGCTATCACTGGAAACTCTCTTCCCAGACCGTTAGCTTGTTTATGAGCTGCAACTGAAATCTGCGCCTGGTTACGTGTTGGGTAATTCTTTCCTTCAACTACGCCGGGGCTTTCCCTTGCAGGTATCTGCGGACCAGGGTCGTGGATTTAAACTGGATCCTGTCCTCCACGTTCAGCCAATGTAGGGCTGTTCTATCGGCGGTGATGTGTTCACTTTTTGTTTTCTTTTTCATTATTCTGACTGCGTTATTTTCAATAACTTGACATTTTGCTATGAAGCTCTTGTTTGTGCCTAACAATAAGGCATTGCCATAATCAAGACGGGACATGATAGCCGCTCTGGCAATGATGGCTCAATTCTCTTCACTCCAGTATGGTTGAATATCCTGAAGAAGACGTAGGTGGAATAAGCAGTTCTTATGTAAGTACTGGACCTGTGCATCTGTACCCATTGAAGCCTCCAGAAAAAGAGTTGTCACTTTCCATGAAACCTGAACAGGGGAGTCTTTGATGTTAAATGATTCGTATTCTTGTCCCAACTTGGCTCGAGCCTGGTGGGATTGGAAGATCATCCTCTCAGTTTTACTGCCGTTGAGGCAAATCCGGTTCTTTTCCATCCATGTCTCAATGGTGTTATGAAGTGTCGTCACTTTCGTGCTGTCTCTGCTGTAATTGCCACTCAGTTCCACCACCAACTGGGTATCATCTACATAGTTCGGAAAGTAAGCTCCGATGTATCGAGCACTACGCAGGGACACCTAATGTAGAGGTTGTACAAGAGTGGCGACAGGCTTGCACCCTTCGGGAAACCACATTGGGAGTCTCTTCTATACCCCAGGTATTCGTGTCCTGCTTCCTGGGAAAGTTACAGTACATCAGGGGAGGGTCCAAAATGAAGGAGGTCTTGAGGTTAGTTGGTCCCACCAGGCTAAGGGAGGATGTAGTCTTTGGCGGGTCTTCCCTATCGATTTGAAAACTGGGTCAGCACACCTGCAGGGCTTCACTGGTGCCTCTGCGCTCCTGTAAGGTGCTGCTGGCATCTCTGCTAGTCTTCTGCTTTGGATTCCTTGTTCCAGTGGTTGACTCTGCCTGTGGTCCCAAAGTCCTTGCCTTTTATGCTGGAACCCATTCATTCACACTCCCAAGAGCTGTCAATCACGTGGGGGGTGGGAGGGGAGTAGCTGTCCACCAGGACAGCCAGCCACCCAGTTAGAATTTGATTCAGCCAGGCATACCTACAGACAAAGGACAGTGAAGCTTCGGGCTCCTCCCTCACTTCCTGCCTTCGCAGACACACTGGAATCTGGGTGGGCTTCAGAGATGAAGCTCCGCAAAGGCAAAATGCACAAAGGACTCAAATCTACTCTAAACGATTGAAGAAAAGCCTAGAAGGAACTGACAAATGAAAAATGGCAAAAAAAGGAATACAGGGCCACAAAATGGTCACCCACAAGTGCTGGACTGCAGCTGAGAAATCAGCCTGCTAGTAACCTGCACAACCGATAGAAAAAAGTAACCACTTCCACCAGCCATTTAAGTTGTTCAGTGTAACAACAAGTTACATGAGGAGTGAGGGAAGGAGTTGCAATTTAACCCCCCAGCAGCCCACATAAGGTGGTGTGTGCTGGACGTACAAAAGGAATGGGAAGATGAGTTTTCTTACTATTCTTGGGAACTGCAGTACTCACAAGAAAATGTATTTAAACATATAGAGAAATCCAAGAGACTCCTCAGTGAAACTACACATAGGGTGCTGGGTGTCACAAAGCAAAAAGTAGATGCCTGTATTAAATGTATGGAGTTTACCAGACTCCATGAAACAGTAGAAATAAAAATCACAGTCATATGCAAAGAACAATTGAGTGTTAAAAAATTCCACTCACTCAGGAGTTTAAAATAAAATAAAGTCCAGAGTCCAGCAAAAGTGCTGAGGGTCTCTCGGGTTAAAGGGAATTAGCACAGAAACTGAAAATTCTCCTTAACAGGCATGCACTAACTGGCATGTCCTCCTCCCTATTATACATGAGCAAAAGCAATTCCTATCTTTCTAGCATATGCTGACTGAGCTATACTGGCTTTATCAGTGTGACCTCTTCAGAGGTTGTGTTTTTTTCTCTTTTTTTGGTGTTTATTCATTTTGTAAATTCTGGTTTCCGTGGCTAAAGAGCATTGTTTTCTGAACTGTTACCTTGTTTCCTTTCTGCTCTAAGTTGGTGCATGTTGCCTTGCTTCTCTCCTGCAGGGCCTGGAGGATGAGGACGAGGACTCCCCTGAAATGCCGAATCTCCGTTTTTACCAGAACATTGAGAAATTCAAGCCCAGTGGTGAGAACCGTCTCCATATGCCCAGTCAGCAAAGGCCTCTGGCACTGCCACATCTTTTCGGGAGTCTGAGTGTCTGATGTGCAGCTGGTCTTCTCTTAGTGGGTAAAAGTAGGCGGCCATGCTGCCAAGCTTTCTGCTGGCACATATAGACTTGTGGCAGTTCTCATATTGTTTTGATGTTTAATGTGCCGCTGATCTTTGTTTAATTTATATGGCCTGATGGTCCGGGCTAAGTAAGCAGATAATGTCTGGAAGAGTAGTTTGCCCAGTGTAAGGGCGCTCAGGCAATTGATTATCTAGCAGAGTGTAGCTCACACTTTGATGACTGAGGGCCTCATCACGAGATGGGCGATAACGCCGGCGCTAATAGCGCTGGCGCTATCTGCCCTACCGCCAAACCCACCGGCACTATTGCCGCCGGATCATGGGTTTGGCGGATTTGGAATTCCCTATTCCACCTTGAGCTCATTCGGGAATGCCCCATTCCCCATTGGGCTCAATGGGGAAATTTCGTGCTCATACCGCCGGCGGATTTACCGCCGGCGGTATGAGCGTAAATATTCAGCGGATTTCCACCCAGCTCAGAGCTGGGGAGAAATCCACCGAAGCCCTGATTTGGCGGACCCTTAAATCCGGCGGTAATAGCGCTACTGCCGGATTTAAGGGTTACCGCCAAACTCGTGATGAGGCCCTGTGTCATCATTGGATTATTTCTGTAAATGAATGTTATGATTTCTGTTTCTGTTTAGGGTGTTTGTAGGGTGGATCCAGAGCCAAGGTGTAGTTAGTGCTTTACGTAGTGAACAATTGTCCAACAAAGAATCTCTTTTATTATCAGTTTAGCTGAAACCACCTGACCTCCACTAATCCTAACAACCCATTCATCTCACCTGCAACACAGCATTGACCACTTCTGATTTGGAGTTTGTTTATTATCAACATATCTGACAATAAAACTGTGGATTGTGGTTGCAGCTTGGGCATTGTTAAGAGCAACAAGTACATTCTTAAAAGCACCTCCCTGTATTAACTGTTGTTTTTATGTAGTGTTGGTTGTTTGTTTATTGTGTCATCCTCTGCAAGGCTGCTTGAAAGTGCTGTAGAGAAGCAAGAGGGGCATAAGAGTAGGGGCAAGAGAGAAGGTACAATGGGATTCTTCGAATGACAGAGACCCCGTTACAATTCTAACGCATCCCAGGAGGTCTATCGAGCTGGCATTAATTGCTGGACACAAATTCTTTTAATAGTTTATATGATACAATGGGTGCAGTCAACCAATATGGCTCCTTCATAATCTTGTATGTTTTATGTCACTGGGATATATCTAAGAGTTTCAAGTGGATCCTGGAATGAAGTCTCGACTAATACATTCTTGTACAGTAGCAGCAGAAACCTGTGTCTAGAGCAGGGGATTCCAGCTGGATAATTTGCTCGTAATTGAAGCAGGGGTAAACTAGGCTTGTTAAACAGGTGTTAGCAAGGGTATGCACTCTATGGGAGCTGATCGGGGGGATGTTCAGTGATCTTTGTTTGCATTTCTTTTGCAGGTGTTCTCATTGAAGAACTGCTTTCTAAGTGGTCTAAAGATTACCAGTTGTTGGAGCAATCGCACTCATACATACAATGGTGAGCTTGGGGGACTTTGTGTGTGTGCTTGCAAATGGTCATATCTTTTTGTATTGATCAATGGGCACCTCTGGGGTCTCGTAAGATTCGCAGTGGTGTGGCGTTGAACGTCAGAGATGCACAGTTTGGTGGCTGTTCCGTGGTCCATAATAATGCACCTCCCAAACTAAAAGTTTTAATTTGAAAAGTTCAAGTGGATTTTGAAAAGGTCTACATGTCACGGATTCAGGGCTTTTTAAAAAAAAATCATGCAGGGTGTTTTTTGTTTATTGCACTGTTCTGTGGAGCTCATGAATTCACAAATGCATAGAAATATTCAGCACCCAGCAGCATTGTTCTTTTGGAACAACCAAAGTATTTGTGCCCACTAGAAATGTTGCATTTATGTATTGTGACTGTGCCCCATGTTGTAGGCTAGGTGATAGGATCGGGGTGACAAAAGGGGTGGCTGCCAGTAACCGGTCCGTGATTCATGCTCCGTAGGAAATAACTTGAGGATCCCCCAGGTTCATCAGTCAATCGCCAGCTTTAAGTTCCACCCGCTAAATGTCCTCCAGTAGACCTGAAGCCCAAGCAGGCCACAACACTCAGGGTGGGCAGTGAGGGAGGGAGGGAGGGGTGAGTGGGATATGGGTCCATACAAGAAAACACCAGATCTAAAAGCATGGGGTTCAAAGACTCAGCAGGGTAGCCGATAGCCATGAAAGGGAGGCTGGCCCCAGTAGAGAAACAAACCCCTAGGGAAGGGAAACCAACTAAATCCGCCCCCCTCAACATACCGCCACCCCCCAGAGTCTGGCCTGAACTAAGGGATAATTAACAAGGGGGGTCCTGGGAGTCCCTCTGCCAGACATTAGTCCTGGTTACGAGAGACTTACCCAGAGTCTTTAGAAATATCCCAAACATATGAGTCTTTGTCCTGCCCTGGGCAGTCCAGTACCGAAATGCTAGGCAATTCTCCTCTGAACAAGAGAACCAACAGAAACCCCAGACACGTGTTTCGGTCTGGTTGGACCTCATCAGTAGGGTGGATCTGTGCCTCTCTAAGAATAGTGAGCCCCAGGGCAGGACAAAGACTGATATGTTTAGGATATTTCTTCTCTGTGAAAGATAGTGAGCTAAAGACTCTGGGTAAGTCTCTAGCAACCAGGACTAATGTCTGGCAGAGGGACTCCCAGGACCCCCCTTATTAATCTGAACTAAGAGATAACACTTGAACTATCCCCAATTCAGTAATTCCAACAGGCCTAACCCACTGAATCCACATTAACAAAAGGTTCCCATCTTTAGTCTGTGTGACACTTGGCCTGTGTTTGGCTACTGATAGTGTCCCCAATGCCTGAAAATGTTTGTTCATTCCATCCCTGGGACTGCTGCCCTTGGCACTTACTGCACTGTGGAAAATAAGAATATGCAAGAGGGACTTAATAGAGGAATTTCTTACAATGGGCTAGCTTATTGGCATTCAAATGTGGGACCTTGCGTACTCTTAAACAAGATTACCCTAAATTGGTTTCCTAATCTGAGATGTCAACATGCTGGTGCTGTACACACCCACCACTGCGAGCTAGTAGCTACAATGCTCGTAAATGCCAGTGCAGAACAGCACAATGGGTTCTCACCCGAAGGTGTTTCCAGAGCATCAGGACCGAACTATAGCAATGAAGAATAAAGTTCCAAAATGGAAGACAGTTACAACAGGAGCTCAGTCTACAGACCCACACAGCAATGCAGGGACAAACCAGAAGTGGATGAGATGCAGAATTCAAACTAGGAGAACCAATCACTGTGTTCACTTGAGACAAAAGAACAGCTGTATATAATCCATCCATTATTGGCTCTCACGCCGCACACAATTATTAGGGTTGTGTTGGAGTTTTATTTGGAGCATTGTTAAATGTAGTGGAACTGTTAGGGAGAATTCTCAGAAATGTACTAATTCCTTTCTACCTTAGAGACCCCCAGCAACTTTGCTGGATTTTGAGGACTTGAAATGTTAGTGAGACCCTTTTTCCCACTCTCTCATGTATTTTAATGTGATTTTGAACTCTGTGTTTCTTCTGGTTGTGGAGTCTGACAAACTCCATAGGCATCTGTCATAGGTATCAGGCAGGTAGTTGGGGCAAGCTGGATGGAGGCTTGGCAGGCCTGGCATAGGCACACAAAGAACCCATAATAAATCCCTCCTTTCATTCCGTCCTAGTGTTTGTGGTAACTTCCTGGTTACCACTTCCTGTTGCCAAACAGGAAGTGCATTATAACTCATGAGCTCTCTAGTGTTTGGGTGTGGCTGGCTATATAAACCACACCCAAGATTCTTCCAGTGCTTCGTGTTGCTTACTGTGAGCTGTATCAGCAACACACTTGCCGTGCTCTGGATCAGCCAGCATCTGCTTACCTGCTCCGGATCTTCCAGTTTCTGCTTACCTGCTCCGGATCATCCTGCTTCTGCTTACCTGCTCCGGATCATTCAGCTTCAGCTTACCTGGTTCTAACTCCACGCCGCAGCTATCTCCATTCAAGGGGGGACTTCTACACTGGCACCTGTAAGAACAAAGAAGAACCGCATTAACACGTGCAAATCAGTAATGCTGCGCATACTCACCGAATCTTCCCACGACGCTGGAATCCAGGTTAGTTGCACGAGCGCACAAACCTCTCTAAGAAAGAAGAGCCATTATTCACTGCGCTCGCTCCAATAACACGAACACTTATTTCACTGCGCTCTTTCTCTACGTGGTGCATACTTGCCAAAAGCCTCAGTGCAAACTTACCTAACCACCAAGTCTTGAAATGCCCGCAGTAAAGAATCTACATGCCAGCGTCATGAAATCAGCCAGAGAAGCCAGCAGGAACCTACAGCAAGCCAAAGAAACACAGAAAAGAAACGCTGATCGCCATCGACGAAAAGTCCCAGATTATCAAGTGGAAGACTCGGTCTGGCTGGCAACTAGACACATTGCTTTAAAGGGTCCCAAGTAATTTCATCCTAGATACATCGGCCCATATACAATAGAAAAAGTAATTAATCCAGCAGCCATGAGACTGGCGTTACCTCACCATATGCGGATACATCCCGTATTTCACGTGTCGCTATTAAAACCAGCACACAGCACACCCAGGAACCCAAACTTCCACACCTCCCGCACCCATACAAGTGGGTGAAGAATCACCAGAATATGAAGTAAAGAACATATTAGATTCCAAGCAAGTACGAAAGACCCTGTATTATTCGATTGACTGGAAGGGATGCGGACCCCAGGAAAGATCATGGGAACCCAACACGCACGTTCATGCCCCCCGATTGGTGCGGAAATTTCATCGGGACCATCCTGAAAAACCAAAACCCTCATACACACCATTGGGAGGGGTCTTGAGGGGGAATACTGTCATGGGTATCGGGCAGGTTGTTGGGGCAAGCTGGGTTGAGGCTTGGCAGGCCTGGCATAGGCACACAAAGAACCCATAACAAATCCCTCCTTTCATTCCATCCTAGTGTTTGTAGTAACTTCCTGGTTACCACTTCCTGTTGCCACTCTAGTGTTTGGGTGTGGCTGGCTATATAAACCACACCCAAGATTCTTCCAGTGCTTTGTGTTGCTTACTGTGAGCTGTATCAGCAACACGCTTGCCGTGCTCTGGATCAGCCAGCATCTGCTTACCTGCTCCGGATCATCCAGTTTCTGCTTACCTGCTCTGGATCATCCTGCTTCTCCTTACCTGCTGTAAGGTAGTGCCTGTATGCCATCCCAAGTGGGTATTTGCTGATTTAGAAAACTAAGTGTGTATTTGTGTGTTGTTTTATATTGCTCCCTACTGAAGAAGTTTTATTCTAAATGACAAATTAATAATTGTTTAATCAAGAAACCTTGTGTGTAAGAGTTTATTTGAATACTTGCCACTGTGAATCTCTGTGTAACTCCCCTACAGCTCACATTGACCCCTCTTGAGATAAGCCTGGCTACTCGACCACACTACGAACCTGTCTAGTACAGACTTATACCAAAGGTTGGGTTCCTATTGCAGGTCAGGGTTGTAGTGCACCCAAAGGGTACTGCATACACTCTTGCCTAACGGGGACAAAATATTAAAGTGGGTGGGAAAAAAATAACATTTGAAATGGCTAGGATGCCTTCTCCTTTTATATCCCAATGAAAAAAAGAGCTCCTTCTCTCCATGTCCGAACAAACCAATCAAAATAAAGATTCCTGGATTTTAATTGTCTTCTAGACCACACAACCTCATAGAAATCATTGGGGAGGTGGTTTCTGGCACTCACGTACTGGGGTGGTTCAGTCACCCCTGGGCTGCCCAACAATTGATGCATTATGTTCCTGCACCTGGAGAGTAACATGCGGCTCCATGGGTCGTCTTATTTTCTGTGTGAAGACCTGGGCGATAGCAAGAATGAGGTTAAAGGCCACCATGCTTAAGCCCAAGGTCATCCACAGTTCACTGGCTGCCTGGAGGAGTGGGTGAGGGATTAATCTGGGCCAGATCTGGAATGGTCTTGCTAACAACCGATTTCCGCTCCACAACAACCTTGTTCATTCTCTTTTCCCTTGTGCACTCCAATACTGCAATTTCTGCTACTCTGGGCTCCACTTGCCTCCTTGCTGCTTAGCCACATGCTTGTTTATCCTCCCTACCCCGACTATGATCCACCAGTCACCACATATGACATCTCCCCTATCTACGTTGGCAATCATGTCCCTCCCTCTCTCTGGCAGCTCTTTCCCCATCTTAACTGCCTTCTGGTTTGTAACCTGCAACTCCAACTAAGATCGCGGCCTCTTCATGTTCTCTCCTCTTATTTTCTCACCAACTCCTCTTGCTGTATAACCACCTCCTTCCGGGTTCTCTTTTACTATTGTATAGTCGCCTTGTTCTGCTCTCTTAACCTCTCCAGTTTTATCACCACAGCCTCATGCCTTCACTCTCCCACACCCTTTTGTATCACCAGCTCCTCCTGTTCTCTAACCTTTCTCCTCCTTTTGTTATATCACCACATTCTTCCCTTCTCTGAGGACTCCCTCTTTTGTATCACCACCACCACCTACTGTCTTGTCTTTTCCTGCTGGATCACTTCCTCCTGTTGTTTCGCATTTTCTCCCCTCTCCACCTTCCTCTGTTGTTCCCAATCTACTCTGGTCCAAGTCACTCACAACCTTTTTGCCTCTGTCAAACCTGTTGCCACTTCGCTTCTCTGCACCACAGCATTTTCCTAGGTTACCTCACACTTCTGATCAGACCTGCCCTGTATGTAGGTTTCCCTTGTTCAGCCCTTGGGGACCACTATAAGGGAGGCATGGTATCACAAGTATGGCACTGACACAAGAGTTACATGTTTCAAAACCTTTGTTAAATTCGTAGGGTTTGGAGTAACTCCTACTTTGCACTATAGCTATAATGGGAGTAATCTCTACCATCAAATAATAAAGAAAACACAGTCTTAGCCAGTCTTTGTTAAATCAAAATAGTCTACTATAACAAAACCTAATGCCTGCACTATCTCTTATACAAAAAGTGTGTAATGGAGAGTTTGTATGCAAAGGAAAGTCTGTGTTATGACAAAAAGGATCAAGGAGGCCGGGTCGAGTCTCCTCGCTACGTTGGACAGCACGGACGGAGTGAGGTGGCTCCCGTAAACAGGATGGCACACTCTGGCTCAGGTTATAAAAAAGGAAGTTCAAAACGTGGGTCGAGGCCCGCTTGGCCTTCCACGTTAAAGTCACTTATTCCAGTTTTCTAAAGGTTCTTTCACAGTTCAATAAATGTTCACGTAGGTCTCCCTCTGTCAGGCTCGGACCTTTCAACAAAAAGTACCTGATTCAAAATAGATCTCCCTCAGCTGGGGTTGGACGTCCTAATCGCAGCACTTGCAGGGGTTCCCTTCCCCAAGCTTTCTTCACCTTCATTAGGGGTTCCCTTCCCCTAACTTATTTCATGTTTCCGGTCTCCCTCCGCCTCGGACCTTTCAACAAAACCTTTTACTGATGTCGAAGACTTTTGAATGTGCAAGGCTTTTACCATACACCCCTGCAGGACCACTTAGACTTTGACTTCAGCTCTCCTGTATGTGTTTTGCCCCAGTGTCTCTTGGTCCTGGTAGTTCAATAACACAATCGGAAAAGTTCAAAGAAATCTTCCTCTTAAAGCAATCACCTTTTAACTTCCCCTTTCGTCAGGGTTAACCTTGACCATTCTGCATTTCATAGTTCACTCAAAATGCTCCTTTTATAACAAGACATCAAACATTTTGCGGAGAGTTTCAAGTGGGCTATTTCCTTTCGCCAGACCAGTCTGCTACTCTGTATCACTGGCTTCACAGTTATCAGTAACTTAAAAGTAGACCACTTGTTTGTGTTCTTTCGCGTCTCATCAGCATGCACGCAACCTACAATTGTGAGATGCACTGTTGCGGCTTCAATCTTTCCTTGACACAAACCGGCCTTTCATGCCTTTCGCTAACTGACCAGTTGTGTGCTTTCCTTTCTTTTATCTGCGGCTTTGATTCAAGGTTGAAAGCACAGGCTTCGCCTCGCCTCCCCAATGCTGTTGTTCACCCGGGTGGGTCACTTGCATCCTTGAAACACAATGCAGGTTTCTTCTGGTCTGGTATTTGGCTTTCCCTGCGTAACCTTCACGGTTTCCTGGAGACCAAGACCTCCTGCAGGGATCTTTAGGGTTTCCCTACTCTTCGCTAGGTCCCTCGATCATTTGTCCCGCCTTTTATCCGTTTGGGGGAGCTAATGGGTATCAGAGATGTATGTGATTACGATCAAGTGCCTGACTTTGCCGGACCTGATTAACGGGACATGTCCAATGAGATATATAAGTGTTA
Source organism: Ambystoma mexicanum (assembly GCF_040938575.1). Taxonomy (NCBI): domain Eukaryota; kingdom Metazoa; phylum Chordata; class Amphibia; order Caudata; family Ambystomatidae; genus Ambystoma; species Ambystoma mexicanum. Next base: position 266,813,188 of record NC_090925.1, on the reverse strand, counting down.
GCCTCTTTACTCTGTCGTCCTTCTTCCTCAGCCCGGTGCTTGTGTAGAAAGCGGGCGGGGAGTTGGAATGTGTGAAAATACTGTAAAATAGGATTGGGTATGGGCACGGGAAAGGGGGGATACCGCATCTCACCATTGGTTGCCTCACCCCCCACCCCCGAAGATCTGCCACCCAGGTGATCCTCCCGCACTGGCCCACCCCCAAGGTCTGGATGCAAAGGTGAGGGCTGTGCCCTGGCCACCTGAAAGAGAGATAGCCGGGGACTAGTAAGTGTGACATCCTTTGATTTCTCACACCACCCTCAACCTCCTTTGCCCAGGTGAAGTTGTTTTTGTATGCTTCTCAGGGATTAGTTAGTGCGCATATGCTTGCGCTGTCTGGGTCACTTGAGCAACCCAATCCCTGAAGCCCTAGAGATAAGGGGTGTATCAGCCAATTTGATTCTCAGAAAGGGTGAAATAAGGATTACAAATTCAACAAACAATAGGAGAAGCACATGGAAGCATGCCCCCTTGCTTCATCCACATTGCTCCATGGATATGTTTGGACCAGTAATAAATGTAGTGCCACAGGAAGAAACTGTAGTGTTATTGCTGCCTGATTTGAAGTGGTAAAAATGTATCTATTAATGTGGATGAATAACTGCAAAGAAATATTTATTCCTAAACATTTCCATTTTAAAGTTAAAATGGATTTGTACTTGCTTCTTAAATCCTCTCACTGCAAATGGGTTTTATTTTTTTACTCCCTAAAAATCATTTTACTCACAACTTTAATAGGGAGGGAGTAAAATGCTCCTTATCTGAAGTGCTGAGTCCTGGTGCCGAGGCAGCACAACTGTACTGACATTCTTCCCTCTTTTCTTTGCTTGTACATAAATCATTAAATATGTAAGCCTCTGTTAGGCAAGATTGTATGCAGTAACCCTGTGGGAGACTACACCAAGCTTGTCCTCTTGGTATTAGTTAACCCACCTATTGGTATAGGTTTGTAGTCACAAGTTGGTATAGTGACTGAGTAGCCAGACTTCTCAAGAGGGGCAAATGTGAGCTGTAGCATCGAAATCCACACATAAAAGTATCCAAATAGCACGTACACTCAAGGTTTTCTAGTAAAATAATTATTTATTTATTTAACGGTCAGTTTTAAATAAGCATTCTTTAAAAAGGGCAATGCGCAACAATTAAAATACACTTCATAATACGTTCTCAGAATCAAGATAAGCAAGTAGATACTCTTTAAAGATGCTTCATACACATTTCCGACACCCTGAGGTGACTTCAATTACTAGGACAGTATTGGCATTTATATATCACTTTTGCACTTGGTAAAATTCTGAGGTTGTGGAAAGGAAAGGTTAAGGGAAGGAAAAGGGTTAACTGGTTCTCATAGCATGTGAGCACTTTTTAAATCTCCCAATGAAGTATAGTTAAGATCTTTACAAGCAATACAAGTTTCAACCAAGTTACCACCTATGAGAGACAGTTGGAATCAAAGTCAATGGGCCTCATTACAAGTTCGGCGGTAATTGAGGCGGTAAAACCGCCTGGTTACCGCCGGACTCGTATTACCATTCCGCCTCCGTGATTCCCGGAATTACCGGGGCATTACAACCCCGGTTTTCCGGGAATCACGGAGGCAGAATGGTGTTAATCCCCATTCCCATTGTGTCCTACAGGACTCAATGGGAATGGGGATCATGGAAACACCGGCAGCATTTCGTAATGCTGCCAGTGTTTCCTCGTCCGCCTGCAGGTGGGCGGTGTTAAACCCGCCAGGTCAGACCTGGCGGGAACATCACCTCCCGCCTGCAGGAGTTGTGATCGCCCGGCATGGAAACAACAGTGGCGGCGGGTTTACCGCCACCGTTGTTTCCATACCGGGCGATTTGTAATGAGGCCCAATGGGTCAGAAGAGTCTGCAGGGATCCAGGAAAGCCAAAGTCAATTTGAACAATGTCTGTGGAGCTAAGACACTTCTTAGATAACACAAAGTTCTTGCACAAATTTAGAGAGTTTGTAGACAATTACTGTTGGGCCACAGGCTGTTGGGCTTGTGAAAGGTAGAGCTGAGATCAACTCTGCAAAAAAGCAGCTAGGGCAAGTCTCAAGTGAGATAATGCAAGCTAAAGACAAGAGATAAATACCCCTTAGTCAGCACAGTAGCCTTAGGGTTGAAGAAGAGGATCCAGCCGGTTTCTATTCTGGTTGCAGGATTGCAGCTCCTGGGTTCCTGGGCCTCAGTCGTGGGGACAAGAGGGAGGACGTCTGGAGGACTCCTGCACTGCAGTTTGAAGGTTGGCGGCAGCTATGGGCTCCTTTCATTTCAGCGGCACTTTGCGGTTTCAGCTACCGGCAAATAGCACCACCGCGGATCTTGGACACTTTATGGGTTTCATTCACTCCTTGAGTCCAGCACTCTGGTGAGGTGACTCGAGCTTCAGGCGTCCTGCTTCAGGAGGGTCTTCAGGATCTTCCTGGAGTTCTGGACCGGCTTAAAGACTATGTACTCGATTAGGGATTTCTCGACCCCCTGGCACTCGGTTCCAGCAGCAGCAAAGAAGTACAGCCAGTTGGGGAAGGTCTTCAAGCAAAGTTCGTCTCACCAACCCAAGGGAAGAAGTCGTCCTTTCCGGAGCTTCGCTAGTTGGTTCGGAAAAGCAGTTTCAACACAGCAGCAGGGCTTCACCAGACCAATGGTGCAGGGGGATGCAGAAAGCTTCTCTTCACGATTCCTTCGTCAGATGTTTCGTCCAGTGGTCGACTCTGTCTTCTGTTTAAGAAGCCTCGCCTTTTATGCAGATTTCTCCCATTCATGCACAGCCTAGCTGTCACTCATACAGCAGGGTGGCTGTCCTGCAAGGACAGCCAGCCAATCAGCACTGGGTGCATTCAGGTTACCAAGAAGACTAAGGACAGGGCACCTCCCTCGCTTCCTGCCCTGCCAGAGACACTGGAGCCAGAGACAGGTTTCAGTACTGAAGCCCGCCAAAGGCAAAACGAACAAAAGGGAAAACCTGAAAGACCCAAGAAAGACCTCACAAACAAGAAATGGCGAAAAAAGAAAACCGGGGCCATTTTGATAAAATGGTCACTCATGGGTGCTCCACTGCAGCTGAGGATTCAGCCTGAGGTAGAAAAGCACAATGGTAGGAACATTAACCTATTACCACCAGCCATTTAAAGTTGTGAGGGTAACATAGAAAAGTAGGAAAATGAGCTACTATGTAACCCCCCAGCACTCCATATAAGATGGGGTGTGCTGGACCTGCATAGGAAAAGGGTAAGTAAAGTCAATTTCACTTTACTACTCTTGGGAAAGGTAGTACACCCAAGAGAAGGTATTTAAACCTTAGGAGAAATTCATGGGACTTGTCTGTGACACTGCACTGAAGGTGATGTGTGTCGCAATACCAAAGGTAGATGCCTATGGAGTTTGTCAGACTCCAAAAACAAAGAAAACACAGAGTCCAAATCAGATAAAAAATCATGAGGTAGTGAGACAAAGGTCTCGCTCACTACAGGATAAAAATGTAAAGTCCTAAAGTCCAGCAAAAGAGATGGGGGTCTCCAAGGTTGAAGGGAATCGGCACAAATGAGAATTCTCCCTAACAGCCTCCACCAATGGAAGTCCACAGTTTCATCAATCTGCTCTCCCTCGTGGCTTTTCACCACCATGGAGTGGCAAGTGTAGCATTGTAGTCTGTCTCTGGTTTGACTTTTCCTGATGTTTTGTTGAATTTTGGGGAACTGAGGGAGAGAGGAAACACACAGCAATGGCTGACCACGGATAGATTTTGTTGTGCATCATGTAGCGGGATGTATTCGTCCCCCTTGGACACCTCACCTCTAACCCTCCGAACTGGGAGGGGAACCCGGGGACAGGCCTGCCGGAGCATAAAATGTCACCATGTGTAGCAGGGCATGAGTTTGGAGGTGAGACATCTAGATCGGTGCAGGAAGGGGGTGGTGAAGCAGAAACAGAACGATTGAGAGCAGGAGCAGAGAGAGTGGAGGAGATGGAAAGAGGTCAGTAAAATGAGGCAGAGGAAGTTACAGTAAGGAGTTTGGCAAAAAGTGGAAAGGAGAAGGAAGGATATAACCAAGAAAGGAGAAGTGATGAGGAGTAGCGGAAAGCTAAAGGGAGAACATGAAGGTCAGAACATTTTGTGGCATTGAGGTGGAAGGTCAAAAGTATTCAGAGAGCAGAATGTAGGGGGGGTGAGCAAAAGTTGCAGGAGAAGGAAGTGGTGCTTAAGACCACAGGCATCTGCCTGGTAGGAATCCTACCACTGTGTTGTTGGTAGCGGCTGCAGCAGATCTTCTAAAGACACTATAGGATCCGAGTTTTGGCAGTTCCAGCTCCAGAGTGCTCTGGTCCAATGTCAGCAAAGCCTGGCAACACAGCCAAGGACCCCACAAATCCAAGGAGGATGGTGAAAATCTCTGCCAAAGAGAGGAATGAAAGGACATTCATCCATCAAAGCCAATAAAGAAATGTCATGGCACTTAAAACCCAAAGGACTGTGAGTGACTTTGTTTGATCACTGGCTGGCAGCGCTCAAGGAAAGAGAGGGAAGGACTGATGGGCTTAGTCCTTCAGCAAGCTGAGTTTCCACACCATTGTTTATATTGAGTTCTCTGTCGCCTTGTTTCAAGTCTACCTTGAAACATAGGCACTTTTGAGTTGCCAAACAAATCCTTTTAGAATTAACTCTCTAGGTCCCGTGTTGTTTGGTGATCCCATGGCCATGACTGTAAGTACATGATTTATATGGCGTAAGCTTAGCAAGAAAGAAGCAGAGTGCTCTACTCCTTTTTCTTGCACTGCTAGAATTCCTCTCCAACAATGTCTTGGTTGCTTTTGTTAAGCTGTCCTCCTGTAATGTTGAGTTTCTAGGATAAATGTGACGGGGTGTTATACATCAGTGAGTGCTTTGTAGGTAGAGGAAGGCATGGAAGTTCCTTGTGTGCTGATGTAATGTGTTTGAATTTCTTCAGATGTTTTCTAAGCGCCCCATTTTGGCCCAAGAGTGACTTTATCACCCTACATGGGTTTGAGAGAGTAGGCTGGTGGCAGCTCGCATTGAGTTTTATTTTGCTGCATTAGAAGCCGAATGTACCGTATTGGTATCCTTTGGGGTACTAATGTATTTTTTTAAGTCTTGCTCTCTGCCATTTTCCACTTGGGGCCTTCCTTTATTTGGGAAACCACGAGGCAGATCTAATTGACTGACTGCCAAAACCTTTGTGTGCGTGCCCTCTGTGATTGGAGGGCTGGTTTGGGCTGGTCAATGAGTATTTGGATGTGTCTTGGGGAGACATCAGCACTTCCGTATCCATGCTGGGATGTACAGATGTCTTATCTGCCTGCTTCAGGATTCTACCCTTGATGCTGTGCAATTTTAGGATCAAGTCCATCCATACCAACCTGGTCCTGTAGTCTTAACCCTAGCTCTGGTTTTCTTTTGTGGCTGCTGGACAACGTTCCTGGGCTGTCCTCTTCTTTCCCCTGATCCAGGTGAGGGCTGTGGAAAAATATCCCTAACAATTAGTGATCTGCATTGGGATACAAGATGGTGAGGACTCAGTGTCCTCCCCATAGGTCCTCAAAAAGATTACCTAGCTATACACAAATGTTCTTGTAGAAATATAAGTTACTTACCTTGCCTAAGTTACTTCTAGTGGTAAAACTGTACTTGCCTCCAAGTAAGTGGTTCTCCTATGAAATGAAATGGAATGATATTTAATTTATATTGCGCTCGTACACAAGTGTTTCAGAGCGCAACCAGGCAAAAAGGGAGGGGAACAAGGGAGAGAAAAAAACAGGAAAAAAAACCAGCGATCTTATTAGGCCCAGTGACATTTAAGAAAGCACAAGTGCATGGTAAAGGAAAATGGGGGGGAAAAGTGCAAGGAAGGGGGCGGGGGAGTGGAAAGTGCGAAGCAGAGGAGAGAAAACATAAATAAATATTAAAAAGAATAAATAATAAATAAGGTCTTTAAACCATGGTAGTACAGCCAGCAAGTGGCAGGTGAAAGTTAGTCAGAAAGGTATATCTGATAAGTGCATAAGAAACGTGGGAGCGGGCTATAAGGGTACAGATACTGAACCCTAGTGCAGATGGTGGCCTGGAGGCAGTGCAGGAGGGTGGCAGGGTGAGCAGATACCTGAGCCCAAAAGAACAGAGGGTGGCCAAGTGCACAATGCCATGAGAAGAAACAGATCAACAGGGGAGAAGGGGGGCAAAGGCAGAGGCAAAGATGTTTTTCCTCAAGTTTCAAGGTGGCCGGGAGGCTGTTCGAAAGGGAGGCACCAGCTGAAGACAGGGATCTACCTCCAGCTCGTTTTTTTTGCAAAACGACCAACCCTGAGGGAGTTAGAAGTAGAGTAGCTGAAGGTTGCGTTAGCTCACTTGTTTTTTTTCTGTAACTTGTGGCAAACTTGATACTTTATTTTTTTTGGATTGATTGAAATTTTGTTCAATATCAGAAGGTTGCACTTTTTGCAGGATTTAAATATGACTCACTAGATGCCCAGTTAATTAGGTTTAAATGGTACTCTCCGTCACTGTCTACATACTGTGCAATAGCTGGTTGTATTAATGCACTGTATGCAAAGCATAAGGTGCAGGAGCAAGACCAAAACAAACGCTGGTTTAACTTTTGACATCGTCAACACTTTCCATTTGATTGCCAGCCGAAGCAACCAAGTACACACACACAGACTGCTCACCTATGAACAAATCGGAAGGCCAGAAAAATGTAAAAGGTGGAAATACGGACCCATTACTATGGTGATGTTTTTTTTTTTAAACAATTGTTCTCTTTTTTGCCGCGGCAGTTCCACAAGGAAGCTTAGCAACATAGACATCTTGATATATACGAGAAGCTTCACAATATTCAGTTTATATGCCACCTTCAACCCATAAACTTACAAACAGTGCCTTCCCCTGCCTTTCTGAATCTACAAGTCCCATAAGTTGTACGTTACTCCTTCAGTGGTGTCTCACATGCTCCATTTCCCACACTTTGTGGGCATAATATCCGGGGGATCAAACATATCCTGCTTTAATGCGTTCCATGATGCTACATCCTCACTAACCTCCTTCACTCCCTGGTACACCACTCTGTGCCAAACCAGAGTCTCTGCCAATGCACATCTCTGTAATTCGCCCCACCATGCCTCAACACTAGGGCCCTGCGCTGACTTCCATGTCATCGCAATCCTGTGCTTGGCTAGCACACAGATGAGGTCTGATGTTAGCGTTTGGTCAGAAACAACTCATGGCTGCTGTGTGACATGTCGCCCTCCAGGCCACCTCGGAATCCTGGCCATCTAGCTCAATTTCTCGTGTCAAGCTCAAGTATAGTTGGAATTAGCCCATGTGCATGCCAAACTGTTTGACTAGTGCGGCAAACTCTGCGGTCTTCCTTTCCTGAAGCAAGTCTCCTAGTGTAGCCACCCGTTTGATCTCTCAATACTTCCTGATGCGCCGCACAGTACTTGGTTGTCCAGCCAGTACAGTAACCAGAGGGATGTGCAGTTAGAATGGGTCTTCTGCCTCAAGAATCTCCAATCCCTATGCCACAGCCTCTTACCTAGTGTCAGAAGGTACAGTGCCCGAATGAGCCAGGTCTTGTGTGTTCACAGGACCTCCTTCAGCTAATATTGCTCAACAGAGGGCTGCAAAAGCATTGTGTGTAATGATGGGTCGTCTACCAGCCAACCTGCCACAAACTGCAGTCGCCCAGCGAGGTAATACAATTCAAAATGAGGTATCGCAAAATCTTCATAGGTTCTTTGAAGCGTGCCCAATGCCATTCTGTTCCTGCCCCCTCCGAATATAGATCCCCTTATTATGGTGTCTAATCTGTTGAAGAACCTCCTAGGTATATTATAAGGGACATTTACAAAGTGGTATAGCAAGCGAGGGAGGACCACCATTTTAAGGAGAGCCACTTTGCATCAATAAAGGTAGTCTACCCCAAAAGTCAATTGATTTCACCACCTTATGCGTGTTGCGCTCGTGTGAAGTCTTAAAATTATGCCAGATGTTGACACCTAAAGATCTACAGGTGTCAGTGGAGCATTTTGGTTCCAAATTGGGAAGCTGATAACAACACAGCCCTTTCAAGCCTGCCAGTGGGAACCGACTTGATTTGTCGTGGTTGATGGTAATACCTGAGAGCTCTGCAAAGAGGTCCAAGACATCCAACATATACTGCAAGTTGTCTTCCGGTCGTCGTATACAAAGCAGCATATCGGCAGCGTACATGGAGACATGTGTCACTCAGTCTATGGGAATGCCAGCATCTGCATACTCCTAAGGAACACCGCGATTGGTTACAATGCTGGAATGAATAGCATTGGAGACAGCGGGTATCCCTGTTTGGAGCCCTTTTTAAGTTCCCATCCTGTAGAGCTTTGCCTATGAGTTCTCTCTCTGGCCCTTGGATCGGTGCAAACCAACTTCACCCATCTCTGGAATCCACTCCTTACCCCAAACTGCCGTAAAGTGGCATACATCCAGTCCCACCTGACTATAAGGCCCAAATAGCCTGGCTCAGAATCTCTACCCTTCAAGAAAATCAAACCCTTCATCCTGCCGCAGGACTTCGGACAGTAGTGCAGTCCCTTGTGGTCTCGCACATCGATTTGGTGAAATGCTCCCCTCACAGGGCTCCCAGCTGCTCACTCGGCTCCCCTAGAAGCAGTCCACCACACTGCAGCATGTCTTATTACGGGAGCACAGAAATTCAACCTAATTAACCTGATCTGCGCAACCTACACTGGTTTCCACTTCAAGCCAGGATACTGTTCAAGACTGCATGTATCACCTACAAAGCAGTCACGAGTAGCACACCAGCGTACCTGGTGGCACATGCTCCTCGCGCAGCAAATCGACCAACCGGCTTGACTAACAACTCGTCCGCAAAGAGAGGACCTGCAAACAATCCTTCTCTTGTCATGCACCCACCCACCCTCTGGAACTCTATCCCTTTGTCGGCTCGGAATGCCCCCACAATTCTCGGATTTCACAAATCTGTCAAAACCTGGCTTTTTCAACAAAACCTGACCAAGGACTAATTCCAATGGATGCACATACCGTCACACAGACCTCAGTACTGCGCTACTGTTAAAGATGCCAGCCCAAATGCCAGCTACCCACACTCTGTACAGTGCTCCGCTGCTCTCGAGCTAGGTCTGTGCTTTAAACAATAAAATAAAAAGTAAAATAAAATGCCATTGATTATTCATTGGGTTGTGAGTGTCCACATATGTGATCCAAATGCAAGTAATGTCTATTGATTCTCCTGGGTGGGGGTACGAGGGGTGAGGGGAGTTGTGGGACCATGCATCGCCCTAGTCTTAGCAGTCTGCACCCCCTGCTATTTATGAGCTATACATTCCTGAAGCCTCTCCCTCCTGCTTTATTAGATAGGGTTCTGCCCCTCACCCCTCCTCACTATACTAGAGAGGCAAACGGGGGAACATGATTTAAAATGAGTAGGTCCACCCACTTTCATGGTAGGAGAAAGGACAGTTCTCCTGTTCCTTCACCTGCTGTTTGTAGGGACTTCCTCAGGAACATTGACTTTGCCTGCAACTGAACCCTATCTCACCTGCCTACAGTTGGGACCTAGGCCTCTAGGGCCCCTATTCTACCTCCGAGTGAACTCATGCCACAGACTAGGGAAGGAATGGGATTCTGCCTTGAAATGTAACGTGTTTAAATGATTAATTTGTAGCTGTCACTCTTGACAGTGAGCAGTTACAAAAGTTCTTACTTACCTGCCATTCTGAAAAGTATATTTAAGGTTATCTTACTCACCTGTGAATTGGTTGTCCTCAAAAGTAATGCTGTTGGCTTCACTTAACTATTTCTTTCAGAATATTAGTGTATACGTTTACCAACTGGGTCTTGCTTCCCCTGACCAGCTGTATATCCTGTCTAGAATAGGTCTGCCTTGGGTTTTACTTACCTTGATAGCTGTGTGCATTCTTAAGAGTGTACTGTAGGTTTTACTTACTTTGGTCTCCCTTGAGCCACCCTAAAATAAGTTATTGCTTACCTTAGTCTGTGTTCCACTGATCTGAAAAGCAACTGTAATTGTATATTCTACAGCATGGGGTTTGGCATGGATTCACATGCTCATGAATATTCCCCGTTTTCAGGCCGGGAATCCTCTGTAAAAGAAAAAAGTTTCACTTTCACTTACAAACTGTATTTCTCCTCAAACCAATCACTATACTCTGGGTCATACTGCCCCCTGCCAATGACAGTCCTCTCCCTAAGCCCCTCCTCTGTCAGCCATCTTCAGATTTCCGTACGCTCAAGTGTTGGGGAGTCCTCTAGTTTTGCTCTGTGAGCTACATCTACGTTTTTGTTTTTGGGTTTTTTTGGACAGAAAAAGTATCTATTTTTTTCTATAAGAGCCTGTGTGCTCTGCCAACAGCGGGATCAGTTTGTGAATTTTAGCGAAGATCGTTGAAGTTTCTTCAAAGTTTCCAGAAGGCCATCCGGCCTTCTCCGCACCAGAAGAAGGAAGGAAGGTCCCTTTTCAAGCTCTGCACCAGATGTGGACTACGGAACGTGTTTGTGGAGGACAAACCCCTTCAATGCCTTCACTGCTTTTACCCAGACCACAAAGGACAGTGTGAGATCTGCCTCAGCTTTTCCAAGAAAACAATAAAGGATTGACACAGCAGACTGGCGGCGTGGCTAAACACCTAGGCCTCTGCCCTGTGCACCAAACAGGGTCATACCTCACCCAGGACCAGCCGGTCCGAGAAGCGGACTTCTAAGTCCTTTCAGGGCACCCCATCCATGGGGGCCCAAGACAAGGCCAAACCCTGCGAATCCGGTTCCGACAGTGTCGCTGCACAAGCGGGTCCCTCGATGGACAGGGCGTGATCAATGTCACCATCCACCTCCATCACCAGCCAGCGATCGAGCTCCTCCTCAAAGAGGAAAGCGTTCAACCTCGCTGAGCTGCGGGAGAAGCAGAAGCCCAGGACGGAGGAAAAGACGGCCGACCTGCCCAAGAAGGCCCAGGAGAAATCTTCGACAATTGAGCTGTTGGCAGCTGCTCTCTTGAAGGCCAAAGGGGCTGACCCCGTGAAGGAAGCCCCTACTGCACCCAGGGTGTCCCTGCCTCTGAGGTGAGAGGCCTCAGCTGGGGCGTTGGCCAAGCCTGCTGGCACGCCGGAGAAGAGGATGCCGTCTCTGAGCCAGGCCCTGGCCACTCGGGGTGCAAAAAGTGTGGGGGGCGGGTTTGGGTGATGAAGTGCCAGGCCAACCATAGCCCGTGCCCCAGGCCATGGAAGTTTCATCCACGGACGAGGACCTGGAGTCCCTGCATATGGTCCACAAGGACATGGAGGAGACAGACCGCGGCAACATCGATGGTGGCGATGTGCCTAGTGTTCCGGGCACGCCAGCTCGGCCGAGAGATGCATCTCTGGACATCCTTTCGACCTTGCACACGTTGGTGTAAGAAATCCAGAAGAGGATGCCGCAGGCCCTGGCCCCTGCAGCCCGGATCAACCTCCTGCAAAAAAGAGGAAGCGCCATCTGACGCCCCCGTATCAACCTCCGCATTAGGTGCCCACCCCCAAAACACACCCCCCCGGTGGACACGGGGACGGACACAGCAACGACTGATGACAATATTGTCACGGTGGACACGGGGACGGACACAGCAACGACTGATGACAATATTGTCACGGTGGGCGGATCTCCGCAGCCAAGAGCGTCCCCACCGGATGAAGTGGGGTTGTTTCACTCCATGGTCGCCAAAGCTTCCGAGATTATCCAAGGAAACCAAGAAGGATGGTTTCCTATACCAGAGGCCCAAGGTCAAGAGGAAGACCATCATGACGGTATCCCCCTTGGATGACTGCTAGGGAGAATGCTAATTTCTGTGCATGGACGTTGCGGATGCGGGATTCGGCCAGATGCGTTTGTCTTTGCCGTCGTGGCTGGCTCAAGGCCACCAACTTTAGGCAGGAGGTCCAGACAAGGGTTTTGGACATGCTCTTTGACGGGTAGAACATGTTCAGAAAAGCTGTGGATGAAGCCCTCCAGGCCATCAAGGCAGACACGGAGAGAGACGGTACGTGCCCTAGGCACGCCACAACAACAACCGCCGCCCTTTCGTTCCTCAGAAAGGGAAATTTAGCTGGTCTTCGAGGGGTTTTAGCAGGGGCTCCACCTCTTACCGCCAGCCCTCTCGCTCCTTCACCCTGGAAGCCAACCGGGGCCGCTCCAAGCAAGGTTGAACTGACCAGGACATCGGGCCCCCATCCATGCACCCCAGTGGGAGGCCAGCTGGCGAACTTTGGTAGCATGTGGAAGACCATCTCCACCGACTGCTGGATGCTCTCGCCCTCGGACACACACTCGAGTTTCCAACTAAAGTGTCCCTGAATACCACCGGTGGCCTGGCAGGAAAACCACGTCCCTCAGCTGTTGCTAGAGGTGCGGGCCATGTTAAAGAAAGGGGCGATAGAGCTAGTTCCGAAGTGACTCCAGGGCTCTGGAGTTTACTAAAGGTACTTCCTTGTACGAAAGAAGACCGGGAGACCCATTCTCGACCTGCAACGACTAAACAAATACATAAAGTCCCAGAATTTCAGAATGGTCACTCTTCAACACATGCTCGGACAACTGGAAGAGGGAGACTTTCTGTGGTCGTTGGACCTGGAGGATGCGTACTTCCACATCCCCATCCACCAAGGACACTGCAAGTTTCTGCGCTTCGTCGCTCAGGGGAAGCATTACCAATTCAAGGCCCTTCCTTTCGGACTGAAGTCGGAACCCAGAGTCTTCAAGTGCCTGGCACCAGTGGCGGCCCATCTACGACTGCAAGGGATCCACGTCTACCCCTACTTGGACGACTGGCTCATCCGGGCCAGATCAAGAGACCTCGCTGTCGACCACCCGGCGAGAACCGCCGGCCTACTGATGGATCTGGTGTTCTCAGTCAGTTATGGAAAGTCCTGCTTGACTCCATCGCAGGACTCTCTGTTCTGGGATCCCGGCTCGACAGTGTGTCATGCCTGGCTTCACCGTCGGAGGAGAGGATATCGGCCATCTTGGGCAAGGTGCAACGGCTGTTAGCACTGAAGATCGCCATGGTGAGGGCCATCAAGTCTCTTCTCGGCATGATGTTGTCATGCATTTACCTCATTCGACTCTGCAGGTTGCGGATGTGCCTGCTAGAGGAGTTCCTCGACACTCGTTGGGTCTAGGTGTCCGGAAGCTTTCAGGACTGGATCGCGCTCAATGAGGAGTTCCGTCAAGCGAGGTGTGCACTCGATCTAGCCGCAGGCATGGATTTTCCAGTCTCCATTAAGGTTAATTTGGCGGCTTTCTCCTGCTACACCAGATCTCCGGGATGGTCTTCACTGTGCTCGCACCATCTAGTTAAGGAGTTCATCAAAGGACTGTTCCGCTCGTTCCTGCCGGTGAAGGCCCCGGCATGGGAACTCAATGTGGTGCTCACTAGGCTCATCATCTGGGCCCCATTCAAACCTATGCACTCAGCTCCGCTCAAGTTCGTGGACAACGGATTTCCTCGTGGCCATCACCTCTGCAAGACGAGTAGGTGAGATCCAGACCCCGTCAAGCAAGCAGCCTTCCTTGACTTTTTACGAGTCCAGGGTGGCGCTGCAGACACACCCCATCTTCATGCCCAAGGTTCTGTCGGAATTTCACCTCCACGAACCCTTGGTGTTACCTTTGTTTTTTCTGATGCGTTCGTCGCCGGCTGAAAGGACTTTGCACTCGCTGTATGTGGCTCGAGCGCTGAGGTTTTACGTGGCACGCACAAAGAGTTTCCGGAAAACTTCTCAGCTTTTTGTGAACTTTGGTCCATGGGAAGGCTTGTCAAAGGGGCTCGCTGGCTGTATCACTCGCTGTCACTGGTTTGCAAACCGACCGGTGCCTGGCTGTCCGAGCGCCCATTCTACCAGAGCGATCACTGCTACAACGGCGTTCCTGCTGGACATCTGCAGGGCTGCTACGTGGAGGTCGACTCACACCTTCACTAAATTCTACTGCGTCGATAGGGATTCCAGGCAGGAGTACAAAGTCAGTCAAGCAGCGTGACTGGCACATGCCTCTATCAAGGTGCATCTGGTGGCTATCTCGCGCTATGAGGTCTCCAGGAAGATCTTCTCTTTGGTCCCACCGTCTCGTCCAGGAGTTCTCAAAGGACTGTTCAGATCTTTCCCGCCGGTGAAGGCTCTTGCCCCGGCGTGGGAACTCAACGTGGTGCTGACGAGTGTCATGGAGGACCCCCTTCGAGCCTCTGCATCAGACCCCTCTGAAGTTCCTCTCGTGGAAAACGGCTTTCCTGGTAGCTATCACCTCTGCTAGGAGGGTGGGGGAAATCCAGGCCCTGTCCTGCAAATTGCCATATCTGACGTTCCACAAATCGAGGGTGGTGCTACGGACGCATCCCTCCTTCGTGCCAAAGGTTCCGTCAGAATTCCACCTCAACAAGCCTTTGCTGTTACCTGTGTTTTTTCCCGAAGTCTTCACCCCTGGCTGACCTTGCCTTGCACACGCTGGACGTTGCTCGTACTCTGAATTTCTACATGCACACACAAAGAGTTTTCGAAAGAATTCTCAACTGTTCGTGAACTTTGGCCCTGGAAGGCCTTGTCCAAGGCTTCCATCTCAAGGTGGCTCTCCAGCTGCATTACGCACAGTCAGAGTTGGTGAACCAACCACTGCCCGGCCATCCGAGAGCCCACTCCTTCAGAGCGATCGCTGTGACGACAGCGTTCCTGTCTGGTGTTCCCCTGCTGGACATCTGCAGGGCTGCTACGTGGTGGTCTACATACACATTCGCAAGATTGTGCCGCATTGAAGGGGAGTCCAGAGTCGCCCAAGCAGTGCTGCACAACCTGTTCGCTTGAGGTGAGCCTGTTCCAGAGGTAAGAGTAATTTCTTTTGTTGAGCCTTGCCACCTCCCGTGGTTGTGTAAGGTTGTACCGCTGTGTATTCTTTATTCATGAGCATGTGAATCCATGCCAGAACCATGCTAGAGAACAATAGTTAAGGGTAAGTAATTTGTTCCTTCCACCATAAGACCTTGATCACGGTGTGTTATCCTGAAGGTAGTTATAGGTTTATACTGTTCCATGAATTTGTGTTGCACTATTCATAAAAGTATCCTGGTAACTGGGTTGGTTTACTAAGTGATTCATTCAATAACTGGGTATAACTGCATGACTGAGTCTACAACCCTTGACTTATACTGTAAAGTCATCTAAAAGTAACTGATGGTTTTAATCCCCATGAATAGGTGTGTCCTATACTAAATGGGTTTGATAAGGTCTGACTTTCCTAGAAATACTGTTCGTTTTCTGAACAGGGTCTATCCTTTAGTGTATGTACTTTAAAGCATTGTGTTGTGGTTTTTACAATTTTGTGTTTATTTAGAATATGAAAGTACTTATTTACAGAACATTCATCTTGGCCTACTTGTATTTAAATAAACCATTTATTTGTTACAATATGTACAGTTTCAGTGTTTCTTTGGACTATATGTATGCAACAATTTCTTTGTACCAAGCCACAGATTCCTAAGATAAGCCTGGCTGCTCTGTCTACGCTACCAAATACTCAGGCGGTACAGCCTTAAACTAAGAGTGGAGTTTTGTACTGTCTCAGTTGTATGGTGTTACTAAGTCCTTAGACTTCAGAAAAAACTGTGCTAACAATGGGTGATACTGACGACACATGTAAGGAACTCATGGTGGCAACAGTAAAGGCCGACACAAGTGATGACAGTTCAAAGGTGTTTATTAAACTGGATGCAGGTTGGAAAAACGACAAACCTAAATCTAAGATGGGAGCAAGTTTCAACCATCAAATGAAAATAAGGCAGTCCTAGCAGCGTTGTCAACATAAGGGCCTACACTAAGAAACCTATTGCCAAACCTTACAACTAATTAAAAAAATGGTGTGGGATAGTTCTCAAGAAAAGAAATAAGTGCTCACAAATAATATGTCGGGATGCGGTAGCTTGCGTCTCCCCCACGTTTTGAGCCCAGGGTAATGTGGGATCCTGGAGCACAGTATAGTCTTGAGCTTCCCCAGTACGAGACGACCGTTCCACTTGCAGCTATCAGGTTTGTCTATGGCCAACTCTTGTTACTCTTGTAAGTCTCTTGCATTTGGAAGCCTGATGTTTTCAAATAACCAAAAGGAAAAGTTCCTTTAACAAAATGTAAGTTTGTTTCCACAGTTCACTTTGGGTGATGGCTTCACCCCAGGGTACCCGTCTTCCGGGCGCCGACCCCTCTACTTTCAGCCACACTATGGCTTGCCTTTTCACTTCTCAATCTTAATGTCTTTTTAAACAGTTCCAGTGGACATCCCTCGGTCGGGTTCACTTTGTCAACACACTGTTTCTTGGGTCTTTAGACTTTTTCCCCTTCTCATCAGCATCCCTCTTCCGGGTTCACTCTCGCCAACTTCACTTTCACTTTGCTTTCAATGATTTTCGGGATTCACTTCCCTTGCTTTCTCACGAGGCGGGATTCACTTCCCTTATTTTCTCTACAGTTCTTAGGTCAAAGGGACTGTACAGAGATTTTGCTTGACCTGCTGTATGACCCCTTTGACTTAAGTTGATGGCCTTTTGTATCTGTAGTTTCACTCATACGGGGATCGAACAGAGTCTCTTGAGTTCTCCAGCATGGGGTCTGGCATGGATTCACATGCTCATGAATATTCCCTGTCGTCAGGCTGGGAATCCTCGGTAAGGAAAAATCAGTATCAGTTTCGTTTCTGATCTGTCTTTCTTAGTAGTAACCAATCACTGATCTCTGCGTCATACTGACCAGAGCCAATGACTGCCATCTCCCTAAACCCCGCCTCTGGCAGCCATATTCAGATTTTTACCGCACGTTCAAGTGTTGGGATCCTCATGCTATTGCTCTCGAGCTTTAGTGCTTTTTTCGCGCTTTTTTCATAGGAAAATGTTCTCTTTTTACGGTCAAAGAGCCTCAAGCTCCACCGTTTCTTTATCCGATCAACGGGGACCCGTGTCGCATTCTTCTACGCCCCTCAAGGGTGAAGATTTCGTCGAGCCACGCATTTGGAGGACTCCAGAAGTTTCTCAGGCCCATCTCGGACATGGCCCAGGAGAAGGGAAGCTCGACGCCCGGAAAGCTGTTCAGGGTCTGCCCTGGATGCCAGCTTCACAATGTCTTTAAGGAGGATGAACACTCCCTTTGCCTCTATTGCCTGCATGAGGACAAGACGCACGTGGAGAAGGACTGTGCGTTTTGCGGCAATATGTTGGAGCGGACCATGAAGGACCGCCATCTGCGTCTCGCCAACTGGCTGGAAGGGAAGAGCCCGTCAGGCGAGAAAAAGAAGAAGTCCGAGCGGTCTTCTAAGACCTTTGAGGGCGCCCCGGCAACGGGGGCCCAACAGAAGGCCAAGCACTGCGAGTCCGCTGGCACCGGGAGCGCCGAACGGTCGGGCTCTACGGGTGCCAGGCAGGGCGCATCCTCCCTGGCGCCATCAACCATGAGCCAACGCTCTGGCTCGGGTAAGAGGAAGGCCGAGCACCCAGCGAAGCTCCTGGAGAGACCCCGGTCGAGCTCAAAGGCCCCATCGGAGGGGGAGCGAGGCGGTGACCCTCCCCCCCAAGGAGAAGGCGGTGAGCGCACCTAAGGTGGTCTATCGAGACAGTCGCGGCGGCCCCGGCTCAGCCTGTGGAGGCTACACCAGTGGTGGCGACCTCAGGGCCCAGATTCTCCCTGCCACCGCAGAGGGAGTCCTCTTTCATGCCCATCGACAGGACCCCCGTGAAACCTCCGACGGAGAAGAAAAAGGGGGGGCAGGAGGTCATCGTGGATTCGGCCTCAACCTCTGAAGAGGAGCTGATCGAAGTCTTAAGCCACGGCGTTGGCGTGGAAGAAGACCAGCCCATCGGGAGGGACCCCGACATCAGAGACGACGATAACATCGAGGGTGCCGACGGAGCTCCTGACCGCCCGTCAGAATCCCCTCAACCAGTGCCGCAAGACAACTCGGCGGACATTTTTTTGGCTATACAGTCCTTATGCTTGGAGATAAGGACGAGATTGCCGTTACCACCAACGGAGGAACCGCTCCCGACGGGGAACCCGGAGCCAGGCCCTTCTGGGAGCCCTCCTCCTAAGAGAAGAAGGATTCATCCTCCACCTCCTTTTCAACCATCGTGCCCTGCTCAGCCCTCCTCCCCGTCCACGACCCGTGGGGATGATACGGGGACGGACACGGCCGCAACGGGTACAGACGACGAGGTTTACGACGAGGATCTCCCGTCGTCCCCTCCTCCCTGGGCTTCCCCGCCCGACAAGATTGGATCGTTTCATGCCATGATCGCCAGGGCATCCGAGCTTTTCCAGCTCTGCCCAGAAGAGAAGAAGGAAGGTTTCCTTTATCAACGGCGCGAGACCAAGAGGAAGACGGTCCTCGCTGTACCTCTACTGGACGATCTCTGGGATGAGGATCTCGCCCTCCTCAAGAACCCATCCACAACGCCTGCAAGAAGGGATCGGTACGAGAAGAAGTACCGGGTCCCGGACGCGGCCCCCTTGTGCCTTCGGGCACAGCCGACCCCGGACTCGGTTGTCTCCGCGGCGGCCAGGAAGAAAGCGGGGGGGGCCCTCGGCCTCTACGTCAACCTCCCCGCCGGACGGCGGGGGAAAGAAATTGGACACGATGGGACGCAGAGTCATCTCATCGGCAGCGAAGACGATTAAGGCTGCCAACGCCTTGGCTATCGTAGACCGCTACGACAGGGAGTTGTGGTACAAAATCGCCCCCCTGCTGCACTTCCTACCAGACGACAAGAGGGCGGAGGCCCTAGAAATCTTGCAGGAAGGAGAAGTGGCGTCGGACCACGCCATTACGATAGCGACGGACATCGCTGACACTGGATTTCGCCAGTTGGGCAACGGCGTGTGCCTTAGACGGCGTGGATGGCTCAAGGCAACGGACTTCCAGCAGGACGTGCAGACCAGAGTCTTGGACATGCCGTTCGACGGGAGCAACCTGTTTGGGAAAACAGTGGATGATTCCCTACAAGCCATCAAGACGGACACGGAGACGGCCCGGGCTCTTGGTGTCCTCCAGCAACGACGGCCGCCCTTTCGGAGCGGCGGAGGCAAGCAGGGTGCCTCCAAAGGCTCCGGCGGCGGATTTTCCACCTATCGTCAAGCGGCCCGTTCGTCGTCACAGGAAGCCTACAGGGGACGAGGCAAGTCGGGCAGACCCCACCGGCGTCGCCAGGGAGGACAAGGCGGCAAACCCTCGTCAAAGCAGGACTGAACCGGCCGTGGGGTCCGGCCCCCACCGAAGCACCCCGGTGGGAGGCCGGCTGGCGAGCTTCATCAGTGTGTGGGAGTCCATCTTCACCGACCGATGGGTGCTGGACGCCCTGGCCCAGGGACACGCGTTCGAGTTTCTAAAGAAGTGCCCGCGCGTCCCCCCTGTGGCCAGGAAGGAACATCACGGCCCTCAATTTCTCTTGGAGGTAAAGGCGATGCTCAAGAAAGGCGCCATCGAGCTCGTCCCAAAGAGGCTTCGGGGCTCAGGAGTTTACTCAAGATACTTCCTCGTGAAGAAGAAGACGGGAGGATGGCGTCCCATCCTGGACCTACAACGACTGAACAAATGCATCAAGGCACAGAAGTTCTGGATGGTCACCCTCCAGCACGTCCTGGGTCAGCTGGAGGAGGGCGATTTCCTGTCGTCATTGGATTTGGAGGATGCTTACTTCCATATCCCCATCCTAAAGGGACACCGAAAGTTTCTCAGATTCGTGGTCCAAGGGCGTCACTACCAGTTCAGAGCCCTTCCCTTCGGATTGAGGTCGGCACCCAGGGTGTTCACCAAGTGCCTCGCACCGGTGGCGGCACGGCTGCGCCTGGAGGGGATCCACGTCTACCCCTACCTGGACGACTGGCTCATCCGAGCAAAGACAAGGGAACTCGCCGCGGAGCACACGGCGAGGACCGTCCATCTACTCACGGACCTGGGATTCTCCATAAACTAGGCCAAGTCCCACCTGGTGCCCGCGCAAGACGCGCTGTTTCTGGGAGCCAAACTCGACACAGTGGCGCTTCTGGCCTCTCCGTCAGAGGAAAGGACGAGGGCTATCTTGGGCAAGGTGCAGCAGATGCTGGTTGCGGACGCTGCCAGGGTGAGGTGCATCAAATCCCACCTCGGAATTATGTCTTCTTGCATTTATCTCATCCGCCTGTGCAGGCTTCGGATGCGCCCGTTACAGGAGTTCCTGGACGCTCGCTGAATTCAGACGACGGGCAGCTTCGCGGACAGGATCACACTCAACGAGAGCTTCCGACGAGCGATCCGGTGGTGGGGCACCCGCGCGCATCTGACGGTGGCCACGGGCTTCCAGACCCCGGGCCACCAAAAGACAGTGACCACGGATGCCTCCCTGGAAGGGTGGGGAGCGCACACCGAAAATCTGCACGCGAGAGGCCTTTGGCTCCCGACGGAGAAGTCCCTCCATATCAATGTCCTGGAGCTCCGGGTAGTGTTTTGGGCCCTCAGGTCCTTTCTTCCATCCCTCAAGGGCAAGGTGGTGAGGATCTTCACCGACAACACCACCACCATGTTCTACATCAGGAAGCAGGGCGATACCAGATCCCCAGCCCTGTCCAAGGAGGCGCAGGATCTGTGGCATTGGGCCATCGCCCAAGGGATGTTTCTGGTGCCGTTTCATCTGGCAGGAATAAAAAACACCATCGCTGACTCGCTCAGCAGAGAGCTGCGCTCGTGCCACGAGTGGGAGCTAGGACAGGATCTAGTGGACCGCCTCTTCCGACGGTGGGGCACTCCCCAGATCGACCTGTTCGCGTCGGCGACGAACTCCAAGTGCCGGAGGTTCGCCAGCAGGTTTCCCCAGCCGAGGAGCATGGGCGATGCTTTCTCGTTCCCCTGGGAGGGCCTGTTTCTTTACGTGTACCCTCCATTGCCATTGCTGATCCGGCTCATCAGCCAGCTCAAGAGGTCACGTGCGGGATGATCCTCGTCGCACCTGCATGGCTGAGGCAGATATGGTTCCCGGACCTTCTGGACTTGTCAGCGTCCCCGTCAATCAAGCTGCCAGTGGACGCGGATCTTCTCTCCAGGGAAGAAGGCGCCATCCTCCACCACGACCCGAAGTCGCTGAACTTGCAGGCCTGGCTCCTGCAGCGTTAGAGTTTGGAGGTTACGACATACCGGCCGAAGAGAGGTTCTTGCAAAGGCCAGGGCGTCCTCAACTCTTAAATGCTACGGACACAAATGGAAGAGGTTCTCTGTCTGGTGCCACGCACAGAAGATTAACCCTCTACAGATTACGGCTCCTCAAGTACTGCCGTACCTGCTGACGCTGGCCAAGGCTGGACTGGCGCACGCTTCCATCAAGATTCATCTTGCTGCGATCTCCCGATATACCAGAACCACGGGACAGACGTCTTTGTGGTCTCATCGTCTGGTGAAAGAATTCATGAAGGGACTATTCAGTTCGTTCCCGCCGGTGAAGGCTCCGGCCCCGGCGTGGGAGCTCAATGTGGTGCTGACCAAGCTCATGGGACCTCGGTTCGAGCCTCTGCACTCAGCTCCGTTAAAGTTCTTGTCGTGGAAAACAGCGTTTCTTGTGGCCATCACCTCCGCACGATGGTGGGAGAGATCCAGGCCCTTTCCTGCAAGCCCCCGTACTTGACTTTTCACGACACGAGGGTAGTGCTCAGGACGCACCCCTCCTTCATGCCCAAGGTGCCGTCGGACTTCCACCTCAACGAACTCTTGGTGTTGCCTGTTTTCTTCCCGTCTTTGTCGCCGGCTGAAAGGACTTTGCACTCGCTGGATGTGGCTAGAGCGCTGAAGTTCTACGTGGACCGTGTGAACTTTGGACCTGCCAATCAGGGGAAGGCTCTCTCAAAGGCTTCCATTTCCAGATGGCTCTCCGGCTGTATCATGTACTGTCATCGGTTGGCAAACCGACCGCTGCCCGGCCGTCCGAGAGCCCATTCCACCAGAGCGATCGCAGCTACCACGACGTTCCTGTCTGGTGTGCCCCTGCTGGACACCTGCTGGACACCTGCTCCGTGGAGGTCGACGCACACCTTCACAAAATTCTACTGCGTCGACCGGGATTCCAGGGAGGAGTCCAGGGTCGGCCAAGCAATGCTGCGCAACCTGTTCGCCTAAGGTGAGCCTGGTGGGAAGGTAAGAGATGCTTAATGTTGAGTTGTATTGCTTAATGTTGAGCCTGTTGCCACCTCCTGTGGTTGTGCATGTGTGTACTGCTATGTATTCTTTTATTCATGAGCATGTGAATCCATGCCAGACCCCATGCTGGAGAAGGAACAAGTTACTTACCTGTAACTGTTGTTCTCCAGCATGGGTCTGGCATGGATTCACATGCGAACCCTCCCGCCTACCCCTCTGCGGCTCTTCACTTGGTCATACTGCCACTTCACGTGCTACCAAATCTGAATATGGCTGCCAGAGGCGGGGCTTAGGGAGATGGCAGTCATTGGCTGTGGTCAGTATGACGCAGAGATCAGTGATTGGTTACTACTACGAAAGACAGATCAGAAACGAAACTGATAATGATTTTTCTTTACCGAGGATTCCCAGCCTGACGGGGAATATTCATGAGCATGTGAATCCATGCCAGACCCACGCTGGAGAACAACAGTTACAGGTAAGTAACTTGTTCCTTAGCACCCATGTGGTGCCAGTTACCTCTGCAGCTGGTCTCCCCTCAACACTTTTACTGTTCTTTGAACTTGGTTCAACTTGCCATTTTGCGACTTTCATTCACCACAGCACGGCTCTTATCAGCTGTCCTCTCCCCTCGACTCACTGGCTGTTATGAACTGCTGGGCTTTCCTCGTAACTGGAGCCAGGCCGGCACCACGGAAGCAGAGGAGTCTCCCTCGCTCCTGCGTATCAGTGTCGACACACTCCTTGTACCGTTGACATCTTCTGCTGCACACTTGGGCTATTGTCCTCAGTGTTACGATTCGCTTTGCGGAGGTCTCGCATGTCTGTGTCGTCAAGGTCGTGTCTCTCCTTGTCAGCCTCTCGATATTGGCCGCCTTTCTCCTCTTGATCTGCTGGGCCTGGGTAGCTGTCTCGTTGTGCGGTCTGCCTTGCTCGTACTCTGCTCTCTTGCTCCACCTTTTGTCCCTGTGGGGAAAGGCAGGGGCCGTCCGGTGTGTGTGATTTAGGTCAATTGCCTGACTCTTGTATTGAAACATGTCAGGTGGACTGTTTTCAAATTAGTCCTTTGTGATTTATGTCGGGAGAAAGTGCTCTTGTCGGAAAAGGGAAGGGGTGGAGTTTCAGAGATGTTTGAGGGGTAGGAAGGGAAAGAGTTGTTCGATGGAATTATCACCCTCGTATTGGTGATCTCGGAAGGGTAGGTTTTGTAGGGCTTGTGACCTGAGTAGGAGGGTTTGTGTAACAAACAGAAATAACCGGGATTGTGAAATGAACAAGGGGGATTGTGGGAATGGTAGTTTTCTATCATAATAGATTGGGTGTTCAGGAAAGAATATGTTCAGGAAAGAATATCCAGAGCCACGTGGAGCCGAATGATTGGGAGTGTTCGACTGGAGACCGGGGAAACAGGGATTCTGGGAGTTATGGGTTTTGAGGGCAACAGGGTGGTAGAATGGTGTTAAGGGAACATCTATAGATGGAAGGGAGGTAAATGTGGAATTACCCAGGAGAACCTCAGGGACTTTGTCCCTCTTAGTCTCCTCCTCTGTATAATACTGTGTCTCCCTTTGGGCTATCCCCCGAGCATAAACCCGGGCTCCCTTAGGTAGGTGATCCTGCCTCGCTCGTCCACCCCCAGGGTTGGGATCTGAGAGCGCCAGCGCTCCCCAGGCCACCTCAATAAGGGTTTCACCAAGGTCTGCTTGGCAGAATGCCCTCAGGTTTCTCACACACACACACACCAGACACTGATGCCTCATCTACGGATGAACAACCTAGTAAGGAGGTGGAGTTGGTCCAGTTCAGAGTAAGAAGACAAAAAAGGAGAAATCTGTGGAACAGCAAGACACTGAGGTGTCTGACATGTTTGACCCTGTCAATATCATGCAGCAGAGGTCCACCGATTGGCAGTATTCTCCTAGAGTAGCATTGTATATGACTCAAACACTGAGGAAACCCCTTGAGAAAGAGACAAGGGCATGCGGTCCGAATGCCTGCAACCTGAACTGTCTGGGGAAAGTAGCAGACCCGCCCGAGTTGTACCCGTGCAGGCCGACTTTCATCACAAAGGCATCTAAGGACCTGCAGAGAGGTATGGGCAGAGCTTGGAAAAGCTGTCGGGAGAAGCTCTTGGACCCGACGGGCCCAATTGCTAAAATGAAGGACCTGGCCGAGAGAGCCAGATAAACGGGCAAGCCGGTGGATCCAGATGTGCTGGCCAGCTGGGTGCAGAGAGCGGTTTGTCTGCTCGGCAATGCAAACTGTGCGTTATCCTCCAAAAGAAGAAGCGTACTTCTCAAAATCGATTCCAAGTTAGGTGACTTGGCATTTTGTGAGCCAGGACTAGCTGTGCAAGGTCTCTTGTACAGGGGAAACTTTTGTAAAAGAGATGGGCAAATTCGCGGGGTGTATACAGAACTCGAGAAGGCGCAGACATCTATTAAAAAGATCTTCCATAGTAGAGTTTTTGCTGGGACCGGTCGATAGAGGGGTCGCACTACCGGTTGTCGCACCTCATACAGAAGACCTCAGGGCACAGTACTGGAAGTCACGACAGCAGGACTCCTTCTTCCCGGTGAGAGGCAGTAGTATGAGAGGTCACTGAGGAAGGAGTTACGGCAGATTTCAGGGAGCGCAGTCAGGTGAGAGACATTCCAAGGGTGTAGCCTCAGGTGGGGGTGGAGAACCAAAGAGTGTAGGCACGAGTGGCGCAAGCTATTACGAGATGCCTGGGGACTGCAAACAGCATCAGGGTTTCAACTAGAATTTGTATAGACCCTCTCAAGCGAGCATCCCTCCGCCACGCTCATTCATCGGCAAGGGAATCGCAGCTGCTAGAAAGTGAGTTGCAGCAACTTCGAGAAATGAAAGCCATACAGCGCAGCGACTTGAGGACTGCGTCCTTCATCAGCAGTATGTTCCTGGTCCATAGAAGGGACAAAGTGAGACCCACGATAAACCTAAAATAATTAAACGTGTGGGTTGTGTACAGACACTTCACCGTGGAGGGCATTCATCTCCTCAGGGACATACCCAGAATAGACGATTAGCTAGCACGCACAAATCTGAAAGATGCGTACCTTACAATTCTGGTAACCAGAGCACCAGTCTTGGTTCAGTTTCATGTGGGGAGAAGAGATCTGGCGGTCCAAGACGCTGCCATTCGGGCTTTGCTCTGCGCCATGGGATTTTACCAAGTTGATGAGATCCGTTACATCAGCAGTCGGAGAAAGGGGGATCAGGACAATGTCTATATAGATGGCATCTCTGATCTTAGAAGAGAGCCGGAAGGAACTGGCGGAACAGACCCAGTCGGTGAGCGATCTCCTGATATCTCTAGGATTTCTCATCAATGGAGAGAAATCGAACTTGACCCCCTGCAAAAGAATGGACTACCTAGGGTTCAAAGTAGATACCAGGAAAGCCACTCTAGAGCCTCCAGCGAAGAAAATAACAGACATCAAGAAAGAGATAAGGGTAGGTCTAAAGAGGACTCGGATATCTCTTCGGACTCTAGCAAGGATCGCAGGTTTGTTGGCCTCCTCCATTCAGGCCATATTCCCAGGTCCTCTCCATTACAGAGACCTGCAGCGATTGAAAACCAAGCATAATACATCAGGGCCTGAGGTATCATCAGATGATTCCCTTTGATCAGGAAGGGAGGACAGAACTGGAATGGTAGCTCCAGAATATGAATGTTCGGATGTTGGGGAGAATTCTCATTTCTGTGCTAATTCCCTTCAACCTTCGAGACCCCCAGCTCTTTTGCTGGACTTTAGGACTTTTTAATTTAATACTGGAGTGAGTGAGACATTTTTCTCACTCTCATGTGTTTTGACCTGATTTGGATTCTGTTTCTCCACTGTTTTTGGGGCCTTGAAAAACTCCATAGACATCTCCTTTTTATATGGTGACACACAGCAGCTTCAGGGCAGTGTCACAGAGAAATCCTTTCAGATTTCTCACAAGGTTTAAATACCTTTTCAGGTGTGAGCTCCCGTCCCCAAAAAATAGTAAAGTGAAGTTGACTTTACTTTTTCTCTTGTAGGTCCAGCAGACACCATCTTATGTGGAGTGCTGGAGGGGTTACCTAGTAGCCCCTTATCCTACATTCTCATGTAACATTTTTATGTTACCCTCCCTACTTTAAATGGCTGGTGGCAGTGGTTTATTTTTCCTACCATTGTGCTTTTATTTACCGGAGACTGAACCCTTTGCTGCAGTACAGCTCCCATGGGTGATCATTTTGTTCAAATGGCTCCTGACTTCTTTTTTTGCCATTTTCTGTTTGTGAGGTCTTTCTTGGGTTTTAGTCTGTGCGCCGAAACAGATTTGAGCCCTTTGTTTGTCTTTCCTTAAGAGAGCTTCAGGCCTGAAGCCTGCCTCTGGCTCCAGTGTGTCTGGAAAGACAGGATGTGAGGGAGGGTCCCGAAACTTCCCTTTCTTTTGTCTCTAGGAATGCATGATTGCAACCAGTCCTTATTGGCTCTCTGGCTGTCCTGCTGTGCATGAATGGGAGAAACCTGCTTAAAAGGCGAGGGTTTTGGGAATAGAGGCACAGTCAGCCACTGAGAGAAACACCCGACAAACCGTGAACAAAGCTTGCTGCATCCTCCTGGACCTTTGCATTGCCCGTTGAAGCCCTGCTGCTGTGCTGAAACTGCTTTTTCAATTCGACAGAGAAGCTCCGTAAGGGACGACTTCTTCCCTTGGGTTAGTGGGACCAATTAACCCAGAGTCTAACTCAACTGGACCAACTTCCCCGACTTGCAGTACTTCTTCATTGCTGCAGGAACCGAATGTCTGGGGTTGAGTAATCCGTAGTCGAGTGAAACGTCTGACATCTGGCTAGATATGATATGATATGGCATTTGTAATGCGCCTATACACAAGTGTTTCAAGGCGCGACGAGGCGGGGAGGGGGGAACAGGGGAGAAAGACAGACAACGATCCTACTAGGCCAGGTGTCATTCGGATCGCGCAAGTGCAGGGGTAGGGGGAAGGGAAAAAGGGGAAGGGGAGAGGGGGGAAGTGCTGAACAGGGTAAGTAGAATAAAAAATAATAAATAGGGCCAGCTGGTGGCAAGTGCAAGTTAAGTGCAGACAAGTGCTGGGAGGGGGGGCTGTAAGGGATGCAGAGACAGTCCCGCAGTGCAGGGGTTGCCAGGGAGGCAGTGCAAGTGGAGAGTGGCTGGACCAAGGACCGAGGTCGGTGAGAGTGGCCCAGGTGCGGTGCAGTTTCAATGAAGAATTAGCAGGGGAGAGGAAGAGAGAAAGCAGAAGCAAAGAGGAAGGTTTTGAGGTGCTTCCGGAACCGAAGATGGTTCTCCTCAAGTTTCAGGGAGGCAGGAAGGCTGTTCCAGAGGGAGGCCCCTGCCGCAGAGAGAGATCTACCCCCAGCTCGTTGCTTCGAGAAGCAGCTGACCCTGAGGGAGTTGGAGACAGATGAGCGAAGGGCTTGGGATGGAAGATATTTAGGAAGAGAGAGTTGAAGGTATTTAGGCTCCAGGCCCCAGAAGGCCTTGTGGACAATGCAGAGGGTTTTGAACTTAATCCTCGCAGCCAGTGTAGAGATTTCAGTCCTGGAGAGATACGGTCCCTGGGCTTGAGGCCAAGGACAAGTCTCGCAGTCCTGTTCTGGATGAGTTGCAGAGGGCGGTGAGTAGAGGCAGGCAGATTAAGATAGAGGCTGTTACAGTAGTCCAGCTTCGAGAGAACCAGGGCTCTGGAGACCGTGAGCTTCTGGGGGAAGGAGAGGAAGGGAAGAATACCTCTGAGGAGGTGCAGCTGGTAGTGAGACTTCTTAGAGACGTCAGTTATATGAGGAGAGAAGGAGAGTGTGGAGTCGAAGATGACCCCGAGGTTTTTTGCCTTGCAAGTAGGAGCAGGAAGCAGGCCAAGAGAGGCTGGCCAGAGGGCTGCAGGGAAGGAGGAAGTGGGTGTGCTGATGAGTAGAATCTCAGTCTTACTGGCATTAAGGCAGAGGCCATTGGCGGCACACCATTCCTGGATAGCAGACAGACAGTCGGAGATGAGGGAAGGAGAGGAGGAGGCCGAGGGTAGCCTGAAAATGAGCTGGGTATCGGCCGCATAGCACTGGAAGTTGGGGCAGAGAAGATGTCAGAGAGGAAGGACCCCAGTTGGACCTGGGAGGGTCGATTGGAAAGGAAAGAGGTCAGCCACGCCAGAGCCTGACCAGTGATACCCAGGTTATCACGGAGACGGTTGACCAGGATGGCATGGTTGACAGTGTCAAAGGCAGAAGAGAGATCGAGCAGAATGAGAACACACGGAGTGTTGGAGTCGAGGTTCGAGAGCAGGTTCTCACGGATGTTCAGGAGAGCTGAAGCTCCAGGTGTCTCCGAAGGACCCTCCAGAAGCAGGACGACCACTGATGGAGTCCGCTCACCAGAGTGCAGGACCCAAAGAGTGAAGGAAGCCCAACTAGTATCCGGGATCCGCGACAGGGCTGGGTACAGGGTACCAAGCACTGAATCCGCGTGCTGAACCGAAAAGAGCACGTAGCTGCAGACAAACTCCCAAGTCCCACACTCCCCACGACTGAGGATCAAGAACAAGGGGTCTACACTACTGAAGCAAGAGAGAATCCAACTGGACCACCTTCTTCAAACCAGACGTACTGTATAGACTTGGGGTACTTAACTCATTGTCTTTTAGCTGTGCTCTTCTCAGTTGGGAATTGCAGTGGCTTCTAACTTTGTGCAAGACTTTTATCTAAGAAGTGCCTCAGCTCCATAGACTGTGTTCCAATTGACTTTCACATTTACTGAGAACCTGGTTAACCTTTTCCTTCCTTAAACCTTTCCTTTCTGCAACCTCAGAACCTGCAAAATATAAGTAGTGTGATAAATAAATGCAATTACTGTCCCTGTGAATGAAGTCACCTCAGGGTGTAGGAATTTTGTAAGAAGCATATCCAAAGATGATACACTAACTTGCTCCGATTCTGAAAAGTGAGATTAACATGGTTACACAAATTTCCTTTTTAAAGAACGCGTATTTAAAAATTGATGTTAATTAAATTACTATTTCTGAGGTTTGTTAATCTGCTTAGAATCACATGCTGTGCATATGGTCCGACATCCAGCGGTAACCGCGGAGTATTGCATCATGTCTTTCGAGAATCGAAACGGGACGTCGACATGGGCGTGCCTGTAACACTATCCCTACGTGACGTGTAGTGTACCCAAGATCCCTCACTCATCCAGTTCCCTCCGATTGTTTTTTTCCACCCCGCATACTGGTCGCTTTGATGCAGAGGTCGTCAAAGACTTGCTTATTGTCCCATCGACCTTTGGTCGAACAATTCTATAAAATATCCATATCACCCTATCGGTCCCTTATTTCAACGGCTGTTACAGACCTCCGCCGAAGACCTTCAAGAACTCGACAGACTGTCATGATCTCTGCTTCCAAAAGGCCAGGACTTACCCAACTCCCTTGGAAGCAGACCCATAACCCAGGTTCCGAGTGCCAGCCAGTCCCAATTGGGACCTTTTGGACCCTGTCCTGGCGCCAGTGGCACCAGGCTCATAAATATGCCCAGTCCCAGCGCTGCAAGCGCCGGGCTCATAATGCTTGGGTGGACTTACCTGCAGCAGACCATGCTGCTTACTTACCTGCCAGTTGAACCCCTGATCCTCTTCTGTTTGGGACTACTTTTCCTGTTGGGTGGGGCAGGAGCCACTCCCTAGGTTCAGAACACTGGAACTCTTCTGGAAGGCAGGAACTCTTTTCTTACCTAGGCGTGGCTGTGGAAGGAGACACCTAAGAACGACAGGAGGCTATTTAAACCACACCCGATGGATGAATCTTGCTTTGCGTTATTCTGCATCCTCTGCAGCAGAACGCTCATCGTGTCTTCTGCATCTGATCCTGGGCCTAAAGGAAAAAGGCTTACCATCCTGAATCCAGTCTTCAGCAACATCTATAAAGACAAGAAAGAACAGGTTAGCACTACGGTCTTCAGTGACAGTGCATCTCTTACCTGGTCCATCGGCTGTCATCAACGCCTCGCGCAGCATTCCTGCATCTGAAAGACAAAGGCTTACCTACTCTTCACGCGCTCCGGAGGTCATCGGCGCTGCAACCCGCATCTGTAAGACAGAAGAAGGTGCGTTTAAAGACATTGGGTAACGTTAAATACTCACGTGCCATTACTCCATCCACGCCGAACTCAGTGGGCATTCCGGCATCCTTCAGCAGCTCCGAACTGGTACCTGCAAAATAAAAGGACAGTTAGTGCGCATCGTGAAGCAAGCAACAATCGCTTACTTTCGCGCTTCCAGGCGCTTCTATTCCGCATACGGGTCCATCCTCAACTCACTTCAGCCAGTCAACCGCCATCGCCGGAACCCTGCAAAATAAGAGACAGCATTACAAAAGACTTTTAAAGACATTAGAAATATTCGCAACTCACCGTTCGTGAAGTAAACGACGGACAGGAGTCCTCTGAAGTCAAGAGGCCTGCGCTACCTATCCAGTGAAGAAACTGGTTACAGCACCCTGCCCCGAGGCAGATGGAGAGCTCGGCGTTCACTTACCTAAGGTGAGAGCGTTAACCTTTGGGGTTCTACAGGAGAGGAGAAAAGGAAAGAGATAGGGACACCCCAATAACCCCAGTTCATTAATCCCATATTTTCTATCTGCAGACATCTTACTCTTCGAGTCAGGCATACAGTGCACAGAGGTCCAGCCCAAAGAGCCAACCGGGTGGTGCACATCACTTTTGAAGATACGGTAGTTGCCCAGTCAAGACCGGTGCCTCTGCGAGAATCAGGTGAGCGTTACAGAACGCAAAGCCTACCGCAAAACTCTCGCCCAGGCGCTATGGAAACCTCGGATACCGACCACCTAGCCCGGTTACTTGGGGAACTAAGGGCAGAAGTGCATGCAGCTCGTCAGGAAACGAATGCTCTAAGAAGGGAACTAATTATTTCCAAGGAGCGAACAGACGATCTTGCTAGACAATTGCTACAGTCACAAGCCGGACAGACCCCGTTACCCGCATCAGGGGCAAATCTTCCTTCAACATCCCCTATGAATCCAGTGCAGATCAACCTACCTGGGAATGTACCTCTGGCTCCGCCCGAACGATTTTCTGGTGACCCAAAGAGGTTTGCAGTATTTATCAATCAGTGCCGGTAGCATTTTTTATGCCGGCCAGCAGCCTTTCCAACTGATCAAGCTAAAGTAGCTTTTGTGCTTTCGTACCTTAGTGGCAATGCAGCAGACTGGTCGATCCCTCTAGTTAATCAAGATGATCCGGTTCTCCATGATTTTCAAGCCTTTCAGCTTAGTATGGAAAAACTGTTCGCAAGACATTCACAGGGGCAGGCCTTGGACAATGAGCTTCTTTCGTTGCGACAGGGTAATCAAGACCTTTTGGCTTATATTGCATCTTTCAACAGACTAATAGTGGAAACTCAATGGCCTGAGGACAAAAGGATTACGCTGTTTTATAGAGGTCTACGTGGAGAGCTCAAAGACGTTTTAGCCCAAGTAGTGAATCCCCCACAAGACTGTTCGGATTATATAGACTTAGTCGTTCAAATAGATCACAGACTGCAGAACAGGAAGGCCGATCGTTCCAAGTTTGATGCTCGAGTATTTTCCAAACCACCAACTCCTTCCAAAGGAGTAGACTCCGGGGAACCCATGCAAATAGGGGGCCTGAAAGGACCACTAACACAAAAGGAGCGGGAAAGGAGAAAACAGTTGCAATTATGCCTCTATTGCGGAAACTCAGGGCACTTTCTTCGAGACTGTCCGGTGAAACCAGCCAAGAAGGCGGTAGGAGCTGCAGTTACCAAGGTCACAAACTCTGAGCAGGGAAACGACCTCGCCCGACAAGAATAGAGGTCCTCTTGCCGAGCGTTAAAACCAGTTCCGTGACCTCGCATTTCGTGATACCTATGGTCCTCATTAGCCCCGATCATCCGGATCGATTACATGCGATTGAAGCTTACGTCGACAGCGGTGCCATCGGCAATTATGTGGATCAGGAAATGGTTTTGAGGATGAATCTAACTCTTTGTCCCAAGGCTGTAAAGGACGTCATTACTACGGTGGATGGTACGGAGATAGCCTCCGGACCAGTAACGCATACCACTCAAGAAGTGACGCTAGTAAGTCAAGATGGACACCATGAGAAGATCGTGTTCGATGTGATCAAGGCCCCTCAGTTCCAGATTATTCTAGGGATACCTTGGTTAGAGAAATACAATCCTCGGATCGATTGTCGAGCAAGAACGGTTCAGTTCCCAGAATGTGTCTCTACTTATCACCCTCCACCTGGTGTTGCTCTAGCAGCAATTTCTTCGGAGACTCCCCAGTTACCTCCCAAATACCTAGAATTCCAAGATGTTTTCCGGAAGGATCAGGCTAACTCTCTACCTCCTCATAGGTCCTATGACTGCCAGATAGACCTGATACCTGGATCTACTCCTCCGTGTAGCAGAATTTATGCCCTCACCGAGCCTGAGAACCTTCACCTCCGACAATACCTGGATCAATACCTAGCGAATGGGTTTATTCGTCCTTCTAAGTCCCCTGCTTCTTCAGCTTTGTTCTTCGTTCCAAAAAAAGGAGATCTTAGAACTTGTATAGATTACCGCGCCCTGAACCAGATCACCGTTAAGAATAGATATCCGTTACCTTTAATCCCTGAACTCCTGGACCAAGTCAGAAGAGCATGCATATATACAAAGCTGGATCTTAGAGGAGCCTACCACTTAGTACGAGTAAAAGAGGGCGATGAATGGAAGACAGCCTTCCGCACCAAGTATGGGGTATTTGAATATCAGGTCATGCCCTTCGGGCTTTGCAATGCCCCGGCCGCCTTTCAATATTTTATGAACGATGTCCTCAGAGAACTCATAGATGTATGTGTTGTCGTTTACATTGACGACATCCTCGTTTATTCTTCATCGGAATCTGAACATCGGAAACATGTGAAAATGGTCCTCGAGAGGTTGCGTCAACACAGACTTTTCGCTAAGTTGGAAAAATGTGTTTTCAACGTGACTGAAGTTGAATTCTTGGGATTCATATGATCACCTAGCGGAGTGCGTATGGATTCAAGGAAGGTCGATGCAATTCTCAAATGGCCATCACCATCCTCCGTAAAAGGGGTTCAAAGCATGTTAGGCTTTGCCAACTTTTACCGCAGGTTTAACCCCGAATTCTCTCGAATAGTCCAGCCCATCACCACCTTGTTAAAGAAAAGCAAACATTTTGAATGGTCTACCGAGGCGGAACAAGCTTTCCAGAATTTGAAGACAAAATTTATCTCTGCACCAATTCTAAAACATCCTCTCCCCGAACTCCCCTACATCGTTGAAACTGTTGCTTCGAGCCTTGCCATGGGGGCAGTTCTATCACAGAAGGACCCAGTAACCAATCAGTTACATCCCGTGGCATTCTGGTCTCGCAAATTCTCGCCTCCTGAGATCAATTACACTATTACTGATAAGGAACTTCTGGCTATCAAGTCTGCCTTTAAGGCTTGGCGGCATTATCTTCTGGGGGCCCGACACACCGTTACTGTGATTACGGATCACCGAAACCTGCAATATTTGAAAACCGCAAAAGCCCAATCCTCTAGACAGCTCCGTTGGGCACTATTCTTTGCCGAGTTTGACTTCATAATTACCTATCGACCTGGTACAAAAAACGGTAAAGCTGATGCCCTTTCTCGGATGGGAGTGGAGGAACACTTGACCAACCCTAAACCTGTACCTATCATTCCCGAACAAAGAATTCTGGGTGTAATAACCACACAATCCATAGAGGAAATTAAGGATAAAACCAGGCAACTTATAACTCCAGCAGAAATACAGAATTGGCATCTGCAGGGAAAGGACTTTACAGTAAAGGACAACTTATTGTATTTCCAAGAACGATTATACCTGCCCAGCACAGATTTACAGAAAAAGGTGATCTCTTGTTATCACGAGTCTCTAATGGAAGGACATCCCAGTATGGCCAAAACCTCAGAAAAGATCAAGCGCTACTTCTGGTGGCCGTCTTGGAAAAAAGATATCAGAGACTTTATAATGTCCTGTGGAGTATGCGCCCAAAACAAGAGTCAAAAGGAAAGACCAGCCGGCCTCTTACGCCCTATTGACATCCCACCTCGCCCTTGGCATACGCTTTCTATGGACTTCATCACCGACCTACCTCCATGCTCCGGATACAATACGATCCTGCTAATCGTGGACTTATTCTCCAAGATGGCGCATTTCATTCTACTCAAAGGCTTGCCAACAGCAACAACTCTGGCCCGAGAATTTCTCGAAAACATCGTCCGACTGCACGGTTTTCCTTCAGTGCTAATTTCGGATCGAGGTAGTCAGTTTATTTCTCATTTTTGGCGAAGTTGTTGTCGGTCGGCTCAAATTGATGTGAGATTATCGACCAGTCACCACCCTCAAACCGACGGACAAACCGAGAGGACCAATCAAAATCTGGAACAGTATTTACGCTGCAACAAACTGAAAAAACTTGGAAAGATATCCTTTGGATAGCCGAATATGCCTACAACAACTCTGTCCACTCAGGAACTGGGAAAACCCCGTTTTTTCTTTTATACGGCTGTCACCCTCGAACCTCAGAGTTGGATCCACCCCAAGATCTTGGAACACCAGCAGTAGACTACCTGCACTCTACAATCACCAAGCTTTTAAGGAAGCCGTTTCTCACCTTCAAAGAGCTAAGGAACAATACAAGAAAGGAGCAGATCAACATCGGAAGGAAGCCCCCCAATATCAAGTAGGAGATCAAGTCTGGTTATCCACCAAATATCTACCTCTAAAAGGACCACGCACATTCAACCCAAGATACCTTGGTCCCTATTCCATCACTACCATAGTAAACCCAGTAGCGGTCAAGTTGGACTTGCCCCCTCACATGAAGATACATCCGGTCTTCCACGTCTCTCTTTTAAAACCCGTGCAACCTCAAACCCGACTAACTAAATCCCCAAAACCTATCCTAGTTGATGGAGAACTCGAGTTTGAAGTCAAAAGACTCCAAGATCTCCAAATCTAAGCTATTTTACCTAATTGACTGGAAAGGCTACGGCCCTCAAGAAAGATCCTGGGAACCTGCAGAATATGTCCACGCTCCTCGTCTAATCAAAAGATTTCATCAAACATTTCCTGACAAGCCAAAACCCCCGGGGAAGCCCGGTTTGGGAGGGGCCTTGAGGGGGGATACTGTCATGATCTCTGCTTCCAAAAGGCCAGGACTTACCCAACTCCCTTGGAAGCAGACCCATAACCCAGGTTCCGAGTGCCAGCCAGTCCCAATTGGGACCTTTTGGACCCTGTCCTGGCGCCAGTGGCGCCAGGCTCATAAATATGCCCAGTCCCAGCGCTGCAAGCGCCGGGCTCATAATGCTTGGGTGGACTTACCTGCAGCAGACCATGCTGCTTACTTACCTGCCAGTTGAACCCCTGATCCTCTTCTGTTTGGGACTACTTTTCCTGTTGGGTGGGGCAGGAGCCACTCCCTAGGTTCAGAACACTGGAACTCTTCTGGAAGGCAGGAACTCTTTTCTTACCTAGGCGTGGCTGTGGAAGGAGATACCTAAGCACGACAGGAGGCTATTTAAACCACACCCGATGGATGAATCTTGCTTTGCGTTATTCTGCATCCTCTGCAGCAGAACGCTCATCGTGTCTTCTGCATCTGATCCTGGGCCTAAAGGAAAAAGGATTACCATCCTGAATCCAGTCTTCAGCAACATCTATAAAGACAAGAAAGAACAGGTTAGCACTACGGTCTTCAGTGACAGCGCATCTCTTACCTGGTCCATCGGCTGTCATCAACGCCTCGCGCAGCATTCCTGCATCTGAAAGACAAAGGCTTACCTACTCTTCACGCGCTCCGGAGGTCATCGGCGCTGCATCCCGCATCTGTAAGACAGAAGAAGGTGCGTTTAAAGACATTGGGTAACGTTAAATACTCACGTGCCATTACTCCATCCACGCCGAACTCAGTGGGCATTCCGGCATCCTTCAGCAGCTCCGAACTGGTACCTGCAAAATAAAAGGACAGTTAGTGCGCATCGTGAAACAAGCAACAAGCGCTTACTTATGCGCTTCCAGGCGCTTCTATTCCGCATACGGGTCCATCCTCAACTCACTTCAGCCAGTCAAACGCCATCGCCGGAACCCTGCAAAATAAGAGACAGCATTACAAAAGACTTTTAAAGACATTAGAAATATTCGGAACTCACCGTTCGTGAAGTAAACGACGGACAGGAGTCCTCTGAAGTCAAGAGGCCTGCGCTACCTATCCAGTGAAGAAACTGGTTACAGCACCCTGCCCCGAGGCAGATGGAGAGCTCGGCGTTCACTTACCTAAGGTGAGAGCGTTAACCTTTGGGGTTCTACAGGAGAGGAGAAAAGGAAAGAGATAGGGACACCCCAATAACCCCAGTTCATTAATCCCATATTTTCTATCTGCAGACATCTTACTCTTCGAGTCAGGCATACAGTGCACAGAGGTCCAGCCCAAAGAGCCAACCGGGTGGTGCACATCACTTTTGAAGATACGGTAGTCGCCCAGTCAAGACCGGCGCCTCTGCGAGAATCAGGTGAGCGTTACACAGACGGTGATCCAGTCGGCGCTGCCGGTCTATTCAGTAGGGAGAGTGGGGTTGGGTGGACATTTCCATACAAATTGAGAATGCCTTTCCCTTTCC
Source organism: Ambystoma mexicanum (assembly GCF_040938575.1). Classification (NCBI taxonomy): domain Eukaryota; kingdom Metazoa; phylum Chordata; class Amphibia; order Caudata; family Ambystomatidae; genus Ambystoma; species Ambystoma mexicanum. Next base: position 266,776,195 of record NC_090925.1, on the reverse strand, counting down.
TTCCTCTTTCCCTTTTCGGTCTTCGTCACTCTACCCCTCATCGGCTATGGAAAGCTGAATTTTCTCACGCTGCCGCAGCCACCGAATGTGACGATGGCGAGAGTGACGATCATGCCTCTGAACCGGAGGTTGTTGACCTTTCGACGGAACGCTCGCGTTCCGAATTGTCTGTCCATGGTCCCGTTAGGCACGGTTTAGGCACTGCTATGTGAAGTCGCACCCCAGCGACAAAGACGAACAGGTACACAGCACAAAGCACACAACCTCAAGTCAATCTTCGGCCAGGTCGAAGAAGACTTCAGTGCCAACCGGTACACCGGAAGCTCCGGTGGCACCTGCCGACCGTCAGGATCCGCAGCCCTCCCCGCAGCCGCAATTGCACCTAGCGACCGGGCCATCTAAAACAAAGGGCGCTACCCCCAATATATCAGGTTCCTCCGAGACGCATCGCAAGAAGGCGTCCTACGACGATAGGGTTCCGGTTCCGCCGAAGAAGGCGGTCGCAGAAGACAAGGCCTCGACACCGGCGAAGAGAACCCCCTCGCAGTCGCAGGCTGAAGCTACGCGCCTCCACACCACGGAGGATGTCGCCGGCAGCTTAGCCAGGATTGTCACTGCCGATTCTCAGATGCGCGGAGGCCCACGGAAAGGCCAAAGGATCCGTTGAGGTCCAAGGATGGCCTAAGGGAGGTACTGGAACCCACCCATAAGTCAAAGGAGAAGCACAGAGATGTCTCACCTCTGTCAGTACCCCAGGAGGAGTTCTCGGAGGGCAGAGAAGGACTATTTACGACGATGAGACAAAAATCTCGACACTTTTCGATTGATGAACGTGATCAAGACATCTTTCCACCTGCTAGACCATTCTAGGTCCTCGGTTTGGACTAGAGAAAAGTTTGAGAACTGCATGGAAAGGCTGGACACCTTAAAAACACTGGACCACATTACACAAAGACTCTCTACAAGAAGAGGGTATGGGTCCAAACGGCTTTTTTCGTGGCCAACACTTCCCTCAACAACAATACTCATCGGGAAACAATTGGAATTCTACACAGGGAAATAGCGGATACACCACCCCATATCCCCAAAGGGGTCAACGCCGTAGCAAAGGTAGAGGCTGGATCTCTACCCCCAGAGGCTCCCCGGCCTCAGGTTCAAAATGACCCAAAGATTCGGTTCCCCTCTCATGCCTCCCTGGTCGGGGGTGGCTGACCTCATTTCTTCAGGCATGGCAGGAGATGACTACAGACCAGTGGGTGCTGAAGATCATGGCCCACGGGTACTGTATAGAGTTCAACCGGTCCCCAACATTCAGACCTCCACGAGCAAGACTGACACCAGACCGTCTTTGCATTCTTCTGTAGGAAGTCGAAACACTACAGGAGAAAGGAGCCATAGAAATTGTACCTCTGGCACAGGTAAAAGAAGGTATTTATTCAGTGTACTTCCTTGTACCCAAAAAGGATCTAACCATGCGCCCTGTTTTAGATGTGCGCCCAGCGAACAAGTTTGTAAAGCCACAAAAGTTCTGCATGGTCACACTACAGGAAGTAATTCCACTGCTATCGCAGAGGTATTACATGGCAACACTGGACATGAAAGATGCATACTTCATATTTCAATGTTGCCAGCGAACAGAAAATACCTCAGATTGATGATACAGGACAAGCATTATCAGTTCAAAGTACTACCCTTCGGCATAGCATCTGCACCAAGGGTATTTACAAAAGTACTAGCGGTGGCAGCAGCACATCTGCACTGCAATCCATCCCGGTCTATCCTTACCTCGACGACTGGCTCATAACGGGGGACTCTTACGAAACATGTCTGTCAAATACCCAAAAGACGATGGATCTTTTATTCAGTCTGGGATTCTCTATCAACGAGAAGAAATCCAGCCTAGACCCCAGGCAGGTCAAACAGTTCCTAGGGGCTCTAATTCGAACAAAGGATGGCCTTATCTTTCCCTCCAACGAGAGGGTCCAAAACGTGTGGTTTCAGATCCCTCAGTATGTAGCCAGTTGAGAGGTGACTGTACGCAAAGCTATGCGACTGCTAGGAATGATGGCATCATGTATCTACTTGGTTCCTCACACGCTCCTGCGCATGCGCCCAATGCAAGAGTGGCTCAACAGCCAGTGGTGTCAGGCCAGCGGACAGTTGGATGATCTAGTGGTCGTCTCGCCGGCCCTCGTTCTCTCGCTCCAGTGGTGGTCGAGGGAGAACCTCTTGAAAGGGAAATCCTTTACCACCCCCGCAGTGGAAGCCACTCTAACCACAGACGCGTCTCTTACAGGGTGGGGAGCTCACCTGCTTCAACAAACAGTGCACAGAGTTTGGTCATCAGATGTAGCATCCAATCACATAAACCTATTGGAACTATTGGCAATGTTCAAAGCCCTGAAGGCTTTCTAGACACAACTGCAGGGGAAGACGATCCTGATCATCACAGACAGCACCACGGCCATGTACTATCTGAACAAACAAGGGGGCACTCATTCTCCAGGGCTGTCCAAACTGTCCCAGAACATTTAGAAGTGGGCTCTCAAACGCAACATGTTCCTGTTATCACAACATGTTCCAGGGAAACTCAATCTTCTGGCAGACGTACTCAGCAGAGACTTTCCGTTGCCCAGGGAGTACGAATGGCGATTACAAGAAGACATCATCTCCAACGTTTTCGCAGAATGGGTCTTCCCAGAGATAGATCTGTTTGCAACTCTGGAGAATGCTCAATGCCAAGATTACGCCTCCAGGTACCCCCAGAACCGTTACAAGGGGAACAGACTCTGGATAACAAGGTCAGGGAAATTTGTCTATGCTCCCCCACCCCCCCCCCACCCCGACTCCCCTTCTCAACAAGACTGTGCACAAGAGGCACCAGGAAACAGTCACAATGATACTGGAGGACCCCATGTGGGCCCGCCAACCCTGGTTCGCTCATCTGATGGAGATGTGCCCATCTGTTTTTCGCTTCAAGTGGCGGCATGAAGAGAGGGAGACGCAGTCTCCAAATCCACCATAGCTAGGTGGATTGTCAAATGCATTACACTCTGATACACTCTTGCTAAGAGAGAACTGCCCTTCAAGCCTAGAGCACATTCCACTCGAGGCACTGGAGCATCCATAGCATTCATTGCAAATGTTCCTCTCGAGTCCATTTGCAAAGCGGCAACCTGGAGTTCTGTCCACACCTTTACAAAACATTATTGCCTAGACACTCATTCTAGGTCTGATTCTCAGGTGGGACAGGCAGTACTAAGACATCTTTTCACTATTGTACCTTCTCACAACCCGCCTCCAACTCCCGGTGCTGCTCGCTAGTCTATGCACAGCACGTGATTCTAAGTCCTTAACCAATCAGAGGGGGGGGAGTGCACCCCCCCTTCTGATTGGTTACCTCAGGTGTCCCACTGGACTACCCGACGGCTGCTCTCCCCACTCCCCTCTTTGTTTGAACGTTGTGGGTGAGAGCAGCTCGCCGGGCAGCCCAGTTGCAGGTTTAGAAACCATGCCGGTCCATCGGGGCCTCGTGTGAGTAATCTTTGCATATTTGTATTGCGCTCCGAGCGCGCGTTGTGTTTTCTTCCTCCCCCCCCTCCCCTTGCATCCTCTTCCTGGTGCCCTCCTCCCTCCCGCCTCCTGAACCCCACCCCCCCCTTGGGTGCACTTTGTGTCTTATACTGACCCTCCTGGGCAGCCCCCACGGTTAAGGGCCACTTAGGCAAAGGGCGGCTCCCTCGGCTGCGGCTTCTGTTTTGTGTCTGCAGGTGTCCGCAGGGGATGCCTGTTTCCTGCCAGTATCCATTGATTTGTCCCACTCGCCTCCCTGCCTACCCCTCCTCAGACACATTGACACAGTTGTGCCTTTTCCCCCTTTTTGTTAATACGCACTGTGGCAGTATTTAAAATTGCACTGTGAAACTAGGCCTTTTCTCCCCTTTTTAGGATTCTCACACTTAGGTGGCTTCCCCCTGGTTTATTTTGAGAATTGGAGCTCTTTAAACCTGAGAGTCTGTTTTTCCTGCGTTACTCGATTGCCACCCACTATCTTGTCTGCCTGCTCTCTCCTGTGTCTTCCCCTCTCCCCCCACCTCCTGCCTCTCCTATCCCTACTATATGGTGCTCTCTATCTCTCCTATCTTCTCTAATTGCTTCTCTATTGAGTATCCTGCTCTCCTTACTAAATCTGGTATGAAAAAGTTTAAAAAGGACATCCTGGACTCCATTCCAGGCCTCCCTATCGCTGACACCTACACCAGTGCCTCCTTCAAGGAAACTCTCACCGACATCCTCTTTGTCGTGCCTTCATCTGATCTATGGACCCTTCATTTGGTCTCTGTGCTCGCTCCTTTCTCCTCTTCTCCCATTAATGGTGGTACCCGTTGGGATGTCCTCTTGGCCTCCTTCCACTCCTCCAAGGTCATCATTAATGTTTACTCTAATGGGACCGTCTTGGTCCAAGGCCCTCAGGCCAACCTTCACCTCTTTGATGAACGCTCTAGTTCTGCTGTCAAACATTCCTCTGATATCTGCCACCTTCTCAAAGAACTTGACCTCGATGTCCTCGGTCTCACAGAGACCTGGTTCAGGACCAGTTCTGTCACCAGCTTTGACATGCTTCTACCTGACGGCTACAAGATCCTCTCTGTGCCCAGGCCCAACCGCTCTGGTGGTGGTGTTGCCCTTATCTTCCCTGAGTGGATTCCTGCCTCCGTCACTCCTACGCAGACCTACTCCTCTTTTGAATGCCTTGTCTGCCGGCTCTCTCTCTCCCCTAGCCATTCCCTTACCATGGCTACTATCTATCGACCACCTGGTCAGATTTCCTCCGTCCTCTCCGAGTGGGCGGACCTCTCCTCCTCTCTCTTGGCCTCAATCCACTCAACTCCTCCTTCTTGGAGACTTCAACATCCACTTGGATGCCTCCTGTCCCCCCTCTGGACACTTTCGTGACCTCTGCGACTCTCTTTCACTAACCATTCTCCCCTCCGGCCCTACCCACTCTACAGGGCAGTACCTCGATGCTCTGATCTCCTCTGACCTTACCCCCTCCATCCCCCTCTCCACTCCTCTCTCCTGGAGTGATCACTTTTTCCTATCCTCCCACCTCACCCTCCCTACCCCTCAGGCCAAGCCACCTTCATCAATGCCACCCACCTTCGCGGTCATTCGACCCATGAAGCGTGTATCAGTTGAGGCTTTCGCCGCCATCTTCTCACCTCCACCTCCCCCTTTGGCTGACTCCCACCCTGACACAGCCCTCTCCGTGCTCCACTCTGCTATATCTGATACTCTTGATATCCTTGCCCCTGTCATGAGAGTCCGCCTGAAGCCCAAAGCCAAGTGTAACTCGTGGTATGACTCCGATCTCGTCACCCTTAAACGCAAGTGCAGGGTGGCCGAGAGGAAATGGCGTGCTTCATGTGCATCCTCTGACAAACTGGCCTGCCGCCTGCTGCAACGGCAATACCGGCTCTCCGCTCTCACCAAGAAGAGAGCCCATATCCAAGCCCGGATCTCTGCAGCATCTAACAACTCGGCTGAACTCTTTAAAATCTGCAAGGAACTGGCCAATCCTGCTGCAGTCTCTACCTCTCTTGTCCCCTCCCAGGCCCTCTGCACGGCACTGGCTTCTCACTTCATTTCCAAAACTCAGGACATCCTGTCCTCACTCTCCGCCTATCAACTACCTCCCTCTATCCCCTGCTCTTCCTCTGGCCCTTTGGCTGCCACCCCTCCCTCCCTCTCTTCCTTTCACCCTTTTTCCGCAGACACAGTTTCTCGACAAGTCCGATCTATGAAAGTCTCGTCAAAACAGGTTCACCCCTGTTCCTCCAAAACTATCAAGGACCACGTCGACTCCCTGGCTCCTGCCATGGCTGATTTCTGCAATCACTCCTTCGCCACTGGAGTCTTCCCATCCCCCCTGAAGCACTCCCTTGTGCACCCTCTTCTTAAGAAACCCTATGCTGACCCCTCCTGTCCGGCTAACTATCGCCCAATCTCCATCACTCCCTTCCTGGGCAAGCTCCTGGAGAAACTGGTCATCTCCCATCTTGATCTCCACACCGAATCTGTTGGTTGTCTCCATGACCATCAGTCTGGCTTCAGGGCTGCTAGAAGCACGGAAACTGCTCTCCTGAACATCCGTGAAGACCTTCTCTCCAACCTTGACTCCAATACCCTGTGTGTCCTTATCTTGCTTGATCTCTCTTCTGCCTTTGACACTGTCAACCACGCCATCCCGCTCAACCATCTCCGTGATAACCTGGGTATCACTGGACAGGCTCTGGCGTGGCTGACTTCTTTCCTCTCTGACCGACCCTCCCAGGTCCAACTTGGGTCCTTCCTCTCCGATATCTTTTTCTCTACCTGTGGCGTCCCCAAGGGCTCTAACCTCTCTCCTTGGCTGTTCAACCAATACCTGGCACTCCTTGCCCCCCGCATCGGTGCCCTCTGCCCCAATTTTCAGTGCTATGCGGATGATACCCAGCTCATTTTCAGGCTACCCTCGGCCTCCTTCTCTCCTTCCCTCATCTCTGACTGCCTGTCTGCTATCCAGGAGTGGTGTGCCGCCAATGACCTCTGCCTTAATGCCAATAAGACCGAGATTCTACTCATCGGCACACCCTCTCCCTCCTTCCCTTCAGCTCTCTGGCCGGCCTCTCTTGGCCCTCTTCCTGCTCCCACCTGCAAGGCTAAAAACCTCAGGGTCATCTTCGACTCCACACTCTCCTTCTCTCCTCACATCTCCGACGTCTCTAAGAAGTCACACTACCAGCTGCACCTCCTCAGAGGTATTCTCCCTCTCCTCTTCTTCCCCCAGAAGCTCACCTTCTCCAGAGCCCTAGTTCTCTCTAAGCTGGACTACTGCAACAGCCACTATCTAAATCTGCCTGCCTCTACTCTCCGCCCTTTGCAACTTATCCAAAACAGGACTGCGAGACTTGTCCTTGGCCTCAAGCCCAGGGATCGTATCTCTCCAGGACTGAAATCCCTGCACTGGCTCCCAGTGGCTGCAAGGATTAAGTTCAAAACCCTCTGCATTATCCACAGGGCCTTCTGGGGCCTAGGACCTCACTACCTTAAACTCTTTCTTCCTAAATACCTTCCTTCCCGGGCTCTTCGCTCATCTGCCTCCAACTCCCTCAGGGTTAGACACTTCTCCAAGCAACGAGTTGGTGGTCGATCTCTCTCCTCGGCTGAGGCCTCCCTCTGGAACAGCCTTCCTGCCTCCCTGAAACTCGAGGTTCTCTCTGGTTCTGGAAACACCTCAAAACCTTCCTCTTTGCTTCCGCTTTCTCTGCCTCTCTCCCCTGCTGAAATTCCCTGCCGATTCTGCACCGGTTACCTGGCCACCCTTTCTGATCCTGGGGCCAGGTCCCGCCTTTTGCTCACCTGCCCTGCCTCCATGGCAACCCCCTGCACTTGGGGACTGGTTCTGAAATACCTTCAGTCCCCTTACCTGCACTTATGCCTGCTCTTACCTTGCACTTGCCACCATGTTTTATTTATCATATTTATTCTTCTTCCATGTACTGCACTGCACTTTCCCCTCTCCCTTCCCCTCGCACTCTTTCCTTTCTCCCTACCCTTGCACTTGCGCGATCTGAATGACACCTTGCCTAGTAGGATCGTTGTCTGTCTTCCACTGTTTTTCCCTCCCTTGCCTCGTCGCGCCTTGAAACACTTGTGTATAGGCGCGTTATAAATGCCATATCATATCATAAGCAGATTAACAAACATCAGAAAATATGCATTCATTACCGTAAAAGCATTTCTGATGGTTGTATCAGCTTAGATTTACATGCGCCCACCCTTCCTCTCCGCTCGGATGGAAGGAACATAGACGTTTTACCACTTTCTCTCTCTTTTCTGTACTCACTCACGATAGTCACAAGACTCCCTCTTGGCAGAAAAAATACAATCGGAGGGACCTCGATGCGTGAGGGATCTTGGGTACACTACACGTCACGTAGGGATAGTGTTACAGGCACGCCCTTGTCGACGTCCCCTTTCGATTCTCGAAAGACAAGATGCAATACTCTGCGCTTACCACTGGATGTCGACCACATGCACAGCATGTGAATCTAAAGAGATACAACCATCAGAAATGCTTTTACGGTAAGTAATGCATGTCTTATAACTGAAACCTTAAGTACTTGGCTACTTGTATTTGCGGATTTCATTTGTACTGCTCACATTTACCCCTCTTGAGATAGGCCTGGCTGCTCAGTCACACTACCAACTTGTGTAGTACAGACCTATACCAAAAGGTGGGTTACCTAATACCAAGCATATAAGTGTTGTGTAGTCTCACACAGTGCGCCTACATCAATTCTTACCTAACATCAGGGACGTCCCAGAACTGGTCATATAGTCGGACGCCAGCAGGGCAGGTTGGGCAGCCAGGTGCAGATCAGTAGACAGGCGGAAACTGTGCCCCGATGGAATTGGATCTCTATCAATTGTCTTGATCTGTTAGCTGGGTCGTTCACCATTAAAGTTTTCACAAGAGTTTAAGTTAACTGCAGCATGCTTCTGAAATTGGACAATGTGTCAGCAGTTCTCTACATACATCATTTAGCAGGCACAAGGTCTAGATTACTGGAGGAATTAGTGAAGGACTTCTGGCACCATTGCTTAGAATACAGAATATCAGTCAAGGGCTGAGTACTTACCAGGGACCCTGAACGTAGTAGTAGATTGGAACTCCCGGTATCTGACCGATGTTAGCGACTGGAAGCTGGCGAGGAAGTTTTTCATCCGTTAGAACTCATCTGGGGTCTCATGAGCATTGACGTGTTTGTCTCCAGATTGACCGCCCAGATACCCAGTTTCTACAGCTGGAGACGAGACCAAGACGCGCTGGTCACGGAGGCCTTCTTGCACGACTGGCAAGGGGATCTTCAGTACGCCTTTCCACCGTTCGTAATGCTGAGCCGAGTACAAGAAAAGATTTGCAGGGATAAAGTGGAGGTGGTGATAATGGCTCCCACTTGGAAGTCACAAGTGTGGATTCCAGTTCTGATGGAACTTTACTGAGATTTGCCTCAAGCTCTTCCTCAGGACATGCTCACAGACCCTGCTGGGAGATGTCACCCTCTGAGAGGTACTGAGAGCCTTCCCCTGTTGGCCTGCTGGGTGTCAGGAGACTCTGGAGCCTGCCTGGGATTCAAGGAATAACAAAGATTTGTAGTACCCTAATCAAAAACAAATTTCTAAAAATATTTAGAGAGGAAAAGTTTAAAGATTTAAATCTGCTAAAGAGTGAGAATAAAGAAGTTGTAACATAATGCTCTCCTTCGTGCCTTTAATAGAATCATGACTCCCTGTGCTGTAAGCCTGGGTAATCTTCATTGTGAGAAATATATAGCCAGAAGACATTGTTTTATAGTCAGATTTAGGTTGAAGAATGGCCCAAATATTTTGTTTTTCTATATTAATATGTGTTATTCATCTTGGTGGTTCAGTTGCTAGGTGGTTGTGGGTTCAAAGTAATGTAACTACCTGAATTTAAAATCTTAAACTTGATGTTTTTTTCAGGTTGTTTCCACTGCGAGAGGCTGGAATGAACTGGTGTGCCCGGCCGCTCACCAAAAAAGAACTAGAGGTACAGACTATATTCTCAAACTACCCCAACATTACAAATTGTTAAAGCAACCACCTAGTCCAAGATTGGTGGGTCTGCACAAACCTCTGAACTAGTGTGTGAAATTACTTTTATTTGGGCAAGTATGCAAAATTGTATCCCTCCACTGAGAACAAACACAGCCAAATAACCTGTTCTATGGGAGCATCTATAACCACATTTTAGCCCACTGTTTCACAGAGAAGAAATATTTATTTGCATATCAGTCTGGCCCTGCCCACCAGGACAGTCCAGCACCAAAATACTAGGCAATTCTCCTCCGAACAAGAGCACCAAAAGCAACCCCAGATAAGTGTTTCTGCCTTTTTGGGTCTCATCCGTGAGATAAAGCTGTGTCTCAGATTAAGATGTCTGACTGGATTACCCACCATATTTTAGGGTGGCACACAATGCATTGAAAATATGAAACATTGTGGGAGCCTCTGTAGTGAGAACGAACAAGATTGATATGGAAATGAATATTTCTCCTCTGTGAAAGGTATAGACCCTTCTGAGTGGCATACATCCCAGAAAACAGGTTATTTGGTCATGTGTTTTCACATTAGAGGGGCTCGCATAATTTGTCAAGCTTACTTTTATTTGGGACCTAGATCAGCTAGAAACCTCTGCGTCATCTATGGCCCTTCTCACACCTTCTCTACTTTCTTCTCCAAAACTGCAACAGCGGCACACCTCAATCTCCTAAATATTAGGAAAATCACTCTCCTCCTTCCTTTGAACACTGCCAAGAACATCTTAAATACTTGTGTCTTCGCTAAACTGGACTACTGTGTCAGCATCCACTTTGGCTACCAGAACTTTCTTTGAACTTTCTCACTTAACACCAACCTCATCGCACCCTCACCAGGCTGGATGGCTGACAAAGCAAAACAGTGCCAGATTTAAATGTCTTCTCCTGGTCCACAAATCGATAAGACCCTACTGTATCTATTCTCCTCTATCCAACTCTACAAGCTTTCTCGTAAACTCTGCTCTGCCTCCTCGCCTGCACTTGTGGCACCTCGCCCTCCCTCTGCGCATGCTCTTTCTTTCTTCTTGCTTCATTTGCACGGAATTGTCTTCACCGGACATCCACGCAACAGTCCACAGTGATTTGTTCAAAACCAAATTAAAAACCTATTACCTCACCCCCTAGTTACCCTCTAAACCTACCTCCCATCTGCTTTCTAGCTAACAGGTTTCCCTTGCCTCTAACCTGCCTCTGTCCCACACTTTCTCTGCCTCCACTGTAGCACTTCATCCATCATGGTCACATCCCTAACGCAGCTGGCCGTACCTCCTATCTGACCTAAAAATGTGTAATGTTGGTTGTCCTTAATAATTGTATGTCCATCCATGTATTGTCCCTGTTTACTGTTCCCTTTACTCCCTTCCACAACCTGGTCAGACTGACACTTGAACTCACCCCCATTATCAGAGGCCCACTGCTTCCCTTCAATTCTGATTTCTTCTCTGTTGTATGCTCTTTTGTGAAGAAGAAATGTTCCTCCCTGTATGTGAATAAATCATTGATATCCTTTGGTTCTGCCAGTTGAATGCTAATGTTATTGTGGCTCGCAGTCTCTGCACTTTACTACTCTGCAGTCTCATTTATATTAGCTCCACGGCAGCAGCCTTGGTGATTTATATGGTCAGTCCTTGGCTACACACCTAATCATGCCGCAGTAAGTAGCAGACCTGGATCTGAATCGATTGTTCGATGGAAACCATGTATTTGACCGATCAAAGGATGTAATCCTCCAGCAGTGTAGAATTGGTGCAATCCAGGTACCGAACATCAGACAGAAAACGTTATGTGAGACACCTGAAGGTGTCTTACCCGCTAGTCCCCGTGGATCTGTCATCCAGGTGGCCAGGACACGGCCATCGCTTTTACCAGTGTGGAGGATCACCTGGGTGAGGGGTCTTCGGGGAGTGGGACACCGGATGGCGAGACGCAGTATTCCCTTCCCTCTAACACCTTTATCCCATCCTACCCAGGATATTTAGGAACTCACCCCCCCCCCCCCTCAGGGACAGCTCGCTATGGGAGAAAACGGACTAACACTCGAGCCGTGTACCTGACATGTCCCAATATGATAGTCAAGCAGGGTGAGGCAATTACTGACCTTCACACACACACACACCTGACTTCCATTACATTTCCTCACCGGATAAAAGGCAGAGCACAGGAGCACATTCGGAGCGAGGCAAAGCACACGAGGAAGCAGCAGTTCCAAGATGGCTGTTTAAAACAAGGCGAAAGATGGCAAAACCGAAGGATATCGCAAGGAAGTGCCCTTGACTTTTCCCGACAAGGAACAGTTACTTTCACGAAACCTTGAGACTAGAAAGCCTAAAACCAGGAAACCAGGCTCCAGAATCCTGCATTGTGTGTTGGAGGTACCGGGGGCTCTCCTGCATTGATAATCAAGGCAGGGATAATTGACTGCTGCCGTGGTACAGTCCTTGGCTCGTACAACAAAGTAGCGCCAGTGAAATCAGCACAGCCGGTGAGTTGGGGAGGCCACTGCCAGACCAGTCTGTGTTGAAGCAAAGTTGCAAGCAGCAACATTGTATGGTGAACGTTGAAGCGAACAGAGTATGACGAGCATGTGATAACCAATGCAAGTAAAATTGGACAACAGATGAGTGATTGAACTTTGAAATCAGGATACAATACCTTAGACAGAGTGGTCTGGCACAGCATGCATGCTCATTCAAAGGTTTCCGTAAGGTATCCAACTGAGAGGTGCCTAAAGAGTGACAGAGGATTGTGAATCAAAGTGGTCCTGCAACGGGTCAAGCTAATTCCTGTACACAATCGAAGTAGATCAAGTGGGTCCGAGCCCGAATGAGGGGGATAGCTGAGAGCTTTGCAAAACCAGTTTGTGTTGAAGTAAATTAAATTGGTCCGAGCCGGCGGATGGAGACTGATAGGAAAATTGTGTCAAAGTGGATCTGAGCTCGGCGGAGCGGGATCCGAGGGGAACCGTGAGTCACCCGAAAAATTGGATACATGAACTGAGCAAATGAAAATCCTACAAGCATTTTGTTAAAGGAGATCTGAGCCCATCTGAGGGGGATCCGAGGTGAATAGTGAATCACCTAAGAAATTGAATCTGTGTGAAATCCTTAGAGGAAAATAACTTCTTGTTTGTTTGTCGCATCAGGTCCTCAGGTCCTTTGAAAGAAGAGACTTTGAAAGGCAAAGAGACTTGGATACAGAAGTCCCTGATGCTAATGTTTGAACTGAAGCTAGAGTGTTCCACCTTGTCTCATGCTGAAAACGTGGGGAAGGGAGGCCAACAGCCTGTATATCCTTACTTATTTCTTGGACACTTCTTTCTTTTACATAACCCTGTTTCCCACACTATTTCTATTTAGAGGTAAGGATTGGCAATAGGTTTATTAGTATAGGCCGTTTTATTTTGACAAGACACCACTGGGACTGCATTATTATTTGATGGTCGGAGCATGCTCCCATCTTTAGATTTAGGATTAGAACTGTGGTCGCTTGTGCCTGTCTCACTGTTGATACCATGGCTTCCTTACAGTTATCAGTCAAGCCTGTTGTATGGGTTAGCCATTTTGTCTCAAGTCTTCCCAGGGAGGCTATGGGAAAGCCAAAGACATAAACCTCTTCTTCAGGCATCAAACAGTCCCCACAAAATTACCCTGAGGACATTAGAGGTTCTATTAAAACTTTTAGAAGAGTTTACAAATGTTTTGCTTTTGTTTCTGTGAAGTGATCTCATCAAGCATGCAAGGGAGAGGCTCCTGCACCCACTGGTATGTTACCTTAAAATGAAGGGACCTACTACTTATCCTGGACCTTTATGAACTACACTAAAACCTTCTCAAAATAAAACCTCGGAATGTTCACTCTAGTTCATGTTTTAGAGCATTGCAACTGTTTGTGCTCACTAGGCCTGAAAGACATGTATATTTTCACAGCTGTATAGAGCAGCACCACAGTAGTTCCTAACATTTTGTCAATGACCAGGAACAGTAAAAAGGACTTTCTCTTGGTCCACATGTGGCACAGAAAAGAGTACGTTTTTGGCATTGGTAACAATTCTTGCAGGCTGTGTATGCAGGCCCATATACCAATGTTTTTCATTGTGGTGATTCCTCATCTAGCCTGCACAGTGATGTCTTACCAGAAGGGAAGGTGCTGGCTTGGGCCAAAGTATGGACTGCCTGACTGTTGTCGAACATTGTATTCAGGAGAACAGTATGTGTACGTATATGTGCAGTGTGTGGGATGGGCTTATTTGGGATCAGTTCTGGCGTAAGAATGCAGTGTGTTGGCTTGTTGGCATACAGGCACAGTGTAGGTGAAATGATGTAGTGTATAGGCACGTGCAGTTTCTGGGCATCTGGGCATGTGCGCAATGTGTTTGCACCATTAAATGGAGTCAATCAAGTGGACTCCAGTATGGAGAGACAAAAGAATTGGATTTGCTTCAACCTTTCAGCAACCAATATCTTTCTCATCAATCTAGTCCCACTACTTTTTCATTCAATTTGTAGGGGCATTTGCTTCCCATTGACCCTTTTAGACAAACAACGTAACTTGGGGCTAACTTCTACTTTGGTCTAAACTGAACCTCATGTCCGGTCTCTGATAAAATCTGCCTTCTACCATCTGTGCCGCTTAAATGGAAACCCTTCCCTCCTGCTCTTACCAAATAGTATTACACTGGTCCTAGTGTGGGTCGTGCCTCACTTGGGGGCCATTTTATAATTGCAGAGATGTTTAGCAAGGTGTAAAACCAAGGTGTCAAGCGGTTTACATCGAACTATACCACTCTGGGAGATTTTAGAAAGGTTTTGCAAGCGGTGTGGGAGACACGATGTGAAATGGGTATCCTCTTCATTCAACCCTGCCGTCTTGTAAAACCTCTGTTTTAGGCTAACCTGAGGTTTTCCTTACTAATGTATTACTATGGAATCACCTGCATTGCAAAAGACAGGTGGATTCCATAGGAATTCATTGTAAATTCCATGTACAAAGCATAATTTGCAGGCTGCTTTGACATGTTTCACAAAGTGGAGAGTGAAAGCAAAGAGTGAAGGCGATCACGAGTATTCCTTTTATGCTCCATTTTTTTTTACTTGAAAATTGCACGCTGCGGACCACCAACATTAAGTGCTTATGTTGGTGGTCCGCTGCATACAATTAGCACTTTTCATCAAATTCGCCCCCAGGAATTACTGTTACAGTACATGTAATAGTAACCCTGGCTAAGACTCTCTAAACTCTCAAGTGGCCAAAACTGTGTTCTCTGCTACCTTAGTCCTAATCAGATCCAACACATCTCACCTGCCATAAGATTGTTAATCTTTCAAACAACTCAGTGACGTCAAGGCCCTCTGCCTTGCTCACAACGTTTTCTACATCCCTGCTCCCACATATCTCTCTATTGAAGTAGCTCTCCTCCTTCTCCCCCACTCCCTGGCTTTTGAAACCTTCTGAAACCGCTAGAAAAGGGCATGCGTTGCCCCCAAAACCTCTAAGATACAATAGACATTTGGATGAAGGCCCTCTTTTAGGAACTGTTGTTAACCACCTTGTTTAGTTAAGGAATCAGTTTCCCTAATTCTTCACTTGTAGCATAAAAGGGGGTTAAGATTAACAGGATACTTTTCCTGAAAAAGAAAGGAGATGATCCATCCTGAACTAAAATTGCATATCAGCCTGGCAGTTCCAGAGACCTCTTCTAGGGCTCTCTTCAGTGTGGTGGTAAATGCCAGAATTGGCATGCAGACACTCCTCCCTTAATTACCACACTATAGAGATCTGTCCAAGGGCCCACAGATGAAGCTGCTTCCCAATCTCAGTTATAACACAGTCCTTCATAGTGGTGAAATAAGCCCACAAATCTGGCGGATCTAGTCTTTCTTTCCACACAGCTAGTCATTCCAAGGACAACCAGCTATCAAGAGAATGGTTAGAGGAGCCTACAGTGAAAGTCAATTGGTTGTAACATGTGACCACGTAAAGGCAAGGGTCTTCCCATCAGTGACCTGGAGTAGAAGGCAATCTTACTGGCCTAGGGAGCATTCCCAGCAATGTTTGGCACAGCCACAATCAACACCAAGACTCAACATTTGAAAATAGTGAAGCACATGCTTGCCAGTTAGCTTTGGGAGTGGACTCTGAACCACCACATATCCCAAAGAGCAGCACACTAAGAGTGGTGTGTAAACATTCAGACAGACTTTCCAGGTTGCCTAAAAAACTCTGGTCACAAATGTGCATTGTTTTGCTGTGTTGCCTCCTAGATCCCTATACTACAACAAATGTTTCCCTAAGTCAAGCTTCAGATTAATGTTCTATAGACATGGCTGAACAATTATATCATGAGAAACCTTTTTTTTCGCTACTAGGCACGTGTAACCAAAGTAGGAACATTTCACACTTTAACAAAACTAGACATACATTTCTGATGTTTGTTAATCTGCTTAGAATCACATGCTGTGCATAGGTCTGACATCCAGTGGTCACTGCGGAGTATTGCATTTTGTTTTTTGTAGTCGAAAAGGGGACGTCGACAAGGCATGTCTGTAACACTATCACTATAGTGACGTGCGTTGTACCCATAATCCCTCACGCGTCGAGGTCCCTCTGATTGTTTTTTTCCGCCCAGCTTCTGGTCGCCTTAGGCGGAGCTCCTAGAGAGACATTGCAAATACTTACTATCGGACCTCGGTCCTTAATTATACTTATTATATTGTTAAAGATCCCTCCCCTCGACGTTAGCTGTGAAGCTGTTTCTCCGCCAAGCAAGTTTTCGACGGAGGGGAAGAGATGGAGGAGATCCTTCGGCGCTGCCGAACACGTGGCCTGGCCTCGCCGGCCAACATACAGTAGGGAGAGTGGGGGTTCGAACTTTTATCTTCTCTTTGAGAATGTCTTTCTTTCTCCCCTATCTTTCCCTTGGGGTTGTTATCACCAGTTATTATTGCCTCGGCTATGGAGAGGACACCTTTTAAGTTTTGCCCACGCTGTAGGGGCAAATACACTTGGAAGGACAAACACAAGCTCTGTAATCGTTGTTTGCCCCTTGATCATAAGGAGGACAGCTGTGCGGCCTGTAAGCTCTTGAAACCAAGAACTCTTAAAGAACGCAAAGTTAAGAGGTGGGCGGACTACGCTATGTCGAAGTCAGTTTCCTCACCCGCCGCCGCTGTTACAGAAAGTGACGAGGAGGGTGATAACTCGACGTCCGTTACGGAAGTCATTAACCCCCAGAAGGAGCGCTCGCGCTCCTCGACGTCCATCCCCGGCCCTGACGGGCTCGGCTCACGCCCTGCTCATGGGGATGAACACCCCGGCGACAGGGACGCACACAGACCCCATAGGCCTAAGCACACAACCCACGGCTCTTCTTCGTCGAAGACAAGGATCCATCAGCACGGAAGGGGACGCAGGGCACTCCGGCGTCTACCTCAGACCGTAAGGGTCTCAAGCCCCACCCGCAAACGCAGTCGCGACCAGCGATTGGGCTTTCATCAAATACGGGCGCTACCCCAAAATCATCCGACGTAACGCTCCATAGAGCGGCCGTCGAGGAACAACGCGTAACGCAGGCAACGTAGACACCAGAGTCCTCTACTGACAAACTCGTTGTCGAGAGCCTGGCAAGAATTGTTTCAGAAGACACACGTAAGCGGACGATGAAACAAACATCGAATACCGCAAAAAAAGCTATAGAAACGCCTAAAAAGCATAAGAGTAGCCAGGAACTGCCCCTTTCATCTAAGGGCACTTCGGAACTACCGGAGGGCTTTTTAGATGGCGACGGAAACCTTTCTTCGATGTTGTGGGAGCGTTCTAAGCGTTTTGAAGGTGAAAACACTGATTTCCCCCCTCTAGACTATTCAGGGGTCCCCCATGAGACCCTTGAAAGACTCCATTCTTGTATGGAGAAAATGGAAAGGTTTTTGGGAAACCAAAACCCACCCACACCCAAAAGACTAAGAGAATGGCCCCAGGATGACCCTAGGGTCAAAATTCCTAGGCTGTTTCCCCCCTTCTACAGACGTATATGACCTCACGGAAGAGGAGCAATACCTCCAGGAAGATGATGAGTGTTTGGGTGAAGAGGAAGAACATGAGGAAGAGGGGTTTGAAGAAGATCCTTACACTAGTGCAGGAGCTTTCGAAGAAGATACAGCTACCTCGCAATCAGTGCACTCAGACCCTGACCTCTTTCACCCTTCTCCTCCCAAGGATTCACCTATTGGAAACACCTCTCCCATAGATGACCAACCTTCACTTAATGCACTATTGCGCAAGGCAGCAGCGCATTTTGAAATAGACACAGGGGAGACTCTTCCTGACATAGACTTTGTAGAGAAAGTTATTAAAGAAAAAGCCCCCGTTAGTCAGTCTATTCCGCTCCTGGCTTCTATAAAGAGAAGAATAACTCCTTCCCTTTCCAATCCTGCCTTAGTCAGAGGGGTCAACCCTCGGATAGAAAAGCTCTTCAGCCCTTCGCCCTCTGACCCGTTGTACATCAGAGGCCATTCTATTCCGGACTCCCTCGTAGTTACTAATACAAGGAAAAGAGCAGGGGTACCACTATCCACTAGTGAGGCACCACCTGACAAAGAGGGCAAAAAGCTCTACGCACTTGGGAAGAGAATCACGACGTCCGCCGCCTTTTCAACTAGGATTGCAAATAACCATTCCCTACTAGCTAGCTACGCAGATGCACAGTGGAGCAAGCTGCGCAGCGAAGCAGAGGACGCAACAGAACCCCTGCGTTCACGCCTGTTAGCTACAATCTCAGAGGGAACTCTTGTAAACCAGGGCATCGTAAAGAACTCCTTAGATGCCGCAGAGACGGCTGGCCGTTCCCTGGTTCAGGGAACACTTCTCAAACGCCATGTCTGGCTGCGCAATTCGGGATTTAAGCCGGAAACCCAGGCTTCCCTGATAAATAAGCCCATAGAAGAAACACATCTGTTTGGGAAAGCAGTTGATGAGGCCCTAGAACATGCGAAGAAAGAGTTTGATACCATCAAAACTCTTGACCAAATTTCTAGGCCCCCTAACAGACGCGGCTATGGCAATAGACGCTCCTTTCGTGGCCAACGCCAGCAGCAAAACCAATAGCAATTTTACTCTGCTACCAACTGGCCCTCTAACAAGGGTAACAACACCCAGTTCAGTCAAAGAGGCCAACGCCGTGGCAGGGGAAGAGGTCGCGGCTCCAGCCCCAAAGGTTCCACGCCCAATACCAACAAATGACTCGAAGATTCGGGTCCCCTCCCATGCATCACCGGTCGGGGGCAGGCTAACATCGTTCCTTTCAGCATGGGAGGGAATATCGTCAGACCGCTGGGTATTATCCACCATAGCCCACGGATACTGCATCGAATTCAACGGTTCCCCGAAGTACAGACCCCCACGGAACCGACGCATGACACCGGAACACCTCACCATTCTTCTACAAGAAGTAGAAGAGCTACTGAAAAAAGAGACCTTGCAGGAAGTAATCCCACTGTTATCACAGGGGGATTACATGACAACACTGGACATGAAAGATGCATACTTTCATATTTTAATGTTGCCAGCGCACAGAAAATACCTCAGGTTCAAGATAGAGAACAAACACTACCAGTTCAGAGTACTACCCTTCGGGATAGCATCTGCACCAAGGGTATTCACGAAAGTACTGGCAGTGGCAGCGGCTCACCTGCGCAGTTTATCCATCCCGGTATACCCTTACCTCGACGACTGGCTCATAACAGGGGATTCTTACGAAACATGCTTCTCCAATACCCAAAAGACTGTAGACCTTATGTTCCAACTGGGCTTCTCCATCAACGAAAAGAAGTCCAGCTTATACCCCAGCCAAATCAAACCATTCCTAGGGGCTATAATTCGAACAAAGGACGGCCTCGTCTTCCCCTCCAACGAGAGGGTCCAAAACATGCTGTTTCAGATCCCCCATTATGTGGCAGGTCGAGAGGTGACGGTACGCAAAGCAATGCGCTTGCTAGGAATGATAGCGTCATGTATTTATTTGGTACCTCACGCGCGCCTGCGCATGCGCCCAATGCAAGAGTGGCTCAACAGCCAGTGGTGTCAGGCCAGCAGACAATGGGACGATCTAGTGGTGGTTTCGCAGGCCTTGGTTCTCTCGCTACGGTGGTGGACAAAAGAAAACCTGTTATTAGGGAAAACTTTAGCCACACCCGCAGTGGAAGCCACTCTAACCACAGACGCATCCCTTACAGGATGGGGGGCTCACCTATCCCATCACACTGCTCATGGAGCGTGGACTCCGAGCTTAGCATCCAAGCATATAAACCTGCTGGAACTACTAGCGGTGTTCAAAGCACTGAAAGCCTTTCAGGAACACCTACAAGGAAAGACAGTGATGGTCCTCACAGACAGCACCACAGCCATGTACTACCTCAACAAGCAAGGGGGTACTCGCTCTCCAGGACTGTCCAAGCTGTCCCAGAACATCTGGAAGTGGGCTCTCAAACACATGTTCCTACTATCACAACATGTACCAGGGGAACTCAATCTGCTAGCAGACGAACTCAGCAGAGACTTCCCCCTGCCCGTAGAGTACGAATGGCGGTTACAAGAAGACATCGTCTTCGACGTCTTCACACAGTGGGGTTTCCCAGAAATAGACCTGTTCGCAACTCTGGAAAACTCTCAATGCCAAGATTACGCTTCCAGGTACCCCCAGAACCAGTCCAAGGGGAACGGTCTATCGATTCCATGGTCAGGGAAATTTGTTTACGCTTTTCCCCCGACTCCCCTTCTCAACAAGATAGTGCACAAGATGCACCAGGAACAAGTTACCATGATACTGGTGGCCCCTAAGTGGGCCCGACAGCCATGGTTCGGTCACTTGTTGGAGATGTCTCTATCTCCTCCAGTGAAACTGCCCTGCCCGTACAACATGCTGTCACAAGACAGGGGCAGGACACTGCACCCATGCCCTCAGACCATGAACTTAGCAGCCTGGCTCCTGAGGTCATAGAATTTGGACATTTACAACTTCCACAGAGGTGCATGGACATCCTCAGAGAGGCCAGAAAGCCTAACACTCGTCACTGCTATTCTAGCAAATGGAAAAGATTTGTCATCTGGTGTAGAGGGAAGAGTATCAACCCCGTTGACTGCTCTCCCACACAAATTATTCTGTACCTGACCCATTTACTGGACTCGGGTCTAGTATTCAATTCTATTAAAGTACACCTGGCAGCGCTTTCTACTTACACCACTTCACAACTCAAAGTATCGTGGTGGAAGATCCCAGTAATCAAAGCCTTCATGGAAGGGGTAAAGAGAATACACCCTCCAATAGCAAACCCAGCTCCCGGCTGGGATCTAAATGTGGTACTCACCAGGCTCATGGGGTCACCCTTTGAACCCATGCACAAGGCAACTCTTAAAGATCTCACTCTTAAGACTGCTTTCCTAATAGCTATTACCTTCATTAGGAGAGTAAGTGAACTACAGGCCCTTTCGGTTTTAGACCCCTTTGTAACAGTTCACAAGGATAAAGTGGTTCTACGCACACACCCAAGGTTCGCACCGAAATTCATCTCCAAATTCCATGTCAACCAGTCTATAGAACTACCAACGTTCTTTCAAAATCCTTCAAATCTAGGAGAAAAAAGCCTGCATACACTTGATGTGCGCAGAGCTGTCATGTTTTACATGGAAAGAACTAGTCCACTGAGAAAGACTAATCAGTTCTTTGTCTCGGTGGCAGCAGGAAGAGAAGGAGATGCAGTTTCAAAATCCACTATATCTAGATGGATTGTACAATGCATCACTCTCTGTTTCTCTCTTGCTAAGAGAGAACTACCCTTCAAGCCAAGAGCACACTCTACTCGAGGCACTGGGGCATCCATAGCATTCTTTGCAAATGTTCCCCTTGAGTCCATCTGCAAAGCGGCAACCTGGAGTTCTGTACACACCTTTACAAAACACTACTGTCTAGATGCCCACTCTAGATCTGATTCCCAGGTGGGACAAGCAGTATTAAGACATCTTTTCTCTACTGTTCCTTCTCACAACCCACCTCCAACTCCGGGTACTGCTCGCTAGTCTATGCACAGCATGTGATTCTAAGCAGATTAACAAACATCAGAAGACAATGCATTACTTACCGTAAAAGCATTTCTGATGGTTGTATCTGCTTAGATTCACATGCGCCCACCCTTCCTCCCCGCTCGGATGGAAGGAACATAGACCCTGTACTTACTCACGTCTAGAAGGCTCCCTCAGGGCAGAAAAATACAAACAGAGGGACCTCGACGCGTGAGGGATTATGGGTACAACGCACGTCACTATAGGGATCGTGTTACAGACACGCCTTGTCGACGTCCCCTTTGCGACTACGACAAACAAAATGCAATACTCCGCAGTGACCACTGGATGTCGGACCTATGCACAGCATGTGAATCTAAGCAGATACAACCATCAGAAATGCTTTTACGGTAAGTAATGCATTGTCTTATGCTTCATATCCATCGATTTCCACTCTTTGCTATAAAACATCTGTTTTTAAGCGTTTAGTCGATGCACAACCTCAACTGTCCACTTATTGTTACATGATCAGTCAGAAAATCACATGTTCCTGATTATCAAACTACATTGAATCCCGGAATGGTTGTGTCCATTAATACAAAGCCTGACCTGTTTTGTTCCCATTTGGCATTTTGGGAATTTCTCCCTGAGACTACGCAGTACATAGAATACCATCATGGGATTCTAACAACTAACCATTCTGTGAAGACCAACATAAGCCCATAGTCGTATTAGAACACAGACAAAATTACAGATGCCTAATATTTTATAAACGCTCTAAGAAGATAATTATCTGCCCGAAACCCCTTTGACTGGCAGAGTGTACAAGAATTTCATTGCTCCTTATCACCACGAACGTCTGAAGCACAACATACTCGTTTTTCAAATAATTTGCCAAATTGTGGGAACCACTGGCTTTGCGGCCAGAGAATTGACTAATGGCAGCAAGGACCTGTGAGAAGAATGTCGACCGCAGGATAATGCTGTGTGTGGTGAGCCAGCATTCAGCAGTGGCTCACGAAGACCACAGGTTACTTACTTATTGTGACTGGCGAACTCTCACAATGTCCCCCAGTGGAGAAGCTTGGCACAACATCGACCGGCAGCGCACCACGGAGGAACAGTACCCATTCCACGCAGGAACAGTACCCATTGTGGGATCGTTGTGGGAGATAAGATGGCAGAGGCCGCTCTTGACAGCCTGTTCGACAAAGCCACACTGACAGTTACGGCATAAGATAAAACCGCTAAGATGCTATATCTGAATTTCATTAATCATTTCTTGCGTGGTGCAGGCTGCGCATTATCTGTCATGTGAGGGGTGGGTCGGCAGGAGTTAAAAAAAAAAAGGGCCACAATTCAAGTTGGAGATCGTGAGCGCACAGCTGTAGCAGGGATGCAAGAAAGATTAGCGACCAGAAATTGTAAAGAAGAGAAAACAGAGGGGACCAGTAGCAGCAGTGAGAGTCAAAAGGCAGGAGCGTATGGGAGAAGAGGAATAGCTGTGGCAGGCAGAGAAAAGTAGGTGGGATAACTCTGTGGGGGGGAGAATGCAGCAGAAGAGGCACAGCAAACCTGGAGAGGAGAATAGAGAGCAAAGAGGGCATGATAACTCTGCAGGGGATAGGAGGTAGCTAATAAGGTGGTCTTGAACAGTAAAGGAGAAATCAAAGGTGGTAGGATACACCTGAAAAGAGGAAAGGGATGGAGGAGGCAGTACAGGGCAGAAAAGAGGGCTGTTTGTAGAGAGTGGAACAGAGATTCAGCTCTAAGAATCAAAGAACCAAAAGATCTCAAGAAACCATTGTGAATCAATGGGGAGGTAAGACCGAGAATGGAAAAACCTAGAGGAGTGAAGAGTAAGAATCACCCGCGGAAGAGAAGCTATTCGGGGGTAAGTAAAGAGGGCCGGATTGTTGAGGGGCATCAAGGAGGATTAGGAAAGAGTGGCCAAAACAGAAAGGGAACTAGTACAAGAAGACGCTGACAAGGTGAATAGTGAGGTCCTTAAAAAAGAAAAAAAAAACACTTATTTATCCTAAAATGGCTTAGACTGTAGTAAGGTCACCATTATTCCAGGACACACATCTGTAGCTCCTTGCACCCAGTGGGATTTGGAAGAAAATGTCCCAAGTCTGACAACACTTGAAAGCCTGAACCCCACATGTCCGTCAGGTGAGAAGTAGCACTTGGAGGTACATTGCCAGACCCCTCGGTAATCTCCCGACGTTGCCCACAGGGCACCACCCATGTGGCCATTTCACAGCGTGTCTCATCACCAAGAAAACACACACAATTACCTACAAAGTTTTTACATGGACCTAACAACAATTTACTATGTGCCAGACTAAATCTAGCATATACGTCATTGGTTACACTTGTGCACTATGGTACATTACATGACAGCACGCAACACTAGCGTTCGTATCAACAAACACACATTGCCCATCTTCTCGGGCCGTCAACACGGATTTCCACATGGGCTGCTGGGCACATGCACATTCTCACATTGCCCCATCGAGTGCCAGCGCTGTCGACTATACAAGCCCACAAACTTGCCCGCGCATGGTGGTTGCACAGCGGAAGCTTTCATATCTGGTTTAATTTATTTCACCACTTGACTGGCACAGCTTCACGTGGAAGCCTGTTCAGCCATGGATCTTTACTATTACCCCATAGCCACATATTGGTAATTATGTCGATCTTTTCCACTAAAAAGGCTCTGCACTTCCCACCCTTCTTCACACATTGTGCCCCTCTTCTTTTCTAGACAGACTGTTCTTCTCCTTCATTGTACATCTCGATCTTCTTACAGGACCTTCCCTTGCGTACCTTCTAAGGCATACCTGCCTGCCCGCATTGTCAGTCTTGATGGTGGGTTCCTACTAATAATACATACTGAAACCACCCCTTTCTTGAAGAAATTAAACACACTTTGAGACCTCTTTAACATATACTCCATTTCTTTGTACACCATCTACTGCCAAATGGGTGTTGTGCCCTACCTTTTACATTGGAATTGCCTTTTTCAGCACTGCACCTATGCTGGGAAACACAGATGACCCACATTGACCTATGCACCTCGGCTTGCTGCCCTCCCTCGTTCTTTCTTTGTCCTTGTTGGGTAAGATTTTCATATCAATGACGAATCTTCCTGACCTGTGTCAACCCCAGGACCTTTTGCTTTATTAGTGGATTTTTGTTCCCTATGCCTCAGTGAGTGAGAACCTTTTTCCACACTCACAGAATCTTTTACTCTTTATATGAGTGTCGTTTTTAAGACTATCCATAGTGTATGGTTGAAGCTATAGTTTCCTACAACTTTTGGGTTTAGGCTGGGTTGCCCCTATGGGCTCCTCCTCTTAATTTATCTTTCATGTACTTGTGTAAACTACAGTTCCCAAGCGGTAAAGAGGGATTTTCATCCTCTTTACATTTTATATAGTGAGCCAGCACACCCCACCTTATGTGGAGCGCTGGGGGAAACAATGTTTCCCCTTTTGTACTTACCTGGTGACATTTTGTTACAATTGTGAGTTTACTTTTTTTTATATTAGTTTAATGTGCAATTTGGTTAATTTAAAACCTTATACACTACAAACAATTCACAAAATAGAAACAATTACATTTTCAATCCTAAAAAAAGTTATCTTAAAAAAGAAAATAGATACATATTACGGTCAGTTTTTTTCTTCCCAATTAAAAACAGATCATGAAATGAAAGAAAAAAAAACACAGTATCAAATAATTCACTAACCGATAACTCTTTTCCAAATATAAAAAGCTGCCCCAATAAAAACCTTTATCTCTGTCATAAATAACTGACCAAAATTGATCTGTTTCAATCCTTTGAAGATCACCAACTATATTTACATACCCTTTGTAATACCATTCCTTTAGTTTAGTACACATAGTAAGAATATGTCTTGCAGTCTCCACCTCTGTTTTGCAATGCCTACATAATCTTTCTGCTCGGGAATATTAGTCCAAGCACCAGTTAGTTCATTACAAGGGAGGGTATTCAAACGTAATTGCAAGATAAATCTTCTCAATGCCCTATTTCCTGTTTTTAACAAATATTCCCTCGGGGTAGCAGGTTGAAGACCCTGGAGAGCGTAGGCAACATATCTTGTTTTAGTATAAAGGTATGTTTGGTTTTCACACAGATCCCAAATACATGATTTTTCCTTAAGGCTTTTCAAAATGCGGGCAGCGTAATCTTTCACCATAGGTTCCTTGTAACCTAAGACTTCAAGGAAGGGCAGTACTAAATTTTGTAAACTTAAAATATAAGTATTCTTGAACCTGCCTTCACTTTTATTTTTCCCCATAAGGTTAAGCAGATTTCCTTCCTCCCCTTCCCCCAGAATGGCATATCACAATCTCATAGTTATTACCACATACTCCCTTAGAGTATTCCCGTATGAGGTCTACGAAAACCGCAGATCTAAATTGTACAATTACCCAACTATCCCAACTTCCAGTTTCGGGCAGAATAATGGAATCTACGTCCCCTGTGTTAATATTTTGTAACTGTGGAATATGTGACAATTTATTCAATATCCAAGCCCGATTTAAGAAAGGGCTTTCATCGGTGGTGAATTTTTCAATGATCTTAATACTTTTACCCACTATGAATTGGGTTTTTTCTTTCATACTGACAGAATTACACGTTGTAATTTTAGAATTACAATACATAGCCAATCGTTCCATCTCCTTAGTGTATATCTCCCTCTCTTTTGCAGAAAGAGACATGGCGTTGTCATTAGTGGGAATTTGAACATATTTAAAATTATTTCCCATAGGCGCTTCATCCCCTGGATCTATTTAATCTATTACATGTCCATTTGCCCTTAGCCAACTATCTAAACCCTTCTGTTTAGTAGGCACTGTTTTACCTACGTCCAACTTCCGCTGGCATTCAATGATTTCATAGTGGTTATCCACTTCTACACATTCAGAGTCTACTGGGGCTGTGGTGGCTAGAGTTAAAGTATTCTTTTTAAAATTCTTATGGGATTTAACCTTAGCCATTGCCACCCTATTTCGGGTAGGTCTCTTATTTTTCCTTTTACGTCTAGTACGTCTCTTTAAACCCTGGGATACAATTATTTCACTAACGCAATCACTTGAATTTATTACTTCAGCCAGATTACCCTTCGAGACAGATGACTCACTGAGGTGTGTCTTTGACTGGGAGTCCCCTTTGTCATTTTCTTTCTCGGCAGCCAAAACCAATTCACTCAGATCTCCTAAAGCGACATTTGTCTTGAGAGTCATTTTTTTTTCCTAGGTAAATCATTTCCCCAGCATTCCTCTACCATAATCCCAAGAGACCTGGTGTTATCAGTAGTTTGTTGGACCAAAGATTTGATGTCGCTCTGTTCTTTTAACAACTTAGTACAGATAGTCAAAAGAACATCCATCATGGTAGTCAGAGCATCACATTTCTCTCCAACTTTTAATGAATGTTCACTCGCACCACTCCTTACCGTATTTTGTGTGATTTCAAAGGAATTTCCAGAAGTATTCCAAGACACATCACCCTCATCTGGTTCAGATTCTATTTGTGCGAATTTGCCCAGATCAGGTGTAGCTGACAAATTTATTCCAATTACATTATTCATATCTGTTTCATCTACTGCAGAAATATCCAAATCTATGCCCGCACCCATAGATTGCCGCCTGAAATTCTGTACTAATTTCAGCAGTGAATTGTTATCAATCATCGAACTGTTGATATGGGGAGGAGGAAGTTGCATTGTTTCCGGTACATTCACTTTTTCCTTAATGGTTAGAATCTTAGGTTTCTCTAATACACCTTTGGTCGAGCTAGATTGCTCTTTATTACCTCCTTTATTTGGGTTTTTCCCTTTACCCAACTTCAGAGTTCCCGATTTTGAAATCGTTATGGGTACATTTTGTTTTCCCTTTCTTTGACCTGAGGTTGTGTGAGCATGGGCGAGGGCCCATGATACTAGTAAATGGAAAGGGAACCAACCACTAGGGAGTATGGGAGGAGGAGACAGGAATCCTAAAAACCCCTGACGAGAAGAACCACCTCGCAGCCTACAGAGTTTTGGAATCCAAGGAAATGCGCCGTTAATAAAACCAATAGAGGCTAACTGCCTACCATTGGGAAACTATAACTAAAGTGCAAAAGTGATATTGCAAAATTGCTTATGAACCACAAAATTAGCATTCGTAAAAATACACCATTACTTAAGAATTATAGGGGAGAATAAATCTTCGCAGCCCCGAAATGACTTGTAAAACCGTAAAGATCTTCAAACAGTATCACCATAAAAAAGAGCTATCTGTAAAAAGGAGCAAAAGGTATAAAAAATAAAAACCATTCCTATAAAAATTTAAAATACAATAATAGTCACTATTTCATACTTATAACAATATTAAATTTGCCCTGTAGTTATATATTTTTGTGGGATAAAACTTGAATAATCAGTTTATAGATAATAAGTAGCACCAATTATGTCCAAAGAAGCAATTCCAAGTGGCCACCTGAGTTGGGTATGGCCGACAGCTTAAGGAGCGGACTTAGTCTGACTCTTCCCCCCAACCAGGAGATCCTTTAAATGGATATAAAATGGGTTGCTTACTTCTGGTCCTTCCGCTTACGTTGAGTGTCACCTTGACAGTTTTCTAGGTACAGAGGCCGGCTTCAATAAATGTTAGGACGCCACAACACGCCCAACAGCCTAACAGCACTGCGCCCTTGTCTCCACTGCGGGCTTGTTGCCTGGCGGCAAGGTCCGCAAACAAATATTCAGGGCACAATTTTAGAAAAATAAAGCAGCGTTTAGGATCAGCGCCGCATCAGGATCCAACCAAAAAGGCACCCAGAGTGTGCCGGCGTTTGTTTTTGTGGCCCGCACTTCATGTGTGGGCGTGGCCTGGCGACAAGGTCCATAAACAAATATTCAGGGCACAATTTTAGAAAAATAAAGCAGCGTTTAGGATCAGAGCCGCATCAGGATCCAACAAAATTGTGAGTTTACATGAATGGCTGGTGGCAGTGGATTTACCTTTGACTTTTAGTCATTTTTTACTTGCAGGCTGTTAATTCAGCCTCAGTAATGTACAGAAGAGCCACCATTTAGCTAAAATGGTGGGCTCCTTCTTTTCTTCGCCATTTCTTGTGTGCTTGTTGTTTGAGGTCTTCCCCCTCCCATTCTAGATGGGAACGACCTCAGTGGCTGTTTTGTCTTCGGTGGGAATCCTTTGGATTCCCTGCCCAGGCTTCAGAGTGTCTGCAAAGGTAGGAAGCGAGGGAGGAGTCCAGAACTCTGCAGCCCTTTTGTCTTTCACCTTGCCTGAAAGGAACACACACCTGATTGGACAGCCAGACCGCCCCTTATTGTAAAATTCACGGAGAGAATGCAAAAGTTGTATTGTATTGTTGTTCCCGGAAACAACTCTGAACCTGGAAGCTGCTGACAAGTCGACCACTGGACCTGAATCCGAAGAGAAAGATGATGAAAGCGTGGCTGAGATTATTCCCAGCGACCAGAGAGCCTGCTGTGTAACCTGAGCCTGCTGTTACCCTTCCTTCCAAGCGACCTGGGGACTCCAAAAACGGCGACCCCAACCCAGAGCCTGATAAGATCCACTAGACTTTGTGGGGCTGCAATACCCTGGGACCTCGAGCCATTGTGTGGTGTACAGTCTTCCGAATTGAGCTGAAACTTTGTGGGCATCCTGCTGAACCTCCAGAGATGTCAATCGAGTCCAAAAAGTCCCTTTAGCAGCTTGCAAGTGATGAGAATCCGACCAGCGAAATTCAGTCTTCTGGCTCCTGAAAAGGGTACCAAATCCACAGAGCCACATCCAGCCTCGAAGAACCTCTTGCCTGGAACCTTCCCTGTTGATCCCTGCTGCAGAAGCCCTTCCAGTGCCCTGTCTTCATGACAAGGAATTCAGAGACCAGGTTTTTGGCTTCAGATCCTGAAGTCTCCCCTGTTGCAACCTCTTCTTCTGTGCTGAGTAAACCATGTGGAGAACCTCTTGCCTACAGCCTTCCCTGTGATTCCTTGCTGTAAAATTGATTCCTGTGTCCTGTCTTCATGATAAAGGAATTAACGACCAGGTTTTTGGCTGCAGATCCTGAAGTCTTCTTGCTGCAACTCTTCTTCCGTCCTAAGGTACTGTGTTGGCTGGGATATTTACTTACCTCACGCCTGTGTGATTTCTGTAAAGCTTTGGGGTGTTCTTGTGATTGTGAGTCCTCTCATCCAGTTTGCCCAGTCCCCTGCTGGAATCCTCCTAGGGTGTCTTCTCTGAAGTCCCTGAACCCTAACTAACTTTAAAGTAAACTACTTACTTGTACAGTCTTCCACAGGAACACTTGACTTTTGCCTGACCACTACTCTTCTACCTCTGAGTGAACTCATGCAATAGAATTGGGATGGACTGGACAAGTAAAGGATTCTGCCTGGAAAAGTATAACAAGTGTTTTACTTAATTGTGAAAGAGTTGGCTCGTAACTGTAACTCTGAGAGTGGACAATTACAAACATTCTTACCTTGAATGTGTGTTGTGCCAGTCTGAAAAGTATATATAAGGTTATTTTACTCACCTGTGAATAGTTTGTGCCTCTATCCTCAAAAGTAATGCTGTTGGCTTGACTTTACTATTCCTGTTAGGATATGGTATGTAAACTGTTAAAGCGCACTGTCACCAGAGGTATCTTGGCGCTAAGAAGGAGAGAGGGAGGAATACCAATAAAGGCCAAAGTAGAGTTAGAATAGCAGGCTCTTCACAGATTTTATAAAGGCTAAATGGTTAGGTATAGCCCTAATCTTTGGTGGCAGGTTGTTCCACATTTGAGCCGCAGCCACAGAAAAAGCCTGACCTCCAATCCGTCCACGACGGTATGGGGGGACCACTAACAGATCGGCTGATGAAGAGCGCAGCGAAAGGGAGGGGAGATAGCGAACAAACTTGGACTGAAGATATTCTGCCCCCAGTCAATGAAGTCGGTGAACAATGCACAGAGACTTAAACTCAACTCTCTGGCTAACGGGGAGCCAGTGTAAAGCATGCAGTACCGGGGTGATATGCGCACTATATGGGGAGCCAGTCGCAGTACGTGCAGCCAGATTTTGAAGACGCTGGATTAAGCCTTTAGGCTGCGCCCGATATAGTGAATTACAGTAGTCCAGTTGGCTGAGCACCATGGCAGCGATAACCGGAGGGTGGAGAGAGACTGGTAAAAGTAGGAGAACCTTCTTCAGTATCTTAAGATGAAAATGACCTACTTTTCACACAGCTGAGACTTAGCCATTAATTAACAGTGAAGCAGAAAGGGTGATACCGAGATTCTTAACCTTTGTCACTGGAATGGGTAAAGGACCCAGAAAGGAGGGTCAAAAGGTGGACACCCAGAGTGAGGGATAAGGGGGGGGCACCCACCACCATAACCTCTGTCTTGTCCCCATTCAACTTCAGCCAATTTCAGCTCATCCACTCACCTACAGCAGTCAGGCACTGATGGAAGCAAGACAACACCTCGTACGATATAGATGTACAAGTGCCTCAATTGGGTCTTGCTTCCTCTGACTTGCTGTAAGCCTGTCTAGAATAACTCTGAATAAGGTTATACTTACCTTTAAGTTGCTGGTAGCTCCTTTTAAAAAGTAAATGGGTTTGCTTACCTTGAGTAAGCGGCGTGCCATCCAAAAATAGAGAAATGATTCCAATATAGGAAAAACGGGAAGTGAGAATACACTGATACAAAAAAGTGTGGATTTATAGGCCACATAACAGTAAATGGTTATTAACGTCACTGTATATCTTGAAAAGATACTCTATTAAGAATTGCATTGGAGAGGTTCAATGAATTAATGTCACCTGGATAAAGCCTAAATGGGTGAAACATTAGCATGTGCTCATTTTATGGCAAATGGATAAAGGCAAAGCCTCAGTATTGTTGCTGCTGGAACCAACTGCTGCTTTCAATCTGGTTCATCATTGCATTCTAGCCAGCAGGCTATGTGAAAGAGCTTATTTCTCCTGTGAAGCAGATAGTTGGTTTCTCTCCTTTCTGTCTGACTGTACAGCTAAGGTCTTCCATGAGGAGGCCATGTCTGGGGGTTATGTTTTGTTTTGGAGTGAGGAGTACCGCAGGGCTCGTGCTGGTCCCCCACTCTCTTTAATTTATTTATGCTGGCACTGTTTGATCAATTGGATGTGATTTGTTACACACAACTATACAGATGATGCTGTGTCGCTTCCCACTCAATGGTAACTACATCAAGGTCACTGAAGTCTTCAATACCACCTGCAACAGCATCCACTTTTGTATGTTTAACAATGGTCTGGCCCTGAACAATTCCAAAACTCTGCTTATAATCTTAGGCACTCCCGCGTCTGTTAGATCAAACATACTCCACCATCCAAATTGCAGACTGTCTGCTGCAACTCTCAAGAAGGTAAAGACTCTGGAGTCACCATCGATCAAGTACTCTGAGGGATCACATCAGCTGCTTTTGGTGTCTTAACTCCTACTACTATAACAAGCTCCTGGCACAACTCAGACCTTTTCTTGAAATGTCCAGCTGTGCTTCCCTGGCTAGAGCAATCGTAGGCGGTCGTTTGGACTACTGTGCAAGCTTTCTACTGGGTGTGAACAAGGGGGAGATCAATTGCCTACAAGTTGTTCAGAACAGTGGAGTCAGGGTAGTAGCAGGTCTGAGAAAAACGGAACATATATCTGCAGCAAGGAGATCACTTCATTGGCTTCCCATAGCCAAGAGGGTTTCGTTTTTTACCCTGTGCATTGCACATTCCTGTCTCCATGGAAAAGGTCCGCCCTATCTGACAACTCAACTAAAATGGCTATCGGACAGATGCAACCTCTGGTCCAACCACACTGGTCTGCTGGAATCACCTAAAGCCAAACTGTCCGTTGTGAAAAGGGGACGTTTCCCTTTCTCGACTCCTTTGGAATACTTTACCACCAGATTTGCGACTATGTTCTAGCCTGGTCACCTTTAAGTGTCTGTTGAAAACTGTGCTTTTTGAATAAACCTAACACACTTGTGTTTTCTCCCTTAGGATTTCTATGGTTCTCTCCATGTTGATTATTATCCGTCAGTCTCAGTGCTCTCATACCTTAGGGCTTTTGCCTCAGCGCTTTAAAGACATATTAAATAAATAAATAAATAAATAAATAGGT
Organism: Ambystoma mexicanum; assembly: GCF_040938575.1. Classification (NCBI taxonomy): domain Eukaryota; kingdom Metazoa; phylum Chordata; class Amphibia; order Caudata; family Ambystomatidae; genus Ambystoma; species Ambystoma mexicanum. The sequence goes on along the minus strand of NC_090925.1, from coordinate 266,743,288 downwards.
GTCTGGAACTTTCATAAGTATTCTGAAGAAGGTTGTTTACTTTGGTCTGTGTACCTTCGAGCATTGTGGTTTGTTTTTAATAATGTGTTTGACTCTATGACCAGTACTTACCCCAAGACTTAACTTGGCCTATTTGTATTTATAATAAACCTTTATTTTTCATAATACTTCTGGTTATCAGTGTTTCTATTGAATTGGTGGTATACTACAGGTTCAGTGTACTGTCCTACAGCCCTCTCTCCCTCCTAAGATAAGCCTGGCTGCTCTGTCTACGCTACCATATACCGAGGTGGTACAGCCTTATACGAAGAGTGGAGTCTTGTACTGTCTCAGTTGAATGGTTTTACTATGACCATAGTTGGACTTCAGAAAAACTGTCCCAACACTCCTGAGGAGGGCCGGGCCCATTTTTGATGAAATGTGGACCCTTTCATCGGCCCGAAACTCAAGCGCTTGAGTCAACAATATAAACCTTTAGGGTTATCTACCAATTACACTCTGATGAAGACCTGTTCAAAACAGACTAGTTACAGTCTACATTTGGCAGACATGTGTCACTGTTAGATTAAACTACACTACAACACTGTGTAATATTCCCAATATTGTGTTTTATAGTTTCATGTCCTCCTGATTTCGTGACCTGTGTGCTATTGTTTTCTACTTTCCAGTTCTTATGCTAATGTTTTGTTTATAAAATGTGTGCCCCTTCACGGTTGTTTTGTGCTCAAGCTGCTTGATTGACAAACTGATTTGTCTTTTTGTTGGTTATTGCACTGCCTTTTACTTGCATGAATTTTTGTTGCATTATCTAAAACATTTTTATTAAAATATCATACTTGATACCGATCTACACATATTACTGTGTGTTTCGATGGGCCTGCCCACGGCTAGTTCTTACATCTATAAATATATTTGAACTATTCCTTTGAACACACTAAAATCGCACCACACTTGTGCTTTCAGGCATTAGGCTTTTTCCTTTGCATTGGCACTTGGAGGAAATGCCAGCATTCTGACTACAACGATGACAACATAAAAGATTCAACCAAGCAAGAAAGAAGTGCCGGGGTCACTTACAAACCCCATTGTCTATGAGTTACTTTTGAATGATCGCCAGGACGCAGAGCCACAAGGAAGTGAAGGATCGACTGGTGGACTGTGGGCCACAAGCAAGCTCTTTTGTGTATATTTTTTTTAAACCCCTCATTGATGTACCCAGTCAGTCCCAAGTCCTTGGCCTATTTATTTGTATTGTGAAATAAACCTGTTTGAACCTGATTGTTCAAGTGTTGAGTTGTCTGTCGATCTCTTGGCCATGGCAGTGTGCAGAATCCTGTCAATGTATCTTATTCGTTGATTGATGAGTAATGACGGTTGATGAAAACTCAAGCTCCAGAAACCAAGAACATGACTGTTCCAAATTATGTGAACAGGAAGAGAAGCCATAATGGGGGCGGAGCGTGCTTAGGGATGTTCGCAAATGGGGTACAGATCACTGGGTGTCCTTCACCATGGGCACATGTAGCACTAGCACTGTTCCTCATTGACAATCCTGCGTGTATTTCATGAATTCCTCTTGAGCCTACCCTGAAATGCTCAGTGTGTGCTTTCTGTGCTTTGCAGGAATTTAAAAAGAATAAAGAGGTGAAGGAAAGATTTGTCCGCGCGTACAAGCTCATGCTGGACTTCTATGGGATAGAGCTTGTTGACGAGGTCACCGGCAAGCTTAACAGAGCACAGCACTATGAGCGCCGCTTTCAGAACCTCAACTGGTGAGTATATCACAGTATTGTCTACACAAGCTATCCGGGATGCTGATCCTGCCTGAGATGATCTTTACTGGATCCCCTTGCAAGTAAAATAATCAAGAAACCGAGTATTCAAAAACAGTGTTCCTTGCACACTATAGGTACTGCCAATCTGCTTTGCAAGAACTCCAGCAAGTGAATGACCTACAAAATTAATCTGTGGGCAAGACTGAAGGATCAAAAGTTTCTGCCATGTTCTTTAGCAGCGTGTGGTGGATATGCTCAGAGTATTTGCCTCGTTTAATCTATACGTTCGCCCGTTGTTATGGAGATTTATCATTTTGATGCTTCTCTCCCTTTCCTAGTGACACCCCCAGCACTTTTTGCTGGACTTCTGGACCTTTTTCCTACTACCCTGAATGAGTGGAGCTTTTTTCCACTCATTCAGTCTTATTAGCTCTGACTTGTGGAACTCTGTTCTCCATGTTTTAACTTTCTTATGGAGTCTGCTTTCCTCCATATATCTTCTAAGGCATCTGTGTTTTACTTTTGCAGCCCACAGCACCCTATGTGCAGTGTTGCTAGGGACCCCTTGCGTCGTCCTTTGAGATTTGTTTCCTATCCTTAAGTAACTACTGCTCTTAAGGATAGAGGGATACATTGGATCCTTCCTCAAACTTTATACTCTGAGAGATTATCACACACTACCCTATGTGGAGTGCTAAGGGATACCTAGTATCCGCCTTCTCTCTGCTCCTGGTATTTTTTTTTTTTATTTTTTTTTTTAGTCACATAACCTACCTTCTAGTTATGGCTGATGGCAGTGGACGTGTTCTACCAACTATTGTGCTATTTTTTACCGCAGACTTTATTCACAGTCCCGGTTGTGCACAATTTATTTGCATTTATAAAGCGCAACTAACCCGTTGGCATCTAGGCGCAATAGGGTCACCAATGTTCTAACATGGTGACTCCTTTTTGCATTCACCATTTCTAGCGTGGTTTTTCTTTGTTAGCCCTTCTACCATTCTGGGAGGGGGAGGCCTGTGCATGCATGTCCCCACCTAAGCTCCAGTGTGTCTTCTGGACAGGCAGGAAGTAGGGGGTGAGTTTTTCACTCCCCTGCCCTTTGTCTACCTTAGTGCCTGAATGGAACCAGTGCCCACTGGGGGGGATGGATGTCCTGATTGGACAGCCACACGCCCCTTTCTGTAAACTGCTGAGAGATTGCAGAGGAGTGTGTGCTGTAACTGAATAGAAGGTGAGATTCCTGAGGTGAAAAGCAAGTCGACCATGTTAGGTAAGAATTGGTGTAGTAACACTGGTGTAAGACTACACAACCCTTATCTTCTTGGTATTAAGTAACCCACCTTTTGGTATAGGTCTGAACTACACAAGTTGGTAGTGTAACTGAGCAGCCAGGCCTATCTCAAGAGGGGTAAGTGTGAGCTATAGAGCTGTAGCAATGTGATTAGCAAATACAAGTCGCCAAGTAACACTTACACTCAAGGTTTCAGTTATAAATAGTTATTTATTTAACATCAGTTTTTTTTAAATACGCGTTCTTTAAAAAGGGCAAGATATGTAACACTGTAAATATACTTAAAGATACGTTTCAGAATCAAACAAGTTAGTGGGTACTCTTTGGATATGCTTATTACACACTTCCTACACTTGGATGTGACTTCATTCCCAAGGACAGTAATGGCATTTATATATCGCAAGTTATATTTTGTAGATTCTGAAGTTGTAGAAAGGAAAGGTTTTAGGAAGGAAAAAGGTTAAAAAGCTTCTCAGTACATGTGAGTATACTTAAATCTTCCAATGAAGTCTAGACCAGCCTTTCCCAGCAATAACCGTCTAAAACAAGTTACCACCTATGAGAGACAGAAATATCAAAGTCAATGGACTACAAGAGTCTGCAGGGAACCATGACCGCCAAGTCAATTGAAGCACATTCTATGGAGCTGAGGCACTTCTTAAATAAAAAAAAGTCTTGCACAAAGTTAGAGTGTTTTTGTAGGGTCACAGGCCTGTGAACAGCAGAGTTGGATTCGACTCCAAAAAGTAAGCCAATTCAAGTCTCAACCTGAGAAGAGCACAGCTAAAGAGACAATGAGGTAAGTACCCCAAGCCACAACAGTACCTCTGGGTTGAAGAAGAGTGATCCAGCTGGATTATGTCCTGTTGCAGCGGTGCAGACCCTGGGTTCCTGTTAGGGAGAATTCTAATTTCTTTGCCAATTCCCTTCACCCTTAGGGCCCCAGTTATTTTGCTGGATAGTTTTAACCCTGGAGTAAGTGAGACCTTTTTCTCACTCATGTGTTTTGACCTGATTTGAATTATGCGTTTCCTTTGTTTTTGGGGTCTGACAAACTCCATAGGCATCTACATTTGGTATGGGGACACACATCACCTTCAGTGCAGTGTCACAGAGAAATCCTCTTGATTTCTCATAAGGTATACATACCTTTTTCTTGTGTGAACTACTGTTCCCAAGAATAATAAAGTTAAATTGACTTTACATGTCTTTTCTCGTTGTAGGTCCAGCACACACCATCTTATGTGGAGTGCTGGGGGAGGTTACCTAGCCCCTTTTCCTACCTACTCATGTAACATTTTTTCTGATGCTTGTTAATCTGCTTAAAATCACTTGCTGTGAATATGGTCCCGACATCCAGTGGTAACCGCAGAGTATTGCATCTTGTCTTTCGGGGACCGAAAGGGGATGTCGGCATATGCGTTTCTGTAACACTATCCCTATCGTGACATGAAGTGTACCCAAAATCCCTCACGCGCCGAGGTCCCTCAAATTGTTTTTTTCCGCCCAGATAACTGGTCGCCCTATAGTGGAGCTCTTACAGAAGAGACATTGTTTATCTTATACCGACTTGTCAGTTATTCCCCGTTAAGTCACTTCAGTCACAAGAACATCTTCGACGAAGACTGCGGGGGATTCGGCTATGGCGGTGGGATTCGGCGCCTAAGATCCGGCGGCCGGACCTTCCACGTGGTCGGGCCCTCTGTCCGACCTTTATAGTAGGGAGAGTGAGGTCAGGGTGGCCATATTTTCGGTATGTATTTCCTCCTTTCCCCTCTTTACCCTTTTGGTCTGGTCATCTTCCCCTTTGGCTATGTAAAGGACTCATTTTAGGTTCTGCCCTAAGCGTAGGGTCAGATATCCTTGGAAGGACGAACACAAAACGCCTGTCTCCCCGTAGATCATGACGAAAAACGGTGCGCGGCCTGCAAACTCCTTCAGTTATTCCCCGTTAAGTCACTTCAGTCACAAGAACATCTTCGACGAAGACTGCAGGGGATTCGGCGCCTAAGATCCGGCGGCCGGACCTTCCACGTGGTCGGGCCCTCTGTCCGACCTTTATAGTAGGGAGAGTGAGGTCGGGGTGGCCATATTTTCGGTATGTATTTCCTCCTTTCCCCTCTTTACCCTTTTGGTCTGGTCATCTTCCCCTTTGGCTATGTAAAGGACTCATGTTAGGTTCTGCCCTAAGCGTAGGGTCAGATATCCTTGGAAGGACGAACACAAAACGCCTGTCTCCCCGTAGATCATGACGAAAAGCGGTGCGCGGCCTGCAAACTCCTTCGGCCTAAGACCCTTAAGGAGTGCCGTGTGAAGCGGTGGGCGGCCTACGGTATGTCGCGGGTGGAACCCCCTCCCCCCACTGCCACACCCTCTGAGAGTGACAGGGGCACCTCAGATGACCAAACATCCGTTGCGGATGTGATAGAACTCAAGGCGGACACTTCTAGGTCCGCCACGCCCGTCCCCGACCCTTTAAGGCCTGACTCTGGTCTCGCTTCAGGGACAACACCCGGCGACGGGGGCGTACAAACGCATCTCACTAAGCATACAACCCCTACACCGGTTTCAACGTCCTCGTCGAAACAGGTGAGAGCGCCAACAGGGCTGCCGAGAATTTTGACTGTTTCCTCGGATTACGCAGATCCAAAGCCTTCCCCGCATCCGCAGCAGCGTCTAGCGACTGGGCTATCTAAAACAAGTAAGGACGCTACCCCAAAAACTTCACACGTCGAAGCACGGAAATCCGACGCTGCGACGGTCCCAAAGGCCGCGGTAGGCCCGACAGCTGCAACTAGGCCTCTAGTCAAAAAACACACCGCTAGGCCCTCTAACGCCGCAGAAGGTAATATACCTGCCGGTAGACCTACCGATAGACCATCGGAGCAATTATCTCAAGCCGATTCGGCAGTTATCGAAGACAGCATCGAGAGGATAACGGCGGCGGTGGGGCTTATCCCGGTTCCGCCTAAAATCATGGGGCAAGCCGCGGAAAAATCTTCGGATGTGGTTTGGGGCCCAGATTCTCACGATACTTATGAAGAAAGCCAAGAGCCTCTTTCCAACACCCTAAGAGACTCTTTTCGGCGCCAAAGGGCGGAAGACGACAATTTTCCACCGGTAGGCCCGTCTGGGTCTTCCAAATGGACTAGAGAGAAATTCGAAGGGTGTATGGATCGGCTGGAGAGAATTATCAGTTTTTCTGATCATCATCCCCGAAAAGGTCTCGTGGAGAGCCTAACCCTCAATTTTCTTCTCACTATCAAGAAGATCAGCCTTCTGTCTCATTCCAGCATGAAGACATTGTCCACATGGACACCTATAGGGACATTTACAATGAAGAGGAAGAAGGTTCATTTCTACAGAATTATGAAGAGGAACAGCAGGGTACCACAGACAATTGGGAAGAAACCCAGCAACAGGGAACGGACCCATGGACACTGCCACATCAAGATCAGGACACTGATGTTTTGTGTCTGGATTCCCCTGCATCCACCCCGGCTCGTCAGGCCTCACCTGTAGATGACCAGATGGCCTTCAACTCTATGTTGAAGAAGGCAGCTGAACATTTTCAGAACTCAATCTTCTGGCAGACGTGCTCAGCAGAGATTTTCCTCTGCCTGAAGAATACGAATGGCGTCTGCACGAAGACATTGTGTCCAACGTCTTCGCAGAATGGGGTTTCCCAGAGATCGACCTGTTCGCAACTCAGGAGAATGCCCAATGCCAAGACTATGCCTCCAGGTACCCCCAGAACCGCTCCAAGGGGAACGGTCTCTGGATAACATGGTCAGGGAAATCTGTCTATGCTTTTCCCCCCCCGACTCCCCTTCTCAACAGGATAGTGCACAAGACGCACCAGGAACCAGTTACCATGATACTTGGGGGGGGCCCCCATGTGGGCCCGCCAACCCTGGTTCGCTCATCTGATGGGAATGTCCCTCTCCCCACCAGTGAAACCACCCTGCCCGTACAACATGTCTCGGGACAGGGGGGAGACCCTACACCCATACCTACAAACTCTGAATTTAGCAGCCTGGCTCCTGAGGTCATAGAGCGTGGACATCTACAGCTACCTCAGAGGTGCATGGACATAATAAGGGAAGCTAGGAAACCGAACTCACGTTATTGCTATGCCAGCAAATGGAAATGTTTTGTCATTTGGTGTAATTCCAAGGGTGTCAATCCCATCGATTGCTCACCCACACACATTGTGCTGTACCTAACCCATCTACTGGACACTGGGTTAGTCTTCAATTCCCTAAAGGTTCATCTGGCTGCTCTGTCAGCCTACACCTCATCACAACAAAAGGTGTCTGGGTGGAAGATTCCGGTGATTAAGGCCTTTATGGAAGGGGTTAAGAGGATTTATCCTCCCATTTCTCACCCAGCTCCTGGGTGGGACCTAAATGTGGTTTTGACCAGGCTCATGGGAGCTCCCTTTGAGCCTATGCATAAAGCAAGTCTAAAAGACCTGACTTCAGCCTTCCTAGTGGCTATCACTTCTATCAGAAGGGTTAGCGAACTACAGGCACTTTCTGTTTTAGACCCCTTTGTTACAGTCCACAGGGATAAGGTACTTCTGCGCACACACCCCAGATTTGCGCCTAAATTCATCTCGAAGTTCCATGTGAACCAGTCGATTGAACTACCTACTTTTTTTCAAGAATCCTACTAGCATGGCCGAAAGAAGCCTACACACACTAGATGTGCGCAGGGCAGTCATGTTTTACCTGGAAAGAACTAAACCACTGCAGAACACGAACCCATTTTACGTTTCAGTGGCAGCTGGTAGAGAAGGGGAGGCTGTTTCTAAATCAGCTATCTCAAGGTGGATTGTCAAATGCATCACACTATGTTACACTCTTGCAAAGAGAGAACTGCCCTTCAAGCCCAGAGCACACTCTACTCGAGGCACTGGGGCATCCATAGCATTCATTGCAAATGTTCCCCTTGAGTCCATTTGCAAAGCGGCAACCTGGAGTTCTGTACACACCTTTACAAAACACTATTGCCTAGACACTCATTCTAGGTCTAATTCTCAGGTGCGACAAGCAGTACTAAGACATCTTTTCTCTACTTTTCCTTCTCACAACCCACCTCCAACTCCGGGTACTACTTGCTAGTCTATGCGCAGCATGTGATTCTAAGCAGATTAACAAGCATCAGAAGACATGCATTACTTACCGTAATAGCATTTCTGATGATTGTATCTGCTTAGATTCACATGGGCCCACCCTTCCTCTCCGCTCGGGGTGGAAGAAACATAGATGTCTTACTACTTTCTCCCTTTTTTTGTACTCACTCACTATAGCCTTGGGCTCCCTCTAGCAGAAAAAATACAATCTGAGGGACCTCGGCACGTGAGGGATTTTAGGTACACTACATGTCACGATAGGGATAGTGTTACAGACGCGCCTATGCCGATGTCCCCTTTCGGTCCCCGAAAGACAAGATGCAATACTCTGCGGTTACCACTGGATGTCGGACCATATGCACAGCATGTGAATCTAAGCAGATGCAATCATCAGAAATGCTATTACGGTAAGTAATGCATGTCTTATGTTACCCTCACTACTTTAAATGGCTGGTGGCAGTGGTTTAAGGTTCCTACCTTTGTGCTTTTCTACCACAGGCTGTATTCTGAACAGCAGTATAGCGCCCATAGGTGTCTCTAGGAATACCTGAATGCAACCTGAAGCCCGCCAAAGGCAAAAAGAACACAGGGCTCAACTCGGCCTCGACACACAGAGTAAAACCCAAGAAAGACCTCACAAACAGAAAATGGTGAAAAAGACTGGGGCCATTTTGACAAAATGATCACCAATGGGTGCTACACTGCAGCTGGGGGTTCTGCCTGCAGTAGAAACGCACAATGGTAGGAAAATTAAACCACTACCACCAGCCATTTAAAGTAGTAAGGGTAACAATAAATGTTACTTGAGAATGTAGGATAAGGGACTATTAGGTATCCCCCCAGCACTCCACATAAAATTGGGTGTGCTGGACCTACAAAGAGAAAAGGTAAGTAAAGTAAATTTCACTTTCCTATTCTTGGGAACAGTAGTTCACACAAGAAAAGATATTTAAACCTCATGAGAAATCTAAAGGATTTCCATGTGTCACTGCACTGAAGGGTGCTGTGTGTCACCATGCAAAAAGTAGATGCCCATGTAGTTTGTCAGACTTCAAAAACAGAGACAACACATAATCCAAACCAGGTCAAAATACATGAGAGAGTGAGAAAAAGGTCTTACTCACTCCAGGGTTAAAATTAAAAAGTCCTAAAGTCCAGCAAAATAACTGGGGGTCTCTAAAGTTGAAGGGAATTAGCACAGAAATGAGAATTTGCCCTAAGAGACCACTGGAAACTGAAGTAACTGAAGCAGATGACCAGTGACGCCTGCAGACCCTTTGCAACACTGTGAAGCCACCCCTGCTGTCCTGACCCCGCTTTCTACTCGACAGAGTAGCTCCGAGGAGGACGACCCCTTCTCTTTGGCTGTTAGCACCAACCAGCCCTGAGACGACCTACAAATTGATCCATATCCTGGACTGCTGTGCCCATACAGAGCTGTAGAACACAAATACCTCAGACCCTTTTGAAGTGCATCATCTTTGCAAGGCTGAATGCATCCAAGTCTTTGAGCCCCTGGTGATCCTTTAGAGACACGATCGACTCATCCAAGTCCCCTCACCACAGCGCAGGACTCAAGGAATCGAAGATCAACTGGGCGAATACTGTCGTTTGGTGACAAAACTGCAGATTGACCAAAGAAGTTGAAGAAATCCTTGACAAGGGTCCTTTCTCGAGACTGTTGGTGAGACCTCCCTGTCCAAGGCTGTCCTCTCGTCACCAGACCAAGGAATCCGGAGACCGGGTCAATCGTTGCTACACAGAGGAGAATCCAGCCACAAACATTTCTTCTTACCTAAGTTACTGTGGGGTGAAAAGATATTGCTTACCTTAAACCAAGAAGTTGCTCAAGAGTGTTGGAGTGCACAAAGAGGTGTCCAGGGTTGTGAGAAACCTGAGGGCGCCCTCACATCTACTCCCCCAGAGTCCTCCTCTCAGGTGGTGAAGTAAAGGCCATTGGTTTTTGGATACCGACCCATGGGTGGAGAAGTGAGGGAGGATCTGGGTGGACTGTCCTTGGGGATTGGGAGTGAGATATCCTCAGGAAAGACGCAGTATTCTACATTTTCCTTTCAGGAAAAACACTTTATCCGAGAGGTAGTTATGAGGTACTGCTGCCCAGGTACCACTGGCCATGAAAATACGCAAAGAGGCTGCCACACGTGGGGCACCAGAAATAGGATGAGGAAGAGAAGGGATAAGGATGACACAGGTGAGACATGGTATCCCCATTTTCCTTGAGGACCGACATAATCCTCCCCCAGCCCTTTTAAAAAAGAAATTGAATAGGATCTTTATAACGTGCTTAATACCAGAGTGCGGTTTCTAATCGCGGATCCAGCATTCGAACCTCTGTTGCTCTGCGTGGTCTTGCTTCCAAGACCAGCACGTTGCCCCTGTGCTATCATCTGTTTATAGGTTATTTTAAGCCTGCTCCCCTCATTTCCCCACATTTGACATTGACAGTACTGGGACGAGGAAGAGGTGACTGAGCGTGCTGAACACTAAACCATTTCACCACTCTAATAGAGGGATGAGGAAGATGTCTGCAGAGTGCTGTGAGGGACAGGCATGTCCCTTTAATTATAGTCTGGTGAGCCCTTTTGAGAATCCACACCTACAGCCTGTCAAGTGGTTGCAGGTGTATAAGGCGAGGGCCAGAGAACAGAAAAGAGAGAAACATGAAGGCCTTAGTGGGAGAGACCAGCAAGGGACCCTTTTTATGAGGAGGAGGCAGCCATGGTGGGACCTAAGAAGGAGGCAGGATGCTGGCCGACATTTCCAGAGGACCTGTGGAGCCCTTGCCAACGTGCGCCATTGGGCTGCTACAGATCTTGGAGCCTCTGAGGTGGAGAACAAGCAGCTGGAGCTGCAAGTTAGCTGGAAGGAAGAGGATGCCGTCCACGTCCGTGCAGAGACAGTGGGCTACTGGCACGTATAGGCTGGCACTCACTGACCTGAGAAGCTGAGCGGAAGCGGCAGGAGCCGCTTGGGAGCGACGTAGAGAACCGGTGAGTGCCAGGGAAGAGCGCTTGAAAGCTGGGGTTTTCCCAACGGGCTGCAAATGTATATTGAATACCGAATTTATTGGAAACTTGAAAGTAAGCACATTGAAGGCATATTGAATACCGAACTAAATGAATCCTTGCATATTGAAGGCATATTGAACACTGAACTGAATGAAACCCTGAAACGTAGCATATTAAATACTGAATTGAATAGAACTTTGTCGGCAAAGCACACAGCAGATGACAGCCAAAGGAAAGCTGCCCATGTGAAAACCAATTACGGAAAAGAGCGCAAATGTGAAAGAGTGCCATAGAAAGGTGGGTCATGAACAAGACCACCAAAAATGTAACTTTTATGTATAGATGCAGTGCGGCAAGGCCAAAGACTGAAAAGAGGTGTGACACGTTATGGCAGAGTCAAGAGACTAATCGGGAGAAGCCAGAGGAGTTTAAAAGAGCACATAAAGCCAAGAGGCCGACCAAGAGAGACTAAGTGAAAGTGACACTGGGGACAGTCCAGAAGAACCTGTGTGGGCTACAGAGCCTAGGGATTCTGGTTGTGCGACCTGTGATGGGTGGACCATGTGGTCTGACAACTGTGCCTAGACTAGAGAGCCCTGAAATGTGAAAACCAAAGACCTCGTGGAGCAAACCAAGGGAAATCACTTTAAGTGAGCTGGAGATGTAATCTAGTTCTGGAGTTCTGTTAAACCTTTTGAAAAGACTGAAACAAGTGCAAGTGTCGGAGGTAAAGTGGTGGGGAAGGGGACTGTAAGAAAGGCATGGTATCAACAGTAAGACGGACGTAAGTGACCACAGTTCAAGTTTGATAAACACCTATCTAATCCTAAATTTACAGATGGGAGCAACCATCAAATAATAACGCAGTCCATAGTGTTGTCTTGTTAAAATAAAAGGGCCTATACTAATAAACCTATTGCCAATCCTTCCCTTTAAATACAAATGATGTGGGAAACAATGTTATGAAAAAGAAAGAAGTGTTCAGAAATGAAATGTCAGGATGTTCAGGCCGTTGCCCTCACTTCACCACGTTTTCAGCACAGGACAAGGTAGTACACTTGAGCTTAGAACAGTCTCTGGCTTCTCTAGCACGAGGAGACAGTTCAGAACAAACACCTGGGCCTTCTGCGACAGTCGCTTTCCCCTTGAAAGTCTCTTAATCATAGAATACCATGAAGTGCAACATAATATTTAAAGTTTGCTTCTCTTTCAGGCTTACACAATTGAAACGGGATATCCTTCCCCAACCTTCTTACTTCCAGATTCACTTTGCTTTACTGTCGGAGACTTTCGAAAACTATATGGCTTTGCTTTAATCCCATACATGACCACTCTGACAATTCTGCATTCTGCTACTTGTATTTCTTAAGATCAATTCCTTTTTACTTTACATTCAGTTCTGTTTCAAACAAGCCTTCTTGGGGATTCTATTCACTTTTCCTCTACTTGGTGATTTCCCTGTTTTGGCTTTTAGTTTTGTTTGCTTTCCAGTGTTCACTTTGTTACTTTGGCACTTATCTTTTAGATATCGATTGACGTTCACCCCGGATCCCCCTCAGCCGGGCTCAGATCCTCTTCACAATGTTCAATTAGTCTCCCTCTGCTCAAAGCTGCTTTAACCAAAAGTTCTCAGCTGATCTCCCTCTGCCGGGCTCGGACCACCTTCATTTATTTTGTCATCAACTTTCACCTTCCTTTTTGGGTTCGGGCCATGTTCCTGCTTTACATGGTGCCTTCCCTCACGTGCTCCACTTCCAACCTGCTTGCCCGAGTCTCTCTCTCTCTCTCTCTCTTTTGATCAGACTCACTGGGCAGCATTTCGAGGTCAGCGGCTCCGTCATTTGGCTTGGGGATGAGGTCAGGGTCTCGGCACCTGCCCTTCTAAATCCTTGGGGGTAGGCACTGGTCCCAAGGGAACAAGCAATTGTCTGGACCTCAACAGCAAGGTCCTGGCTGCCTGAATCCAACACGTGGAAGGCACAGCTACTGTGATACGCTGCAGCCCTTCCTTCTCACTGGGCCAGAGGCACTGCACGCAGTCCTCCTCTGGATTCACCTGACAGCTCCCTGCCTCTTGGTTTCTCCGCTCCAGACAATATTCCCAGCTTGCTTTTGGTGTTTGATATTTGAAGAGGGATCCTCTGCCGGCCTCAGCCTCCCTCTTGCTCTCCCAACTGCATCTGACCTTTCTCTCTCAGCAGCCTCCCTTTATCCACCTGTGTGAGGTTAATGGGCAGCAGGTGTGTGATTAGGGTTGGGTTTGCCTGACCTTGCCTGACTTCATTAAGGGGACTGCCTGCTCTCTTAGTGGGTTTTTCACTGGTAATCCTCACCCCTCCAGGTTGCCTCTTCTCAGTATTATGTGGAAATGCAGGGGGGAGGTGTTGTGTTTTTGAAAATACCCCAGGATATTGTATGGGGTTGTATGGTGGTGGGTGATCCTCCCGCACTGGACCACCCCCAGGGTCTGGATCCAAAGGCGATGGCTGTGCCCTGGCTACCCGAATAGATGATTCTTGGGGTCTAAATGGGAGAATACCCTAAGGTTTCTCACAGTACATGAGACTTGAGGAATTACACGTGTGGTCTTGAGAAAGTAGCTTCAAGACTTTTCTTTAGAACTGTGTTGCTTGGAACTTGGGGGAGGGAACCAGAACCACAAGTAGTGTTTGGAACTATATTGCCTTGAACTGGAGAGAGGTAATCTTGAGTCCTTTGTAGAACCTTTTTGCACTTCGAGGAGGCTGAAAGAAAGCTAAGAGCTGGAAGCGCTCAGAACTTTGAGTTAAGCACTATTTCATTTGTTATTGACATCCCTACATGTTAGCTGGCTTTAGTTGTGAGGAAAATAATAGATTTTGGACATAGACTGACTTTTAAGTTGAACTCTTTGACTCAGACTTTGCTTTGTTTCATTCAGGTAGGGAAATTCCACCTTAGCATGGCAAGTTAGGCCTTCTACCATCCTGACATTTCATTTAATAAAGCATTTTATTTTGAACTTTCACTCTGTTGTCTGTGTCTTGCTTCATGATGCCCTCACATGGTGTCCAGCCTTACCTCTGACCGAAGCTGCCGGCGTGTGTCCCTTTTGAGAGTCCTTTAACAGGGTAACCAACATTGTGTTAACTCTTCTAGTATCTTGTTGTAGAGACTAAAAGTATCCTCAGGAACCTTTGCTTTTCTGCTGCTTCCAAAGACTTTGAGCCCTCTCCACACTGACTGATTAGTGCAGTCACACTGTGTGAGACTACACAAGACTTAGCTGCTTGGTATTCGGTAACCCACCTTTTGGTATAGGTCTGTACTCCACAAGTTGGTAGTGTGACTGAGCAGCCAGGCCTATCTCAAGAGGGGTACATTTAAGCTATAGAGCTGTACAAATGAAATCCGTCAGTACAAGTAACCAAGTAACACTTACACTGAAGGTTTCCACTTAAACATAATTATTTATTTAACATCAGTTTTAAATAAGCTTTCTTTAAAAAGGCAATTGATGGAAACAATTTAGGCAAACTTCAATCAAGCTGGTGAATAGTGTTTTGATATGCTCAATACATTTCTACACCCTGAAGTGACTTCAATTACAAGGATAGTATTTGCATTTATATAACGCACCAATATACTTTGTAGACTCTGAGTTGCAGAAAGGAAGGGTTAAGGAAAGTAAAAAGGTTAGAACAGTTTCTTAGAATATGTGAGGACAACTGAATCCTCCAATAAAGTCTAGATAAGCCTTTCCCAGCAGTAACAGTATTCCACAAGCTACAATCTTTGGATGGAAAAGCAGTACCAAAGTCAATGGATTTAGAAGAGTGCTTTTAGGGAGCCAAGACAGCCAAAGTCATTTGGACAAAGTCTATAGTTCTGATGCACTTCTTGGATAAAGGTCTTGCACAAACTTCATTTCAGAAAAGCACTTGTAGGAACACAAGCTGTTAAGCCTGTGAAAAGGGAGTTCAAATGAACTCAGAATGTTTAAGCAAGTGCCAGCCTCAAGTGAGACAGCACGACTTAAGGCAAGAAGGTAAGTACCCCCAAGTCTAAACAGTACATCTGGTTAGAAGAAAAGTGGTCCAGCTGGATTCCGTTTTGCTACAGCCAAGCCAGTCCCTGGTTCATGAGCCTCAGTGATGGGGACAAGAATGAGGATGTCTGGAGAGGTCCTGCGGCAGAACTCGGGAAGGTCATCGGCAGCTACGGGCTCTGTTCGATTCAGAGGCACTTTGCGGTTTCAGCGCTTTGCAAACAGCACTGATGCAGAGCGGTTGAAACCAGTTGGACTTTTCCTGCTCCCTCGGTCCTGCACTCTGATGAGGGGAATCTGGATCTGGATTTCCTGCTTCTGGAGGGTCCTTAGGAGGCTCCTGGAGCTTTTCACTCTGCGGCAGATGTTGCACTCTGTTATGGACACTTGACCCCTGGCATTGGGCTTCTGCAGCAACGGAGAGGCACAGCAAGTCGGGGATTGCGCCAAAGTGGAGTTTGTCTCGGGGTTAGTTGGTCCCACTAACCCAGAGGGTAGAAGTCGTTCCGTCCGGAGCTTCTCTGTCGAGGTGAAAAAGGAGGTGAGCACAGCAGCAGGGCTTCAACGGGCAATTCAAGGTCCAGGAGGTTGCAGCAGGCTTCTCTTCACAGGTTCTTTGAATGTTTCTTCCAGTGGTCGACTCTGCCTGTAGTCCCAAGAACCTTGCCTTTTAAGCAAGTCTTCCCATTATGCACAGCCTAGGCTGTCAATCACACATCCGGCCAATCAGGACTAGTTTTGTTCAAGCACCCTATAGACAAAGGATGGGAGTTTTGAGACCCTCCCTCACATCCTGTCTTTCCAGACACACTAGAGCCAGGGGTGGGCTTCAGAGCTGAAGCCTGCCAAAGGCAAGACAAACAAAGGGCTCAAATCTGTCTCAATGCACAGAGTAAAAGCCAAGAAAGACCTCACAAACAGAAAATGGCGCAAAAAAAACAGCCATTTTGACAAAATGGTCACTCATGGGTGCTATCCTGCAGCTGAGGGTTCAGCCTGCGTTAGGGAAGCACAATGGTAGGAAAAACGAAACCACTGCAACCAGCCATTTAAAGTAGTGAGGGTAACAAACAAATGTTACATGACAAAGTAGGATAAGGTGCTACTAAGAAACCCCCAGCAGTCCACATAAGATGGTGTGTGCTGGACCTACAAAGAGAAACGCTAAGTAAGATGCATTTCATCTTACTATTCTTGGGAACTGTAGTTCACCCAAGAAAAGCTAAATCCAAAGGTCCTCTCAGTGAGCTGTGTCACTATACAAAAATCGGAGGCCTATGGAGTTTGTCAGACTTCAAAAACTGAAAACATCAAATCCAAATCAAGGAAAAACACATGAGAGAGTGAGAAAAAGTGCTCACTCACTCAGGAGTTCAAATTAATAAGTCCTAAATCCAGCAAAATAGCTGGGGGTCTCTAAGGTTGAAGGGAATTGGCTCAGAAATTAAATTTCTCCCCAACACTGACTTTTACATAGAATTAGGGATCAGACTTTAAAAGCTTTAGTTTGCTAAGAATCCGCCTTTAGAACGTTAAGCTCTGTCCTAAAAGAGTTTTTCTGTCCTAAAAGAGTTTTTCTAACTAAATACAATTACTGTACATCTGTGTCTTTTTCGCGAGTGCGCAGTCATACCAGCAAGACGGCAGAACTGACATTAGTGTCAAAATGCGTACAAAATAGTACCGCAAGCAACTACCAACCAAGCAGTGGCTTTTGAAAAGTGTTTATGTATTCCTATGTATGTTGATTAAGTGATCTAAGTATATCAAGACAACATTCCTTGTGTAAATATAATAAATATATATTTTAATATAACTTTATTGGTGTAAATGTTTCTTTGCACTATTGTACTAACGGGGTTCAGTGTACTTACTGCTGCTCACATCTTCCTCTTATGACAAGCCTGACTGCTCTTCTGCCCTACCAAGGTTCCATCAGTAATGCAGACTGTTACTAAGAGTTGAGATCTGAATGCCAAAGAGATTGTTTTATGAAGTCTTACCTCGAAGTGGACTTTAGTAAAACTCCCCTAACATCCATTGACCAAGCTAATCCACTTTTATGCCTCTGGTCTTAATTCGAAGCGTCCAACAACCCAAACATATCTGGTTGCACCAGTGATTGGGAGACCAACTCAGTCTGTTTTATGACTACATGAGGGCCACTGTATTTTGAAGAGCATTGGCTTAAACTGAATGGAGCTCATTTTGATTGAACCCGTAAACTGTGCGGAACGGCCCGCTGACTTGTGCAATCTTGTATTGTGCTTTGGTGCTAATCCAGTACAGAAATCCAGCCAGACCCAGGTTTCCATGCTGTTTCATGCCCAAACATGAATAAAATAGCAAATGCCTCCTTCAAAGCCAGTCCATTGCAGTGAACGTTTACTTGTATCCCATTGGATTTCCTTTGGATTTTGTAGGTGGAGAGAACCTGGATGTCCTGTGCAAGATTAAAATGACACCCACTATGTTTAAAATAAATTTGGTGGCAGTGAATGCCTGTGGTGGATTACACTATGTCCCACATGTATGTGCACAGCATCTGTTTCCACATCTAAGCCTAGGATTCTTGGGTTTCAATTAGATGACATTCTAGATTAATTATAAGGCCATTTGTTTTCTCACTTCTCCAGCATGGGGTCTGGCATGGATTCACATGCTCATGAATATTCCCTGTCGTCAGGCTGGGAACCCTTCGGTCAAAGAACAAACAGTTTCACTTTCACTTACAAACTGTATTTTCCTCTAAAGTAATCACTGAGCTCTGGGTTATACTGTCTCCAGCCAGTGACTGCCGTCTCCCGCACGTTCAAGTGTTGGGAGTCCTCGTGTTTTGCTCTGTGAGCTGATCTGTGCTTTTTTTTGGCGCTTTTTCAGTAGAACATTTTTCTTTCTTTTTTTGTCAAACATAACCCATGTGCCCTTTATCTACATCGGCCGACAAGCGGGGATTCGTTTGACGGTGTATTGAATCGCCCTTCAAGGGCAGGAATCGTCAAAGTTTCATCGAAGATTCCAGAAGGCCATCGAGCCTACTCTGCACTCCGGACCATGTCGGAGGAGAAGGAGGGAAGTTCCCTTTTCAAGCTCTGCGCCATCTGCGGACTGCATAATGTGTTTGTAGAGGGCAAACCACGCCAGTGCCTCTGTCTCCATCCGGATCACAGGGAAGCAGATTTCAGAATCTCGGGTGAAGGATCGTCACAGTAGGCTGGCAGCATGGCTCAGCGCCAAGGCCTCTACCCTCGTGCAGGAAGCAGGGGCATGCCTCGCCTAGAAACGACAGTTCGAAGAGCGGGCTTCGAAGTTCTTTGAGGGCGCTCCGTTCATGGGGGCCCAAGACCAGGCCAAGCACCGCAAGTCCGTTTCCGTCGGGGGCACTGCGCAAGCGGGTCCCGGGACGGTCAGGGTGAACTCATCTTCACCATCTGCCTCCATCTCCAGCCATCGTTCCAGCTCCTCCTCGAAGAGGAAATTGGCTAACCCGGCGAAGCTGCTGCAAAAGCCAGAGAAGACTAAGGCGCAGGAAAAGACGACCAACCCACCCCAGAAGGCCCAGCCTGCCCAGGTGAAGCCGACTAACGAGTTAGCGGCTGCCGCCCCCTCGAAAGAGCAAGGGGACTGGCCCAGGCAAGGTAGCCCCGGCAGTGCCCAGAGTATCCCTGGCCCCGAAACGGGAGGCACCGGCCAAGCCGGTGGAGAGGAAACCATCCCCGAGGCCGAACCAGACTCTCTGGGATGCAAAAAAGTGGGTGGGGGGCTGGGGAGGCCTCAACCGTTCTCCAGGGCACAGATATTTCTTCCTCGAACAAGGAGGACCAGGCATTCGTCCACACGATGCAGGACAACGCAGGGCCCAGTAGGCCTACTGCCAGACCCCTCCAATGGATGTTTCGCTGAACATCCTTTCGACCCTGCACACCCTGGTGTCAGAGATTCAGAAACGGATGCTGACGACCCCGGTGGCCCGGGACCAATCTCCAGCAAAAAAGAGGAAGCATCACCCTACGCCGCCGCATCAACCTCCACACGTGCCCTCCCCACCCCCTCAGACATGCAACGACTGACACGGATGATGACATGGGCACGGCGGGCAGTTGCCCGCAGCCAAGGGCCTCTCCTCCGGACGAGGTGGGGTTGTTCCAGGCCATGGTCGCCAGAGCGTCAGAACTCTTCCAATTGACTCCGAAGGAGACGAGGAAGGAAGGTTTCCTATATCAACGGCGCAAGGCTAAGAGGAAGACCATCTCGGCGGTGCCTCTCCTGGACCATGTTTCGAAGGAAGGCCTGGCTTTGATGAGGAACACTGCCCCGGCCAAGAGGGATTGGCTGGAGAAGAAATACGGGTGCCTGAGTCCGCACCAAAGTGCCTACGTTCACTGCCTTCCCCAAATGTGATCTAGGCGGCAGCAAGGAAGAAGTCCTCTAATGCCTTGTCTTCATCCTCCATTCCTACGGATAGTGAGGGGAAGAAGTTGGACGCCATGGGAAGAAAAGTAATCTAGTCTACAGCGTCAACAGTCAAGGCGGCCAGCGCCCTTGCTATCCTGTCCATATACGACAGTGAGCTGTGGTATAAGGTGGCCTCACTGCTGGAGTTCCTACCCGACGACAAGCGGGTCGAAGCGTTTTCGATCCTCCAGGAGGGGGAGGTGGCATCGCCCATGCCATCACGGTGGCCCTGGACATTGCGGACACCACGTTTCCGACAGATGGGGAACAGTGTCTGCCTCCGTCATCGTGGCTGGCTAAAAGCCACCAACTTTCATCAGGAAGTCCAGACAACGGTTCTGGACATGCGCTTTGACTGGGACAACCTCTTTGGGAAGGTCGCCGACGAGTCATTGCAGGCCATTAAGACTGACACTGAGGCGGCCCAAGCCTTGGGCACTCTTCAACACCACTCGTCCTTTCGTGCCTCCGGCGGGAAGTCGGGCAGATCACCGAAGGGTCATCCTCGTACCGTCAAACCTCCCGGTCCATGACCCAGGAGGCCTACAGAGGCCGTTCCAAGGCTTTCAGTGGAGGTGGCTGACGTTGTCGTTCCCAAGGCAGCACTTGAGCCCGAAGCAAAAATGAACCGGCCAGGTCGTCGGCCCCCACCCATGCACCTCGGTGGTAGGCCGGCTGGCGGGCTTTGTCAGCTAGTGGAAGATCATCTCCACTGACAGATGGCTGCTGGACGCTCTTGCCCACGGGCACACTCTAGAGTTCCAGTAGAAGTGTCCGTGGATACCTCCGGTGGCCCGGCAGTAGCAGCACTTCCCTCGGTATTAGTAGATTTGACTGAATACATTTGGCCAAATGATTCATTTCACTGAAAATGGCCTGTACCATTTGACCGAATATATTCAGTCAAATTGGCTAATACATACCGAACATGGGGAGCTGCGGTTGCGGGGTGTCCCTCCACTCCCCATGTTTGGTGTGTATTGGCCTGGGGGGGTTGCAGGGGTGTCCCCCACTTCCTCGATTTCAGAGGTGGGGGACGAAAGAAAAGGACCCTGCCGTGTCAGATCCGACCCGCGTTAGAGGGATGGGTCCGACGCTGCAGGTTTGAAGCGGATCAGGCAGCGAGCAAGCAGGTAAGGTGGGATTGGGGGTGTGGGTAGTGGTGGTGTTTGACCAAATGAAAAGTGACCGCCTGCGAGCTGTTTTTTTTCAGTTTGCCGCGGTCACTTTTCATACGGTCAAACACCCCCAAACCCATCCCTCAGCTACTGCAGGATATATGGACCATGATAAGAAAAGGGGCGATAGAGCTGGTTCTAAAGCGACTCAGGGGTTCCGGAATCTATTCCAGATACTTCTTGGTAAAGAAGACCACCGGGGGTTAGAGGCCCATTCTAGATCTGCGGCGTCTCAACAAACACCTCAAGTACCAAACTTTCAGGATGGTCACATTGCAGCATGTGCTTGGCCGGTTTATAGTCATTGCATCAAATTAAATAGCATTGAATGCCTTACCATCAAAAAAATGCATCGAAAACAAAACATTGAATGCATTATTTTTTTCGAGATACCGCTCAGCCAACTGGAGGAAGGAGAATTCTTGATGTCGCTGGACCTTGAGGACGCATACTTCCATGTCCCCATGCATGAGAAGCATCAGAAGTTTCTGCGCTTCCTAGTACAGGGAAGGCACTAACAATTCAAGGCCCTCCCCTTCGGACTGAAGTCTGCACCCATGGTGTTTACGAAGTGCCTAGCACCAGTAGCAGCCCATCTGCATCTACAGGGGATACACGTGTACCCGTACCTAGACGACTAGCTCATCCGGGCCAGGTCAAGGGAGGTAGCTGCCGAACACACGGAGAGGACCGTCTGGCTGCTGATGGATCTGGGGTTCTCCATCATCAATCCAAAGTCCTGCCTGATACCATCGCAGAACGCGCGTTTTTTTGGGGGCCAGGCTCGAAACAGTCTCCTGCCTGGCTGCTCCCTTAGACAAGAGAATATTGTCCCTGCTGGGCCTGGTGCAACGGCTGTTTGCACTGAAAACCGCCACGGTGCGGACCATCAAGTCACTGCTCGGCATGATGTTGTCGTGCATCTACCTGATCTGGCTCTGCCGGTTGTGGATGCAACCCATTCAGGAGTTCCTGGACGCTCTGTGGATCCAGGTGTCTAGAAGCTTTGCCGACAAGATTGCACTCGACAAGGAGTTCCGTTGAGCAATAAGGTGGTGTGGCGTGCGCTTCAACATTGCCGGGGGCACAGCTTTGCCGAGCCCCCCTTACCAGGAGACGGTCACCAGAGAACGCTTCCGTGGAGGACTGGGGAGCCCACACCGGACATCTCCACGCCAGAGGCCTATGGCTGCTGTAGGAGAGAGATCTCCACATCAATATCCTGGCTCTGCGGGCAGGGTTCTGGGCCCTCAAGGAGGAACACATAAGGTTATGGAGTAACACAAACGATGTGCTAACAATAGAGGACAGTGATACGGGAGTAGTAGGAAGGAAGAGGATAAGATCTAAGAGTACGGAAGTCTGCAAGGAAGACCAGGGCCTCGTCACAACAGGCAGGTTCCAGCAGGCCAGGTGGGCCTTAGGCAGGTTCAGACATTGGAAGGAGCAACAAGACTGGGTGTGGGAGAGTACAATCAGTACATACAGAGACGGAAAATGGCAAAAGGTACACAAGTAGCCCCCAACGCCAGAGGGGGAAGTAGGTGGTGCAACCTCCTGGGAACGCTGAGAACTGTGATTTTAATGCCAGAGCCCAATGGTTAGGCCTCGTCCCTGCCTCCAGCAGAAAGCATGTACCTGGAGAAGAGTGCTCTGGCTGTTTTGTTGTTTTTGTTACTTTTCTTTTGTATCTTTAGTTCACCCCTTCTACACACTCCACATCTAAACCCAATAAAGGAAAGCACATGCTCTTGTCAACATTCTACACCTCTGTTGTCACAATTTATTTTATTTTTTATTTTATTTTATTACATTTGTTACTTGCCCAGACCCTTGGGTATCACAGTGAGGTTACAGACCGCTTAACAGTGCAAAAAATGACAATCATAATTAGGTTGGTGTTTACACATAAGAAAGCAAGACCGTATTTACACATAAAAAAGCAAGACAGCATAGAATAAAAAGCAGTGGTTATGACAGCATTTACAGTAAACCGTGTTCCGAGAATAGTTTTCTCAGGTCGCGGTGGCTGCGTTATTGGTTAAATAGTCAAGTTTTCTGCATCTTTTTGCAACCCATGAGAGTTTCTTGCTTTTTAATGTTGATTGGGAGGGAATTCCAGTGTTTTGGAGCTAGGTAATTGAAGCTAGAGCCTCCTTCTCTGGACTTCTTTAACCGAGGAAGGGACAGTAGTGACTGTTTGTTAGATTTGTATTTTTATTTATATCTTTTTTAGCATTTTTAAAGCAGTCACACAGACCACAGGCATCGAGGTGCTGATACAGGAAACATTCTTTTTTAAAAAAAATTGCGTAATAGTTTCTTTTGCCTTAGTTGCGTTATTTATAACATGCTTAAACACCCAGAGGTTTCTAAGCGCGGAACCGGGGATCGAACCTGTGTTGCTTCATGTCGTCTTGCGTCCAAAGCGCGCACGTTGCCGCTAAGCTATCCTCCCGGGATCCTCTTAAAGATCTGGTATTCGTTTTTCTGGAAATTACCTGATTGAGGTAGATGGGAAGATTTTACTGGAGGCATTTGTAATGTGATGCATAGAGATTTGAAATTCAATCTCTTCTGGTATTAGATATATGCTCAGATTTTCTTATTCCAATGGCAGCCCTAAGAGCTTTATATCGTATCAGATGCAGTTTTTTGAGATTATTGGTGGTGGTGCCTAAGAGTAACACATTGCAGTAATCGAGTCTTGACAAAATCAGGGCTCTGGCCAATGTGATACAGTTGGCAGGTGTCAAGAATTGTCGGCTGAGTGAGATGAGTTTTGACGTGTAGGAGGTGGATGTCAAGAGTGCGCTGGTATGTTTGGTTAGAGATAGGTTGGAGTCTAAGTAGACTCCCAGTGGTTTCACATGTTTGAGAACGGGGATGCTGGTGCCGTCCGTATTGATAGAGGCGTAGTCAGGATGAAGAGCATTTATTTTAGATTGGGAGCCCACGATAAGAATCTCTGTCTTATCGTCATTAAGACAAAGGCATGTCATGTATAAACTGGCTGATGTGTCTTTATCTTTGCTTTTGTTCACTTACCTTCTCTTTCTGACGTGAAGAGCTGTCGGTTTTGTAAGAGCCTTTTGAGTTCTGTTCGTGGAATTGAAACAAAAGCTTTTACGTATGTTAAAACTGTAGATTTTTCAATAAAATAAAAAAAGACAGACTATTTGGGGCCATCCAAGTTTGAATAATTGAGTAGATTTTATTGATGGTTAGTGTGTCATGATCATAGTTCCCTGATAAAGGGATGAGGATCTGGGTGTCATCTGCAAAATTCGTGTAGATGACACCCATATCGTCCAAGGCTGAGAAGAGGAGCTTGGTGTAGGCGTTGTAGACAGTAGGCGATAGACAGGATCCTTGCAGTACGCCTATGGGGACCGGTATGGGATCAGCAGCTTCTTTACCTATGGCTACTCTCGAGGTGCGATCTGCCAGAAATGATTTAGTCCACATGGTAGCATTGTTGGAAAAGTTAAAATCTTTGGCTAGTGTTGTGCAGAGTTTATTATGGTCAACCAAATTGAACGCTGCCGATAGGTCTAGTAAGAGTAGGATGCAGAGTTTACCTGAATCTCTGATGGCATCCATTTGTATTTTAAGATCCAGAAGGGCTGTCTCCATGCTGTGATTAGGGTGGAACCCAGATTGCCTGGTGCCAAGTAGTTGGTTCTGTTCCAGATACACTTGAACTTGATTGTACGCTATTTTGTCAAGGATTTTCAATAAAAAGGGAACCGTAGTTACAGGCCTGTAGTTGGTGGGCACAGCAAGTTCGGGGTTGGTTTTTTTTTAGCAGGGGGGGTAACCCAGGCTTCCTTGATGCTGGCTGGCACCTTGTTATTTTCAAATGATGCATTTATGAATTTAGTTTTTAATGGGTGTCAGTGTACGAGCGCAGGATTTCACTATTTTGGCCGGGACAGAATCACCCCTACAGTTGGATGAGTTAATCTTGGCTATAGTATTGAGAACTAATTCTTGAGAGACTGGGTTGAACTGAAAAGGGGGTTTGGGATTCTTCATGAGACTGGGTGGGTAGTTATGGGGAACGTGTTTCTCACTAAGGGTTTGTTTATCTCAGATTTAGTTTTGTAGAAGGTTAATCTTTGCAGAGAGGGTGTCTTGGATGGTGTTAACACCATTCTTTGCTGGCGTTTGTGCAGCTCATGCTGGGTGAAGGATTCTCCAGTTCTTTGAGGATTGCAGAAAGTTCTTTAGAGTCGGAAGCAGCGTTACTGATTCGGGTGTTAAGGGCATTTGCTTTGTAAGTGATGATGGCTTTTTTATAAGTTGTTTGCTTTCTGGTAGGCTAGATTAGTGGCTGTTGAGGGATGTTTCCTATGGGTGTGTTCTAGAGCACGTTTAGTTCTCCTGAGTGAGACTAGATCCTCGCTAAACCAAAAGCATGATCGTTTTTCTGACCGTTTAGTTTTCGTGCTAAGTGGGGCTGCTGTGTTAATAGTGGCTGAGAGGCAGTTATGGTAGTATTCTGGTAGAATACTCAGGCTATTATTGTGGATGGGGAAGGTCTTTAAAGCCTTGGATAGCAGTGGCTCGAGGTTTTCAGGTGTGAGTTTCCAAGGGTTTCTGGTTTCATACGTGTTGGCAATTTTGGGGGCTGAAGTTGGTGGTTCGTATGAGTTAATAGTGAACAAGATGCTATGATGGTCTGACCAATCAAGTGGGGTTATAGCAGTAATGGAGGCATCCATGTTAATCACGAGTACCCAGTCCAGGATGCATCCTTTGATATGGGTAGGTGATTTTACTAGTTGGGTGACAATGTGACAAAACCTTTGCAATCTGAGCTTCTGAAACAAACTTTCAATTAAGGACCAATGGCTAAGAATTAAAGAATATGGCCAAAAGGAACCTTCCTTTGCATCAAGTTGAATTCAACTACCCACATTTATGGTGTGCCTATTACTATATGGCTTTTAGATACTAGTGCCGGAACACAACATTTGGCTGTTTGTGAAACATCTTTAACAGCTTGAATTGGTAATGTTAAATCTTTTCCATACTTACACTGATAAAAAGGCTAAACGGGTCAAGGTTAACGCAAAAGCACTGTCTCATGTGGGAGGCAACCCGAGCTACACTGAAGCATAGTGCGTATTGTAAAGACCGGAGGGGGGGGTCTGCACTTCCGCTCTCTATATGGTAGAGGGGAGGCACAGAGACCCCTGCCAAGATTCTCTATTACGGTAGCAATGGACAAGCAATCTAGGCCTAGCTTCTCGGGAGGTGATGCGAGCTGGTTCTTAAGTACAGTGTAGTCCCCGAGCACCCACAAAGGAATGTCCACACACTGGATCAGTTAAAACAGTCTTTATATAATGAATATTTAAGGTCATATAGACAATCACGATAACTCACTTTGTACTCCGAAATCAACAATGGTAAATATGTACAGTTCTAAAGTGGTAACACTAACGTTACTCAATCTTATTAAAGTGCATACGGTCAGAATGGCACAGAGATCAAAATAAAGAGGAAACCAGCAGTAGAGAGAGGAAGGAAAGCAGGATGGTTGAGCAATAGGCAGAATACTGGTAACTACCGTTAAACACAGCTCTGTGTGGAGATCCCCCCACCTGGGCAACTTGTAGAAGAAAGATACAAGCCCAGTCCATACATTGTTCACCTTTAGACTTCCCAATAGTTCTGCAACCCCAAAGTACCTTGGTGTTGTAGCGTTCCGTGTCGGGGAAATCTGCAATCCTTCTTGAATGTCCTCCCTTTCAGGCAGGAGTCACGGGTCGTCGAATGTCCGACAGAGAACAGGTCGAGCTACGACGGTGAAGTGGCCACGTCGTTCCTAGCGGTGCCCGTTGACGGGGAAGCGTGAATGTCCTGCAAGGAAGAGGCGTGCGGGGCACCTTGGTGTCGATAGTTCTGGACCGCAAAGAGTTGAAGAACTGGCCCAGCAAGGGTGTCGTCGGCATCTGTGTGGTCTTTGGGTGGCGGGAAACCCACCGGTGGATACTCCTCGGCGCATCGACGGTCAGGCCTTCTCCAGCAGGATACAGAGGCGATGATGCGCACAAGAGCGTCCTAGGATCAAGGAAGTTATTTGGCAACGGGAGCACTGCGGCTCCGGTCGGCGACGGCGGTCGGCGACAGTGGCGGACAACAGTCTGGGCGCTTCTCCTTGGAGTTCCGGAGCAATCCCCGTATCGGGTCGGCAGCCTGTCGAAGGTCTGTCTACCAGGGAGCTTTAGGCAAAGATCAGCTGTGCACGATGGTCCCTCGTAGCTCGGGAAGAGGGCGCCTTACCAGGTCCTCTCTGGGTCAGTTCTTGAAGCACATCAGCTTTCAGATTGCAAAGGAGAGCAACAGCAATTCTTCTCGTCCAGCAGGGCTCAAGGTTAAGCTGCACTCCAGTTACTCGTCGTAGTGGACTTCAGCTTCTAAACACGATTCCTCGATTTGAGAGGTCCCCAGATATACTATTGATCTCCCATTCATTCCGCTGGGTCGTACTCAAGCATCCAATCACGACTACGGGCATTCATGCAGGCAGGCAACCAATCAGGTACACGAGGTATTCAGGCCATTCACTTCTCTCCAGACACTCACAACAAGTTATGTGTATTGGGACAAGTACCGAGCCATTCAACACTCCAAACTGCATTCATACTGGTTTCGGGCAGGGCTGTCTCAACCATTGTGTCAAACACCAGATACTAGACAGTCACAACATAGAATGTATATTCGTCACACTCTCCATTTACCCAGGTCCCACCCACAGGCGTACCCACAACATACGGTCGTTGAGAGGCTCCAGCCAGTCTGGTCGGCACTTCCCCACACTACCATAAACGGAACTTCCACCCAACAGCCAGTCAGGGGTAAGGGACAGAGGCAGGGCTTCCTGGGACTTCGGGAAGATCAAAGTAACAGGCGATGGAAGGCAAGAGGCCATGGAGGCCATTTTGTCTCCATCAGGAATCTACTGATTCCAATGACAGGGCATGGGCATCCCAAAATGGAGGACACTCAGGGCACCAGTCATTTCAGCATGGAGCTGCCACCAGCCTGTACCCTGCTCTGTGGGTCTCACACAGGTGCCCAAAAACATCCACTAGGGCACAGGGTTGTACCCCTATCAATGGGTGCCATAAGGGTATCCCATGGGTCTGTTCACCAAACCAAAAGAGAGAGAGCTGCACCGCCAGGAGTCCCACATGAACTCCTGCGCGGAAAACACAACAGAACACATGATAAAAAGCAGTAAAGGACAAGGATACGGAGGCCCTGTCTCTCGGATGCATTTCCAGCATCACACGTATTATTTGGGAATGCCAATGTTGGGAAGATTTTCCCGAAACCTCTCTCCTCAAAATGTTCTCTGTCTCAGGGTTAAGTGATTTGTACATCCTTTGATTAATTCCTGAGTCTCTGGTGAATCCTTGGCTTCCAAACCTTTTCTTGAGGGTTTCCCACACACTTGTGGTCATCTTTTCTAAATGAGGTAACTTCCAAGAGTCTGTTGCTGACCTTACTCAGGGTACTGTCTCCTGCTCTTAGTCCTACCTCACTACTCTAACTCGTTTCCTTTCCCTCATCATTCCTATGCCACGTGCTTGAATCTCCTCCCAACGAGATTGCAGCTAACCCCAACTGGTGCCCTGCATGCTTCCGTTGCTCTTCCTCATCTTAATGGCCAGCGTCTTCACTACCTCTTCCTCATTTTAACCAACCTTCTCATATTGGCTTTCACCACTTTCCTCCTCTTGCTTTCTACAAATCAACTCCTGATGTTTTCCCATGTTTCTCGCGCTGGTCTCTAGTGCCACCTTCTGATATTTCTCTTCTGCCAAATCTTCATCTTCCAATGTCTTTATGGCGCTTACTTCCATTTTCACCTCTCAATCTCCACCGTCCTCCTCCTGGTATTCTCTCCTCTACCTTTTAAACTCCCCTAATCTACTCCTCCGGATCTTCCTCTACCTCCTCCTAAATCCTTATCCCATATCCTTTAGGCCTCATCTCCCCCTCTTTACCCCCCCCATCCTCCATTTGGTTTCCTCCACTCACCTCCAAACTCTGCCCTAGTCCAGCCACCTCCTCACTCTGTCTTCTCTCTCCAGGTCCTATCCAAACTCTCCACACCCATTGAATGAGAGCCTGGGCTTTTATGGCCCCCTCTCACCCCCCTCCTCCTGGGATAGACTCCCATTGAAGTCCTGCAGCTTTGTTGTCAAACTGTAAGAGACTGAGATTGATGATGCTTACCAAGCACACGTGACATCACTGGGTCAAACTGATAAAAGTTTGTGCTGCCATCTTGGATTTAAAATTCCTCTAAACGTCCTCGCCAGAAGATTCTGCCCAACCTGTATTCCTGAGTTCATGTCGATTTGTATTGAGTGTATCCTAATGGTTAGCAGCACATAAACACTTTTGTAGCTGTAGAACTGCGAACACGCGCACTGTCATACTGAACATTGTTCTTTTTTCCTGTCTGGACTTGTGGAACGAGTCATAGAAAATGAATGCGAGCTGTGTGGGCTCTCAGGGTGGCCTGTAAGGGGGGAGCCTGACATTGGGATGTAAAGATGTACAGTTGCAAGGGCTGCAGAACTCTCTGTGTATAACGTTTTTCTTGGGCTATCTTATTTAAGGGCCTTTTTTGTCTTTGAGAGGTTCTGCAAACAGTTTGGGGTAGAAATTATTTACTTCTTACCTTCTCACTTGGAGCTTCAGATTCCGCCCAAACAAATGCAAATGTATGTGGTGGGGCGGGGGAAGCGGCTGTAGTTTAACACTGGGATCAACATGGTAGCCTTGCAGGTAATTTGCTTAACATTCTCAACACTGAGAAGTCTCTTTAAAGGGACATGGCTCTTCCTTTTCCGTGGTCTGGATTCAACTGAACGTGTGGTGCTTTGATTCACAGGGCAGCTGCAGGGAGTTTTAATTTGTCAGCACTGTGGTTATGGTTCCTGTGAACTAGGTGCCACCTTGTACTGGGCTCCCAGGACTGGGGTAATATGGAGTTTTGGTGCCTTTTCCTGAGTGGGGGTGTTTTAGTATATCAGAAGGACCAAGTTGTTGACTGTTGACCATGTGATGGTCTCCTGCCTTAAGAATCAGACTAAGTAAGGGTGCACAAACTAATCCCATCCCTGGTAGAATTCCTCCCATCATTCTCTAACGTGGGAAGGCGCTCCGCCCTTTTTGTCACCCCACTAGAATTCCCCATTTTTAAGCGGGGGACCTTTCTCACAATATCTACTATGGAAATTCCATATGTCCACATGTCTCTTAAGTACTTAGAATGGCTGAGTGCTCACAAAAGTGGGGACTTTAAGGGTCACTTACAGGTTGTAAGCCAAAGAGGAGGCCTATTTTGTATTTTGAGGCTCATTCCTCGGGACATTAAAGTAGATCCACAAAGTAAGAAAGTGGGAGAAGGGTTTGATTAAAGAAGCAATGCAACACAGACATGCCACAGAAAGAAGACCTGTAGGAGCGATTAAGCGTGCAAATGATACTAACTACATGACGGTATCAGGAGCCAACTGTTCAACTCGGTTTATATATTTACTTGTTCTTTGTCCTTAGAAGACCCTGTTTGCTGTTTATTGGAGAAATGGAGAAGTTATTTTGCTGTCTTATCAATGTTTTGTATAGTTTACTTAATGAAAATGCTAAAAGAAAATGACATCACAGAAATACCTTAAGCTCCTTGACCCACTTTCTCCTCCCTTTACCTCGTCACCCAGGATATACTGTTTCCTAAAAGCACACCACGCTCCTAGTTGTACATTTCTATTTACTCTTGTTTGGGAAACCATGCTGATGTATGTCGAACATGCTTTGTTTCATATATGTGTGCTCAAAATGTCCTGCACAAAACAGAGGTAATGGCTGGAAGGTATGTAATTAATCCTAATCTCTGGCATTGCTCTGGGCAACCCTCCAGACCATCGTTCTTCACCTGCCAAGCCATTACAAAAGGGGAAAGACCATATGCAAATCAGGCTTGGTCCCATCCCAAAAGGATCAGTCCAGCCCTCAAAACCTTCCAGCCATCACCTTTTTGTTTTGCCAAAGTCCCACCCCCGAGTGGGACGAGTATGCCCAGAGTTGGGACCCGAGTCTGCTGGGCCTAGAGGCCCAAGCTACTCCTCACTGATGACGCCCAACAAGGCTAAGACATGTCTGGGGATGATTGTGGTCTCGTGCAGAAGGGATGTGACCTAGCAGTTCGGGCTGGACTGACCCTTTTGGGGTAGGACCAAGCCTGATTTGCATATGGATTTTCCTCTTCTGTAATGGCTTGGCAGGTTGAAAAACGATGATCTGGAGGGTTTCCCAGAGCTGTGCCTGTGGTTATGATTAATTCAAAACCTTCCAGCCATCACCTTTTTGTTTTGTTCAAAATGTCCTGTACAAGTGCACCATTGCATAGGTTAGTGTCCCATACGCCCATCTATTTGAAAGGTGCTGATTCCTCTACTTCTGAGCTCTGCAACCTTTGGTTCCCAGATGTTTTGATATACAACTCCCCTTATCCCCAGCCAGCATGAGCAATGGAGAGGGATCGTGGGAATCCTAGTCCAAAACATCTGGGGAGCCTCAGGGTGCAGCTTAATTTTTTGTATTGTGCAACATTTTCTCCTTTCCAGATGGGAATATATTTGTTGATAAAAGGTTAAGAAAACCATCAATAAGGTTTCTCAGTGAAATAATACTCAGTCGTAAAAAAGAAAAAATACAGTAATATTTCAGAGAAAATGGCAATCATTGAAGAACACAATAATTTCATATAATAGCCGAACAATCCATATTTCAATATCCAGCACAGATAGAAGTTGCCACCCGTACGTGTCATTCCTGGCACTCCTAGGGAATATTCAAGATAGTCATAATTTGATTATTGCATGTATCCAATTTGGAGCAAATCAAATTTTAGGGACCATCCTTTAGACCTAGAAAAGCATCTCTAGCAGTTTTGATGCTTTGATTCTTACCAAATGATCACGCATCTTCTAGACCCTTTTGGAAAGTAAATTCTAGTCTTTCACCATGTTATATGCAAAACCTAGAGGCGCTTGGGATTCCAAATCTCCCTCCCATTTACCATGGGGTCTTTCCTGTATCGCCAGGGCAGCTTTTCCCCCTATAGGAGGTGGAACAGATCAGAAAGTGTCAGTAGTAGGCACAATATGTTCAGCGTCTGTATCATGGCTGCATATCTCCATAGACCATGCTAACGAACGAATAGATCTTTAATTGGTTGGTCTCCGAAATGGGAACATGGGGAGGGGGCGGTATTAAAATCCTTGAAGAATTCCATTGAGGAGTGGGATTGGGTTGCCAGCTATGACAAGGTTGCGACTATGAGCTCCCTGTGTACGTTTGCCAGAATGCCTTTTCTATATAAAAAGCCCCAATACTATCTAAAATGGTGCCCTCCCAGGCTAATCGACAAATATTCCTGGACATTAGACTCAATCGTCTAAATGTATTAGGGGTCTGAGGAGCTCGGACTGTTATCCCAGCTGAGAGAAGATTTTGTAGACTTTCTAGAAGATACAGAGGTGTAAACCGCAAGGCACGTACTTAACATGTTGCAAAAAGATGAGTCTTACATATGATGCCTATTTTGGCAAGTTTGCGTATGATCAGACCTATATTGTAAGTGGAAACCTTTGGTTGAGATGTCTCTCTGGGATGAATAAGAGTTTGGTCATTGCTATTAAATAGATCTGGGAGGTGGTAAACGAACGCCTAATAAAATGTGAAGAAGAGGTTACATTGCTGACAGATCTAGATATATAGCATAACCTGCTGATATGGTCTTCTGTGTTCCTATTTGACCGGGATGTGGGGTTTAATATCGGTGACCCGGACCATCGGGCTGTGTTGTCTAATGAACATACTTTGTGACCTGCTCGCTCCATTGACAGTTACCATCTGGAGTGGTTATATATGTGTGGTGTCCCTATGGATTTTATGTGTACGTATTTTTTGCTACTTTTTTTTTTAACCTTGGCCTAGTTTTAAAGTTTGTTTGGTATTTGTATGTTTCGATACTATATTAGTTGTTAAGTATATTTCTCTTTATAATGCTGATATCTGTATAATTTTACAATTGTTATGTTTAATTCTGTTTATGTTTTGATAAAAAATGTGTGAAAAGTTCAATGAACTATAACACAATAAAAAAAGAAAATCTTCAATATTCTAGCAAATTATCACCTAAAAGTGGGTTCGGAATGCCAGAATATGACACATAATTTGCAATTCGTCTGATATCGTAATCTACCACCCTAGATTTTATCACCTCAATGACTCTGCAAATAATAAAGGCGGCTCCAGTCCAGCCAAGATGAATCTTAAACAGTCCGTTTTTACAGGAGCATTAAAACAGGGCCACCTAAAGCACCTGGATAGGAATTCACTTGGCGAGTTCCAAAACACCTTTCCAAATCTTTCCTTCCACTCGTTCAAGGTCAATTCATGAACATATGTTCCAGAGCTCACTAGTACCATAGATCATAATTGGAATAACTTTATCCTGTTTTGCCTTAGTAACAGGGAGTAGGCTACCCACTTTCTGATGCCACCTTATTTGTACTATTCCTCCCGTAGCCACCATTGCTCGACCTGTCATTGAGCATATGTGGCCAACCTTATTTAATTTCACTTTTCGTCAAACATAATTCCAAAATGGATATGTGATTGTACATGCTGTCATTTATTGCCTTCAGGAACCACGCCCTGCAAATAGTTTTCTTTTAATGAGAAAGTCATACATTTTAGTTTTTATTTATAATTACTATTGTTCGGGAGAATTCTCATTTATGTGCTAATTCCCTTCTACCTTGCAGAACCCCAGCTCTTTTGGTGGACTTTAGGACTTTTCATTTTTATCCTGGTGTGAGACAGACCTTTTTCTCACATTGAAGTATTTTTCTATGATTTGGACTCTGTTTCGTTTGGTTTTGGAGTCTGACAAACTCCATAGGCATAATCTTTTTGTTTTGTATTGTGACACACAGCACCTTCAGTGCAGTGTCACAGAGAAATCCTTTGGATTTCTCTTAAGGTCTAAATACCTTCTCTTGGATAAACTACTGTTTCCAAGAGTACTAAAGTGAAATTGACTTTACTTACCTCTTTCCCTTTGTAGACCCAGCACACACCATCTTATGTTGAGTACTGGGGGGGTTACTTAGTATCCCCTTTGTCTACTTTCTCATGCAACATTTTTATGTTACCCTTATTACAATTAATGGCCGGTGGCAGTGGTTACATTTTCCTACCATTGTGTGTTTTTACCGCAGGCTGAATCCTCAGCTGCAGTATTACACCCATGGGTGCTCATTTTGTCAAAATGGCCCTGGTCTTCTTTTTTCCACCATTTCTTGTTTGTGAGGTCCTTCTTGGGTTTTACTCTGCACGCCACACCA
The DNA here is from genome assembly GCF_040938575.1 of Ambystoma mexicanum. Lineage (NCBI taxonomy): Eukaryota > Metazoa > Chordata > Amphibia > Caudata > Ambystomatidae > Ambystoma > Ambystoma mexicanum. The sequence continues at coordinate 266,708,948 of NC_090925.1, read as the reverse complement.
GGTTTGGTCACTTTGTTAATTTTGTCTTTGGTGGGATTCACGAGTGAAGCCCGCCTCTGGCTCCAGCGTGTCTGACAGGGTAGGAAGCGAGGGAGGTTCCTGAAACTCCCTGTGGTTAGTCTCCTTGGTTAAAGGAATGCACCCAAAGGTGATTGGCCGGCTGTCTTTGAAGGACAGGCACCCTGCTGTGTGATTGCCAGCTAGGCTCCAGATGAATGGGAGAAACCTGCATAAAAGGTGAGGTCTTTTGCAAGGAAGGCAGTGTCGACCACTGGGGGAAGGAACCGAAGAAGAAATTGGAAGAGAAGATTGCTGCACCCTTCTGGACCGTTGGTTTGCCTGTTGAAGTCCTGCTACAGTGCTGAAGCTCCAATTTTCGTATCGGCTAGAGAAGCCCGGAACGGACGATTTCCCTTGGGTTGGTGGGACCAACTGACCCCAAAACGAACTTGACTGGAAGCCTTCTCCCTGCTAACTGTACTGCTTTGCTGCTGCTGGAACCGAGTGCTAGGGGACAGGAACACCAGGAACGGGTGCATCGTCTTTAAGCCGGACCCGAGCTCCAGGAAGATCCTTAGGACCCTCCCGAAGCAGGGTGAACCAGGCCTGAGGTATCTCAACAGAGTGCTGGACCCCAGAAGCAAGGGGAGCCCACAAGGTGTCCAAGAACCGCGGTGGTGCTATTTGCTGGTAGCTGAAACCGCAAAGTGCCGCTACTCTGGAGTAAGCCTGTTGCTGCCGCCGACCTTCAAACTGCTGTGCAGGAGTCCCTAGACGACCTCCCTCTTGTCCCCACGACTGAGGCCCAGGAACACAGGATCTGCAGGACGGCAACAGGAACAGAAGCCATTTAGACCCTGTTCTTCAGAACTAAGGTACTGTCTAACTAGGGGTACTTACCTCTTGTTGCGTGTAGCTTGCTTGCCCTCACTGGAGACTTGAATTTGCTGTCCTTTTCAGAGTTGCTTGCATCTTTGCTTTTCACAAGCCTCCCAGCTTGTGGCCCAACAGTAATTCTTTCCAACAAACTCCCTATATCATTGTGCGAGACATTTGTGCTATCTTCAAGAAGTGCCTCAGCTCCCCTAGACTTTGTTCAATTGACATTGGCTGTCCTGACTCCCTGCAGACTCTTCTTACCCTCTGACTTTGTGTTCATCTGTCCCTCCAAAAAGTCATATATAAGTTACTTGTATAGATGGGAAAGGGTTAACCTATACTTCATTGGGGGATTGTAAAGTACTTACCTGTTAAGAGAACTTGTTAACCTTTGTTTCCTTCCCTAACCTTGTTCTTTTTCCACAATCGCAGTATTGCATTTAAGTGTTAAAGTGATATATCATTGTCCACAGTATCCTAGCAGTTGAAGTCACCTCAAAGTGTAGGACGTGTGTGTATGACATCTGAAAAGGTTATCTACTTACTTACCTGAAACTGAAGGAGTGTATTTTTGAAGTGTCTTTTATTGTTGCATATTGTCCTTTCTAAAGAAGGCTTATTTTAAAATTGACTGTTAAATTAATAAATAATTATTTAAATAAGAAGCCTTAAGCATAAGTGTTATTTGAATACATGTCACTGTGAATCACTATCTTGCAATGCTACAGCTCACATTGACCCCTCTCGAGATAAGTCTGGCTGCTCCGTCACTCTACCAACTTGTGACCAACAGACCTATACAATAGGGTTCCCTATTGCCAAGAGGACAAGGCTGGTGTAGAGTCCCACAGGGTTATTACATACAATCTTGCCTAACGACTATTATGTTAATTAGTTTCTTTTGCAGCGCTTGGTAAGAGAGCCAAAAGCTCTCTGTAAACTTACTGGAGTCAAATGAAGAAGCACAAGGTCATCGGTATCTGCTAAAACACCCCATATGAGTCATCCCAATTTAGGCAGGAATGTCCAGGTTTTCCCAAAGTTGGCTGAGTGGTTCGCTAAAAGCAAGCATCCTTGTTGGACCACTTTATTGGTCGGAATAATCCTTGTACACTCCTGGTTAAAACATACTCGATCCTATCCATCTATCTCAGACCGTGGTATTATGAATGAATGAATGAATGAATGAATGAATGAATGAATGAATGAATGGAGATGGGAAGCTCTTCGCCGGAATATGCCACGTGTTTCCTTAAACTGGTGTGAACTTGGCTAGGCATATCACTATACTTAACAGTTTTTTTTTTTTTTAAGGTTTTTTAGAACCCAGAGAAAATGTATAGGATGAGGATGAATGACTCAAGCGCCTGCTGGGGATGCAATCACAAGGAAGGCACCTTTTGAATGTATGATGCACGTTGATGTGAAGTGACGAAAGTGACAAATGATGTACTGAGGATGGATTTGCTTTCTGATTTTGAAACCATGGTCTTTGGGGAGGATGCTCTTATTGAAGACCTGGCTCATGCTAAAAAATGCTGTATTTTTAGGGCTGCTATGGCAGCCAGAAAATTGATCTTGAGAGAATGGAGATCTAGTAAACCTCCATCGGGGTCAGAATGGATTAAGGAGCTATATAAAATGTCCCTGATTGAGAAAGGGATTCTGAAAATAGAGGAAGAAACGTAATCTGTATGAAGGAATATGGGGTATGTTACTGGAATGTAATCTGTAGATCTAAAATGCATGACAAAAGGGTGGACAAACTTCAGATTTGGGCCTTTTCTATTTGTTAGATCTTTGCTGATGCATACTGTCAATCTGGGAATTAATTTTAGAGATACAGTTTGTACAAATAAAACAAAAAAAGTCAATTAAAAAAACACAATTTACTCCATCTTGCACGTCATCTTGTCTCATTCTGCGCTGCTATTCTACATTTTTGCAGTTTTGCGAGGTTTCCCCCACTAATCACCTTGGTTAACTGATTCAAATGTATTGCAGAAGTAGACAAAACCAACAAAAATGTAACACTTATCCTTAAACACTCCGTGGGCCACATAATATAGTGCCATACAGTTATTCTTTGTGGCAACATTGTCCACAAAACGGGTCTATGACAAGGCAATGAACTGCAATGGAAACACCCTAGCAGTTCATTCTTGTAATAAGATCTGTGTACGAATGCCCTCCTATAGCCATAAGAGTGATTGGATGATAACAGGTGCTCCTCCTTCTTTTAGAAATAATACCTCTGTGTCTGGGATTTGTCGCAATTTAAAGATGGCTAACCATAGTGCTCGTATCGCAGGCTTATACCTTACAATACAGCCCGCGTTCCGAGCATCCTGATTGGGCAGCACTCCATCCCAGTGTGCTAACTGTTAATGTTCTTGGCAAAAGTTTGTAGTGTAATTCGAGTTCTATGAAATCCCTTTTATCATTTGGTTTGGGGCTGCCAACTTCTCATTTAGATATTTAAAAAGTGATTGTGCTATTTAAAAAATAACCCGTGAATGTGGTGCACTTTCATTTTAAGTTGAAAAAAAAGAAAGTTTGTCTCCTGGCTATCTTGCTTCAGTAGTTGGTAATATTATTACCTGTGTGACTCCAGGACCTAGGATACAAGCAGCACCAGGGCCCAACATGAGCCACGCCTGTCAACAGGACAGTACCAATATCGGGACCAGGACCGCACAGGGGGCACAAGACCTTTTAACAATAGCCTTGATAAAGACCCACAGGTCGAAACACGTGTCGGCTGACAAACAAGGCGCACCATTGCGTTTGAGTGTACTTAACGCTTATCTGATGTAATATTAAGAAACAATTCGACACTATCATTAATAAAAGCGAATCCTGTATTGCATTAACCAAAGTGTTAGAACGATCATTTCAACTACTGAAGCAAGATAGCCAGGAGACAAACTTTCCTTTTTTTCTACTCAACAAATTGGGGTACTGGCTTAACCCCAACAGCACCTGTGATCTTGCAACGCCAAAATAATACACCAATCTTGGCCAACAGAGGAGCCTAGCACAGGCCGTTTCCACACCTAGAGCCAACCCAGATTTCTTCATTTTAAGTTGCACACAAGGCTATTTATTTTCTTTTGGTTTCGTTTGATTCAAATTGTATTCCCTCCGCCTCGCAACAGTCCTTATTATATTACTGTCAGCTATGGTGTTCCCTTAGCTATCGCCATCTCCTCCTGCCTCCTTTAACCCTCATATCTTGTTACTACTGCATCCATCATCTTCTGCATTTTCACATCCTCCATCAGTTGTCTCTCCCCTGCTCTTAATACATTCTCTTTCATCTTCTGAACTTTCACCACCTTGTTTTTTCTTCTCCCACCCTTGTTGTTACCACCTCCCCCTTGAGTCACATTTTGTAGGCATAAGCCTCTTTTGAATGATTTACCAAGCGAGGCAAGTTATTTAAGCATAGACCATACGTGAATTCATAACTATTGGGTTAAACAGCATAGGTCAACTATTTCTATTGAAGTTATCACATTTCTGCAACACGTAATGCAAAACTTCTCGGTTTCACACAAAGCCTGTAAGCTCTTTCGGCCTAAGACCCTGAAAGACAGGCAAACAAAATGGTGGGCGGCCTATGCCATACAGGCAGAGTCACTCACCCACTGGCGCTTTCGCCTCAGCTGAGGAATCTGTTGGCAGCCGCGGCTCAGATTTGGAGGCAGTTGACCTTGCTGTAGAGCCCTCACGCTCCCATGTGTTCGTCCCTGATCCCGACAGGCATGCCACTGGCAGTGCTATGGGAAAGTTGCACCCTGGCGACAAAAGCACTCACGCACCACATGAAACTTCAAAGCACACAACCCCCAAATCAATCCTCTGCTAATCCGTCGAGGGATGTTTCAACGCCTGCAGGCCTGTCGAAGTCGTCAGCTGGGCCTTCCGAACCTCACGGTTTGTTGCCCCTTGCGCAACCACCTTAGCAGTCTATACACAGGTCTAAATCAGCTTTTTTCCAATCGGCGATAACACTCCCAGATCTTTGGGAGAAGCTTTCTATGGCTGATTTTGCCCGTTTTGGACCCCAGGAAGGTCTCCCTCTTCACCTGAGGGCTAGTCTCTGGCCTCCTTCTCTTTTTAAGGAACTTACTCATGACTCAGCCCCTTAAAGAAAAGACCCCTGTCAGCCAAGCCTTCTCTTTGCTCACTCCATCACTCACACACACACGATAAATCCCTGTGTTGAAAAAAAGTTTGGCCTGGCTCCTTCAGACCCGCTCTACATCAGAGGACACACTGTCCCAGACTCCTTAGTTGTCACCACTACTTGCAAGAGAAACAGAGTACCACTGTCCCGTTGGAATCTCCTCCTTACAACAACTGCAAATAAGTGTTAAACCTGGGCAAGCGTGTTACCACCTCTTTGGCGTATTCCACCAGGATTGCCAACACCAGGCTCCTTGCGAGCTAAAGTGACGTTCAATGGTGCCTTGTTCAGGACGGCTTTCGAGATGTCCATGAACCTACTCGCACCCGCCTATCGGCCGTGATCGCAGAGGGTAGACGGGTCACTCGGAATATCCTTAAGAATACTCTGGCCTCTACTGAAACTGCGTACTCTTGCCTAGGGGACCTGACTAAAGAGATGCGCCTAATTAAAGAACTCAGGCTTCAAGCCAGAGACTCACGCTTCCTTGATCAACAAGCAAGCAGAGGAGGCCAACCTCTTCAGGAAATTGGTTGGCAAAGCCCTGGATACAGCAAAAAAAGTCACATAAGAACGTTTCTGTCGCTCAATACGATCTTGGCTAAGCTCTTTGTCCAATGCGGCAACTCCAAACTCTTTTGGTCCTTTCGAAAGCAGTCCTCCCGCTCTGCCCATGCACAATATGGCTCAGGAGAATCCAACTGGGCTCCTGAACAGTGCTCCTCCGGCAACTTCCAATCCCAAAAAAGAGGTTTTTGTTGGGGAAAGGGCAGGGGCAGAAACTCTGCTTCCGTAGGCTCCCAGGCCTCCGCCTCCAAGTGACTCAAAGGTTGTGGGGTCTCCTCCCATACCTCCCCGGTCAGGGGACGTCTAACATCATTGACCCACGCATGGGAGGGGATCACATCAGATCTGTGGGTACTCAAGACCGTCGTCTACGGATGCTGCATCAAGTTCCTCCAGCCACCCAGCTACCATCTTCCCAGAAGAAGACTCCTGTCAGACCATCAGTGTATCCTGTTTGAAGAATTTCAGGTCCTGCTGGAAAAGGGTGCCATCAAAGTCATCCCTTCTCTTCAGGTAAACAAGGGTATTTCTTCAGTGCACTTCCTTTTACCCAAAAAGGATCTAACTACGCACCCTGTTAAAGATCTGCGAAAAAGTATGTCAAACCACAAAAGTTCAGGATGACAACTCTTCAGAAAGTAATCCTCCTGCTGCTGCTGCATGGGCATTACATGGCCACACCGGACATGAAATATGCATACTTTCATATTTCAATGTTGCCAGTGCACAGAAAGTACCTCAGATTCATGATAGAGGACATGCACTATCAATTCAAAGTTCTCCCCTTTGGCATTGTCTCAGCCCCGAGGGTGTTCACAAAAGGTCCTGGCGACGGCGGCAGCTCACCTGCGCAGGTTGTCCATCCCTGTGTAACCCTACCTCGACGACTGGCTCATAACAGGGGACTTGTACGGATCATGCCTAGCAAATACCCAGTTGACAGTAGATCTCCTCTTCAGCCTGGGATTTTCTATCAATGAGAAGAAATCATTGCCTTCCACTCCGAGAGAGTTTAAAAAATGCTGTTACAGATCACTCACTATTTAGCCAGTCACCGGGTAACCGTTCGCAAGGCCATTCAGCTCCTGGGGATAATGGCTTCCTGTGTCTTCCTAGTTCCTCTCGCTCGTCTGCGCATGCGCCCCATGCAGGAGTGGCTCTCAAGTCAATGGTGTCAGGCCAGCGGCCAGTGGGATGATCTAGTTGTTGTCTAGACAGCCCTTGTTCAGTCCCTTCAGTGGTGGTCAAGGGAAACCCTTCTAAAGGGGAAAATCTTTACCACCCTCGCAGTAGGGGCAACTCTCACCACAGATGAGCTCACCTCTATCAACAGACTGCACATGGCATGTGGTCCCCATCAGTAGCGTCCAACCACATTAACCTGTGGGAACTGCTTGCAGTGTTCAAAGCCCTGAAATCCATTCAAGCACACCTTCAGGGGAAGACAGTTCTGGTCCTCACAGACAGCACCATTGCCATGTACTACCTGAACAAACCGGGGGATCCACTCTCTAGGGCGATCCAGACTGTCCCAGAACATCTGGAAGTGGGCACTGAAACACGACCTGTTCCTCCTCTCACAGCATGTTCCAGAGGAACTCAATCTTCTGGAAGAAGGGCTCCGCAGAGACTTCTCCCTACCTGTAGAGCATGAGTGGCAATTACAAGGGCACATGGGGGTTCTAAGAGACCGACTTGTTTGCAACTCTGGAGAGTGCCCAATGCCCAGATTACGCCTCCGGGTACCCACAGAATCAGTGTAAAGGGAACTGTCTCTGGAAAACATGGTCTGGGAGATTTGCATACGCTTTGCCTCTGTTTCGCCTTCTTAACAGAATAGTGCACAAGATGCACCAGGAACACGTCTTAATGATCCTGGTGGGTCCAATGTGGGCCCGACAGCCTTGGTTCTCCCATTTTATGGAAATGTCAGACAGTCTCCCCTCCCAGGAAACTGTCATGCCCGTACAACATGCCGTCTCAAGACGGGGGGGGGGGGGAAACACTGCACCATTGCCCCCAAACACTCAATTTGGCAGCATGGCAGTCATAGAGTTTGGGCACCTTCAACTCCCTCAGAGATGCATGTACATACTCAGGGAAGCAAGAAAACTCAACACCAGACACTGCTACTCCAACAATTGGAAGCACTTTGTTATCTGGTGCAATGGTAAGAATGTCAATCCCATTGACTGCTCCAACAAAGATATTGTCCTGTACCTAACACACCTATTAGACTCAGGACTTTCCCTAAAGGTCCACCTGGCTGCTCTCTCAGCGTACACCACATCCCAGAACAAGGTTTCATGGTGGAGGATTCCTGGCATTAAGGTCTTCATGGAAGAGGTGAAGAGACTTAATCCCCCTATGTCCAACCCAACTTTCGGATGGGACTTGGAACGTTGCCCTTACCAGATTAATGGGGCCTCTTTTTGAGCCCATGCACAAGGCTAGCCTTAAGACCCTCACCTATAAGAGTCCCTTCCTAGTGGCCATTACTTCAGTAAGAAGGGTTCGTGAGCTGCAGGCCCTTTCAGTTCAGGATCCCTTCGTGATTATTCATAAAGACAATGTGGTTTTGTGCACACCCCCACGTTTTGGGCCTACATTCATCTCAAAGTTCATGTGAATCAATCAATCGAACTTCTCACTTTCTTCCAAAACCCCACACGCTTGGCTGAAAGAAGCCTCCACACACTGGATGTAAGGAGGGATTTTATTTACTACCTTGAGAAGACCAAACCACTGAGAAAGACAAACCAATTATTTGTCTCTGTGGCAACTGGTAGAGAAGGCGACCCTGTCTCTAAATCAACTATTTTGAAGTGGATTGTAAATTGCATTACACTTTGTGGCTCTCTTGCCAAGAGAGACCGACCCTTTACCCCCTAGAGCTCACTCTACTCTGGGCACAGGGGCTACCATGGCATTCATTGCAAATGTTCCTCTAGATTCCACTTGCAAAGCAGCACCCTGGAGTTCTGTTCACACTTTCACCCAACACTACTGATTAGATACACACTCCAAGTCTGATTCTCAGGTGGGACAAGCAGTGCTAAGACACCTCTTTGCTACTGTTCCTTCACACATCCCACCACCATCTCTGGGTACTGCTTGGTAGTCTATGCACAGCATGTGATTCTAAGCAGATTCAAAAACATCAAAAGACATACATTACTCACTGTAATTGTATTTCTGATGGTTGTATCTGCTTTGATTCACATGCGCCCACCCTTCCTCCCCTCTTGGAGTAGAAGGAACATAGACATCTTACACATGCTCTCTTCTGTATTCACTCACGCATTCTGCAAGGCTCAATCACGGCAAAAGAAAAACAACCGATGTGACCTTGATGCGTGAGGAATTTTAGGGACACGACACTTCACGTTAGGGGCAGTGTTACAGTCACGGCCATGTTGACGTCCCTTTTTGATCTTTAGAGAAAAAAATGCAATACTCTGCGATTACCACTCGATGTCGGACTATATGCACGGTATGTGAATCTAAGCAGATAGAACTACGATTCCAATGAGTAATTTATGTCACTTGCTACCATCTACGTTTGCATAGAAACAGTTTCCTCTCTCTTTTTCCGTGTTAGAGTTTTAGGTCTGCTCAGGAAAGGTTTCACGCTCTTTCAGGTAGGTTTGGATGCACCAGTTCTGCCCTTCAAGGTCTCACGATGGGTTTGGACAGGTTTAATTCATATAGGGCTTGTCTGCCCAGAAGTTCCAGGCCTCCAAGACTGGCCTGTTAGAAACCACTGTGATTATCCCTTCAAGTGACTAGGGGATCCTCCCCATACTGCTCCTTGCCCAATATTAACTGGCTCAGGGTGGCACCTAGCCCCCTGAGTTGCCACTCTGGCAGTCCCAAGAATTAGATGGGGGGTGGGGGGGGAATGAATCCCAAAGATTAAAGTGAGGGTGGCTCAGAAGAGTTTAATACATGGTTCTTAGGGAGTGGGAGGACGGCGGACCAGGAGTCTTTATTTGGAGAATATGTTAGAAGGATAAGAGTAATGTTGGGTTCTGTAACGTGTGTTATGCCATCATTTCTCAAAAGAAAACGATTTTGGAGAACAAAGAAAGAAGAGTACAGTTCGTTTATAAAATGTCTTTCCTGCTTTTTTTTGCATAGTGTCTACATGTTTGTGCTGCTTGTTCTACAAGATCATGACCATGAATACTGTCAACTCCATTAGCTAGTGTCATCCTAGAGGGATCAAATAACCAGACAAGACAACACATTCAAATTTACAGTGGTTTATTAAGGTTATTCTTACAGTGTGGGACAAAATATAAATGGATAAGGAGTAAAGTGCAACAGAGTCAGGATTTGCGCAATAGAAGCAACTAACTAAAGTTTCTGGGATAACTAAAAGGTCAAAATGGGTTCTTTCCATCGCCAGGTTCCTCCTAGGATTCCCTTCACAGGAGAAGACTTGCAATAAAGACTCTAAACAAGATATCTGTTTTTTTTTTTATCGTGTCTGGATCGCCTCTCCTTCTGGTTTTTTAGACCATTTTGGTTTCATGGAGGTGTCTCCCCCATCTCCATTGTCCCGCTCCGAGACCACAATGTCTGCTCCTCTGGGTAGTTTGTCTCTGAGAGCAGTTTGTGTTCCCATGTCAATGGAATGAGGACCATGGCCAGTGGAAGTAACTCCCAGAGTCCTGGCTGTGGACTGGTGGAGTTTGACCGAGTGGTCAGCTCCTCTTACTCTCAGTTACGAGGTCCTTGCCCATAGGCCCAGAAAGTTGCACTCTCACTCTGTGCTCTTGGGATTCTTCCCCGATTTCACCCTCCATCTATTTTCAGTTAACGCTCTACATTCTCTTCTGAGTGTACCCTGCTTCTCCATTCCTCTATCTCTTTAGCATCTGCACCACTTCCTTTTCTCCACTCCTCCACTTATTAGTTGCCACGCCAACTCGTCATCCATTTTCTCTGGGTCCTTCTCCCTTTGTAACAACCTCTCATCAATCTACTCACCCTCAAACTTTCTGTCCTTTTTCTCTGCCACCCCTTTGGACACCACTCTCCACAGAGTCAATGCTCTTCAAGCTTCCCCTATCGTCTGCACCTTCTGGACCAATTTCGGCACCTTGCTTTCTGGCAACTTTCTCTGCCAACTTCTTTGTCTCTACTAGTAGCTCTTCTTCCTGGTTCGTCTGACTCCCAACCACAACACCTGTTCAGGCACCGCTGTTTTCTCAATGATCCTCACACTCATCTCTATCAGCATCTTCACTCCTTTGGGCACCACTCTTCTTTTTTGTGCTTTTCACCAATCTCTAGGTCACTCCTGCCATCTTTTTTTGTCATATGCATTTTCATTAAGGTTATCAGAAAATATAATTGCAAGAGAAATATAAATAAAGTTTCTAATTCCTAGCCTCCCATGAAATATCCCCAATGACTCATATTGACAATGCTAACAGTTTTGGCTTTTGAACAGGCCTGGGATAAGCCTGGGAATCTGTTCACAGGCACTGCCATAATCCTAGCCCTCAGATAACATACGTTGGAATATACCGTTGATACCTGGGCATATGATGTTAGTGCCTGGCAAATGCCTATCTACTATATATACAAAAGCCAAAACTGCTGGCTTTGCCAGTGCTGAGCTTTAAAAGCACTTCCTTGTAAGGAAAAGATGTGAGGACACACATATGGTTCATAAATCAAATGGCTGAATGCACACTTGCTTTACCCCTGGAAGCTAGTTACCAGCTGCAATTAAACCATTAACTCTCAGTAGACTGCCCAGAATTAACATTGCAAGGCCCTGTGCAGCACAACGTTTGACAGTACCGATTGATAGAGCTCGCAGAAGGGGTTATGTTTTGGGCAGATCGACACCCACAAGCGGTGTGCTGCTCTAGTCCCATCCCATCGGCCCTGTAATGATTTAGCACCACCTAATTGCCAAAACTAAAAATGGTGACCCATTCATACCTATAGTGAAATATGGATGAGAATAGCAAGCATGACGGGAACAATGAACTAGAGGTTGGCAGAAATGTTTCATGCAGACATATATACTTTACATAGAAGTATAGCTGTCAGTTGACAACTCGGTCAAAAAAAAAAAAAAGCTTTCGCAGAACAGTCAATTGTTCGCATTGTGCTGTTTTTGCAGATTCGTGGGTGTCAATAGCGATAACCAGGAGCTACAGGTAACAACAAACAGCCATGTCCTCAGAGAGAGGAATGTGGGTCAGAAGCAGTTGATGATGCCTCGGTGCCAAGTAAATGCCTATCACAGAACCTTCACAATGTAAATAAGTTGATGTATTTGGTCACCGGCCAGTGCAAGGCACAGGTCGCACCACACCTACAGTTGTCACACAAGGTATATAGATGGTTTCAGTACCAATAACTGAGCACTCAGTCCTGCAAATCCTGTCCTGGGCTCAGTCTCTATACCAATAACTGAGCACTCAGTCCTGCGAGTCCTGTCCTGGGCTCAGTCTATACCAGCAAATCCTGTCCTGGGCTCAGCACTCCAGAGTTGCCTACAGAGGCAAGTCTATAAATCGGGGCAATATTCCCCTTTATATCGAGCAATGAATGGAACAGAAATGGCAATGTACGGCTTAATCAGAAGTGTTGAGTTTTCTAATCCGTGCACAACAATAAAGGCATTGAGAGTGCAATCCAAATATGCAGTACTCCAGTCCTGATTGTTTACATCTGCTAGTATCAGATGCATAAAGTGTACTGCAGTGCACAGTGCTGTCAAGACTCTTCTGTATGAACTGTTTTAAGTCAGAGTGTTTGTAGCTGCAACTGAACCGCTGGGCATTCGCTTCCACATTTAAGGAGACGTACTGGAGATGGCGACCCCATTCCCCATGTGGTCCCTTTTCTTTGTCTATGATTTCTGATAAAAGAAAAAGGAGGTTGTACCATTAAACAGTTCGAGTCTGGGCTTAACTGACCACTGACTCCAACACCCGCACCTCAATCCACACACCGGCATCCCCCGAAGATTTCCAACACCAAGCCGCCTACTGCACCAACTCAATGCCCCACTCAGATGGGCAAGGGGACCTGCAGCAAAGATATCAAAGAAAAGCATCCCGCTCCACACCAGTGATCACCCTCGCCAGAGCTGGAACTACCATGGATCTGCATCAACCGTGGGTGTCCCAGGCACCATACAGCACTGTGGGCGCAAGGGAACAGCCGAGTTACCCAGAGTAGACGTGTCACCAGAGGTCCATGGCACCGCTCACCTGTCACAAATGGACGCAGCGCGGGCGCATCAGCAGCAGCACAATCAAGTCTGAACAGACCCCGAAGCATGGCACAGTTGAATGTATGTTTCTACTGTACATAAGTAGCGTGTGTTATGTATGCATAGCCATTTCACGTTGATTGAAGTACTTTTCCCCATGTCATCAGTGGAGCACTGAACCACGTTGGTGGTGACGGTGCGCGGTACAAATATCTTTAACATTAACATCATGCTAGAGTGCATGCCAGGCCTGCTTTTCCCCCTTACTTTACCTCTCTGACGACCTTCTTCACCCTGTGGGATGCCACTTTTCTTCTCTCTATTTTTCCACTTGATGGTTTCCCAGTGCCTCAGACGTCCTTCAACCCACCAGGCAGCTCCTGTCCTATCTCTACTTTCACCACCACTGACCCACTCCCTGCCTCTTGATCTGTTTGCTTTGTTTCCTGGTCTCCTGAGTCGCTCCTCTGGCTCCTAACCTGTAGTATTGTCCAGGCTCATATGTCGTTCAGTCTCCTGGGTCTTGTTCTTAGACCAGTTCTCTTGGTCACTCCTCGAACCCTCTCCAAATGCACTCTTGACCCCAAACTCCTGTCTCCAGCTCCAAACAGACACACTAAATGGCTGAGGATCTGACCTTGTATAGCTCTGTGATTACTCCTCAGGGGATGGGTTCCTTTGACCTGTGAGGGTGAGGGAGTGGGTGGCTGTGATTGGTGGAGTCTTAATGCATTTTTGGGCATCAAGGCGCTACAACCTCTGTGAGGTTTGCCATTTTGGAGCTTTATGAAGTCTTTTCAATAGCTTATTCTCCATTTTGGAACTGACTCCCTGTGCAGTGCCTGTGGACACTCCTAGTGTTCTTGTAATATGTTACAACATGATAGCCAGCGGTTGCTCTCTGTGGGCCCGTTGCACGAAGGTGAGTTTACTAGAAGCGCTTCTAAATTTGGCGCCTTTTTTCTGCAGGAGCTCTCGGGGCTCAAGCTGGAGAGAAATGAACATGACACCTGTGCCCTATTGAGCAAGTATCACAGTAGACTGTGATGGGCCACTGCCATCTGAGTGGGCTCGACTTGCAGCACTAGTGCCATCAGAAATTGTGGTGTGCCTCAGATGTCTGAGTGGGCTCACTGTGTGTGCGCCATAGAAAATTCATAAGTGCACCCCCAGTCCGCACAGACTTGCCAGGTGCTGTCGAACATGTGTGTATGCTTTCACGTTCAAGACAGACTCGCCGAGCGAGTGCCTTGGAACATCTGTGTGCCCCTCAGGTCTCTGGAAGAACTCGCTGAGTGAATGACGTAGGAATCGGATATGTGCTTTTGATGTCAGACTGGGTGTTCACAATCTGTATTGTAAACACTTATTCTACCGGCTACATGACTGCTTTGACTAACAGTGCAGATCTCTTAAAGGGACAGTGTTCATAATGTCACCTTGTTAAGAAATGCATGACAATTGGGTCTTTGTGGATGGCAAGACCCTGAATTCACTGATCTTGCAAGGTTCTCGGGTATAAGGGCCTGCTCCCTTTAAGGGTCACGTTCCAAAATAAGCCTCATGTGACTTTCGCCTGCACTGACAGAGGGAGTAGGTGGGGTGGCTAGGGGACTGTCCACAGTTCCGGGGAGGAGATTTTGTCCCACTATCAAGTATTTCTTCTACATGTGCACCCTACTGCATCTGTTTGCCCCTTCTAAATGTGCACCCTACTGCATCTGTTTGCCACTTCTACATGTGCACCCTACTGCATCTGTTTGCCACTGGAGCCTACTTTACCCAGGGTCGCTAAGCAACCCTTAAATGCCTCGTTATTGCCTCTACCGTGAGATGCCCCTACTCACAGACTCCCCACCGCAAATGGAATTGTTGCGTGTCTATACGGTGAATGGATCAGCTTTAGTGGGCACGTTCGAACATTGATATACTGCATGTTGCTAGCCCACTCGGCCGTGTTCTCGTGACTGTCCTGTTCCCAGCCCCGCCCAGCAGTGACCATGGCAGCCTGCCTACCAGTACAGTCCACTACTGTGCAAAGCGGCGAGCCTGTCATTGCCTGCTATGATAAAGAACAGACACAGTCAACATATATTCTTAACTTGGTACTTATCTGATTGTGGGAAAGAGGCGGAGAGCCCTTCTTGTTGCAGGCAGTCTAAAAAACTGCTTGGTTGGTGATGGGAGGATGTTCTGTTGTGGAATGTAGAGGAAAGAGCTCCATCTGTCATCAGCATGGAGGAAGAACACATTGTAGGTGATTAAAGTCCTCCATGTTGGTGAGGGAATGGGTAGCTTGGGGGCCTGCCCTGGGAGACTGTCTTAATTAAGTAAGGACTCTGAAGTTTTCAGGCAATTGTCCTGTCTCTTTTTCCAAATTAGACAGACCCTCAGTTTATATCGATTTCACCATCATTTAGAAATCTGAGCCTTTTTCCAAAATACTAAAACATAAGAGAAAACTGATGTTTTTTGAAAAAAACATGATTTTGAATAAAACATTTTCATGAAAAGTTAGAGGGAGCAATGAGGTTGGGGGGGCGGGCATGATGCTTGTGAGGGAGTGATGGGCAAGAGGCCAAAGGGGAGCAGTGGGCAAGAGACCAGTGAGGGAACAATGAGCAAGAGACCAGAGAGAGAGCAGTGGACAATAGGCCAGTGAGTGAGGGAGTGAGTGGCAGGCCAGAGAGGAAGTGGTGGGCCAGAGAGGGTGCAGTGTACCAGAGAGGGAGCGATGGGCCAGTGAGGGATCAGTGGGTCAGAGGGAGCAAGGGGCAAGAGAGAGAGAGCAGTGGGTTAGGGGCTAGAGAGGTAGCGATGGGCTGCAGAGGGAGTAACCGAGGGAAGGGGGGAGCAAGAAGCACATTGGGAGAGAAGATGGGGAGGAGAGTGCAATAGACTAGGAAAAAGGATGTCAGATGCAGAAGCAGCGAGAGATCGGGGCAAAAAGAAAGAATGAAGTACTGGAGAGTGCAAGAGGATCTGGAAAGCATAAGGGGCGAGTTAGAGTCCAGTTGGGATTGTGGCAATGACTGGGGAGTTCGAGTTGTGACTTGACAGTGTGACAGAAAGAATTTGAAAATGAAAGTTATGATGTGGAATTGGGTGAGTTGGGTGTGGCTGACTGGAGAACATAGAAGGGGAATATTTGCACAATTACAAGTTATAACGATCAACAAAGCTAATATAAAATAGACAAGCAAGGCAGAGCAAAACAAACACGGTTCCGTCAAGCCTGGCACGTCTGGGACTCTGTATTTAATGTACAGCAGAGAGAACTTACAATGCTGAAAATAGTGACAACCTGGCTCTCTTTCAGCCTAGCACACAATGCCTTTTTCTTGAACTCTCACGCCCTGATTCTCTCACACTCTCCCGTCAATAGAAATGGGCCACAGAAATGCTGTAAAAATATAATTTCTTGCTGCAAAATTGACTTTTTGTAAGCCGCACTACGCTTAATTTCATGCCCCAATGTCCTGGCGTGTCTAATTACATAGGGAGCTGATAGAGTGCAGCTCCATCTGTCATTCATCCTTTCTGTGTAGCGTTTGTACCTTGCCTTGAGTTACTCTGCTGCATAAATAATAGGGCAACAGTTCCTTGCCTATTGGTGTGGGGGATCTTAAGTAATCCATGAGTCTAGGAGACACAAGAGCCCCAGGAAGTTTGCTATAACCACTCTTACTTGTGAAAGTAGGATAAGGAAGTTTGGGTTGTGGAATGTGGGTAGTACCACATCATGATGTCAAACTCAACATTTGAAGCTATTAAGAACTCAATGATAAAGGAAACCGTTTGCTTCAAATGTACATTATCACATCGAAACACAATTGAATAGATCTGTGTTTAATAATGAATGGATCACAGACTCATTTAACAGGGAATTCTAAAACGGGGGGTAATGGAAACATGTATTCTGTATCCCGAAAAAAAAATTATGAAGTGCATTAATAGGAATGTAGTTTTATGGTTTAGTAAGAACGGTGTGCAGAAGGTTGGAAAAGGCAGATATCTGGTGGATGGAGAGCACCCTTTTGGATCTCTGGCCTGAGACCTTTCCCTCCTAAGGCCCTGACTATGACATGATCACCCAATGTACAGGTCCTGATTCAGAGCCTGCACTTCCTCTGGACGATCTCTGCTCTGTGGCAGTCCTTCTAAAGAGATGGCGTCCGGGGCGGAGCATAAGCACTCTATATAGCCTCATGTATGCCTTAGTTTAGGGTTTCAGCATTCCAGGTAGCCTCATCTATGCCTAGTATAGGGTTCGGCACTCCAGGTAGCCGCATGTAGGCCTAGTATAGGGTTTCAGCACTCCAGGTAGCCTCATGTATGCCTAGTATAGGGTTTCAGCACTCCAGGTAGCCTCATGTATGCCTAGTATAGGGTTTCAGCACTCCCGATAGTCTCATCTATGCCTTAGTCTGGGGTTTCAGCACTCCAGATAGCCTGAAGTATGCATTCGTTTAGGGTTTCAGCACTCCAGGTAGCCTCATCTATGCCTAGTATAGGGTTCGGCACTCCAGGTAGCCGCATGTAGGCCTAGTATAGGGTTTCAGCACTCCCGATAGCCTCATGTATGCCTTAGTCTGGGGTTTCAGCACTGCAGATAGCCTGAAGTATGCATTTGTTTAGGGTTTCAGCACTCCAGGTAGCCTCATGTATGCCTAGTATAGGGTTTCAGCACTCCAGGTAGCCGCATGTAGGCCTAGTATAGGGTTTCAGCACTCCCGATAGCCTCAATTATGCCTTAGTCTGGGGTTTCAGCACTCCAGATAGCCTGAAGTATGCATTTGTTTAGGGTTTCAGCATTCCAGGTAGCCTCATGTATGCCTAGTATAGGGTTTCAGCACTCCAGGTAGCCTCATGTATGCCTAGTATAGGGTTTCAGCACTCATGATAGCCTCATGTATGCCTTAGTCTGGGGTTTCAGCACTCCAGATAGCCTGAAGTATGCATTCGTTTAGGGTTTCAGCACTCCAGGTAGCCTCATGTATGCCTAGTATAGGGTTTCAGCACTCATGATAGCCTCATGTATGCCTTAGCTTGGGGTTTCAGCACTCCAGATAGCCTCATGTATGCCTAGTATAGGGTTTCAGCACTCCAGGTAGCCTCATGTATGCCTCGTATAGGGTTCAGCACTCCCGATAGCCTCATGTATGCCTTCGTTTGGGGTTTCAGCACTCCAGGTAGCCTCATGTATGCCTCAGTTTGGGGTTTCATCACTCCAGGTAGCCTCATGTATGCCTAGTATAGGGTTTCAGCACTCCAGGTAGCCTCATGTATGCCTTAGTTTGGAGTTTCAGCACTCCAGATAGCCTCATGTATGCCTAGTATAGGGTTTCAGCACTCATGATAGCCTCATGTATGCCTAGTATAGGGTTTCAGCACTCATGATAGCCTCATGTATGCCTTAGTTTGGGGTGTCGCCACTCCCGATAGCCTCATGTGTGGCTTTTAGTATGGGGTTTCGACACTCCCGATAGCCTCATGTGTGGCTTTTAGTATGGGGTTTCGGCACTCCCGATAGCCTCATGTGTGGCTTTTAGTTTGGGGCGTCGACACTCGCGATAGCCTCATGTGTGGCTCTTAGTATGGGGTTTCGGCACTCCCGATACCCTCATGTGTGGCTTTTAGTTTGGGGTTTCGGCACTCCCGATAGCCTCATGTGTGGCTTTTAATTTGGGGTGTCGGCACTCCCGATAGCCTCATGTGTTGCTTTTAGTTTGGGGGTGTCGGCACTCCCGATAGCCTCATGTGTGGCTTTTAGTATGGGGTTTCGGCACTCCCGATAGCCTCATGTGTGGCTTTTAGTATGGGGTTTCGGCACTCCCGATAGCCTCATGTGTGGCTTTTAGTATGGGGTATCGGCAACCTCATTTCTATTGTGGCATTGTTACTTTTCCTCTGCAAGAAACCTCGGCCTCCCATCCCTGCTCCAATGCTATATGATCAAGCGTGTCCTCAGCTGTCCTGGAGTACGGAAAGTGCCATGATTGTCATACGTCGGGACCCAGTTGATCTTTTTTCAATGCCATTCGTTGGTTTGATAATCCTGAAACAATAGGTTGATGTTTTTTTTATCCTGGTGCTAAGGAAATCAAATGAAGCAAGACAACAAAGGAATTGGCTAAGCCTGCATAGCTGGCATAGCGGGCATATACGAGGATGTCAGGCTTCACGGGCCTAGAGGACTATTTAACCTGGTGCTTAGCCTTCCATAATCGGCACTATATAATGCAACTGAGATATCATGCCCTATTATGAGTTGGTTGGATTGTTTACAGGAGGAAGCTACCACCACTGCTATGCATTAAATGTATCTTTTGGAATATGTGTTTTGCCCTTTCCATCTTCCAGGTGGAAGTGGATAAGGTGCAGTAGTGGTCTTTAGCACTACTTTCCATTTTTTCAATACAAAAAAATGGTACAGTCGGATCTTTTTATGCGTTACATGGGTATGTTCGTGAAAGCTCGGCATCAGAGATGCCCACCTTTTCACCCCCTTACCATGGCCGATTCTCAGAATTGTTTTACTGTACAAAAGGGCAGCGCCTGCACCTATAAAATAACTGGGGCCAATTTGAATAATTTAGATTGTTGAATGGTAAATCCGATGGTGTTTAGGAAATACCCCTGGATTTTGCACCCTCCCTTAATCTCAGTGACAGAGTCAAACTATATCATTCTTGCTGTCCCTTTTGCATTCTATTTTTCTGTTCAAGATATCAAGCTATTCAGAGGTAAACACTGATCCTAATACTCACAAAACATGCCAGCAGACATGCGTTTGCTTTTGCCGGGAGATAAAATGTTGGGCGTTTAACAATTTTTTGAGAAAAGCATTCACAGTATGGGTAAACCCCCCAATACTCCACAATGAGCATAGATGGACTGTTGAGCTCCATTGGGAGAGTTGCTGTACGCATATAAGAATGCAGATAGCACTGTCTCATCATGAGAGTGGTTCATCTCACATATTGAAGTTATAGAAAGGTATGTGATTATATACACTATGGAATTTGATATGTATTATATATTTTGATTGCATTCTAGGTATGTATATTGTTTTTTTTACATGTTTGACTGTTTTGTGGTTATTCAGTTCTGTAAATGTTATTGTACATTCGAAATAAGCTGATGACTGACTAGCATGGTTTGCCAGTTACTATTATTAATCCTGTATTTCTCTGTTTCTTCCCTTATGCCCTCCTCTGCTTCTTTCCCTCAACGCTACCAGGCACTCCCATAACAACCTACGCATAACCCGCATCCTGAAATGCCTCGGCGAGATGGGCTTTGAGCACTTCCAGGTGAAGCTCGTCAAGTTCTTCCTCAAGGAGACGTTGAAGGACCGGTTGTTGCTCAATGTCAAGCAGAGCGCCCTGGATTACTTCCTCTTCACAGTCCGGGACAGGCAGGAACGGCAAAAGCTGGTACATTATGCCTGGAAGCACTTTGACCCCCAAGAACGATTTGCTTGGGGGCCGCATGAGAAACTAAAGCGGTTCAAAGAGCAGCGACGACCAAAATCAACCCACCTGACAAGCTCAAGTTCCTCAACTGGAGAGAGGACGGCTGATCTTGAAAGACAGCCAGGGATAACTGGGTCAGGGTTACAAGAGACATCAGTGGTGGTCATTGATGAGAACGCACCACCTCAAACTGGGGACGTCGGGACAGAAAATGGGGTGATTGACAAACAACAAATCCATCTCTTAGATGCCACTGTCAATATGGCAGCCAAAGATGGACAAGAAAAGAGTCCCTGCAGAACAGCACAGACCACTGAATCCAAGGAGGAGGAAGAGGTGAGGTTGGTATCTGATGGAGGGGATTCTAAACACCCAAGCTTAGAAGAAACTGTGTGCAAAGGGGAAGATTATGGTACAGAGGGCACATTGCCTGAAAACATGAATAAAAAAAGAAAACTTCCTGGAATGGGACAGGCCGATGCATTGGAAACACTACAGTCAACTATTAGCGACGAAACAACTCCCAGGAATCAAATTAACCATGGTAGTGAGCACTCTACTGGGGCTACCGTGAACTTGACAGGTGTAGAGGAACCCCCTCTCCCAGTCCCCAAAAAAAAGAAAGTGGATGAGGCAGAGCTAGAAGTTGCCAGTTTGGAAGAAGAGAACCAATGTGCTAGCCCCCTTCATCATCCCGCGAGAGAAGGTGGGGGCATCCCGTTGCTCCCTCTGGAATCCAAACCTGAATGTGTCACGGTGAAAGCATTGGGTAATGACTCCAATGGCCCTGGCTGTTCAAAAAAAGAGCCAGATGTCGAACAAGAGGACTGTACAGAGGAGAGTGCTAGTCTAACAAAGTCCACACAAAAGCTGGAAAAGTCAGCCAACTGTGACTCTCAGCCACTTGATAGCATGCCATCGCTAGGAAAAACCCAGGAGGGGAGTTCTCAAAAGCAAGATCTAGGTGAAGGGAAAGAAGGATGCATCAAGGCAGAGAACAAAGATCAACAAAGTGATATTAATGCAGAGACATCAAGTAATAGAGTCCAACAAGTCAGTGGTCTTTGCAGTAATCAATGTCAAGCTGGAATAATCAGTGCTAAGAAGGGAGTGGAAAACCCTCCCAATACAGAAGGTTCTTTGCCACCAAACAGGGATCAGGATGCAGAATTGGAAATCATTGAAAATCTCAGTGCTGGAAATGATCAAAATCATGACTGTGAGATCGCAAGATCCCATGCGGAGAGGATGGAATTAAACAAAACTGAGAACAATGGAAATGGGGGGCAAGATAAAAATGAGCAAAGTTCGACAGAGCAGTATCTGTCTAAAGCCAAAGAGACCGAGCTTCAAATCTGCACCCCTGCTCGGGCTACCAATGGAAAAGATTGCAAAAACCTAACTGAGCAGGAGGGTTCCAAACCCATGGAGAGCAAGGACCAAGAAGATCAGGGAAACTTCAAACCCACATTGGTAGCTGATGACGCGTCGGAGAACAAGAACCTGACAAAGCAGGAGGACCCCAACCCCTTAAAGGAGAACAATAACCTGGCAAAGCAGGACTGCCTCAGCCCCTCGGTGGAGAACAGGAGCCTGAAAGAACAGGAGGACTCCAACCCCTCACAGGAGAGCAAGAGCCTGACGGTGCAGGAGGGCTTCAAGCCCTCACAGGGAAACAATGGCCAAGCAGAGCAGGAAGTCTCCAATTCCTCACAGGAGAGCACAAACCTGATGGAGCAGGCGGCCTCCAAACCCTCAGAAGCTTCTGACACAGTGAAGGAGATAAAATCCCTGATGGGGCAGCAGGGCTCCTCACCTATGGAGACTGATAGTTTGCTAGCCAAATGCAATAGTCTGATGGAACAGGTAGACTGCCAACCTACACAGGCTACTGGCGTGATGGGAGAGAACAAAAGCCCAACAGAGAAGCAGGTTTGCCTACCTGTGCTTGGGGAGCAACAGAACCCAGCAAAGCAACAGGGGTGCTGACCCACCCAAGCTACCAATAGAGATGGGACTGATTTGGGAGAAATAATGAAACCCAATATATAGACCAATAACCATCTGTCAGAATGGAACATTGGCCAAAGGTGGACAAAATGGGTTGGTGGAGGGGGGACAGGCTGAGCCACCTTGGCCATTTTATGAATGCAGTGATTGTAGACCATGCACGAGGAAGTCTGCTTACTCAAGTCTGACATTCCTGCACTGCAGGACCCTTTTTCACATATACTGATCCGTGCATAGGTTTTAAAGTTATCTGTCCTCAAGTTTGTTCTAGGAATGAAGGTAAAACCCAGTGATGGAGGGTGTCTCCCAAATGCACTAGTGTTTCTATGAAGCACACCAGAGGTAAATGGCTTTCAAGTATTCCGATCTGTCTGGGGTGGAAGGATTGTTTGGCATGCCACCTTCTGTTCAGCCTTTGCAGTCTTGTGGGGTGACATCCCCAGCTCTGGTCTGCCATTTTAAGGTCATCTTGGCAAAATCAAGGTTGGGAGCGGCACGCGCTTTTGCTGAACACTCTTTTTCCACCAGTAGCTGATTGGTGTGCACATTCTATGCAAATAAGGTTGACTTTGGACCATACCCTTGGCACAGAAGAACCCAATACCCTTGCGGTAAGGCCCTTCCTCCCCACTGCGCAATACAGAAACACATTGAAGTTGCATAGGGTACACAATGAAAGATGGCTAACTTCAAGCACTTGAAATGCAAGTCGGTTTTCACTCTTCTTCCATCATTTTGACATCTGATTTCATTGACAATTTAGCTAAAGTGGGCCACTGAGCCTAACACAGCCATTTTGTAGCCAGGGTGTGATAAACAATTGCGGAATGAGCATGAGACAGAATCAGAAAGACAGATACAATGTTCTTAAATATAATTTGTAAATGATGATTTTCATTGTCCGACACCAGCTGGGCTGATTCTCTGATCCTCAGGATTTCAAATGAAATGTGTCCTATAAAAGTTGATTAAAAAAAATCTGAACAAAGTCTCCTGCGTAAATATGAAACTATAACGTATCACTAATAATATTTGCTAAAAATATTTGTTAAAAATCCATGTGAACAGATTGAAGAGCAGGGTGCCTGGGCCCTTCTCTTGCTATGTGAACAACTCTGAAAGATGCTGGTGTTTATGAACATCTGTGAAAATAGAAATGCTGTTCATGGTTTTGTGACTTTCTAATAGCTAAGTCAATCTCCTGATAAACGTCATCACCTTGTCTAGTGGTAGTGACCAGAACCGGAGCAAGGATTATTGCCAAATGATAAGTGTCTTTTGCCCCCTTTCCCCTCATCCAGGAAACCAGTCCCAATGTGGTGCTTTTAGGGCCACTATGCGGACCGCTCGTACCCTTGTGCTAGTGGTGACTTAGAGACCAACTAGAATTGCCTTGTTGTTCAACCTTCGCTAGCAGAAATACAGTACTTTTCCTTCTTTTAAGGTTAGCAAGCAAGGAATGTGTCGTGTTGTATGTATAGGAGCTCTAGAAATCATTCTGTATAAACAGGACAGAGCTGTGCATCATTATCAGGCCTGCCTTTCCATCTATAACCTGTGTTCTCTGCCTGAACCGCCTGTATCCCATCTCTCCACGTCCTTCCAAGTGCACCATTAATAGTCCATCGTTCTAAGTGAATCCATGGTATTGCGTCCAACCACTATATCCCCTTGTTGTACCAAGCTCTATTGCTTGATAGCTAGGTTTGTGATATAGAAAACCCAGAACATTCATACTTGAGGAGGTAGGATTGATTTTGTTGAGCATCCTACACGCACACTGTTCCTAGATTAATCTAACATAAACATAAACACTTATATCTGCTTTTCCCTTGTGTCACCGGTGGACACTAAGCTGTGTTGATAAAATACACAACTCAATTATGTAAGGTTCACATTTACCTTATTTATATATAGGATGTAGTTGGGATAAACACTGTCGGGTTCCACCTGAAACCAAGAAGGTCGCAAAGACCACATGTTATAGTTCACTATCTTTCACTATATGTCTCAAACTTTCTTTGGGAAACAAGGTAAAAATGAAAGAACAGACTACAAAACATGAGAAGTGCTGGAAGCTTTGGATAAATGGAGGAAAGGAAGGCTTGAAACAGGTGGACGGACACGGATCCATTATCAGGTGGCTGCCAGATTGGAAGACAGGAAAGAAGGAAGCCAGCCAGAGCAAAGGTCAAGATTACAATAAAATGCAACAAGGGACAACAGAAAGTTGATTGCCAACAAATTCATTTGACTTTTGACTTGGACTTTAGTTGAAGGTTTCCTGATTTGTCTGCGGTTTCTCTTTCCTTCCCATCTTCTCTTTTGTTTTTCTATGCCTCTTCTGTCCATGTTCTTTCCTCCTCCCTCTGTGCTAGTAGATTTTATGTGGTATATCAGCGAGAGGACCAGACTGATCTGCAAATGGATATCTCTCCTCTGTGAAATGTAGTGAGCTAAAACGTGGTTGCAGACCCTCCTTACTGGGAACCTACCCATAGGGCAGGCTATTTGTACATGTTAATTCTCAGTAGAGGGGCGCCCCGACCTCTGTATGCCTACATCACTTATATCTTGTATAGACATAAGGATCGATGGGTCAACCCTAAGAATAAAAGGATTGAGAAGGATCACCCTCCCTCCCTTTTTCCCCTGTAAGTAGATAACTGCTCGATCAGATCACTCTGATAGGCCAGAATTTCTGGGCTGCGCATATTTCCCTGTGACAGTTGACTTTTGTCCATACCCTTTCTTTTTTTTTTACCATAAATCATCCCTCTCAGGAGTAATGTGAAACTAAATTCATCTCCACCATTTTGGATATTTTGGCTTCTCGTTCAGACACATTTGTGTGTAATGTTAAGAGTCCAGCCCAAGCATCCAAAGTTAGTCTTGGTTGGAAGCTTGAGTGCATGGTCACTGCCGTTTTCTTCAGCTATGCAAAAATCATGAGGCCACTGAAAGATTTTTCTTATATCCCTCTTCTCCCCATCTTGTAACCAATTTATATGACCCACTTGAGGAGGATCAGCTCACTGTCTTGCCAGTTGGTACAGTTCTCTAAAGTGATCTCGCCTCGTGACTGGGACTTCCAGTGATTGGATTGGGGTGGTCCATCAACAATTCTACAGGCTCTGTTAGGCTGCTGTTATTGGGTGCTGGTGTTCTTTACCTGAAGTGATTCTTGGGCTTTGGGTTAGGTCTTCTATATCCCGAATCCCACGAAAACACACCTCTTTTACAGTTTCTTCTGGAAGTCGTTAGTCCAGGAAGATAAGGTCTGACCATATAGCAGTCTGTTTACTCTCTTAATCAAGCAGACCCTTGTTGGTTTGGCTGGCCAATCCTACCAGCATGTACCAAAAACTTATATAGCATCCCTTGAAGTTACTCTGTCATACATCCCCTTTTCAACATCATGTTAATGTTAAAGGATATCACCACCAGAGTGGTCTCTTAGCGCTCCTGGTCTCTTATTTATTTGCAGAGGTACTAATCCTCGCTTGATAATCGCCAGTTTTTCCATAAAGGAAACAACATGGGGTTTAAACTGAAGCCGGAAAACTACAGGGATGTACAGGGGTTGGTTGCCGTGGCCACTTAGAGGTACTACCTCCATCTTTCTCTGGGGCCCCCATCACCTTTACCCCTGCTACTCTGTTGACTGAGGGCTCATGTATGTATTTATTCAATTGTTTTTTTATAAGACGCCTTATACCATACCTGAGTTTGGTTACTAAGCGCAGATCCGTGATTCAAACCTCTGTTGCTCTGCGTGGTCTAGCTCCCAAGACTAGTGTGTTGCCCTTTTGTTACTTCCCATACCTCCACTGGTCATAGGGGCTTAATGAGTGGAGAGTTCTCCATCCCCCGCTGTTAAAGCCTGCTGATGTCCATTGGATAAATGAAAGTACTCCTCCAAGGATGGGTTTCAAAGTTGTCACACTCCCTTGTTGCAAACTGGAGGTAGATAATAAATAGTGTTGTGGGACCAAGTCTTCCCTGGTTCCTTGTTTGGCTAGCCACTTATGGAGGAGGCCCTTAACCCTATAGGCTATCATGGTGAGGGATTTCATTAGGTCTTTGCTTGATCTGCCTGATCCTCTGACAATGGTATTTCGCATCATGGCATATCCACTGTAGAATAGTTAAAAAAATATATATCTGTAAGCATTTTGCCCTCTGGGGTTAGAAGTTGGGAAGCTTGCTGCATGCCGATCGATTTTTCTCTGCTCAACAGAGGGGCTACATTGCTTCCACATTTTTCTGATGGCCACTGTGCTTGGCCACTCAGTTGACATTTGTGAAGAATTCCCCCATCTTATTTTTTATCATTATTATTATGATATTTATTGAGCGTGGACCTAGATTCGAGATGCAACAGAGCGCTTTACAGAGGACTACAGGACTACACCAATACAGATACATAACGGAGCAGTTTAAATAGGTGCACAACATTACAGATGCTTAACGGAGAGCTTTTCAGTGGTAACAACAGCAGATATACAGCGGGGTGTAGGACACAGAGGGGGGCATTAAGTGGGTACAGCGGTATCGGGAGGAGGAGAGGGGCGGGGAATCTAGCAAGTCAGGTGGCTCAAGGGGTGACGTGTTGGCTTAGGTGTTGAGGAGAGACTCCTTGAAAAGGTGGGTCTTGAGTTATTTTCTAAATTGTAGGAGCGCAGGGGCAAGTCTGATGCCGACGGGGAGGAGGTTCCATAGTTTTGGGACGTAAGCAGAGAAGGCTTGGTTTCTCATATTTTCCTTTTGCAGAGGCGGATTTCAAGTCTGCATGTGTCTTGGCTTCTAGTGGTGCGCTGTCTGATGGAGATGCAGAGTTTATCTGTGAGGTAGCTGGGTGACTTGAGGGCAACTGCCTTATAGATGATGCAGCAGACTTGAAGGTGATTTGTGCATGCAGTGGCAGCCAGTGAAGGTCGAAGAGAGCTGGGGTAATTTGGTTGTATCTATGTAAACCCTTGATGAGGTGTGTGGCCGCATGTAGGACACTTCTCAGGGGCACAAGGGAGGATGACGGGTTGCCTTCGAGGAGTACATTAGCCCCATGGGAGAATGTTTTTGTAAAATAGACACAGGAACATCCAACTGAGAAGATTGGACCCCCTTTCAATTAGTCTATTAACTTTGATGTCTATCTTTGGGTTTGATATGGCTCTAAACACGTTTTTAGCAAGGCTTCTAGGGACACTCCACTTTGGAGTTCTGAGATAGTGAATCTCTTCTCAAATCCTTGTAGAAATTGTATTCTCTTGATTCAGGGTTATCCGTGGAGGATCCCGCCTGGAGATCCTTTTCTCGAATCTAAAGTTGACATGAATCCTGTTGTTCCACCTATTTAGAAAAAGGGATTGAGTCCTCGTCTAAGGGGAAGTCATGGTAGCTTAATGTATATCGAGTTGTTCAAGGGATGTCCCCGGCCACTCTCCTACTTTTGTGATAGGCAGAGTAGAAATCAAGGGAAAATCTGACCTATGAGTAACTGAAGTAAGTCCTCCTGCCTGATTACTGTGGAGTGTGATAAAGGAATCAACAGAAAACACAGGATTGTGTTTAATTAAGCCTTAATGTCCGGAGGTGCTGGATTCCCTGGGCATTGGGTGCCTGGAAGCTCAACTGAACATTCAAAGCAAAGCAAGGGGATTAAAACAGGCTTTGGGAAACAAATGCTTGGCATTTGCTGCTCTCCTGGGTACTAGGGGCTCTAGAACTCATGAATGGGTGGGCATTCCTTCACAAAATAATAAAGGAGTGAGAAAATGCAGACCGCAGCATATCCAGAGTTTGCTGCTTTGTGGGGCACTGCATCTGCAAGGTGGAGTGTGCAACGGCTTACGCAGGGTAGTGCACACATGAAGTAGGGAAAGTGGATGATGGGCAGCCCCCTCCTCTAAAGAAAGATGTGAGCGGTGAGGCGTGGAACTGGGGAATCTGGGAAGCGGTATCATAGATGTTTGGCTTGGCCTAGCTGGCCACGAACATGGATTCCAAGGAAAATCTGGCTATTAAAGCCTGAAATTTGCTTGGCATCCTCGGCCCCCATTGGTTGAGCCAAACTTAAATGGTCTAAGAAGGGTGTTACATCCCTTATTACACATAACAGAATGTGGTTGAGTAACTCATAACAGAACCTGCAGGATGTGCTGTAGCAAGAGCAAGGCCCTCTAATAATAAAGAGTTACTACGAGATAACTCAAGATGGTTCAGTGGACTAACTATAGAAATGCGGATCCTCTACATGTCCCTCATCTAAAAACCAGTCTGGGATACATGCCCCAGGACTACCACTTACATTCCCAAGGATATAGCACCCAGCTTGAAAGAAAGAACGCCTGTGGTTATTGTGAAAACATGAGACCAAGTAAGCACAAGTTATGGTTGTGTCCTGGTGGTGCCCAATGCTTTCCTAGAGACCCAGTGGTATACTATATGACGCAGTTAAATGGCAAATCTCTGGTTATGGTGAAAGGGAATTGTCAAAATCACTGTGCAGTTAAGAAGATTCCGGTGCGCCCACTGGCCACAGAAAAGGGCATAAGGACACTGAGTGATATCGCTGAAACGAGCAGAGATGAACCAGATACTGGAGCTCAGTGTACCTACATCTATTGGAGAAATTATAGGGTCAGTGAAGAAGATAATGCATGCAGTTCAAGATCTGGTGATATACAGTTGGAGCGGAAGTACCTCCTGGCCATTACTTACTGCTGGTGCAGGTGAATCAGAGCCCAGACACCAGGTAAGCCTCTAAAGCAGCTACTTGTAGTGTTTTTGATGGGAACCCGGAGTCTTGAGGCCATTATCCTGGCTCTGCCTGCAGAGTCAAGGGAAAAGTGCACCAGTGTGGATCCCTCTGGCTCTGGAGGGAAGTCTAGAGCATGGAAGTTACAAATGTACTTTGTCATCGGATTGCAGAAGCATAGCCTCTGTTTTCATTGGGTAACAGCCATTTCCAACAGCTTCCGGGTGAATCCCAGCCTTTGACCAAGAAATGGGGCAGATGCCCCTATTCATAGACAAACCATGGAAGCTCATGTGCATCAGCCTCTGAGATGCACTGGCCCGTTCACACATTTGTCTGCCACCAAATCAAGAGTGGTTGCCACATTCAAACTTTCACCAAGCTTCTTCTGTATCAGCTAAAAAGAATTGCGTCAAAAATGCAGTGGTTTGACCCTGTAAAGGTGTACCCCATTATACCATTTAAGGGGAGCAGGGGTTGCGGAGGTGTCCCCCGCTCCCCTTACATGGTATAATGGGTCCGGGGATTGCAGGGGTGTCCCCAGCATCCTTTAAATGATTGTGGCGGCAAAACCACTACATTTCTGCCACAATATTTTGTATCCACAGCCATTTTTGCCACAATTTTAAGACATGGAACCCTTCTTCCTGGTCAAACACTCAGGATATTGATTCAGGAGCGAATGTCATACACCCATTCCTACGTCAGGACAAATCTGATCAAGGCTGCTCTGAACTCCCAACCTGGGGTCTCAAGAAACCCGTGAACATATATGACCTTGTTCCTGTGCTTACCATGTAAATACAGCCTTGTGGTGGATTTTCGCTAGACTTCTAAATCGAGGTTACCATTTTAAAGGGGGAGCTGTATGAAACACGCTTTTCTTTTGCCAGAATGTAAAATGGTTGAAACATTGAACAGCCTCCTGAAACATTACAAACTACCACAAGCTAATGAGTACACACAAGGATCCAAGAATGGTGACAAGCTTGTGGAAACAGACCATATGGTACCTTTGTGGCGCCCAGAGCTGGGATTCTTATGTATTCCCAGGAGCACACATGCTCAGTTACATTGCCAATGAGGCTTGGGATGGGTAAACACTCAGAACAAAGTCCAGGGGCAATCCCCGCCCCCTTTGCATCTTGCTTCATGCCTGTTAGAACCACTCCTGACTCTCTCTGGGGTGGTGCATTGACTAGCATGTAGCACTTCCTATTTGTAAAGAAAATACATGCTAGAGTGAGTTGCACAGACCGGTGCTGATTGCTGGAGTCAACCAAACCAATGACCCTGAACCAATGGTGAACGCCGCACATTTTAAAGATGAACGTCGGGGAAGGACTCCTGTGTCCCCCTATGTTGCTTAGAACGCCTCCACTATTGTTGGTTGCTGATGCTAATTCAAGGGGATTTTAATGCCCTGACATTAAAAATATTTACCAGCTGCCACTGACCTTGAATTGTTTATAATGGAGGAACACCCTCAGGATAGGCCCAGGCAACCTCGCGTCCTGCAGTACCAATAGCTGTCTCAGCCCCTATGGAAAAAGGGGTTGGGGAACCGTGAGGGAAAACACAACATGACAGGGGGCTCATTGTGAGTCAGTTTATGGCAACATATGCATAGCATGTAAAGCTAAAAGAGAGACAAGCAGCAGAAAAACTGGCATGGTCCTTTTTGGTGGTTGAATTGTCAGCGGTGTTATAATGCTGCAGTGAAGGAGTGAAAGTAGAACAAGGATTGTTTTTTGGAGCCATTCTTTTATAAACATGTAGTAACCCAGGGGTTTCTCAATAGACTGCATCGATTTATGGGACAGAAGTCACACATTATTTCAATTGTTTATCTAGTGGGCATTGGAAAAAGTGGAGTGTACTTAAACAATAGAAGTTAGAGAGAGCTCAGGTCCCCAAATACAGAAGTACATATCCTTTGAGGCGGAGCAACAGGG
Organism: Ambystoma mexicanum; assembly: GCF_040938575.1. NCBI lineage: Eukaryota > Metazoa > Chordata > Amphibia > Caudata > Ambystomatidae > Ambystoma > Ambystoma mexicanum. The sequence goes on along the minus strand of NC_090925.1, from coordinate 266,677,861 downwards.
TAATCTAAATACAGGACATCGCAGTGACCCCCACAGTAATCAGATGGTAGCTGCAATTCAGCACACTGGGGTCACACCATAGACTCCCCTGCATGTCCTCAGGAAGGATGTGCCAGAACTACAAGCAAGCGGGACAGTAGAAGGTCACTGGACAGGTGTAGCACTTGCCTGGAACCAGGTTATTCTTAGTCGCAGAACTATACTCTTATCTCAGAACGAATTGCTCTGAAACTGAATTCTGAATTGAAAAATCTTGTTTTGGGAACTGATACCTTCACCCTGAAAAATTATTAATAAATTAACTAATAATCTGCTTCTTTTTGTTAATTATTTATTTTTGTCTCCTATCTTAGAAACTGCTCTGACACTTGATAAAGCGGTAATGCAGAGGATGATCTGTTATTGTTTCATGGTCAGCACAGGCTTTTTGTTCAAACCGATAAACAAAGCCTAACTGGCTATCGTTGTCCCACTTACACAGTATGAGAGCTTTATTTGGTATGCAAGCAACGTGATCGTCTAGAAAAAGTTTGACGCATGTGTTGGAGAAGAGTCCTTGGCTTGCTGAAGGCTGCCAAATTGTATTTTTTCAGATCTCTGCGTGATAGAATGGAAGATTATTAATCAGTTTGTACATTGGCATTGTGCTGTATGGGTGAAGGAAATTCAAACCATTATCAACTGTATCTTTACCGAGAAGGTAGAATGAAATGGCTACTCTGCTTGTTCCAGTCGGAGTAGGTGAACATTTAGCTGCAGTAGTCTCATCTGGCAAGCTTTGTATCCCCCCCCCCCCGATATGACCCTGTCAACGACCCATAGGGCTGAAACTACCATCTCCTTGTCGACAACTGCACTGCGCACGATTCGCTCAACGGCGACAATTACTACCATAGTTTCCAGGGTTGTGTTGCCTCCCAGGCCAGTATCTACGACACAGTTGACAGTTTCACAAGCTCCTGTGCTCGCTTCATTTCGGAGAGAGGCAATGGTGGAGAAGGAGATGCCTCCAGCACTCTCCTTTTTACCATGGCCCACAAAAGCAAAACCACTTTTCACCCTGGTGCTTTTGGCCCCTGAGATAACCACCTGTCCAGATGCCGCAGGAAGGTAGCATGTCGGAGGAATACTCTCTAGAGGCTTTATCTTCGATTGGGGGCTGTGGAAGGGGAACCTGACTCAATTCTGCAGGTACCTCATCAACTAGTGTCACCACCAGTTCCACTCACTTCTGAGCCACCGCTTGTTCCAACCACTGCTATGCCTTGGGAATACCATCGGCACCCAGAAATCTGTTATTGGACATCTTATCAACTTTACAGACTTTAGTCACAGACCAGCAACGGCTACCTCCTCTAGCCCCTCAAGGTGCACCTCATAGGAGCCCTCCAGCATCACCCTCGTGTGAGGATGTAATCCTGCAACCTTAGCCTCCAATGTAATCCTGCAACCTTAGCCTCCTCGACCAACAACTCAGTTGTTCTCAGTCGCAGTAGCTGTTCTTACAGACACTGACACATCCCCAGATACACAAACTACAGATGAGTATGAGGACCTTGTGCCAGCGGATAGAGAAACCCCTGATCTGCCTTTGCGAGATTCTCCACCGGACAAAATAGGTTATTTTCATGCACTATTAAGGCGTGCAGGGAAGCTCTTTGACTTGGTTCTGGAGGTACACACGAAAGGGGGTTTCTTATTTCAAAGGTCCAAAGCCTTCAGAAAATCGGTCGTGGTGATCCCTATACTTGACGACATCTGGCAGGATGGCTTGTTGGTCATGAAAAATCTATCCTCAGCTCCGCCAAAAAGGGATTGTGTAGAGGAACAGGTGGACACCTTCTCCCTGGTCCCAGCCCCCTTAGCTCCACCCCATTGGAATGACAGATGAAGAGCCACAATTGGGAATCCATGCATGAATCTTTGCAATATTCCTGGACCATGTCGACTTTATGAAAGACGATATGCACTCAGGCAACTATTTAGAGTCTGTCCACAAGCTGACTTAGTAGAGGAATGTTACCAAGAAGGATGCCCTTTACCGAGCTGTTAAAATGCAGCCATGAACAGAATGGATGTACATTAAGACAAAGTCTGACGACAGCAAAAGAACGTCACAAAGAAGATATAAGAACCTATGCTGAAACAATATGAAAATACTTAAGGATGACGATGAAACTGGAGTACTTAGGGAAACATGTACCCAATGATACATAAATCATGAACACAAAGAAGAATGAAGTGACTCACTGGTCAATAACTGTAAATACGCTGTAACGCAAGGTAGAAAGAACATATAGAAGCTTGCTTATAAGAGATATATATTCAATGTTTAGAATGACCATTAGAAGAAGATGGACGACAGCCTATGCCAATCAACCCAGCTGCCTCAAAATACAAGCCCAGGATCATGAAGTGAAAAGAGGATGAAGAGGCTGTTTTTCCCTTGCAAAATAAAGGAGTACATTGGTTTAGGACCAAGAATGCTATTTTGAGAGATAAAGGCAAAGTACGGGAGTCCAACGAGTAGACCATGTGCGAAGGACATATATCTCAAGATTAGGACGAACAAGAACATTTAGAGATGCCAAGTATGGACAATTAAAAGGGTATACAGATCAAATGGGATAGAGTGAGCAAGTCTCTTAAGGCCAAGAAGAGCAACTGCACCCATTATAATTGAATCAAATAGTGTTAAATACACTGTCGCAATGGACACATTTGTGGTCTCTTAACACGTGATGAAGAGCTCGCAAACGAGAGCTATTCATTAGGCTTGAAACTTAGATAATGGTGTGGCTACACTCGCTTGAATGTTCTGGGACAGTGCAGACTGGCAAGGTCAATCTTCAGAGGACACTGGCACAAGGCCTACCAATGAGAGAGGGTAGACTAATTGGGAAAACAAAGGGAGAGCGGACGTACTTCAGAGCCGAATGTCCAAGGTTGGATTTTGGTTGCAAGCCAATCAGAAAAGCCTGCCATGCACCTTTACATACAATGTTGCAAGTTACTATTCTGCTGCCATATTCTCTGATGTAATCAGTGTACTATGTATGTAGAAGTAGCTCAGGGTGTGTCCTACAGACAATGGGCCACCAATGAGAGACTAACACTCATGCATTCTATATGTAGACATGTTACCCTAATCCAATCCCACCCCTCAATATGTTTTTGTAGTATGCCATGTAGGATGACATCATAGATGACGCATCTAGCATTATATAAACCAAGTATAATCTAGAAGTGTTGTGATCCTGCATGAATCAATTTGATGAATGACGATTAACCCTGCTTTCCTTCATTGAGATAAAAGCAGTATTTTACCATCTTCTTTGAGTCTGTCCGGTTATTTGGTCTTAAACATTTTATTGGTAATTCCATCTAGCACAAAGACATTTAAAGGTGTTAAAGCACAATTGCATAGAGAACAAATATAAAGTTCTGGATACTGCGCCCAAGTGTCTTCACGCTCAGCCATCCCTGACTCTGTTGTGTCAGCTAAAGCAAGGAAGAGATCAGCCAACCCTTCTTCTCCATGCATGGTTCCCTGGACAAGGAGAGGAAGCAACCAGATGCTTATGGAAAACAGATGATTACCACAGCCGCCACCACTATCAAAGCCGCCAATTCCTTAGCTATTCTTTCCCGATACGACTGTGAGTCGTGGTATAGGAATGGCCCCATCCTAGATTTCCTGCTGGATAACAAAAGAAGGAGGCTCTTGCCTTGCTACACGATGGGGGGGGGGGCTACGTCTGATCACACCATCACCATAGCCTTAGACATAGCAGACACTGATTTCTTCCAAATGGGGAATGGGGCCTTGCTGAGGCAACGGGGGTGGTTGAAGGCCACCAAATTCCACCCGGAGGTGCAGTCTAAAGTCATAGGAATGGCCTTTGATGGAGTAGACCTCTTTGGTAAAAAGGTTGACAAGACCCTTCAGGCAATCGCAACTGACACTGCCCACTCCCTGGGCACACTGCAGCAGTGAATGCAGCCCTTTCAATCGGGAAAGTGCAGATTCTCCACAACCTCCAGGGTTAATCGGTCATCATTTCGCAAACCATCTCGCACCACCTCACAGGAGGCATAGCGGGGGAGTTCACAAGCATACAGAGGTAGACAATGACGACACAGATCCTCTTCCCACACGTAAACGCCTAAGCAAGCCTGACCAGCATCAGGGCCCCGGTCCCCACTTCAGCACCCGATTTGGGAGTCCGGTTGTCACAGTTTGTCAACCTGTGGCACAGCATCTCCACCAACAAGTGGGTGGTCAACATTGTTCAACGGTGTCACACCCTCGAATTTCTAGTCAAATGCCCTTCCATTCCACCACTAAAGAAAAAGGAACAGCATCTGCCCCTCCTTTTACAAGAAGTTTGGTCCCTATTAAAAAGGGGGCTTTAGAAGCTGTACTATTGCACCTCGGGGGCTCTGGAGTATGCTCCAGATACTTCATGGTGAAAAAGAAGTCCGGTGGGTGGAGACACATCCTCGGCAACTCAACAAGTTCCTAAAATCGTAAAAGTCCTGCATGGTCACGCTACAACACGTTCTTGACCAGCTGGAACAGGAGACTTCCTCTCCACTCTGGACTTGGAGGATGCCTACTTCCACATCCCCATACATCGCAAGCACAGATGCTTCCTTTGTTTTGTGGTGCAGGGCAACCATTACCAGTTAAAATTTGAGCCCTTCAACCTAAAATCGGCTCTTCAGGACTTCCTAGATGCCAGGTGGAATCGGGTGTCAGGCTCCTGGAACGACAAAATCAAGCTCAACCCGGCCTTCTGACGAACTATGCAGTGGTGGGACCATCAAGAACACCTCACACAGGGTGCTCCCTTTCACCCAGCGGCACATCACTCCACACTGACAACCAATGCCTCCCTGGAAGGTTGGGGAGCACACATAGGAAAATTCCACACCATAGGCCTCTGGCAGTCAGAGAACAAGTTGCTTCACATCAATGTGTTGAAGCAACAACCACCATGTTCTGTATCAGGAAGCAAGGAGGGACCCACTCTCCCATTCTCTCCAAGGAATCGCGAAGACTGTGGAACTAGGTGATCTCGAACAGTATGTTCCTTATTCTGTTTCATGTGGTCGGGATCCACAAAATCATCACGGATTCCCTCAGCAGGCAACTACAATCCTGCCACGAATTGGAACTCGGTCAAGATCAGGTTCTCTGTCTTTTCTTAACATGGCGCCGGCCGCAGATAGACCTATTCGCCACAGCGGCCAAATCAAAGGGCACTCAATTTGCCAGCAGGTATCTTCAAACAAGGAGTCTGTGGGACGCCTTCTCCATTTCACGGGAGGGCCGGTTTTTCTATGCATTCCCTCCAATCCCACTCCTTCTACGAGTAAGCAAGACACTCAAACAAAGCCAATGCAAGATGATCCTCACTGCTTCGGTGTGGCCTTGCAAATTTGGTACTCTGACCTACTTCATCGTTTGGTATCACCTTGCATCAGACTGCCTCCTCTTCCAGACTTGCTCTCCAGAGAAGGAGGATCCGTGCTGCACCACGACCCAGTGTCCCTCAAATTGACGACTTGGCAGCATTAGAGTTTGGACATTTCTAATTGCCTTTGGAATGTCGTGCAATCCTGGCGAAGGCTACAGTGCCCTCCACTCTGTCATGCTACAAGCACAAGTGGAAGCGATTTACTATATGGTGTTATTCGCAATAGCTCTGCCGTCTCCGATTCTACCATATCTGCTATCATTAGCATAGGCAAGTTTGGCACAAACATCCATAAAAGTCCACCTGGCTGCTATCTCTCGTTACACTCGCACGACGGGCAGGCCTTCTCTCTGGTCTCATCAACTGGTTAAAGAATACCTCAAGGGCCTGTTTCGGACTTTCCCTCCAGTAAAAGCGCTTGGGAGATGAATGTGGTAATCTCCAAATTAATGGGCCTGCCCTTTGAGCCTCTGCGCCGGGCTCCTCTGAAGTTTCTTTTATGGAAGACTGCCTTTCTAGTAGCTATTACTTCTACCAGATGTGTCGGAGAGTTACAAGCTCTCTGCTGCAAGTTACAGTATTTAACATTCCATTGATCCAGGGTGGTGCTGCGCACTCATGCCTCATTTATGCTGAGGGTACTGTCAACTTTTCATCTCAACGACCCTCTGGTCCTACTTGTGTTCTTTGGCTCTCCCACTTCTGCGGCATGACAGCATTGCATTCACTGGACGTTGCCCGTGCGTTCAAGTTCTTTATCGAACGCACATTTCCCATTGTCATCGGGTCTCGCAAACAGGCCACTGCCAGGTACACCTAAAGCACATTCCACCAGGGCCGTGGCCTCTACTACGGCATTCCTGGCGGGTGTTCCCTTGCTCAACATCTGCAAGGCTCCTACATGGAGGTCTACCCACACGATCACAAGAGTCTACTGCGTTGACAGGGATTCCAGGGAGCAGTCCCGTGCCGGACAAGCAGTGCTTCACAACCTTTTTACCTGAGCTGAATGTTCCAGAGGTGCCATTGCTTCTGTAGAGCTGTACCGCCTCCCATTGGTTGTGATATAAATACTGCTGTGTAATCATATTAATGAGCATGTGAATCCATGAAAGATCCCGTGCTGGAAAAGGAACAAGTTACTTATCTGTAACTCCTGTTATCCAGCATGGGTGTCTTCCATGGATTCACATGCGAGCCTCCATTCTATTTCTCTATGGCTGTTCTTGGTTCAAACTGCCACATTTCGTACAGATCCAAATCTGAAGATGGCCACCAGTGGTGGAGCTAGAGAGGACTAATGCCATTGGCTGGGGTAGTATGACCCAAAGTGTCAGCAACAGGCTATGTAAGTGACAAGCTGTTTTTTAAGTTTATTAACATTTTATTGTTGATCAAGTGTAGACTGAGTTTTATGTTTTAGCTGATATATTGACAGAGTACTATGTCCAATAAGTGTACCAACCCAAATTTAATTGAGATACATTCCTGGTCTTTTGACCGTAAGGCACAAATATCCTTTACACCACTTTAGTTTCCGTTTATCTTTTAATCCGCCTTGCTTCTTAGCAGCTTTGCGATGAAGCCAAACTACATTTCCCGGCCTCCTTATTTCATGTCATTTTTACACAATGCCTTTTATACCTGTTCGTTTTGGACATGGAGGTGTAAAAAGGTTAAAGCCGCTCTTGTGCAGTTAGGTTGTCTTTATAGGCTAGTCCTTTTGGACAACTCATTTAATACAAGCAAAATGACATACTCAACATATTTTGTTAAATCTTCTCAGATCATCACAAAGTACATATCTATGGCCCAAAGTGATTATATTGACATCAGAGTACCGACTAGCATTAATAGCTGTTTCGACTAAGTATAAGAGTCCCTTAGTATTGCTCTATCTACCAGTAACTAATATTAAACACCTTCCTAAAACTATTGGATCTTGGCTGCTTTATAATCCCCATCCTATCATTCTAAAAATGCCCAAAGGATTACATGTAATGTCACTCAATCCTCTAGCATCCAGATTAGTGAGTCATTAAAGATTAATTTGTCTCCAACATGCTACATGTCTCTTTGATTTCAATCACACACATAACCCAAACCTACTAGCCATTACAGAAAACTGTTTAAGGGAGCACCCTGGTCCATCTATATCTACTAGTCTTTCTGAGGACTACAGTATATTGAACGCCAACAGGCAGGAGGAAAGTGGGGGCGGTGCTGCCTTTATTTTTAAATCTAAATGGAATGTATATAGTGTTCCGGGTACCCATTTCCTACATGTGAAATGACTTACACCAAATTCAGTTTGTATAATTTCCCACACTTAGCATGTATTGGTGATATGTCACCCATCAGGAAGTGGCACCACATTTCCCCTTAGAAAACTTAAAGCATCCCTCATTTTATTATGAGAGCTAAATCTTTATTTTAAAGATACATTTGATATCTTGACTGACAGCTTGGCCTAGCCTTACCAGAAGTAGGATCTAATTTGTCTGCTACTACACATTCTCACAATCTAGGCTATATTCTTGATTAGCTTATTATATACAACTATTATTATTCGCAACCTTTAGATATATGAAACTACAGTGAAGACTTTAGACTGGACAGCCCACAGTTTAAAATGTTTAACCCCAGCTATTAGAAAAATCTGCCACTAGTATAATTCCTCCATAATCTACGGCGATAAACGTAGGCTCAGACCATTTGAACCATCGATACAAGGGCATAGCCCCATTGACTGAAATTCTCTCCCTAGTTAATGTCCTTGCTCAGACCTACATAGTTATAGTTCTAAGATCATTGATTTAACATCCCTGCTTAAACACAAAATGATTAACATCAATTCTAAATGTTATCAATATTATACATCTGATCTTCGATTTCTCAAAGATCAGCTGAGAAGGGCAAAACGGAAATGGAGGAGAAACATGAATAATGCTCACTGCAGGGTTTTAAAATAAAATCAGCACAAAAGATTTACAAGTTAGCCATATATGAACCTGAAAAGCCTACTTTGCCACCGAGATTGCCCAGGCCGAAACCTCCTCAAGATACCACAGAATCTTGAAAAAAGAAATATTATACAATCATCTTCTCGCTATCCATTGCTTGGTGTAACAAAATCCACTCAGCTTTAACTGCTTTAATTCACTGAGTCATAGATGTCATTAAAACCACTATTACCTCTTCTCTTATGAAATCCAATTCAGCCCCCCTGAATTATGTGAGTCCCCTAAAACCTCTGGTCCATTCCACTTTAAAACAATAACTAGTGAAGATGTAAAAAAAGGCCATTGGTAAGTTAAATCTGGCTAAGAATATTTTCCCTTGTGACCCTGGTCTTTTCTACTTAGTGAGCAATATGTGGACATCTTGCCCCCACTATCAGTTCATTTATCAATGCCTCTTTTAAGGAGGTCAAAGTACCAGAAGAAATAAAGCAAGACTGAGTAACACCTTTAATCAAAAAACCTTCTTTGGACCCCAGTGACAGCAGTAACTGTAGACCAATCACAAATGTCCCTCTCCTATTGAGGATACTGGAAAAAACAGCTGCATCTCAACTCCAAATTTTCATGGAGGTATTGCTTTTCTTGTGGGACCATTAATCAGCCTTACGTCTCTTTCGAAGCACTGAAATGGCCCTGGCTGTTGTAAAGGAACCTCTATTGCACATCCTAGACCAGGTTAAGTCACTGATACTCATGTTATTTTATCTATCTGCGCCTTCGATACCCTATGCCACCTTCCCATTACTTTTTCGTCGATTCAGGGATGTGGTGGGGGTGACGAAGGAAGCCGGCTGTTGGCTCACTTCCATTCCTACGCACACAACACGCAGGGTTCAACTTGGATCTTTTGATTCTTATCTGGATAAAGTTGCATACAGAGTTCCACAGGGAGCAGGCTATCACCTCTCCTGTTTAACCTATGCATCCACCCCTTAGAAGACTTGTTCTATGAACACGGCAAAACATTTCCAAGTTAAGCAGATGACACACAAATCATTTTATGTCTTGAAGGGAAGCCAGAAGCAAATGTCGCTAATGTACAGCCCATTCTTGAACTGATAGCAGAATTGGATGATGAATAATTGGTTAGGCCTAGATGAAAATAAAGCAGAGCTTTTATTACTAACCTTAACTCAGGGATTACAAAACAACTTAGCCCTTTGCTCAGAAATCTTGTCCCGAGGTTAACCATCTGCGTCTCCACTAAGGTAAACACGTTAGGATTCATGCTTGATTCTAGCCTTTCCTACGTAGCTCAAGCAAATAGTATAAATAAATCGACCAATTGTCACTTGATGCTTCTCAGAAAAGGATTCCCCTGCTCTCTCAAGATCACATTGCTACAATGGGTCCAGCCATAATAGTTACAAACTGCATTATTGCAATGTTGTGTGGCTGGAAGCCAAGTAAGAGATATTTCAACAACTTCAGGTTATACAAAATACAGCCGCTCGGATAATTACCAGGGCATCATAACAGAGCACATCTCTGCTATTCTCTCGGATTTTGATTGGCTCCCTGCAAGGGCGTGAGTTGGCTCTACCTCTTTATCCCTCTCCCTGTACATCTTCCTTTGATAGTGTGTTCCTGCGGGCTCTGTTATCTCTATATCAGTGCAGAAATTGCATAATTTGGAATGCTAATTGAGGACATGTGAATTCGAAAAACCATTTGCCCAACTGCAAGTCATTCTATTATCGTGCTATTGCATTGAATTGGATTATTTGGGGAGATCAGCCACTCAGATCAATAATCTGAAGGCGCAGTTCTTATCAGGGTTCTATATGCGCAAGGGGTGCTTTTTGCAAACCTCCTGCAGCCCTTCCTCTCCATTCCCTCTTCTCCCTTAACACGCTGCTTACTTCCTGTTTGTGGGAGCCACTGCAACCACTGGTAACAGCTATGCAACAAGAGAAAACCACAGTTTGAAGGTGTAGTGGTGCTATGTTTTTTTATGGTTAAAAGTACAATGAAAGTAACCGGGACTGCGGCATCCCCCTAAGTGGGAACCAGTCTGGTATTTGGTGACACACATTGTCACTGCTTATGTCCTGCAGGAATGTTGCCATCACACCGAGGGAGCAATGTCCTTATGGAGAGGTGAGAGGAGTGCAGATAGATTCTGTGAGGGAGGCGGGGGGTTGCTGGGGTTCTGAGAGACTTTGTAAGAGACCAGAGAACCAGATTGCTGGGTACACTGCATTTGTTATTTGCTATTTTGGGTTAATTATCAGTGTTTATGCATATCCTAATAAATGGACAGTTTCAGCAGCACTACCAACCAATGCAAAGTTGGACATTGCCCTGGCACTAACAGAAGAAACCGATCATTGGTTTTAATCTGAGAGTGACGTTGTCCAAAAAGTAAGGACATTTTGAGAGACAGAATTGTGTATAGACTTGGCAAAAGAGGTTATTAAAATATAATTATACTAACATTGTAAACTGACTCTTTTTAAAATGTAACAATGTTCAATTCTAAAGGTTACTTTAAAAATATGTATTCATAATATGTAGGTTATGCTTGTTTCACTGAGTGAAGTCCATTTCTGAAATCGAGAATAACCATAAAAGTGATTTCATATTGTACTCTTTCAAAATACCCCTCTGTAAAAGTGAGAGGGGGCAAATGACACCAATGAGGATTCCTAATTCCTTTGTATAAAATCATAGAACAATTTGGGAACATAAGGATGGCCACAGATCTTTATAATTGATAAATATGACTGTGGTAAAAGGGCCTTATGTTTGAATTACAAAGTACATAGGGTCTCTATATGAGTATCTCAGTATTTCCTCTAGAAAGACCGGCATACACATTTACAGGTCCTGCCAAATTGTGAGTGACAGTCTTAGGCCCCATTGGGGTTTTGGACCATTTACCGTAGGTGGTAATTCCGCCGTGGTAAATCCTCCATTTATCATAAAGGCAAGGGCTGGAGATTGTTCCTCCACATTAGCTCCTATCCCCTATTATTTCAGTGTGGTATAGGTGGTGGTAGTTCCATTAACACTACCTTTTTACTGCACTGGCATACTGGTAATGAAGCCCATAATCCACGCTGGGCTAGGTGTTCATTACACTTTTCTCATCAGTCACCTGAATATTAAAGTGGGTGTAACGTTGGACCATATATACTCATTTGAACTTAGCCTCAGGATTTGGATGTGACAATAAAATGACCGTGACATCTGACACACCATTATGGTCCTAGCATCGCTGACTTCTAGAAGATGAGGGGCTGAGTGGGGAAGCTGGATTTTGAGGTAAAGATGTCTATGCATGTGGGGCTATGCAGATGTCCAGACCCCAATTCAGAGACACCCTTAAAAGAAGTATATGTGTATAGGATAGCTCCTAAATCCCCAGCCCTTTAAAATAGTGCCATGACCGCTTAGAACTTAAATTCAAGTTGTCGACCTTAAACCTCATAAGGGTTCATTTTCGAAGTTCCCGGAGCATAATACTGCGGTGTAAATTCAAGGCGGAAAATGTTTACGCGCCACCATATGTTGGTGCCACATGCGTATGCCCTCGGACTTTACACCAGCAAAGACAAGCGTCAAAACCATATACATAAAGCGTACACACCATGTGCACTTTACCAACATCATTTTCACGGTTATTTTACGCATACATGTTACGTATTCAAAATATGCCAGTGTGGATGCTACTGAAACACTGCACTGCTTTTTACCCCAACATTTACACCAAAAATGCACCAATTTGACAAAGTAAAATTAGCCATGCACTCAGCAGGCATAAATCATCCAAACGAGCCATGCAACCCTCACAACAAGCCACGCATGCAACAAGCCACCTATCGGGTTAAAAAGCACAGAAAACACCAAACTCACTTTTCAAAGAACCATGGGAGGGGCACCACTATTGTCGCGACAAATGAGGCAGTTAAGCAGAATGATTTCCCAGGCACAGGTGAGGCAGCAGCAGCCAATACCCAGCCCCCACCCCAAGCAGTCCATCAGCCTGCACCCCAGCAGCAACAGCATCAGGATAGGGGGACAGGCTGAAGGCCCTACCCACAGAGGGGACACCAGTCAAGAAGCCCCATCATGTCCTTACTGGTCTCCACTGCCTACCATCTGGACTGGCCCGCCATCTACAGCTTGGCACAAATTGAGCGCCACATTTTGCCTGGCAGGGGCACAGTCACCTCCATCCCCACTAGTGCTCCACAGGCAGTTCACAACACACTGTGGCCCTGGCACATGGCATCACCCAGTCATGGTACTCCTGCTTCCTCTCACAGGTGATTTCTATCATGATGAGATGGATGTGCCCCAATATTTCCTTCCTCGCAGCCCCTTCAGTCCTCACCCAGATCAAGGACAGCTTTTATGCAATTGTGGGCTTCCTGAGCATGGTGGAGCCCTCAACTGCACACACGTGACTCTTCTACCCACGGCACAGGCGCATGTCTAAATCAAGAGACGCATTCAGCACACAATCAATGTGCCGATGGGCTGTGATGCAGACATGCAATTCACACAGGTGTGTGCCAGATTTCCTAGCTCCACCCAAGATTCGTTTTGATCCTGGCACAGATCAACCTGCCATGCATCGTGGAGGATCTACAGCGATGGGCATGGCTGCTGGGTATGTACATGGCAACACACCACACCAGTGCATCGAAACACACTTGCCACTATACGCAACAGAACCAGAAACCACTAAACATGCATATTGGTAATGCCAATCAGACTAGAGGGGATACACAGGGCAATCACGAGGGGCCAGGGCTGTTGTGGATGTCGGCACACAAGCGTCTGGCCAGCACTGTCAACCGTGCAAGTACCAGAAGAAGAAGACCATCCATACCAATGTTCCTCTGACATCTGGCCCTCTGCCATGCCCATCACCCTCCCTACAGCGGAATCCTTTTAAGAATACATTTCATGTACGTACGTGGAATGCTGTCCAGCAAAATGCTACACAACTCCTGCCCTGCATGTCTGGAAAACCACTTGGTAGGAAACACAGCATGATACTCATCAACACATCCTTGCTCACATCAACCAAATTGCAGGCCATATGACCACAACGCCTACATACACATGCTGCAGTGACAATGCAGCACCATCTGATGGGTCACTGAAGAATCGCTTCCGCTCCCTGAACTAATCTGGCAGGGCCTTCATGTACCTACAGAATAGGTGTGCCAAATAATTGCTACGTGCTGCATGTTGCACAATGTGGCCATGAGACACAACATCCCCATGCCTGATGATGCCATCTAAGAAGCTCTGATGATGATGGCAATTGCCTGGACATACAGCCACCACGACATGGCTGGCACCAGGAAAACATGCCGCGTGACAAGCTTGTGAACAACTTCTTCAGATGGAGGTAAGTTCAAACTGGCAAGCAATGGCAACTACCACACCCATACTCCACTACCTCGCCAATCAGATCATCTCTCAAGGGCATGCACACAACACATGATGCAACTATATTTATTCAGTAAATAATGGAGGGTGGGAAAGAGTTGAATCCTGTGCTTTGTACAAACAGGGGTAAACTGTACATCCGAGGCAATGTCCCAACAAAGGTCCCTGGTCAATGTAAAACTAGATTTGTCCTAAAACCAGGGATGAGGAGTGCAGTTAGAGGTCCAGAAAGAACAGTACAGGACACGATACAAAAAAATCCACCGTCAGAACTACAAACTCAATTAGGGTTCCAGTTTGGAAGGGAAAGCAACAAGGCAGGGGACAGGGAAGGTACTGGTAGATGAGGAAACAATGGAATCCCAACCCACAAACTCATGTATCAGAGTAAGCAACTGCTCCTGGCAGCTAAGCATGTTTGTGATGGCAACCTGGGACTAAATATGTTGCAGGCGGTCCTGCGCCATTCAGAAGCGTAGGTGCCCCATGCATAGGCCAAATGGCGTGCTGCTGCAGATGAAGAACTGAGAGCTTTGGAAGCGGTCTAGCTGTGCCTGCTCTCCGGCAATTAGGGAATCCTCCCCCACCCCAGTGTAGTCCTCTGCAACGGTGGCTGTAGAAGTTGAGGCCTGTTGTAGGGCCAATCCGGCATCCTACCTGGCCCCAGCGTAGACCGCTGCAGAGGACTGCTCTCAGGCCAGACAGACAGGCCTCCCTGGCCCCAGTGAAAGCCTCTGATGCCAGCTTAGCCACCTGCACCCTGGCAAGCTGAGAATCCTTCCATGTGCAAGCACAGATCTCTACAGATGCTGCAGCAGTAGAGGCCTGCTCTCGAGCAAGTCGAGCATCCTCTCTGGCCTCTTGCCTTGCAGCCTGTTCCTCCTCCAGCAGGTCTTCCATCAGCCGGTTGGCTGCCACCAATTTGAGGTCACATCCTGGAGGCACTGGCCTAAGGTCTCCAGCATTTCCCTCCCACTACCCTGTACCCGTGCCTGGGCTGCCTCGATGGCTGACAGTCTCTCAATGATGTTTGCCAGGAGACTGCCAGCCACTGGGGCAGTAGTTGGGATGGAAATTCTGCATGCATGGTCCACAGTTGGCCAATGTCCAAGGGTCCCTGGAAGAGGTGCAGCGCCCTCCTTATCTGGCTTTGGGAGAGATTGTGCCACAGGAGTGGCAGTGATCTACTCAACCACCACCAGTGTGTCCCCAGCCGTCAGTCGTGAAATGGCACCTGGTTTCACGGAAGAGACAGTGATGCCAGTGTCCTGGTCACCGTGGCCTTGCAATGGTGCTGTATGGCTGGTGGAGGACCAGGGCTCAGTGGTGTCAACTGGTGTTGTCAATGGGTCTGTGGAGGTTCACTCTCCTCTGTGTCAAGTTGGCCAGCTTGACACCCACTCCATCAACATCATCATCATCCACATCCTGCTCCTCTGCTGGGTCATCTCCATCCCTGTGAATGCGTTGATGATACATGTGACAATATAAACACCATACACAAATACAGCAAATATGCTACCTATGTGTTGGGGAGCGCTGTACATAGATGACTTGAGAAACGGCAAAGTACAAGATGCCAGCACAGCATTAGACAGGTGTTAATGGGCACTGTGTGGTGGCACAAAGAATATGGAAGTATGTGTTTCATATTTGGAACATGAGCTTTAGATCATATTCCCCCACATGCAGAACACCCTCTGCATTTGTGCCTCATTCCTGTTGGTGGCATTACTCCAGCACATGCATCCACGGATTATACATGGAAAGGTGTGACATGACTACCCCTATTTGCCCTACGCTCTACTGCATGGATGCCTCTTGTCATGCAGCAATAGGCCACTCCATGTTGCCACACAGGCCGATGTAGTGTGATTTAGTGGACATGCCTCACAGTGCTATTCTATAACAGCAAATCCTTGCATACGTGTACCTTCAGTGCCCATATATGTCCCTTGAATTCCTGTTCTTGCTCTTTGTTGCAGCAATTTGAAGCATGGCATATACATCATGAGTGGGGGACCCACTGCTCCTACAAAAGAACAATTTTACACTGCACTCCTATTTCTAAAGAGAACACCTATGGAAATTAGTCATAGGTCAAAAGAACAATGAAGGAACTTAAGGTGCAGGGGAGGAACAAACAATCCTGGCATAAAGATTGTAACAATACCTAGCAAAAAAGAGTGTCCCAACTTGGGGACACTCTCGTCCCCTGCACTCGATCAATAGATAACACTGCCAAAAAGTTAAGTGACGTTTACTGTTTTGCTCCTAATTTTATTATATGTGCTCAAACATAGAGTAAAATATAGAACTGTTCAGTCTTAATTGTCTTCATCAAGAATAGTTATTGTGAAGTTAACAAAAAGATGGATTACCATCAGTGATAAAGTCACTTGCTTGTTGTCCCGGAAGCCATTATGGGGTCAGGTGCCCCCTGGACATCCCATTAGCTTCGTGCTGGCAGCAATTTTGGGGTCAGGCGCTTGGTCGTGTCCTGCAATAGGCCTGCTGAAGAAGGAGTGCCTGGCTAGTGACTTGAATCTGGACGCACCAGAGATAAGACGCTTAGTGTAAGGAGTGTTGGAGGATTTGAGGATGAACATTCCGGAACCAGCATTTTCTCTGCCAGTTGCAGTTGAGCCACAAATCAAGTGGGGTGACTGGAGAGAAGGTTTTCGGAAGTAGCTGAATGGGGTATATGGCGGTACCTTCGCGGCAGACAGAAAAGACTCTCTTGTACCATTGTTTCGGTCGGGCGGGGAAAGCTGTTTTCAAAAAAATTGCCAGTCCTGTCTACTGCTGAGGCAGAAGGGCTAAATAGCTTTGAAATCTCATTGAAAAAACTGGACAAGCATTTTACGAAAAGGGAGAATACGTTTCTCGCCAATTACCACTTTGCATTGTGAGATCAAAGGAAAGATGAATCCATAGAGGAATTTATGACAGTTTTGCAGTGTGACTTTGATCACTGCAGATATGAACATTTAAGGGATCACCTAATGATTAGATGTTGTGATCACAAGGTGAAAGAGGCGCTGTGGCGAGAAGGTGGCACTGGAGTGGATATGACTTTGGAGAGGGCCATAGAAATTGCAAAAATGGTGGAACACACCGCATCATGTATTAAGTAGCCTGATGCAGAGACTGGAAGGAACAGGAGTCAAGTACACACTTGGACGAAAAATTGAAGAGTCGCAAAGAGCAAGGGCAGAAAGAGGAACGGAAGCTGAATTCTAAAGGAAGCCTGATCAAACGAGGATTGAGGGAAGGCTGAATGAAAAAAAGTGTTATCGCTGTGGGAACTTGGACCATTTGTCAAATGATAAACATTGTTTTGCTCAACATGTTTTGTGTAGAGAATGTGTGAAAAAGGGGCATTTGGCTGGTGCTGTAAATATTGGTCCAAATTTGGGAGTGTGAAATGAGTACAAGAGGATGTGCCATTGGCAGGATGCTGATGAGGATGAGAATGAGACTTGCGTGGTTAATGCGGTAGATGCTAAATCCAAGAGGGTGAAGCCGCATACCGAGATAGAGATAAATAAAGATGGAGTGAAGTTATTAATTGACAGTGGAGCTGATTATACATTGGCGAATGTGGATCTGTGGAGGCAAAACTTCCATTGTTGTGAATTGCAGTAAACCATGGTGGCAGCTCATGCTTATTGGGAGGTAGAGATTGACATTTTGGGGGAGTTTTGGGAAGAGTTTGGGTTTAAAGGACATCGGAAAATCGGCATGGTGAGAGTAACTCGGAAAGTGGGAAATTTGTTATCATGGGACACGCAGCCGGATCTTGGGATACAATTAGATCCTAAACACCCTTCTCAAGTGATATTAGCTCACAAGAGTAATGGAGAGGAGGGCAAAGCGAGTGCAGGGGATGTGAAGAGTTGCTATCCAAGCGTGTTTGAGGAAGTGAGAGGATGTCTAAAAGGGTTTCTGCACCTTATAAGGGATCATAGAAGAGGCTGATGCGGCTGAATGGGTTAGTCCGAATGTGGCTGTGCGAAAATCCAATGGACGTGTGACATTGTGCATAGACCTACGGGCCGTGAGTAAGTGTGTGGTACCAGATAGATTTCCTTTACCAAAGATTGGGGATCTGTTGGCTGAAATCACAGGTGCATAGATGTTTTCCACAATAGATTTGAAGGCAGCATTTCACCAGGTCAGATTGCACCAAGAATCGGTAGAGTTGACATCTTTTATTACGCCGTTTGGGCTTTTTTGTTGTAAAAGGACGCCTTTCGGATTGATATCAGCATGAAGCTTGTTCCAGAGAGTGTTGAGTAGATTGTTCAAGGGAATGGTTGGTGTCTGCTGTTACCAGGATGACATCTTGGTTTGGGGAAGGAGTATGGAGGAGCAAGATGAGAGATTGAGAGAAGTTCTGAAAATATCGTGTGAGGCTGGATTGACACTTTTTGGGAGAAGTCTAAGTTTAGATTGGACAGAGTACAATACCTGGGCCATGAATTGTTGGCTCAAGGTAATAAGCCCAAAATGAATCCACACAAGGATAAAGGGGAACTATCCTCATATTTAGGATTGGTGGAGTGCTATGGAACATGTATTACAAATTTGGCGGCAAGAACCAAAGAAATTAGATCTTTAGGTAAAAAGGGTGCCAGATTTGTGTGGAGTGACACATATCAAAAGGAGTTTCAAGATATAAGAAAATGTCGGACCTTTGCCCCAATATTGATGGGGTTTAATGAGGACTGGTAAGTATATTTGTATGTGGATGCAAGCAAAAGTGGACTGGGCTGTGTGCTGATGCAGGAGAAGGAGAAGGAGGTAATAACTGTGGCGTTTGCCTCAGGGGTGCTTAAGGAGGCAGAACAGCGATATTACGTGGTGGAGAGAGAAGTGTCGGCATGTGTTTGAAGAATTGAAAAGTTTACAAATTTTGTTTGGGGGAGGAGGTTTGTCATTGTTACAGAGCATAAGCCATTGGTGGGCCTGTTCAGTAGAAAAGGCTTAGATGGAGTGTCCAGAAGGATTGTGAGGTGGATCAAAAGGTTGCATGGGTTGGATTTCGAGGTGCAGCACATAAAAGGAGAGCTTAATGCAATTGCAGATGCCTTATCTCGCAATGCCATTAATGATGATGGCGATGAGAAGGCAGTGGAAGGGGAGGTTTTTGTCAATTGCTGCACTGGAGATGAAGAGAACTGGCGTGCTCAGTGTGCAGAGGACAGAGAGTTGTTCAGTACAGGGTGGCACCTCATCAAGTGACTGGTGTGTCACCAATCAGAGCTTTAGGGAGGAGATTACCCAATTACAAATTGCATCTGGGTGGTATGGGGAAGTATGGTGGTGAGCGGTCAGTGGCTGCAGAAGAGGTGGTGAAGAGAAGAAAAGTGGGTGGTCAGTTGATGGCCAAAGAGAGGTATGAATGGAAGAATTGTGTCAATGAAAGGGCAATGCCCAGAAGTACTATGGTGAAGGTGAGGGTGGGAAGGAGGGTGGAAAAGAGAATGATGAAATATTCGAGACCGATGGAAGTGAAAGAAGATTTGGGTAATACTGTTAGATTATGAATTGTGAGGAGTGGGGGAAGGATAGGGTGGCCATCATAAAATAACTGGGGTGTGTGTGTGTGTGTTGATGCAAGATATTGGGAAGTGGGTGTGTCACATGTATAAAAGTGATATGTGTTTCTGTAAAGTTGTATTATGTAATAGACTCTCACACCAGGTTCTGGATTGTTGATTCTGGTCCAGGAACCTGGATCTCTGGTGTTAGAGAATGTTTAGTTTTAAGAGTGAGGCGGTTGAAGAAATAGGTGCCTGGGGCTGTTTATGTGATATCTTGTGTACGCCGAGAATACCTAATAAAAGGAGAGTTTGTGTTCACTGCAGGTGCATCATCATTCATAATTATTATTATTATTATTATTATTATTTATTTATTTATATAGCGCAGACCAGACCCAAAGGCAACTGGGCGCATATCTTGGCAGAAAGTTACAGGTATAACATATCATCACATTGGTACCAACCGATTGTGAACAGAATATATAGAATATACAATTGACTTTACAAAGCAGAGCAATAAGCGGAGCAGTAGTGCCGGAACAAAGCAGAGCTAGGTCCCAGATGGCCCAACAGAGTCAAAAGGCGGTTGTTAGTGAGATGTAACTAGCCAAAGCTTGGCTTTAATACTTGGGTTTAAGAAACCTTGTATAGAGATTGGGTTAACAATCAATGTTAAGAAGACCGAAGAAATGGTATTGAAAAAACCCAGATCTAGGGGCAGAAATAAATCAGCAATGATGCTAAATGGGGAGCTTGTAGAACAAGTTCAAAACTATAATTACCTTGGCCTAAGGTTTGTGTGTAAAGGCAGCTGGTCAGCCCAGGTCTCTAAAGCAAAAGTTGCTCTAGCCCGGTACAGTGGGGCTATCGCTAAGTTTCCCCGCGATTATAGCAATGGGTCAGCAGAGGCCTATGTTTCTCAGGCCAGACAAGCGCCTCTGTATGGGGCAGAATTGTGGTGGAACACAAATTGTAAAGCTTTGGCTGTGGCCAAAAATGCATTTGTTAAGGATATCCTCAGCCTACCTAAGAGTGCACCAAATATCGCCATGTATTCAAAGGTAAGCCTATGGAGAATCAACTCTTTGTGTAAATCAAAACCATTGCTGTATTGGGCAAGGGTGTGGTCATCTCCAAAGCTGATCATGTATTGCCGGGCCATAGACTTGCTCTCACACGGGGGTGGCCACTCACTACAGTGGCTGACATTCATTAGGGACTCTTTACAGTCGTTGGGCTTCAATGAATGTTGGAATAACCCGAGCAGTGCAGTCACTGCTGTGAAGACGCTCATTATGAATGCTATTTGTTTGAAGGAAGATCACAGCATCCAGGAAGCTTTGCAAAGCACTGTATATCCGAGGAGGTACTGCGAAATTCAGTTGTCAGCAGGATATGAAATCCATTTAGACATGGCGTCGCCCAAGTATGCTAGGTTCGCTGTACTTGCCTGGGTATTCTGCCAGTGGCAGAACCTCGGCACAAATGGGATAAAAAGATCTCTGATAAATGTATTTCATGTGGTAATAGGGTCAAGAACATAATGCCCTTTCTGGTTTTTTGCACTCTTTACTTTGATATCAGAAAAAAGATACTTGAGACCATTGTTCTGGGAAAGAGCAGTTAGAACAACTCAGCAAGCATTAGCACTTTGTCTAAATTCAGAGGGTGAATCAGCCGTTCATTCTGTCGCTAACTTCTTAACATGGGCCTGGAGGAGAATTCTGCGTAGGAATTCTTTAAGCCCTTGATTTTATCTATGATGCAAATATGATCAAATGCTAATTAACAGGAATCAGCCTTGTATTTTAGCTATGTGTATTGTTTTAATATTTAGTTTTAGCCTTTGTGTGATTTGAAGGGAGGAAATCATCTGTTGTCATTGTAATGTGCTTTTTACTGGTTAATACGAATGTTTGCACTTTGTAAACGACTTGAATTATCAATTTGTATGATATTCCGGCAATAATATGATACTATTGATTGATGATATTTCTGCTTGTATGGTCTGTGGACCGAAATAAAGCTCTATTGAACTTGAATTGTCTTCATCCAGAAGACGTATTCTTAGAAACAGCAGGATCCAGTTCAACACGTTTTGGGACTTAGTCCTCCCTTCTTCAGGAGCGAAATTCAATTTCTATCTGTGAAGTTAACAAAAATATGGAATACCATCAGTGATAAAGTCTCAAGAGTGTTTATAAAAGGCAGTGAGGAGTGGACAAGGGTCATTTGCTGTATGGTTCCATATAGGACCCCCATGGTATTCACAATATAGATTTTCTAAAAAATAAAAAAAAGTCCTCAAAATTAGAATCTGAAATTTCCAAAAAGATTCCAGTGCCAAAAAGAGAATTTTGAAACTATATATTTAGTTCTTAATCACTAATTTTTTTTAATAAAAAGAGGGCTAACAAAAAGCTCCTACCTTCCAGATAAGCTGGTGCTGCTCAATCAAGAACGAGCAACTACCGATGGTTAAATGGTGCTCTAAATATTCATCAAATTCGAGTCTTGCAAATTAGGTCTGATACCAGATAAGGCATTAGGTTAACAGTCGCCCTAGGACATGAAACAAATAGAGAAACTCTCTGTAGTTGTCTGTCGGGAAGGGTTCTTTTTGACGCAAAGCAGTGGAGTAGAAACCTCCATTTCTAAGCAGGCTCCATGGCATTGGCATTCCATGCTAATTCATACTCATATGGTTGAGGGATGGCGGGGCAGAAGTGGAGGGTGTCACTGCTACTCACATGGTGGGGCCCCCTATTTCCCAGAAGTGCTTGGAGGGATGTGATCACTCGAGGCTCTTTCTTTTTTCTATGCACCCATGTGTCTACACAGGCATGGATGCTGAGAAATGACAGGCCACCCCCACCCATTCCACCCGGCTCTGTGTCATCAAGCAGTCAGTTCATTTGTTTGTGGACATCCTTTTACGGGGCTGCTGTGGGAATATTGCACTGGTCATGAGTATAGAAGTCTGATGCTCTGCTGTATGTGTCAGTCACCCCTGCCCTGGTGCATAGGACAAAGGTGAGGATTATGCAGCTATGTGTTACCAGGAATTGTTGCATGGTTTTCATCTCATTTCACCATTCTATTCACATCCTTTTTACGGGATTGGGTGTGGCTTGTGGAAGGGGCTCACTCTGGATTTCATAACTTGGTAAGGCACATGGGCTCTTGTTTGCAAAGAGTGCAGTATCATGCATACTCACATGGTGTGTGTGTGTGTACAAGGGTTTGTGCATGTGCTGTTTATCTCAAGTGCATCCTTTCTTCTTGTGGGTTCAGTTCCTGTGGGTCCTGTGGCAGGACTGGCATTGGTCAGACGCCATCTGATGGCACAGGTCCATGTCTTCATGGCATACTGGCATGTGCCTTCCATGAAGCATCATGGAGCATGGGATTCTAACGTGCCCTATGTGTGCAGGCTTTATCAGCCAGCACGTTGGGGTTTGGGTGGGCTACGTTGCCATTGTGAGCCAACCACGCCGTAATCTGCTGACCTGTGGGTGACGCAGGTGGATCCACACTGTCAATGGAGTTCATGTCCCTGGTGGGGTAAGAAGGTGTGTGGGTGAGCCGTGTCTGTGCTCTAATGCGCACCACTTTCATGGCATGGTACGTGCCTACAGCATTTGTTTAATGTGCCTGGCAGGTGTGCTTGTGTTGAGAAGTGTGCTCAGGTGTGCACATGCACGGGTTGCATCTCACGTGATCCATCTCCCCATGTGTAGATGGGATGTGGGGTATGTGGACACAGACACCATCAGGGAGATGTTTTGAGGTGTGCATGTGCTTGATGCCAGGTCTTCCTATTCATTGGTCACAGTGGGGGTTGTCTTGGGGACATGTGTGGCCAACCTGGGTCATAAATTGGTATTGGAGACTTACACACTTGACCCAAGAGGTGGTGCATGACTGTGTCTCATGGTACCCAGTGACAATGTTGCCAACACAAATTTAGAAAATCGTGTTGAAAATACCCCTGCAGTGAAAAAGCCATCAAGCAAAAAGTAGTCATAAAATACAGCTGAAAATAGCCAACCATGCAGTGCTACTATGGTAAGAGTTGAGGTTAATGAAGGTGTAAAGGGCTTGCGATTGCTTGGTTTAGGGTTAGGCTAGAGGTCAGAGTAAGGCTACGGGGTGCAAGCTAGTATGGTTAGTGTTAGTGTGGGGTATGCTAAGGCTAGTGCTAATAGATTTTAGGTAAGTGTTAAAGAAAAAGATCGGGAGGTCTGATGGTATTGGCGTAGGATAGGGGTCACGATAAACCCAGAGGTTAGGATACAGCAAGCATTAGTGTTAGATTTGCATTTAGGGTCAGGCTAAGGTTCTGATTTGCACACAAGTTTGGGCTAGAGCAGTGGTGTAGGAATTTGTGAAGAGCTGGTGATGGGTTTGAGTTAGGATCATTGTTCATTTTCAATGTATTTGGTGTTTTGTATCACGTGCAAATCAAATGCCTTAACGGTTAGTGTTAGGAAAAGCCTAAGGGTTCAGGGTAGAATAAGGATTGTTGTTAGGGTAAGGGTTAGGAATGGAGTTTGGATGATTGTTGAGGGCTGGTGATTGGCTCGTTTTATTAGGGGTTACAGGTTTGTACTTTTGTGTGTTTAAAATAGCTTTTTTCGGCTATCTTATCACTTGTTAAAGGTTCACACTTTGCATTGCTTGTATTGAATGACTGCATTTTGAATACTACTTTTTGCTGACCACTTTTGCACATGACTACATGTTCCAGCATTGATGACAGTTTCGCTATCAGCTCACCGACACCCCTTGAGTTCCTGCCAGTTGTTCTGGATCTTGGCCACCGTGTGTGGTGCTGTTGCTACAGCATTGACATTTTGCAAGATGGACTTCGCAACCTTGTTTTGCTGGGGTTGCAGGATCTTTAAACATCCAGGGTCCATGAGATGGTCAGCTGCTTTTTGACACCTTCCACCAAGACCTTCAGCTCCTCATCTGTGACCTTTGTGCAGAGCTGCTGCGGCATGGCCCTGGTCTGTGCTTGGCGGTGTTGAGCATGGAAGGTGGCGCACTAGTCAGGCAGGGAGTTGCCCAGTGGCGGTGGACCCAGGAGTAGGGAATTGGTAGATGGAATGCGGTTAGGGTGACAACAGAGGATGTGATGTGGTGACACTGGGGCAAGCAAATTAGGTTGGAGGTGGCAGCGGGTGGGTGGTGGTGGTACCAGGAGCAGGGGGTGAGGTGTGCACAGGGATTTGGAAGCAACAGCAGTCAGTGTGTTCTGTGGGCAGGGGGATCGAAGGTCCTGCAAGGGTGGTAACTGAGGTCCTGTTTGCAAGGAGATGAGGTGGTCCTGTGGGCGTGAGGTGGGTCAGGGAGTCCTAGAGGCAACAGCAGGGGTGGGTCAGGGAGTACTAGGGAGAACAGCTCTTGGAGTCCTGTGGGCAGGGTAGTCGGGGGGCCAGTGGGCAAAAGAGGTCACAGAGTTCTATGGGCAACAGTTATCAGGGGTTCCTGTGGGCAGGGGGGCTAAGGGAGTCCTGTCAGCAGGGGTGGTCAGGGAGTCTTAGTGGCAATAGATGTCATGATGTCCTGTGGGCAGGGGGTTCTGTTGTCAGGGGGTCCTTGGGGCAGCTGGACTTTGTCCTTGTCCCACAGCTGTTTGCCCTTGCCTGGGCTTGATGTTGTGGGGCTGGTGTCTGTGTGTGCCTTGCAAGGCTCTCCCTAATTCCTGCTCCATACAGAACGCGGCACCACGTCCTTCTGATCCGGATCTACGCTGTGATTTCCACAGATCTGGGAATGGGTATGGCGTGGCACTGTGCTGTTAACATGAGGCAAATATGCATTACTTTTAGGACTTACGCAGCCTTCCAAGGCAGTTCTGCCGTTTCTCTTTGTTGTATGGTGTAATTTTTCAAAAGTGAGGTGTATGTGGCTTTCTTTTGTAGTAGCTCGGAAGCGTAAAGCTCAGCAATGCCGTACACAGCAAAAATGAGCTCCATAGTGCTTAGGTGATCGTTGGGTGTTATTGTTCAAAGAAATTCGATTTGTTAGTTCTAAAAATGGCAGGGGAGGAACTACATCATTAAACAAAGCACAAAAAGCTTCAGAATTAACAATGCTGAGATGGATCAATCCTGAATTACATTTCTAAGAAGATGCGTCCCACATCCAGCCTTTGCGAGCTCCAACACTCTCCACTGCATGGAATGCTATATATCAAATGTACTCGGGCCGTTTCGTGGCTAGTTCCAGTCAAACGGCTTCTGCCAGGGTTGATGTCCTAACTCCCAAGAGTAGTCCGAAGAGTCTGCCCTTCAAAATACATACCCTCTTCATGTCTAACCAACCTCGAGTGGCAGCTCTGAAAAGGGCAGGTGGCATCACTTTGGCTACACTGGCACGTATCAGAGGCTACCGTGAAAGACCAACATTTAGTAGGTTGAATTTCAAGAGAGGTTTAGAAGCAGCTAGTTCTTTAGTTCATACCATGTCCCAATGAAAGGACCAATGTCAAATTCTGCAAAGGCCACTCCTGGTGAGGTGTACTTTTATCGGTTCTATTTGAAATTACCTTTTTCAAAAGGTCTCAAGAGAAAAAAAAACAATTTACTTTGACCGATTTTCTTTTGATCGGAAAATCTTCATTTAAAAAAAATATATATTCCTGGGGTTTCACCCACAGAGGCCCCGGTTGTTCTTCCAAACCCATCACCCACCCCCACCCGATCTCGTGGATTTCTGCCCCAGTTCCCTCCCCCCCACCGTCTCACATGGGATTTCAATCCCAGCTCCCCGCGCACTACCCCACGCCCGAAACCAAAAGACATAGGGGCCGATTCATGGAACAAACGTGCGCCGAAAAATGTGGCGCAAGGAGGCGCAAGCGTCAAAAAGGAAGCGCGCGTGCACACGTGCGATTCATGGAAGGTCCTGTGCGTGTTTTCCCCGGGATGTGCGCCAAATCTGTGCCTGGCGCACCTGGGCGCACACCTCATTGTAACATCCCAAACGCCGTGCACGACACGCACAGGGAAAGCGTGATGCGCACAGGGAAAGCGCACAGCGTCAGCGCACACACGAAAAAGGGGGCAGGACATGGGGCATAACACGCAGAATGGGGAACAACGCGTGAAAAAGAAGGCGTAACTGGGGAAGTACTGCAGGGAAATACACGGAACGCCCACACGCACATGAATAACTCCTATTCATGGAATCGAATACGGAAAACAAGCGCACGCTAAAAGACGCGCACAGGCGTCAACACGTCCGTCACAGGAAGGCAAGCGTAAGCGACCCCGCGCACAGCATAAAAGTGCACGCAAACAACAAACACGTATATCCAGCTACGATTAATGCCCCATTTGTCGCATCACTGATCGTGGGACACTGCAGGAGGAGGAGAATAGCCAGGGCCCGCATTTTTTCCCCCCAGACTAGCCTTTTTGGGATGCCTGACGGACAGGTCTACGGCAGGTATAGGTTTCCACCTCGTATCATCCTAGACCTGGTCAGGGAGTGGTAAAATGACCTTGCATCCCCCACCCTCTGCTCCCAAGCATTGAGCCCCTTGGAGAAGGTGCTCAATGTCTTGCATTTTTTTGGCCACTGGGTCATTTCAGCAGACTACTGCGATAGTGGGAGGGTCTCACAGGCCGCAGGCACATATACCTGGCCAGAACACCTGCAGAAAGGCAGGCCATAGTCCAGGACTTTTACAGGGTGGCACACTTCCCCAAAGTGCTCGGTGCCATAGATTGCACCCATGTGGCCCTACGTCCACCTATGGCCACTGAGCACATCTATCGAAACCACAAGCACTGGCATTCCATCAACGTGCAGGTCGTATGCGATGCAAAGGGAATCACCTCTGTCTATGCAAACTACCCAGGCTCCACCCATGACAGTTTCATATACAGAATGTCCGCCCTGAGCTGGGCCCTGGAAGCTGGGCAGCATGGCGACACATGGCTCCTAGGTGAGTACAAATGCCCGTGCACATGCATGCATGTCACACACAGACAAATACAAAACCCCCAATAATCACAACCATTATCACCTCTCCAGAGGACAGTGCCTACCCTCTGAGCAACCACATGATGACGCCAATCCGGAACCCCACCACACCACCCCAGGTAAGATACAATGCTGCCCATATTGCAACCAGGGGTATAGTGGAGCGCACATTCTGAGTGCTAAAGTCACGCTTCCGCTCCCTTGACCGCTATGGTGGGAAGCTACTCTACGCACCCCCAGTAGTGTGCAGGATAATTGTGGCAGCATGTGTCCTGCACAATGTTGCTACACGGCAGGGTGTACCGGTGGACATGATGGTGCCCCCACATCCCCAACCACAGGCACAGGGGCTGCCCATGGGAGGGGATAGGGCACGTGGCGAGGCAGCCCGGACCCAGCTTGTGGCTACATTTTTCACCTAAACTCCCACCCCTGTGGAGTGCATACATGCCTGGCACATACCAGGTGACAATCGATGATGACAAAGAGACAGTCAATTGTCACAACCTTACCACCCTGAGAATGTTGCCATGGAAGTGCTACATTGTGTGCATCCCTAGCTACTAAAACATAAACAATCGTGTGTGACCCAAAGGAACACATGCAAGGTGTGTATCACACACCCCTGCAAAACAGGCCATCACAATCCCTGGTATGTCATCCAAACCCTCCTAAACCACATCACCCTTGATTGACACACCATGACATGGCAAGCAATAGCAAAAGCCCAACACATTACCAATAATAAACAAAGTGACATGTGATAAATGGAAAGTGGCTTCACACAATGACGCCTGTCATGGAATCTGATGAAATGACTGAGCAACAACCTCCCACACAAAACAAGTCATACCCAAATGCATTCCAACAGTTGTAGCATGAACATAACAATCAATGCCTGTTCACATGAACATTGGGCAAGGCAAAATCCCTACTCCTGAATATGTCTGCTGTGTGCGTCTCCTGCAATACACTGCTCAGCACACAGCATAGTGACCAGCCATTGTGTCAGAGACACACCTTGAGCATCACATGAAAAGGACAAAATAAACAAATAAATAAACATTTGACGCATGTACGGTATCCACCAATGGTCATAGATCATGTGCTGCAGGGACACAGTGGTCCCCAGAAGGCACACTGTGTGCACATTTGGACATGGAAGGGTGGATGTACATGTGGTGGATCATAGTGCGACTGTGTGTGTCAGTAGGGACATGCACTCAATACATGCATGTCCAATCAAGTGACCATCAGTGTCCTCTACACATCACATGTGAATATTGCCCATGTGCACAGCCCAGCATGTCAAACCACACCAATCCCCTCACACCTGAAAGGTAAACACAACACAGGAACAGGCATTGACCAGCAGAACACATCATGTACATACGACACCACAATAACAATGTCAGGGTGCCCATCACACTGCAGGCCAAGACAACTGTCCAACAACCAAACACCCTCCCTCATTCACATATCACCATGACTTACTGAACAACTGTGTCTGGGGTATGTAGCCTTCTTCCTTGAAGTCTACCTGGCCACAGGATCACCCTACCCCTTTGTCTCCATCTTCCACCTTGCGTGTAAATAGTGTCCAGTACCATCAGAGGCCACCTTGACTGGAAAAAATACCAAATCAAAGAGAACTCAAAGGATCCAAACACATAACCCAGGCAAAAAGCCTGCAGGCAGCAA
Source organism: Ambystoma mexicanum (assembly GCF_040938575.1). Classification (NCBI taxonomy): domain Eukaryota; kingdom Metazoa; phylum Chordata; class Amphibia; order Caudata; family Ambystomatidae; genus Ambystoma; species Ambystoma mexicanum. Next base: position 266,648,698 of record NC_090925.1, on the reverse strand, counting down.
AAAACACTTGAAGAGTCTCCAGTAGATGACTTGAAATAGCAATGAATTTCAAAGCACATGTACAAGCACAATGATGGAACAACCAAGTTAGCACACTTAAACAATGCTACAACATGATGTGTACCAGGTTTGGTACATAATATACAATGATGCAGCACCAACTGATGGGTAGTGTCACTGCTCCAGTGTCCAGGTGCAGGAGTGGCACGAACCAACCACCACCTCCGTGGTCTGGGCGCCTGCAAGGTCAAACTTACACAGGCCTCTGAGACCACGGTGGGGAAGGAGGGTCAGGGATATGTTGACTGGACAGGCATTGGTATTCTGGATAACCGGAAAGTGGGGCAGGAGAGGGGAGTTGGATTGTCAAGGGAAAGTAGGGAAAAGACAAAAATCTACTATTCACAATAACACATACTCAATCAGATAAACCATGTACATCATGCACATTGTACCAAATGACTCAAATGGAAGTCAAAGAGAGACTTATCTCTGGGGTGAGTGCTGGCCTCCTGCCTGTGCATTCTCAGGTCCGGTAACAGGAGCAGTTCAATGCTGCAAAGATAGTAAGAGTTACTAATCTGTGTGTGTCTATAACAAACAGACACAAAACCATACATGCCCCAAAGCAAGTAACCCCTCCACAAACAAACACTCTTGTCTGCTGCTTCGTACCGTTACGTATGATTCCCCCTGTGATGGTTCATACACTGTCAATGCAGTAAGTCAGGCGCACGTGGGCGCGTGGCAAAGGGAAGACCAATGTGCCAAGATTCACAAATCATGCAATGGTGCCTAGGTAAGCAGCTACACGCATATAGCGAGGTACGACTTCAGTACAAGTAGTTTTCTGGCGTCCCCCAAATAAAAGAGGTAGTGCATGTGTCATTTGAACATGCAAATTATATGCACTACACACAAGTCTGTCCCTCGCTGGATGTCCCTGTGCGCAGCTCTATTTTTTCCGACTTTGAACGCGATTGGGCTTATACATCTGCTTTAAGGGAGCATGGTGGACTGGAGGATATGTGCGACAGCCCCTGCATGTGCCCATGACAACTTGGAGAGCAACTTGCCATGTGTCCACCAACTCATTTTAGCTGTACTGTGCGCTTCAACACCAATAACTGTCCAAGCTCACCGTCAGTGGCGCTGCTTAGCATGCATGTGCAACAGGCTTGGTGGAAAGTTGGCTGTGGTTTGTGCCCCTTATGCTGCTCACCTTGCCTGGAGTTCCTGGAAACACGTCTGCTTCTGTTGGATGTATGAGCACAAGCTTTGTGGCACTGCTAGCGCACACATGCGCATGTCTGCACCACTGAACGTGGCCAGCTGCCAGACGTATACTGGCCCATGTCTGCCGGCAAAGGTGGTCTGGAGGTTCATTCTCCTGCTGAAAGGGCACAAAACACAGAATTAATGCTGAAAAGTCCTCTGTGTGTGTCTCTTCATGCTGGTTGTGACTGGACCATGTCAGAGATGTACATCAGACTCCATCCCACCATCAGTGTGACTTTGACAGGCAAAGTGTGGCAGACACTCTCTACAGCATGAAGTGCATCAAGCACATGTACAGTAAAGACAATTAACATACAACACAATGTATAGCAATTAATGGACACCTGATTCATGAAACCACCCATTCCTAATGCTGAAATGCTGTTGATAACACCCCTACAATCCCCACTAGGGGTGTTAACACAAGTAGTACAGCAGCAGACAGGCCACAGATATGACAGTCCAAAGCCCTTGTGAAATAGACTGTAACACCGAACCATCCTTGCGAGCCCATCGATAAGGGAAGCAGGAGTGGCCTATGTGAGTCAGGACCCCGGGCTCCAAACACATACACGAGACAAGCTTGAAGGGCCCAGCTGGAACAGACAGTGGATACTTTCAAAAGCCACAAAGCACCACACCGTCACATGAAAGCACAATACACAAGCAATTTTAAACTATATTAACTAATTACACTAACTATAAAAAACCTGCATTACCTAATTAAACTAACTATCAAATCGAATGTTAACTAACTAAACTAAAAGAAAAATAAAAAATGGCCATATGACCCGGGGGGGGGGGGGGGCACCCAGGAGGGGGGAGGTACAGGGTGCAGCTCAACACCCACATGCGATGATGTTGAGGAAAAAAAAACCCTCCATGGGCACAACGCCTGCACAGCATGACCTGTGTGGGAGATACCTCGCCGTCCGAGTCTGGCTCATCCTGAAAAGGAAGACCTGGCACAGGAGCCTGAACACACCTAGCCACAGCTTGCTCCTCGTCGGCAGCAAGTCTGCCGGACGGGTGAACCTGGTTCTGTGCGGCGATGACACATAGGTCTGCATGCAGAACCTCCCGTGATACGCGTGCTTCCTCTTGCAAGGTAACACGTGTAACATGGAGTTCTTCCTACAAGGCCTGGCTGGACAACTGATGGACCTCCCGGGAAGCATGTAGCTCAGCCGAGATGGTATGCTCAGCTGCTCAAACCTCTCCTCTGACCGCGCCCTCTGGGACATCAAGAGGACACCTAGAGTGGATCTGAGGGACTCATACTCAGCCCTCAGGGCCTCCATGTGTGCCTCTGCGTGAGCAGCAATTGCTTCACGCAAAGACAACATTTCAGCCTGGCGTGCACTGTCTGAGGCCGCCATGCCCAGCCTGAGCGAACGGGCTGTGGACTGTGCCGCCCGCTGCTGGAGAAGCACATACCTAGCAGGGGGGAGCACAGATCGGGCCACACACTCCATGCTCACAGCAATGTTTTCCATTGCTGCCCCCTGGCGTTCTGAATTGGCAGTCATGTCTCGCTCCCACTCAGTATACCTCAGTGGCGTGCAGCCACCGCGTTGCTGGGCTTGACATCTGCGGGACCCAAGGACCAGCCGACCTCGTTGGGTTGGCACCGCCCGCGGCGCACAACTACATGCCCCCATCGACGTGATGGCCCAGGCCCATCAGCGACTGGTGTGGAGGGTGACCCTACGTCCCGATCCACTACAGGTAGAGTTCCCACCACTGTCTGACCCCTCAGTGGAGGGGTCACGGCGAGAGGAGTGTCCACATCAGAATCACTCACCCCTGACATATGGACCTGATGCACATCCAACTCGACATGGACGTCAGAGTGGTCATCTGGGCTGGACTCATTGCCAGCCAAAGACAAGATGGTCTGTAGCACATGTGGGTTCTCCTGGTCTACCACCCCACAACCCCCACTTGTGCTGGGTTGCTGTAGTGATAACAACCCTGTGCCTGGCATGACAACACCATCCTCTGGCTCCATTGCGTCATCATCTGAAAAGTAGAGAGAAAAAAAGATCACTACACATGTTAGAAGCACACAACACACACACACATAAACATCACACAGACAGCCAACACATGAAGCAGACATGTAGAAGGGTGTTATACCGTTCAGAAGTGGGTCGATGCAGTGCAGAACATTTGTACGTTACTATCTACATGTACAAGTACTTCATGATGTGTATCAGAAAACGTGAAGGCAGTGCAAGGTCAAGTTCAGGCATCACGTGCAATGTGCATGCAATGTGTTGCGGTAGACGGCGAGGGGAAACTCACACACCCGCAGGTGATCCAAATAGTGACAGGGTCCGACGGAATCTACGTCGCTCTGCAGATGCTACAGAGCACTCCAACAGTGGTAGAATCTCGCGGTCCCGTGAGAACACACATTTCTGATTTGCAACGCGAGCCCTAGGCACACTTTAAGACCAGAATTATCTCCTCAAGTATAATTCAGAGAAGGTGTTGTCTATTTAGAAGACGAGAGACCTAACCAATTCCTGTGTCCAAAGGGAAATAATCTATACCTTTGTTGACACGTCCACCATTGCAAACATTTTATTGTTCACTGCGGCAACCCCTCGAAGGTCTGGCGTTGGGACTTCAAAATGCCATACTTCATTGTGTGAAGGATAAGAATATTAGCCTAGATTGGAACAGGCTAAAGTAAATGTTTTGAGGCTGTTTTTTGTTTTTATATACAGTTGTCTGTTGTTGGTTCCCCTGAAGAAGTCTGCAGATATTTAAAAGTACTTGTCTTTTGAAGATAGACGAAACATGTTGGGTAATATGCACTGAACAATACACATTGTTGAGAAATGTTATTAGTTTAAAAATTAATGTCCCCTTTAGGCAGATAAAGGGCAACTATCAAGTATGGATTCTTCCAGTAAGGCATCCCCTTATGAGAATAGGTGTCTGATGCTGCCCAACCAACATTGTATTGCACTTTAGTAGTGAATTTGCACTTTACTATTGCACTGAGAAATTGTTGTTTGCACTGCACTATTGGTTTTAGTTTTGTATAGGAATGGTGTGGTTTTATCAATATATTTTGATGTATGTTTTTTACTTGCCATTATATTTAGGATGTATTTTAGAATAGGCAAGATGCTAATATTGTAAATCAGTGCCTCTGAAATTATATGTGTGTTATACTTGTATATATCTATTTTGTTGAATTTGTTTGTATGTCCCGAGTGACTAAATAAATTACATGATTTAAAGAAATTCATTGACTCAAGACCTATTTGGTACAATGACTGAGTCGTGTAGTAGATGGATTGAAGTAGAAGAGGGAGGAAGACTGTTGGGTTCTTTAGTTTTTGATTGTCCATTTGTTAGCTAAGGGCTAAATCCAGCGGTCTATAAATTAGCCCGATCCAGTCTCTTCTTTGTTTTTAATGGCTACAAGCAAAACACCCCTCCCCCTAAGTGGAAATGCAGGGATGTCTTGCATGGTATCAAAAGGTTGACCAGAGGCCTGTGTATTGGCAGACAGTGTTGACTAGCATCAATTGCATCATCTGAGTCAACTGACAACACAGCAGATGATGATGAGACAGTAAGCAGGACACATAATGAACCCTCAGTAGTACACCCATGTGTGCAGAAGACACTACACCAGTTGGACAGAGTCAGTGGGCCATGAACAGGGTGAAGCTTGTGAGCCACACAGACTGCCACACACTAAACATGTGTGTGATGCAGGTCTGAGCCATAGTGGCCATGGGAAGGCTGATTAAATGACATGAAATGTAGGTCACCCTGGACACATACTACAATGATCATACACTCAAGGACACATAGGGGCATGCATGGAATGCAAATAGAGCATGAATGGGCACTCATGTCCCTGTGGAGCATCTGCCATCTGCACAGTCCAAGTGAGACACCCAGCATCAAGGACAAAGGATGGACCCCACTGCATGTGTCTGGCAGGTTGGCTGGTGGAAGTTAGCATGTACACAGGAGGCATGAACAGGTCATTGCATTACAGCAAAATTATGCACACCAGTGCAAAGGTGAAATTGGGTGCAGGGGGGGTGCAGGGGCAAGGGAGCATGCCTACTTGGAGTACCCCCATGCAGGCAGAGGACACATGCACCTCAGTCATGCCATGTGTCATCATTCCTTCCCCTCATGCCCCCAGCCCTCCAAGATGTCAGCCTGGAGCCAGGCCACGATCACCTACATGGCCCTCAAGGGCCTCTCCATCCCTCCAAAGACCTACTTGGAGTCAGACTTGGCTCTTGTGGCACCAGACTCACTCACTCCCATAGGATAACATTGGGGATTGGACTTCTAGTGCATTGATATGGACAAGATGGATGCCCCCACATATTTCGGTTCCCAGAACTGCATGTGCGGTCTAGTCTTTTGGGTGTGGTTCAGCCCAGAGACACCTGGGATACTCAGAGACTATTTAAGCCACACCCAGGCTGAGAAACATGCTTTGCGCTTTCTGCAACTGCAGCGTGACACTCACCGTGTTCGGATCACTCTCCAGTAGGCCTGCATCTTTCTTCTGCGCTCAGCTCCTGCAAGAACAAGAACACCGTTAGGAAGAGCCTTACCTTGCGGCGCTTCTGCCCATCATTCATCACTCCTTCTGTTCTGCGGGCATCTTCGGCGGTGTCATTCCCATCCTGGCACTCCGCTACCTAAGGAAAAGGGAAAAGAACAGAAAAAAGCATTCTGCAAATCTTCGCTTATTTTTAAATACTGTACGAGCTTCAAACGCTTACCTGAATCCCAGCCACTCTGGGGCAACTCTGTCTCCGGAACTTCTCATCCATCTGCAAGAGGGAAAAGACACTCCAGGTTAGCGTGGAAACATCTAGAGGCGCCGCATACCGCGCTTACCCACCGCATTTGTTCTTCATAACGGGCATCCACGCTGAAAACGTTGCGGCACCTAAAAGACACAGAAAAAGAACTCAGTTCAATGCAAATATGAAAGGGGTGCATCGCGCATCACGCTCTTACTCACCTTCAGCGCTACTCATCTCAGCAGTATGCCGCTATCCCCGGACGCCGGCCATCATCTAAGGATGTAAAGGAACTAAGTTAGAGAACTGTTCAAAAGACTTATTATACTTACCTGTCGGACTCTTGCCAGTGAAGTAACTATGCAGCAACAAGCCTGCATCAATCAACGCGCCCCTGCGCTGAAAGCAGGACGGAGAGCACCCTATCCAAGAAAACAAGATGAGCTGTGGATCAAAGGGAAGGGTTGGACCCCGGGGAAGAAGGGGTTCGAGCACACAGAGACAATAGGGAGTTAAACTCTACCAATCCTGTGTTTCAGGCCCAGTCTCCAGTCAAATAGCCTCCAGGGAAGGGTTTGAGGCCGTAAGAGGTCAGAACAGGCTGAGTGGCGTCCCTGTGGATACCAGGTGAGCGTTACAGAACGCAAAGCCTCACATCAAAATCCACCTGGGTGTCATGGAAACATCAGAAACCGACCAGTTAGCCCACATGTTGGGGCAGCTATGTTCCGAAGTACATGCAGCCAGGCAGAGACCAACACCCTGAGGAGAGAGCTGATAGTAGCCAAAGAACGCACTGATGACTTAAGCCGGCAACTTCTCCAATCACAAGCAGGGCATGCACCATTGCCGGGAAGTGTGCCCTTGATGCCAGCGCCATCAGCCAATCCCGTTCAGATAACCCTTCCTGGGGCAGTTCCCTTGGTCCCGCCTGAACCATTTACGGGGGATCCAAAGAGGTTTGCAACATTCATGAACCAGTGCCGCCTGCACTTCCTTTGTAGGTCAGGGGCCTTTCCGAATCACCAATCACGGGTCGCTTTTGTGCTATCCTACCTGAGTGGTAGCGCCGCAGACTGGTCTGTACACTTTGTGGCCCAAGACGATCCTTTGCTGCATGACTTCAGGGGCTTTCAGCAGGAGATGGAAAAGCTGTTCGCCCGTCGTACTAATGGGCAGGCATTAGACAACGAACTTCTGTCCATACACCAAGGGAATCAATACCTATTAACATACATAGCCACGTTCAATAGACTCGTAGTTGAAGCAGAATGGCCAGTGGAGAAGAGAACCATGTTATTTCATCGGGGGTTGCAGGGGGAGCTCAAGAATGTTCTCGCACAAGTAGTGAACCCCCCTAAAGACTGCTCAGAATTCATTGACCTTGTTGTTAAACTGGATCATAGGTTGCAGGACCGAAGAGCAGATCGAACCAGACCGGACCCTCGCCCAATGTATGTGCGTTCAAAGGACAATACTGCCATAACAACGGAAGGTTCAGGAGAACCAATGCAAATCGGTGGGGTCAGATCCCCCTTGACTAAAGCGGAAAGGGATAAAAGGAGACAGCAGCAGTTATGTCTGTACTGTGGAAGGTCAGGTTATTTCCTTAAAGAGTGCCTTGTGAAGCCACTGAGGAGGATGGTAGGGGCCACGGACAAGGAAGATACCATCAAGGAATCGGAAAACTCCCCAGCCCGGCAAGTGTAGGGGTCCACTTGTCGAGCGAAGAAAGTGAACTACAGACCTCCCATTTTGCACTATCTGTGGTCTTGATCAATCACCAACAACCATCTCGGATGCACGCAGTAAGATCGTACATAGACAGTGGAGCCGTTGGGAATTACATCGACCAGGATCTTGCAGCAAAGATGGGGTTCCGTTACACCCTAAATCAACCACCGACACTGTTACCACTGTTGACGCACGGAAATAGCTTCTGGTCCAGTATCCCAATGCACTGCAGCTTTAACCCTTCTGTGCCAGGATGGACACCAAGAATCTATCGTTTTCGACCTCATTAAGGCACCACAGTTCCGGTTGATTTTGGGAATGCCATGGTTGGTAGCTCACAATCCTCAAATCGATTGGCGAGCAAAAGAATTGCCCTTTCCCGAGACTTGCGCCCACACATGTTATCCCCAAGAGAAACAACCAATAGACACCAGAACCTCCATGCTTGCGACTGTGGCAATCGGCACCCTATCAAGATGTCTTTCAGAAAGAACAGGCTAATACCCTGCCACCGTATAGACCATATGATTGCCAAATCGACCTGATACCCGGCGCACAAATCCCTTGTGGACGAATTTACGCACTCACAGAAACAGAAAACCAGCACCTGAAGGCTTATCTTGACCAATACATGGCCAATGGGTTCATCCGTCCCTCGAAGTCTCCAGCAGCCAGTCCTCTATTCTTCGTACCGAAAAAGGAGGTGGACTTGAAAACGTGCATCGACTATCGCGAACTGAACATTCTGCAAATCTTCGCTTATTTTTAAATACTGTACAAGCTTCAAACGCTTACCTGAATCCCAGCCGCTCTGGGGCAACTCTGTCTCCGGAACTTCTCATCCATCTGCAAGAGGGAAAAGACACTCCAGGTTAGCGTGGAAACATCTAGAGGCGCCGCATACCGCGCTTACCCACCGCATTTGTTCTTCATAACCGGCATCCACGCTGAAAACGTTGCAGCACCTAAAAGACACAGAAAAAGAACTCAGTTCAATGCAAATATGAAAGGGGTGCATCGCGCATCACGCTCTTACTCACCTTCAGCGCTACTTATCTCAGCAGCATGCCGCCATCCCCGGACGCCGGCCATCATCTAAGGATGTAAAGGAACTAAGTTAGAGAACTGTTCAAAAGACTTATTATACTTACCTGTCGGACTCTTGCCAGTGAAGTAACTATGCAGCAACAAGCCTGCATCAATCAACGTGCCCCTGCGCTGAAAGCAGGACGGAGAGCACCCTATCCAAGAAAACAAGGTGAGCTGTGGATCAAAGGGAAGTGCTGGACCCCGGGGAGAAAGGGGTTCAAGCACACAGAGACAATAGGGAGTTAAAGTCTACCAATCCTGTGTTTCAGGCCCAGTCTCCAGTCAAATAGACTCCAGGGAAGGGTCTGAGGCCATAAGAGGTCAGAACAGGCTGAGTGACGTCCCCGTGGATACCAGGTGAGCGTTACACCATGACATAGTCCCAGTGCAGAGAGGAAGGACACCCAGGCTGCATGCAGAAGGGCCAACGAGCTGGTACATGGACTGGAGGGGCATTGAGGTGACCAAGCATGTGAGTAGGGGGCAAGTGTGGTGATGGACAGTCCCCGCCGGCTCCACATGTCCACCATCCTGCAGAGCAGCCATGCATCAGTGAAGCATTGCATGACTTGCACATCTGAACCATGTACACATGACATGTAGTGGCACTCATGCACAGCACATCACACAAGTAAAACACACATGGCCTCGACAAACACGCAGCAACACTCACTGGACTGGGCATCAAAGTCCTGCATCTCTCCCACTCCTTCGACCGATTCAGGTGGTATGAACTCCGCAGCGAGTCACTCGTGAGGAGTGAGGTCTTCCTCCTCAGATCCCGGCCCACTGCCAGTCACCAGAGTCATGTTGTAATTTGAGGCATGCTTTGCCTTAGCGCTGCGTTTGAGGTAATTCCAACGCTTTTTGCACCCTTGCGCCGTGGGAGCCTCATGGCCAAATGCACTCACATGTTCCGCAACTTGCTTCCAGTGGGTATCACGATGGGCAGCCGTAGTTTGACAATTAGGCCCCACTAGCATGTCATGGTTGTGGTCTCGCACGTATTCCACGAGGAAGTCCAGTTCCTGCGCACAGAAAGGCTTCTTCCTCGACGTGCAGGAGGTTGTGGCTGTGTGTGGGGTCCCAGCCTGTGCTGCAGGTGCAACCTTCCTCTGCTTGGATAATGGCGCGGACCCTGGCTGGCAAATGCCGCCCTAATCAGTATGGCCAGTGGCACCGGTGGATTGAGCAAAGGGAGTGGCAGGTGGAAGGACGACCCAAGGCCTGACTTGCGTCAGTGGCTCCTGGGTGCCCTGGAATGGACCCTGCGCAGCAACATCCGCTGTGCCAGGGTCATTGACCGCGACTGTCCTGGTTGGTAGACTCACAACCGGGGAGTTGTTGGCTGCATCTGCCCCTGCACTTGCCAACACCCGGCTGGTCGGGGCAGCAGATGACATTACTGTCCCAGGGACACGTGTCTCGGTCAGGGCAGCCCTGCGTGTACCTACGGTGTTCGTCCTGACCTGCTGGAAATCTTCCATGGACTCTTCAAGTGCCAACGCAGCCTGCGCTGGCAGACCCTGAGCCTGGTTGGTGGTGTCCATAGCTGCACCTGCAGCTACCACTACCCTTGGGCCCGTGGCAGTCAATGAAATGGACTGCGGGTCACATGGGCGCCAGTGCCAGATGCAGAAGCTGCATCTCCCGGAACCACAGGGGGTGGTGGCATGATTGTACCAACACATGGCACAACATCGTGCCAAAGTGTTGCACCCCTGCCTCTTCCCCCTCTGCGGCCACCCTGGACACCCTGGAGTCCCCTACTCCCTGGTCACCCCGGCCCCGTCCCTGACCACGCCCGCCAGGAGGAGTACACCCAGCTGAGGTGCCCCTCACCTTTGGTGGCCTCCCAACCATGGCACAGATGGAGTAGTGCCGGCACAGATGGAGAAGTGCCAATGGGAGGTGTACACGACAGTTGTCCTGGGCAATTGGGGTGAAGGGGTGGGATACAAGATGTTAAAAGCACCACTGCACCTGCAAGGCTATATGTGACCCCGGTGATGAATTGACGGGTCACTCAAGACTCAGGCACCCCAAAACTGCAGTAAAACCGTTCACGCAACCGTGGTAACCCACGTGTGTGGAATTAACCTCCCGCAGTACGCGGTGGCATCCAGGGACAAGAAAAACACGTACGCGTGGGACAAGCAGGCTACTATGACCTTGAAAATGGGTACGCGATACACAGGGGCACCCGCAGTGGGAAAAATAGGACGCGCGACTCACCGTCAGACTAGCGTGATAATGAAAAACACACGTAGCCAATACCCCCGCCAAAAGAAGAGATACGTCCTTGATCCGCTCTAAAGTTGTGATGGTGCACAAAACAACACGAAGTAGCAACACACACGTCGGTCTCCACGAAAGGTGCGTACAGCGAACTGCTGGCCCCGCTCACCTTTAACCCGTGCTGAGGGAAACGCTGGCTCGCGTCACATCACTTACGTGCTTAGGCCCTTTCCTCGGATAACACGCATTAACATGCGGAAGTGCTGTTTTACATGTGCTGAATCACTATGCACCGATCACGAGGGAAACGCCCGCGCGCGTAACGTCACAGACGCGCTTACGCGCTAAGGGTCTTTCCTCGGATTTCACGCTGACGTGCACTTTTTTCAGGTGCCACGCGACAACACATGGAATACCACGCTCCTGCCCAAAAGGCCATTTTCCTGCCCCAGAGAGCCCCGAGCATGCTCCCACCTGCCATCTGCTGCTGTCTGCCTGCTGCCCACGTGCCCTGCTATTTGGTGCCTGCACGTCAGCCATCTGCAGTGGTCAAGTTGCTGTGTCCACCCCTGCTGGAACAGAAGACTCCCGACTGGGATACCATCGCTCCACAGCCCAGCCCCAGGACCCAGTTGCCCACCCACACCTGCCTCGGGGGTCGCCATGTCGGGGCAAACACCATCCAAGACCACTGGTGACCCCCAGCCAGAGAGGCAGAGGGCTACCAGCTTCAGCAATAAGGAAGTTGGTATCCTGGTGGAGCAAGTTCTGGGGCATTATGATGCCCTCTTCACACCATTGCGCGCCGACAAGGAAGGACGGAGGAGGATCTGGACGGACATCGTGGGTGCAATCAATGCGGAGGGGGTGGCACCCCGAGACCTGAGACACGTCCAGAAGCGCTGGGAGGACTACAAGTCCAGGACCCTCAGGAAGGCCTGGCGCCTCTTGGAGGCAGAGGATGCAGTGGGGCGCCGGGGCCAGCTTACCAACCAGCAGATGAGGGTCCTGGAGTGCATTTGCCCAGTGCTTCGCCACCAGATCCTCAGGATGCAGGCCCGTCTGGAGACGAGCGGTAAGTGGCCATGCATTGCTGTGTGAAACAGGGCATGTTGCAGTGTGCTGGTAGTCAGCTACTTGCCTGTATGTGTTACATAGGCCATGTATAGATGTGTGTGTGCAGGGACATCATGGTAATGCATGTGAGACCAGTAATGCGTGAACCACATGGATGGTGCATGTGTTCCAATGCAACATGGGGAGCAGCATGCGGAATGCACAAATGAATGCATTCCTGTCTCTGTTCTTGGACATGGATGGGGGGTGAGAGATGGGTGCTGCTCTCATGTACGTGTATGGTGTACACGTCTGTGTGTCTGAGAAGCGTGTGTGTGACTTTGAAACGCCACGGATGCATGACACATGTCCGTGACGATGTGTTGATTCACTTATGCAGTCTAGTTACCCTTGTATCCACTGTGTCTGTGGTGTATGAGCCCTGATGCATGACCCTCCGGTGATGTGTGTGCATGGGATCAGTATGAGCCATGATGCATGTGAGTTTGAAGCCAACATTTATGTCAATAGAGGCCCTTGTACATGGATGCTGATGTTGATTGCATGTGCTGTGCCTGTTTCTGAATGTGTGTTGCCTGCATTGACCCATGTGTTGTGGAGGGACAGGATGGAAGTGACGTTTGACAGTGCCACTCATGTGTTATTGCTTCCTGTCTAGGGGACTATTGTACAGTACCCTGATGCTTGTGTTCTATGTCTCCCTCTACGCAGCGTCGAGTGAAGAAGAGGGCAGAGACGGTGCTGTGGAGCAAAGCGGCGGGGATGCCTCCACTAGGCGGCGACGTAAGGCCCAGCCACCCTCCAAGGAATTGCCATCATCCGGGAGCGAGGGGACTGGTGCCGCGTCTGCCACTACGGCTGTAGCGGAAGGGGCGGGTTAGCCCCCACAGGGGCTTGCAATGGCGGAAGACATCCAGGTTGGTGGTCTCCACAGAGGAGGAGGAGGCCGCTACTGAGCCGCACATGGGGCCTGGTGGGGGTAGTACCACTGGTGCAAGTGGTGTAGTCCAGGGCCAGGGGCAGGAGGCAGCACTGGTCACCACGGAGGGGCCTGTGCATGTCGCTGTCCCTGTGACTGCACCACCATGCACCAGCAGGGATGCCCCGTCCCAGGCCCGTCCGCAGGTAGGGGGGAGGCCCACGTCATCTGGCACTCCACTACCTGCAGACGAGGCGTCCCATGACCGTATGGGGTCTGTCTTGATTGGTGTTGCGTTGCGCACGCGTGTCATTCGTGATGACGTGCGTACTTCCTGGGTGGACCACGCACGCCATCACGCAGAGCTGCGCGGCAATGTGGCACAGTTGGGAGGGACCATGGTCGGAGGGTTCCTACATGTGTCGAGCACTCTGGCGGCCCTCTCCTCCTCTGTGGAGACTATGCGCCAGTCGTTCTCCCTGCCGTCTTCCGGCCCAGATTCCACCAGGGCCCCCTGTGGACCCGGCCCGACCAACAGAGCCAGCCTGGTGAAGATCCCATCCCTGCCACAGTCGGGAGTCGGAGGTCCAGCAGGGGTGGACACCCCACCAACTGGAGACCAGCAGATGGAGGATGTGCATGCATCATTGGACAGGGCACATGGACAGCAGCAGCAGCAGGCTCAAGGTGGGAGCGATGATGGCTCGGGGGCATCAACATCAGAGGGGCAGGCATCGGCCAGAGGGCAGGAGGACCCTGGAATGGGAGTGTCTTCCATGTTGCAGCGGTTGGGCCAGCAGATAGATGCGGAGCGGCGGCGGGCAGAAGAGGCGGAGCTCACCATGGTCAGGGCGGAGTTCTCCATGCACTGGGCGTTGAGGTGGGCTGAGTGCCTCGAGGTAACTCGCAGGGGCCAGGGCAGAGGCCCACTGGGACATTGACATGGAGTTCGATGATGCCCTGGCCCGGGACATCACAAAGTGAGCCGTAGGACTTGCCCGCCGCCATTGTATATAGATAGTTAGTGTTTCTGTTTTTATTTATTTTGGGGCGCTTGGACAATGCCCCACGTTTTTGTATATAGTTCTTCATTAGGTAGGGTTTTTTTTTATAGATTTAATTTCAATGATTGGGCACATGGACCCTGGATTTGTACTTTGTAAATAGTTTGACAATGGATTTGGCTTCTTATTATTTTTTTTCCATGGATCAATGGTTTTTATTGTTTTTGCACTTTGGATTTGTTTTGCCGGACTGACACTTTGGACATGTGCTTTTGGATTGCTTTGGATTTTGCAATCATGCCTTTTTGGTTTATATTTTGGACATGCAGCTTTTCATTATTTATTTCCTTTTTTGTGTGTTTCATTTCATTCCCTTGCTTTTGTGTTTAATACATTTTTATTTCCTACTTCAATGTGTGGTATTCTCTCTTTGGTTTCATGCATGTCAAAATGTGTGTTTTCTCAATCACATGCACCCATTGTGTGGGTGTGACGGAAATATGTTGATGTGCATACTTGCCATTTGGGATGTATCATGTAATGGGGATTTCATTGTGGGGTGGATGTCATACCTGGTTGTGTATTTGGACTGGGGTGGCGTGGGGTGTGATTTGGGTGGCCATGAGGCCCATGATTGTGGATCGTCATGAGGTGTTGGGGGGACATGAGTTGGGGCCTGCTGGCAGGTGCCTGTCACTGCTGGGTGGGTGAGTGGGTAGGGTGACATGAGTTGGGGCCTGCTGGCAGGTCCCTGTCACTGCTGGGTGGGTGGGGGTGCAGGGGCCTGCTGGCAGGTGCCTGTCACTGCTGTGCGGGTGAGTGGGTGGGGGGACATGAGTCGGGGCCTGCTGGCAGGTGCCTGTCACTGCTGGGTGGGTGAGTGGGTGGGGGGACATGAGTCGGGGCCTGCTGGCAGGTGCCTGTCACTGCTGGGTGGGTGAGGGTGCAGGGGGACATGAGTCGGGGCCTGCTGGCAGGTGCCTGTCACTGCTGGGTGGGTGAGTGGGTGGGGGGACATGAATCGGGGCCTGCTGGCACCTGCCTGTCACTGCTGGGTGGGTGGAGGTCCAGGGGGACATGTGTCGGTGCTCACTTGTGCATGGTGACATGTGGGGTGGCTGGGGGGCGTGGCTAGGTCGGATGGGCTGCCTGCGGGGCATGGCCAGGGGGGCAGGGTAGTCCCCTGTGTTGTGGGCTACATGCAGGGTCTGGGGAGGGGTGAGAGGGCACACCTGGGAGGGCACACACTGCCAATTCGCATTGGGGCACACCAGGAGTACTCGTACCCCTCCCGTGGCAGCGAAAACACGTGTAAACCTCCCCGCGCACCCCTGAAATACACGTACCCTGCTCCCCAAGGCCTATCGCGTGTGATTCTCCCCGCACACCCCTCGGAATACACGTACCCCGCTCCCCAAGACCTATCGCGTGTGATTCTCCCTGTGCACCCCTCGGAATACACGTACCCTGCTCGGCCAAGACCTATCGCGTGTGAAACTCCCCACGCACCCCCCAAATACACGTACCTTGCTCGCACAAGGCCTATCGTGTGTGAAACGCCCCGCGCACCCCAGTAATAAACGTACCCCGCTCAGCCAAGGCCTATCGTGTGTGAAACTCCCTGCGCACCCCAGTAATACACGTACCCCGCTCGGCCAAGAACTATCGCGTGTGATTCTCCCCGCGCACCCCTCGGAATACACGTACCCCACTCCCCAAGGCCTATCGTGTGTGATTCTCCCCACGCACCCCTCAGAATACACATACCCTGCTGGGCCAAGGCCTATCACGTGTGAAACTCCCCGGGCACCCCCCAAATACACATACCTCGCTCGCACAAGGCCTATCGTGTGTGAAACTTCCCGTGCACCCCAGTAATACATGTACCCCACTCGGCCAAGGCCTACGGCATGTGAAACTCCTCGCGCACCCCAGTAATACATGTAGCCCGCTCGGCCAAGGCCTATCACATGTGAAACTCCCCGCGCACCCCCAGAATACACGTACCCCACTCGGCCAAGGCCTATCGCATGTGATTCTCCCCGCGCACCCCTTTGAATACACATACCCCGCTCGGCCAAGGCCTATCGCGTGTGAAACTCCCCACGCACCCCCAGAATACACGTACCTCGCTCGCACAAGGCCTATCGTGTGTGAAACTCCCCACGCACCCCCAGAATACACGTACCCCGCTCGGCCAAGGTCTATCGCGTGTGAAACTTCCCACGCACCTCCCAAATACACGTACCCCGCTTGCACAAGGCCTATCGCGTGTGAAACTCCCCGCGCACCCCCAGAATGCACGCAGGCAGCCCATCCACCCTCCCCAAACCCCGCAGACAGCCTGACCCGCAGGCAGCCCAACCACCCTCCCCATACACCGCAGGCAGACCATCCACCCTTGGCATGACCCGCAGGCAGCCCATCCACCCTGGGCATGCCCCACAGACAGCACATCCACCCTCCCCATACTCCACAGGCAGCCCTTCACCCCTGGGCATGCCACGCAGGCAGCCCATCCACACTGAGCATGTCCCGCAGGCAGCCCACTCCACAGGGGGAACTCTTCCCACGTTTTACACACAATTTCGTTGGCGTGAGCGGGGTACATGTATTGTGGGGTGTGCGTGGGTAGTTTTACACACTATTGGCCTAGCGCGAGCAGGGTATGCGTGGTCTGGGACATGTGCGGGGAGTTTTACACGCTATTGGCCTAGCGCGAGCGGGCTATGTCTGTTCTGGGGTGTGCGTGGGGAGTATTACACGCGTTTTCGTGGTTGGGTGGCTGTGTGCTGGTCCACTGGCCTTTGCGCCATGTACTGGATTTGTGCTCTGCTCATGGCGCGCTTGGCAGGGTTGGGGGCGTAACTGGCGCTGCTGCAGGGTCGCTGCGCCACTCTGCACCACGGCTGGTTATGGATGTTGGAATCCATGAATACGCTGTGCGCTGAAATGGGTTTTGGTGCACGCGGCTGGCGCAGACTTCCACACGCGGCGTGTGTGCCACTTTTGCGCCAAATACTATGAATGACCCCCATAAATACAACACACACGAACACACACGCGTGCGCACACACACACACACACCTGTTCTCCTCACCCTCCGTTTCCTGGTCCCGCAGAGCCTGTCAGCCCCTGCGCACACTCGTGTGGTTACGGAGCAGTCTTTCTAAGGCAACTTTTTAGTGAAAAGATCTTTATAAAAATACATATTCACTGGGAACGCTTTTATCACTTGTTCAAGAATTTTTCCCTCAGTCTTCCACACAAAGGGCATAGTATTTTTCACATGCCAAAATCTGAGGACTTTTCCCTTACTGGATATGTAGCAATCTCATCAAGGGCATGTTGGAGGCCAGTCGACGTTTAAGTTGAAATACCAGTATCATCATCAAAGGTCAGCAGGTGCCATGTGATACTGGCAATAACTTGTTATGGCCAGAGAGAACATGTGGTGGAGGAATGACATGGTCCATGGTTGAGATAAGAGTTCATAGAGGGACCACAGTAGGGGATCACCACTGAGTGAAGACTGCAGGACATGCCAGGTTTTGGCAGAGGATGATGACACAAACACACGTGGACAGGAGTGGAGTAGCATATTGCCCATGCTGCAGAGAAGCCCGAACCGTTCTAGGCTGTTCTGCACGCAGCCATAGAACAACCCGGGTGCATATTCAAAGAGGGCCCGACATGCAAATAAGATAAAGGCCTTTCGTGTATGCATTGTTTAGCGCCCCCATGCCCACGGGCTCTCGTCTTTTGCGCTATCTAAATAAAATAAATAAATATGTACGAAAGGAAACAGGTGTGCATTGGTGTTAAACAAGGAGCTGTGCAATCCTTCCTATAATACCATAGTGCCACAATATGCTGTTTGCGCATTCGGACACACATCTGTAGTCAAATGTGTGTCCGAATGTCTGTTTAGAGGAAATACCCGAAAAGACCGAAATTAAAAGACCAAATGGCATATTTGACCAAATTTAGGCAGTACAAAAAGTTCGTAGAATCAAAAATTCGATCAAATATGCATTTCGAACTCGTTATAGCAAACAAGGGGAACGGGGTTGTGGAGTGTCCCCCGCTTACCTTGTTCACTATAATGGGAATGGGAGTTGCGGGGGGGGGGGTGTCCCTCTGGTAAATCAATAAAAAGATGTTAAAGAAAGAAGAAAAAAAGGAAGGGACCCTGCCGCGCTGGCTCCCAAGCGCATAAGTGCATAGAAACGGTGTTGCAGGGAGTCAGGGGCAGCACCCAAGCAGGTGTCCTGCAAATAGGTAAGTGGTGGAGCATAGGGGTGGTGCATTCCTAATGTATGGGTTGTTTGACCGTAATGGTCAAGTTAGCTATGGGGCCTCATTACGACCCAGGCGGTCCGGAAATAACGGTGGCGGTAAACCCGCCGCCACCGTTGTTTCTGGACCGCCTGAGTCCGACCCCTGCAGGCGGGAGGTGATGTTCCCGCCAGGTGTGACCTGGCGGGTTTAACACCTCCCGCAGGCGGACGAGGAAACACCGGCAGCATTAGGAGATGCTGCCGATGTTTCCATGATCCCCATTTCCATCGAGTCCCAAGGACTCAATGGGAATGGGGATTTACACCATTCCGCCTCCGTGATTCCCGGAAAACCGGGGTTGTAATGCCCCGGTAATTCCGGGAATCACGGAGGCGGAATAGTAATACGAGTCCGGCGTTAATCAGGCGGTTTTACCGCGTCGGTTAACGCCGGGCTTGTATTGAGGCCCCATGGTCTCTTCGGCCATGTACTTTTCCGTTACAGTCAAACAACCCAAATCCTTTCTATCCAGGCAGCAGCCTCTCTTCATCTGGACTGTGCTACTCTGTTTACTTGTAAAGCTGCTCCTGTGGTATTCTGCATGCTTGCTATGTCCTGAGAATTGATTGTGCAGTTTGTTATCTTTCATAGGTTCATATTGACCCCACCCAAGCTTCCCTTGAAGCAAAGAGGTTCATCATTAATACACTGATCTTCACGTGATGGCTTGTGAAAGTAGTCTGTAAGCATAGCTCATTCCAACAGGATCGGGGTCATGTTAAATGAAATGCAAATTGCAGCCACGGGGCAGCCAACGTTAGCGCTTACGTGCTGCTGGGTAACCTGCATGCAGTTTTCATAATGTGCAAGGCGTAGTGTAATTGTGATGAAAAAAACAAGGAGAAATCGCCTTTACTCTTCACTTTTACACTCTGTTTTGCAAAAAAAAGGAATGCTCACTTCAAATGATGCTTTGGAGGCAGCGTTTATTAATGGATTCCTGTAGAATCTGCCTACTATTTAGCAGATGCAAAACTGTGGTGGATTCCATAGAAATCCATCTGTTTTACATGTGCATGAAAATCGCATGCAAGCGTAAAACTTGGTGCTGTTCCAAGACAGGGTAGGAAAGCAAAGTGTGTGTGAAACGTCAGTTTGTGCCCCTCCAATGCCTTGGAAGGATACGAAAATCGGGCAGAGTGTTACATTGAGGCGTACATGCATCACAACTCGCTTTTATGCCATTTGTTGCATCGCCCATAGAAAATTATCCAATGTGTGGATTGAATGCAGTGCCATTGAGGGCTACTTTTTAAACCCTTGTCTCATAAAAGCAAAGCGTAGAATAAGGGTACAAGACATTTACACTTTGCTTGTACGATGGAAGGGTTTTTCATTCAATTTGAAGGCGTAGTGGGGACACACAAGGGAATCTACATTTCCATGTTGCTCTCCCTCTCCGCTGTCAAAGAGCACTAGGGTTTTCCACCAGCTTGGTTTGCCATGCTGGAGGAAAACCAAATTGGTCCAATTTTTCCAAATAGGAAAATCGTGTTGGAAAAGTGAAGAGGAAAGGCAATGTTGCCTATGTTTCAGTCTTCACATTTCCACTCCGTTTGGGAAATGTCCAAAATTGCACAGAGGGGACCTTTTCACGTAAGTGCAAACGGACACGGTTCCCCAGTGCAGTTGAGTAGGATTGTAAAATGGATCAAACTCATTCTGTTAACACTGTGATCCCGATTTATGGAAATCTGCGGTGTAAATCGGGACACTGAGCACCAAATCGCACGCTAAACCCCGTTTGGTGATTTATGAAATCGAATGCGCTGGACTTTTTCGTACAATGCAGGGACTTTGCGCAGGCTCGTCATGCCTCTACAAGCCACCAAGTGCCTTACACAAGAGACCTCGCAGACCGTGGGCATGGCATGCGCATAGACCGGAGTAGGGGGCAGAAGACGCAAAGGTAAGAACAAGGGAAAATGTGGCGTTACGTGGGACGGCCTGCTGGGAGTCCAGCGCATGCCCACAAATGCGATTTGTGCAGCCTTGTGCTGCTAATGTAACTGACTTGTAACCTTCCTATTACGACTTGTGCAGCCTTGGGCTGCTAATGTAACTCACTTGTAACCTTCCTATTACGACTTGTGCAGCCTTGTGCTGCTTATGTAACTCACTTCTACCCTACCTATTACGACTTGTGCAGCCTTGTGCTGCTAATGTAACTCACTTCTACCCTACCTATTACGACTTGTGCAGCCTTGTGCTGCTAATGTAACTCACTTGTAACCTTCCTATTACGACTTGTGCAGCCTTGTGCTGCTTATGTAACTCACTTGTAACCTACCTATTACGGCTTGTGTGGCCTTGTGCTGCTTATGTAACTCAGTTGTAACC
Organism: Ambystoma mexicanum; assembly: GCF_040938575.1. Classification (NCBI taxonomy): domain Eukaryota; kingdom Metazoa; phylum Chordata; class Amphibia; order Caudata; family Ambystomatidae; genus Ambystoma; species Ambystoma mexicanum. The sequence continues at coordinate 266,627,876 of NC_090925.1, read as the reverse complement.
TACCTGTTGCGACTTGTGCAGCCTTGCGCTGCTTATGCATCTTAACTGTAACGTGTAACCAAGCATATTCATGGAACTGTCCGCGCAACCTCTCGTCAAGGAAAAGGCCATGCAAAGCACTCGATCTATCCACCATCCGAAGGCAGACAAACAGACACTTGCATAGAGGTAAGATTGGATGTTGGATTTAGGGGTGAATGCAAGCAGTCGGGGTTCCGATTGGACTTAGGGGTGCGCGTAAGCGGTGTAGCAGGGTGCAGGAACAGTTTACTGGGATTCGCATGCATGTGTACTGGGAAATGACAATTTGTAGGATACGTGGTTTGCATGTTGAGGGGGTGCTGGGAATAGTTACGGGGGACCCCTCGCACCGCCACTGGGGTGCTGGCCTGGTGTGGGTGTTCACAGCCAGTGCGCACCAGGTTACTTTGCGTGAGCAATTCCATGAATAAACGCAGCGTGCAGTTTTTCTTCTGCGTGACGGGCCATGCAGAGTTGTTCTCAGGCGGAGGTTTTGCACGATCTACGCGCCCTTTCCCATGAATAGGACCCTGTATGTATGTTACCTCTATCTTGTAAAACGTTCTCAACTGATCCACCAGATGGCGTAAGCATGCAAAGGATTGTGCATTTCTAGCAGTCAGTAACACCGATTTAGCAGCCTTCCTTGTATTATAAGGCATCGCACGCAGTAAGAAACACTTCAGATCCCAAAGGCCCCAGAGTCCGGGACAATGAAATCCTTTCTTCAATTCCTAAAGGCAATATTCTACTCCTTCCATGAAAAAATATTTTCCTGGGTTAATCCCGAGCCTCTTCACCCTCCCTGTGGTATTCTTGTACCGTTTCTTCTACGTTCCGGGGTACTTTTCCACGGTTAACGATTACCATTATGTTGTTATTAATTTCATGAATGGCCCTTAATTTATCTTGAGCTTTCTGTCTTCCAGTTGACTTCTAAGCGCTTTAGGTAGGCACAAACCTAGTTACGTTTTAAGGCGTAAAAAAGCGACTATGTTAGTAGTTGGCACCTTTTAAAACCTCAATAAATAAATACCACACGAAATTGCTGCTCTATTTTATTGATTGGAAAAGGATTAATGGTGGAGATGACCCTGGCTGGAAGTAGAAGGCTGCTCGTGTTGACATCTTCTCCTCCTATACAGGGGTCAAGCCCTAAAGAGAAAAATTGGGGGACTCGTTAACATACGCAATGGGACGGGACGTTACCAGAAATTAGCACATCAAGGTGAAATATGCACATTTCATTCAATTGGCTTTTCATAACCATACAAATTGCACAGGACGAATGGCATTTGGCTTCATTTGTTTTTCTAATAGTGTTTTGAAAATGTTCAAAGGTGTGAATGGTTTTAACTCCAAGAATCAATAACAATGTTTTCCCTGGAACATGCAGTTCCAAAATGTGACATTTAACCTTTTGTTGTTTTCTATTTTTCATCAGTTTATCTGGTGCAGTGGTGAAAAGGCTCGGACTGGCCTATAGGGCAATAGGGCAATGCCCGAACGCAAAATGCTAGTGTTGTACAGTTTTTTTGGTCAAAGTGGGCTACTTTTTTTGGCCAATGTAGGTCAGGTTGATAAGTTATTTCACCATGCGGCTAGTAGTTTTGATCAGTGTTACTGCATAAATATTCTTTACAATGCACAATTTGCATCACATTGTATTATCAAAAAAGTCCCACTTTTGGTACTATTCAAGCAGTCTGTCACAAAAGGAATGAATTGCCATTTGCAACTGTGGGACAATTTTTAATTGGTGCTGAGATAATTTTAAGCCGCAGTCCGACCCTGCAGCCGGCCTGCGAACCTGGTGACTGCGGCTCAAGTCCCGAGGACGGCATGAGTTCAAAAAGACAATCATTATGGGTCTGGTGGTAACCATGCCGTGCTACCAGTAGATAGCCGCCAGACCCGTAAGGATTTACCGGCGCATGACTTGCCGGAAACACAGAGGCATTACAACCCCGGCGGTCCAGGCTGGCAAATTGTAAGTACCCATTCCCATAGAGTCCTTTTGGACTTTGGACTCTATCGGAATGAGGACCACAGAAGCACCGGCACCGTTGCTAATGATGCTTCCATGACAGTCTGCCTGCCATGCCGCTGTGCCCGGCAGGATCAGACCTATCGGGCACAGAGGCTCCGGCAGGCAGACTTGTACTTTGCCGGTCCGGAAACAACGGTACCGGTAACATTACCAGCACCGTTGTTTCTGGACCAGCAAGGTTGTAATGAGGTCCAATGTTTCTCATTTTACATATCGCCTCTAAAATAACCCGGGAGACGGCGTCCGCCCTCTGAAAACAGTGGGTGGATCGGCATCGTCCATTCACGTGTACCCTCGACTTGAGGCCCTCTCCTATAGCTCATCTCTACTCCAGCACGTCTATCTCAAAAACCTAACATTTTGTCAGAGCGTCTCCCAGGACTTGTGGCTGAAAGCATGTGCTCATTTGGAGCCCCGTCTTTAGACTGTCTGCAGGGTGTCTTTATCCTTCAGGATGTGTGGCCTTGAGGACAGCACACAGTGCTCATGACAGGACCTCTGGACTGGACAATATTCAGCAGGTGAGGCCTGTGCATGTGCACAGTGCTGGCAGCCTGCTCTAGCTGAGCCCTGCGGTTGGGACAGGAATTTTCTGGGCCCAGTTTCAAGAAGGAGTGATTAGCAGACCCACAATAGACCTTCTTATCTCCAGCCCCAAGTGCCACCTGCCCCTCTCTAGAGAAGAACAAGTTACTTCTTACCTTGTAACGTTCTTTCGATGGGATGTTCCTCCGACGTATTCCTTATCTTCAATATCTCCTTCCAGCTTTGCTGGCCTTGGAAAATTTTTCTCTAGAGGGCGCTGCGCGTCGACGTCCGCCGAGTCGATGTCCCTCGACAGCCGCCGTATCGACGTCGACGTCATCCTGCCTATAAAGGCCGCGCTCAGCGTCCGTTGCTCAGTTCCGTTTTGTAGCCCACAATTTTTCTTTCTGGACTAGACTAATCACCCTGAAGGAGCGTAAGCTGCAACAACAAGGGAAGTAGTACTGCGGGGATGGATGGGAGGGTCGATAAGGAATACGTCGGAGGAACATCCCATCGAAAGAACGTTACAAGGTAAGAAGTAACTTGTTCTTCGAAGGGATTGTGTCCTCCGACGTATTCCTTATCTTAGATAGGCTCCCATAGCAGTATTCTGTTATTGGAGGTGGGAGTACTGACTTCATGCTTCCTTTTACTGATGAATAGAGTGCAATACTGCCCTTCCAAACCTAGTCTCTTGACTGGAGGAGGAATCCAAGTTGTAAAATCGTGTAAAGGTATGGACGGACGACCATGTGGCAGCCACACATATGTCTTTAACCGGCACTCCTCTTTTGAGGGCCGATGAAGCTGCAATACCTCTGGTCGAATGAGCCCTAAGATTTTGAGGGGGCTCTTTTCCTGCCAGTTTATAACATTCCAAAATGGCTAGAATGATCCATCTGGAAATGGTCTGCTTAGTTATCGGTAACCCTAGCTTGTGACCTGTGTAGCCTACAAACAGCTGCTCTGCTTGTCTTATCATAGCCAGTCTACTGATGTAAAAACTTAAAGCCCTTCTTGGGTCCAGCCTGTGTAACCTCTCTTCCTCTTTCCCCGGATGAGGAGGAGGATAGAAAGATGGCAGGGTAATCTTCTGAGTGATATGGAATTCAGAAACCACCTTTGGGAGGAAATTAGGCTTCACTTGCAGGACAACTTTGTCTTTGTGAAAGATTGTATGAGGGGGTTTACAAGAAAGAGCTTGTAACTCGCTCTCCCTTCTAGCAGATGTAAGTGCTATTAATAAAACAGTTTTAAGGGTAAGAAATCTTAACAAACAAGAATGGAGTGTTTCGAAAGGTGTGCCCATCAGGAAAGTTAGGACTAAGTTTAAATCCCATAGGGGAACCTGGAATGGTCTTGGGGGATAAATGTTAGTTAACCCCTTTAGAAACTGTATTTACCAAGGGTAACTTGAAATAGGATGGTTCTTCCGCAGTGCGCTTAAAGATGGATAGCGCTGCGAGATAGCCCTTAATGGTGCCTACTTGAAGGCCAGAATTCGTCAAATAGAGTAGGAAGGGCAAAACCATTGGTGTACCACATGAAAAGGGGTCGATATTCTTTTCTCTACACCAGCTGCAAAATCTGTTCCAACGGCAGCGGTATAAAGACTTTGTTGCTGGCCTCCTTGTTGAACGCAACACCTCCATAACATCATCAGGGAGGTCCCAATCCTTGTACCTCAGCCTTTCAGAAGCCAAGCGTGAAGGTTGAGGGTTTTGATGTCTGGATGGAGAACCTGACCTCCCTTCTGTGAGAGTAGATTCTCTCTGAGTGGAAGTCGAATTGGAGGGCAGATGGACAAGTCTAGTTCTCCTGGCCCAATCCGGGGCAATAAGGATCATGGTTTTCCGGAATCTTCTCAACCTCCTGATCATTTGAGGAATGACAGGGACCGGTGGGAACGCATACAGAAGCGGAAACTCCCAGTCCACTATGAACGCGTCTCCCGGAGCTCCTCTCGGGGGAAATTCCCTTGAACAGAACAGATTGCAATTCCTGTTGACACTGGTGGCAAACAGATCCACCTGAGGGGTTCCCCAAAGGGCAAAGATCTCTTGAAGGACTTCTTGAGCTAGATCCCACTCGTGGGAGACTGTGCTCTGCCTGCTCAGAGCGTCCGCTGTCAAGTTCTTCTCTCCGGCTAGATGAACTGCCGATAGAGAGATTCCTTCTTGGATTGCCCAAAACCAGAGCTGCATCGCCTCTCTGCACAGAGGTAGTGATCCTAAGCCTCCTCTTTGGTTGAGGTAATGCATGGCCACTGTGTTGTCCGTCATTATCAGGACATTCTTCCCTTGTACAGCTGGCAGGAACGCCTTCAGCGCAAGTCTGATGGCCCTCAGCTCTAAGAGGTTGATATGTAGTCTGGACTCCGATGGAGACCAACGACCGCTGATGGTCAAGTCATTGGCGTGGGCTCCCCACCCTGTGAGTGAGGCATCCGTGACTACTGTTATCTCCGGCCAGGGTTGCCAAAACTGTTCTCCTTTCAGAATGTTCTCCTGACAGGCCCACCACTGAAGGTCTCGAGCCACCCTGTCGGGAACCTGAAGAAGATCTGTCATTCTTCCTGAGAATTGTGACCACTGAGTCCTCAGTGCCCACTGGAGGGATCTCATTCTAAGGCGAGCCTCTGGCACTAGGAAAATGCAGGATGCCATGAGGCCTAGCCACCTCAAAAAGTCGAAGGCTGGGAGACGTTGGGCATTTTGGAACTTGGTAACCATCTGTAGAATATCTTGAGCCCTCACCTCTGGTGGCAAGGCTTTTCCCAGGGAAGTGTCCAGGATCACTCCGATGAACTGGAGTCTCTGCGATCGTATCATTTGTGACTTCTTTAAATTGAGGGAGAAGCCCAGTCTGTGAAGGGAGTGGCAAACGTGATTTAGCTGGATCTGAGCTTGTTCCGAAGATACAGCCCTGATCAACCAATCGTCCAGGTAGGGGTAGACATGAATCCCTTCCCTCCTTAGACTTGCAGCCACTACCGACATTAACTTGGTGAAGACCCTCGGGGCGGAGGTCAGCCCAAATGGCAGCACTCGAAATTGATAATGAGAGTTGCCAATTGCGAACCTCAGGTATTTCCTGTGTTTGGGATGGATAGGCACATGGAAATAAGCGTCCTGAAGGTCCAGAGATACCAACCAGTCCTGGAACTGTAGGGCCTGAAGGATCTGAGAAAGAGTTACCATCTTGAATTTGTCTTTCCTGAGGAATTTGTTCAATTCTCGCAAGTCCAAGATGGGTCTCAGTCCTCTGTCTTTCTTTGGAATGAGAAAGTAAGGGGAGTACCAGCCCTTGTTCCTCTCCGCTACAGGTACCGGTTCTATGGCACCTTTCTCTAGCAGGTCTAAAATTTCCTGCAAGAGGAGTGGATCTGGAGCTATTTGAGAGCTGATCCCCGGTGGATGACTCTGAGGTATGCATAGGAGAGGCAGGCAGTAACCTTGGGCAACTGTTTCCAATGCCCAAGCATCTGACGTGATAGCCTGCCATACCGCCAGATGTTGAGTTAACCTGCCTCCTACAGGTGTCTTGTGAGGGAAGTCCTCAGAGTGGTTTTGGGGCGTCTGATGCAGATGCTGATGGTAAAGAGGCACCTGCTGTTGCTGCGGCTTTTGAATATCTACCCCGTCCACCTCGGGTAGTTCTTCTTTGTCCCCTTTGAGCCGGTCGTCCTCTACCTCTTCCGAATGCGGAGTAGAAGCGAAAGGACTTGCCCCTCGCAGAGGTTCCTGTGGGACGAAAAGGTGTCTGACGGATTGCAGCGCCAAGGGATTTTGCTGCTGCCTTTGATGTTTGCAGTTTTTCTAAACTGTCATCCGCCTTTTTCCCAAACAAAGAAGAGCCATCGAATGGCATGTTCAAGAGCCTGGCTTGCACATCTGGGGCAAAATCAGACTTTCTCAACCAAGCGAATCTCCTGGTTGTTGTACTTGCCGCCATTGCTCTGCTGATACTGTCAGCCGAATCAATGCCCGTCTGGAGGGATTTGCACATAGCGTCTTTACCGTCCTGTATGATATTTAGGAACGCCTCCCTTTCTTCTCCCTCCGGGATGCAGTCAGCCGCTGTAGAAGCACACTCCCAAAGTGTATGGCTGAATCTAGCAAGGGTGCAAGTAGCATTAACAGATTTTAACGCCATGCTACATGCCGAAAAAACTTTCTTTGCCATAGCATCATATTTCTTATCGTCCCTGTCCTGTGGGACGGTAGGGTAAGCAGTCTTGACGTCAGTAGAAGATGCTGCCTGTACCACCAGACTTTCTGGGGATGGGTGTTTTGACAAAAACTCCGGGTCTGCAGAAGATACCCTGTATTTAGTAGACAGTTTTTTATTTACTGCCGGGACGACATCTGGGGTTTCCCAATTCGCCATGATTTTCCTCTGAAGAGCTTTATGAAAAGGCACTACAGGATCCTCCTGTGGACCTTTATCAAGAATATCCATGAGATCATCTTTTTGGAAAGCCTGTGAAGGTGTTGACCACCCCATAAATTCTGTGATCCTGGCCATTAAGGCTCTATAGGGGGTTTCAGCATGCTCCCCCGGGTCTGGTCTAGTGAACTCCACCTCAGGGGAAGTGTCTAACCCACTTGCCTCATGTAAGGAATCATGGAGATCCTTTAACCTGCGTTCTTCTGAGGATAACTCCTCTTGAACTGGGGTTGCAGGTCCCTGCAACTCAAATGTCTCTTCTTGGTCAGATAGTTCTCCCTCTTCCATAATTGAGGACATAGTTCTCAATTGTCTGAACTCACAAAGGGTGTGAAACCCATCTCCAAGGCAGAGGGTGCCAAACTTGTTGTAATCGGCCTCAAAAACGTCGATGTCGTCGACGCCGACGTCGAAGGCTTCGGGCGTGGTGTCGAAAACAAAGGCGGAGGCCTCGAGGTCCTCGATAAAATTGGGATTCTGCTCGAGGAAGTCGACAATCTCGATGCCATCATCATCGATGACCTGGGGATAGCCACTGGGTGCGCCTCAACCGTGACTTTCCTTGGCGTCGACGACGGTGTCGAAGATGGCGTCGAGTCGACAGACCCGTGTGTCGAAGGTCCCTTCGACAACGGCGTCGAAGACACCGGCCTCGGCGTCGACGGAACCTTCGTCGACGGCGTCGACGGAACCTTCGAAGAAGGTTTTGAGGTCATAGCTTTACTCAAGGGTTCGTGATGCGCTCGAGAAGCTTCCTTAGCCGGGTACTGCAACTCGCTGCGTTTTTGACCTTCGGGTCTTTCAACCAGAGCATCGCTCTCGGCAGTCTTCGAGGGGGTCGAGGCCGCTTTCTCGAAGACGCTCATCATATTTTTGCGGAATTCCTCCCATTCAGCCCGGGAACTATGTTTCGTGGGGCAAGGGATTCTCTTAGGAGAAACAGAGGAAGAGGAGGACGGAGAAGGGGATCTTCGACGTCTCCTCTTCGAGTGCTTCGATCTCGAGGAGTGATGGGACCCACTCCGAGACCTGGAGCGCGAATGGTGACGAGGAGACGAATGTCTCGACTTCGTCGAGGAAGAAGAAGCTTTTGAAGTCTTACCTTTCTCCAGCTTCCCCCTACGCTCCTTCAGGGCCTTAGCTGTCATGGACATACAGTCCTCGCACTCCGAACAATGGTGTTCAGCTCCCAAACACCACAGACAAAATCTGTGAGGGTCAGTCAGCGACATCTTTTTCCCACAGTCTCGGCATTTTTTGAAGCCGGACCGAGGGGTTTCGGTTCCGACGAGGAAGCCATCGAGTATGGATCGAATATCTCGAGGTAAATAGGATAAATTTTCTATGAAACTGAGCAACAATATTCCGAGGCACTGAGTAAGCGCGGAAAAACAGAACTGAGCAACGGATGCTGCGCGCGGCCTTTATAGGCAGGATGACGTCGACGTCGATACGGCGGCTGTCGAGGGACATCGACTCGGCGGACGTCGACGCGCAGCGCCCTCTAGAGAAAAATTTTCCGAGGCCAGCAAAGCTGGAAGATCTAAGATAAGGAATACGTCAGAGGACATAATCCCTTCGAACATTACTTCTGATGCTCCCACATCTTATGGAGCTTAGGCGAGATCCTCACCGCCCAAGCCCTCGACTATATAATATATTATATACATAACAATAAAATATGCAGAATGCAACACAGCCGGCTCTGTAAATTAAAACACAAAGTTAACATGTCATCTAAACCTTCAAGGAAACTTTCAAGATCTAGCGCAGGTTATCACGCTGTCTGCAATGGACACACTTTCCCCTCCCCCACTAGCATTACTACGGTTTATAGTGATTTTTTCGACAGTCAAAGTTTCTACATGCAAAGGTTTCGACACAAAAGCATCGGAAAAAAAGTTTCAAATGCATTTTTTTTCTTCAATGGGGGGTTCCCCCCCACCTTGTTTTCTTTTTAAAACAAACTGTTTTTTCTATACAAAACTAAAATAAAACCTGTAACATGAAAAAAATGCATTCGAAATGTTTTATTTTCTAAACTTTGTATTCAAAACTTTTGTACGTAGAAACTATTTTTTCTAAACTATAACTGGATACCCATTACTACTATTTACATGTACATTTGTTCCACAGGGCGGTGATGGCATCAGTCCTTGCCCACCAGGGCTGCTAGTCCCCCCTTCCACCATTCTGAGTCACCTCATCAAACGAGTTCCAAAATAGCCAATATGGCCGACACCCTTACTTGTCACTGCCACACCATCGCCACCCTGAGCCCTTGCAACTCCCTTCACACTCCTGACTATGCCATCTCTCGCCCTCGCTGCATCGCATAACACTTTATCCATTCTTGTGGCGCTCCATGCTTTGGCATCCCCTTGCTCACAATTGTCAGCAACTTAACTCTCACCATGCCACCCACGTGGGACTACGTTTCCAGCACATCCTTTGTACTGTCCTATTTCCCCATCGCCTGCATTCGTGCCTCCTGCATTTCCTTCCACACTTTTTCCAAAAGAACTTTTGATACCACACTCATCTCCTCTTCCCACAAGCCACCATGGTTCAGTCAAGGTAATAGGCTTCCTACCTCTTATGCGTTCAAATGTAAGCACCTGGCTAACCGTACTAAGGGTACAGCCATTTCCTGAACTTCTACTGGGCCTTCTACATCTCTGCTACTAAGTATAGCCATCTGGACACACTTAAAGTACAATATTAAGGGATTCGAAGATGGCCGCCGGGACACCAACACCGTAAGGAGAGGGTTCCCGCCCCGCACCCTCTAAGGTGATTAGCGCACTGGCCCAGATGAGGCCATAGGATCATGGGAAACGCTTTGAGGAGGATTCCTTTGGCTGCTGGGTGATTAACAATGGAGCATTGCAGTAAAGCGGCGACTGGCATTTTGGGTACTGGAAGGCCCAGGAAGGCCACGGAAGATTTGACGAGTTCCCCCTCCCACCGGCAGCAGCGAACAGCGCAGTTCTAGGTCGACCTACATACAGAGACATCAGTGGCAGTGAGTAGAGAGGGAGGAGGCGACCCAGGGGTGTGAAGGAAATAGGTATCACCAAGATCTATCTTGAACAGAGTGGAGCATGCAGCAATTTGGATGAAATATTTAAAGTGGGGGTGGTGGGGGTCAAATTACGACGGTGCCCATGGGTGGTGGTACCACCCCAGACACAAGAGGCATATTAGAAGGAGGAAGGGCTGAAAGGCAAGGCGGAAGGGAGACCTTTGGAAGATACACCCAGTCAGCGGGAAAACGAAAGGTGAACATTAGGTGATCTTGGCTGTAGTGCAGGGAGAGGGGCATTGGTGGGCCCCAATTGAGAGACTGTGGGGTAGCAGTCTTTGCCTTGTAGTAGCAGATCCCAGATATAAAGAATAAGGCATATCAACAGGAACTAAAAAAACAATTGGACAAGAGGGGTACAGATGTCTAAGATTAAAGAACCCAACGAGCAGGGCCCTACTGCCCTACTCCCAAATTGACAAAGAAACAACAAGATGGAGTGGTTCAGAAACGTTGGCGGAAGGAAGGGGACATGACGCTGGTGGATGAAAAGACTCCTCAGGAGCAGGAGTGTTCGGGAGGATCCCCAACTCGGACAACTGGGCAAGCGGTTACAAAATAAGTGTTCCAAAAGTGCTTGAAAGAGTTCAGTGATCAGATGACAAAGACTCTGCAGTCACAGCTGATTCTGATTAAATCTGAAACTAGCTCAATCCTTGCAAGAGGTGAAAAGGAGCATTATTGAAGTGGGAGAGAGAGAGAGTGGATACCACAGAAAATGCCATCCAAGAATTGGCTGAGGATACGCGCAATACATGATATGATATGATATGTCATGATAGGTTATTTATAACATGCTTTAGCATGAACCCGGGAATCAAACCTGTGTTGCTCTGTGTCATCTTCCTTCCAAGGCGAGTACGCTGCCCCTGAGCTATCCTCCATGTATTAACGAACTAACTCGCATTAGCTACACACAATTTAGCAATCCAACAAAAGATCTCGAAAATCGCTCAAGGAGATCTAACATTAGAGTGAAAGGTCTCCCGAAGGAGTTGAGGACCGGGATTTAAAAATACTTATTTCCAATTGTTTAATTGAGGAGTTACACCCTCAAGTTGTAAAAACTCAATAAAAAGAAAAAATACTATGCAACAGGTTTTTGCTGATCTGCTTGAGCTGGAAGCGAGAGGTACCCCTGGAACGTATTCACTGAGTGGGTCATAAAAGTGTGGAACTGGGGGCTAGACCTCACAATGTGGTAACGGCTTTCCAAAGAAACAGCCAAAAGGAAGCGATTCTGCAGGTGGCTAGAAAGGCAAGTCCCATCAAAGTGAATAGTGCGGAAATACAATTATATCAAGACCTAGCGCAATCAACATTGGTGAAGCAGAGAATGATGGGGCCTGTGGTCAAGGCTTTGTCGCAGGCTCAAGTACGTTATAGATGGATATTCCCATTTGGATTGTTGTTTTCATGGGAGGGATGCCAACACTGCATCACCTCCTGCGAAGAAGGATTTAAGATTATGAAAATTGAATAAGGAGGTGGTGCTCAACCAGATTCTAGGCCACCACGAGAGACAGCAATGGAGAATGGAGAAAAAGTTGTGAGCTATCATGGAAGAAGAGGGCCCCGAGTGGTCCCGGCAAATCCATGAACAAATCCACTCACCCATGAGGGCAAAAAAGGTACGTAATGGTCCAAGTGTGGAGGGATGGGGTACGAAATTAATTAATATGGGCACTGTCAGAGTAATAAACTCAGGGAGGTTGATCAGTGGAGAGGTGGTGCCGAGGAAGGTGGGAAGTGAACCTGGAGCTTGGAATTCAGTGGGGGGAATGGGTCCTAGTAGACCCACACAATTTAACTCTGGGTGTTTAGTGAGACTCAACCCCCATGGCTTGTTGCATGGGTGGGAGGGAAATGGGTTAGGTTCAACCAGAGTGCTGGGTGGGAGGGCAAGGGAAAAGGGGTGAGATGGGGGAGGGGTCTTGGGGGACAGCTGCCATTGAAAGAATTAACATACCAAAAGGGCCATGGGGGTAAAAAAGGGTCACTGAATATTAGTGGTTTAAATTCTATAGTTAAAAGAAGTAAGGTAGAATCCTTTTTAAGGCAGGGAAAAGCAGACATTGTGACCCTGCAAGAGACCCACACACGTAAGATTGATAGCCATAAATTAAGGAACAAAGGGTAACCCCATATAGTGCAATCTAAAAACAGGGCTAAGGTGGGAGGGGTCCTGATAGCTTTCAAGAGTTTGGTAGGTCTATATATAAGTGCGAAGGAGGTGGACAAAGAAGGCAGATATATTTTCACCCAGATTCAGTTGGGCAGATCACAGTATACAATAGCCACTATATAAGCTCCAAATATGCGGCAAGATAGATTCTTGCAGGGATGTTGGCCAAACTTGAGAAATTTGCAGTGGGACAAATTATAATAACGGGGGATTTTAATGTAGCTTGGAATCCTTCAGTAGGTAGGAATGCGATAGCACACTCAACTTATAGGGGCCCCACATAAAAATTACAAGCATGTATGACCCAGCTGGCTATGGTAAATGCTTGGAAAGAAACTCAGAGGGGAATAAAAGGGTACACATTTTATTCTCATGTCCACCGGTCTTTTTCACAGATCAACACTATATGGGTATCAACCATGTTACTGGGGCAAGTGCAAAATATGGATCTTGACTCCATCAGTCTGTCAGATCATGCACAAATATCAACAGAAATTCAACAGGAACTAGAAGGGTCAGAGCTTTAGTGCTGGATATTTCCGAATCATCTATTAGGGGACCCGGTCATATGAAAAGAGATACGGGGTAAAATTGGGGAGTATTTTAAAATAAACAGGCCTCTGGGAATGCAGGACCAGATGGTGTGGGATGCTTTTAAGGCTACCATGAGAGGAGAGTTAATTGCAAGGAAGGTCAATACAAGAAGAGTTACAATTACAATTGAAGGGTGTGTTGAGTAGATTGGACCATTATCACCTCTCCAGGGGACAGTGCCTACCCTCTGCCCATATTGCACCCAGGGCCATAGTGGAGAGCACAATTGGAGTGCTCAAGTCACGCTTCCGCTTCCTTGACCGCTCGGGCGGGCAGCTACTCTATGCACCCCCAGTAGTGTGGAGGATCATTGTGGCAGCATGAGTCCTGCACAATGTTGCAACACGGCAGGGCGTACCGTGGACATGGTGGTGCCCCCACATCCCCAACCACAGGCACAGGCGCTGCCCATGGAGGGGATAGGGCAAGTGGCGAGGCAGCCCGGAACCCAGCTTGTGGCCACATTTTTCACCTAAACTCCCACCCCCGCGGAGTGCACACAGGCCTGGCACATACCAGGTGACAATCGATGATGACAAAAAGACAGTCAACTGTCACAACCTTACCACCCTGAGAATGTTGCCATGGAAGTGCCACATTGTGTGCATCCCTAGATACTTAAACCTAACCAATCCTGTGTGATCAAAAGGTACACATGCAAGGTGTGTATCACACAGACTTGCAAAACAGGCAATCACTGGTATGTCACACAAAGCCACCAAATCCAGAACATGACATGGCAAGCAATAGCAAAATACCAACACAATAACAATAATGTACACATTGACAAGTGAAAAATGCAAAGTGGCATCAGACAATGATGCCTGACATGGAATCAGATGAAATGACTGACCAACAACCTCCCACACAAAGCAAGTCATACCCAAATGCATACCAACAGTTGTAGCTTGAACATAACATTCAATGCCTGTTCGCATGCACATTGTGCACGGCAAAATAAACACTGCATAATACGTGTGCTGTGTCCATCTCCTGCAACACACTGCTCAGCACACAGCATAGTGACCAGCCATTGTGTGTGATGCACACCCTGAGCATCACATGAAAATGACAAACTAAATAAAAAAACAAATCACGCATGTACAGGATCCATACATGGTCATAGATCATGTGCTGCAGGGACACAGTGGTCCCCAGAAGGCTAACTGTGTGCACATGTGGACATGGAAGGGTGGTTGTACATGTTGTGGATCATAGTGCGAGTGTGTGTGTCAGTAGGGACATGCACTCAATACATGCATGTGCAATCAAGTGACCATCAGTGTCCTGGTCACATGTGAACATTGCCCATGTGTACACCCCAGCATGTCAAACCACAACTATACCCTCACACCTGAAAGGTAAACACAACACATGAACAGCCATTGATCAGCAGAATACATCATGTACATAGGATACCACAATTACAATGTCAGGGTGCCCATCACACTGTGGGGCAAGGCAACTGTCCAACAACAAAATACCCCCCCTCCCTGACATATCACTATGACCCACTGAACAACTGCGCATGGGGTTCATCCTTGAAGTTCACCTGGCCACAGGATCACCCTTCCCCTTTGTCTCCATCTTCCACCTTGCGTGTAAAAAGTGTCCAGAACCCTCAGAGGCCACCTTGACTTGCAAAAAAACAAATCAAAGAGAGTTCAAAGCAGGCCAACACATAAGCCAAGCAAAAAGCCTGCAGGCAGCAAAACAAACCAGAAGACCCTCCAGTAGATGACTTGAAGTAGCAGTACGTCACAAAGCCCAAGTACTAGCACAATGATGGAACAACCAAGGTAGCAAAGTAAAACAATGTCACAACAGGATGTGTACCATGTGTGGTACATAATATCGAATGATGCACCACGAACTGATATGTACTGTCACAGCTCCCGTGTACAGGCGCAGGAATGGCACGAACGAACCACCCCACCGTGGTCTGGGTGCCTACAAGGTCAAACTCACACAGGCCTCTGAGACCCTGGTGGGGAAGGAGGGTCAGGGATATGCAGTCGGGACAGGTATTGGTATACTGGATAACTGGAATGAGGGGCAGGAGAGGGGAGTAGGATTGACAAGGGAAAGTAGGGAATGTACAAAAACATAATAATCACATTAACACATACACAATCAGACCAAACGTGTACATCATGCACATAGTACCAAATTACTCAAATTGAAGTCAAAGAGAAAATTATCTCCGGGGTGAGTGCTGGCCTCATGCCTGCGCACTCTCAGGTCCAGTAACATGACCAGTTCAATGCTGCAAAGAGAGCCAGAGTCACTAATCTGTGCGTGCCCATAACACACACACACACACCACCATGCATGCCCCAAAGTAACAAGATACTCTACAAACTATCTGGTGTGGTGCTTCGTACCCATCCGTAAGATTCCCCCTGTGATGGTACATACACAGTCAATGCAGTAAGTAAAGCGCCGATGGGTGTGTGGCAAATGTAAAACCAATGTGTCAAGATTCACACAACATCCAATGTACCCTGGGTAAGCATCCAGACGCATTTAGCAAGGTACGACTTCAGTACAAGTCGTGTTCCAGCATAACCTAAATAAAGTAGGTAGTGCATGTGGCAATTCAAACCTGTAAATGAAATGCACTGCACACAAGTCTGTCCCTCGCTGTCTGTCCCTGTGAGCTGCTTCTTTCCCTGTCTTGGAACGCTACATGGCTAAAAACAACTGCCTCAATGGACCATGTTGGACCGGAGGATATGTGCCACTGCCCCTGCATGTGCCCCTGACAACTTTCCCATCAACTACCCATTACTCCACCAACGCATTTTAGCTGTACTGTGCGCTTCAACACCAATATCTGTCCAAGCTCACCGTCAGTGGTGCTACTTAGCATGCATGTGCGACTGTCCTGGTGGACGGTTGGCTGCGGTGTGGCCTCCTTGTGCAGCTCACCTTTCCTGGAGTTCCTTGAAACACGTCAGCTTCTGTATGATGTATGAGCGCAATCCCTGTGGCTCTGCCTGCGCACACATGTGCATGTCTGCACCACCGAACGTGGCCAGCTTCCAGACATGCAATGGGCCTTGTCTGCTGGGAAAGGTGGTCTGGAGGCTCATCCCCCTGCAGAAAGGGCAGAAAACACATAATTAATGCATGTGTGTGTCTCCTCAGGCATGTCATGAGTGGACCATGTCAGAGACGTACATCCGAAATCACTCCATCAGTGCAACTTTCCCAGCCAAAGTGTGTCAGCCACTGTCTACAGCATGAATTGCATGAAGCACATGTACAGCAAATATAAGAAACACACTACCCAATGTATAGCAATTAATGCACACATGAATCATGAAACCACCGATCTAGCATAGGAAGAACTGCAATCAAAATCACCACTATCATCCCCACTAGGGGTGTCAACACAAGTAGTACAGCAGCAGACATGCTAGAGATATGACAGTCCTAAGCCCTTGTGTAATAGGCTGTTACACCGAACCATCCTTGCGAGCCCATGGATAAGGGAAGCAGGAGTGGCATATGTGAGTCAGGACCCCAAGCTGCAAACACATACGCGAGACAAGCTTGAAGGGACCAGCTGGAACAGACAGTGCATGCTTTCAAAAGGTACAAAGCACCACACCGTCAAATAAAAGCACAACAGACAAGCAATTTTAAACTATATTAACTAATTACACTAACTATCAAAAACCTACATGACCTAATTAAACTATCAAACAGATGTTGAGGAAAAAAAAACCTCCATGGGCTCAACGCCTGCACAGCCCGACCTATGTGGGAGATACCTTGTCGTCCGAGTCTGGCTCTTCCTGGAAAGGAGGACGTGTCACAGGAGCATGACCACACCTAGCCGCAGCTTGCCCCTCGTCGGAGTCAAGTCTGCCGGACGGGTGAGCCTGGTTCTGTGCGGCAATGACACATAGGTCTGCATGCAGAACCTCACGTGATACACGTGCTTCCTCTTGCAAGGTAACACGTGTAACACAGAGTTCCTCCTGTAAGGCCTGGCTGGACAACTGATGCACCTCCCGGCAAGCATGTAGCTCAGCCGAGATGGTACGCACAAGCTGCGCAAATCTCTCCTCTGACCGCTCCCTCTGGGACATCAGAAGGACACCCAGAGCGGATCTGAGGGAAGCATACTCCTCCCTCAGGGCCTCCATGTGTGCCTCTGCGTGAGCATCAATTGCTTCACGCAGAGACAACATTTCAGCCTGTCGTGCCCTGTCTGAGGCTGCCATGCCCAGCCTGAGCGAGCAGGCCGTGGAACGTGCCACCTGCTGCTGGAGAAGCACCTGCCTAGCAGGGGGGAGCACGGATTGGGCCACACGCTCCATGCTCACAACGATGTTCTCCATTGCTGCCCCCTGGCGTTCATAATTGGCAGTCATGTCTTGCTCCCACTCAGTATACAGCGGTTGCGCGCGGCGACCGCGTTGCTGGGCTTGACACCTGCAGGACCCAAGGACCGGGTGTCCTCTTTGTGTTGGCACTGCTCGCGGCTGCACGACTACATGCCCCCGTCGACGTGATGGCCCAGGCACATCAGTGACTGGTGTGGAGGGTGACCCTGCATCTCGATCCACCACAGGCGGAAGTTCCAAGACTGTCTGACCCCTCAGTGCAGGTGTCACGGACAGGGGAGTGCCCACATCAGAATCACTCACCCCTGACATATGGACCTGATGCACATCCAACTCGACATGGACGTCAGAGTGGTCATCATGGCTGGACTCATTGCCAGCCAAAGACAAGATGGACTGTAGCACATGTGGGTTTTCGTGGCCTACTACCCCACTACCCCCACTTGTGCCGGGTTGCTGTAGTGATAACAACCCTGTGCCTGGCATGACAACACCATCCTCTGGCTTCATTGCGTCATCATCTGAAAAATAGAGAGAAAAAAGGTCACTACACGTGTTAGAAGCACACAACACACACACACATAGACATCACACAGACCACACACAAAAGAGAACCTGCCATGCATGCTGGGTCAACTTGACATTGCTTCTGTGATTAGGCATGTAGAAGGGTGTTATATCGCTCTGAAGTGGGTTGATGCAGTGCAGCACATTTGTACGTTACTCACTATCCACATGTACAAGTACTTCATGATGTGTATCAGAAAATGTGAAGGCAGTGCAAGGTCAACTCCAGCCATCACGTGCAATGTGTATGCAATGGGTAGCATGGCTACAAGCAAAACACCCCTCCCCCCAAGTGCAAATGCAGGGATGCCTTGCATGGCATCAAAAGGATGACCATAGACCTGTGTATTGACAGGCAGTGTTGACTAGCATCAATTGCATCATGTGAGTCAAGTGACAACACAGCAGATGATGATGGGACAGTAAGCAGGACACATGATGAAATCTCAGGAGTACACCCACGTGTGAAGAAGACACTACATCAGTTGGACAGAGTCATTGGCCATGAAACAGGCTGAGGCCTGTGACCCACACAGACTGTCACACCCTAAACATGTGTGTGACGCAGGACTGAGCCACAGTGGCCATGGGAGGCTGATGAAATGCCATGCAATGTAGGTCACCCTGGACACGTACTACAATGATCATCCAGTCAAGAACACATAGGGGCATGCATGGAATCCACATGGAGCATGAATGGGCACTCATGTCCCTGCGGGGCATCTGACCTATGCACAGTCCAAGTGAGACACCCTGCATCAAGTACAAAGGATGTACCCCACAGCATATGTCTGGCAGATTGGCTGGTGGATGTTAGCATGTACACAGGACACATGAACAGGCAAGTACTCAAAGGCATAATTGAAGCAGACCAGTGCAAATTTGAAATTGGGGTTCAGAGGGGGGGTGGAGGGGCAAGGGAGCATGCCTATGTGGAGTACCCGCATGCAGGCAGAGGACACATGCACGTCAGTCATGTTATGACATAGTCCCAGGGCTGAGAGGAAGGTCACCCCAGGCTACATACAGAAGGGCCAGTGAGCTGGAACATGGACCGGATGGGCATCCTGGTGACCAGCATGTGAATAGGGTGCACTAGTGGTGATGCGGACAGTCCCCGTACGCTCCACATGTCCACCATCCTGCAGAGCAGCCATGCATCAGTGAAGCATTGCATTACTTGCACATCAGAACCATGTACACATGACATGTAGTGGCAGTCATGCACAACACATCACACAAGAAAAACACACATGTCCTCAACAAACACGCAGCAACACTCACTTGACTGGGCATCAAAGTCTGCCATCTCTCCCACTCCTTCGACCGATTCGGGTGCTATGAACTCCGCAACGAGTGACTCGTGCGGAGTGAGGTCTTCCTCCTCAGGTGCAGGCCCACTGCCAGTCACCAGAGTCAAGTTGTAATTTGAGGCATGCTTAGCCTTAGCGCTGCGTTTGAGGTCATTCCAACGCTTTTTGCACTCTTGCGTCGTGCGCACCTCATGGTCGAATGCACTCACATGTTCTGCAACTTGCTTCCAGTGGTTATCACGGTGGTCAGCCGTAGTCTGACAATTAGGCCCCACTAGCATGTCACGGCTGTGGTCCCACACGTAGTCCACGAGGAAGTCCAGTTCCTGGTTGCAGAAAGGCTTCTTCCTCGACATGCAGGAGGTCGTGGCTGTGTGTGGGGTCCCAGCCTGTGCTGCAAGTGCAACCTTCCTCCTCTTGGATTGTGGCGCAGACCCTGGCTGGCAAATGTCGCCCTGATCAGTATGGCCAGTGGCAGCAGTGGATTGAGCCAAGGGAGTGGCAGGTGGAGGGACGACCAAAGGCCTGACTTGCGTCAGTGGCAGCTGGGTGCCCTCTAATGGACCCTACGCAGCAACATCCGCTGTGTCAGGGTCATTGACTGCGACTGTCCTGGTTGGCAGACTCACAAACGGGGTGTTGTTGGCTGCATCTGCCCCTGCACTTGCCAACACCCGGCTGGTCGGGGCAACAGATGACATTACTGCGTCCACCCCTGCTGAAACAGAAGACCCCCAACTGGGATACCATCGCTCCACAGCCCAGCCTCAGGACCCAGTTGCCCACCCACGCCTGCCTCGGGGGTCGCAATGTCGGGGCAAACACCATCCGAGACCACTGGCGACCCACAGCCAGGGAGGCAGAGGGCCACCAGCTTCAGTGAGAAGGAAGTTGGTGTCCTGGTGGTGCATGTCCTGGGGCATTATGATGCCCTCTTCACACCAACGCGCGCAGACAAGGAAGGATGGAGGAGGATCTAGATGGACATCGTGGGTGCCATCAACGCGGAGGGGGTGGCACCCCGAGACCTGAGACACGTCGCGAAGCGCTGGGAGGATTACAAGTCCAGAACCCTCAGGAAGGCCCGGCGCCTCTTAGAGGCAGAGGATGCAGCGGGACCAGCTTACCAACCAGCAGATGAGGGTCCTGGAGTGCATTCGCCCAGTGCTTCACCGCCAGATCATCAGGATGCAGGCCCGTCTGGAGTCGAGCGGTAAGTGGTCATGCATTGCTGTGTGAAACAGGGCATGTTGCAGTGTGCTGGTAGTCAGCTACTTGCCTGTATGTGTTACATAGGCCATGTATGGATGTGTGTGAGCCGGGACATCATGGTAGTGCATGTGAGACCAGTATTGCTTTAACCACTTGGATGGTGCATGTGTTCCAAAGAGACATGGGGAGCTGCATGCCAGATGCATGCCAGTCCCTGTTCACGGACATGGGTGGTGGGTGAGAGATGGGTGCTGCTCTCATGTACGTGTATGGTGTGCATGTCTGTGTGTCTGAAAAGCGTGTGTGTGACTTTGAAACACCATGGATGCATGAGCCTCCGGTGATGTGTGTGCATGGGGTCAGTATGAGCCATGATGCATGTGAGTTAGAAGGCAACATGTTGGTTAACAGGGGCCCTTGTACATGGACGATGATGTTGATTGCATGCGCCATGCCTGTTTCTGCATGTGTGTTGTGTGCATTGACCCATGTGTTGTGGAGGGAAAGGATGGAAGTGACGTTTGACAGTGCCACTCATGTATTATTGCTTCCGTTCTAGGGGACTATTGTACAGTACACTGATGCTTGTGTTCTATGTCTCCCTCTATGCAGCGTCCAGTGAAGAAGAGGGTGGAGACGGCGCTGTGGAGCTAAGCGGCCACCCTCCCGGGAATTGCCATCATCCGGCAGCGAGGGGACTGATGCCGCGTCTGCCACTATGGCGGTAGCGGAAGGGCCACGTGAGCCCCCACAGGGGTTTGCAATGGCGGAAGACGGTGCAGAGACATCCAGGTTGGTGGTCTCCACAGAGGAGGAGGAGCCCACTACTGAGCCGCACATGGGGCCTGGTGGGAGTAGTACCACTGGTGCAAGTGGTGTAGTCCAGGGCCAGGGTCAGGAGGCAGCACAGGTCACCGCGGAGGGGCCTGTGCATGTCGCTGTCCCTGACCCTGTGACTGCACCACCATGCACCAGCAGTGATGCCCCGTCCCAGGCCCGTCCGCAGGTAGGCCCACGTCATCTGCCTCTCCACTACCTGCAGACGAGGAGTTGCATGACCGTATGGGCTCCGTCCTGATTGGTGTCACGTTGCGCACGCGTGACATTCGTGATGACGTGCGTGCTTCCTGGGGGGAGCATGCACGCCATCACGAAGAGCAGCGTCGCGACGTGGCACTGTTGGGAGGGGCCCTGGTCGGTGGGTTCCTACATGTGTCGAGCACTCTGGCGGACCTCTCCTCCTCTGTGGAGACTATGCGCCAGTCGTTCTCCCTGCCGTCTTCTGGCCCAGATTCCACCAGGGGCCCCTGTGGACCTGGACCGACCAGCACAGCCAGCTTGGTGGAGATCCCATCCCTGCCACAGTCGGGAGTCGGCGGTGCAGCAGGGGTGGACACCCCAACAACTGAAGACCAGCAGATGGAGGATGTGCAGGCATCATCGGACAGGGCACATGGACAGCAGCAGCAGGCTGTAGGTGGGAGCAATGATGGCTCGGGGCCATCGACATCAGAGGGGCAGGCATCGGCCAGAGGGCAGGAGCACCCTGGAATGGGTGTGTCTTCCGTGTGGCTGCGGTTGGGCCAGCGTATAGATGCGGAGTGGCGGCGGGTGGAAGAGGCACGGCTCACAATGGTCAGGGCGGAGAACTCCATGCGGAGGGCACTGAGGCGGGCCGAGTGCCTCGAGGCTATTCGCAGGGAGTTGGAGTCCAACATGGCATTGTCCCTGCGAACCCTCGGGCCATGGAAGAGGACTGCCTCCAGGACATTGAGCAGGAGTTCGATGGTGCCCTGGCCCGGGACATCGGAAAGTGAGCTGTTGGACTAGCCTGCCGCCATTGTAAATAGTTTTTAGTGTTAGGTTTCATTTTCGTTTTCATTTCTTTTGGGGTGATTGGACTATGCCCCACACTTTTGTATATAGTTATTTCTTAGGTAGTTTCTTAGATAGGTTTCAGTTCTTTTGTTGGGCTCATGGACCCTTTCAAAACTCCTTGTACATAGTTGGACTTTGGATTTATGTGCACATTTTCTTTGGATTTCACCATGGGGCAATGGATTTTGATGTTTATGTTTCCTTTGGATTTGTTTTGGTGGACAGAGCATTTGGACCATTTTTCTTCAGGATTTATTTGGATTCTTTTTACATTTCATTTTTCATATTTTTGGCCATGCATTTCATTTCATGTTTGTATTATTTTTTTGCCTTTCATTTCATTACATTGATTTTGTTTATAATACATTTTGTTATTTTAATTCCATGTGTGGGATTCGCTCATTGGGTTCATGCATGTAATATTGTGGTTTTACACAATCTATGGCAATCTGAGTGTGTGTGTGTGACGGACATGTGTTGATGTACATGGTTGCCTTTTGATTTGTGTCCTGACATAGTCGGTGTGGGGTGGATTGGTGAAATCATTGCATGTCAAGACTGTGGTGGCGTGCAGTGGTATTTTGGTGCACATGAGGCCCATGATTGTGCAGATTCCTTTCGTGTTGCAAGGTGCCCCTCACTGCTGGGTGGATGGGGCTGCTGGGGGACATGAGTCGGTGCCTGCTGGCAGGTGCGTCCTCAATGCTGGGTGGATGGGGGTGCTGGGGGACATGAGTCGGGGCCTGCTGGCAGGTGTCCCTCACTGCTGGGTGGATGTGGGTGCTGGGGGACATGAGTCGGGGCCTGCTGACAGGTGCCCCTCACTGCTGGGTGGATGGGGGTGCTGGGGGACATGAGTCGGGGCCTGCTGGCAGGTGCCCCTCAATGCTGGGTGGATGGGGGTGCTGGGGGACATGAGTCGGGGCCTGCTGGCAGGTGCCCCTCACTGCTGGGTGAATGGGGGTGCTGGGGGACATGAGTCGGGGCCTGCTGGCAGGTGCCCCTCAATGCTGGGTGGATGAGGGTGCAGGGGGACATGAGTCGGGGCCTGCTGGCAGGTGTCCCTCAATGCTGGGTGGATGGGGGTGCAGGGGGACATGAGTCGGGGCCTGCTGGCAGGTGCCCCTCACTGCTGGGTGGATGGGGGTGCTAGGGGACATGATTCGGGTCTGCTGGCAGGTGCCCTCAATGCTGGGTGGATGGGGGTGCAGGGTGACATGAGTCGGGGCCTGCTGGCAGGTGCCCCTCACTGCTGGGTGGATGGAGGTGCTAGGGGACATGATTCGGGGCCTGCTGGCAGGTGCCCTCAATGCTGGGTGGATGGGGGTGCAGGGTGACATGAGTCGGGGCCTGCTGGCAGGTGCCCCTCAATGCTGGGTGGTTGGGGGTGCTGGGGGACATGAGTCAGTGCTCACTTGTGCATGGTGACATGTGGGCTGGCTGGGGGGCTTCGCCAGGGTGGATGGGCTGCCTGTGGGGCATGGCCAGGGGTGCAGTGTGTACCCCTGTGTTGGGGTCTGCCTGCAGGACTTGGGGAGGGGGGAGAGGGCACACCTGGGAGGACACACACTGGCAATTTGTTGGGGCACCCCCGAAATACACATACCCCGCTCGCACAGGCCCAATCACGTGTAAAACTTCCCGCGCACCCCCGAATTACATGTACCCCGCTCGCACAGGGCCAAACGCGTGTAAAACTTCCCGCGCACCCCCGAAATACACGTACCCCGCTCGCACAGGGCCAATCGCGTGTAAAACTTCCCACACACCCCCGAAATACACATACCCCGCTCGCACAGGCCCAATCGCGTGTAAAACTCCACGCGCACCCCCGAAATACACGTACCCCGCTCGCACAGGGTCAACCGCGTGTAAAACTTCCCACGCACCCCCGAAATACACGTACCCCACTCGCACAGGCCCAATCGCGTGCAAAACTCCTGTGCACCCCTGAAATACACGTACCCCGCTCACAAAGGGCCAATCGCGTGTAAAACGTCCCGTGCACCCCCGAAATACACATACTCTGCTCGCACAGGGCCAATCGCGTGTAAAACTGCCCGCGCACCCCCGAAATACACGTACACCGCTCACACAGGGCCAATCGTGTGTAAAACTTCCCGCGCACCCCCAAAATACACGCACCCCGCTCGCACAGGGCCAATCTCGTGTAAAACTTCCCACGCACCCCCGAAATACATGTACCCCGCTCGCACAGGCCCAATCGCGTGTAAAACTTCCCGTGCACCCCCGAAATACATGTACCCCGCTCGTACAGGCCCAATCGCGTGTAAAACTTCCCGCGCACCCCTGAAATACACGTACCCTGCTCGCACAGGGCCAATCGCATGTAAAACTTTCCGCGCACCCCCGAAATACACGTACCCCGCTCGCGCAGGCCCAATCGCGTGTAAAACTTCCCGCGCACCCCCGAAATACCTGTACCCCGCTCACACAGGCTCAATCACGTGTAAAACTTCCCGTGCACCCCCGACATACACGTACCTCGCTCGCACAGGGCCAATCGCGTGTAAAACTTCCCGCGCACCCCCGAAATACACGTTCCCCGCTCGCACAGGCCCAATTGCATGTAAAACTTCCCGCGCACCCCCGAAATACACGTACCCCGCTCGCACAGGGCCAATCGCATGTAAAACTTCCCACGCACCCCCGAAATACACATACCCCGCTCGCACAGGCCCAATCGCGTGTAAAACTCCCCGTGCACCCCCAAAATACATGTACCCCGCTCACGCAGGGCCAATTGCGTGTAAAACTTCCCGCACACCCCCGAAATACACGTACCCCACTCGCACAGGCGCAATCGCGTGTAAAACTCCCCGTACACCCCCGAAATACACATACCCCGCTCGCACAGGGCCAATCGCATGCAAAACTTCCCGCGCACCCCCGAAATACACGTACCCCGCTCGCACAGGGCCAATCACGTGTAAAACGCCCCGCGCACCCCCGAAATACACGTACCCTGCTCATACAGGGCCAATCGCGTGTAAAATTGCCCGCGCACTCCCGAAATACACGTACACTGCTCACACAGGGCCAATCGCGTGTAAAACTTCCAGCGCACCCCCAAAATACACGTACCCCACTCGCGCAGGGCCAATCTCGTGTAAAACTTCCCGTGCACCCCCGAAATACATGTACCCCGCTCGCACAGGCCCAATCGCGTGTAAAACTTCCTGTGCACCCCCGAAATACATGTACCCCGCTCGCACAGGCCCAATTGCGTGTAAAACTTCCCGCGCACCCCCGAAATACATGTACCCCGCTCGCACAGGCCCTATCGCATGTAAAACTTCCCGCGCACCCCCGAAATACATGTACCCCGCTCGCACAGGCCCAATCGCATGTAAAACTTCCCGCGCACCCCTGAAATACACGTACCCCGCTCACACAGGGCCAATCACGTGTAAAACTTTCCGCGCACCCCCGAAATACACGTACCCTGCTCGCACAGGCCCAATCGCATGTGAAACTTCCCGCGCACTCCCCAAATACCCGTACCCCGCTCGCACAGGCTCAATCACATGTAAAACTTCCCGTGCACCCACGACATACACGTACCTCGCTCGCACAGGGCCAATCGCGTGTAAAACTTCCTACACACCCCCGAAATGCATGTACCCCGCTCGCACAGGCCCAATTGCATGTAAAACTTCCCGCGCACCCCCGAAATACACGTACCCCGCTCGCACAGGGCCAATCGCATGTAAAACTTCCCACGCACCCCCGAAATACACATACCCCGCTCGCACAGGCCCAATCGTGTGTAAAACTCCCCGTGCACCCCCAAAATACACGTACCCCGCTCGCACAGGGCCAATTGCGTGTAAAACTTCCCGCACACCCCCGAAAATACACATACCCCGCTCGCACAGGGCCAATCGCATGCAAAACTTCCCGCGCACCCCCGAAATACACGTACCCCGCTCGTACAGGGCCAATCGCATGTAAAACTCCCCGTACACCCCCGAAATACACATACCCCGCTCGCACAGGGCCAATCGCATGCAAAACTTCCCGCGCACCCCCGAAATACACGTACCCCGCTCGCACAGGGCCAATCACGTGTAAAACGTCCCGCGCACCCCCGAAATACACGTACCCTGCTCATACAGGGCCAATCGCGTGTAAAATTGCCCGCGCACTCCCGAAATACACGTACACTGCTCACACAGGGCCAATCGCGTGTAAAACTTCCAGCGCACCCCCAAAATACACGTACCCCACTCGCGCAGGGCCAATCTCGTGTAAAACTTCCCGTGCACCCCCGAAATACATGTACCCCGCTCGCACAGGCCCAATCGCGTGTAAAACTTCCTGTGCACCCCCGAAATACATGTACCCCACTCGCACAGGCCCAATCGCGTGTAAAACTTCCCGCGCACCCCCGAAATACATGTACCCCGCTCGCACAGGCCCTATCGCATGTAAAACTTCCCGCGCACCCCCGAAATACATGTACCCCGCTCGCACAGGCCCAATCGCGTGTAAAACTTCCCGCGCACCCCTGAAATACACGTACCCCGCTCACACAGGGCCAATCACGTGTAAAACTTTCCGCGCACCCCCGAAATACACGTACCCTGCTCGCACAGGCCCAATCGCATGTAAAACTTCCCGCGCACTCCCCAAATACCCGTACCCCGCTCGCACAGGCTCAATCACATGTAAAACTTCCCGTGCACCCACGACATACACGTACCTCGCTCGCACAGGGCCAATCGCGTGTAAAACTTCCTACACACCCCCGAAATGCATGTACCCCGCTCGCACAGGCCCAATTGCATGTAAAACTTCCCGCGCACCCCCGAAATACACGTACCCCGCTCGCACCGGGCCAATCGCATGTAAAACTTCCCACGCACCCCCGAAATGCACATACCCCGCTCGCACAGGCCCAATCGTGTGTAAAACTCCCCGTGCACCCCCAAAATACACGTACCCCGCTCGCACAGGGCCAATTGCGTGTAAAACTTCCCGCACACCCCCGAAAATACACATACCCCGCTCGCACAGGGCCAATCGCATGCAAAACTTCCCGCGCACCCCCGAAATACACGTACCCCGCTCGTACAGGGCCAATCGCATGTAAAACTTCCCGCGCATCCCCGAAATACACGTATCCCACTCACACAGGGCCAATCGCGTGTAAAACTTCCCGTGCACCCCCGAAATACACGTACACCACTCGCACAGGGCCAATCGCGTGTAAAACTTCCCACGCACCCCCAAAATACATGTACCCCGCTCGCACAGGCCCAATTGCGTGTAAAACTTCCCACGCACCCCCGAAATACACGTACCCCGCTCGCACAGGGCCAATCGCATGTAAAACTTCCCACACACCCCCGAAATACACATACCCCGCTCGCACAGGCCCAATCGTGTGTAAAACTCCCCGCGCACCCCCAAAATACACGTACCCCGCTCGCACAGGGCCAATTGCGTGTAAAACTTCCCGCACACCCCCGAAATACACATACCCCGCTCGCACAGGGCCAATCGCATGCAAAACTTCCCGCGCACCCCCGAAATACACGTACCCCGCTCGTACAGGGCCAATCGCATGTAAAACTTCCCGCGCATCCCCGAAATACACGTATCCCGCTCACACAGGGCCAATCGCGTGTAAAACTTCCCGCGCACCCCGAAATACACGTACACCACTCGCACAGGGCCAATCGCGTGTAAAACTTCCCGCGCACCCCCAAAATACACGTACCCCGCTCGCACAGGGCCAATCGCGTGTAAAACTTCCCGCGCACCCCCAAAATACACGTACCCCGCTCGCACAGGCCCAATCGCGTGTAAAACTTCCTGCACACCCCCGGATTACACGTACCCCGCTCGCACAGGCCCTATCGCGTGTAAAACTTCCCGCACACCCCCGACATACACGTACCCCGCTCGCACAGGCCCAATCGCGTGTAAAACTTCCTGCACACCCCCGGATTACACGTACCCCGCTCGCACAGGCCCTATCGCGTGTAAAACTTCCTGCGCACACCCCAAAATACACGTACCCCGCTCGTACAGGGCCAATCGCGTGTAAAACTTCCCATGCAGCGGAGTACATGTATTTGGAGGGGTGCGCGGGGATTTTTATGGACGTTTTCGTGGTTGGGGGTCTGTATGCTGGTCCACTGGGCTGTGCGCCATGTACGGGATTTGTGCGCTGTTCATGGCGCACAGGGAGAGGTTGGGGGCATAACTGGCGCTGCTGCAGGGTCGCTGCGCTACTCTGCGCCACGGCTGGTTATGGATGTTGAAATCCATGAATACGCGGTGTGCGAAAATGGATTTTGGCGCACGCGGCTGGCGCAGACTGCCGCACGCGCACACTGTGCGCCAGCCGCGTGCGCCACTTGTGCACTGAATTCTATGAATTATCCTCTAAGACATTTCAACAATGTAAACAGTTGTTTTTATTGCGGGAAGAGGAAAGGTTTAGATATACACAACTGAGACATTGGCTGCAGGCATTGGAAAATAAACAGATGGCAATGAGGGACCTTACTCCCTTTTGAAAAATATCTGACCACAAACTGAGTTGATCATCATATGGTTGGAGCATTGCATAAGTTGTTCTTGGAGGTTCCATCTCAGCCAAAGTGGGGGAATATGAAACTGTGGGAAAATGTTTTAAGCAATCCCATATCAGAACAGCAATGGCAGGAGGTGTGGTAGGGGATTCCAAAACATATGAGTGTACTCCAGATCTGCGAAATGTGGGTCAAGGTAATGGTGCAATGTCACCTGACACCTGAGAAATTACATACATTTTACCCAAAAGTTCCTGGGGAATGTTGGTGGGGTTGTAAAGTTATAGGGACATGGGGCATATATGGTGGGAGAGGGGAGTGCCCAACTTTGAAACCATTTTGGAATTGTGTTAATACGGCGATGAAAGTCATATTTGGGTCCCAAATACATAGAGACGTCAGGGAAGCAATGTTGGGTTTGGGTGATTTTTTGGACATTTTACTATCAAAATCCCAAAGAAAGGCATTTATGTCTCATTGGAGTGGGTGACATATGTGGTTCAGGGGGATCAGAGAAAGTTTAAGGAAAAATGCAACATGGTATTGGACTTCCTCCATAAAGACTATCGAGTGAACCGGTCTCCACAAAGAATCCGTTTGTTGGATTTGTTTTGAGGATTGGACGTGGTATACTATGGAGCAAAGATTGGACGAAATTGAAAGATGTGCAGCCGTTGGGGCATGGGGGCTGAAGGGGATGGGGAATGTGTGGGGACGGATATGTTTATGTTGATATAATACAAATGCTAATAATATATTTGTTTTAAAGTACAATATTAACGGCTCATTGTGAAAAACATTCTGCCATTTGTTTACCACCTGGCCAATTCAGAGATGAGTGGGGAAATACCTTTGTAATATTCCAAAAGAAATGCTGCCTAGGGTATTATGAGTTGGCTTTCCCAAACTCCTAAACATTTTAAATTGGCCCCAAAAGAAATTAAAACCTTTTTTACTCTCCCTAAGGGATGCAAAGGCGCTTGAAAAAGGTTTAAGGTCGGGCCATGGTAACGGGTGAAAAAGTGGGAATCTCTGATGCCACCCTCAACACATTACTTATGTAATGCATAAAAGGGTCCGCAATGACCCTTGCACGCATTTTAAGACATGTGCAATAGTGGTATGAACCGCTGCTGTACATTATCTATTTGCACCACTGACATGATGGCAAAAATAAAAAATAAACAATTTTAAAATGTGTGCCAAATGGTATTTCTGGAATGCTGCCAGTGGTAGTACAGGAATACCACTGCTTTAGCACTTGGTCTGGCATATTTTCAGGAATGCCACCGGTGGAGGTAGGCTTTCCTTTGGACAGTATTCTCGTACATTAATCCCCACCTCATAATTAGCCCCTAAATCTCTGCAACAGCCCATCAACTTGTGGGTGGTAGAGTGACACAGTATTTTCCTTGAATGCCATCCTGCTCAACCGTCTCTGTGATAACCTGGGTATCACTGGTCAGGCTCTGGCATGGCGGCTGACTTCTTTCCTCTTCGGTCGACCCTCCCAGGTCCAACTTGGGTCCTTCCTCTCTGCTATCATTTTCTCTACCTGCGGTGTCCCCCAGGGGTCCAACCTTTCTCCCTGGCTGTTCAACCAATACCTGGCACTCCTGGCCCACCGCATAGCCGCTCTCTGCCCCAACTTTCAGTGCTATGCGGATGACACCCAGCTCATCTTCAGGCTACCCTCAGCCTCCTCCTCTACTTCCCTCATCTCTGACTGTCTGTCTGCTATCCAGGAGTGGTGTGCCGTCAATGACCTATGCCTTAATGCCAGTAAGACTGAGATTGTCCTCATCGGCACACCCGCTCCCTCCTTTCCTGTAGCTCTCTTGCCAGCCTCTCTTGGCCCTCTTCCTGTTCCCACCCGCAAGGCAAAAAACCTTGGGGTCATCTTCGACTCTACACTTTCCTTCTCCCCTCACACCACTGACGTCTCTACGACGTCACACTACCAGCTGCACCTCCTCAGAGGTATTCTTCCTTTCCTCTCCTTCCCCCTCGTTCCCCCAGAAGCTCACTGTCTCCAGAGCTCTGGTTCTCTCTAGAATGGACTATTGCAACAGCCTCTTTCTAAATCTGCCTGCTTCTACTCTCCGCCCTCTGCAATTTATCCAGAACAGGACTGCGAGACTTGTCCTTGGCCTCAAGCCTAGGGATCGTATCTCTCCAGGACTGAAATCTCTGTGGCTGTGAGGATTATGTTCAAAACCCTCTGCATCGTCCACAAGGCCTTCTGGGGCCTGGAGCCTCAAGACCTTCAACTCTCTCTTGCTAAATACTTTCCTTCTCGAGGTCTTCTCTCATCTGCCTCAAACTCCCTCAGGGTCAGTCGCATCCCCAAGCAACGAGTTGGTGGTAGATCTCTTTCTTCGGCTGGGACCTCCCTCTGGAACAGCCTCCCTGCCTCTCTGAAACTTGAGGAGAATCATCTTCAATTCCGGAAGCACCTCAAAACCTTTCTCTTTGTGTCTGCTTTTTCTCCTCCTCACCCTTGCTGACTTCCTGGCTGACACTGAAACTGCACTGGTTACCTGGCCACCCTCTGATCTCGGGCCCAGGTCCCCTCCCCCGGCAGTGGCACTGCACAGCACTGCCTTCCTGGCAACCCCTGCACTTGGGAACTGTTTTCTGTATCCCTACAGTCCCACTACCAGCACTTGACAATTGATGTCTGCACTTACCCTTGTACTTGCCACCTGCTGGACGTACTTTTACTTATTGTTATTTATTTTCTTATCCCATGTACTGCACTGTCCTCTCCCCCTTCCCCATGCACTTCTCCTCCTTCCCCTTCCCATGCACTTGCGCGATCTGAATGACACCTAGCCTAGTAGGATTGTTGTCTGTCTTCCCTCTGTCCCCCTCCCTTGCCTCATCGCGCCTTGAATCACTTGTGTATAGACATGTTATAAATGCCATATCATATCATATCATATCATAATGCCATGTCATGTAGGAACTTCCTCATTTAGTTACGAATCAAGTAGGCGCAATTGTTTGTTGTAAGTGCTACAGGACACCCTTCCCTCCTAAACACTCTCTTTACAAATTCAATTAACTGATCTATAAATCCTTCCTCTGGCCCTTTTGTACAGTGAGTACTAGTGCATACCATGTCTAAACCAGAAACCTATACAACGGGCTTAATAAGCTAATGCATCCTTCTGCCAAGGAACCTGTGGAAGGCTTGCAGTAAATAATGGCGAAACATATGTCAGAAGATGTTTTCATTGTTCATGCACAATTGCTGACATGCAGTTCAATCTTTTGACGAAGGGTGGGCCACCAACAGCTCTCTCATATCAACCTTTTTGGGATTGTAATAGCCAAATGCCCTTCATCTCTTCTTCCCTTACCTTTATCTGAGGCAAAGATCTACCATTTCTAAAGATAAGAGCTAATAGATTATGCAGCTCCTTTGCTAGTCACTGACAAGGATGAACAGAATCTTGCACATTCCTGCTTCTCCTTCAGATACTGTTATGGGAAAGCATGACAAATGATCCGCTGTCCTGCTCCTTGGATGTTGCATCCTGCATGTTGTTGAGTCTCATGAATGGAACGTAGACTGAATGCTGGTCGTGGTTCCATTGGTGTGAGCTGAGACATATTACCCTTGTTTTAATTTCTCGTCACTGACTCCCCCTTCGTTCCCATACCCTGTTCAGGATTCGCTGCATTACTTACAAGGTATTAGTGCTATTTGCTTTTAAAAGGGAATTTGATGCTCAAAGCTATGCATTCATTGTTTCTAACTATGAAAAATGTACATCTTTCGGTTTTCTTTGACTTAGGATTTACAATATGAGAGCATTCATGTGTTGACAGTATTTGTGCATGTTTCTTCCTTGTGGACATGTTTATAGCCTCATGAACTCCATGAAAACTCTTGTATTTGTAATGTTTTAAGTGTTTTCTAACTTACTCTGTGATTTCAAAATATGTGATAGCAATATACCATTTTCTGTTTCGGTTTTGCTTTTTATGCATCATTAATTGACAACATACGTAATGCATGTAAGTAAGCAACAGACGAGTGCCCTGTGAGCACCCTTCCTCGTTAGCTCTCTAGTAGTGCCAGCACAGCCTGCTGATTGTTTCTGGAGGTCTGGCAAAAACCCCAAGTACAGATGAATTGCGTTTGGAATTGGCACTCTTCAAGCTTCTTTTTCTGCCTGTCCCCAGGCCTGGAATTCTCTACCAATGTAAATGTGTCTTTCACCCTCTCTTTTATAGTTTCGAAAAGTGCTTAAAACATTCCTATTTAAAATTGCATATCCATAGTTTACCCGAGTTTTCGTTTATTCTGAGTTATTTTTACAAATTATTTGATGTGTTCTATTTCCTGAATCTCGTTTTAATTGTATATGCACTGCTATTTTTTCTATGGTTTTATTTGTACAGCATCCTGCTGCTTTTGGGACAGGGTCTTGTCCTTTATAAGTGTCAATAAAATCAAAATACCCTACGTATTTTTTGGTGTGCATGTTTCAGGCGAGATCTCTTTGTCATCCTGAGGCAAGATTTCAGAAAATTTGCGCAAGAGAAATTTTGCACGATGTTAACCTTGGGGCAAAGTTTGCACTTGGGCAAAACCCTATTCTTTCAAAGCATGTTTGCACCTGGGCAAAGCTTGCCATAGGGCTGACACAGATTGGTATTAGCCCGTGCAAAGGTTGCACTTGCACCAGTGAAAGGTTTCTCTAACCTAGCTCCTCATAGAGATCCTGGTTTACATTTACCACTTCGTTACTCGTACATCCTTTTTTAGCCCTTTCCCAAGATTTTTAGACATAAGCAACACATATATTTAGGACTATGTTGTCCTCGGCAGCCTACTTCTCTAAACCTTTCAAGGACACAGGGCCTCATTACAAGTTTGGCGATAATTCACTGGTAAATCCGCTGCAATACTGCCAAAATGACCATTACCACTGCTTAGTCCCACAGAGTTACCGCAAGATTACAAGTGGTGGTAATTCCTCATTTCTATAGGTCTCCATGGGGATCTTTAGCAGATTTACTGGCACTGGAATTACCAGATGGTAAATCTGCTGATTTTTACAGGCAGTGTCCGCTGGCCAATAGGGGCACTAGGGGCGGAGCCCCACCAACATCCAGGTGCGCCGAGCCCACCACTCCACCATGTCCATGAGTGACATTAAAATCATGTCATTCATGGACATGGTGGCTGCACTTCGAATGTGCTCCAATGAGCCATCCCCATTGCACATGCGTAGGGCCGCTTCAGCTCGCCCCCTGTCCTGTCCCTCACTTTACCCTTCACCCCGCCCCCTGTCCTGTCCCTCATATAGGCTGGGGTGGGGTCCGAATTTGCAGACCCCATCCCAGTCTGTGCAAGAGACTGAAGAGGGGTTGGACTACTTCATCAGGCTTAATGATGTCACAAGCTGAGGGCGGGGCCAGGCCTTCAGTCCCAGCCTTGAACCTCCTCCCTCAGCTCGTGAATCTCGCTTTGCTGCCATAGGGCAGGAACTTGAAAAACGAAAGGTACTACCATGGGGCAGAGCAGCAGAGGCCTATACGGAAGAGCAACATACGGTAAGTGAATTTATTTATTCATTTTTTAACAATACCTTTTCTAATTAGTTTGCCAGTGCCTGCAAACTAAAAAAGCAATTTCCATTTTACATTTCTTTTTTTACCGACGTAGCTAATTATTATTTTAGGTAGACTCACGACCGACCTAGCTAATTCATATTTATTTATTTATTTATTTATTTGTAGAGCGCACCGAACCCTGAGGCATCTGGGCGCATTCCTTGCATTTACATAGGTTGCACAGTTACATCCAGGTTACACAGTTAGATATAGGTTGCAAAATTGCACGTAAGCACTTCCAGTCCACAGTCTGACGTGGGGCAGTAACATCAACGTGCATGCTTCTTGGCCTGAGTACGTGTCCTGCTGGTAAGTGATTCGGGTAAGTCAATTCTCACCTATCAGTAGTGCCCCGTTTTTCTCTAAAAATTGCCGGTGGCAGATGCCCTGAAATACAAAGGCCCCTGATTTGAAACAGTTTGAAACCAAACTGTGATCAGTTTAAGAAGAAATTCAAAAAATCGAATCTGTTTCCAAAACCCTTCCTTCGCTGCATTTGTCAGTTTCATCTGGTCTCGTAGTGCTTCAATGACTTCCGGCATTCCGCGCTCTTTAGAACATGGCATAGCAGGCAGCCTCGGCAGCACCCGACCCCGCTTCTTCTAGGCCTGATCTGTTTCTGATGAGTGCACACACAGCTGCTGTCTAAGATTAATCTTCTCTGTGTATGAGGGAAGCATGAACTACTGATGAGTGCCCTGTACCGGCTGTGCATGCGGACTGCAAGCCATGCCGCTCCTTGCACTGCCTCTGCTCTGTGTCTGGAGGAAGCCCAGACTGCAGCTGCCTGCTGTGATGTACCTGTTTGGCGTGTTTGTGGGAGGGTCAGTCGGGTGTTGGACTTGCTCTGCTTCTGCATGTGCGCTACCAGCTCTGTTAATGACGGCCGCTTGCCTTACTGCACCGTGTGCTCTACTACTTCTGTGCGTGGGAGGCAGTTACATTGTTTCCGCGAATGCTGTAGCTACTGTGAGAGACCTCCGCAACCTCCTCAGTGCACATTTACTTATGTAATACGAATTGATGGAGCATCAGCAGCCAGCACTTGCTCTACTCCCTGCTGCATTCTCTGTCTTTCTATGGGCATGCATGTACCTCTCCCATGCTATTTCCCACAAAACCTGCATCGCAGTTGATATGCAGCCAACACTCATTACAATAGTCTAAGCCAAGAGGCCGAGCAATGAATGGGCATAACGTGTGAACTCCCCCTGACCAAGTTTGTCAGCAGTGTGAGAAAGCTGGAGCTGCAGGGAGGACTTGCAGCATCATTGCTCCGTTTCACCCTTTTCACAAGAAACACATTGACACTGTGCAGTCTCCCAAGAGTACAGGCCTACTTCAGTTTGCAGTGTGCACTATACAAAAAGAACCTCACTTCCTCAAGTACGCACTCCCCTCAGTAGGCGAGATGGGGAAGAGCTCTGCAATTTTGGCATATAGCTCAACATTGTCTTTGCTCCCTTTCTTTGATGCACCTGAATGAAAACTAAATGCACATCTCCACTCACTCTCAAGTGTGGCGCTAGACACAAATTTTACCAGCCGTGTATGAGGTTAAACCATGTCCAACATGTCTAATTTTCTAGTGTCCAGAGGGTAGGTAGTGAATGCCGCCTCCAAGATGGCTCCCCCGGTAACCCTTCAAATGCTGGGAGAGACTCTGACTTCAGAGACAGTGGGGGAGGGGCAAACCTATTTGTGTGGGGGCATCTAACTTCTTTATGGATTCTGTTGAGACTATTCTAGTGCCGCTTCAATGTTACAAGCAGTTAACTCTCTCCATTAAGTCTGAAAGGAGCCACTTAAGGACTGCTGTGAGAATGAGTGGTCGCCTGTCCCCTATCTACTCTTATAATCACTCCCCTGGCAGAAAATACTAACCCAACTTCACGATTTCGAGTGCCTAAAATGTATGCATGTGTTAACAATGAAATGCTCACGTTAATAATTGTCTGTTCCTTTTATCATCTGTGTCCTGTTCTGTCCAGTAAATGTGAACAACGTAGAGACCAGAGACAACTAATGTTTAATATATTTGAGGGTGGCGTGGCTAGAAGGCCATATGAGCAGACGTGCTCTTGGAGGAGCTCCTGGTGATCCTGAACTTATCCGGAGAAAAGGTGCAGTTGCACCAGCCCTTAGAATATGGAAACATAGGCATCTGCTTACGAACATATATGGAGCAGTTGCTGACAATCTGGAGCCCATACACCCTAAGGAACGCCAGATAAGGGCGAGCGATGTTCCTGGGGATGAAGATTCGTGGAAACAAAATGCGGTCGTCCAGGACAAAGAAGGAGTAACATTCAGACCAGCAGTGGCACCCCCTGTGTGTACGGCCGCGGGGCAGGCTAGGTGAGACGAGCATACACCTTTTTGTGTGTCACCGAAGCGCACACTTGCTCCGGTTGGCCCCGTTCGCTTAGAACGAGCTCTGGAGACCGCGCAAGGCGGATGGGCGGCCGGCGCTAGGACCGCGCCCGGGCTGGTGCAGGCGAAGCGGACCTCGCGGGCCGAACAGAAGAAGAGCCCCATACCTCCTGGGCTGGTGGCGGTGAGCGGCACACTCCGGTCCTGTGTGGTCCGCCGAGAGCCGGGGACTGCAGCGCTAGCATTGTAGCGCCCGCCCACGAGATCCCCAGCACGTAGACTTGGGTGCTCGGTGGTGGCTCAGAGGCTGAATGAGAGGCGCCCGGGTTGCGCCACATATTGCAGCGGTCCTCGGATCAGCCGATCGATGCTGGTCCTGCATGTAGGGCATTGATGGAACGGTCGGACCCCGGGGCCCGAGCGGTGGTGTGGCCCTAGCAACCCACAGTGCGAGAAAGCGGGTGGCGAGACCCGACCTTATAGTTGTGAGCGTGGGGCGGAGGAGGCGAAAATCAGCTGTGGAGCGCTGAACGGATACAAAGGCAAGCCGACATGTGACAACGGAAACAAAGGAGGAAGAGAGCAGACCGGCACGCTTTTGTAGACCTCTCTGGTGGGTCAGTGAGGTGGCTTTATGAAACTGTGCACTGCCGGCGCTCCCTCCCTCAGGCTACTCTGGCGGCACCCCAATGAACTGTACATTCCCCCACTCCATGGTAGAGGTGAGAGCACAATAGCCAGCTGATGAGCCCATAAGGGTAGGCTCAGAATGAAGATATAGGCACGGAATGACCCTCGTAACCAAGCACCTCAAACAGCAGCAGATACCCAGAGCACCTGAGTTGGGGCAGCGTGCGTAACTAGAGGAACACATAAGAATCACATGTGAAGAGCGGGTGGACTTGCTTGAGCCCACAGCCAGTGTGGCAAACAGAGCCTGGTCCGGATGGCCCACGGAATGGGCGCGCGCTAGCAAGATCGGAGTGAAGCTATATTGTTACGTGGGAGGACACAATCCACTCCGGTAGCTACTCATCGGCCCCCGGACACCCCCTTGGGTAGCCTGCCCGGGCCCCGGCGCCAACAGCAGTTTCATCTCGCTGGGGCTGGCGAGAGGGGAGGTTTGCCCACAATTCCTTGGCACAACACCATGTCCAGCAAACCGCTAAGAACGAAGAGTAAGCAGCCCACGCTAGAAGAGTACGCCAGAACACCGCCGGGCCCTGAAGGAACCAGGAGTAAGGAGAAAATCCCCACTGGGAGCGCAGTCACCATGGGTACCAACCAGGAGGTCCTGGCGGCAATTGCAGACCTGAAAGTAGCCTGGGAGACCAAACTGGGTCTGGCTATGACTGAATTGAAAGCAGCACTGGAGCTGAAAGTCGGGGCAGTGCAGGAGGAAGTGAACCTTCTTCGACAAGATGTCAGGTGGTTGGCGGAACGCACAGAGCACCTGGAAAAAGATGTGGGCCCAAACACAGCTGACTGTGCAAAACATAAAGCAGACCTTCATGCCCTAGTGCAACGCATGGGCAACCTAGAATGCAAGGCGGAGGAGGCGGAGGGACGTGCCGACGGAATAACATCCATATTGTTGGTTTGCCAGAGGGAACCCAGGGATCCAACCCTACAGAGTTCATTGAATCTATGCTGCTGCAGGAGATAACCAGAGGAGTCTTGTCCCAGGGGTTTGCGGTTGAAAGGGCGCATATGGCTCTAACGAGGAAGCCGCCGCCGGGCATCCCCCCTAGGCCGGTCATCGCTAAGATCCTCAACTATCGGGATCGAGAAAGAATCCTTGAACACTTCCGTAAGGGCGGAACAATCCAAAGTGGGACAGCAAATATAACTGCATACCCGGATTATATCCTGATGGTGCAACAGAGCCGCATGAACTTTGGGACTGTCAAAAGAAGATTGCGGGAAGCGGGTCACAAGTACATGCTGCTCTATCCGGCGAATCTAAAGGTGTTCCATAAAAACAGAACCTTGTTTTTCGAAACTCCGGAAGAAGCCATGGGGTGGCTTGACACGCAAAGCTGCCCCCAGGAGTTGGGCATCCAGATGGGAGAAGGAGAAGGAAGAGAAAAGTAATCCACAGAGGGGGCACCAGAGGGTGTCACAGCTTAAGACTATGGGACTTGATTATTATAATTGGTGTAGTTTACGGGCTGGTATGATTATGTTGGAATGAGACATGATCCGTGAGCACTGAGACTTTTGCCTAGCTAGGGAGCCTCGCAGAGCTAGTCCTCATACCCCCATTTAGAGTAGTTTAGGTAGGTTACTGGTAGTCCGGTGACACCCTGCCGGGGTTCTGTCTTCGGCACACCGAGGCGGAACCAGAAGCAGGGTCGCCTGAGATCCAGGGATGGAGGTGGGCATTTGATGGGGTCAGGGAGGGTGGGGAGAGGGTAAGGGTGGTGTGTGGGGGTTTGTTGTTGGGAAAAGGGAAGGGGGGAGTTTGTTTTGGCTGGGTGGGGAATAAGCCAAGGTGGGAATCTTAACGGGCGGGAGGGAGGGCGGAGAACGGGGGCAGGATACTGTATACATGGCGTTGGGGTGCCTTAGAGTGGTTACCTGGAATGTTAGGGGCCTCAGTAGTTATTTGAAGTGCAATAAAGTTATGATCTACCTGAAAAGGATGAGGGTGGACATAGCACTATTGCAGGAGACCCACCTCACCAGGGAGAAACTGGAGGTGGTTAAAAGAAAGTGGAGAGGGAGGATAGCGGGTGCCACATACTCGGCTTACGCAAGAGGAGTTATCACCTGGGTAGTACCACATGTACCAATCCAAATGCTTCAGTCCACGGGAGACCCCGAAGGCAGACTGATCGTTGTTAGGGGGATGTTGGAAAACCGAGAAGTAAGTATTGTAAACTTATATGCCCCCAATCAGGACACAGCGGCCTACTTTCGGACCCTGTATGGTAAGATTAGCCCCCTACTGGGTGGCGGGATCCTATGTGGAGGTGACTTTAATTGTGTATTGAATTTTAAGCTGGATAGATCAGACAATAAGCTAGACAAGCCCACCCCGGCTGCAAAGGTGCTAAGGGCCCTCTTGAGTGACTTTGATCTTGTGGATCTCTGGAGGCAATTGCACCCAGCAGATGGGCAATACTCACACTATGCGGCACCACATGATCTGCACACGAGACTGGACTACATGTTTGTCGCTGAGAGATGCGGAATATAAGGCCAGGGTGCTCTCAGACCACTCCCCTCTGGTTCTGGAGTGGCAACACCAACCCCCTAGGGTGTGGATTCTGACGTAGAAGCTCAGAGCCGAGGCCCTGCAGGATTCAGTATTCCGGGAGGATTTAAGGGAGGAGATCACAGAGTACTTTGAGATTAACACGGGCAGTGTCAGATCCATGGGAACAGTGTGGGAGTCATTCAAAGTGGTGGTGCGGGGGATGTCAAAATCCAGAGGGCTCCGGGGGAGCATAGAACAAGAGCTGCGCGGAGCGGAGGAGGAGTTGGAAGACATTATGCATAGGGGAGGCACCTCTAGTGAGGACGGGGTTAGGATGAGACAGCTTCAACAAGCTAGTTGTGAACACTGGGACAGGCTATGTAAATTGAGCTATAAGAAATACATGGAGAAACAGCATGCGGGGGCAGATAAACCTGGAAGGTTGCTGGCCTGGATATATAAGAGCGAGGCACCAAGGCCTGCGATCAGGGAAATCAGAGGGGAGGGAGGTCGGATCCTGGACACCCGGGAGGGAGTGAATGGCGAGTTCCTTAGATACTACAAATGGTTCTATGAGGACCCAGGCAGAGCTGGGCACCAAGAGATCCAGGACACGTTAGAAGACATGGGCCTGCCTACCTTAGACGACTTCGAATGGGCAGACCTGGACGCCCCAACCACAATAGAAGAGACTGAATTAGTGATTCGACACCTGCCCACTTGTAAGGCTCCGGGGTCAGACGGGCTCCCGAGCGAATTCTACAAAACCTACAAACAGGAGTTGCTACCCCCGTTGCTGGCTATGCTTAATGAGTCGTATGAGCAAGGCAGGCTGCCAGAGTCCTTACGTGAGGCGGTGATTATTCTGCTCTTAAAGCCGGGTAAGCCGAGCACAGACTGTGGGTCATACAGACCCCTGTCGATGCTCAACCAAGACAGCAAAATCCTTACGGCAGTGCTGGCAAACAGGCTTAAGCGTGTCATCGGCAAACTGATACACCCTGACCAAACGGGCTATGTCCCTGGCAGGAATATAACTGATAACCATAGACGACTGCATCACATTATCAATCAGACTGAGGAAGACCCAGGTGAGCTTTCGATCGCCTCGCTTGACGTGGTCAAGGCGTTTGACTCAGTAAACTGGCCCTGGCTGTTGGCGACCTTAGAAGCTTTTGGAATGTATCCAGGGTATTTTAGGTGGGTTAAAATGGTATACAGCTCCCCAAATGCTAGGGTTAAAACGAGCGCCACGATCTCAGACAAATGGCAACTTAGCAGGGGCACCAGACAGGGCTGCCCCTGGTCACCCATGTTGTATATATTAGCGCTAGAGCCACTGGCTGTCTGTCTTAGACAGCAATATGGAGAGATTGGGATACGCACCACAGGCGGTCCGCACCTCATTTCATTATATGCTGACGACATGCTCTTGTACCTGCGCTTCCCAGAAGAGAATACACAATACATCCTGGAGGTGATGGAACGATATGCCGCCCTCTCCGGCATAGCGGTAAACCCCAAGAAATCTAGCATGTTTCCCCTAGGGAGATGTAAGTTTGTCCCGCCAGGGGGTTTGCCGTTGTTGCCAATACCCTGGCGAACTAAATCGTTCAGATATCTTGGAATTGACATATACCACGCGACAGGAGAAGAACATAAACACAACACGGTGAAGGCAGTTGAAGGTATCAAAAATAGCATGGGTTTCTGGTCCAGACTGCTCCTGGCCATGATGGGGAGAGCAGCTTTAATCAAGATGCTAGTCCTGCCCAGACTGTTACACTTTTTTATAAACATCCCGCATGTGATCCCTAGGCGTTTCTTCGCTAGTCTCCACAGCTTGTGCAGGGGCTTCATTTGGCATAACTCCAGGAACAGGGTGGCTCTTTGGAAATTACAGAATTCGTGTGACAGGGGGGGAATAAACCTGCTGAACCTTGAGTTATATTATCTAGCGGGACAATTGCAATACGTGGCCAGATGGCTGTCTGAGGAAGAAACAGCAGAAACTAGGCTGTTGTGCATGGAACCAGCTCCCTATTTTCTTAGAGAGGTGGTGTGGCTGCCTAAGCTTAAGGTGCTAGAGATGGCGCGGCTGTTGGTGCTTGGCTGGGAGGTTTGGAATAGAGCATGGCGGTTGGTGGGATACCCGGCTCCGTTTTCCATGCAGGTGCCGTTGGCGGCGCTATGCAGAGAGGACCCCAATTGATACAAGGGGTCCGTAGATACTGGGAACCCATGGGTCTGGCCACTTTGGGAGACATATGGCAGGATGGAGTGGCGCTAGAATTTCAGAAACTGATGGAGGACACTGGGGTGCATAAAGGGCAACATATAACCCACTCCAGAATTGTTAAGCGGGTGCGAGAAAAATGGCTGGCGATGGTGCTCACAGAACAACCGGATGCTGCCATGGAGATGATATATGACGTCTCGGAGGGTGGGCACGAGATATCCCACATATACGAGCTACTGGGGTCCAAGGTGGGGAAGGAATTGTCCTTATTGAGACAGCTCTGGGAGGAGGAGGTTATGTGATAGAGCCCAGAGATATCATAAGAAAGTGTCCCGAAACACGAGGCTCCACCAGATGCAATTATATGTCACACATAGGGCATATTTGACCCCCAGTAAGATTGCTAGGTTTGGGGGCCAGACGATCCAGAGATGCCCCAGGTGCGGGGAGGAGGAAGCCGGGATGTTACACATGTTCTGGGCTTGTCTGGAGGTGGGTAGATTTTGGGCTGAACTGAAAATACGCCTGGCTGAAAAAGGTATTAAGCTAGAGGTGGAGTCGGCCTGGGCATGCATGCTAGGAGGTTTTCCTAGGCCACGTCATCCGAGGCACATTAGCAAGATGAAGGACTTGGCATACATCCTGGCCAAAAGGAGGATTGCAATGTGCTGGAAGGCAGCCCATAGGCCCAGAATGGAGTTGTGGTGGGCTGACCTCTTGAAATGGGCCGAGGCTGAGACGGCTGCTTGGTTCAAAGCGGTCAGCAGGGGAGGAGAGGAGAAGGTAGGACCCCTAATTAAATGGAGGCAATTGGTGGCCACCATGGTGGGCCCCCCCAGCCCAATCACAATGAGGATGACACGGATGAGAGGAGGACAATTGACCCGTCCGAGGACGTACAAGCTGATGATATGGACATTATGGCTCAAGCTGGGGAGGGCGGGAGGTAGCGGGACTGAAGAACATAGTTTGTAATGTTATCTTGTTTGACATGGATATGGAAGTCCTAATTATTGTAATGTTTGGTGTGTTGTTATAAAATAATAAAAAATGTTTTTAAAAAAAGAAATGCTTAATATATTCTTTCCTTAGAGAAAGAATGTTCCCTTCAAAATTGGGGGTGCCTTTATGCAAGGGGGAAGCGCATAGAAAAAAGTATTCACCAAGTCACATCGGTGCCTTTGTACTTCCTAAAATGAAAGAGACTGCCGGTAGGTGTCCGAAGTAAATTTATGTGCTACAGTATGACCTGGGCTAAAATGTTGTCTAGTGTTTTGGTTGTGCATATTTTCTTAATGAAATATGCTATACTACATTGGAAGCATTCATTTTGTTTTGTAGATGCAATATTGGTTAATGTTGATTGGTTTGACAGACAAGATTGGGGAAACTCAGCTAGAGTGGCATTTTGTTGCAGCCAGTTTGGATATATTTTTGCACTGCGGCATGCATTTTGGTAAAGGCAACAGAAGTATGTTGTGAGCGTACTGACATAAATTGGACGAACCAGCATAGACATATTGTTTTATAGTATCATCATTGGAATTATGGGCAATACTAGCAAATATTGGTGCAGCCAGTATGGAAATGTATGGATACAGCCAGCGTGAAAATCTTTTTATACTTGCACGTATTGTGGGCAAAGGTATCATGAAAACCCTGTGCACGTTGGTGATTTGCATCTATTGAATTGTTTTCATGAGTTACCCTTCACAACCCAATTGCAAACTGTTTGGCTTTTTACCCAATTTTTGGTGAAAAGGGTGGTCTAAAATGCACAAAGCAAAACCAAAACTGTGCGTCACCGTACAGTAACCCCCAGGATACACTCTAGAGGGTTCCTCCGAACCCTCAGCTAGTACTGATGTATATGTTGGGGACTAGGTGTGATTTCTGAGTCCACCATTCATTCAACTTCATTAAGACATTAATACACAAAGATTCATTCAATCACCTAAGTATGTAGAGCAAAATATCTGATTTAATCAATACAAACTAATTTTTTTACATTGTATATAAATAAAA
Source organism: Ambystoma mexicanum (assembly GCF_040938575.1). Lineage (NCBI taxonomy): Eukaryota > Metazoa > Chordata > Amphibia > Caudata > Ambystomatidae > Ambystoma > Ambystoma mexicanum. Next base: position 266,583,600 of record NC_090925.1, on the reverse strand, counting down.
TAACTCCCATTCAGCAAAACAGTGAACATTGAAAACCTTTTCTTCAGGTATGCTTCCAAACATGTCCTTATGACAACAAGCAAATCAATCTGTTAATGTCATACATACTTCTGCAAACATAATCATAAATTTGAATACAAAGTCCAAAGTACAGGCTCATTGCTCATAGCCTGAGTTGCAACTTATCCACAGTGCAACATAAGTCCTCAATCCCACATGATGATATCCTATCCAAAGGTATCAGGAATTATCAGATGTGAGGGGTAAAGATCAAATTTATTCTTTTTGTACAAGAGTACAAGTAGGCTTCCATATGCGTTGTTACAAAGCCGACGCTTTTCGGATTGATAAACAATCCATCTTCAGGGCCACAAAAGCCTAATTGTTCCAACTATAACTCGACCAATACGGGTAACCCATGCAGGCACAGACAATCGCACATCAGGATACTCCCTTATATGTAAATCAGTCATCAGTAGATAATCAACCATCACCATATATCAATCCCCACATATAGAGAAAAAGAATAGAATCTCACGTGAGCATCCTGATCGAAAATAATCACAAGGACCCCAAGTGACCCATACATCCCCTAGGAAATCCCGAAATCCTCCGTCTCTTACTCAAATTCAAAGTGGATTCCTATCATGCACATATCCAAAGAGTGGAGTCCCCGCACCACTTGGTGAACCAGATTCAAATCTCTAACTCCACTACCTGGCCAGGTGTACATAATTCAATAGAAGGTGGATAGAATCCCAAAAGAGACCCAACAACACCATTGTATTTCATCACATGAAATACTCACCCCCAACAGGGGATTACCAACATCACCATAATTCAAAGAGGGGGCTGGATGGATACCAGAGCGTCAAGCTCCTCCAAAGTATTCCCAAAGGTCTCAACAAGTTGCCGTGCACCTGCAGCGATTCCAAATAGCCTACACACGACAAGCAAAATGATCTTAAAGCCGGGGCACACATAAAGCCAATATCAAGTTGCTCAAAGTGATTAAAACATCTCACATGGCTCTGCTCTCCGGCATCACCTTAAGTTTAAAAGTGCTTTCCTGAAATGCCTCTAACTTCCGAGCACTCGAAACAAAGCGTCCCGGCACCGTCTTTCCATACAGCTACTCCGCCAGTGAATGCATACGCATGCGCACACTGGTAAATAACATCATTTACGTCGTGGAATCATTCTACATTTTTACGTGCACACGTTCAAACCGCCATCTTAAGAGGGTAAAGGAATATACTAGCCCCAGACGCTCGATTCAACAGGTTCAATCATTACTGCGACAAATATTCAGATCACAACGATCATAATCGGAGTATTACCAACGGGCCTCTAGAAACCCGCTAAACAGGATGTAACTTGTTTAAAACTCCTCCTCCATCACTCGAAGCCCAAAACCTCCATATACCTATAGTTAACACCCAGCATCAAAGGTGAAAGCATATCCCAAACCCAGTTCTTGACCAACTGGACATAGGAATAGAACAATAAGTGTGAATTGAACCCCTCGTGAAGAGCCAGTAATTTAGCTTAGTATGCCCATAGGACACCCTCTCGGTCCACCGCATCCGGTACACCAGGGCACATGTCGCAACAGGCCATTCAAAATTTAAATAAGGCCAGACAGAGGGGGAATGGAAAGTACAGAAATAAATCTGCCCCCACCCCCATGTCTGGCCTTAAAGATCGTCAAAGACGGTACTTTTTAGAAAAAATAAAGTGATCATCAGATCAGGAGGAATCCAAAGGCGAGAAAGTCTGTGTCCGCATAGGCCTCCGCTAAACAATATTTCAACATACATAAAACATCTGTAGATGCCTCAAAACATTAAATCATTTTCAAACATGTAAGTTTACAGAAAGACACCAAATTTAAAACAGACTTTAAAAGAAAAGACATAACTACCAGTTCACAATATATAGGGCGATCCCATCGGTAATCCCAAAGCATTTCTTTTAAAGCATATATTCCTGACCTAATAACATGTCAAAAAACCTTCATTGATTGTTACATGTGAAAAAACAGCTACCCATACAAAACTTCAGAAGTAGCACATTAGGTCCAATTCCACATTCATGCCTCTTGGGTTCAAAGAATCCAACAAATCAATCCACATAATCTCCTTCTGAAGGAGTTTTCTCTGTAAATCATCCCCTCGTGAGCCTGTTTTTACTTGCTCCAGAATAACACACTTAAGCTGAGCTATAGTGTGTCGAGCTCATCGAAATTGACTGGCTACTGGAGATTTCTGATTATTCATGCGTATATTGGATTTGTGCTCAGACTAGCGTATTTTTGCCTTCCTCGTTGTGATCCCTACATAATATAGGCCACATGGGCACTTTAATCCATACACAACGTTCGTGGCATCGCAGGTACAGGAATGTCTTAACCAAATTGGTTTACCAGAGTGTGGATGTGCGATGCTATTACCTCTGATAAGATTGGCACAATGCAGACAATTCTGGCATGTAATTGTCCCTTTGTATATGATCTTAGTTTCCGATCTCTGTATTTCAGCTTTTATCAGGCTCGATCTTAAGGCTCTATTGTTCCTGTAGGCAAATCTCGGGACTTGGGGGAATAGCTGCTGTAAGTGGGGATCTATTTGTAGCATCTGCCAATGGTTATGGATAATCCTCCTGATCCTTGCACTCTGAGTTGAATAAGTGGTCACATAGACCAGAGAGTCTCCAGTTTGAATGGGTTTAGGAGATAGAAGAGTCTCCCTAGCTATTGATTTAGTTTTTTCGGCAATCTCCTGGATTGACATCATGGCATATCCCCTTGCTACAAATTTGCGCTCCAATAGTGTTGATTGTCTTTGGTATTCCGTTGATTCGGATATATTCCGTCTGTATCTCAGGAATTGACTCATTGGAACACTCTCAATGGTTCTCCATGGGTGGAAACTTGTGGCTAATAGCAAGCTATTGCGATCTGTAGCCTTGGTGAATATTCTTGTGGCCAAACACTGTGCCAGGGTATAGACTTCAACGTCCAAAAAATGAATCAATGACTGACTCGTTTCAACTGTAAATTGAATCCTCGGGTGCATCTTGTTCATCATATCAAAAAATTCATCCAACTCAGCTTCAGACCCCAACCATATCCCAAATATATCATCTATATATCTCACGTAGAGGGATAGATGCTGTTGCCACCTAGGTGATGACAATACATGTTCGTGTTACAAATAATACATAAAGATGTTGCCATAGCATGGGGCCATCGCGGCCCGCATGCTGATGCCTGAAGTCTGAAGAAAGAACCTGTCACCAAACTTGAAGAAGTTGTTATCCAAGACCAATTTCAAAAGTGTAAGGACCAAAAGACTATCTCCCATGCCATTATCAGATCTTAGGAGAATCCATTCCATGGCTTCTAACCCTGCTTCATGGACTATATTAGTGTAGAGGGAAGTGACATGCATCGTAAACAGGATGCCACGTCCAACCACAAATTGTACCTCATTCAATTTTTGTAAAAACTGCATGGTATCCCTTAGGTACGTAGTTGTATTCTGGGTCTTCCAGGGGGGTTTAGAAGCCTTTTATGAATTTTAGGTACAATGTATGTAACCGGAATTATAGGATGTTTGTTTTCCAAAAATTGCTCTTGTTTTCTCTGATATTGCACCCCTGTCCTGGGCCTCATCAAGTGTTTCCTGTATCAGCTGCATAACTTGTACTGTAGGGTCGAAGGGAATCTCCCTATAAGTTTCTGGGTCAGCCAGTTGTCTTTCAATCTCACTGATGTAGTCCTTTTTGTCCATCAGCACCAGTGCACTCCCCTTGTCGGCAGGTTTAAATATGATGTCCGTATTATCCAGTAAATTCCTTAGATTCTTTCACCCATGATTTTAAAAATGTCTCAGGGGGAGAACCCCCCCCCCCCCCAAGTCCCACTTAGGTGGTCTGGCCTCCCTGGCTATGGTCAGTCGCTCGGGCATATCGGGACAAATACTTACACCCCTCCAGTTAAAAACTTCACCAGCTACCACTGTTTGGTGGTAAAGTGGAGGGTTACCTCCAGCAGAAAGCTGGAGGGGAATCCTCCAGTTTTCCTCTGAAAATCGTCAAATTTACCGTATGGTAATACAACCAGCGGTATATCCGCCCTCAAAATTCTAATTTAGCAGTGCAGGAAAAGTGGCAGTCATGGAATAACCGCCACTTTTTTCCTGCAATGCCAAACTTTTAATGAGGATAACAGTTTATCCGAGTTGTGACTCGGACAATCCAGCCTTCCATTATATTCAGGGTAGCCCCAGCACCTCTCGAGGCCCCCCATGCATTCAACGAGCACATCCACATGTCAATATTTACATCCTTTCTATTCATGTGTTCACACATTTCAGGCATCCTACGATCTCCCTTTACTTCTTTAAATTTTCCACTAACAGACTAAGGTCTGCCGATAGTGGGATGGAGACACAATGTGCCCTAAATCTCAGACAAGGATAGGCCCTTTGAGAACACTGCAGTCGTGATGATGTACATTATAATAGCTCAATAATCAATTAATAAATTGCTATCAAATGTGGCCATGGACATAATAACCCATGATTACATGGCTTTCATTGTTCCATGAGGTGCACATTGCAGTACCTGTGTCTTTCTGGCTTCTTTGGGGCTTTCTTATCCTTTCCTACTTTTGGTGGGGTCTGTTCTCTGGAAGGAGTGGCAGTGGTTGGTGGTAATTGCTCCTAATTGGATTTTCCTTGTGACCTGGCTGAATGGTTTCCCGTAAGTATGCTTTTGAGTTTCTGCAATTCAGATGTCTTAACCTGCACTAGTTTGGTTATGGAGCGGTATTTTTATTGTTGAACAGTTTTGCTTGTTTGGTGGTGCGAGCTGCACAGTGATGTTTTGTTTTCGCAGTGAACATGTAGTTGTAGTTTTTTGTAGGAATTCCTATACGTCATGCATCATATTGTACGTTTTCAGTTGGTTGTGTTTTGCAATGTGGTTGAATGTTAGGTTGTGTTTTAGGAAAGGAGGTGTATTGTATCCTGTTTGTTGCTGACTGCTTGAGTGCTTGTGGAATTTGTGACCAAGTCCACTGCCTCACTTAGGAATCTCCATTCGAGTGAGCCTAGGGTGCTGGGTGCCTTGCAAAGCTCGCAGATGATGGGCCCGGGAGTGTTATAGGGGGGTCCCCTGGTCATTGCCACGTATTGCCCATTTCAGGGCAGTGGACAGCTACAGGAAGAATCTATATGTGTCCCTTCAACAGGCTAATGAGCTTGATGGCCCCACTAAACAGAGCCAAAGTCCCCAAGAGGAAACATCAAACACAGCTTCTCATCAACATTCAGTTTTGCACACAGGAACCTGTTACAACCCATAATGTTAGAGCTGTCAACAATCCCGTGGTAGAGAATAACTCACATCAAAGGCCCGAGAAGTTCTACCCAAGCCCTGAGTTTCTACATGTGATATAATGTTACCAGTTCACAGTTTTCCCCAGAGCATTTTGTAGGGGAGGCATGGTATCACAAGTATAACACTGACAAAAAAGGTACAAATGGAAAACCTTTATTAAAGTTTCTGGGTTTGGAAAAAACTCCTACTCTGCCCTATAACTAGGATGGGAGTAGTCTCTAGTTGAGTCAGTCAAATCACAATGACCTATACTAACAAAATGTAATGTCTGCCCTATCGCTTGTACAAACAATGTGTAAAGGAGAATAAGTATGTAAAGGAAAATCAGTGTTCAAATATAAAGAATAAATGTGGCTGAGTCAGCTCTCCTCCCCACGTTAGACAGCAGAGAGTAAGGCGGTACCCGTAGACAGGATGACACACTCTGGCTCAGGTTTTTTACACAAAAGCAGTTCAAAACACAGTTCAATAAAATAGCTTACGCCGGTCCCCCGCTGTCGGGCTCAGACCTCTTAAAGCAAAAGTTCACGTTGGTCCCCCTCTGTCGGGCTCAGACCTCTCAAAACAAAAGTTCAGCAACACTTGCAGGGGCTCCCTTCCCCAAGCTTAATCAACATCCTTTAGGGGTTTCTTTCCCTAACTCATTACACTTCTGGTCTCGCTCAGTCGGGCTTGGTCCGTTTCCTGATGTTGAAGACTTTCGAATGTGTGCTGTCTTCCCTTTAGACCTCTACAGGACCACTTCGACTTAACACAGTTCAACAATCTTGTGTTGTTTGCTCCAGTGCTTCTTGGTCTGGGTAGTTCTTTGTTACAAACACCAAAGTTCAACATTCACCTTTTTACTCTCCCTTTTTCTCTGGGTTAATTTTGATCACTTAGCTTTAACAGTTCATTAACTTTATCGCTACAAACATTTCACCTTTCACTGAGACTTTCGAGTGAGCTACTTCATTTCACCGGACCACTCCGTTACTCAGTATTACTGGTTCCATAGCTATCTTTACTTCAAAGTTCACTCACAGGACTGCCTTTCTTTGTGTCTCATCAGCACGCGTGCAGCCTTCACTTGTGTGATATAATGTTGCCACTTCTATCTTTCCTTAACACACAGCAGTCTTTCATGTCGCTTGCCAACTCATTGACTGTGTGCGTTTCTTCCTAACAGTTTTGCAATTTATGAGTCAAGGTCAGTACGACAGGCTTGGCCTCCCCTCCCCAACTCTGACGTTCACCAGGGAGGGTCACTGGTGTCATTGAAACACAATGCAGCCTTCTTGTTTGGGATTTGGCCTTCACCACGTGTATTTCACAGTTTTTTGGAGGCAAGAACCTCCTGCAAGGAACTCCTGGGGTCCTTGACCAGTTCCTCCTGTCCCTCGGTCCGTCGCTCTGCTCCAGTAGGGTCGCCTTTGCCAGAGAAGTTCTGCGCTTACTCATGCTCCACCTTGCTCAGAGAGTGTCTCTATGTTCTGCCTTTTTTCTGTGTAAGGAGATCTAATTGGAATCAGATGTATGCACTTAAAGTCAAGTGCCTGACTTTGCCTGACCCGATTAGTGGGACATGTCCAATGCAATATGTAAGGGTTAGCCTCTTTAGTCTCAGTCACCCTCTTCCTCAGCCCAGTGTTTGTGTAGAAAGGGGTGGGGGGAGTTGGGACATCAGAGAATCCAAAAAATAGGATGGGTTAGGTGCACAGAAAAGGTGGGAACACTGCATCTCACCATTGGATCTCTCCCATTGGTCCCTGAAACCCCTTCACCCAGAGGATCCTCCCGCACTGGTCCACCCCCAGGGTCTGGATCCAAAGGCGATGGCTGTGCCCTGACCACCTGAGAGATCCCTGAGGACTAGTAGGTGAGACACTCTTTGGTTTCTCAGAATTTCCACATACAAATTATACAATATTGCTAATCCACTGTCTACTGACAGGCCTTTCCTTCCCAACTGATGCAAAAGTTGCAATTTTAACAAAGACAAGCATTCCTTTCACATGCAGGGGGATTAAAGAGACTAGCAAATGATTTACCAGCATCAGGTTCACACACTGGGAAATCCATGAAGCTGTGTCCTTCAGATGTAGTGCACTGCATTAACGTGGAAGGGAAAGGTGAATCCAAGATGGTGGACAGACCAAATAAAGGTTTGGCCTGGCCTTCAAAACCCAGATTAAGCTCAGGTGAAGCTGTGAGAGGAAGCCAATCCGAGCTCCTCACTAATTCCAGGACACGTGTGCAGACCATTACAGGGAGTCTGGGGGAGAGAACAAAGGGCTGTAGAAGACCACAGGCTCAGTCTGGTGACATGAGTTTTGGGTTACAGCCAATTTGATCGAAAAAAACGTATGGACGTTTTGTTCGAATTGGGTGTTACCGTTTTGTTTGAAGAAATAAAAACGAACATGAGGAGCAGGGGCTGCAGGGGGTGTCCCTGGCACCACAGGTTCGGTATTTAGGAGGTTGCAGGGGGGTGTGGGTGTCCCCCGCTTCCTTACCATTGGCGGCAAGGGACAACAAATTAATAAAATGAATGATCAAAACGGGGGCCGGAGCAGTTACTTTGTGGGCAGTCCACCCGTGAACAAATCGTTCACGATCACACAACTCAGATCCCTGTTGTGAAGTAGGAGCTGGAGACCAGAGGGTGTTGACAGGAGTTATTTCGGTTAAGGTTGGAGGAAAGAGCAAAACATTGATCAAGATCTGGGAGACAGGAGCAGAGGTTCAGGAGGTTGGGCAATACTGGAACCTGGGAGCTGGAGAAGAGACTCTGAAGACCAGATGAAGGAAGCAAGAGAGTTAGAGCAGAAATCAAGGAGCGAGCAAGGTATGTCCAAAGACAGTGACCGTAAGGAGGAGAATGGCACTCAGAGGAGTGAAGAGGTTACTCAGAAGGGTGAAGAAGATGAACGAGACTTAGAGTGTGAAAGTAAGGAAGAGGGTGTTTCTTAGATAAGCACAGAAGCTACCTAGGGTGTTGAAAGATGTGGGAGTGGGAAGACAAATTTGAAGATGAATGGCCATAGCACCCAAAGCGAGGAAGATGTGAGAAAGAGGGAAGAGGTTGAAGGTATTGAGAATAGTACTCAAAGATGTGAAGAAGATGGGAGAGAGTGTGCAGAGATGAACACTGTCTTTAGCAGTGGAGAAGTGGATAAAGGCACAGAGGATTCAGAAGAGGGGGTTATGGAGGGAAAAGAAATGAAAGAACGTGGCAAGACGTTGGCACAAGAATTGTTAAAATAGATAGAAAGCTGGCAAGTAGGGAAAAGCTGAGGCGAACAAGAAGAAGCCCTGTAAAGGGAGTTACTGACAGGGTGAAGGAGTTGTAACTCAGGTCTGATGGAAGGATGACAGTTCCCAAAGAAGTGAAGATACTGAGTGTGTAATTAGTCAGAAGGAAAGAGATAGCTAAGGGGGTGGAGAAGGGGGTGAGTCAGCATTGAGGTAGAGCAGGAGCTTAAAGATGAAAGAACTGATTGAAGTCAGAGAAAGTGAGGTGGAAGACTGGAGAATACCTAGGCTTAAAGAGCTTGAGGAGCATAAGAGAGAGGCCAGGTTAATGTGATAAGAGGTTGGCATTGCACACCAGGTAGGAGGTTGCAGTGTAGTAGTTGGCCAACATCTTACCTGCCAAACTCACATGGCCACATCCAGGATATTGGGAGCTGCCACACTCACAACCCAAGCTCAGTACTCCCTCGGCACGTCAACCAAATAGGACCATTGTGGCATTTTGAAGAACTGACGGTGGGGAACCCAGAGGAGGATAACAGACCCCAGACCAAGAAGATCATGTCGCAGAAGAGAAGGAAGAGAAAAGGTGAGACATCCCTGTGAAATGAGTGCCAGCTGAGGATTGTCAAAGAACCCCAGAAGAAGGTCAATTCTGGGGACAGGTAAAACCAGAGACTTTGTTAAAGCACATTTTTGCTGCATGAGAGTTTTCTGCGAAGTGAACCCAGGAATGCCATGAGGCTGGAGAGATGCTTCTTTGAAATTTTAGATTTCCCATTGACTCTTAATTAGTCAAAGCCACCTGACTAATCCTGACATTTGCATTGCACTTTAGGAATACCCCATTTATTATTTTGTACACTCACTGCAGAGATTCCCTAATAAACAACTTTCAACTTGGGGTTCTGGGTCTGTCTCCTCCTTTGATCCCTCCACAGGTATAACAAATGTCATGAATGGAATGTAGAGTGAATACTGGTGAGGGTTCCATTCCATCTGTGCAGGCTGAGGCAGACAGGATGGGAACATGGATCCAGCCGTTGCCCAATACTGACCTCGTCACTAACCTGTATGTGATAACCGGAATAAAGCCGCCCCATCTGCCCACATTGCATACCCTTGCTTTGTTCCTACTTGGCCTCCTACAGTATCCAGCAGCTGCATGTTACACTGGATAGTGCCAATCAGAATATCATTTTGGAAGTCTAAGTGCAGAGGTTCAAAGTCAGTGCTGTTTTCTATGGAAGGATTAAATGCCACTCCATGTTCTGCACAACCTTCTTGGGTATCTTCCGTAAGGTTGTAGCAAAGATTCGAAATTCTTTACAAACTTGGAGTACATCTCACACAGTCCAAGAAAATAGTGATGTCCTGTCTTACATGTCGGATTCTACGGATGTTTCACTGATTAAACCCAATCAAATTTTGACTTGGCACTCTTCCCTATTATGCTGTGGCCGAAGTACAAAGCTTTGCTGTAAAAAAAATCTACATTTCTCTTTTTTCAAGGTTAATCCTGTGTTCTGCAGAGTTGTCAACACTTCTTTAAGCACGGATTCGTGTGCACCTGTTGTTTCTGTGCCAAACACAACATCATTTCGGAGTTCATCACCTGGCACATACCCGTAAAGCCGTGCTTGATCATTCTTTGAAAATACTGCATCAGAATACATCACAGCAATAGACTCCAATCCACAGGGCATGCATCAAAATGGAGTCCAAAGGGCATTATGAGGCTGTTCTATATTTCTATATTTAGAGTAGCTTATGGGAGGTTCTATATTTAGAGTAGCTGATGGTAGGTTTAAGTGGAGGGCAGAAAATATTTGCGCTCAGTTTCTCATGCTACCCCTCTCTTTAATGGTCAGCAAGGAATAAGTGTCCGCCAAGAAGTTTTTGTTCAGATTTTGCAAATCTGCGCAGAGCTGTCTCCTCCCCATCTTCCCTACATGCTGGGACTATGAATACTGCCAATGTTGACACTACAACGGCCTCAATTATGACTTTTTTCCATATACAACATTGCGTGTGATGATCGCACATATTCTAGAACGCATGTGAGATCATTGCAGTCTAATTACTAGACTAAAGGGATCATTACAAGTCCCCTGATATCCAGCCGGTAATTCTGGCGGCATATCGGGAGACTACTGTACTTTCTCCGCAGCCCAATTTCCCAGTATTACCGGGATATTACGGGTGGCAGAGACGCCGATAAATCCCTCGGACTCCATGGGATGGGGGTGCCGCAATCATCGGCACCAGTAATACAGCCCCTACCCCACCTTATTTCCGGACCGGCAAACTCCTAATGAACCATTAACACATATAATAAAACAGTAGGCAAAATGGAGCCCCCTATTTGGGTCTGTGGGCCTCATTACACGGATGGCTGTAAAGGTTTACCGGTACCGGTATTTTATCGGTACCGGTAAATCCTTAACGCCTTACTATGAGGTCCCTTTGCGGGTTGGGGAATTTAACACCTGCTTTTTGCAGGCGTTAAAAACCAACCCGCAAAGGGACCCAGGGAGCTAATTACGGTACCGCAATTTCCAGAATTAATTCCCCTTTCCACCAAGGCGGTGCCGGTATTTTACCGGCATGAACCATGGCGCTAATAGCGCCATGGTTCTCCGCCATCCGTGTAATGAGGCCCTGTGTGTCTCTGCCAGCCTATTGCAGGTAGAGGTTTAGAGCGAGGTTAGCTGCTCTGTGACCTGGGTTCCTTGCTGAAAGCTCAATTACAACTGTAGCCATTTTCTAAGAGCCCGTGGAGCTGTCTAAGCAGGGGAGCATTTTGTGAAATGTGAATTGAAAATCACGTTTTGTTTCCAAGCAAAGTAACATATTTTCTACTTGTGCGCTGCATTACATTGTCGTTGTGTTTATTATTTATAATATTGCTTATGGCTGCCGCTATGTTGTTACACTACGTAAGTAGTAAATCCCCCAGCCATAATGTCAGAGCAAATTCTGCAGTCCTTTCTTTATCGCCACAGTGGGGACCGTACAGCTTACTGAGAGCAATCCATAACGGCCGTCAGTGGCGGCATACATTTTGCAAGGCCTTGGCTAAGCTGGTGGGAGATTTGCTGAATCTTTTTTAAAGGGCTTTAGTTTTGTTTTTATGCTGCCCGGTACACTGACGATTTGATTCACGTGTGTGCTGCTGTGCAACGGCCTGCATTGGGGATAGATTTTAATTTGCTGATTGGTGCTTGTAAGTGCGTTTTTTGTTTCCCTGTTGCGTGTACAGTCCAGTACCACGTGTAGTTAATAGGTGGCACTGTGCAATCGTGTACAAGTCAGGCATGGCAAAATGCTGACACATTTTTTTTGTGACCACAAAAATGCTTCGAATTTGTCTACCTTCTATCACATGCTAAAAAAGCTGTTAAAGAGTTCAAGTTAATAAATAGATCTGCAGACATTGATAGCCCCACAAATCCATTGACAACAGAGTGCCACACGTGTGGGGCAAGTACCCAGCAGAGGTTGACCCATGTGGCCCTTAATTCTCAAAATGTAAGCAGGGAGTATAGTGATATAACTGTGCCCCCATACTACACAGGTGTGGCCACTGGTTCTTATTTTTAATGTGCCCCTGCTGTGCTCCTCTTGCCCCATACTGACGGTGCCCACGAGCTTGCAAAACCGGGAGGCAACGTTTACCATGGACCACTGAGAATTGTAATGTGATAGATAGACCATGGAAGAGCTTTTACGACCCAGTCCTGCATTGGTTAAGTGGACAGGGAAGTAGACATTGGCAAAGTTATCTCTGAGTGGCAGTATTAATATTACATTCTGTGGCAGGACTTCTTCACAAGATTCTAGGAGATTCTGAGGGCTGGTTAAAAGCTGCACCGCCTTCCCGGCATTATATGCATAAAGGGTGAGAAGCCTCTATTCCTGTCCCTGCCCCAGAGTGCAGCACAGATGTTCCACGTGGTTCAGCAGGACTAGCATTGTCCACACCTCAGGTGTTCAATCAACACTTCAGACTTCCATTGGGAACCCGTGGACATCCGTCTAGGCCCTTTGGTGGAGTCTCCATTGTTGTCCTTGCCCTATGAGATGGCATGCGGCATGCTTATAAGGAAGGTTTGCTTTTCTTCATGTTTGGGGGAAGTGGGCGGGAAGCAGAGTCCACACTGGGGTTGGGGGTAAGAAATATGTGTGTTATGTATGTGTGCATGTGGAAATGAATGAGTGCGTGTATGAGGCATGGGTGGGTGCTGGTTGTGCGCATGAATGTGTGAGTGTATGGTGTACGGGCATGGGTGGGATTGTAGTGTGAATGAGAAAGTGAATGCTTTGTGGATGTGTGTGGTGTGTAAATGTGTGTTTGAGCCAGGCCAGGCCGCTGATTGGGCAATGGGATTGGGGCCTTGAAGGCAAAATTTAAAAAAGTAAAACAATGATGTTGTGACTGCACCATTTTTTACTGGACATCTTTGATAAAGCAAGCATGATAAGTGTTATGTGGCTAAACTGGCATTATGGTGCAGGCGGTCTAGCCATTTCTTACTGTGTCTTGACATTTATTTAAGGGACATCTTTGAAAAAGCAAGTATGATAAGTGTTACTACGTGGCTACACTGGAATTTTAGTGCAGCCTGTCTAGCTATTTCTTTGGCATGCCATTTTTTTACTGAGCATCTATAACAAAACAAGCATGATACGTGTTATTACGTGGCTTTACTGGCATTTTGGTGCAGCCAGTCTTCCCATTACTTACTGTCCCATGACATTTATTACTGGGCATCTCTGACAAAGCAAGCATAGTAAATGTTATTACCTGGCTAGTCTGGCATTTTGGGGCCGACAGTCTGTCTATTTCTTACTGTGACATGGCTTTTTTCACTGGGTATCTATGTTAAAGCAAGCATGGTGTGTAATTATTGGGCTAGACTGGAATTTTGATGCAACCAGTTTGGACATGTTTTCATTTTGTGGCATGGCATTTTGAACAGCAAAGCCAACTGGCAAAACAAGTGTGAATATGTATTCATATAGTATCCTTACTGGCATTATGTACAAAGCAAACATACTCTGTATGCCAATATTGGCATATATTGATGCAGCCCGCATGGAAATGTATGTGCACAGAGTGAAAATGTTCTAATGGTGACATATATTGTGGGAAAAAGCATAATGAAAATGCATTAGGAAATGCTTAGGTGCCCCTATAGTGACTTATATCTAATGTTTTTTTGTTTTTTTCACAAGTTACTCCACAAAACCAATAAAAAACTGTCTACGCTTTTTACACAATTTTTCACTTAAAGTGTGCTTTAAAATTCACAATTTTAACCCATTATTCAAAATATGTACTGAGGGGAGAATCCCCCTGAACCACACATGTTTGATCCGGGCTGCCGCTATGCTCGATCACTCTGGCATATTTGTGGGAAATATTTACGCCCCTTTAAAAAAATCACCAGCCACCACTGATCAGGAGAAAACCTAGTGAACGCACTTTAGAGACTGGAGTGAGTGGGAGGTAATCCAAACCTTTATAATTGTTACAAGAAAAGCCTTGCGAGGTTGGAACTGTTGAGAAAAGACAGTTCTGACAGTGTTTAGAGAATGACCCAGGCAAGGGTTTTTGTGTTAAATAAAGCCTGTTTGAACCTGAGCTTGTTTTCACTCTTTTTGTGGACCCCACTCAGTTATATATCAGCGCCAATTCAGAATGTGTGGTGCCAGGAGACTCACAGCTTCTGCACCATTAATAGACAGAGCATCTCCTGGTGGTGTAATTCATCGGATTGACTTGACGCCTGTTAATTAAGTAGTTCAAAGGCATTGAATTATGTGTAATAACAATAAACAAACATGTAATATATCTGTCAAGGCCAATCGAGGTAGCATGGCCCAACCACCCGACCAACACCTTTATTCTGTGCTATTGGAATGCAGAGAGAAAAACAGAAAAGGGCTTTCTGCACATCTGTAAATTCTCCCTGTGGTGCAGGGGCCGACAATTGTGTGTCCACATGCCCAGGGAACTGCTGTGGCCATGCCGCCAGATCCACAGACCACAGATAGCAGCGTTTGCGCTTTGGGGAAAATCACCAGGCATCCACTGTGTGGAGGAGCATTCTACGCAGCACCCCAGACCTCGTGAAATCTATATACAAAACCTTGTTGTGACTGGGGGATGGGGTTGCAGGCAACCACAAACTTGAGGTTGTACACCTTTCCATAAACGATTGAACGCAAGCCAAGTGGCCGAGGCTTAATAGTATTGAGTTGGAAAGGGCCATTGCTAGCACATGATTCAATGACCACCAAGTCGCTATTCGTCCCCTGGCCCCACAGTTCTGCCAATCGGTTCTACATTGAGTCCTATCCTTCTCCAAGTTGTATCTCTGGGACTTTTCTTGGATGGCCGGTTGAGTATGGGTGCACAGGTTAACTCACTTGTGAATGTGCTGGAGAAGGTATGTGTGCACTGAGTTATAAACGGGCCAGGTAATCGACGATCAATCTTTTACTCATAACATTCTAACTCACCCTTAGCCGCCCCCTTACCTGTATATCCGGATCCCATTGGTCCTGAGTTTTCCAACCTCCCTAGGGTTGTGCTGAGGGATAGGCATAGGGTAGGTGCAGGAAATAGGTTAGCAAGGTGAGGAGTGTCTTCCAATTCTCCCAAAACAGTACCAAAAAAAAAAAACTATTATTAACACAATACATAAACTCAATAAGGACACTGAGCGCTGTTAGCTCTGGAGTACTGATCTTCAGTATCTTTTCAGCAAGATGGTCTCCATCTTTGCCCCTGGATGTAACAGGGCAAAGACATTCCTTAGAGTACACCAGTATTAGTTGTTTATCTCTTAACAACAACGCTAAACAGTATAGAATAACACAGAACCTAAGAGTCCAATATATAAAACTAGCACTATCTCTCTCTAACAAATAAAATACAAAGGGCCTCATTAGGACCCTGGCGCTAAGTGTTTAACGGCGCCGTAAAAGGCTGTGGCGCCGTTAAACACTTAGCGCCTTACTACGAGGTCCCTTTGCGGTACCCGACCTGAACGGCTGGTCTGGACCAGCCGTTAAAGTAGGGACCCGCAAAGGGACTTTGGTGCTAAGTACGGTACCGCAATTTGCGGTACCGTACTTAGCGCCTTCCCCATTCCCATAGAGCCCTATGGGGCAAAAATGGGAATGGGGAAGGGCCATGGTTCAATGGGGAATTACCGCCCCGCCAACCTTGGAATGGGGTGGTAATTCCCCATTGAACCATGGCGGACCAGTTACAACACCGGCACCAACTATGGTGCTAATAGCGCCATGGTTTAGCGCCAGTGTTGTAATGAGGGCCAAAGTCCTAACCCAAGTAGCAGCTGAAAAAATGTCAAAGAAATTAATAAACGGGGTCATTTAATGATTTTATAATGCGTTGGAGCGTAAAATCAAAAGAATGCTTTTATGACTTCATTTTAAACTCCAGCCCATTTTCCTGCTAACACATGGAGAAAGATGGTCACAGAGCAGCGATAACATCACCGCCGCTGTGGGTTCCTAGCACCTTATATGAGCGCATCGTTTTACACCTGCACGAGATTTTCATTCAGGGCTAAAATGAATGGATTCCAATGGAATCCGCCTGGCATCAGCAATTTTAATGAGCAGGTGGATTCAATAGGAATCCATTAGCAAATGCAGCCTGCAAAGCGTAACTTGCAGCCAAGCAGAGAGTTAAAGAAAAGCGTAAAATGTCGATTTCGCCTTTTTTTACTCCTTACTTTTACACTCCGCTTTGCAAGAGTTGATAATTGCGTGCAGGGAACAGCACTAAGCCCCCAACATTGATGCAATTGCCTTTTTCTGAAAATGAGACAATTAAAGTGTCTACTTGCCATATAGTTCATTTTAAAAGGCAGAATTACTGTTTTTAAAACATTGGCAGTGTGGCCAGTGCTGCATGAAGTATTGGATGCGTTTCCGAATGACTTTTGGTGATGGATTAAGGCTGCGTAGCACTGCCCACCCCAGGGGATTGCCGTCAGAACCAGGAAGAGCCCCTGATTAGTGTAGAACTCCAGCCTCCTATGGTCAATTTGGTCAGCAAGGCAGGCCACAAGGTGGGAGGCTTCAGTTTCCCCAACCTGAGTATGCCAGGTGTGGCAAGGAGTCTGGATCAGCAGAGAGCCAGGGTACAAGGCAAGCCCCGGCCAGCATATACCAGGATCGTCCCAGGCATCAGGATCAGCTACTAGCTAGAGTAATAGAGACTGTGAACTATAGTCTATGGTTCGCCTATTTATATCGAGTAAATCTGGGACATTCTTAAAACCTTGGGTAGGGGAGGGCATCCTGGCCTCTTAAAGCACATTTTCCCAGTCATCTTGGTGGATTCAAAACTTTCTAAAATCTCTTTTTTGATTTGTGAGTTTGAGAATTTATTCCAGTAGTTTGTACTTTTAAATATTTAAGAATCCTTATATATGTAGTCCAGCAAAGTCATACATATGCTCGCACTATAAGACAATATTACAGGGCCTGTGGTAGTGGCCCTTTAGTTATGGTTAAGTTGCTCAACCCATAGGAAGAGCCCTTTTTGGGCAGTTTATAACTTTGTTGCCCCTGGATGAATCCTTACCAAACTTACCAAGCAAAAAATGTATATGGCCCAGTGAGAATTTTTCTGGCAAGTTTGGTGAGGTTTCATCAAGGAGGGGGGCAAGTCTGTAGGGGGGGTCCCAAAATGTTGCTCACGTCTACAGCCCAAACCGCTGGATGGATTTTCACCAAACCTGCAGCAGGAGCAGCGGCTTGGTCCCGAAAGCGTGCTTTTGTAAATTTGGTGTAAATTCGTCCAGTAGTTTTCTTTAAAACGGGCCAGAAGTAGGTTAAGAAAAATGGCGATATCTGGGTTCGGTCTGCTGACGGGCCTCCGATTGGTCGAGGAGCCTACGTGATGCCTGCAGACATCAGACAGGCCCAGTGACTGGATGGTTTCTGAAAACGCCTGCCATGTTTATCCGTGGACAGCTGCACTGATTGTGGACAGCGCAGTACAGAAAAAGTTTGGGAAACACATTTTGGGTCATTTGGTGTTGGAAAGAGGGGCTGGGAAGGGTGGGGGAGTGAAGAGAGATGATATGGGGCTCTTTGTTTAGGTGGAAGAAGAGCGTATGGGTGGCGCGGCAGTCCACGGACACTGCGGTAGTCCGCGGACAGACTCTTGGGCGGGCAGCTTGAGAAACACATTTGGGGTTATTTGGTGAGTGAAGAGGGTTTGGGCGGACAGCTTGGGTTATTTGGTGACTGAAAGAGGGCTTGGGTGGACAGCTTCAGAAACATATTTGGGGTTATTTGGTGACAGCTTGGTCAGGGAAGGGGAGTGGAATCTATGATATGGGGATATTTGCATTTGTGAAAAATAGGGTTGGTGGTCCATTTCGATGTCTGCAGATGTCATTTGAATTTTGAGGTTCAGGGCAAGTTGTGGTGCGGTGGTTGAGGCCAGTGGCCAGATTCTTGGGTGCATGGCCGTATTATACTGTGGTGGTTGTGACCAGTCCCTAGATTCTTCTGTGCATGTCCATGGCCCGTAGGCCATGTACCCAAGAATCTAGGCATTGGCCACAACCACCACAGCATAATACGGCCATGCACCCAAGAATCTGGCCACAACCATTGTAATAATATTTCTACAGAAATTGAATAGGGCAATTGGATACAACCATTATGATAATATGTGTATAGTAATTATAGATAGTGTGTGGACAGTATATAGTATCTGTAACATGGTGACACAATACAATTGATGTAACATTGGGGGTACAGGTTGAGTTTCTTGTACATGGTAATGAAGGAGAAATGTTTGCTTATATTTCTGTGAAAAAACACAGCATAATATGTTAGGTAGGATAGTTTACAATGTCTCATTGCATACAATCTCACATACTCATGCACTTTTTAGACCCTCATAATCAGTACATTCTAAGCACTATGTTTGAAACAACATTACTGTGCGTTCTGCACAGTTGCTGTTTTCGTTTGCATATTCATTGGGTCATTGGGAAAAGAAATCCATACAGGATTTAAAAAACCCTGCTACATTCATTTGAAGTTATGTGTCACAGTATGTTTGTTTGAAGTGTGCAGTACTTAAGGGAAAGCACAAACAAGTGTATTTGTTGTTACAAGCAGTGTTGCAGTAGGAAGAATTGTAATGGTGTATTTGCAAGGAAGTGAAATGAAGGGTATTTTTGAAGTGCTTGGATACCTGTTGGTGTATTGTAACTTTTTTGCTTTTCAAAAGTGCTGTTGGACTGTTTTTGTTAAAATAATTTTTGAAGTACTTAGATATCTGTTGGTGTATTGCAACTGTTTTCCATTTCAAAAGCTGTAGTTAGATACCAGTTGGCGTATTCTAACTGTTGATAGTTTTATAGTTCTGAAGGGTATTTTTTGAAGCAGTTTGATTCCTGTTGGTGCATTCTAACTTTTTCGCTATTCAAAGGTAGCATTTCAGTACTATGGATGCAGTTAGATATCAGTCGGCATATTCTAACTGTTCATACTTCTACAGGTTAGTGACTAAACTTTGTAGACCCTCATAATCAGTACATTCTAAGTACTATGTTTGAAACAACATTACTGTGTGTTCTTAACAGTTGTTTCTGTTTGCATAATCATTGGCTCATTGGGAATAAAATCTACACAGTATTAAAAAAAAACATACTACATTTATATCTGTTGGCGTATTGAAACTGTTTTCCATTTCAAAAAGAGCATTGCAGTACTATGGATGTAGTTAGATGTCAATTGGCGTATTCTAACTGTTGATAGTTCTATAGTTCTGAAGGGTATTTTTTGAAACAGTTAGATACTTGTTGGTATATTCTATTTTCTATTCAAAAGTAACATTGCAGTATTATGGATGCAGTTAGATACCAGTTGGTGTATTCTAACTGTTGATAGTTTTATAGTTCTGAATGGTATTTTTTGAAGCAGTTCAATCCCGGTAGGTGTATTCTAACTATTTTGCTATTCAAAAGTAGCATTGCAGTAGTGTGGCTGCAGTTAGATACCAGTTGGTGTATTGTAATTGTTGATAGTTCAACAGGTTAGTGACTAAAGTTTGTAGACCCTCATAATTAATACATTCTAAGTAGTATGGTTGAAACAACATTACTTTGTCTTTTGCACAGTTGTTGGTTCTGTTTGCATAATCATTGGGTCGGTGGGAAAGACAATCTATACAGCATTAAATAAGTACTACATTTATGTGAATTTAACTTTCGCAGTATGTTTGCTTGAAGTGTGCAGTACTTAAGGGAATGTTTAAAGTGCACTGACTGTTGATAGTTTCACAGGTCAGTGACTAAATTTAGGTTTAAGGAATATTAAGTAGGCATTTGTTAGATTTCCGGGTAATCTCTGTTTTAGAGTAATGGAAGTGTTGTTGCATTCATACCAACCATATCTTTTTTTTAATGGATGCAGTATAGTGACCTGCAGTGCTTGTGGCCCCAGTGTGGTAGATTATGCCTACTGTTGTGAAGGTTTCTTGCCAAGAGATACTTGCCGTGTGTGAAGGTAGTAAGCTTGCAGTTGTTTTTGATACCATCTCCGTGTGGTACCTTAAAAGCATTAGTATTACATATTGGCTATGTGAGTTTATGTGCAACGTGGATCGATTGTCTGAATTGCAAAAAGTGCATAATATGGAATGATTTGCATTTGGCATCAGTTGATGAAATGGAATGAAGTCACAATTTGGTATATATACATACACAAATTGTTCATTAGGGATGTGCGCTTGTGCAAGATGGTTGCAGAGAGTGCATGCAGGTTTCCACATGTATGAAATCTGGAAGATTTCATTTATAGGTATATTTTTTGTTTCCAGTACTTGCTGTAAGTGCATTAGAAATTCTATGGTGAATTTTAATGAGAAAAACAGAGTGGAGACCACCCCGTAGTACCCAGTGCTCACTATTGCTTCCTGCCAGGAAGCTAAATTCATTCCTTTAGATCCGTTATTGATTGGTTTGTTTAGCTTAATTAGCCGTTCAGAAAAGCAGTTTCAAAAAAGCAGCTCAAAAAAGCAATTGTAGTCACTTTGTTTTCAAATCTTTACTGTTGTGGTTGTGTTCACACAATTAATCAGTGGATTCACAATTCCTCTACAAATCAATACGGCTCTTGCCAATGCATTTCGGTGTCTAGCACCATCTTCTCGGCTACATTTTAACACAATTCATATCACAAAAATAGAATGTAAGTGTACATACCCACAGGTAATTCAGTCCCATTGTGTAGTTGGGTGAAAAGAAAAAGGAAGGACAAATTCCAATGTATTCATTAGTGACCATGGTAACGTAAGCAATGCTTCATTGCAATGTCCATAATGTGCTCGTAATCATGCATTTTTACCTTAGCCGTTCTTTCGCAATCCTAAACACCTCCTGTGTAAGTACACGTAGGTTGAGTGTCCTTGTCGGGAGAGAGGGATAATCAGCTTTCTACAATTCTCTTCTAGTCTACCTTTGTTCGAACAAAATTCCCTGTCATTGTAGCGTGTCTTACCTCCACTGAATCCACTGATTAATTGTGTGATTTAAACACAACCACAACAGTAAAGATTTGAAAACGAAGTGACTACAATTGCTTTTTGAGATGCTTTTTTGAAACTGCTTTTCTGAACGGATAATTAAGCTAAACAAACCAATC
The DNA here is from genome assembly GCF_040938575.1 of Ambystoma mexicanum. Classification (NCBI taxonomy): domain Eukaryota; kingdom Metazoa; phylum Chordata; class Amphibia; order Caudata; family Ambystomatidae; genus Ambystoma; species Ambystoma mexicanum. Next base: position 266,562,246 of record NC_090925.1, on the reverse strand, counting down.
AATAACGGATCTAAGGAATGAATTTAGCTTCCTGGCAGGAAGCAATAGTGAGCACTGGGTACTACAGGGTGGTCTCCACTCTGTTTTTCTAACTGTTGTTCTTACCATAAAGCCTGAGTGTCGTTGGGCATTGTTTCAACCCGGTAGGCTCCTTAGAAAAGCACACATTTATCTGAAATAACAAAAGAAACGGCTTGTCTCTCCAAACGAAACGAACCAACGGTGGTGCCCACCTGTTTTCCATTTTTTTATGGTGAATTTTACCATTCCTGCACAGTAGTCCAATTCTTGCCTTATTCATGAGACACCGTAAGTGTTGTCAGGATTATTTGTGGCATTTCTCTGAAGGACGAGCATTTGTAAACACAACTGGTCTGAGCCGTTGAAGTAAATGGTTTGAACAATTGGTGGCAATTGGAACAGAAGATTGATTGCTACATTTGCATAGCAATTTACACCAGATGTGTTGGAAAATGTAAATGGACCAGAGAGTTCTGTCTCTGTGTCATTTGCTGGACCTCCACTTGTTTTTTAGACAAAATATTTCTCTTTATGTCTGCTGATGGATGTGCACTTGCATTTGCCCTAGATAGTTTTGTGGTTGTACTACTTGATGGAGTAGCAGTTGTTTTTAGTTTCTTTGGTGGTGTTGTTGGGAGATCTCTTATAAGTTCTGTTTGCATTAATTTTCTTTTCAAAACTTTACCTTTTCCAGGAACAGGGCACATATTTAGATGTGATGTGTAGAGTGCACGTAGTCTGTTGTACTCTAGGATGCAAGGAATGTCAGCCTTGACTTTGTTTGCATCAAAATTGACTAGAAATAGTCCTTTGAGTGTACGCGGACGTGAAAGGGCTACATAACTCATACCTTCTTTAAAGACTGTGCTGCCAATGTCAATCAATGCCTGATCTAGGGTTAGAGCTTGTGATTTGTGAATAGTGACTGCATATGCAAGAGACTGAGAGAGTTGCTCTCTGCGTACATACATGTCTTTGAAAAGAAGGAATCATGCTGTGGGCATCCTATCCTTTTAACTTCTGAAAGTTTGTCAAAGTGGAAGTTGACAAACTGAATGTTGTTTTCATGTGGATACGCCTGGAAGAAAACAACTGTACCAATTGCTCCATTGACTAAACCTTGCTCCACATCGAGGTTACATTTCAGAATTACTCTGCAGTTTAAACACAACATAAATATTTTCTCCAAACCAGCTGTGTTGGAGATACATTTTTCTAAGGTATTTAGTCATGCTGTTGCTTGTTGACACACAGGGAGTGTCATGCTGTCCACTTCCAGTTTGTCTGTGGAGCTAATATGCACTATTGGTTGCATTTAGTTTTTTAACATTGTCTCATTGAATTGTATACAGCTTGCTAGGGTTGGCATTAAGGGCATGCATTTTACATTTTGTTGTGCTAATTGTTCCATGACATTAGGAGCAGATGTGTCATGCCCCTATAGCTCATCGATGAATCTACTATTTAAGATGGATTGTGCATCTGTAGAAAAAAGACCAGTCCTAATACTTTTTAAAATGTAAGATAGGTAAGGTCTACAGACGAACGCATGTTTTGAGTTAGTTCTCTGTATTGGAAATTTTGCCAGAGATTTACATTTCCTATGTTGCCAAGTGTGTTGCGGCACTGTTTGTGTCCTAAGGTTTTAATCATAGGTTCACCTTTCACTGGTGTTAATTGTAGGAGATCTCCAAAAACAACGTGTTTTCCTCCAAAGAGTTCTTCGTAGTCTGTTTTAAGGACTTCTTGTAATCTGAGGTGAATTAAAGCCAACATTAGGTTGGAAACCATGTCTACCTCATCTATTAGGAACATTTTCATTTGTTTCAGAATTCTGCGTACTTCAGTAGCAGCTTCTGTTGAAAGTTTGTAGTACTCCAATTTGTTGTGGCGTTCTACTGGAAGGAGCAGTAGTTGGTGTAAAGTAACACCTCCTATGTTGTAGGCAGCTAAACCTGTTGGGGCTGTTACAACAGCTGAAAGGTTGTTGTTTGTTAACTTTTGTAGGAATTTGCTGATGATTTTAATTAAGAATGTTTTTCCAGAACCAGCTCCACCACATAGGGGAGTAGAGGTTTTATCATTTTAACAGCTACAAGTTTTACTTTCTTGCTTCAAACCATGTTCAATTTATTTAGTCACTTCTAGGAAAATGGTAAATTGCTCATCATTTAGCTGTGATTCCAGCACTGAAAAGTTTTCTTCTGTTTGCTCATATTGATACATGGTGTTCTCTACTTCAGTCATGGCTAATTCTGCTTCATTTACTATGAGTGGCTCTCCATCTGGTTCTTGGCTTCCTGTAACAGAAGGTTGACTGCCCTCAGGAGTGTCTTCATTTATTTGTGCATCAACTTCTCCCTCTTGTTGGCGTTCATTGTCCAACATGTTTTTGTATTGCTTGAAATTGACATTTGTTATACTGCTTTCATTTGAATTGAATGAAGCTTCAAATGAGTCATGGTTGCCTAATAAATCCTCTTCTTTTCTCCATGGTTTACAAGGTTGTAGTAGGGCCATGCAGTAAAGTTCTCTATGTTGAGGAGTTTCAAATGATAACTTCATATGATTAATTAGGCTGGACTTGGTAAGTTTGACGAGGCTCCCTTCACAAGCTGAGACCACGCATTTTCCACATTTTTCATCTGGTTTCACATTATTTCTGTAGGAGTAATTTTGGGCTATGTGGTACAGGCACATGTTTTCCAAAGCAGTACTTCTGTTTGGGTAATATGTGTCTAATAAATTGTTTTTTTTTAAATGTCCTGGCTGTTGGGATCATTTTTGGCTATTGCTTCTATGTCTTGGTAGGATTTCAGTACTCTTTTTCTGGATGCAGTTAGACTAAGGCTTAGCCAGACTATATGTTCACATTTGCCATATAAGGCTGTGCCTCTTAAACGGTCTGCAGCTTCGTGCATACAAATTCTCTATGGGACAGCATTTTTATGCCAAGCCTGTACAACTTCTGTGACAGTGTTTTGTCAGATGAAATGTCATCCCAGAGGTCTTTTAGCTCTGTATTCTCAGCTTTGGTTAGGTAGGCTGTGACATATTTAGCAACAGCAGTGGAATTGTCTGCAATATATTGTACATCTATGTTTGCATTCCACAAGAGGGCAATGATTGCATTGTAATCATTGATGTACGTTGAAGCTTCATTTCTTTTAATGCTGTTTGTCTTTTTAGGCGATTTACCTTTCACACTGTGTATAACAGAGACATGAAACTGTTTATTTGTCCTTTTGCTGAAACTGGTCTAGGGAAACCAAAGCAGCATTTGGTGTAGTATTTACCTTTGTATCTGCATCGGCAGTATTTCCCACACTTACGTTTTTGGCAGCGTAAAATTTGTGTACGTAGCTCGGTATGTATGGTTTTTCAAGGGATGTCGCATGTTATGTATTTGTTAATAAACTGCAAAACAGTGGCATCACTGTCATGACCAAATTTAGGAGCATCTTTTATCCACAAAAGCATGCGGATGTGTGGTGCTCCTCTGGATTGATATTCTTTTCTCCAAAAGAAGTGTTCTACTTTTCTGAGGGGAGGGATATTTTTATTACAGATGAAGTGCAGCATGGCAATAAAGCAGTGCTGAAAGTATCTTGATACATTTACAAGGTCAAGAGAGCAGAGTTCCCCTGGTGTTTTTATGTCTATTCCTTCTTTGTTTTAGTTTGCTATGCGTAGGAAGTCGTGCAAGTCATCCCATGCAAATTCTGCACAACTTAAAGTAACAAACCATGTGGGTGGACCAAGCTTCCTTAGCATACACCGTATATCAGCGTAACGTTGGAACCAGTAGTCGTTTGTGCCACGCATGTTTGCGAAGAGATTTGCGATATTTGACTACATGTAGTTGGGTAGCAAACAGTTGGTAGTTCACTTTCGAACAGGAGGTGGAATATGTATTCAACATTTTGTCTGAATCTGGGGTCTTCAGAATACATTTGTAAAGAGCAGTATTCTGATGCTGTTATTTGTGTGGATCATTCATCATATCTTCCCCCTTTTTCTGTAGGAAAGAGTAGAGGAAAGGCTTGTGCTTCTACACTTTTCTCCCATATGCTGATTGGAGATACTTTGGCTTGACGCAGTTGATATGTTTCCAATGCATCATGTATGGTGTCTTTGGAGTGTAGTGGGTGAATTGTATACTGGTCTAAAATATTGGATGCAGTAATAGGATCTACAAGTTCAAATTGGCCAGTTGGTGATGAATCCTGAATTATTTGGGTGGTTTCCCTTAAGTTCTGTTCAATGTTTATATCTTTGTAGTAGTCATTGTTTTATTTTAGATATTGTAGGGCTTTTCTAACTTTGTTTAAGTCTACTAGTTGTTGCCAATTTATTTGTCTTTCGTTGGTACACCATTAACTAGGATAATCAAAGATTGATCTATTGGGCGTTGCACTCCTAGAGTTTCTACATTTTCGTTAAGCTCTAATGGCAAATATACTACTTGCCACAAATGCCTTTTAGTAATTCAGGAGGAGGCAATTTGCCAGTTTGGGTTGAAGGCATATTATAGCTTGAAATGGGTGTACTGTTTGGATTATAATGCTCTTATACAAATTAAGCTGTTGGAGAGGTTTTGGAAGTGGAAATATTTCCAAGCTGTTAGTGACAGCACGTGAAGGCATTTGTTTATTATCAAGCTTTGTATTGCAGTATGTGCAAAGTATTAAGGGGTCACTTATTTTGTATTAGTTTTCTGTTATAAGATATAGAGCTAATTGGAACTATTGGGATTCCTCATTGTCTTCTATTTTGTAAGTCATATCTACAATGTTTGTACTATTTTTAAAAAACATTTTGCGGCAACACTCGCATACTTGATTTAGTACTTCAGCAGATGTGCTTTTAAACTTTGCTATTTCTTTTTTGTATGTGTTTAGTAGAAGATTTTCTTCACTTCCAAAATATTTACTTTGGATGTGTTCTATTTGTTGAAGGAGTTCTTTGGCGGACCCATGTAAGAGACTGTTATTAAAATGTTGCAGTTGTAAAGCAGGACATTTTGCATAGTACAGTCTCTGCAGAAGATTCCTTATAGTGGAATGGTGTGTTGCTAACATTTTGATGTGGTGAAAGGTACTTTTGCAAGCAGGTAACGAAATGCAGGCTAATGAATGTCCCCACAGTTCATTGTAGTTGTGCACTGGACAGGAGTCCATGGTTTGTAAAGTTTTTATTCTAATGTTGTCTTTTACTTTCACTTAGTGATTGAGGAATTGTCATAAAGATTTGAAGGATTGTAGCTGTATGTTACACATTGAATTGCATGGCCATTTGTAGACTGGACAGATTGGTTGGGTGGAAGGAACAGGTGATTGCAAGTTTGTTGGGGATATTTTTTCAATAAGGGTTTCTTGTGCCATAATGGTATTTTCTAGCATTTCATACCCTTGGGCATTACTATGTATGGCAGTTGGGTTTTTCTGTTCCTGTTTATAAGCACCTTCAATGAAATATGGTTCTGTGCTGCTTGTGTGAATCCACTCACCTTCACAGAAGTTCGCAAAGGTATATGTTGACATTGCGCCTGTTTAAAAGTAATTTTGTAATTTACTGATTCATTTTGTTAGTGGTTTCATTCTGGTTAAAATTAATACAAACAATTATCTTTTGAGCAGATTTTGCGCTGTCAATGAGAGCTTCCAGGATTAGTCTTCTGAGGTAATTTTTAAGGGTCGAGCGTGACCTTTCCGCTGTTTTCATAAGTTTGAAGAACTTTTTGTTAAATTAATTTTTTGGAATGCTTAACTATTGCTACGTTAACATTGGTAGATATAGTGGTAGGGTCATTAACAGTTTTATTCTTCTTTAGACATTTTTTATTTCTAGTTTTTGGAAGAGGGGCCCTAGTTTTTATAGTGCTAGCAGTTTCACGTTTGTTGACTGACTGTATTAGCAGTTTTGTATGAATATTTGCTATAAATTCTGCTAGAGGTGGATGAGTATTTGCCATGCTTTTATTTTTATCTGCTCTATTCTTTCTTTGTTTTCTATGAAGTTGCTTTTTAGTAGGTATTCTGTTCTGTCTGTTGGAGAAAAAAGTTAATTGTGGGTTTGAAAGTTGTGGAATATATTTGTTTGTATTGTGAATGTGTGTGGGAATATGAGGGCAGATAAAAGTAGAGGGATGTGTGATTGTGCAATGGGCTCCTATTTGTTGTTGGAAAGGTTGTAAGAGTAGCTATGTGTGTAGATGTGTGAAGGGCTTGGGTTAGTGCCTAAGAGAGTGGTAGTGTGAATGAATAAGTAAGGACATTACAATGTTTTAAGTATAATAATGGGTGTTATGATAATGCTGTTCAGATGAGAATACAAGGAGTGTACATGCTGAGGTGTAATGAATAAGTGTGAAATAAATGTTGCTAGTTTGAAAGGAATGTATTTTGAAGGCTACTATACGGCTACACTGTACTTTATGAGTAACAGAAAGAATACTAGTACACTCACTTTGTAGGATGTGAAGAGTAGTTTTCTTCTGGTTGTTGTCTTCCAGGAGGTTGTTCTGCACTGCAATTGCGAAAGAAGAAAATGAGGGGGTATGTATGGTAATGGTGAAGTGCTTTTAGTATAAGAAGTCATTGTTTGTGAATGTAGAAGGAGTTGTTGGGAAGAAGAGTTAATAACATTGGGCCTCTTTATGAGTATGGTGGTAACCCTGCCATTACTGCAGACGGGTTGCTACCAGATTCCTAATAATTTTCTGGCAGGTAGCTTCCCGGTGCCACCAGGACATTACAGGTCCTGTTGGCCTGGAAAGTTAGGTGCCGGAAAATGTTAGTCCCTATTTCTGTGCAGTTGCATAGGACTCTACGGGAATGGGGACACAGGAGCACTGGCATTGTTGCTAATGGGGCCGGTGGTCCCGTGATAATTATGCCTAACGGGCCGAAGGAAGAAAGTGTAACATTTTTATACAATTCAAAATGGAAAATGCTGAGCGTTTAAAAAGCTGTCCTTTTTGGAGGCTGTACATGAACGTTAAGAAATGGTTTTGTGGATGTATAGCAGCGCTGTGTGTAACCTTTTTATAAAATAAAAGAAATGGAGATGGAAAATATTTGTAGAACAGTTTTAAGTGGCACTTGTGTGAAGGTTTTTTATGTTGTTAGTACATGCATACATGCGAATGGGATGCATTGCAATGTGTAGTTGCTTATTAAATGATGGTTCTTTTGTTTGTATTGTGGGAGTTGTGGTTGCACTATTTGCATTAGAAAAGGCGCACTGCAAGTCTCAGAATGCAGCTGAAAATCGAGGAGCCAATAAGCACGTACAGATTGGAAAGGGGAATTTTAGCAAGTATGCATGTGCGATGAAATTGCACACACTGAGTGTTATTGCAAAATGTTGGAGAAATCGTTTCCATTTTCTTTCATTTATTTATTAAAAATTACACACAGCCCTGTTGTAAATGTCTATATGCCTTTATTTGTTTTACTTGAAATGGTGCTGAAATACATATTTGTAAATGCATTGCAATTTTTCATTCCATGTACATGCCATGCTTTGGTAACATACATCCAGTTTTTGATTTGAGTTTGCATTGTGGGAGTTTTAGTGTAACTTTGTTAGTGGGAGCAGTGGTGTTAAAAGTGACAGAATTAATGAAAATAATAACACTTGGTAGATTATAATGGGTCATAGTGGCTAGTAGGAATGTACTTGTAATATATTGAACTATGACACAGGATCTGGCACTTAAACATGCTGTGGAAACTTTTAAATGTGGTTTTCTTTTCTCTCAAAAAAAAGACACAGAGTGCTGCTGAAATTGAAAATATGTGTTTTGAAACTGTTATGAAAATGCTACTTAAAAGAAAACTTTGCAACCACACAGAATTGTAAGTAACTGCCACTTCATGTCAGTAGGTGGGACAAACGAGAGTATGATTATTGAGTAGGTTAATGCAGGGTAAGTCGTAGGAACCCGATTTACATGCATTTAGTTACAAATGTAATGTGAAAAATATATGCATACATGCACTTTGTGTTGATAGATGCGGATTTGGTTGAATCTGCAAATCTCCAAGATTTGGCAGTTTGGGGTTGAAGGCATATTATAGCTTGAAATGGGTCTACTGTATGGATTATAATGCTCTCATACAAATTAAGCTGTTGGAGAGATTTTAGAGATTTGTACAGTAGTTTTTGATGCAGGTGCTTGGGAGTGAAGGAGACATGTACTCTGAGTGTTCAACAGTACATCTGAATTGTTGAACTGAAATGACAGAGTTAGATGTAGAGTTTTTGGATGTGATTGGTGGATGGGTGGGTGACTGCTTGAAAGTGGCCAATGAGGGAGTGCTACAAAGATTAAAGTGGAAAGGGAAGAAGGGCTGTCCTGTGTTACAGTGTCCTCAGACACAACAGTATTGCATGGACAGGGCGTGCCACATCTGGGTCTTTTAAAGATGCCTGGCATGGAAAGGGGACTGTTGGAATTAGCCAATGAGGTCTTCTAGTTGTGCTTTATAGGAAGAGAGGGTTAAAGTTCTTTTCATTGCTGTGTGTAGGGAACATGGCTGTGGTTGTTCAGATGAGACGGCTTACTGTGTGGATGGGGGGAGATTCTTGGATGGTGAATCTTACAGAAATGTGTGGCGTTTCTGATGACCTTGGATTGGAGGGAGTGAATGCTTTTTGGTATGGTGTGCCTGGGCAAAACTGGAAGACTTTATTTGCACATTGCAAATATATGTCTCATTTCCAATGTCCAGATATCATTCTGGTGTATTGTGGAGGACATAGTTTGGGGTACATCAGTGCAATAAATGTGCAGATTGCTTCGAAAGATATGCTAAAGGCCCTAATGGAACTGTTTCCATGTGGAAAGGTAATCTTTTCACAAATGCCTCCTTGGGCACTCTGGAGATGCTCCAATGTATTTTATCCTCAACAAGACCCAGGAAGGCGCCTTGTGAACAAAGGGGTATGTTCATTTTTGCATGGTGTTGGGATGACATCGATCCCAAATGAAAACATTCTGCTGGATGGTGGACGTACTTTGTTCAGTGATGGCATCACTTTGACTGATTGTGGCAATGCAATCTTTCTTGACAATATTCAAACTGCAATCAGAAAGTTCTTGTGAAAATTATGTAGAGTGCATGTGAGTAGTTGAAAATTTGAAAAGCACCCCAAAAAAACCAAAACAGAAAAAACGGTTCTTTTCAGAGCCACCACTAAAGAGCACATAACTTGCATTGCATTTAATTTCTCTCCCCACCCCCTTCATTTGGATGATCTGTCCACGGACACTGCGGTAGTCTGTGTATGGCACGTGCCATATCCGGGTCTTTTGAGGATGCCATTCATGGAAATGGAACTGTGCATCCCAGGGGATTAGCCAATAAGGTTTCCTGGGTTTAGTATGTAAGGAGAGAGTGTGGCAGAAGGTCTGTTTGCTGAGAGGAGTGCAGATGACAATGGCTATGGCTATGTCTTTCAGGAGGCAGATTGTGTGGATTTTGGGGGACTTGTGGATCCATTGGTTGAAGGTATATGCAGAGTAGTGTGGAGTGGCTGAAAATCTTGGATTTAATGATGTTCATTTGCAATGGTAGGGAGTGTGCGGCATGAAGTGGGTGGACTTGCTCGCATTTTGTGTCAATTTGGTCACACTGCAACATCCGAACATTATCATTGTTCATTGTGGAGGGAACAGTTTTGGGTACGTAACTGGGATTTCACTGTAGTTTGCAATGAAGGAGACATTTGGCAAATTGAAGGAAATGTTCCCGAATTCTGGATTGATTTTTTTCTCACATTGCCCAGAGACAGATGTGGATGCGCTCGAGTTCATTTGGGCCACAAATGGAGAAAGCGAGGTGCAATGTCAACAAGGCTGTGTGTGCATTTTTGGGAGATGTGGGCATGACGGCTTTCCATAATGAAAATATTAAATTTGACATTGCCAATATTTTCTGCAGAGATAGAGTACAGCACAAAGATGCTGATAATCAGATTTTTCTGCAAAACATTCAAAATGCTTTGAAGCACTTTTTGTAACTATAGAAGGCATTTTCCAGTAGATGAGAAAAGAATGCACAGAAGCATGGCAAAATAAACAAAATGCCTACTAAAGTTTAGTTTAGTAGAATGTTGCTTAGTTTACTTTAAAAAAAATTTAAACTTTAAAAAAAAAAAATGCAAAAAAAGGTTCTTTTCAGAGCCACCACTTTGCCATGCAAAAGAGTTAAAGGTTTTTGATTCCACCACAACACACATTGTCGATGTCCGCAGACTACCGTACTGTTGGCGGACTTCACAGGCTGCTTAGGGGCCTGTACCTTTTTTCTGGTACTTCTATTTTTGAACTGTGAAAGGTTGCTCTGAAAACAAGCTTTTGTTGGGGGAATGGGCACCAACCACAGGGATGATGGGGCAAGTGAAGAGAGGAAGATGTTAGGTGGGCCTTAATCAGGTAGGGGACAGTGTTTCCCATGCTCCTTGACCGCAGCCTCAAAAGCACTTCGAAACTGCTCCCCCCTAGAGAACGGTGTGTCACAGTACATGCACAGCACTGTCACACTCGAAGGATAAGGGCCGACTGTGTTATGGATGGTCTGTGAGGCTTCCACAGGGAAACTCTGGCCCATAGGAGTGTGCCTTGTGGTGGCAGGAGTGGATGATGAGGGTGAGGTAGTGGCCGTCAGCCTACTCGTCCCTTTGAAAGGTACGACCTTTTGAATTGCTGCCTTGTGATTGGCCCTGTGGTGCGCCGTATGGAGGTGGTTCCATAGCTGTACAGACCTGGTGTTCTGCGACTGAGCACAACCTTGCACTCAGTGCATCTAACCTTGTCTGCTCGACCCTTAGGTACACCCTCAACAGTGGTAAAAAGCTGCCAAACCCAGGATTCACGTCAGGAGCTGTAGAGAGGGACTTCCAATAACTCATCCTCATCTTTCTCTTCATCCATTTCTGTATCACCACACCTGTTCCCCTCTCCGGGCCCTCCAGATGGTGGTGGTGGTGGGGCAGCTGCAGTGGCCATGGAAGCCATTGTCTCCAACAAGCACAGAAGCAGAGATAGATAATAGCAAAACCAGCAGCAGGTGTTCTCTCCTGGATAGCCAGAAACACAATGAGGAGCAGTAACGGGTGGGTCCCTTTAGTGGGGCCAATCAATCCACAGATAGGGATTAAAAAGTTGTAAAATATTGGCAGATCAACTAAGACACGGTCTAGGAGCTCTGCAAGGGTAATGTTTGAGCTTCAAATACCCGGAATTGGCCAAAAACACAGTTTTAAACTGTCTGGGGGTACGGACACAGATACTCCCAACATGTAGCGTGGATACAATCACATGATGACATCCCTGGACAGCCGTGGACACGACGGCTGTCCTGCGGACACCGATTGCATGGGAGACAATGTGCGCATGCGTGCTAGTGTCCGTAGGACACGGGTTGAGTCCCCGAACAAATTAAAAGTGCGACACATGCGAGTGCACATGTCTAGTGCTTTGCTGCAACTGTAAAGCCATATTGGGGCAATTTCTAAAAAAATACATTGGGGAGGGGAGATTCATACTCAGATCCCAGCGCTTCCTTTTAAGAGGCGAGTGGTTGAACTACCACACTACCAGTGAAGCCCAAGGAAGCGTGCATGTGCTTACTCACTGCCCGTTATGTGCCATATATCATCATGTGTTTGGCGCCATGTTGGGGATAAAATTCAACACTTGCCCTGAATAGTTTTTTGTCTAGCGCCACACTCTGGAGTGAGAGGTGAGGTGCAGTTGCTTTGTCTTTAGGCCCATTGGTGAGGAGATAAATAGAAATAAATGTTTAGAGGCTGCTCCCCAAAACAATGGGTCTTATATCGAGGCAAAGGGTGCATTGCTTGTCGACTGATAGTACAAATGTTGATGCCAACTACTTTCAGTATGTTCAAGCAGTGGGAAAAGCCAGGGTTTCAGAGCTTGCTTAAATGCAGCAAAGGGGATTGGGTTTATAGGTTGGTTGGGAGTGAGGTCCAAAGTTCAGGTGCCATAACAAAGAAGAAACTTCCTCCAAGCCTTGCTATTTTAGGACAGTGCATTTGCAGGAAGTATGAAGAGGGGGACTTGTCAGTGCATTTGGGCATGTAAGGCTCCAGATTACTGTAGGAACTCGGGTCATGTCTGGAGGACCGCATCGCAGTTTTCGCAAAAGACCTTGAAAGAGATTGGTGGCTGGCAAGGAGCTAGGGCAGGATGTGCAGTGCCTGGGGAATGTGGTACCTGGGGCCCAGGAGAAAAAGGAGACTGGCAGCAGTGTTTTGATTCCACCTGTGTCTGGCTACAGGATTGGAAAGAGAGCTGGGACAATATCTACTATCATAGCCCTGGCGCAAAAGAATGATGCCTGTTACGGTAGGTACTTTTGTGGCAATGCCAAGACAAGGCAAATGCATGGCTGTGTTTTCAGATGGTAGAGCACCGTTTTGGTCACTGACTTGATTAGTACACCAATTAAAGTCCATCGTTACCTTTAGATTATGCACTGCTTTGGAGGGTGGAGGACCCGGGACAGCAAAGGTCCAGGATGAAGGATGTGAGATCAGGGACCACCTAAAAGGTTCCCTCTTGCCCAGGTTACGGAGAAGGTGGTTTCGGATTATCCAGTGTGCAACAGCGTGTAAGCACAGCGCTAGGTCAGGAAGGGGAAACATCTGGACTTTAGCCACCGAAAGTAGGTGTAACCCCCACATAAAGGCATATACAGTGACACATCTACCAACCACTAAAATCACAGGGGCCAGCTTTAGAAGGTTAGTTTCTAGTTTCTAGGGAAAGGTCTGGCACCACGGGATTAAAGGTAGCCCCGGGGCCCTGCCATCTTCAGTGGCACTGCAAAAATGGCAACTGCGGGGCTGCTTTTAATCTTTCACACGTAAACTAAACGTAGAAAAAGGTTCAAGGGAATTAGAACTAGAAAGAGGACATCATTCTATCAAGTCATGTCCTCTTCTGAACCCACCCATGCGTTTGGCTCTATCATGTATGCTCTTTTGTACTCCCCTGTTTTCCTATGCTGTGACTCCATCACCCCGTTTTCTCTGCCCGCCTCTGCTCTTGGCCCTCTCAGGATCTCTCCTTTGCGTGCCTCTGCTGTAGTGTCGTGTGGATTTTCAAGATCATTAAAACCCAGGGAATCCTAGTGATGCACCACAGTTCTCCCGTCCCTGGAATGGAATTTGAACTCCCACATTGCGCACGTTAGATCTTGCACACACCAAGGTCTCTATGCGTGTACAAGAGTATGGTAAGTGTGCACATTCGTTCAAACTTTACACGTTTTTCCTACAGGGTTTCTTGGCGCGAATTCTGGTCAATTTTGCAGTGAAAAACTGTGGCCAGATCCGATTTGGGCGGGTCTGCAACAGGGAGGCCAGGTCCCTGTGGTAGAAACCCTTGGTGGAGCAATGGCTGTATGTCCAAAAGCTAAGCCAAAAACCAACCAAGCACTCTCACACAACCAAAGGGGCGGGATTACTGGCCTGGGGAGAATGAGTTACATTACTGTTGATCCTATGTATTGCACTGCCCCCTCTGCCTCCCCCTGCACTTTCCCTTTTCCCCCTCCCCTGCACTTGCGTGATCTCAATGTCACCTGGCCTAGTACGATCGTTGTCTTTGTCTTCCCTCTGTTGCCCCTCCCTTGCCTCGTTGCGCCTTGAAACACTTGTGTATAGGCGCATTATAAATGCCATATATATCACATCATATCATGGTGTTACCGGGACCCACAAGCCCCTACTGCTTCTGGCTCGGTACACCATGGATCTTGGTTGGCAGATTCTAGTCACCTCTGTGCACTCAGCCAAATTATGGAATGTGCCGGGTTCTTAGCTGCATGCGTTCCAATGCGACCCATCTTTTAGGGCTCCCCACAGTGTTCTGGGCTATTGTCTTCTATCGAAAGCAAAAGCGCTTATTATAAAGCAAAGAAAGGGAATTCTTGTTTTATTTTATTTTCTCTTCTTGTTTTAATTTCTCATATTTACATTTGTTTAATGTGAAAGTGAATCTAGATCCATTGTGGTATGCACATCTCCATAATGGTTTAATATTCACTTTATCATTGAAGTGAATCATCATCCCTTCATCCTGTTTGCATAGCATTTACGCCCTCTGAAATCCACAACATCCTCACCTGGTGTTTTTCTACCGGGGGAATGCTTAATATCGTGGTAATTATGACAGCTGGTCTTTTGTTGAACAGATTAAAGCTTTAGGAGAGAAGGAGGTGGAGAGGAGAGAAGGGGGTACAGAGGAGGGGGAGAGGGAAAGTACAGGTGTGGAGGGGACGGATAAAAGAAATAGAGGAGCAGAGGAGTTGGAAAGAAAAGATTGAAGAACGGAGGAGGTGGTGGAGAAAAGGAGAGGAGTGAAGAGGACAAGGAGAGCAAAGAGCATGGCAGAGAAGCAGCGAAGTAGTGAGAGATGATGCCAAAAAAGGCAAGGAGGTGGCTAGATGAGGTTGAAGGGGATGAGATGGTGGGTTGAAAAAAAGAGAGGGGAGGGCCTGAGAAGCCAATGAGGGAATGGCAGAGTGGAAAAGAAAGGTGGGAAAAGACCAAGCGAGAACCAGGGACGAACAAGAGGAGAGCATGGATGCGTCTCCAGAACCTCATTTTGGAACCTCTTGGCTGGGAGGATAGCTCAGGGGCAACGTGCTAGTCTTTGGAACAAGACAGCGCTGAACAACACGAGTTGGAAACTCGGTTGTGCGCTTAGAGGCTGGAATCGGCATTAAGTGCAATATAAGAAATCCAGGTATTTTTTTTTTTATTGGCCCATATTGGGTTAGCCAGTGGTGGAGAAAGCACTGGCTAACCCAAGTAGCTGGAAGGTCGGTCTTTCAAGTATCCTCGCAAGTGCCAGCAGAGGAAGCACAACAGCCTCTGCCAGCCAAATCTGCTAAAAGACTGTGATGCCTGACCGTTGTCAAGATGAACCATGGCATTAGAGGTGGTGGTGCCAGGTGCACCTGCAGGACGAGAAGGACCAATGGGACATCCTAAGCGAACCATTGCTAACCAAGAAAGACCCAACAGAAGCCAAGAAAGAAGTGTGGGACACTACAAATCAAAGAAACTGTGAAGGAAGGAGGAAAGAGGAGGCGGTAAGGACTAAGGATAACCCTCCTGAAGGAAGGTGGACTAAATTGGGTGAGAAAAGCCCTTGAATCCCAGCCTCAGTGGGCCCAGTTAAGGTTACATGTAATTTTTAACGAATCACAAAACAACAAATACATTTTTAATTAACCATAAATATAAAAAAAAAACAAATTTTTTCCCCCACCCCCAAAACTACTCTTCCCATTCCCAACTACATATATATAGTTTTACAAAATTAGTTTTTTTTTTTTAAGGTGTTTTGGGTTCATTGAAAATTCCATTTTCTTTTTTGTATTCGATAAAATCACTGCATACCCCCAGTTAATAAAGTGAGCACATACTTGTGCTCTGAATTGTCTGTGGATACCCGGTCATGACTACTGTTGGCCATGACTGATGGCCAGCGGTTCTGTGCAGCTGAGATGGTTATGTTAGCAAGGAGGGTATGGAAGGGGACTCTGAAGACCACCAGAGCAAGACGGGAGGTGAAGAGGGAAATAAAGCACTGCTGCAAATCATGGAGTTCCATGTGTCTGGAACATGAGGGCAGTTACCTACACAGAGATCTACAGGCAGGAGGAAGTGCATTTGCCAAAGACAGGGACTGGGATGAACATCCACAATGTGATTTTATTTATTTATACACAGGGAAGAACAATGCTCTTTTGATCACAAAAGACCACACAATAGATAAGAAATCAGATTTGCCTGGGAAGCAGTGAGCTTCTTACTATGGGGTGAGTTTGAGGGACATTCTGACCAGGTTGAGGAGGGGAGTAAATGGAACGTTCACCAGGGAGAATACATACGTGGACATACATGATTGATATAGTGCAGGATTTTATGAATAACAAGTTGTGTCTTGAAAAGGGGGGACAAATAAATAACACCATCTTGGGGCTAGGTGTGAGCACTGGAATGATTGCCAGCTAAGGGGAGTTTTCATGGGTAGGTAAATGCATTGTACATTTGAAAGTGAAACAGTATAAATGGGTGGGGAAGGTGCTTGCCTTGCCATGAGAGGGTGCGGTGGAAAAGAGGAGGAGCCGGTTTGGAAGAGATAGATTTAAATTCAGCAAAAAGAAAAGTGACCAAACGGTCGAAGACAGAGGAAACAGGGCCCAAACTGCCTGTTTAGGTGATTATACTAGTTGTGAACACAAAAAAAACATTGTTGTAGAAACTATCTACAGCCTCCCCTCCCCCGTCCCCATATTCTCGGAGTGGAGTTTGTTTATATATTCATTTTGGTCTATATATGTTGGGAGGGCAGTTTAGTTGGAGAAACACTCAGGCTGGTCTCTTGCTTTCGTGACATAGGAGCTGATCCAAAGCTTGGCTTATAATTCGGTCCAACTTTCGCCAAAATGCAGATATTTTCCAAATATTTGCTTGCTGAATATTTACATTTTTACCTGTGAGAGGTTGAAAGAGGGTGCTTGCCACGTGATGACTGTGGGGACATCATTACCAGTTACCCGGTCTTGAAATAAAGGTGCCGGTAACAACACTGGCACCTTTATTTCCGGACCGTGTCACTCCGAGTCACTAGGGGCACAGAACAACCAGCAGGTTACCGGAAACCTTGTAATGAGGCCCAGTAATGTGTTATTTTCCAGCAGTAATGTTTTAACTGTTTAAAATCTGCTGTCTAAAAAAAATTGTGAATTGCAGTTAGGAAAGCAGAGATAGGCTTGAGGGAAATCCCCTCATGCCCAGAAACAGAGCAGTCCAGAAATGTGACAAATTGCTGCTTTATTTAGTCCAAGAAGTGATACGCACACAGATTCCACAGCTCCAAATGCACTCTCAGCTCATTACAGGCAGGCAGTGAGTTTTTATACTGCCGTGACCTCATAACCAAAGATACATTCCTTGCTCTTAGGCGAAATGGGATTGGGTGAACAGTGTAGGCATAATTACAGTCTATGGGGACAGATCATTTGATTGGTCTGGCTAGATCTGGTAGCTCCACCTGGTACCACCCCCCAGGTCAGTGCAAGCCTTGTCAGTTTAGGAAACTTACCAGTATGTGAGCAGTATATCTGAGCAAAAATGATGGGTGGGATAGGTGAGCTCCGCCTGCTTCCCACTATTGTTTCACCCCGCTGACTTCCCAGACCCTTTTCATCTTCTGTCTTCAATTTGATGGGAACGACCTTATCTATCTGAATGGGCTTTGTTCCCCAGCTCCAGGTCACGTGTTCAGGGACAGTAAAAATAATTTTCACTGCTGGCATTTATGAGGGATTTCAGTCTTTTTGTCCTTGCAGGTGCTGTATCTTTTCAGCTAACTCAAGCCCTCTTCGCAAGTGTCCTTGGTAGGGCTGCACATGCTGCCAGGCCTGTTTCGCATCTCCCATAAAAGTCAGTGTATCAGGCCTCAGCCCTGTGTTTTGAGCCTTCCCAATTCTTTTCAATATAGCTGTGGCTTCCATTTTGCTGATAATCGCTTTTTTATGTGTGTTGTTTTGCACCTGGCTAATGTCTCTGCGGGTGTGTTCATCCATGTAACCTTTTCATGATTACTTTGGTGATGTCATCCGAGTATTGCCTGTGGGGCTGCTTCAGTGGGTAGCATCCGTCATCTTGGGGTTATGCTGGGGGGAGGGTTTGAGACCCCCTCAACAATAGGATTGAAAGAAGTATTTAGAATTCTAATTTATGAGTTTTTTTTTATTGATGTAGACTTGTTTATTAGGTTTGGAACGTCAATTATGTTAAAAAGCGATCTTGCTCTATATTCTGCATTTAAGGAATCGATATCTGGCTGAATAGTAAGATTAGTGGAACTTTCTCCTCTTCCCTGCTCTAAGGCCCCGGGCCCCTGACGGACCACAGGGTAGGAAGGTGGAGGGCACAGAGTGTTAAGCACAGGAGGCTGGGCCGTGCCCCTGTGGCAGCATGCAACAGTTTGTCGCTCTCGTCCCGCCCTCTGAGGCGACCTCGCAGGGAGCAGGAAACAGAAACAAAGGGCAGGTCTGAACAGGGGCAGAGCCCCAGGTACAGCAATGAATGGAAAGCATTGGCATGAGTTGCGACATGACTACAATGGTCAGGTGGAGACCCGGACCCTGAACCAGACCGGTTCCAACAAGGGGAACTTCTCCCCAATAAAAAGGGACGGCAACAGCACAGCAGCAATTCAATCCGTAAGCTCATCCAGAACGGGTAAAACTTGCAAGGGTGGCCGGGACAAAATATTTAATTTGTGGAGCAGCATGATCGGCTAACTGGAAGCACAGGTGGCGGCAAACCTTGGAGAGAAGAAATCGGCAGGACGAGAGTTGCATCGAGCGAGCTTTGGGCAAAGCCATGTGGAGAAGCCACAGCGGCTCTGGCAAGAGCAGACACACACATGGTGGGGGAGCTGAACCACACAGACCGCCCTGCCAAGGTGCACAACAAAACTGACATACGGCAAACCAGGAGGAAGAGCAGGCCGGCGCCCGGTGGCACTCAGAAGAGAATGGTATGCTGTACAAAAGGGCACAGGTAACTGGGCGTGGCAGTCCCAAAGCCGGCCAGTGTTTCTGCATCGCATAGTGGCTCATATTCATGCAGCTGAGGTTTTCAAAGCGGTACCAAGCAGCAGAGCCTGGTGCGGACACACCTCCTCCTGCAACTTCAAACATCACGAGAATTGGGCACCGTCAAGGAGAAAGGATGACGGAGCAAGAAGAAAGGAGAAAGCAGATTGTATCATGGGTCAGAGCAGCAGAAAAGTAATCTGGGGCTCATTGGGTGACTGAGACACTCCGGCAAGGATCGGACAACAGCGGGGAGATGTCACCCCTGCTGATCGACGAGAGTGGCAGCGCGGAATCAGATGAAGCACAGGAAGAGGTCCTCCCTAGAGGACCGAAAAGAAAAGAGGGAACAGAAGGTCCCACGACATCAGAGAAGACTGCAAAAGAGGGGCCGCGTAAGAAGAGTAGAAAGGAGAATCACACAGGTACTGAAAAAAAGAAAAAGAGGATTGAAAAATGGATCTTGAAATTATTACGCTCGTGCAGAACTAGCTTGGGCAAAATGCCCAGAAGGTGCTGCAGGAACAGAAAGAGAGAGGGATGCAGTAAATGCATGAGAGATGTGAGCCCTAGATCCTCCGACACAGATGATTGCGGGCAAGACGACACTGAGTCTAGCAGGGATGATGAAAGGAGGCATTTAAGGGCCTGGGTAAATAAGAAGGGTATCATGAATGAATGGGAAGAAGTCGACAGCAGCAGAAGGAACAAGTAATGGTGGGGGTGCATTTAAAACAAAGTTCGGGAGAAATACAATGGGGAAAGATGTGCACAGAAGAGTGAATAAGACCATGTCATGACACATTGAGAAAAGGATAAAAGGGAAGATTTGGCGCAAAGAATATGTAGAGATATTTTCTTTGCTGGAATGCCAGAGAAGGAGCCCTGATGTGTGCAAGGAGGAAAAGAAGTAGGATGAGAAAGGGGCAACTAAGAGAGCTCCTATTTTACAGAATGTTGATAATTGGCTGTAAGCATTTCACATTTTGGCCAATATAATGATGGCGAGATGCCGGAAGGAGGGGACTTCTTTGGTAGCCTATGAGCAGAGGGTATTCAAAGTATATAAAGCATTTGGTGGCAATGCGTGGCTGGAAAATGATAGACAGTTTCAAATGCAGATGGATAGCTACCCAGACTTGGCAGGGGAAGAAGAGGATGCAAACATATACATATTCAATGTGCTAAAAACAAAAGCGGGGATATCTGCCCCCCAGACGACAGGTGGGCAGGCAGGGAAAACATATTGGCAAAGTGGGTACAGGGCGTACGACAACAGCTTCCATGCGGCCAATCCTTTCAGAGGAAGCAATTTGGGGGCCAGAGCGGTTGGCAGCGCAGCCTGCCTCCCACAGCACAAGCGGGTTCGTGGGGGCTGAGCCACCCCAGGGGCCTCCAGCAATATGCTGGAAACCCGAAAGGGGAACATGCAGCTGGAGAAGAGAATGCAGATGTGGGCACGAGTTCAGCAGGTGTGGCGCAGAGCACAGCAGCAGCAAGTGCACCAAGATGGCTACGACAACCAACCCCAGGCAATTTGAGGTTAAGCACCCATAGAGGGCCGCTCACACTGGGGAGGTCACCAATAAGAATGGAAGAAATGGAAACATTGTTACAAGCCTTCCCAGACAGAGAAACAGGCAGTATTATTAAGCAGGGTTTCACACAGGGTTTTACCATCCCTTTTAAAGGTCAAGGGCCACAAGAAATTCCCCAGAATTTGAAATCAGCAAGAGACAATCCCAAACTGCTCAAGAAAAGGATACAAAAGGAAATTGAGCTGGGCATGGTGGGTGGCCCGTTTGATAGGATCCCATTTCACAAATTAATTTGCTCCCATTGACTTAGTACCCAAGAAGGACAAGCGGAAAATAGGTTAATACCCCACCTATTATACCCAGTGGGCAAGTCGGTAAACAATGGCATTTCAAACCTGGAGACAACGGTAGCATAAAATGAATTTCAAGAAGCAGGAAGGTGGGCAGAAGAGCCTGGTTGGCTAGGGCAGATATTCATGCGGCCTTCAGGCTAGCGCATGAGACATCGCACCCATCGCTATGTTTTCAGTTCGGGGGTAAATATTATTTTTATAAATGCCTTCTAATGGGGTGTGCAGTCTCGTGTTCATATTTCATATTTTTTTAAAGTGAGCTCCTTCCTGCAATGGGCGCTGAGCAGAAGCATCCCAGAGGCACAGGTAGTCCACTACTTGGACGATTTATTGTTGGTAGGGCCACGGAAGACTAACTTAGGCAGGGAAACCTTAGAAGGTTTTTAAAAATTAGAGGGGTACTGGGGCATCCCACTGGTAGGGGAAGAAACGGTGGGGCCCGCCCAGACAATACAGTTCCTGGGCATAGAAATAGACTCAAGGGAGGGGGGATCTGTCGTATCCCCAAGGAAAAAGTTACCGACCTACCGAACACCATAAGGATCTTACAAAAGAAAGAAAAAGGAACGGTTGCGGAACTCCGGTCACTGGCGGGGAATCTAAATTTTGTAGGCTGGGTCAGACTGCCAGGGTGAGTGTTTAAAAGGCGCATGGAACTAAAGATCAGAGGGGCCCCGTGGAAACACCACAGGGTATGTCTGGGGGCGAGCATTACAAAAGTCCTGGCAATTTAGGAAGAGTTTCTGTAAAAATTAAACGGCACGGTTACCTGGCGCATGCCTATCAACCAGAAGAACAAAAAGGTACTATTCACTGACGCAGCAGGTGCAAGCGGATTTGGTGCTATCCTGGGAAAAAAATGGTGCGTGGGGATTTGGGCAGAGAAATGGCAGAGACATGGCTGGGCAAAAACATTACCACGCTTTAACTTTTTCTGATATGGGTGGCGGTCTGTCAACGGAGCGAAGAGCTGCATAACAAAGAGGTGGCAATATGGTCAGATAATATGGCAGTGGTGCAAGTACTCAACAAAGGGGCAGCATTTTGTCTGCTGGTGTTAGAAATGTTGAAGGCAATAACGATAACTGCTTTGAGTCATAACATGGGGTTTATAGTCATAGTTTCGAATCAAAAGATTTGAAAAACAAAAGTTTCGAAACAAAAGTTTCAAAAACAAAAGCTGCGACATTTTATGTTTAACATGCAAAGTGCATTTCTTTCGAAACGAATCCGTCGACAATAGTCATGGATTGGTTTCAATTGAAAGGCACTTTTACATGTTAAAAGTAGCATTTCAATGCTTTTTTTTTGGTAACGTTGAAACGTTAGATGGAGCTGTCTAGTGCTGTAATTTCAGCACTGGACAGCTCCATGTAACGTTTCATGGTTTTAGTGTATATTGGGGGGGTTTCCCCTCCAGCCCCCCAACCCTCATGCCACCCTCCCACCCCCCAACCCTAACTCAAGCCCCAACCCTAACCCTAACCCAAGTTTCTAAAGGCAAACTTTCGATTTTTTTTCAAAGAAATTGTCATTCGAAAGAATGGAATTTTGAAAAAAATAAATTCGAAAGTTTGCCTTTCAAAACTTTTGTATTAGAAAAAATGACTGGACACCATAACATGGTGCTGAAAGCCAGGCATATCGCTGGCGAGGAAAACAATGTTGCTGATGCCTTGCCTCGTTCACAGTGGAGGGTTTTCAGGCAATTGACAGCCACACCAGAGAAAATATGGGCAGCGTTGGAAGACCAGATGAGGAGACAGGAAGCATCAGAAAAAGTGGGGTGCAGAGCGAAGCAGAGCGCTTCACAGAAAGAAGACACCACCAAAGCAGGGGCAGGGTCAGAGAAAAGGCTTGGAAGGGTAATAATGGACCTCGCCGAAAACGCTTTAGCCTGAAAAACGGCTAAGCAGTAATGTAAGTACCTCTGAACTGTAAAGGATGTACTTGAGAAAGGAAATGAGTTGGAGATTACAACAAATGATGTTAACACATTTTTAGAATCGGCATTTACGCAAGTCAAAAGAAAGGCCTGGGCAGCGGCGCATCTGGCAAAGGTAGCATACATAGTGAAAGTGGCTGGGGGTATGGACCCAAAAGGTAACCCGCTTGTGAAATTGCTGTAATGGTGGCGAAAATTGAAGGAAAAAGGCCTGATGCCAGAAGACCATGGAACTTTGGGAAAGTAGATCGCCTGTTGGGGGCGCTAGTCAGCGCATGCACCAGCAGTTATGAGACAATGCTGTTCAGGGCAGCCTTCGCCCTGGCCTATTTTGGGGCATTTAGAATTGGGGAGCTAGTAGCTAGAAACACGGCAGTAGGTTGACAGGCTTGCAATGGAGGCTGTCAGCATAGGTGAAAGGTGCATGACTATGCTGTTGAGAAAATGAAAAACGGACCAGCTACAAAAAGTGAGGTTTATAACACTGCAATGTATTGAGGAAGTGGGCAACTGCCCTATCTGTATCACAAAGGGCTTCCTGCAAATCTGCCCAGAGTTGGTGGGCCAACTGTTAATGTGCAGGGACGGCAGGGCACTCAGCAGAATATGCCAACCATTCATTCCGGATAGGGGCAGCGACCCCAGCCTGGGCTGGTGGCCTAGGGCCAAAGGGGGTGAAAAGGATAAGGGATTGGAGATCTAATTGTTTCAAGAAATACATTAAGGAAGACTTGGTGTAACACAACATGTTCTCCCCTGCAGGTGGCGGCCCATACAAATCAGCATGGATCATGGGTCATCTTCCGTGACTCAGGGAGGGAGGTGGATAGAGGACGTACACCAAGGCCTGTATTTCCGAAAGACGATCACTGCCTGGTGTGGGACCCCGGGCATGAGATGGGAGGGCATCTATTACAGACTATCTGATTTGATTGGGTTCCGGGACCCGCCTGAATACCTGGTAATAGACTTGGTGGGAATGATCTAGCAAAGTTTGGGAGAAGGCAGTTGCAAAAGGACATGTGTGGCCCACTAAACAGCACAGCCCACTACTGGAGAGAGTCCAGTGCAGAGTCTGTGAAGTCTGCTTCAGTCCGCTGAGGACGCGAGCATGGCGGCTGAAAGCGGGCCGCTGACGCTAACAAAATCCCTGCTCCATCACTGTTTACCTACACCGAAGACAACACCTAAACTAGCAGCCATACCGAATGAGGTAAGCGACGCAAATGCATTTGCAAATTGTCACCCTGCTTCTTGCTTGACGAATCGAAATCCATTAATACAGGACTTCCTACGTTATCTTCACTCGCGGGTGTGGCTGTGAGGGCTAATTCACAGCCCACCGTGAACACCGCAAGCTTTCTGCCAAATGAAATAGCAACCCCGATGGGGGAGGGCGGGGAGGTTGTGCAGGCAGAACTTGACAACGCCTAAGTGGCAACTTCGAATACCACAAATGGCAAAATGGTGGAAATAAATATGGCGATGTTCTTCTCACCATTCGATGTTACTGATACTGAACTAATGAATATACTAATTCCATTGCCGCATATCGGACAGAAATCTTGTATATCCCAAGTCCCTGCTGGTGAAACAGAGATTGCAAAACAAAATAAATCTTGCTTGACTACCGGCACAGCTGCTGAATTGTTAATTGGATGAGACTCTGCGTCTCTGGTTAATGAGCAGAACAGTGAAAATAAGGACCAGGACACAATCAGCTCCCAGCTTCATGCAATCTCTCAGCAAATTATAAGGGCTAGAACTGAGGTCTTAGAAATAACGACAGCAAAGGACACTAGTTTCTCCACAAAGGATGATCTAACAAGTCTGTCGGCCAAAGCCACTGATCAAAGTATCCCTGGTGTTTCTATCAATCTTGGAATGTCAGAAACGAGTCTCATAACTCTGCATCGTAACAATGGTCCTTCCTTTTTCGATCTGGCAGCTCGGGAAGTACGTCTAACAGAGCAACTAAAGGCAGACTTCCTAAGTATCAAAGACAAACTAAATGCGAGTTTTCTAAATACCACAAAGAACATCATGAGTAAAGACAAAACTAAGATAAACCTCGATCTGACAACAAAAGAAAGTCTGTCTAGGACGAATGTTCATCATCAAAGTCCGACAAGCACACCACAGTTGATTCTCTCACTGACCGCACGAAAAAGGATGAGATCAATCTTTACTTTTCCATCACCGTTGAAATCAAATACAAATGACTCCTCGGACGAGCGAAGATCCCGCTCATTAGCAAACAAGAAAAGACAATCGAATGGAAACCTAAACTTGGAAACCCTCAAAGCACCAGAACGGGACCACAAGAAGCCTTTGTCCAGCATGGCCGACATTGGTGACAAAACAAATCTGTCGTCTGCAGCCGTGCTGCAAATTCATAATAATGTACTTACAGCATCTTCTGTGGCGCTAATTCCATTCGTAAAACTTTACGAATCCATGAATGAAACCATCAAGGATCAAGGTGCAATATTAACAAACATCTCGGACAAACTTTTGAAGATCAAAAGCTGCAATGATGCTCTACAACTATGACTCGACAGAGAATTCAAACTCACTTTAGGATGGCAATATAGATTAAGTGCTCTTGCCATGAAGGAGCAATCTTCTACAAAACGATCTAATGGAAAACATATTAGAATCAAAGAAATGGATGCGCCACAACGAATCCAATGAGATCTTTCAGTTGGAGAAATCCACAAATGCCAGCTGAAACTTCAAATGAACTATGCCCACAAATTCCTAACGTAAGTAGTCAAAGTGCAGTGACGGCTTGCGAATCTGTGCAAATCGTGAATCAAAAGCGCCCAAATTTAAATCAGCGGGTGGCCAATGTAGCAACAGAGAATTCCACTCTTCCGAATCAAAATTCTGGCGACTCCACTGAGACTGCACAAACAAACGCTTCTGAAGGGAGTAAGGATTTGCCAAACCGTAAGACTCCGACCGGAAAGACTCAACCGTTGTCTAATGATGTTGTCGCCACCGCAAAATTACCAATTATGCCTAGCGTTACTGGTGGTATTGCACCACCCACTGAAAATGGGCTGTCTCTATTTGGAATATTCTCTGGGCCTGCAAAAACCCTGGAGATAGAAGAAAGAAATCTAGCTCTGAAGAAAAAACTAAATTCCACTACAACAAAAATTCGAAGCAAAGAAAAACCACTGAAATGTTCCAAATCAAATACAAGGAAATTTATAAGAAATCTGTCTACTCCTCCAAAACAGGGATTGTTCGTACGGAATCCAACAATGATGGCCTCTCAAAAAAACAAAGATGAAGCTACTCAAAAGTACGCAGACAAGAACGTACCCCGAGTCGCACATAATCCATCCAAACGACCGCGATTGGAGTCAAATTAAGTATCTTCCCGTGGATCTTCGCCGTCTATTGACCTGTGCGAGTTCTCAACTTATTCCATCGAAGAGGATGAAATCACTGACAATGAGAGTAATGAGTCGGAGTCTCAAAGACCGACCGTCAAAAATCCAACTAAGGAAACGCAATCAAAATACACACCGAAGACACTTCCACTGCTGGCCCCTGTCCAGATACCAATCCTGCAATTGTCAGCGAAGAACACTGCAGAGCCATCAAATCCACCAGCGATGAATGGACACCTTTCGTAAACAAATGGGGAGAGATGCTAAATTGGCAAGTTCGATATCGGCGTCATCTTTAAACCCCAAATTGACATCTAAGCAACTGCAAATGCAAAGCAAAGCAGTTGGAAAAGAGTCGCGGAACATGAAAACCACTGTCTGTCCAAATAGATCGAAATTGAGGCTTGAGAACATACAGTCTGACGAGAATGAAGTAAATCTGGATATCGGAAACACAATAAAATTATTTCAGTGCATTCCGACACTCAGAACAATAACCTCAGATGATATTAAACTAGTCGAATATATATCAGAACGATTTTCAGACAAAGTTCTGCTTCACATCAATTCGAAAGCAGTCAAAAAATGTTATTGGATGCAAAAGATGAACTCCTATTTTTTGGGTTTGATTTGGTTGAAGATGAAATCGGCAATACAAATGATGATGACTCTACGGGCAGCTGCAATTCTGACTCACCAACAAATTAACAACGGCGTGCTACCCTGAGATCAATGTTAAATAATAACCCGTCAACCACAACATTTTATGCACATTCCACAATGCAACATAAACAGGCCCATTCCCAGCGGCAGACGCAATAGCCATCATGACCACAGGAGGATACCCAATATGGTCTAATCTGCTTGAATATGAGAGGCTTTAGTCATCTATTCAATGAATTCTCACCATGTTTAGAAGAAAAATTTGCCATCTTTCTACAAGAAACCTGGCTTTGTGATGCACCGGTAAAAGATGGATATACTTTAATGCTGAATCCAGCAGGGAAAAACAAATTGGGGCGCCCATTTTCCAGACTTCTAACGATGGTAAAAATAAATAACTGGTGGGAAATAATTGAAAGCGGGAATCCGAATATCTTTGTTGAAGGAACATTGATGGAATCTCGAGGAGACTGATCCTCTGCAACGCACGACATTTCTTCTAATAAACACAATTGGATCTCTACAAGAAAATATATAAATTCCGTAACCGCATTGATCGATAAATGCTTGCTGTCTGCGCAAAACCTACTAATCATCATTTGCGGTGACATGAATTATTCTTGGTTCGAGAGAGAACCGTCTTCACATCAAAACCAAGCCTCCACATCTCAATCTGATGAATTAGATCGAGGCCGCAATTCAAACGTGCTCTGGAATGTAGGAACTGTTCAGTGATAAATGGAAACATCAAAGGAGATCTAGCGCCAAACTTCACTTGGCATCGTGACCAAAGCCATAGAACATTAGACTACATATGGAAATCGAATAATCTCTTTCCCAAAATTAAACAGATGGATGTAATACACAATTCAAATAGCGATCATGACGTACTTAAATTAACTTGGGAAATGAAATGTGATCTTTTGTCTCCGAATTACCCAGTACCCCTTGCAGTCAACTCTGGTGGTAACAGACTAAGGATAAATGGCACACAAATAAGCAATGTATTAAAATGTCTCGAGACAAGTTAAACCAACGATATATCTCAGGTAGACTATGTTCCTCTGTTGATGCAATATATAACTCAAGCTAGTGGGAAAGCCGCCTTGGCTAAAATGAACAAACACAACTACAGCCAAGCAGTAAGTGCGAGAAAAGAAAATCCTACACAGAGGAGCTTAAAGAAAACTGTTGGCCCAAATATCGGCATTGCCATTAAATTACGCCGACAATTATATCGGAACTGGGTAAAGTCCTTTGCGATTTTTTGCAACCAAGAACGGGCAGAAAAAATTCTACAACTTATTCTAAAACATAAGTCATGAGAAATATGGGCAATTTTGAATAAGGCACCTGGAAAGTGCAATGCTATGATGTTCAACGAAGTAACAGCGAACTCCTGGGAAAAACATTTACCTTACTATACACACGTAAGGCATCACAGTGTTTGGCCCCATGGAATGTATGCAAAACCTCTTGCAATATCGCAAGAGCAATACAATAGCTAAAGAACTCACGAGCCGCAGGACCCGATTCCATCTCAAATATTATATTAAATGCGAACAAAGACATTTGGGCAGATCTGATGCAGGTCTTGTTTAGAAAAATCTACAATATAAAGGAAATCCCCCCGTCCTGGCGAAAGGCGGTGGTGTTACCCATCTTCAAGAAGGGAAATCGGGCAATCCTTCCAACTACTGCCCGATTGCCCTTCTAGATACGATTGGGAAGGTCTTTGCCTCTTTCTTGCAGAAGACATTAGCAATTTGGGCAGAGAGAGTCAGGATGACCGATTGCCGACAAACTGCTTTTACTAAGGGTTTAGGGACGGAGGTTTACCTTGTATTATTGAACCTGCTAAAATTGGAGGCTCTAAAAGAAAGAAGGATTCTATTTGTGGCCTTTGTGGACATGCACCAAGCCTTTGACTCCACCAACCCGGAGCTATTATGGAAGAAACTTATAAAGTGGGGCTGCCCCCTTGATCTTCTCCATCCTGTGAAGGCTCTGCATGTTAATACATCCATCCGAGTACGTCTAAATATCAGTGGAGATCTGACAAATGAGATTGTGACACCGAAAGGCGTAAAGCAAGGGTGCCCTCTAGCTGCCCAACTATTTAAGCTGTACATCGCTGATCTTCCTAGAGCTATGGCAGGAGTTAAATGCGTTCCTCTGAAAGTAAATGCTCAACCCATAGGTTGGGCCACATACGCTGACAATCTTCTTTGGATGGAGTCTACCCAGATAGGTCTACAGAGACTTTTAACCACCCTCCAAAAATACCTGGCCGAGAATGAACTTGAAATGAATACTGCCAAAACAAAAATAATGGCTATGGGCTCTCTGGCTGGTTTGCGAAACAAAAACTTCAAATGGCACATCTCTGGTGAAGCTCTCGAATTGTCTCCATCAATTAGATACTTAGGAGTGCTATTTAACAAATCGATTTGAGAATGGCCATGGCACCAAGATCTAATACATCTAATGACCACATTCGCCTTACAAGCTGCAAAATTGCACAGAGAGTATGGGAAATTTACTCTAAGTCCGATTTTGATATTCTTCCATCAAAAAGTGATTCCATCTATAACTTTTGGTGCCGAAGCAGCCTGGAATCTCGATCAAAAAATCTGGCCCTACTTGGAAAGTCTATTCTGGCATAAAGTCTTACGCCTGCCAAGCTACATCTCAATGACTGCATTACGCCACGAATTGGGAATTGATGCCCTCTATGGAACAACGACATGGAAAGCGACGGTGCTTTTAAGGAAAATGCTCCTAAAAAAGCCAGAACCAGCCTATAATATCCCAGGCCCATCTCTGCATTTCCCTCATACTGGTCTATTGAAAGCATGGTGTTCCAAAATAGAAGAGCTTTTGGATGCGGCAGACATAACAATGGATTCTTTAATGGAACATCCGCAACTAGCAAAAATAAAGTTGAAAAGATGGAGTTGGATTAAAAACTCAGAGGAAAGAGCCAAGATGAGCACGTCCTTATCCTTAGGAGTGGCAGAAAACAGCCTTGATCAACAGCCGAAATATTTGATGAAATTTCCTTCTCGCCATCATCGCGACCAATTTTTAAGATTGCGTCTTAACGCATAAAAAACTAAAGAAATGCTATGGCTTAGACATGACAAAGACACTATGGAGAACGTCTGCAGATACAGTAAAATAAAAATAGAGTCTTCAAAACATCTGATCAGGGAATGTACACAGACAGCTCCGCAGAGATCCTTCTTTCTGGGAAATTTGCTCTGCTGAACAATAACATGGAAGACTAGTGGCTGTCGATACTATCTGGCCAGAATGTGATGTTAACCTGTGCAGTAGTGGACTACATAGACATTATCTTTGGTTGATCATACAACTGACAGCATGAGTGGATTTGGAAATAATTTGTAATAAAAGTTTATGTAAACTAAAGATTACAATAAAAATAAATAAAATTTAAAAAATGTAATTTAAAAAAAGATATGGCACGGGCCGAATGCAGAAAGACGGTGCAAACATCGAAGAGAAAATTAAACAAGACGCTAGAGACATGTTGCAGGAAGGCTGGGTCACATTAGGCAGGGGTTATCTCAAAGCAACCCAGATCTATTTCTTCCAGACGGGGTGCCCTTTTCACCCAAAGGAATAGAGTCTTTTACTAACATAATTTTTTCAGCGTTAGCTGAAAGGGTGTGTATATAAGGTTACTTTTGGGGGGAACACGAGCGGTCAGGAATCCACTCGGGTGTGGCAGCATGGGTCAGAGAAGAATACCAGTTGGACATATAAAGGGCGCTAGCCAGAAATGAAAGGGATGATAAAAGCTGGAGGGGCAAACGTCCAGCTTGCAGATGCAAAATGGGATTTGCCTAACAGAGCTCAGGGGCAGTGGAAAGCCCGCTGTGGGGCTCTAAAATGAGCTCTGAAAGACCATCTGGTTGGTGGCTGGCATCCCTCTCCTGGACCACGAGGTACCCAAAAGAACACCTTGAGTTTGTGTTTCTGAGTTGCTTGTTGTGTTTTGGTGTTGCAAGTAATAGTCTTGGGAGGATAGCTCAGGGGCAACGTGCTTGCCTTGGAAGCAACGCAGGTTTGATCCCCAGGTTCACGCTTAGAAACGGCTGAGTATTAAGCGCCTTGTAAATAACCTATCATATCATCTTCCACACAAATGGTAGTGCAGCGGGATTCATTCAGGTTCATGGGGAGTTGCATAGCAAGGTATGCTAGCCCTACTCAGCTTAGGCTCCAGCTGTTCCTCTTCCTGCTCTTCCACCCCCGCTCCCAGGGTCAGGGCCCAGGGGAACCGGGTTGCCCACAAAAATAGGACGAATGAATGTGCAAACAATATAGTGGGTATATTTGACCGAATTTTTTTTGATTGCGGCAAACTGACCGCAATTTATTTGCTCGTGGCCCAAGTTAAACACACATGCGTTTTTTTGTGGGCTTTTTTGTGCCCCGCCTCCAATTTTAAGGAAGCGGGGGACACCCCTGCACTTCCAAAATTGCAAAATATCAAACATGGGGAGCGGGGGACACCCCCCACAACTCCCGCTCTCCAGGGTTGGTATTTTGCAATATATACGACCAAATTGCCCTGAAGCCCAAATCACCAATGCAAAATTCGACCAAATTGGACATTAGGTAAATTGTTTTAGGTCAAATAGGCTAATACCATGAGAGTGACCTAAGCCAGGTCCTAGCTGCTTTACAGTGCACCTGCGTGTCATGTGAGTAACCCTGCACCAGCCCACCGCCTTTTCAGTGCACGTGATGTCAAGCGAGAGACTCCATCCCAGCCCCACTGGCTTTTCAGGGGCACCATACCGACATGTGGAGGGCTCTCTCCCAGCCCAGCTGGCATTCCACAGTGGCCAGGGGTATAGGTTACTAACTGAAGTGTCGCCAGCTTTTCAGGGGCACTGCTCTGGCTTTGGGTAACCCTGACCCAGCTTCACAAGCCTTTCAGCGTCGATCTTAAGTGAATTCTCCCCATTTCTCACTAGTTAATTCCACCTCTGAGGTTTTAGCTCTTGCAAAGACAGCAGTGCCCAGCCCCAGGATAGGACTGGCCTATAGGCCAGTAGGGCAACGCCTGAAGTGCCAGCCCATGATTCTAGCATGGGCTAATATTGTTGGACAGAATCTGCCACTTGTTTGCCCATAGTGGGCCAGTTTAATAAATTACTGCACTAGTTTTAACCAATGTAATTAAGCAAATATGTTTTCTAATGCATTATTTGCAACACATTTTGCCAAAAACACCCGCTTGGATAGTACTCAGTCTGTTGTGTATAGTTATGAATTGTATTGTGCTAATCTGGGCCACATTTTCTTTGGTGCCTGGACGGATTTTATGCCCCTGTCCGACCCCCCCCCCCCCCCACCCCACAACTTTTTCCCTTGGTGTAAAATGTGTGCACTCTTTCATGGTTGTCCTCCATGCCCGTCCCCTCGCCCTTGCCCCCTCCCCTGCGCAGCAGGACGGGCTGCGGGCTCTGCCCCTGCTGCAGCTGGACACACAGGTTTATCTGGAGGAGCCCCTCAGTCTGCAGCTTGCATCTGGCAGGGAAGGAGGGAGCACCTGGGACCAGGCCGGGGAGTGAGGAGGAAGGCAGAGGCTCCTGGAGGACCCGCTCTGCTCACACTGAGCCCCCGGAAGGAACGCAAAGAGCAGGAGTCCTCTTGGCGCTATGGCGGGGCCCGCAGCACTGGGGATCCTCGTGCTTATGCAGCTTTTAGCCATTTCCCCAGCTCAGGTAAGAGCTAGGCTCTAGAACTTTCCTGGCTGCGCCGTTAGAATGGAGCAAATGGCGTTACCGCGTCAGTGTTCGGGTGTAGCGTGCACCTCAGACCAACGGGAGGCGAGGCTCTTCCAGGCAGCTAGCCTGTGTCGGGCCAGGCTGGCAGGGGCTTAACGCCACGACACCCTCGGGACAAACAGTGCATGGACACCCCAAGATTTAGCAGGCTGTGTGACAACCCCTTATTTAGCAAGGCTGAGATCACCCCAGTCTAAACAGAGTTGTGTAATCTCTAGTTTAGAGGGTTATGGCAAATATAGCAGGTCAGCAATCCACACACACACCCCAAATTAAGCAGGACAACCCCAGCATTACCAGGCACCCTCAGAATTAGCCCGACCTTGACATCCCTATATTTAAGAAGTCTTGTGGTACCCCCAAATCCAGAAGAGCTGTGGCTTTTTTGGGGCTGCAATGCACCCACAGTCTGTATGACTGTGACACTGCCAGACCTATCACGGCGGTGATACCCCCAGACTAAGAAGGCGCAGACAGCCCAAAATGGAGCATATCTGCGACACCCCAGCCTTAGCGGAGAGGGGGCGGGGGGGTAAGACCATCCCAGACATAGCGTGACAGTAGCATCTCCAGACTTTAGCCGGGCTCGTGTCACCCTCCTACTGGGACAGGAGCTGGGACAGGAGCGCGACGCGGTGTAGAAGGGGCAAAGGCCACCTCCCCCGCCGAGCCCCACCGCTCCCCGGTTACTGGGGCAGGAATGTGTGGATAGTTGGTTTCAGTGGGAAAGAAGGTGAGTGGAGGGGTCGGGGGAGCCCCAGCTAGGCATTGTTGCCATGGAAGCAGGACCTAGAATGACCAGGGTCTGCTGTGGACGGGTGGCAGAAACAGGCAGTGATTGGTTGCTATTGGATGCCGCTGCAGGGGGTCATTGGGCAGCAACACACCGAGGATGGTCACTATGCTTGACTTGTCCGACAGTGACCGTCACAGGCAGCCTGGCACCATCAGAGGGAGCGCTCAACTTTTAAGATATCATTCTAGTCCCCCAACAACAACAGTTGGGGGTGTCCGGCGGGATCAGGGGGTGGGCTTCACGGGAGAAACCCGAAGCACTCGAGCACCGAGTCCAAGTGACATGCGTCCGCGTGCCTCCACAATTCAGAAATGCAAAGCAATAACGGGCTGCGTGGGCGCCCCCCCCCCCCCCCCCCGGAGACGCCGCCCGCCCCAGGTCACGCCGCACAGGCGCCCGCGCGCGCTGTCACACGCGTGTCAGTTCTCGCAGGAAAGTGGCACATGGCTGGAGCCGGCTCCTGTCAGTGCCGCCTTAGGTTCTGTGCAGTTTCGAGGCGCGTAGTTACTGCCCTGCGTCATGACTGTCATTGTTATAGTCTCAATCCGAGGGGAGCAGTTTTGGGGGGCTGATCGCGCAGTTTCCATTTCTCTGCGAGGTTTTGGAGGAGTCGTGTAAATGTTTTAAGGTTGTTGCGCAACTGTTGGACTTTCTCCACAGTCTGGGGGTCTGTGCACGGTTTCATGAACCAACGCCCCACCCATACCATGGTTTCACGCTGTGCCCCACGGGGGCCAGAGGGCTCCCCCTGCGGCCTGCAGTGTGTGTGTGTATATATATATATATATATATATATATATATATATATATACATATATATATATATATATATATATATATATATGTGTGTTCTGTTTAGGTTTAGGGTCTGAGCACCTCTTTGGGATATTTCTTTAACAGAGCCCCATGTCCTTATTGCCACTCTCTCGTCAGGCGCCCTCCCTCCGAGAACTGCTGTTTATGGGGTCGTGCGTCTGACCTCTGCCGGATGCCCCTCGTTACGTTATAGGATTAGACTGTGTAGGAATGTGTGTGCACAGCTTGTCCCCTCGCTGGTTGGTGCCAGGGAAGGTGTACGCCTGGGGGAGGATATTGCTTGCCCCCCCTACACACACAGTTTTTATTTTATGAGGGAGGGGGGCTCTTCCCCTTCTCCGTGCGCCCCTCGTTATTGGATTAGCTCCTGTTTGGAATGTGCAGCCGGTCCAGGAATGCGTCGCGGCTTCCGTACAAGGGGGCTTTGTTCGTGTCCGCGGGCACATCTCAGACTTCAAGAACACACCTCCAGCCCCACACAAGGCTCCTGTGTCCGAGGGGCCTGGCTGTGTGACGGGGGAATCGCACACCGTGGCCATCTGGGAGTGAGGGGGGGGGGGGATATTCGAAGTGTCGCCGCATTTACAGGCATCCCTCAGAGTCACAACGAAGGATTTGCTTTAGGCGAAAAAGAGAAAAAAACTCAACTCTTACAACATTGGATTCGAATCCAATTTTAAAATAGCTCCTATCTCCACACCCACAACAATAAAACATAGCAGGATTAATTGTGGGTAAAGGGTAGTAATAAGGGGTGTCGTGGGTTTCCAGGGGCGGGATGGGACCCAGTGAGGAACGAGAAGGGTTACAAAAAGTGTAATCGCAAAAAGTGCATTTCTCAAGTACTTCAAATATCCCATTCCGTAGAGAGGCTGTGGGGGGTCCCCCTGCCCCCAATGGCCCCCTCACTGTCACACAGCGATGCTTCGGTCCAGCCAAGCGCTGGTGTGTCCTAGTCTTTTTCTTGGGGGGCACACGTATGTGGGCGATGGGGGTGTACAGACAACTTGGACAGACGCATGTGAATTATGGAAAGGCGGGTGGGTTAATCATGGCTGAATGAATGAATGAATGAATGAATGAATGAATGAATGCATGAACGCACCGCTACACAGACCGTCAGATGGGTGCCTTGAGGAACGGAAGGACTGACGATTCGGGCGGTGGAGGGATGGGTGGGCTGGCTCGTGGACGGCGGATGGGCGCACTGATGAATGTATCGATGCATGGACCGGGCAGTGAATGAATGAATGGATGGCTTCATGAGTTAATTAATGAGTTGGCGCATATAGTTAATGGATAGGTTCATGGGCGGGCGGATCAATTAATGAATGAGTTACTTTATGAATGGAGGCGTGGAGTAGTGACCATCGTGTATGGATAGTTTGATGGGTTACTGGACCAATGAACGGATGATCTAATACTGTAATTAATTGGTGCATGGAGCAGCGAAAAGATTGATGGGCAGACGGATCAATGAATGAATGAATACAGGACTTCAGTTAATTAATGAGGATGGCGACGTGGCTCTTGAGTGCCTCAATGGATGGAGGGTGCGCGTATGGGGTTGGTGATGCTCTCCTATGTAGATGCGTGGATGGGTGAACTGACCGGTGACCATGGTAACAGGGGATACATGCACGGGCGCCCGGCGGTCTCTGTGCCACTGAGCTGGGTGTGTTGGAGGCCCCTGCCCTGGCTAGGTCGTGCCCGCCCGGTGCTGTCTGGGCATTGGCAGAAGGGCAGCGAGGCCTGTCTGGATGGCGGATGCTGCTTGCGTTAGCCCCGCTATGTGGTGTGCTGCCCCGCACTGTACAACCTATCATGTGTTCGCCTGCGCGACCCCCCCCCCCCCTCAATGTGTGCTTCCCCCAGTTGTGTGACGCCCGCGCTGCTCGCTCCAGCTATTGATCGTACAATTCACCCTCTGTTCTCCCTCCTTGCAGAGAGCAGGACCCCGCGGCCCTCCTGGACCTGAAGGACCCCCAGGAACCCCTGGCAAAGACGGCATTGACGTGAGTGAGGGTGCCCACCGGGGGCAGGGTACGGGGAGGGGGTGGTGCACAGGAATGGGTGGGTCTGGTGGAGGAGGGGTGGAATGGGTGGGGCCGAGGGGGAGGGAGGGGGTGTTACTCGCACAGTGCCGCATTAATAGCGCCTACACACCCGTGGCTGGGCGCTCCAAGCACAGACACCGCTCAGCTGAGTGCGGCCTTTTAGGGCCCATGGCCCCATTACACTGCCTCATTACCCTCCACGCACAGCTCAATCCTTGGAGCACTGTGTCACTCAGTGGCAGACACCCTCACTCACTACTGGAGATCAATCGCTTTCATTGCACGTGAGTCAAGCCTCTTGTCACTCACTGACTGCCCGTTTAACGGTGTGGGCCACACGGCCACTTGTTCGAGGAGCCTTCACACTTCGCACCACAGCCCCACGCACTGCGTGTAGCCGCAATTCCCTGAATAGCGGCCCCACTCACTGCGTGTAGGATGAACTCACTGGCAGCGAGTCTTAACCCTTGGAATGCGGGCTCATTCATTCCCTGCTGCAAAGGTTACGGAGACTTTACGGGGTCTCACACCTGGACATTGTAAACTTAATCCTGTAATCTCACATCTGCCAGGGGGAGTCGCGTGCATCGCAACGTGTGTGCTTGCATGGCACCTCGTACAGATGTCACCTAAGAAATACAGCCGCTGCATTTTCGTGCAATGGCGCTGCAGGCTGGACTCTACACAGGTGTGGCATAATTCACATGTCTCTCCTTTCTCCTGCTGCCTCGCACAGATTCGTTTTTCTACCCAGGCGTGTATACCCAGAGTTGGGCCTCCTTTGTTTTCCTCAGCTAATCTTCCTTTGCCCCCAGGGAGTAAGTGGGTGCGAGCGCCCAGAATGTGTTTGTGGGAGGGTCATTGGAGGAGAGCCTGTTCCTCAGTCTCCGCTTTCCGCTCTCACAGTTGGAAGCTACTGGTCCCTTTCGATTTCTGGCTTGATCTTTTTCGCACGGCCGCCATTTCCAGTCTGCGTCTCCTCTTGGTCGCTTGCCTGGGGTTAGCACTTGCCGGAGATGTCCTCCAGTGTCCGGCATTGTCATAGCTGTGTGGCAGCCTGCGTCTCACAATTCGGCGGGGGACCTATAATGTCCCAGATGTGGCAACAGTGGACCCTTTATTGCCCTGCCACTGTCTCACAGTAGGCCCAGCATTGCCATAGTGGGGTCTCCTAGTAGACCTTGCATTGCTGCAGCAATGTCAAACAGTAGGCCCTGCATTGCCATAGTGTCTCTCCTAGTAGGCTTTGCATTGGCCTAGCAATGTTCCATAGTAGTCCCAGCATTGCCATAGTGCTGTCCCCTAGGAGACCTTGCATTGGCCTAGCAATGTTTCACAGTAGGCCCTGCATTGCCCTAGTGTTGTCTCCTAGTAGGCCCTGCATTGCCACAGTGGGGTCTCCTAGTGGACCTTGCATTGGCCTAGCAATGTCTCACAGTAGGCCCTGCATTGCCATAGTGGGGTCTCCTAGTAGGTCTTGCATTGACCCAGCAATGTTTCACAGTAGGCCCTGCATTACCACAGTGGGGTCTCCTAGTAGACCTTGCATTGGCCTAGCAATGTCTCACAGTAGGCCCTGCATTGCCATAGTGGGGTCTCCTAGTAGGCCTTGCATTGGCCTAGCACTGTCTCACAGTAGACCCTGCATTGCCATAGTGGGGTCTCCTAGTAGGCCTGGCATTGGCCTAGCAATGTCTCACAGTAGACCCTGCATTGCCATAGTGGGGTTTCCTATAGGTCCTGCATTGCCCGATAATGTTGATAGTGTGCCCAGCATTGTCATAGTGGTGTCTCCTAGTAGGCAGTGCATTGCTGTAGCAATGTTTCACAGTATGCCCTGCATTGCCATAGTCAGGTCTCCTAGTAGGCTGTGCATTGCTCTAGCACTGTCTCACAATAGGCCCAGCATTGCCATAGTGGTGTCTCCTACTAGGCCTTGCATTCCCCGAGCAATGTTTCACAGTAGGGCCAGCATTGCCATAGCGGTGTCTCCTAGTAGGCCTTGCATTGCCCTAGCACTGTCTCACAGTAGGCCCTGCATTGCCATAGCAGTGTATCCTAGTAGGCCTCGCATTGCCCTAGCACTGTCTCACAGTAGGCCCTGCATTGCCATAGAAGTGTACCTAGAAGGCCTTGCATTGCCCTAGCACGGTCTCACATTAGCCCTTGCATTGCTGTAGCAATGTCTCACAGTAGGCCCTGAATTGCCATAGTGGGGTCTCCTAGTAGGCCTTGCATTGCCCTAGCACTGTCTCACAGTAGGCCTTGCATTGCCATAGGAGTGTCTCCTAGGAGGCCTTGCATTGCCCTATCACTGTCTCACAGTAGGCCTTGCATTGCTGTGGCAATGTCTCACAGAAGGCCCTGAATTGCCATAGTGGGGTCTCCTAGTAGGCCTTGCATTGGCCTAGCACTGTCTCACAGTAGACCCTGCATTGCCATAGCAGTGTATCCTAGGAGGGCTTGCATTACCCTAGCACTGCCTCACAGTAGGCCTTGCATTGCCATAGGAGTGTCTCCTAGTAAGCCTTGCATTGCCCTAGCACTGTCTCACAGTAGGCCTTGCATTGCTGTAGCAATATCTCACAGTAGGCCCTGCATTGCCACAGTGCGGTCTCGTAGTGGACTTTGCATTGCCCGAGCAATGTTCCACAGTAGTCCCAGCATTGCGATAGTGCGGTCTCCTAGTAGACCTTGCATTGGCCTAGCACTGTCTCACAGTAGGCCCTGCATTGCCATAGCAGTGTCTCCTAGTAGGCCTTGCATTGCCCTAGCACTGCATCACAGTAGGCCCTGCATTGCCATAGCAGTGTCTCCTAGTAGGCCTTGCATTGCCCTAGCACGGTATCACAGTAGGCCCTGCATTGCCATAGCAGTGTCTCCCAGTAGGCCTTGCATTGCCCTAGCACTTTATCACAGTAGGCCTTGCATTGCTGTAGCAATGTCTCACAGTAGGCCCTGCATTACCATAATGGGGTCCCCTAGTAGGTCTTGCATTGGCCCAGCAATGTCTCACAGTAGACCCTGCATTGCCATAGTGGGGTCTCCTAGTGGGCCTTGCTTTGCCAGAGCAATGTTCCCCAGTACGCCCAGCATTGCCATAGTGGGGTCTCCTAGTAGGTCTTGCATTGACCCAGCAATGTTTCACAGTAGGCCCTGCATTACCACAGTGGGGTCTCCTAGTAGACCTTGCATTGGCCTAGCAATGTCTCACAGTAGGCCCTGCATTGCCATAGTGGGGTCTCCTAGTAGGCCTTGCATTGGCCTAGCACTGTCTCACAGTAGACCCTGCATTGCCATAGTGGGGTCTCCTAGTAGGCCTGGCATTGGCCTAGCAATGTCTCACAGTAGACCCTGCATTGCCATAGTGGGGTTTCCTAGTAGGTCCTGCATTGCCCGATAATGTTGATAGTGTGCCCAGCATTATCATAGTGGTGTCTCCTAGTAGGCAGTGCATTGCTGTAGCAATGTTTCACAGTATGCCCTGCATTGCCATAGTCAGGTCTCCTAGTAGGCTGTGCATTGCTCTAGCACTGTCTCACAATAGGCCCAGCATTGCCATAGTGGTGTCTCCTACTAGGCCTTGCATTCCCCGAGCAATGTTTCACAGTAGGGCCAGCATTGCCATAGTGGTGTCTCTTAGTAGGCCTTGCATTGCCCTAGCACTGTCTCACAGTAGGCCCTGCATTGCCATAGCAGTGTATCCTAGTAGGCCTCGCATTGCCCTAGCACTGTCTCACAGTAGGCCCTGCATTGCCATAGCAGTGTACCTAGAAGGCCTTGCATTGCCCTAGCACGGTCTCACATTAGCCCTTGCATTGCTGTAGCAATGTCTCACAGTAGGCCCTGAATTGCCATAGTGGGGTCTCCTAGTAGGCCTTGCATTGCCCTAGCAGTGTCTCACAGTAGGCCTTGCATTGCCATAGGAGTGTCTCCTAGGAGGCCTTGCATTGCCCTATCACTGTCTCACAGTAGGCCTTGCATTGCTGTGGCAATGTCTCACAGAAGGCCCTGAATTGCCATAGTGGGGTCTCCTAGTAGGCCTTGCATTGGCCTAGCACTGTCTCACAGTAGACCCTGCATTGCCATAGCAGTGTATCCGAGGAGGGCTTGCATTACCCTAGCACTGCCTCACAGTAGGCCTTGCATTGCCATAGGAGTGTCTCCTAGTAGGCCTTGCATTGCCCTAGCACTGTCTCACAGTAGGCCTTGCATTGCTGTAGCAATGTCTCACAGTAGGCCCTGCATTGCCACAGTGCGGTCTCGTAGTGGACTTTGCATTGCCCGAGCAATGTTCCACAGTAGTCCCAGCATTGCGATAGTGCGGTCTCCTAGTAGACCTTGCATTGGCCTAGCACTGTCTCACAGTAGGCCCTGCATTGCCATAGCAGTGTCTCCTAGTAGGCCTTGCATTGCCCTAGCACTGCATCACAGTAGGCCCTGCATTGCCATAGCAGTGTCTCCTAGTAGGCCTTGCATTGCCCTAGCACGGTATCACAGTAGGCCCTGCATTGCCATAGCAGTGTCTCCTAGTAGGCCTTGCATTGCCCTAGCACTTTATCACAGTAGGCCTTGCATTGCTGTAGCAATGTCTCACAGTAGGCCCTGCATTACCATAGTGGGGTCCCCTAGTAGGTCTTGCATTGGCCCAGCAATGTCTCACAGTAGACCCTGCATTGCCATAGTGGGGTCTCCTAGTGGGCCTTGCTTTGCCAGAGCAATGTTCCCCAGTACGCCCAGCATTGCCATAGTGGTGTCTCCTAGTAGGCCATGCATTGCTGTAGCAATGTTTCACAGTAGGCTCTGCATTGTCATAGTGGTGTCTCCTAATAGGCCTGGCATTGGCCTAGCAATGTCTCACAGTAGGCCCACTATTACCATAGTGGTGTCTCCTGGTAGGCCTTGCATTACCCGAGAATGTTTCACAGTAGGCCCAGCATTGCCATAGAGGTGTCTCCTAGTAGGCCGAGCATTGCTTTAGCACTGTCTCACAGTTGGCTGTGCATTGTCATAGTGGGGTCTCCTAGTGAGCCTTGCATTCCCCGAGCAATGTTTCACAATAGGCCCAGCATTGCCATAATGGTGTCTCCTAGTAGGCTTTGCATTGCTGTATCAATGTTTCACAATAGGCCCAGCATTGCCATAATGGTGTCTTCTAGTAGGCCTTGCATTGCCGTAGCAATGTCTCACAGTAGGGCCAGCATTGCCATAGTGGTGTCCCCTAGTAGGCCTTGCATTGCCCTAGCACTGTCTCACAGTAGGCCCTGCATTGCCATAGCAGTGTATCATAGTAGGCCTTGCATTGCCCTAGCACTGTCTCACAGTAGGCCCTGCATTGCCATAGCAGTGTATCCTAGTAGGCCTCGCATTGCCCTAGCACTGTCTCACAGTAGGCCCTGCATTGCCATAGCAGTGTACCTAGAAGGCCTTGCATTGCCCTAGCACGGTCTCACATTAGCCCTTGCATTGCTGTAGCAATGTCTCACAGTAGGCCCTGAATTGCCATAGTGGGGTCTCCTAGTAGGCCTTGCATTGCCCTAGCACTGTCTCACAGTAGGCCTTGCATTGCCATAGGAGTGTCTCCTAGGAGGCCTTGCATTGCCCTATCACTGTCTCACAGTAGGCCTTGCATTACTGTGGCAATGTCTCACAGTAGGACCTGAATTGCCATAGTGTGGTCTCCTAGTAGGCCTTGCATTGGCCTAGCACTGTCTCACAGTAGACCCTGCATTGCCATAGCAGTGTATCCTAGGAGGCCTTGCATTACCCTAGCACTGTCTCACAGTAGGCCTTGCATTGCCATAGGAGTGTCTCCTAGTAGGCCTTGCATTGCCCTAGCACTGTCTCACAGTAGGCCTTGCATTGCTGTAGCAATGTCTCACAGTAGGCCCTGCATTGCCACAGTGGGGTCTCGTAGTGGACTTTGCATTGCCCGAGCAATGTTCCACAGTAGTCCCAGCATTGCGATAGTGCGGTCTCCTAGTAGACCTTGCATTGGCCTAGCACTGTCTCACAGTAGGCCCTGCATTGCCATAGCAGTGTCTCCGAGTAGGCCTTGCATTGCCCTAGCACGATATCACAGTAGGCCCTGCATTGCCATAGCAGTGTCTCCGAGTAGGCCTTGCATTGCCCTAGCACGATATCACAGTAGGCCCTGCATTGCCATAGCAGTGTCTCCTAGTAGGCCTTGCATTGCCCTAGCACTTTATCACAGTAGGCCTTGCATTGCTGTAGCAATGTCTCACAGTCGGCCCTGCATTACCATAGTGGGGTCCCCTAGTAGGTCTTGCATTGGCCCAGCAATGTCTCACAGTAGACCCTGCATTGCCATAGTGGGGTCTCCTAGTGGGCCTTGCTTTGCCAGAGCAATGTTCCCCAGTACGCCCAGCATTGCCATAGTGGTGTCTCCTAGTAGGCCATGCATTGCTGTAGCAATGTTTCACAGTAGGCTCTGCATTGTCATAGTGGTGTCTCCTAATAGGCCTGGCATTGGCCTAGCAATGTCTCACAGTAGGCCCAGCATTACCATAGTGGTGTCTCCTCGTAGGCCTTGCATTACCCGAGAATGTTACACAGTAGGCCCAGCATTGCCATAGTAGTGTCTCCTAGTAGGCCGAGCATTGCTTTAGCACTGTTTCACAGTTGGCTGTGCATTGTCATAGTGGGGTCTCCTAGTGGGCCTTGCATTGCCCGAGCAATGTTTCACAATAGGCCCAGCATTGCCATAATGGTGTCTCCTAGTAGGCCTTGCATTGCTGTATCAAGGTTTCACAATAGGCCCAGCATTGCCATAATGGTGTCTCCTAGTAGGCCTTGCATTGCCGTAGCAATGTCTCACAGTAGGGCCAGCATTGCCATAGTGGTGTCTCCTAGTAGGCCTTGCATTGCCCTAGCACTGTCTCACAGTAGGCCCTGCATTGCCATAGCAGTGTATCATAGTAGGCCTTGCATTTCCCTAGCACTGTCTCACAGTAGGCCCTGCATTGCCATAGCAGTGTACCTAGTAGGCCTTGC
Organism: Ambystoma mexicanum; assembly: GCF_040938575.1. NCBI lineage: Eukaryota > Metazoa > Chordata > Amphibia > Caudata > Ambystomatidae > Ambystoma > Ambystoma mexicanum. The sequence goes on along the minus strand of NC_090925.1, from coordinate 266,519,155 downwards.
ATTGCCCTAGCACTGTCTCACAGTAGGCCCTGCATTGCCATAGCAGTGTATCCTAGTAGGCCTTGCATTGCCCTAGCACTGTCTCACAGTAGGTCCTGAATTGCCATAGTGGGGTCTCCTAGTAGGCCTTGCATTGGCCTAGCAATGTCTCACAGTAGGCCCTGCATTGCCATAGTGGGGTCTCCTAGTAGGCCTTACATTGCTGTAGCAATGTCTCACAGTAGGCCCAGCATTGCCATAGTGGTGTCTCCTAGTAGGCCTTGCATTGCCCTAGCACTGTCTCTCAGTAGATCCTGCATTGCCATAGCAGTGTTTCCTAGTAGGCCTTGCATTGCCGTAGCAATGTCTCACAGTAGGGCCAGCATTGCCATAGTGGTGTCTCCTAGTAGGCCTTGCATTGCTGTAGCAATGTCTCACAGTAGGCCCTGAATTGCCATAGTGGGGTCTCCTAGTAGGCCTTGCATTACCCGAGAATGTTTCACAGTAGGCCTAGCATTGCCATAGTGGTGTCTCCTAGTAGGCCGAGCATTGCTTTAGCACTGTCTCACAGTTGGCTGTGCATTGTCATAGTGGGGTCTCCTAGTAGGCCTTGAATTGCCCGAGCAATGTTTCACAATAGGCCCAGCATTGCCATAATGGTGTCTCCTAGTAGGCCTTGCATTGCTGTATCAATGTTTCACAATAGGCCCAGCATTGCCATAATGGTGTCTCCTAGTAGGCCTTGCATTGCCGTAGCAATGTCTCACAGTAGGGCCAGCATTGCCATAGTGGTGTCTCCTAGTAGGCCTTGCATTGCCCTAGCACTGTCTCACAGTGGGCCCTGTATTGCCATAGCAGTGTATCATAGTAGGCCTTGCATTGCCCTAGCACTGTCTCACAGTAGGCCCTGCATTGCCATAGCAGTGTACCTAGTAGGCCTTGCATTGCCCTAGCACTGTCTCACAGTAGGCCCTGCATTGCCATAGCAGTGTATCCTAGTAGGCCTTGCATTGCCCTAGCACTGTCTCACAGTAGGCCCTGCATTGCCATAGCAGTGTATCGTAGTAGGCCTTGCATTGCTCTAGCGCTGTCTCACAGTAGGCCCTGCATTGCCATAGCAGTGTATCCTAGTAGGCCTTGCATTGCCCTAGCGCTGTCTCACAGTAGGCCCTGCATTGCCATAGCAGTGTATCCTAGTAGGCCTTGCATTGCCCTAGCACTGTCTCACAGTAGGCCCTGCATTGCCATAGCAGTGTACCTAGTAGGCCTTGCATTGCCCTAGCACTGTCTCACATTAGCCCTTGCATTGCTGTAGCAATGTCTCACAGTAGGTCCTGAATTGCCATAGTGGGGTCTTCTAGTAGGCCTTGCAGTGGCCTAGCAATGTCTCACAGTAGGCCCTGCATTGCCATAGTGGGGTCTCCTAGTAGGCCTTACATTGCTGTAGCAATGTCTCACAGTAGGCCCAGCATTGCCATAGTGGTGTCTCCTAGTAGGCCTTGCATTGCCCTAGCACTGTCTCTCAGTAGACCCTGCATTGCCATAGCAGTGTATCCTAGTAGGCCTTGCATTGCCGTAGCAATGTCTCACAGTAGGGCCAGCATTGCCATAGTGGTGTCTCCTAGTAGGCCTTGCATTGCTGTAGCAATGTCTCACAGTAGGCCCTGAATTGCCATAGTGGGGTCTCCTAGTAGGCCTTGCATTGGCCTAGCACTGTCTCACAGTAGGCCCAGCATTACCATAGTGGTGTCTCCTGGTAGACCTTGCATTACCCGAGAATGTTTCACAGTAGGCCCAGCATTGCCATAGTGGTGTCTCCTAGTAGGCCGAGCATTGCTTTAGCACTGTCTCACAGTTGGCTGTGCATTGTCATAGTGGGGTCTCCTAGTAGGCCTTGAATTGCCCGAGCAATGTTTCACAATAGGCCCAGCATTGCCATAATGGTGTCTCCTAGTAGGCCTTGCATTGCTGTATCAATGTTTCACAATAGGCCCAGCATTGCCATAATGGTGTCTCCTAGTAGGCCTTGCATTGCCGTAGCAATGTCTCACAGTAGGGCCAGCATTGCCATAGTGGTGTCTCCTAGTAGGCCTTGCATTGCCCTAGCACTGTCTCACAGTAGGCCCTGCATTGCCATAGCAGTGTATCATAGTAGGCCTTGCATTGCCCTAGCACTGTCTCACAGTAGGCCCTGCATTGCCATAGCAGTGTATCCTAGTAGGCCTTGCATTGCCCTAGCACTGTCTCACAGTAGGCCCTGCATTGCCATAGCAGTGTATCGTAGTAGGCCTTGCATTGCTCTAGCGCTGTCTCACAGTAGGCCCTGCATTGCCATAGCAGTGTATCCTAGTAGGCCTTGCATTGCCCTAGCGCTGTCTCACAGTAGGCCCTGCATTGCCATAGCAGTGTATCCTAGTAGGCCTTGCATTGCCCTAGCACTGTCCCACAGTAGGCCCTGCATTGCCATAGCAGTGTACCTAGTAGGCCTTGCATTGCCCTAGCACTGTCTCACATTAGCCCTTGCATTGCTGTAGCAATGTCTCACAGTAGGTCCTGAATTGCCATAGTGGGGTCTCCTAGAAGGCCTTGCATTGGCCTAGCAATGTCTCACAGTAGGACCTGCATTGCCATAGTGGGGTCTCCTAGTAGGCCTTATATTGCTGTAGCAATGTCTCACAGTAGGCCCAGCATTGCCATAGTGGTGTCTCCTAGTAGGCCTTGCATTGCCCTAGCACTGTCTCTCAGTAGACCCTGCATTGCCATAGCAGTGTATCCTAGTAGGCCTTGCATTGCCGTAGCAATGTCTCACAGTAGGGCCAGCATTGCCATAGTGGTGTCTCCTAGTAGGCCTTGCATTGCTGTAGCAATGTCTCACAGTAGGCCCTGAATTGCCATAGTGGGGTCTCCTAGTAGGCCTTGCATTGGCCTAGCACTGTCTCACAGTAGGCCCAGCATTACCATAGTGGTGTCTCCTGGTAGACCTTGCATTACCCGAGAATGTTTCACAGTAGGCCCAGCATTGCCATAGTGGTGTCTCCTAGTAGGCCGAGCATTGCTTTAGCACTGTCTCACAGTTGGCTGTGCATTGTCATAGTGGGGTCTCCTAGTAGGCCTTGAATTGCCCGAGCAATGTTTCACAATAGGCCCAGCATTGCCATAATGGTGTCTCCTAGTAGGCCTTGCATTGCTGTATCAATGTTTCACAATAGGCCCAGCATTGCCATAATGGTGTCTCCTAGTAGGCCTTGCATTGCCGTAGCAATGTCTCACAGTAGGGCCAGCATTGCCATAGTGGTGTCTCCTAGTAGGCCTTGCATTGCCCTAGCACTGTTTCACAGTAGGCCCTGTATTGCCATAGCAGTGTATTATAGTAGGCCTTGCATTGCCCTAGCACTGTCTCACAGTAGGCCCTGCATTGCCATAGCAGTGTACCCAGTAGGCCTTGCATTGCCCTAGCACTGTCTCACAGTAGGCCCTGCATTGCCATAGCAGTGTATCCTAGTAGGCCTTGCATTGCCCTAGCACTGTCTCACAGTAGGCCCTGCATTGCCATAGCAGTGTATTGTAGTAGGCCTTGCATTGCTCTAGCGCTGTCTCACAGTAGGCCCTGCATTGCCATAGCAGTGTATCCTAGTAGGCCTTGCATTGCCCTAGCGCTGTCTCACAGTAGGCCCTGCATTGCCATAGCAGTGTATCCTAGTAGGCCTTGCATTGCCCTAGCACTGTCTCACAGTAGGCCCTGCATTGCCATAGCAGTGTACCTAGTAGGCCTTGCATTGCCCTAGCACTGTCTCACATTAGCCCTTGCATTGCTATAGCAATGTCTCACAGTAGGTCCTGAATTGCCATAGTGGGGTCTCCTAGTAGGCCTTGCAATGGCCCAGCAATGTCTCACAGTAGGCCCTGCATTGCCATAGTGGGGTCTCCTAGTAGGCCTTACATTGCTGTAGCAATGTCTCACAGTAGGCCCAGCATTGCCATAGTGGTGTCTCCTAGTAGGCCTTGCATTGCCCTAGCACTGTCTCTCAGTAGACCCTGCATTGCCATAGCAGTGTATCTTAGTAGGCCTTGCATTGCCGTAGCAATGTCTCACAGTAGGGCCAGCATTGCCATAGTGGTGTCTCCTAGTAGGCCTTGCATTGCTGTAGCAATGTCTCACAGTAGGCCCTGAATTGCCATAGTGGGGTCTCCTAGTAGGCCTTGCATTGGCCTAGCACTGTCTCACAGTAGGCCCAGCATTACCATAGTGGTGTCTCCTGGTAGACCTTGCATTACCCGAGAATGTTTCACAGTAGGCCCAGCATTGCCATAGTGGTGTCTCCTAGTAGGCCGAGCATTGCTTTAGCACTGTCTCACAGTTGGCTGTGCATTGTCATAGTGGGGTCTCCTAGTAGGCCTTGAATTGCCCGAGCAATGTTTCACAATAGGCCCAGCATTGCCATAATGGTGTCTCCTAGTAGGCCTTGCATTGCTGTATCAATGTTTCACAATAGGCCCAGCATTGCCATAATGGTGTCTCCTAGTAGGCCTTGCATTGCCGTAGCAATGTCTCACAGTAGGGCCAGCATTGCCATAGTGGTGTCTCCTAGTAGGCCTTGCATTGCCCTAGCACTGTCTCACAGTAGGCCCTGCATTGCCATAGCAGTGTATCATAGTAGGCCTTGCATTGCCCTAGCACTGTCTCACAGTAGGCCCTGCATTGCCATAGCAGTGTATCCTAGTAGGCCTTGCATTGCCCTAGCACTGTCTCACAGTAGGCCCTGCATTGCCATAGCAGTGTATCGTAGTAGGCCTTGCAATTCTCTAGCGCTGTCTCACAGTAGGCCCTGCATTGCCATAGCAGTGTATCCTAGTAGGCCTTGCATTGCCCTAGCGCTGTCTCACAGTAGGCCCTGCATTGCCATAGCAGTGTATCCTAGTAGGCCTTGCATTGCCCTAGCACTGTCTCACAGTAGGCCCTGCATTGCCATAGCAGTGTACCTAGTAGGCCTTGCATTGCCCTAGCACTGTCTCACATTAGCCCTTGCATTGCTGTAGCAATGTCTCACAGTAGGTCCTGAATTGCCATAGTGGGGTCTCCTAGAAGGCCTTGCATTGGCCTAGCAATGTCTCACAGTAGGCCCTGCATTGCCATAGTGGGGTCTCCTAGTAGGCCTTACATTGCTGTAGCAATGTCTCACAGTAGGCCCAGCATTGCCATAGTGGTGTCTCCTAGTAGGCCTTGCATTGCCCTAGCACTGTCTCTCAGTAGACCCTGCATTGCCATAGCAGTGTATCCTAGTAGGCCTTGCATTGCCGTAGCAATGTCTCACAGTAGGGCCAGCATTGCCATAGTGGTGTCTCCTAGTAGGCCTTGCATTGCTGTAGCAATGTCTCACAGTAGGCCCTGAATTGCCATAGTGGGGTATCCTAGTAGGCCTTGCATTGGCCTAGCACTGTCTCACAGTAGACCCTGCATTGCCATAGCAGTGTATCCTAGGAGGCCTTGCATTACCCTAGCACTGTCTCACAGTAGGCCTTGCATTGCCATAGGAGTGTCTCCTAGTAGGCCTTGCATTGCCCTAGCACTGTCTCACAGTAGGCCTTGCATTGCTGTAGCAATGTCTCACAGTAGGCCCTGAATTGGCATAGTGGGGTCTCCTAGTAGGCCTTGCATTGGCCTAGCAATGTCTCACAGTAGGTCCTGCATTGCCATAGCGGGGTCTCCTAGTGGGCCTTGCATTGGCCTAGCAATGTCTCACAGTAGGCCCTGCATTGCAACAGTGGGGTCTCGTAGTGGACTTTGCATTGCCCGAGCAATGTTCCACAGTAGTCCCAGCATTGCGATAGTGCGGTCTCCTAGTAGACTTTGTATTGGCCTAGCACTGTCTCACAGTAGGCCCTGCATTGCCATAGCAGTGTCTCCTAGTAGGCCTTGCATTGCCCTAGCACTGTATCACAGTAGGCCCTGCATTGCCATAGCAGTGTCTCCTAGTAGGCCTTGCATTGCCCTAGCACTGTATCACAGTAGGCCTTGCATTGCTGTAGCAATGTCTCACAGTAGGCCCTGCATTACCATAGTGGGGTCCCCTAGTAGGTCTTGCATTGGCCCAGCAATGTCTCACAGTAGACCCTGCATTGCCATAGTGGGGTCTCCTAGTGGGCCTTGCTTTGCCGGAGCAATGTTCCCCAGTACGCCCAGCATTGCCATAGTGGTGTCTCCTAGTAGGCCGTGCATTGCTGTAGCAATGTTTCACAGTAGGCTCTGCATTGTCATAGTGGTGTCTCCTAATAGGCCTGGCATTGGCCTAGCAATGTCTCACAGTAGGCCCAGCATTACCATAGTGGTGTCTCCTGGTAGGCCTTGCATTACCCGAGAATGTTTCACAGTAGGCCCAGAATTGCCATAGTGGTGTCTCCTAGTAGGCCGTGCATTGCTTTAGCACTGTCTCACAGTTGGCTGTGCATTGTCATAGTGGGGTCTCCTAGTGGGCCTTGCATTGCCCGAGCAATGTTTCACAATAGGCCCAGCATTGCCATAATGGTGTCTCCGAGTAGGCCTTGCATTGCTGTATCAATCTTTCACAATAGGCCCAGCATTGCCATAGTGGTGTCTCCTAGTAGGCCTTGCATTGCCCTAGCACTGTCTCACAGTAGGCCCTGCATTGCCATAGCAGTGTACCTAGTAGGCCTTGCATTGCCCTAGCACTGTCTCACAGTAGGCCCTGCATTGCCATAGCAGTGTATCCTAGTAGGCCTTGCATTGCCCTAGCACTGTCTCACAGTAGGCCCTGCATTGCCATAGCAGTGTACCTAGTAGGCCTTGCATTGCCCTAGCACTGTCTCACATTAGCCCTTGCATTGCTGTAGCAATGTCTCACAGTAGGTCCTGAATTGCTATAGTGGGGTCTCCTAGTAGGCCTTGCATTGGCCTAGCAATGTCTCACAGTAGGCCCTGCATTGCCATAGTGGGGTCTCCTAGTAGGCCTTACATTGCTGAAGCAATGTCTCATAGTAGGCCCAGCATTGCCATAGTGGTGTCTCCTAGTAGGCCTTGCATTGCCCTAGCACTGTCTCTCAGTAGACCCTGCATTGCCATAGCAGTGTATCCTAGTAGGCCTTGCATTGCCGTAGCAATGTCTCACAGTAGGGCCAGCATTGTCATAGTGGTGTCTCCTAGTAGGCCTTGCATTGCTGTAGCAATGTCTCACAGTAGGCCCTGAATTGCCATAGTGGGGTCTCCTAGTAGGCCTTGCATTGGCCTAGCACTGTCTCACAGTAGGCCCAGCATTACCATAGTGGTGTCTCCTGGTAGGCCTTGCATTACTGAGAATGTTTCACAGTAGGCCCAGCATTGCCATAGTGGTGTCTCCTAGTAGGCCGAGCATTGCTTTAGCACTGTCTCACAGTTGGCTGTGCATTGTCATAGTGGGGTCTCCTAGTGGGCCTTGCATTGCCCGAGCAATGTTTCACAATAGGCCCAGCATTGTCATAATGGTGTCTCCTAGTAGGCCTTGCATTGCTGTATCAATGTTTCACAATAGGCCCAGCATTGCCATAATGGTGTCTCCTAGTAGGCCTTGCATTGCCGTAGCAATGTCTCACAGTAGGGCCAGCATTGCCATAGTGGTGTCTCCTAGTAGGCCTTGCATTGCCCTAGCACTGTCTCACAGTAGGCCCTGCATTGCCATAGCAGTGTATCATAGTAGGCCTTGCATTGCCCTAGCACTGTCTCACAGTAGGCCCTGCATTGCCATAGCAGTGTACCTAGTAGGCCTTGCATTGCCCTAGCACTGTCTCACAGTAGGCCCTGCATTGCCATAGCAGTGTATCCTAGTAGGCCTTGCATTGCCCTAGCACTGTCTCACAGTAGGCCCTGCATTGCCATAGCAGTGTATCCTAGTAGGCCTTGCATTGCTCTAGCACTGTCTCACAGTAGGCCCTGCATTGTCATAGCAGTGTATCCTAGTAGGCCTTGCATTGCCCTAGCGCTGTCTCACAGTAGGCCCTGCATTGCCATAGCAGTGTATCCTAGTAGGCCTTGCATTGCCGTAGCACTGTCTCACAGTAGGCCCTGCATTGCCATAGCAGTGTACCTAGTAGGCCTTGCATTGCCCTAGCACTGTCTCACATTAGCCCTTGCATTGCTGTAGCAATGTCTCACAGTAGGTCCTGAATTGCCATAGTGGGGTCTCCTAGTAGGCCTTGCATTGGCCTAGCAATGTCTCACAGTAGGCCCTGCATTGCCATAGTGGGGTCTCCTAGTAGGCCTTACATTGCTGTAGCAATGTCTCACAGTAGGCCCAGCATTGCCATAGTGGTGTCTCCTAGTAGGCCTTGCATTGCCCTAGCACTGTCTCTCAGTAGACCCTGCATTGCCATAGCAGTGTATCCTAGTAGGCCTTGCATTGCCGTAGCAATGTCTCACAGTAGGGCCAGCATTGCCATAGTGGTGTCTCCTAGTAGGCCTTGCATTGCTGTAGCAATGTCTCACAGTAGGCCCTGAATTGCCATAGAGGGGTCTCCTAGTAGGCCTTGCATTTGCCTAGCACTGTCTCACAGTAGACCCTGCATTGCCATAGCAGTGTATCCTAGGAGGCCTTGCATTACCCTAGCACTGTCTCACAGTAGGCCTTGTATTGCCATAGGAGTGTCTCCTAGTAGGCCTTGCATTGCCCTAGCACTGTCTCACAGTAGGCCTTGCATTGCTGTAGCAATGTCTCACAGTAGGCCCTGAATTGGCATAGTGGGGTCTCCTAGTAGGCCTTGTATTGGCCTAGCAATGTCTCACAGTAGGCCCTGCATTGCCATAGTGGGGTCTCCTAGTGGGCCTTGCATTGGCCTAGCAATGTCTCACAGTAGGCCCTGCATTGCAACAGTGGGGTCTCGTAGTGGACTTTGCATTGCCAGAGCAATGTTCCACAGTAGTCACAGCATTGCGATAGTGCGGTCTCCTAGTAGACCTTGCATTGGCCTAGCACTGTCTCACAGTAGGCCCTGCATTGCCATAGCAGTGTCTCCTAGTAGGCCTTGCATTGCCCTAGCACTGTATCACAGTAGGCCCTGCATTGCCATAGCAGTGTCTCCTAGTAGGCCTTGCATTGCCCTAGCACTGTATCACAGTAGGCCTTGCATTGCTGTAGCAATGTCTCACAGTAGGCTCTGCATTACCATAGTGGGGCCCCCTAGTAGGTCTTGCATTGGCCCAGCAATGTCTCGCAGTAGACCCTGCATTGCCATAGTGGGGTCTCCTAGTGGGCGTTGCTTTGCCGGAGCAATGTTCCCCAGTACGCCCAGCATTGCCATAGTGGTGTCTCCTAGTAGGCCGTGCATTGCTGTAGCAATGTTTCACAGTAGGCTCTGCATTGTCATAGTGGTGTCTCCTAATAGGCCTGGCATTGGCCTAGCCATGTCTCACAGTAGGCCCAGCATTACCATAGTGGTGTCTCCTGGTAGGCCTTGCATTACCCGAGAATGTTTCACAGTAGGCCCAGCATTGCCATAGAGGTGTCTCCTAGTAGGCCGTGCATTGCTTTAGCACTGTCTCACAGTTGGCTGTGCATTGTCATAGTGGGGTCTCCTAGTGGGCCTTGCATTGCCCGAGCAATGTTTCACAATAGGCCCAGCATTGCCATAATGGTGTCTCCTAGTAGGCCTTGCATTGCTGTATCAATGTTTCACAATAGGCCCAGCATTGCCATAATGGTGTCTCCTAGTAGGCCTTGCATTGCCGTAGCAATGTCTCACAGTAGGGCCGGCATTGCCATAGTGGTGTCTCCTAGTAGGCCTTGCATTGCCCTAGCACTGTCTCACAGTAGGCCTTGCATTGCCATAGCAGTGTACCTAGTAGGCCTTGCATTGCCCTAGCACTGTCTCACAGTAGGCCCTGCATTGCCATAGCAGTGTATCCTAGTAGGCCTTGCATTGCCCTAGCACTGTCTCACAGTAGGCCCTGCATTGCCATAGCAGTGTACCTAGTAGGCCTTGCATTGCCCTAGCACTGTCTCACAGTAGGCCCTGCATTGCCATAGCAGTGTATCCTAGTAGGCCTTGCATTGCCATAGCACTGTCTCACATTAGCCCTTGCATTGCTGTAGCAATGTCTCACAGTAGGTCCTGAATTGCCATAGTGAGGTCTCCTAGTAGGCCTTGCATTGGCCTAGCAATGTCTCACAGTAGGCCCTGCATTGCCATAGTGGGGTCTCATAGTAGGCCTTACATTGCTGTAGCAATGTCTCACAGTAGGCCCAGCATTGCCATAGTGGTGTCTCCTAGTAGGCCTTGCATTGCCCTAGCACTGTCTCTCAGTAGACCCTGCATTGCCATAGCAGTATATCCTAGTAGGCCTTGCATTGCCATAGCACTGTCTCACATTAGCCCTTGCATTGCTGTAGCAATGTCTCACAGTAGGTCCTGAATTGCCATAGTGGGGTCTCCTAGTAGGCCTTGCATTGGCCTAGCAATGTCTCACAGTAGGCCCTGCATTGCCATAGTGGGGTCTCCTAGTAGGCCTTACATTGCTGTAGCAATGTCTCACAGTAGGCCCAGCATTGCCATAGTGGTGTCTCCTAGTAGGCCTTGCATTGCCCTAGCACCTTCTCTCAGTAGACCCTGCATTGCCATAGCAGTGTATCCTAGTAGGCCTTGCATTGCCCTAGCACTGTCTCACAGTAGGCCCTGCATTGCCATAGCAGTGTATCCTAGTAGGCCTTGCATTGCCCTAGCAATGTCTCACAGTAGGCCCTGCATTGCCATAGTGGGGTCTCCTAGTAGGCCTTACATTGCTGTAGCACTATCTCACAGTAGGCCTTGCATTGCTATAGGAGTGCATCCTAGTAGGCCTTGCATTGGCCTAGCAATGTTTCACAGTAGGCCCTGCATTGCCATAGTGGGGTCTCCTAGTAGGCCTTACATTGCTGTAGCAATGTCTCACAGTAGGCCCAGCATTGCCATAGTGGTGTCTCCTAGTAGGCCTTGCATTGCCCTAGCACCTTCTCTCAGTAGACCCTGCATTGCCATAGCAGTGTATCCTAGTAGGCCTTGCATTGCCCTAGCACTGTCTCACAGTAGGCCCTGCATTGCCATAGCAGTGTATCCTAGTAGGCCTTGCATTGCCCTAGCAATGTCTCACAGTAGGCCCTGCATTGCCATAGTGGGGTCTCCTAGTAGGCCTTACATTGCTGTAGCACTATCTCACAGTAGGCCTTGCATTGCTATAGGAGTGCATCCTAGTAGGCCTTGCATTGCCGTAGCAATGTCTCACAGTAGGGCCAGCATTGCCATAGTGGTGTCTCCTAGTAGGTCTTGCATTGCCCTAGCACTGTCTCACAGTAGGCCCTGCATTGCCATAGCAGTGTATCCTAGTAGGCCTTGCATTGCCATAGCACTGTCTCACAGTAGGCCCTGCATTGCCATAGAAGTGTATCCTAGTAGGCCTTGCATTGCCCTAGCACTGTCTCAAAGTAGGCCCTGCATTGCCATAGCAGTGTGCCCTAGTAGGCCTTGCATTGCCCTAGCACTGTCTCACAGTAGGGCCTGCATTGCCATCGCAGTGTATCCTAGTAGGCCTTGCATTGCCCTAGCACTGTTTCACAGTAGTCCCTGGATTGCCAGAGCAGTGTATCCTAGTAGGCTTTGCATTGCCCTAGCACTGTCTCACAGTAGGCCCTGCATTGCCATAGCGGTGTACCTAGTAGGCCGTGCATTGCCCTAGCACTGTCTCACATTAGCCCTTGCATTGCTATAGCAATGTCTCACAGTAGGTCCTGAATTGCCATAGTGGGGTCTCCTAGTAGGCCTTGCATTGGCCTAGCAATGCCTCACAGTAGGCCCTGCATTGCCATAGTGGGGTCTCCTAGTAGGCCTTGCATTGCCCTAGCACTGTCTCTCAGTAGACCCTGCATTGCCATAGCAGTGTATCCTATTAGGCCTTTCATTACCCTAGCACTATCTCACAGTAGGCCTTGCATTGCCCTAGCACTGTCTCACAGTAGGCCTTGCATTGCTGTAGCAATGTCTCACAGTAGGCCCTGAATTGCCATAGTGGGGTCTCCTAGTAGGCCTTGCATTGCCCTAGCACTGTCTCTCAGTAGACCCTGCATTGCCATAGCAGTGTATCCTATTAGGCCTTTCATTACCCTAGCACTATCTCACAGTAGGCCTTGCATTGCCCTAGCACTGTCTCACAGTAGGCCTTGCATTGCTGTAGCAATGTCTCACAGTAGGCCCTGAATTGCCATAGTGGGGTCTCCTAGAAGGCCTTGCATTGGCCTAGCACTGTCTCACAGTAGGCCCTGCATTGCCATAGTGGGGTCTCCTAGTGGGCCTTGCATTGGCCTTGCAATGTCTTACAGTAGGCCTTGCATTGCCACAGTGGGGTCTCGTAGTGGACTTTGTATTGCCAGAGCAATGTTCCATAGTAGTCCCAGCATTGCGATAGTGCGGTTTCCTATTAGACCTTGCATTGGCCTAGCACTGTCTCACAGTAGGCCCTGCATTGCCATAGCAGTGTCTCCTAGTAGGCCTTGCATTGCCCTAGCACTGTATCACAGTAGGCCTTGCATTGCTGTAGCAATGTCTCACAGTAGGCCCTGCATTACCACAGTGGGGTCTCCTAGTAGGTCTTGCATTGGCCCAGCAATGTCTCACAGTAGACCCTGCATTGCCTTAGTGGGGTCTCCTAGTGGGCCTTGCTTTGCCGGAGCAATGTTCCCCAGTACGCCCAGCATTGCCATAGTGGTGTCTCCTAGTAGGCCGTGCATTGCTGTAGCAGTGTTTCACAGTAGGCTCTGCATTGTCATAGTGGTGTCTCCTAATAGGACTGGCATTGGCCTAGCAATGTCTCACAGTAGGCCCAGCATTACCATAGTAGTGTCTCCTGGTAGGCCTTGCATTGCCCGAGAATGGTTCACAGGAGGCCCAGCATTGCCATAGTGGTGTCTCCTAGTAGGCCGTGCATTGCTTTAGCACTGTCTCACAGTTGGCTGTGCATTGTCATAGTGGGGTCTCCTAGTGGGCCTTGCATTGCCCGAGCAATGTTTCACAATAGGCCCAGCATTGCCATAATGGTGTCTCCTAGTAGGCCTTGCATTGCTGTAGCAATGTCTCACAGTAGGCCCAGCATTGCCATAGTGGTGTCTCTTAGTAGGACGTGCATTGCTGTAGCACTGTCTCACAGTAGGCCCTGCATTGCCATAGTGGTGTCTCCTAGAAGGCCTGGCATTGGCCTAGCAATGTCTCACAGTAGACCCGGAATTGCCATAGTGGTGTCTCCTAGTAGGCCTTGAATTGCTGTAGCAATGTCTCACAGTAGGCCCAGCATTGCCATAGTGGTGTATCCTAGTAGGCCTTGCATTGCCCTAGCACTGTCTCACAGTAGGCCCTGCATTGCCCTAGCACTGTCTCACAGTAGGCCTTGCATTGCTCTAGCAATGTCTCACAGTAGGCCCTGCATTGCCATAGTGGGGTCTCCAGGTAGTCCTTGCATTGGCCATAAAATGTCTCACTGTAGGCCCTGCATTGCCATAGTGGGGTCTCCTAGTGGGCCTTGCATTGGCCTAGCAATGTCTCACAGTAGGCCCTGCATTGCCACCGTGGTGTCTCCTAGTAGGCATTGCATTGCCTGAGAAATGTTCCACAGTAGTCCCAGAATTGCCATAGTGCAGTCTCCTAGTAGACCTTGCATTGGCCTAGCAATGTCTCACAGTAGACCCTGCATTGCCATAGTGGGGTCTCCTAGTGGGCCTTGCTTTGCCTGAGCAATGTTCCACAGTAGGCCTAGCATTGCCATAGTGGTGTCTCCTAGTAGGTCCTGCATTGCCCGAGAATGTTTCACAGTAGGACCAGCATTGCCATAGTGGTGTCTCCTAGTAGGCCGTGCATTGCTGTAGCAATGTTTCACAGTAGGCCCTGCATTGCCATAGTGGGTTCTAGTAGGATGTGCATTGCTGTAGCACTGTCTGACAGTAGGCCCTGCATTGTCATAGTGGTGTCTCCTAATAGGGCTGGCATTGGCCTAGCAATGTCTCACAGTAGGCCCAGCATTGCCATAGTGGTGTCTCCTGGTAGGCCGTGCATTGCTGTAGCACTGTCTCACTGTTGGCTGTGCATTGCCATAGTGGGGTCTCCTAGTAGGCCGTGCATTGCTGTAGCAATGTTTCACAGTAGGCCCCTGCATTGCCATATTGGGGTCTCCTAGTAGGCCTTGCATTGCCAGAGCAATGTTCCACAGTAGGCCCAGAATTGCCATAGTGATGTCTCGTAGTAGGCCTTGCATTGGCCTAGCAATGTCTCACAGTAGGCCCAGCATTGCCATAGTGGCAGCTCCTAGTAGGCCTTGCATTGACCTAGTACTGCCTCACAGTAGGCCCTGTATTGCCATAGTGGTGTCTCCTAGTAAGCCTTGCATTGGCCTATCAATGTCTCACAGCAGGGCCGGCATTGCCATAGTGGTGTCTCCTAGTAGGCCTTGCATTGCCCGAGCAATGTTCCACAGTAGGCCCAGCATTACCATAGTGGTGTCTCCTAGTAGGCCTTGCATTGGCCTAGCAATGTCTCACAGTAGGCCCAGCATTGCCATTGTGGTGTCTCCTAGTAGGATTTGCATTGGCCTAGCGATGTCCCACAGTAGGCCCTGCATTGCCATAGTGATGTCTCCTAGTAGGCCTTGCATTGCCCGAGCAATGTTCCACAGTAGGCCCTGCATTGACATAGTGGTGTCTCCTAGTAGGTCTTGCATTGGCCCAGCTTCCACTCTTAGTAGGCCCTGAATTGACTCAGTCATGCCTCTTATTGGGATCATTTATGACTTCAGATGGGCATCCCAGTAAATCCTACTTTGTTCTAGTGGGGTCTCCTAGTAAGCATTGCCCTAGATGGGCCTCTCACAGACCCTTTATTGTCCCAGATTGTCCTACCACTGTCTCCCATTTGGCCCTCTATTGCCATAGCGGTGTCTCCCAGTAGGTCTCCATTGTCCTAGATTTGCCCCGTAGTAGGCATTGCATTGCCCCATTTGTTTCTCTTATTAGGTCCCACATATCTGCATCCTGGTAGGCACTGCATTGTTCCACGCATGTCTTTCGGGCCATTTGTTTGCCTAGCTGTGTTCCCAAGTCAGTCCTGTTCAAATAGTTGCACACAAGGCTTTGTAGCACCCAGCTGCTTCCCAGTCAGCTTGTATGGCCCCAGATGTATCCCCAAGTAGCTAATTTGCCGACCTAGAGGCTAAGCAGGACATTGTTTGCCACAGGGCATCCTCACAGTAGGGTTGCCTTTCCTAAGCATGTCTCTAAGAAGGTCTCATGCCAAGGTCTTTTGGGAAACATAACCATGGCAATCCATGGTTATGTTTCCTAAAAGGCCTTGTATTGCACCACATGTGTCTCCGAAAGGCTCTGCATTGGCCTAGCTTTGCCTCCCACTGGGCACTATATGGATTTCCCTGGGTGTGTCTCCCTGTAGGCCTTGTAGTACCTGTGATGTCCAAGCCATGTCTCCGAGTAGTCTTGCCTTGCCTCACGTATACCATCCACCCCGTTGGTCTTCTTTTTGCCTAACTGGGCCTCTATGAAGACCATCCACTAATGCTTACCCGAGTTGTTCTGCTTTTCCCGAGCAGTGTCTCCCTGTAGGCCATATATTGTACTGGCTTTGCGCATTGAACCACTTGTGTATAGGCACGTTATAAATGTCATATCATATCAATGTCTCTAGGAAGAGGCTGCCTGTTGGTTGCGTAGAGGCCCGCTCCTGCCCCAGCAATATATCCAGCAGGATGGATTGGGCGCCTGGCTGTGTCTCCAATGAAGCCCTGCATGAAATTCATAGTAGGTCCTCTATTGCCCTTGTCTAGGAAGTCTTTATGGCCCCTGCTGTATCTCACTGTAGAATGTATATTGCCCTTACTATGCGTCACAGTAGACTCTGTATTGCCTAAACTGTGGCACACAGTAGGACCTGCATTTTCATAGGTTTGTCTTCCAGTGGGCCCTGCTTTGTCCCATGTGTTCCTCCCAGTGGGTTCCTCATTGGCCTAGATGTGTCTCCTCCTCCTCCAGGCGTCACCTTCGATAGGGTCTTGATTTGTCTTCCCAGTAGGTTAGGCACTGCCCCTGCCGTATCATTGTACAATGCTTTTCATTGCCATAGCTGTGTCTCCCAGCAGGCTACACATTTGAAACCTGGCTTTGTCCCACGAGTAGGCCCCACATTGCCATAGCTGTGTCCCCCAGCTAGCCAACTATTGTCATAGGTGTGACTCCAAGTAGGTTCGGCATCGCCCTAGCTGTGTCTTCCACTGGGCACTGTATTGTCCTAGCTGTGTCTCCCAGTAGGGACTCTATTGCCCCAGGAGTACTCATCCCTAGGCTCTGCATTGCGCTTGCTCTACTACCCAGCGGGCTATGCATTGTCCTGTCTGAATGTCTCAGTAGGGGTTTCCTTGCCCTAGATACATCTTCCTGTAGGCTGATCATTTGGATCTTGGCTGTGTTCCTTGGTAGGTCCTGTATTGCACTAGCTTGAGTATCCCAGCAGGCACTGTATTGTACCTGCAGTGTCCTCTAATAGACTCTGCATTTCCCTATATTGGCTTTCCATTGGATCCTGCATTGTCCTAGCAGTGTCTCCCAGTAGGAGCTCCATTGGCCGAGGGGCACCGCAGTGCTCTTACTATACCTCCGAGTAGGCTCTGCATTCCCAGCTGTGCCTCCGTTTAATGCCTCCCTAGAGCCTATGCCAAGGGACAAACCCTGTGTACTGCTAGGCCACGAAAATAGATATGGCTAAACTCTGGTTTAAAACTCCAAATTAAAAACGCCATTGCAGGGTAGGATTTAGAGAAACGTTTTCATTTATTTACGGAGCCTTCAATAGGTGTCCACTGTTAGTGCCATTAAACCATAGGGAAAGGACCTTTGTACAAATAGCTAATAGATATAAATAGATAGATGGAAAGGTAGCTAGGTTGATAGACAGATGGACAGATAGTAACTATACAGAGAGATGGATAAATACAGCGATAGACAGAACACAAAGGCCCAACTCCCTTGATATAAGATATAAATCATTGAATGCATCTTTACCTCACGCACGCCTCCACTCATCTGAACCCCAACATCCTCACAAATTCCATACATAGGCCCATCAGACTCTCCAGTAAAAAGAGCTGAGAAATCTCTGCGTGCACCCTCTGCCCTAACGTCCACCGCCCCTCAAAAAGGTCACCCAAGACAATACACTCTCTCATGTAAGAAAGTTCTGATCTCGTTGACTTCTCGGCGACTTAATTCTTCAACAATGTGGAGTCCATGATCGTATGCCGCCGCTAGGTGTTTTCGGCATCACTGACCCAGCACTCAAGTGCCTTTCCTTGTACCTGTCCACTTGCTACTACTCTGCAAAGTCATGCTCCACTAATTAGGCATCCGCCCTTCTGCCAGTGGTCATTGTTAGACCCGGGTCCTCTATACCTCTCTCCTACCCTTACGCCACACGCCTCAACAGCATCATCTCCTCATTTGGCTTCTCATACCAATTCTGTGCCAGTGACACCAACATCTTATTCTCCTCCCCCACCCTTACACCACATTCCCTCTTACAGCATCACATGTCCACCTACCTGACTTCCTTATGTTAAGATCTGGCAATGAATGGCCTCAAGCTTAACTCGCCAAAAAAAGATCTTCCTTCATCCACGGCACCTGTCAGCACTGCCTACCCTCGAGACCATCCTCCCTCCCTCCTCATCCAGAAACCTCACTGGCCGCTTTGACAGTCACATGCACATTTCCTGCTTCGTCACTTTAACCATCTTGCAACAGGTCTCTGGGAATTGCAAACACTGTCCAAGTGCCCACATCCTCCTTTTAGTGGGGCAGGCCACAGGGTAAAAATCAGCAGTAAGTGGGCCAGTCCACCCCGAGGTGTGGCCAGGTCACACACGTTTCCTTCCAACTTGGAGGCCCTTCTGAGCTGAAAACAGGTAAAATGGCCATTGGCCCAAGGATATTTGGGTCCAAAGCACTGGATAGGCTCTAAAAAGCTACACTGAGGGAAGGCATAAGAGCAACATGATTGGGCCGGATTCCTCTGGCAATGTTCCCAAAATGGTCGAGTGTGTTCATTCTGAAGTTCAGGATTCACCAATGGTGACTGGTCAGTAAGTGTCTGATGAGAGGGGGCCCACATGTCCAATAATCATACTGTCGAAGGCAAGGCCCATGGCTTTCTGACACATGTCTCAGCTTTAAGGAGTTTTCCGCTTGTCCAAAGGCTTCTGGGCTAGTCCAGGAATCTTTCTTTGGCAGCAGGACCACCACAACGTCTACCAGCTCCTTCTGGCTTCCAACAAAAGTGGCAACATCAGGCAAGCCCACGCACAGAGGCAAGCAGAGTTAGTCCCCTCTCGCTCACTTGCCACGGTTCCTCTCGCAATGAAGATGGCTCCAAGCTAACTTCCTGTGTGTAGGGGCTTCTCTGCATCTTCAGCGATTCTTTGTTCCAAGAGCAGGGGTCTGCAACCTGGGGTTCTCCAGATATTTTGAACTGTCACCCCCAGGACTTCCCACCTCTTTGACTATGCTGGCTAGGGCTGATGGTAGTTGTAGTCCATAGCATCTGGATAGTCAAAGGTTGCATACCCCTGTCCTAGAGGAAGTAAGACAAGGGCTCACCACTAAAAAGGCAGTAGGCAACATATTATTCTGGTTTCCGCAGCGCAATGGTCTGGGCTCAGGGGTGATGAACACCTACTGTCGTGAAGGCACTCGCTGCAGCTCTGCTTAAGAGATGAGATTTGAAAACCGTACGCGTCCAACCACAGGCACCGACTAACATTCCTGGTGAAAGTGCCAGGAAGAAGTCATATTGGAAGCACTTGCAACATAATTGTAGAGAAAGACAGCTCCCATTTTAATTCAGCTTCCGACGATGCATATCATCTCCTAGGTAGCTGCAAAGTGAAGTATTTAACTGTCTGTCGCTACTAGGTAGTTGGACATTTCGAAGTTAAAACTTAATGGAGTTTACATATAGACAGGCAGTAACTGACGCGTGCTATTCATGTTGTGTTTTCAGAAGTCAGCGTCCAAAGAGACGCATTAAGTCACTGCAGCATTTGCGCAAAAGACGCTTGTGCAGGTGCCTTCCCAGACTGCCTCATGCGGCAGCCACATGTTTCATGTGCGCTTTACCAATAGGCGCCCAGAAGTCAGTTTCACAAAAGTTTGGGTCAGAAGTCAAGCAGGCCTTGTTAAGCCAGTGCCTGGCGCTGGTTACCGTTATCAAACACCCGTGCAGGGAAGATTTAAAGAAGCACCGAAGAGTCGAGCCAAAAGGCTTCAAACCTAGTGGCCAAAAGCAGGTTATAAGGAAGCAAAATGGCTTTTTTTTTTTTTACTTATCAGCTTCAGTTCCTGGAACTTTACATCTCTGTTAACAACACATGCACGTCGTGGTGTAAACTGCGGCAGCAGGGGACAGCCTAAGGATACATGTGTACTCCGGGGCGACATTCCTGCCCGAACTAGACAAAAAAGTTGCCCTACTTCATACCTGGATCGCAACAACCCTTGACGACATCGCCAAAGAAAAGCCCTTCACCCCATCACGGAAGAAAACGACAGCAAAATGGTTCACCCCACTACTCAACGCCATGAAAAGAAAAAAACGAAAACTAGAATCTGAATGGAGGACCAACAACACCACCGCAAACAAATTGAAATTCCTACAACAGATCCGCGCATATAAAAAGGAAATACAAAAAGCGAAGAGGAAACATTACGAAAACCGAATCTTCAGAGCACCAAACGCTCAAAAAGAACTATTAAAAATCATAAACGAGATAAAAAACCCACCGGCCTGCAACAACACGCCAATCCCATCGACGAAACTCTGCGAGGACCTCGGAGACCACTTCAAAAACAAAATAACCTCCATCCAACACACCATACAAAACAGACCAAGCGTTCACAGCTCAAACCCCACCGACACAGACGAGGAACACACAAACAAGCTACAAAACTTTCCAGAAATATCAGTTGAGGCTTTCGTCAAACTGGTAAACCAAAACAACAAATCGGGCTCTCCCGAAGACCCTTGCCCCCCGGACAAAACAATTCTCAAAAAAGGAACCCCCATGGAATACCACAGGAACCTCCTCAATCTCAACAGGTAAAGTACCGCAGGCCTTCAAATCGGCTTACATCAAGCCGCTACTCAAAGACACAACAGGAAACGTAGAGGACTTATCTAACTACAGACCCATCTCCAACATACCCTACATAGCCAAACTGCTAGAAACGTACGTCTACCAAATAACCCAAGAATTCATAGAAGAGCATTGCCTATTAGACCAGGCACAAGTTGGCTTCAGACCTATGAGAGGAACAGAATCGGCTCTCCTCTCAATATGGGACGACTTAAAAACAAATGCAGAATCAGACAATAGCACCGCCCTGATTCTCCTTGATCTGTCTGCAGCCTTTGACACTGTCAACCACGCCATCCTCATAAAGAGACTAGAAGGACTGGGGATAACAGACACTGCCCTACTATGGATCAAATCCTTTCTAACAAACAGAACAGAAACAATATGGATGAAACCTTGTAAATCCAAACCCAGAGTCTCCACGTGCGGAGTACCACAAGGATCATCCTTCTCTCCGCTTCTATTCAACATCTACATGTACCTATTAATCAAACTCATCAAAAAACATGGCCTCACATGCTACAATTACGCCGACGATACTCAAATAATCTTCAACATACAAGACACCCGAGAAGCAAACACCACACTAGAGAATTGCCTTCGTGACATATTCAACTGGATGAACCTCAACCATCTCAAAATCAACCCAGGCAAAACAGAGATAATGATTGTTTCAAAAAGGGAGGAGACATCAACTACATCCCCTGGCCAAGAGAGCTCGGCACCACACCAGAACCATCATCAACTGTAAAAAACCTAGGGGTCCTGATGGATAACAATCTCACTCTGGAGCCACAAGTAAACTCGATAATCAAGAAATGTTTCTTCCTCCTGCGAGCAGCAAAAAGGATCCTAGCGTTCCTGTCATTCGCCAACAAAACACTTTCCATCATCGCCCTGATCATGTCCAGAGTAGACTACGCCAATAGCCTATACCTGGGCATGCCCGAACGACTTCTAAAAAAACTGCCCACGCATACAAAATGCAGCAGCCAGACTCCTCCTCAAGCTACCCAGAAGAGAACACATCACACCCGCGCTAAAAATACTACACTGGCTACCACTGAAACAACAAATAAAGTTCAAGGCCATGTGCATCACGCACAGAGCAATACACAAACAAGGCGCAGAATTCCTAAGCGATAAACTACGCCTACATCAACCGACAAGAACACTGAGATCAAGCACCGACATACGCCTGGAACCAAAACCCTACAACAGAAAAAAACTCGAAGGATCGTCTTTCTCTCACCAGGCACTCAACACCTGGAATGACCTACCTAAGAATATATGGAATACAACAAACCACCTAGCATTCAGGAAACTCCTCAAAACATGGCTCTTCAAAGCGTAACCACTGCGGAGACGCACTAGAATGCCCAGACATTAAAATAATGATGAAAATAACTCCAAGCTCGGCCACTCTCAAATTGGACAAACACTCAAACCAAAGAACCAACCACTCGACATAGCATAAGACCTCATGGAAAATAGCCACAAAGGAAGGCTACAGAGACTGACCACATACCTAGACCCAGCCGAAAGCCCTCAAATGACTCTCCCACTCGTACGTACCGGACAAACATATCCAGACAGGCAGACGCCATGCACGTGCCTAGAAAAACGTGAATGCTAGCGTGTGCCACACTTAGAGTTGTGAATACCAGCCTGCGTGGCGTTCGGATGGAGTTGTGAATGTTAGCATGCCCACACCTGGACGGATCTCTAAACTCTAGCCTGCGCCGCATATAGATAAAAGTGTGAATGTTGGCATGACTGCACCTGGAGGGAGTCCTAAACCCTGGACTGCGCCGCGTCTAGATGGGAATGCGAAGGCCAACAAGTGCCACACTCAAACTCGGCATACTTATCTCACTCAATAAACTCACACAACCATCTCTCGGACAATAAGCCGCACGCACTTCACAACACTGCAACAACACATAAGCCGGAACAACAGCACACGCAGACTGACTCCGATCCGATACCCGCACCAAAGCTCAGCACCCGGTGTACACTGAGTTGAAGCTGCCAACAGAACACCACTCCTCTCACTATCCTACTCCCTTCTTCACCTTACTAACCCATCCCACCTTTATCATTTACAGATACGCCTGAGCGCCTGGGGACCATTTCCGTTGGTGACGGTGCGCGGTACAAATACCTTTAACATTTAACTTTATGTGTTTCCTTGTAAAAAGCAAAGGCTGTACACATGAGAACGGTAAGCCCTGTTGTCCCCCATTCTAATAGATGTGTCCTGCCCATCGTAATAGACTTCCGGGGCAGTTCCTGGACACCGGTATATCCTTTATGTGTGGGAGCTCAATATACATTCTGACCTATTGGCTCCAACCTCGGCTAATAAAAAGCAAATATCACAGAAACGTTGCATGGGTGCAAGTGCAATTAGCTCTGGGGAAAAATTCCATTAAAGCAAAAACACATTATTTCATCCGTATTACCACATTATTGCCACCCGTACCCTTTGTCTTCTCTAGCCCCATGATTCCATCTCCAATTCACTTTCCAACCTAGGCTGGCTTCCCTTCCACTCCTAACTTAAATTCAACTTCCTTTGTCTCGTTTTCAAATTTCTTGCCCCTCCTTACCTCTCCGCTCTTCTCTCCTTCTATGCCCCCTCTCGCTCCCTACGCTCTGCTGATCTCTTTTTACTCTCTGTTCCCCCACCCCCTTGTGCCTCTTCTCGTTTCCGCTCCTTCCAGCTCCTTGCCCCCCTACACTGGAATTCCCCTCCTTTCACTATCCGCTCCATGTCCACCTATTCCTCCTTCCGTTCCTCCTTACAAATCACTTCTTCTTCACGCCCCTCCCTGACTTCTCTCCCCTTCCTCCTCTTCTTTCTCCTCCCCACTCCATCTTCCTGTTCCTTTATCTTTCTCTGTCTCCCCTATGATCTCCACCCTCCCTACTACTCTCTCTACTCCCTTTTCCTTTTCCCTTTTCTCCTTCCCATACCTCTCCTCTTTTCTTCCTTCCCAAATGTAAATTGTTCCACATGCTGTTTTTCTGGTTTGATTCATGTATATTTTATTGCTTCTATGTTCCATGTTTGATGTTTTCTTGTTGGTAAACTGTAAAGCGCTTTGGAGTAAAGCGCTATATAAACAATAAAATACAAATATAAATGCATTTTTGCACCTGAGCAAACTCTACACTAGCGCTGGGGCTAGAGCAAACGTTATTCTAGACATACAGAGCCTCGTTTAGAGTTTGGCTGATGCCGAAATACACTGGTTTGAGTGGAAAGAAGCCTACTTAAAGATAGCACCCCACCCAGCTTTCCACCGGTGGAAAGCTAGTGGAAAATGGGGACCAGAGGATTTTCCGCCAACTGGTGTAAAGCTGGGGGAGTGTTATCTTTAAGTAGGCTTCTTCCGCCTGTGGAAAACCAGCGGATTTTACACTCCACCATACTCTAAATGAGGCCTACACTATCTCCTCAGAAGCTGCCTGCCTTCTGTACAGATCACTCAGCAGCCTACACTATCTCAGAAGCTGCCTGCCCTCTGTACAGATCACCTCAGCGGCCTACACTATCTCCTCAGAAGGTGCCTGCCCTCTGTGCAGAACACCTCAGCGGCCTACACTATCTCCTCAGAAGGTGCCTGCCCTCTGTGCAGATCACCTCAGCGGCCTACACTATCTCCTCAGAAGGTGCCTGCCCTCTGTGCAGATCACCTCAGCGGCCTACACTATCTCCTCAGAAGGTGCCTGCCCTCTGTGCAGATCACCTCAGCGGCCTACACTATCTCCTCAGAAGGTGCCTGCCCTCTGTACAGATCACCTCAGCGGCCTACACTATCTCCTCAGAAGGTGCCTGCCCTCTGTGCAGATCACCTCAGCGGCCTACACTATCTCCTCAGAAGCTGCCTGCCCTATGTGCAGATCACCTCAGCTTTTAGAGCTTGGCTGGTAATCAGGGCCACATTTTCTGACAGAGGCACTCACATACAGTAGCTGGGATTGGCACATCCGATTGACTGAAAATTGCACCTGGAATGCTGACTGTTAAGCCAGAATCCTCTTCTTATATTACTATGGTAACACAATGGCCCTCATTACGAGATGGGCGGAATGGGATTAACTGCGCTGGTAATGGTGCCGGCGCCGTTAATCCCATTCCGCCCTATTATGAGGTTCCCTCGCGGGACCCGCTCTGGACGTCTGGCTTTACCAGACGTCCAGAGCGGGTCCCACGAGGGGACCAGGGAGCTAACAACGGGCCCGTTATAAACAGGCACATTGTTAGCTCCCTTCCCATTCCCATTGAGCCCTATGGGGGCTCGAATGGGAATGGGGAAGGACCGGGTCCGGGTTCCCTGAAGGAGGAAATACCGGGCCCTCCAAAGTCGGAATGGCCCGATATTTCCCCATTCAGGGAACCCGGACACGGACACGATTTTGGAGGCAGCCATGCCCTTGGCTGCCACCAAAGTCGTAATGAGGCCCAATGTCTTAGAAATCAGAGAGGTAATACTCGTTTTTCGATAACTTGAAATAGGAACACTGAGGATTTGGAGGAGGTTGACCATTTGATGAATCGTATGTATGTGTTTTCATTGGGGGAGTGTCTTGGATTTGGAGGGGGTTGACCATTTGATGAATCCTATGCATGTGGTTTCATTGGGGGAGTGTCTTGGATTTGGAGTTTTCATTGGGGGAGTGTCTTGGATTTGGAGGGGGTTGACCATTTGATGAATCCTATGCATGTGCTTTCATTGGGGGAGTGTCTTGGATTTGGAGGGGGTTGACCATTTGATAAATCCTATGCATGTGTTTTCATTGGGGGATGGTCTTGCCAGGCTAACAAGGCTGATGTACTGAATGTGCGAGGTCCTCACTGACCGTGTTTCTTTCCCTCTTCCTTTCTTTAGGGGCAGCCTGGTCCTCCTGGCCTACCTGGAGTCCCGGTAAGTATTTGCAATGGTTTTCTGCCTGAAATGGGTCTTTGATATTCCAATCCACGCCCTTAAAGGAGCAAGCGCCAACCTCTGTGCTTCGGTACTGGCACTGGCAGGCGGGCGGGCTTTTCCTGCCAGCATGAAGCTCATATTTCTTTCCATTAGTCATGGCAGGCTGTGTGTATTAATCTGTCTGCTTCTTTGCTTCACACATTTTATTTAAGTATTGTGTTGTTTGGGAATTCTTTAAAGCAAAAATATAACACAAATCATTGTTCAACAGTTGAATTGATGATTATACGACCCAATATGTATTGGTATCATTATAGTTTTATTATTGATATTATTATAATTATTATTATTTTGATTAGTGGTGGCACCAATAGTAATCATATTCCTACTAATAGTAGAAGCACTGGTCACGGTAGTAGTAACGGTAATAGGTATAATTATAATCATATCGACAATCATTATAACCCGTCAAGGTAGCTCAGATAGTTAAGTGCTCGTCCAATACCTCTGTGGCCAGCCTTCTGGCCACAGGTTCGAATGCTGCTCGGGTCACTTATCCCTTTTGGAGGTTGTAAACCTAGGGAATAACACCTTTTATTACACCCCATAGAAGTAGGAGGAATCCAGCATTAAAAATATATAAAAACATTTCATTATTAATAGGATAGGGACGATATCTATAGTACTTATCACGAACAGCTTTTTCTCTTTGTGCTGCAATAAATACAAATTCTGCTGACCATGCTCATGCCTTTATGGAGAAGAATTGCATGTACTTTCCGATGCCATAAAGCACACTTGTCTCGGCACGGTGAGGCTATGGAACACGGCTCTGTCTTCTTTGTAATGCCATAAAGCATAAAGCACTACCTTATCCTCCCTGTGATGTCATAAAGCATGCCATTACTCACTGTCGTTAAAGAGGCTCAGCTTCACCTGACTGATGAGGCTCGATTAGGCTGAAACACGTGTGTCGGGTTGATTATGGTACTCTTGCTCAGAGGAGAATTGCCTAGCATTTCGGTGCTGGACTGCCCTTGTGGGCAGGAGCACCCCATATGCAGATGGACATTTCTCCTTTGTGAAATGTACAGTGATCTAAAACATGGCAGTAGACCCTCCGGAGTGGGATACATCTGACACTACAGGTTTTTTTAACCTTGTTCTTTCTCAATAAAGGGTCTCCAACAGTTTTTAAAGTTTCATAAAACACGCCCTATCTGGTCTGAAGAGTCTAGGAGTACAACTAACCTGGCTTGTGATTTTATTGGCATAGCTGTTTCTGCTCTATGATGTCAAAGAGCATAGCTGAATCAGCTTGAAGACGTCCCAGAACATAGTTATCTTGGCCATGTGATGCCACAGAGTATAGCTGTTTATGCTCTGTGATGTCAAAGGAGCATAGTTAAATCCGCTTGAAGACGTCACAGAACATAACTATCTTGGCCATGTGATGCCACAGAGTATAGCTGATTCTGCTCTCTGATGTCAAAGAGCATAGCTGAATCAGCTTGAAGACGCCACAGAACATAGCTATCTTGGCCATGTGATGCCACAGAGCATATCTGTTTCTGCTCTCTGATGTCAACGAGCATAGCTGAATCAGTGTGAAGACGCAATTGAACATAGCTATCTTGGCTATGTGATGCCACAGAGAATATCTGTTTCTGCTCTGTGATGCAAAGAGCATAGCTGAAGCAGCTTGAAGACGCCACAGAACATAGCTATATTGGCCATGTGATGCCACAGAGTATGTCTGTTTCTGCTCTGTGATGTCAAAGAGCATAGCCGAAGCAGCCTGAAGAAGCCACAGAACATAGCTATATTGGCCATGTGATGCCACAGAGTATAGCTGCATCTGCTCTCAGATGTCATATAACACAGATGTATCTGCTTTGAGATGTTACTGGGCACAGCTGTGTCTATTGTGAAGCATAGTTTTATCTGTTGTGTAATGTCATATGACATGACATGTCTCCATTTGAGATAGTATGAACTACAACCGTACCTGATTTGTGATGTTATGCAGCATAGCTGTATCTGATTTGTGTTGTTGTAGAAAACAGCTGTATCTGTTTTGTGCCTCCATGGAGCACAGTTCCATGTGACCTAAAGCACATCCGCAGTGCTTTTATGCTGCCACAGGCCACGCCTGTATGTTTGTCATGGAGCCCATAACAGTATCTTCTCTCTGATGTCACGGAACACAATTGTATATGACAGTACACACAGCTGTCTAACTCCAGTGTGATGAATTGGAGAACAGCTATGTCGCTTTTGTGATGTCACAAAGCACAACTCTACAGCTGTGTCGGACTTGCACAGATGTATTTGATTTTTGAGGTTATACTGAGCTGTATCTGTTTCATGATGTTGCCTAAAACAGCCATATCAGCTTTGTGGCCTTTTTTGTTCACAGTGTACAGGAGTGTCGGATTTGTGATGATTGCGAGCATAGCTGTATCTTGTCATGCAACGTTATTAAACGTGGCTACTTCTGTCGTTAATTACGACTGGTTCTCCTCTGCCTTGTGATATCCTTTTGACTGATGTGTGAGCTCATATATGGTGGCTGAACCTCTAAAGCCATGCCACAGAGTATGCCTTGGGTTTTGACCTGTCTGAACAAGGCTCAAACTGACTTGTGATGTCATAGAGCCTGTGTGGTGCTTCTTTGTCCTGTGGTAGATCTTTGTTATGATGAGTCAAAGCATGGCTGAACCAGGTTTGTGATGTCAAGTACCTCCTTAGAGGTACTCTACCTTTCCTCTCCTTCCCTCAAAAGCTCACTGTCTCCCAAGCTCTGGTTCTTTCCAGATTGGATTACTGTAACAGCCTCTTCCTAAATCTACCTGCCTCCACTCTCCGCCTTCTACAACTAATCCGGAACAGGACTGCAAGACTTGTCCTTGGCCTCAAGCCCTGGGATCGTATCTCTCCAGCCTTGAAATCCTTTCATTGGCCCCCAGTGGATGCAAGGATTAAATTTAAAACCCTCTGCATTGTCCACAAGGCTTTCTGTGGCCTGGGTCCAAAATATCTTCAACTATCCCTCCGCAAATACCTCCCCTCTCGAGCCCTTCGCTCCTCTACTTCAAACTCCCTCAGGGTTAGTCGTTTTTCAAAAAAACGAGCTGGGGGTAGATCTCTGTCTTCGGCTGGTGCCTCCCTTTGGAACAGCCTCCCGGCCACCTTGAAACTTGAGGAAAAACATCTTCGGTTCCGGAAACTTCTCAAGACCTTCCTCTTTGCCTCTGCCTTTGCCCCCCTTCTCCCTTGTTGATCTGTTTCTTCTCATGGCATTGTGCACCTGGCTCCCTCTGTTCTTTCGGGCCCAGGTACATCCTACCACCCTCCTGCACTGCCTCCAGGCCACCATCTGCACTAGAGTTCTGTATCTGTACCCATACAGTCCCCCTCCCACGTTTCGTCTGCACTTATCAGACATACCTTTCTGACTAACTTTCACCTGCCACTTGCTGGCTGCACTACCATGGTTTAAAGCCCTTATTTACTTTTTATTCTATTTAATATTTATTTATGTTTCCTCTCCTCTGCTTCGCACTTTCCACTCCCCCCACACCCTGCACTTCTCCCCGATTTTCCTTTCCCTTGCACTTGCGCTTTCTTAAATGTCACTGGGCCTAGTAAGATCGCTGTTTTCTGTTTTTTCTTTGTTCCCCTCCGTTTCTGCCTGGTCGCGCTCTGAAACACTTGTGTACGAGCCCGATATAAATAAAATATCATTTCATTTCATTTCATTGCACTTGGCTAGTCCTCCTTTGTGATTTCATATAGTTCAACCCTGAAGTACCTCGTGAAGTCATAGAGATTGTCTAAATCTGCATTGTAATGCCACAGAACTTGCCTGCCTGACCTGTTTTGTGATGTAAAAGAGCGTGGCTAGATTTGTTTTGCGATGCCGTAGACCTTGGCATGGGCAGTAGCTAGATTTTGCATTTCATAGACTGACTGCAGATCTAACATGTCGCATAGTAAAGCTTGGCTAGATCTGATTTGTGATTCAATCAGACTTCATTACGTGTCCTTGGTTATGGCAAAGAGCTTTGCAAGATATGCTTTGTGATGCATTACAACTAATCTAGATTTGCTCTGCTGTGTGATAGAGCTTGGTTTGGTATCCTTTTTGATGTTTTAGAACTTGGTTCGATCTGTGCTGTCATATCATAGGGCTTGGATAGGCTGGCTGCCCTGTAATGACACAGCCTTAAGTATATATGTTTGCGATGTACCATCTGATTTGGGACATTATAGACCTTGTCTAGATCTGTGATTTGAGTGAAAGAACTTGACAAAATCTACTTTGTGATGTCATGACGCTTGGTTCTATGAGTCATAGTTTATTTAGAGCTACTTTGTGAAGACATTGAGCTTGCCCAGATCTGTTTGGGACGTCACAGAGTGAGGCTAAATGTGTTGTGTGCTATCTAGAGCAAAGCTTAACTAGATATGTGTCTGATGCCATTGCATTAGTCTAGATCGGATGTCTGAAGCTTGACTAGATATTCTCTGAGTCCTAAAGCTTGTTCTGATTTGCTTTGTGATGCCATAGAACCTGACCAGGTCTGTTTATCTCAGGGTATTGCTAGATCTGCCATGTGATTGTTGGCTAGATGTGCTTGCAATGTCACAGGGTTGACTGGATATATCTGTGATATCATAGGGTTCGGCTATTTTTGTTTTTAGGATGCCGTAGATCTTGCCAAGATCTGCCATTTGACTGTTCCAAAATGTGGCAGCCCCTTTAGTGAGAATCAACACGGTTAAATAACCTGCACCACCAGATGGGACTCATTCAAGAAACTCTACAGTCACGTTTTAGCTCACTGTATCCTATCAGCGAGCAATATAAATTTGCAAATTAGGTTGGTCCCGCCTACATCGAAAAACCAGCACTAAAATGCTAGGTGGTCTTCTCTGACTAAGAATACCCACAACAACTGCAGACATGTTTCTGCCTTTTGGGTGTCATTAGCGAGCTGTGGCTGTCGGACTGTGTTTCTAGAAGCACAGAAATGAAGAGCGCCACGTCTGGATTACCATTACTAACTTAGGGTGAAACCCCATAAGGGATCTTCAGTGCAATATAGTCTGACATCTTAGTGGTTGGAGCATTGGGGTATGTTGAGCAAACACCATCAATGATGAGCCAAAGACAAAGACAATTTTCAGGAGCAAAAAGAAATGACATTTGTGCTAATATGCATACCCACAATACATTGCTGAGTGGCTCTGAACTCAAGGTGAACTTTCAAGGATGGCTACAATGTGGCGCTGTTGCATGTGTTGTTTAGCTGAAATGATCAATTCGACTCAAACATTTCAGAAAGAAGGATTTTTTAATGTTGTTTTTCTAAACTCACCATAAAATGGCGTTTGCTAAACATACCCCAAAGTTCCGCCCACAAGGATGTCAGACTATACTGCACTAACGAGCCTTATGACAATGAAATGCATATGCATCTGTTTTCATTCCTGAGAGCTAACTCTCTTGGCTTGGTAAAGCTAAGTATAAAATAGACAGTTTTCCAAGTAAAATGCATGTTTCTTAGTTAAACTGGCGTACCCACTTTGCATTGCTCAGTGGTTCTGAACTGGAGGTCACCTTCCAGAGATTGCTACTGGGGTGCTGGAGCATGTATGGCTTAGCTGAAATGGCCTATTCTATGGAGCAATCAGACCAGCTTTGCAAAGCTAGAGAACTGTCAGAACTGCTGTGTGGTTTCATGAAACAGAGCTGGTTTCTGATTTGCATTTATTGTATGTTTATGTAGTTCGAGAAAAGTTGTATCAACCAGAAACACAGCAGTAAACAACAGTCGTAGGGGCACTCCTGCAACAGGTGCCTTACAATAGAGAGAACATTCATGAGCAACTGAGCATTCGATGGTGGGTAGTACATGATACATAGATCAGGGATGGGATAAGTCAAAAGACAGTGGTCCAAGCGGATGTTATATATTTACAAGCATACTTTTAACACAGTGGTATTGATGTGCCATTACTAATTAAGCTGCAAGCAATGTTCAAGAAGGGAATAGTTTCTTACCTGTAACTCCATTTCTCCAGCATTGGTATCTTTCATGGATTCACATGCTTAGAATATTCCCCGTCGTCAGGCTGGGAATCCCCGGTACATTATATAGACCCTTTCCCGTAGGAAAACTTTTTCGACGCTTATGCGTCCTATCCACCTCGTTTTGTATCATGTGTGCCCGCGCCGTCAGGACGCCATGATATAAATACAGGACCCGCCCCCGCGCTCCCTCAGATTTTGGCCCCCAAAGTAGTGGGGGAACCAGTTTGCATGGCCAGGGGAGGCAGGCGGCCGCATGTGAATCCATGAAAGATACCAATGCTGGAGAAATGGAGTTACAGGTAAGAAACTATTCCCTTCTCCAGCATTGGATCTTTCATGGATTCACATGCTTAGAATAGATTACATAGCAGTACCATCCCGAAAAGAGGAGGCGTGCATGCAAACTCACATACTTTCCTCACAATGCCAGTTCTCTATGGTCGTGTACCCATCGGCAATAGTTAACATAGAGAACGAACAATATTCAATCATAATTGCAACCAGGACTAACCCCTCAAGCGGGGCTTACCTTATTGGAATAGGTGTCGAAGCACCGCCTGTCCCATCCGAGTATCTTCGGCATGTTGTTGTGGCAGGCAGTAATGGCGGGTAAAAGTGTGTGTAGCCGCCCAGGTAGCCGCCGTGCAGATGTCCCCCAGAGGGACTCCAGACCACAGCGCCGTCGACGATGCCGCCGCTCTAGTGGAATGAGCTCTTGGGCGTCGCAGAAGAGGCTTCCCAGCCTTGGAATGGCAGTACGAAATGGTAGACGATACCCATCTTGACAGTCCTTGCTTTGAAATGGCTTTGCCTTTAGCACCCAGACCATAGGCCACGAACAATTTGCCTCGTTTCCCTGAAAGGTTGCGTGCGATGAAGATAAAACTTGAGAGCCCTCTTCACGTCTAATGTGTGTAACGTGCGCTCCCGAGCATGGCTCTGGAAAAAACGTAGGTAAGACAATAGAGGAATGTTTATGGAACACTGAAGGCGCTTTCGGTATGAACTGTGGGTTAGTGGCAAGGACCACCTTGTTCTTAAAAAATCTTAAGTATGGTGGGTCTACCATTAGAGCTTGGATTTCCGAAATACGTCGGGCTGAAGTGATGGCCACCAGGAAGGCCAATTTCCAGGACAAAAACTTTAGAGACGACGATGACATTGGTTCAAAAGGAGGTTTCATAAGAGACGCTAACACCAGATTGAGGCTCCACACAGGAGGAAATCTCTTCTCGGGAGGGAAACTCCTGAACAACGCTTTAAGGAAGTGCTTAATCAGGCGGTCGCTGAATAATGGTGCGGAATGTCGTTGACGTGTAAACCTGGAGATGGCGGCCAGGTGTACTTTTATCGACGACACCGATAAGCCCTTTTGAGCTAAGAACAGCAAGTATGGAAGGAGCTGTTCCGGCATAATCGACTGCGGAACCAAACCTGGTTGATCCCCACACCACTGACAGAAACTCCTCCATTTGTACGAGTATGAAGTGTTTGTGGAAGGTGCTCTTGCCGCTTGCAGAATACGACGACACTCCTCCGGAATCGTTAGCTGGCCAAATTCGGCGAAGTCAGGAGCCAGGCCGTCAACTTGAGGCTGTCCGGGTCGTGATGCCAGACGATACCCTCCTGTCGAGACAGAAGGTTGGGGATCTTCCTGAACCTCATTGGCTACGCCGCAGCCAAGTGCAGCAGGTCTGAGAACCACACCTGTCTGGCCCAATACGGGGCTACCAGAATCACCCGACATGGGTACTTGAGGATCCATTGCAACGTCCTCCGGATAAGAGGAAAAGGAGGGAATGCGTACAGGAATTTGTTCGTCCGTGGGAAGGAGAACGCATCTCCCAGTGAGCCCTGCTGAGGCCATCTGCTTGCATACTGCGGGCATTTTCTGTTGTCCTTCGTCGCGAACAGATCGATGGAAGGATGTCCCCACTTCTTGAATGCATGTTGTAGTTGCTGGTCGTTCAGCACCCATTCGTGAACCTCGTTCATTTCCCTGCTGAGGGCATCTGCCTCCACATTTCTCACGCCTGGTAGGTGGAACGCCAAGATTAGCATGTTGTGTTGCAGGGCCCAATGCCAGATTTTCTGTGCCTCCATCGACAGGGACCTGGAACGTGTTCCTCTTTGTTTCCTTAAGTAAAACATTGTAGTCGTGTTGTCCGTCATGACACGCACCACAGAGTCTCTCAGTTGAGGAAGAAAAGATTTTAGAGCCCACCGCACTGCTCTCAGTTCTAGCAGGTTGATATGCAGGGAGGACTCTTGTATCGACCACCGGCCTTGTACTTGTAACATCTCCAGATGAGCTCCCCATCCGCTCAGCGATGCATCCGTCACCACCGTCTTCTGGAACTCCGGTTCCACCAGAGGCATTCCTTTCGTTAGATGAGTAGAAACTCTCCACCAGCGGAGTGCTTGTACCAGTTGTTCGTCGATGACCAGTCTGTCGGACCAGCGACCTTGGCTCTGCATCCAACGGTCCGCTAGAAATTCCTGGCAAGGTCTCATAAACAGACGGCAGTTGTTTATCAACGGAATGCAGGACGACATGGTCCCTAGCAGGGACATGTATTTGCGCACCGACACCCTGGTACCGCATTTCCATTCCGACGCCTTGCTTTGTAGCTTCTGTATTCTTTCGCTGGATGGTCTTACAAGGCTTGTGTGCGTATGAAACTCCGCTCCTAGAAAGACCAAGGTCCTCGAGGGCTCTACGGAGGACTTGCTGAAGTTTATCGCGAAGCCCAGTTCCTGTAAAAGGGACATCGTGGCCCCCAGACTGTTTCGTGTTTGTTCCATGGACGAGCCTCTGACCAGCCAGTCGTCTAAATATGGATAGACATGGTGACTGTCCTTCCTTAAATGGGCCGCTATCGGGGCCAAGCATTTGGTGAACGTCCTGGGGGAGGACTTGAGACCGAACGGGAGGACCTTGAACTGAAAATGCTTTTGCCCGACGACGAACCTTAAATATCTCCTGTGTCGTGGACGTATTGGGATATGAAAATGTGCGTCCTGAAGATCTAGCGACGACAGATAATCTATGGGTTGCACTGACCTGATAACCTCCTGGAGCTTTAGCATTTTGAATTTTGAGCTCTTTAGCCATTTGTTGAGTACCCTCAGGTCGAGAATGGGCCTCCATTTTCCATTTGGCTTCTCGACGACGAAGAACCGGGAATAAACCCCTTGTCCTTCCTGTGCCACAGGAACCCGTTCTACCGCTCCTTTTTGTAGCATAAGCGCCACCTCTTGTCTTAGAACTCGAAGGTGGGGCTGGGCCGAAAACACTGGCGGAAGACTTGGAGGCTTGTTTTTGAATTGCAGCGCATGACCCATGCGAACCGTGTCCAGAACCCATCGATCTGTGGTGATGCATTCCCATCGGTCGATATGATGAGAGACTCGACCCCCCAGGACGTTCCGAAGGCCGTCATTGGTTGCTGGTTTGCTTGTCCTTCGTCGACGAGGGACCCGAGCCTCGTCGTCTGGAGGCTTGATAATCTCTGCCTCTACGTGCCGACTGGGATGCCCGTCTGTAGCCTTGTGAGGAGTATGAGGGCCTGTTAAATCCACGGTCCCTAGAGGCTCCAAAGCAGGAGTTTCCGGAGGCGACCCTGAAGGGGCGAAAAGAGCGAAAACTTCTACCTGTCTGGAGGGCGCCAAGAGACCTAGCGGTATCCGTGTCTTCCTTCATCCCCTTCAAGGCTTCATCAACCTTGTCTCCAAACAGATGTTCTCCTTCACATGGCATGTCTAGAACTTTGTACTGGACTTCAGGTCTAAAAGTAGTACATTTGAGCCACGCTTGTCGACGAAGTACTACGCCATGATTGATTTGTTTGAACCCCGACTCTGCTAGGTCCACCGCAATATTAATTGCATGGTTCGAGGCCTCCTCACCATCCCGTACTAGTAACATGGCTGCTTTGCGATGTTCTTCCGGCAGGTGTTCTAGGATAGGGGCTATTTTATGCCACATCTCCCTATCGTAACGCGATACAATCGCCAAGGAGTTGGCTGCTCTTACCGTCGTGGCGCCGACTGAGAGCACCTTTTTCCCGAAGGCGTCCTGTCTCCTTGCCTCGCTTTCTGGAGGGGTTGAACATTTTTGCTGTACTCTGGCCTTCCTAGCCGCTGCCGCCGATACCACAGAGTCTGACAGTGGCTGTGATGTTAGACATTTTGGAGTGGACTCCGGAGCTTTAAACTTTTTCTCAATACGCCCCTTAATAGCCGGTTCCGAGAACGGATGACGCATCGTCTTGAGGCCTTCTTGCCATACGTGGTCCAGGATTGGGATGGCAAATACCGATTTCCTCCTTTGACCCATGTGATCAAAAAGAAAACAATCTTTCTTTTGCTCCTCAGGAATTAAGCCGAACTCGGAACACGCTTTCCCCATCATTGCATGGAAGGCTCCCACATCATCCGGAGGAGATGGTTGTGCCTGGCTCCTCGTAGACTCTACCTCTACATCCGAATTCCATGTTGGGTCTCTCGACGGTGACAGGGAGATGTCCGACCCTGATTCACCTCGTATAGAATCGGACTCCGATAGCTCACCCTCCTCCTGCATTCGAGGACGATCCTTCACCACCTGGGAGGCCGAAGGGCTTTTGGTCGTCGTGCGAGCTGCTTGAGCTTGTTCGTCGACGGAAGGTGCAGAAAATATCGACGATGAAGTGCCAGGCTGAGGGATCTGCGTATCCAGACGCTGCAGGAGCTTCTGAAGTGTATTAAGCACATCCAGAGACAAAACCGTCTGGGGGGTCAGCAACGTCGAGGATAGAGGGATCACACCCCCACTCGCACTCGTCGTCGACGTATTGGAAGGCCGTAGGCCCAAGTCCGACGGCTGCATAACCATGTCACCTTCTCCTTCCACCGACGACCCCGGCAAGGCCGTGTCTTGCAGCAGGACCTCAGGGGGGGCCGGTTCACAAACCTCTGGCTGCCAGGCCATAAATTGAGTCCCCGTCGACGAAGGAATCCCCACCGCTGCTGCCTGAATAGTAATCGGCATCGTCAGCGATACCGGGGTCGACGAGCCAGTCGCCGGCACCGAGCCTTTAGACTTCGTAGCCGATTTCTATGCCGACTTCCCTGCTGAAGCGTCTCGACTCGCGGAAGACCTAGGACGGTCCCCTGAGGAGGATTTTGATGCCGCTTGCCTCTCCGTCTTAGAGGATGAGGAGGAGGAGGACTTTTTGTGTGATGAGGAAGACCCAGCATGCTTCCCCGCATGCTTGTCCGCAGGGCATTTTTCGACAGGCCTCACCTTCTTCGAGGGAGGTTCCGACTTGCTCCTGGAGGCCGTGGAGCCAACTTCTGATGCCGGATAGGCACCCGCTCCGTCGTTAAGCCAGTCGACCAACCTTCTTTTCCGGTCTTTAAGGGTTTTTTGGGAGAAACCCTGGCATATCTCGCATGTATCCGCCGTGTGGTGCGGGTGGAGACAGTAGATACAATCCATGTGGGCATCACCTTCATAGACTTTTTTGAGTCCACATGTCGCACAAGGACGGAATAAAGCTTTTCCGGACATATTTTCTTCAGAACGTAACTTCGCCGAAGCGAAAACACAACCTAACTTCAATTAGCAGTAACCGCGAGGATCCCACTACTTTGAAAGACGGCTGAAATCTGAGGGAGCGCGGGGGCGGGTCCTGTATTTATATCATGGCGTCCTGACGGCGCGGGCACGCATGATACAAAACGAGGTGGATAGGACGCATAAGCGGCGAAAAAGCTTCCCTACGGGAAAGGGTCTATATAATGTACCGGGGATTCCCAGCCTGACGACGGGGAATATTCTAAGCATGTGAATCCATGAAAGATCCAATGCTGGAGAAGGGCGCTAGACAGGCTCGGACTGGCTTATACGACAATAGGCCCACAGCGGAACGCGGAACACACATGCCGGTGTGGACCACTTTATTGGGTCAAAGTGGGCCACTTTGGACCAGTTTGATGAGTTAATTCACTGTGTGGCAAGAAGTTTTGACCAGTGTTGCTGAATAAATATTCTTTAAAATGCACAATTTGCATCACACTTTATTAAAAAAAACTCCCCCTTGGTTACTATTCAAACAGTGTCACAAAAGGAATGAATAACCATTTGCAACTGTGGACCACTTTTTTATTGGTGCCCGAGACAATGTTATGGCCCAGTCCAGTAGACCATACCATAAGTGTTACCCGGCTAGCTCCCTTTTGGATTCATCTGCCAAACTGCTTGGCAGGTGATTTATGAGAGGGTCATGGACCGGGTTGTGACCCATAAAGTTCACTCTGAAACTCAATCCTTTTTTTGTTATTGCAAAGGCATGGGTACAAATGATTGGATCATGAACCTACGATTTATTTGGGATATGTATGTACTAGGTTATAAGAGCACAATTTATCTTGGGTTTAAGGATCTATTTATCACCTTTGATCATGTTAACCGGTCACAATTGCGGGCTCTGAAGCCAGACTGGTGGTCATGGAGACAGCCAACAGAATTAGGATGAAGGTTAAGCTGAGAGATGGCCAACTTTTCCAGGAGTTTGCCAAGAAAGGGAGTAATGGAAATTGGGCGATAGTTAGCTGGACAAGAAGGATCAGCTGTGGGTTTCTTGAGAAGAGGATGCACAAAGGAGTGCTTCAGAGGGGGGGGGGGATCCCGAGGCAAAGAAGTGGTTGCAAAAATCAGCAAGGGCCGGAGCGAGGGTGTCAATGTGGTTCTTGATGGTTTTCGAGGAACAGGGATGAACCTGTTTTGACAAGGTTTTCATAGATCGGACTTGTCTAGCGACCTCGTCAGGGGAGAAAAGAGGAAAGGACAAGAAGGATGGTGGGGGGTTGGCTAAAGGATGGTCAGCAAGCAGAGATGGGGAGGGGGAGGGAGGGGTGTGGGTGAAGAGGGTGGACAGGATGTCCTGGGTTTTTTAAATGAAGTGAGAGGTAAGGGCATTGCAAAGAGCCTGGGAGGCAACAGGCGGGTAGAGACTGCAGCAGGGTTGGCCAGCTCCTTGCAGATTTTAAAGAGTTCGGCCGAGTTGTTAGATGCCGAAGAGACACAAGCTAGAATGTGGACTCTCTTCTTGGTGAGGACAGAGAGTTGGTATTGCCTTTGTAGCAGGCGACAGGCCCGTTTGTCAGAGGATGAACAGCAAGTCCTCCATTTACTCTCAACCGCCCTACACTTACGTTTAAGTGTAGCTAGGTCAGAGTCATACCAGGAATTGCACTTGGCTTTGGACTTCAAATGGATCCTCATGACAGGGGCAAGAGCATCAAGCGTATCAGAAATTGAAGAGTAGAGCAGAGACAGGGTTGTGTCAGGATGTGAGACAGCCAAAGGTGGAGGGGGGGGAGAGAAAGTGACGGCAAAAGCCTCAACTGACACACGCTTCATGGGCCCGATGTCCGAGAAGGTAGGTGGCAGTGTTGGGGTAGGCTTGGCTTGGGGGGAAAAGAGAGGGAGAGATGAGAGGAGAGGAGGGAGTGATCGCTCCAGGAGAGAGGAGTGGTCAGAGGGATGGAGAGGGGGAGGTCAGAGGAGATCAAGACATCGAGGGTGTGCCCTGCTGAGTGAGTCGGGCCAGAGGGGAGGATGGACAGGGAGAGGGAGTTGCAGAGGTCACTGAAGAGAACAGAGGAGGAGCAAGGAGAGTCTAAATGTATATTGAGGTCACATAGGAGGAGGAGTTGAGTGGTAGAGGCCAGGAGGGAGGACAGGTCTGCCCACTCAGAGACAAATGAGGTGATTTGACCAGGAGGCCGGTAGATGGTAACCACAGTAAGTGAATGGGTAGGCGAGAGAGAAAGCCTACAGACAAGGCATTCAAAAGAGGAGTAGGTCTGAGTGGGAATGATAGAGATAGGAATCCACTCAGGAAAGATCAGTGCTCCCCCCCATCCCCACCGGACCGGGAGGATCTGGGTGCTGAGAGGATCTTGTAGCCATCAGGGAGGAGAGTGTCAAAGCTCGTGACAGAGCTGGCCGTGAACCATGTCTCAGTAAGACCAAGGAGATCAAGGTCTAGTTCTTCAAGGAGGTGGCAGATGTCAGAGGAGTGTTTGACAGAAGAGCGAGAGTTGAGAGTGGCAATATGAAGAAGGTTGCCACCCTTAAAGACCTTCCGGGGAGGGGTACAGATCAGAGGTAAGCCCTGCGGAGGAGAAAGAGCCCAAGGAGGGGCAGAGGAGGAGTAGGAGAGAGGGGGCAAGGTAGCCAAGGGGGGGGGAGAAGAGAGGACAGCAGGAGATGAGAGGAAATTGATGAGGCGAGGGAAGCGCCTATCAAAGAGAAGGAGATTGGCCTGAGGGCCTTGGACCATGACAGTGCCATTTAGGTAGACATTAATGATGACTTTAGAGGAGTCGAAGGAAGCCATGAGAACTTCCCAGCGAGTGCCACCATTAATGGGAGAGGAGGAGATAGGGCAGAGCACCGAGACCATATGAGGAGTCCATAGATCTGGCGAAGGAACGACAAAGAGGATGTCGGTGAGGGTCTGTCATGCGGAAGCATTGTAGTCGACGATAGGAAGACCAGGCTTAGAGGCCAAGATATCCTTTTTGAACTTCTTCCTACCAGACTTAGTGAGGAGGGAAGGATAGTCAATGGAGAAGCAGTTGGAAAAGATAGGAGAAACAGAAAGCGCCATTGGGGTGGAAGCGAGGAGAGGATGGAGATACTGGGGATGCTAAGGCAAAAAGTCTACTCATAATGTCCCCAGCTTGATGTTCATACTCTTCTAATAGCGAGCAATTACAAAGCTATCTCAAAAATTTCCAAAAAGTGAGGTTCTCCTGCAGGCCTCTAGGATGGTAGCTTCCATAGGGAAGTAAAGAATTCCGATCTGTCCGTTTTTTGTATTCAGTGGTTAACGGACCACAATTATATAATTCACATATAAATTAACCAGACTGGGAGCAAATGTGGATGCCAGGACTGTAACCGACATCTGTGCGTAGGATTGCCCCTGCTACATAAAGTAATTTTTTTCAGAGGGTAATTTCTGCCAACTGAAGGATGAACTATGTCAGAATGTCCCCAAAAACTGTACAGTCTCATTTAATTTATACAGATAAAGTCTTCTGTTGAGAAATAGTTGAACAAATAGCCCTTTGAGCATGCTTTATAGATGAGCTATTTCTCATCTGCAATGGGGAAACCTCAGCACATGTATGCCTTAGAGGACGAAGCAAATGAAGTAATTGAGGCAAATGAACCAACATATGAACATTTTTGGATCTTGAGGTAAAGAAATTGCTACAAATGTACATCGTTAGAAGAATGTGACCTTATGACAAGCGGTTTTGCAAGAGGTTAACCATGCAAATTATTAAACAGGTTCATGAAAAGAGCACAGAACATTACATGTGATACCACTCTAATTAAACACCACAGAGAGAGGAATGCTGCTTAAAGATTACAGCAGTAATGGGTTACTCATGGCTCGCAAACAACATTTTTAAAAATGGAAACCCTCTCCAATTTTAAATGCGGGTGAACATACATTACTATGACTGAGGTTTGCTTTCTAAAGAATGAAAAACCTTTGTAATGTCCATTTACGTGCAATTGATAAACCGGTTGGGATTTGCTGCCTACGTTCGTCACCTGTGTCATCTCCAACAAGCCTGGTTGTGAGGGCAAGTGAAGAACTCACAGCTGCTGCTCCCCACGGGCGGGGGGTAGCTCACTCACTTGCCTGTTCCTCCTGTGTCTTGCTGTGCCTCAGCGCTCCTTCCTGGAGTTATACCATCACAGAGCCACAGTCTTCTTCTGATACTTTATCTTTTCTTCACAGTGTTCCTCAAGGTCACGCTCATTGGGTTGAGAGAACATCCACTTAAGCTTTCAATACCTCGCTTTAGCCCTTTTCTGGATTAAGTTACAGTCTCTCCCATTTTACCTCTAAATTTCGTGCCCATCCAATATTTTCAGAGCACAAAATGAAATAATTGAATAATTTGACCATTTCAAGTGTTCGCTGTTATTTACATTTGATGTTGCTTTCACTCTTAATTTTATATTGCCCCTGAAGGACAGTGCATTCGATTTACTGATGTTCATTGTAAAATAATTGTGCAGGCATTGTTGCTGTAAGGCCAGTCTCAGCCTTTGGAGCTCTATTGTGTTAAATGACAGGAACATAATATCATCTACATGTAATAAAGTCTTGGTCTACTGCTCCCCAACCCTTAGTGATTTAAAGTCAAGCTAAGTAACAAATCTTCGGAGGTTCAACAATAACAGAGTGAATGCATTCTTGTTGTAACCCCCTACACCATGTGGTGTGGCTTTCCCAAACTGTTTACCCAATCCAAATATTCTTCGTTCCAGCCGTGTGCTGTGTTGAACCTGCCTACTTGCACTTAATGTACCATTCTCCTTCCTCATTCGACCTGCACTTCCCCTCTTCCCTCCAATTCATGTTACAGAACTTGCATGATCCGAATTGTCTCATGGCTTAGTAGGATCGTTTTTTGTTTATTTTTGTTTTGTTTCCTCATCTTTGTTCAGTACGACGTCCTGTCATTGAGGGATGAAATGACGCTGGGTCTTTCTCTGTGGATATTTCAACGAGAAAACCCATCAAATGTTTCAGGGGGGGTTACAAATATATATATATATGGGGAGTGGGTGTTTGGGAATAGATACAAAATTAAAGGGGATGGGAGTTTGGGGGTGAACCCCCTCAAAAAAAATAACTTTAAAAGAAATTTGATGAGTTTCTCGTTGAAATATCCGCAGAGAAAAACCCAGCGAAATTGCATCCCGCGATGAAATGACATGGAACCCTTTGTTCGTCCCCTACCAACACTCCCCTGCTCCCCTCCCCTGACCTGCATTTCATATTTTAGCACTTGCACATCCGAATGTCTCAAGGCCTAGTAGGAACGTTTTTTGTTTTGTTTTTCTCATTCTTGTCCTCCCATCCTTGTCTTGATGCGCCTTGAAACACTATTTTGCTGTATCACCGAATTACAAATAACCAATAAATCAAATGAATAAATAAAATAACAGTGCACCCCCCCAAACGGCCGCCTTCATGTTTGAGGACACGTCCCTTTTCCCTCTTCCCCAGGATTTCTGTGCAATTTAGGGCAGATGTGTATGAATTATGATAGAAAACAATTTGGTACTACAATCCTTTTTTAATGTTTCAAAATTCTTGTCTCTTAATGGCATTAAAAGGAATTAACAATAAATGATTATTTCCTTAGGTATATGCACAATGATCTATGAATGAATGTCCTCTGTGAAAGCAGATTTGTTATAGTGATAGGATCTTTAACGCCTGATGTCGCCCTTCTATTGCATTCTGTACTAACTGATTCTCCGGCTTTTCCACTGACGCATTTTCTAGACAATCAACTGATTGTACTACTACCTTTGTGTCCTTCAGGATTTAGTCATCTTCCGGGATGAAAATGTAAATGTGCCAATTTTTACCTAACTCCTAAAAGATTGCTTCAACTGGGCCATTTGAATACACTCTGGTCCTGGTGATAGAGAGGGCTTTGCCCCTATTTAAAAACATTCTCTGGGCATGGAGGAAATGTACCGTGACATGCTCTTGTTTCGAGAGGAAAAATGTCAAGCACCGGTGGCCATCATGGTCGGCATTCTTGGGCGCCGTCTGGGAGCTCTTGTTCATGTCTTCTCTTTGACATTACTACTCAGTTGGAGCTTATAAGCCCCGCGAAGAGTCCGCATAACTGGGTGTGGATGTTCCTTGTCATCCCTGAGTATGTTGGGAGGATGGCCTCAGTGCTAAGTATTTGACACAGCTCATGAGTTAGTGGTATCCAAGTTGCATGGCAAAGGAAGGAAGCCAGGGCTTCCCCGTTAATAGTGCTTAGCCAGGAGGTTCTTCATAGAACTCAGACTCTTCTTCAAGCCTACCAGCTACAACTTTATAGCGTCGATCACACCATGCTCACTTCAAAATAAGCAAACCCCTCGCATCTTGAATGTGTGAACACAATTCCATGTACATTTAACAGCATTTTCTTCCTGAATTGAATTAACATAAGCATTTACTACCTACACAAGGAAGTACATACTAAACTTCCCCTCATTCCCTGCACAGGAAGAGATGTTGCATGTTCCACTGGTCCTCCAGCATACTCAACAATCAACAGACAATCATCTTAATAGGGTACGACAGATGACATCCAACACAAACATGTTATCCAGCACAATATTCCAATCCTTTCTACCACCATAAGGGGCCTCCTTCCTTAGTATCTCTATTCCATCTGAGGCCAGACCTTTAATAACGGACCTTTTGGGCAAAAGAAAGAGAAAAGGCTACATCCATACATGGGGGACTTGGGCCAACTTTGAGGTCCATCCAATTAAGATAGTGCCTGGCTTGGACAGAATGTGTAAATGTCCCGATGGAAAAATCCTGGGTTCGGATTTAGGCAAAGGAGCACTAGTAGCCTGGAGGACAGTGATGTCTTATCAGATACTGCAGGCTTCCAGGGTGCCAGAACTGGCCAGATCCACTGATTGCTCCAGCTGAACTTCCATTAGACTTTGAGATGAGGGGAATGGGTCTCCCAAACAGTGCCATGAAATAATGACAGGGTGGACCTCACTGTAAGCGCCTGGGTCTAGGGCATCGGTCTCTGTGCAGTGGCCATCCAGAGGGGCATGTTGGCCCATAGGGAAAAGAAGTCTGGTCTTGCGCCTCAGGCTACGCCCTGTCTACACACTGC
The DNA here is from genome assembly GCF_040938575.1 of Ambystoma mexicanum. NCBI lineage: Eukaryota > Metazoa > Chordata > Amphibia > Caudata > Ambystomatidae > Ambystoma > Ambystoma mexicanum. The sequence continues at coordinate 266,475,216 of NC_090925.1, read as the reverse complement.
CTCTTTGAGCCTAAGAGTTGCGTCTTTAGCTTTTGTAATTTCTTGATTTAACCCAGCATAACTCCTCTCACCTAAGGATAATACAGAGCAACAAGAGACACATCTTCCTTGAGCACCACACACTACTTTTACAGCAAAGAAGAGTAAGGGCGTGGGTATGCAGAAGCCCCGATTTTAGTTCATCTTTTGCTTTAGCTCGCCTCCTGCTTAAACAAATAACCACTATGAGCACAGGTTGCCCATAACGGTAGACTTTCAAATGATTATCTGGTGTCTGCCAGCACAACAGAATTCCCCATTCAAGGGGAGAACTGTGCTGGGCCAAGGATGAAGTAGGGAGAGGCATGCCAAATTGTGTTATGTTGGCTTCTCCCACAGGCAGGCCCAAAACACAAAACCTTCCTCGCAGCCCGCATTCTGGCATGAGCTGTGGGGTGAGGCCAAAGACATCCACTGACAACCCTTCCACCATACAGTCTCGCAGTCACAAATGCATCATTATCTGACTTTGTTATTAAGCCAGAGTCTTAGTAGCCGATAACACTTCCATTAACGTTACTCTACCTCAAATAACTCGAGATCATGCTGCCACCACTCTCTGAGTGTGCAGGTACCCACTCTCAACGGTGTCCCGCAATTACAGGAAATGGAGCATGTAGGCCTGTTCCTTAAGAATCAACCCCACTACCTCCCCTCAGAAGAAGCAAACATAACTCAGACCAGCCAAACCCAATGAAAATTAAGGCAGATATATAAGAGGGGCAACATAGATTTCCCCTCCAAAATAATCATACTCCCTAACAGATTCATGGAAGATCTCTGGCTATGCTAAAACATCAGAAAATAGCTCTGATTCCCATATGCCTTGACAAAGCAGTTGTAGCTCCATAACGCTTCAAAGCAGTTCCAGACACTCCGCATAACGTCTCAATGGCTGCCCTGGCTGTTCATGACATCACAATGGAGAACTTAAAGTGAATGTCATCACGTAGCTACCTGTATTCTTCCCATCCCTTTTGTTCACATGTGTGCTGACCTTTTTTAATCAAAGTGCTCCTCCTCCTGCCCCTTCTGCGCCCTTCCCCACAATTCCCCCTTTTTTCAACCCGCCATCTATACCGCCACTCCTACTATCCATCTGTATTTTTCTCTTTTTTATGTAGTGGTTGAAATGTAATTTTCAATTTATAGGAGATTTTCGTGGAAAATGATTACCAAATCAATTGGATGCATCCAACTTCACAAAAAGGTTCTGGATCCTTTTAATGACACGATAAAGCAACGAAGCTGAGTCTCAAGTATCTTACACAACAGTGCTGACTACTCTGTGACATCAAAATGGAGTACTCAATATTCTATGACCTAACAAAGTCACTGCAGACACTTTTAATGGCATCACAAAGCAGCTCTGCCTAATCTCAATTGCATTCCAGAGTAGTTCTGGCGGTTCTATGACATCTCAAAGAGTTATGGAAATCCCAGGAAATCATAAAGTGACTCTACAAACTATTACTGTGGCAATAAGCTCCGAGACGGTGGGCCAATACCACCCATGGTAATGCCCCCGGGGCCCATAGTTACATGCGAGGGCCTTAACGAAGGCCCCAGGGGGCATTACCGTGGGCAGTATTGGCCCGCTGGCGAGGTGCTTATTGCAATTAGTATTCCGGGGTCTACAGGCTCGGGAAACTAGTTTTCCCGAGTTTGCAGCTCCGGAACAATGAAGGCTGACGAAATCTTTTCAAGCTGCATTTCTTTTGCCGTTTATAAAGGTTTCGTCGCAGTACGCGTTAGAACGTGCGTACTGCTTCAAAGTACGGAGCAACAGAGCGCCATTTTGGGCCAATTTGCTCCGGACTAATGAATGGGAGAAAAATAAAAAAGGCCACCTTGGAAAAGTGAGAAGGGGCTACGTGTGGGCCCTTCTCCCTTTCCAAGGTTGCCTTGGAAAAAAAAAGTGTACCCGGCACACGAACGACGTTCATGCGTCTACGGGATTACACTGTGGTATGGTTCGGAAGCGAGCCAATCCACGTTTAGTGTTTCCCGTGGACGCCCAGTGGCGGGTGTGAAGAATTTAAACCGGCATGCATGAATCCAAAAAGAAAGCTTACTCTCCTTTTATTAGTGTGTTAGGGGCAAAGCACCACTACTGGTACCAAACTAAATAAGTAGTCCCCACCCCTACAAAGAACACCTCCTTTCATCCACCCAATCAGAGTGGTCCGTCCCAACTCGGCACTCTCAACAACAGGTTCCTTACTCATTCTAATATCCCAATGTAAGGTATCTGGCAGCAGGACTGCCCCATTTACTGTGTTCACCTTCTGATGGGGTTTTTCTGTTCAAAGCACATTGTTCCAAATAAATGGATAAAAAAGGTACATTTAAAAAATAAAATAGACATTTTGATACATTTAAACACTACAAACACTACAGATGTAACCAGAATACTAAAACAATCAGTGTCCTCATAAGGGAAACATCTCTCTGAATAAAACAAAGTGAGGTTTAAGAAATTGTACATAGGACAGAAGTTACTTTTGGAAAGTGAAGTATCAAACTAAGTGCAAGTATTAAAACAAGCGCTTAACAAAGAAATGTTGTTCAGGTGCTCCAACTAGAAATAAGACCCCCACGGCAGAAAAAGGGTAGCAATTCCTCGTGTGAGGGGGTGTCATAAAGCACCGCAAACCATTGAACTGCAAACTACAACCTGGCCTGGATCTTGAACGTGAATAGAACAAGTTTCTCATGCACTGGCTCCTACCTTCTGTCTCTGGTGGTTTGGGAGAAGGAAACAGGTGTATACCATGAATGGAATGTAAGTTTTCTCCCCTTTGAGCTCACATGTAGCCTTCAAGGAAATATAACTCTTCTGCTTGTCCGAGCAAATGTTCAACTGGTCTCCAGGCCCACACTCTGCAAGTGTCTGGATGTCATAGCTAGGACTGGACTCGTCCCCATGGGTTCTCCAGGGCACACGAGATGACTCTGCCTCAACACGTGTAATCTCTTGTCTAGGCCATGAATAACTCGTGGACTACCAGTGCTAGTAGCACCTAAAGATGGCATTGGGCTATGGAGGGTAGGTTGAAACCTGAATGGCAGCTGGATATGATGGCATGGAAATCAAGTTGGTTGATTCTGGATCCAAAACATTATCAGACAGTCTCCCCATGAATGGCAAGTTATGACCTCCCAGGTCAGGTCTACAATTAATGTCACCTCGGAGCTGATCGACAGCTACTTTGGAGCAGTGGGAATAAGCACACATACCTTGCAAAGCACTCACATTTGTGACTGGCCCCACCACTCTACCACCAGCTCTGCTTCCTCCCACTTGGAAAACCAAATTCCACTTCCTACTTAAAGGCTTCTGTAGCTCAAAGTCCTCAAACCAGCTCATCCCATTCAGCTCTGCTCATTCTGAGCCCTCAGAGGCTTCACTTCTCTTTCCTGGCATGCACTCCATGGTGGAGCACTCCTGGCGTATGCGGTCTGACCCCTTTTGGTCCACTTCCACCTCCTGGTTTGCTGCCTGCCTTCCTTTGGTTGTGTTCTGAATAAACTATGATGTGTGTGTATGTTTACATGTGAAGGTGGCACTGCCTCTGACATACGCCACCACCGTTTCTTGCTTCCTGTGTCATCTGACCATATTTGAACACTCTATCCAGCACTTCCTTCTGTCCTACAGCACTTGCTATCCATGGCAACATTACCCCAAGCCTGCTCAACAATCTTTACCATATCAGCACATCACTAGATATTCGCTAATATTGTCCTCTACCTGGCTATACCCTCCAGGGATCTCTGTCAGCCAGCCCTTGAACATCCAGGCCTCTTCTTAGATGTGTTGTCTGCCAGGCCGCCAACTAGGCAACCACCATATTTCTAGGGACATGAGAGGGAGGCACATGGAAGACTCTCACCCACAGCTCCACTAATCCTTTAATCTTCGTTTCCACAGCCCCACTAATTCGCTTCCTGGGCCTCTGATCAACGTGAGGATTTCCACATATCCAGCAGACGCATCCCCGCCATCCTCGCCAATGGATAAATTGGTTGTATGTGATATTTCCACTTTATAAAGGCTGCACATCAAAAAGACCAATTTATTTCGCCCATTTTGTGTGCAACCTTTAAAAGTGAAAATAGCACACGGTAAGATAGCTCAGTGGGTTGAGCGCTCGCTGCTGCGATCTGAGCGTGATCTGCAGGTCGCAGGTTCGAATCCCGGCAAGGCCAACTCAGCCTTTCATCCTTCCGAGGTCGATAAATGAGTACCAATTTCGGTTGGGTGATATTGTATGTAATTATGTGCTCTGTAAAGCGCTTTGGATTAAGGCACTATATAAATAATACATCATTATCATTATTACTGGGGGGGTTCACCCGCCTAAACCCTCTCAGGAAACCATACCTCTGGCAACTCCCACCCCAGACACACTGACACATGCACACACGTTTACCCGCTCCCCCTCACACTCCTACAAACATTCCTCCTCTTCCCCCACAGACACTCACACTTTCAAACACCAAAAACACTTATCTCGGGCATCCGCATACCTCCTCTTTTGGCCCGGCCATGCCTGTCAGCTCGTGTATGCACTCATGTGCGTCACAGGGGCTAACAGTTTGATTTGCAAAGACCGCTCAGAGCGGTCTCTGAGCGGTCTTTTTAAATCGATTTTTTTTCTCGTTTTCTTTTTTAATGAAAAATTCACTCAATACGGATAAATTGACAGGTGACTTCTCTTCCCCCTTCTTGCTCAGGAATTGGGCTTACACAGTGCTTGATTTGAAAAAAATAAGTGCCAAGGCCCAAATATTTTCTAGCACTCCTATGACACTGTGGGTGGGCACCACTGCTGCCACCACCCGTAGCTGCTCCCCACAGTGTCGACATATTTGGGGTTACACTACAGCTCGCACCTGCTCATTGTGGTTGATGGATGCATTGACTATCAACGCTTCATAATTAAAGTGAGTCTGGGACAATAAGTGCCGGGGCTCAAAAATAAGTGCCAGGGCTGAGCCCTGGCAAACACCCCAACAAATTAAGCACTGCAAAAAGGAGGTGTTAAGTAGCCTGGGATTTATGGACCAGCCCCTTCCCCTCACAAGGACCCAATAGATTTAAATCCTGATGAGTTTTGAAACACCTCTTGGAATGTCAGCTATGCTGGACACAAAAGACAAACTCCAGAAGTCCTGGTCTTGGGAATGTAATTGGGTCAGTCATGTCCCGATCATCCACTCCTCCACATAGACACACAAGCAGGTACACTACAGACCAGTGGCTAAGATGGGGAACTAACAGTCATTTAATTATTCCTTTTATCATCAGCACACATGAGTCAACTTCCGACTCACAAATTAAACCACCAGGTTGAACCTGGAGGAACTCGGAAATGTTATGGAAAAGCACAAACCCAACCCCAACGAACCAGGACACTTAATACCAGAGTTTTAACAACACTATGTTACTGGATCATCAACACACTAGACACCACCCCACTAAAACGTATCACACTCTTAGAAAAATAAGACTTTAAAAAAAATGGTTCACACCCCACATACGAAAACTGAAAAAAGAAATTGAATACTTAAAAATGTCATGGAGGAAACAATACAACCCACAAGATAAGGTTGCCTACCAAAGATAGATCTGTCACTACAGAGCAGAAAAGAATAATGTACCTCATCCAGAGAAAGAACTTAATCAAATCATTAATGAGATGAGAAAACCTGTTCCGGCATCAAAGTACCTTCACCTACCCAAAAACTATATGATATCACCAACCTTTTTAGAAGCAAAGTAACTAACATCTAGAAATCCATCAACGCTACAGTAAGGAACAAAATTGGAACCAACAGTCAACCCACAGACAATGGCTATTAGTCTACAACCCCAACGATTAACAGGTTTAAGCCAATATCCTAACCAGACTTAAATAATTTGGTGAAACACAGCAACAAAGCTTTCTCTCCGACTGACCCCTGCCCTCTGAACATTTACAAAGAGATTCTTAACAAGGAAACATCAGCTTTCTACTTTTTAAAAATGATTAACTAATCTCTGAAAAAGGTAATTGTACCAAAAGCTTTCAAGACTGCCTATGTCAAAGCACTTCTAAAATAAACACTGGAAACACAAAAGACCCCTCCAACGTTTTTCCTATCTCAAACAGACATTCCCAAGTCATAATTTTTAGCACTACATATACAATAAAATATTGGAGCATGTAGAGTAACTTAATAGATCACACACATATTGGTTTCAGACCTATGGAAGGCACTGAATCTGCATTCTTTTTATTTTGGGACGATCTCAAAATCACTGCTAACTACAACATCACTTCAGAACTCGTATTTCTTGACATCTCTGCGGCCTTTGACACTGTTAACAACAGTAAACTTATTAGAAGGCTTGCAGAAACTGGACTCGATAACACAACTCTAAATCGTGTACAAAATGAGTGAAGATGGATACTCCAGCACCATACTCAACAATTGCCTCACACCTGTGAGTGAATTGATGAAGGACAGTTACCTAAAACGCAGTCCGGACAAATGGAATAATTCATTCTCATCGTACACCGCACCTGAAGCACCTCTACCATGGCCTTTGGAAATGAGTAACTGCCCCAAAAACATCTCAAATGAACAGGAAACTGGGCCTATTAATGGACAGCGTTCACATGCTGGAACCCCAAATCAATGCAATAGTCAAAAAGTGCTTCTACCATCTCCTAACTATTCGACAGATTATGCCCTAACTCTCATTCTCACAAAGAGCACTGGCCGTCATCTCCCTGATTCTTTCAAGAATCGACTACATAAACAAAATGTACCTAGGTATGCTGGACTATCTCACAAAAAATCCACAGATCCAAAACCCAGCAGCTAAACTACAACTTGGGCTCAACAGAGCACTCCAGTGGCTACCAATCCAAAAGAGGTTCCAGTTCAAGGCCCTCTGCATCACCCACATAGCACTTAAAGGTCAAGAAGCAGGATTCCTCCAAAACGGTTCCATGTGTTAAAATCGCGGAAAAAATTGCTGTTTGTACAAAACATTGCATCAAAAAGGCCGTGATTTGCTGCCGCCATCAATATAATGGATGCAGGGGACACCCCTGATACCCCCAGACCCATTAACCCCCACTTCCCTAAAAATTGTATAATGGGGTACACCTTTACCAGGTCAAACCACAGCATTTTTGCTGCAATATTTTGTAACGGCAACATTTTTGCCGCAATTTTATTACTGCATACCTCCAAAACAGAATCTCACTCTACTGGCCAACCAGAGAGCTAAGATCAAGAAACAACAGACTATTCAAAAACAAAAAATGTTGCAAAGAAAGGCATGGAGTTTCTGCCTTTACCACTATGGTGGCCAAACACTGGAACGTGATACCAAATGAAATTCGCACCCTACAGGACCAGCGGAAATTCAGGAAAAGCCTAAAAATCTGTCTCTTCAATGCTTAACAAGCAGAATGTGTATCCTACTCCCATCAAGCAGCGCAAATGACATTCCTCAATAGTTCAACTTTCACTCATAGACCCAACCTAAGGGGAACAACATACTGGCTCCCAACCGTCCACCTAGAACACAAAGCACAACACTCAGGAGCATATAACGATTAGAAGACATCACATGAAGGCACCGCCAAAACCATATGAGAATGCTTTCTCTGTTTCCCAGAATATCTCAACCTCAACACAGAACATCTTCACACATCATCCTCTAAAGCCATATGTCTATCAGCATAATGCAGCCAACAGCAAGACCCATAATTTAAAAACACAACAGAAACCCCAAGAACACTCCCCACCTTGTGATTAACCCTCAATTCTCACCACAGAGAAACACAAACCAGACACTGGCATACAGCTTTTTATTTTTTTTTAAAGACCCTCCTCCTAAACTTTAAGCATCACAAACGTACCTCTAACTACAATTGACATGCCCAGCCCCCGGCCAGCACACAGCCACACTAAAAGCATGAGGCCACCACTCTGGACACAGCATCTTTTATACCCCCTACACTTCTCACCTAAAAAGTGTGCATGAACGCAGCGCTCAGTGTTCTTCTGGCCTGTAACCTCAACACAAAGCTCTGTAATCTTGCATTTTCCTCTCCTCCCAACTAACCAAGCTCCCCCATTATTTTCTAGATTCTCCAGAGAACCTGGAGTCCATAGAAATACCAGCGGTACGCAGTACAAACCCTACTAACGTAAAATAACAAGGAATGGCTGGTTTTCTTACTGACTGTTGTTGTGAAACCCTTAAACTGTGAAGTCTCCATCTTGGTATCAGACCAATTCAATTCACTGTGGAAGTATCTATACTTGAAGCTGGACTGCCTTATGGATCATTACTCTACATCAAATGTATATGCCTACATTATTCAGGTGTAGCTATTCACACAACAATTGCTTGAGCGGATTAAAGTCGTATGTGTATATTTTAACCAATGTTTTGCTTTGTTTAAAAACAGTTACAGCTTTTCTATTTTTATGTCATTTGATTACTCATACATTTTTTAAAGTATACTGTTCAAATAAAACTGTATAAACTGCTAAAACCAGTTATTTGACACTGCAGTAATCTGAACTAACTCATCTGCCTTCAAAATAATACAGTTTTAAATTGACTTTATATCAAGAGTTGTTTATGCTGGAGCGTCAGGGAATTTACAGAAGATCACCTTTCCCCCTCTCTTCCTCGCTATCTAATGTCACTGTCAACCCTTCCCCATCTGACCACTCTCTCCTTCACTACAGTATTACTGTTCCATTGAAATTCTTCAATCTCTAAACTAAAATTTAAATCTGACTTCCTTGTCCCCACCTAGCTGATGTTAGGACCTCCCGCCTATCATTAGTCACCTCCCCAGGCTTCTGCCATTGAAAAGGCCCTTTCTGACTTCGACATGGCTCTCAACTCCGCCTTAGAGAACCGATATCCCTCTCAAACCTTCACTTCTTCAACCCCTCGCCCCAAATCCAAGGTCACACCTCCGATCCGGCTCCTTAAGTCAGCCAGGCAACACCACCTTTGCAAGTGGTGCAAGAGCCGTGGCACGCCTCGCAACGGTGCCTATAAGAAAGCCCTCCTGACCTTCACTTCAGCCGTGGACTCTGCTAAATCATCCTATACCACCTATTTCATTATTGCTCTTTTGCTCTCACCTGTGTGACCTCTTCTCCACCATCCAATCCATGTTTGCTCTGTGTCCCGTTGCTTTGGCAAAGTAAATTACAACATGGTAATTTACTTTGACCAAATTACTTTGATGGACGGGGAAATATATATATATATATATGCATTTTAAGAAGAACTAGTATAGGTGGGATGGGGTTTTTGGGAGGAGGGGTGGTATTGGGGATGGGACATATGGGGGACAACCTCACACCTTTCAAAATTATAAATATATATATATTGTTTACTTTGGCAAAACTACATAGAACCGTATGCTCACCCAGGCCTCCAAGCACTTTCCTCTACACTCTCTGCTAACGAATTTGCCCAGTACTTCTTGTCCAACGTCTCTAAAGTCCAGGAAATGTGATTCCATATTCCACCTACATTCCTTCTTTTCACTCTCTCCCACTGAAATGATGATTATTCTAAGGACAACCATTCCCTGTGCCACCATGTTGACCTGTTTAACCCACAGACAGTCAACAACCTTTTACCTCTTAAAGCCTCCTATGTCCCTTCCATCTTTAATGTCTCCCTTTCTCTTGGGATCGTTCCTTCCTGCTTCAAGATATCTACTGACCTACTGATTCTTCCTTCAGCTCAGCCCAACAATCCTTCTAATTATCAACCTGTATCTCTTCTGCCCCACTTTTCAAAAATCTTGGAGAGGCTCGTCTTCAACAGGATCACTGCCTACCCTGGTAATAATGACACCTGTGACCTTCTCCAGTCCAGATTCCGCAGATGACACTCTACTGGCACAGCCCTTCACTGTGTCTCAATTTTCTGCTGACCTCTGTTCACCATTGTAAACTCTCCTTTTTCCCTATCCGTCTAGACCCTTCTGCTGCCTTTGATAATGTTGGCCATGATTCTGTTCTTCAGACCCTTGCTGTGACTGGAAATCATGATAGTGCGTTCAATCATATTTCCCCCTACCTTTCTAATAATTTCCTCATGGAACGTAGCTACCTCTGATACTACCTCCCTTTCTGACTGTGTCCTCCATTGCTCCGTACTTGAGCTCCTACTCCTCACCGTTTACACCACCTCCTTTGGCACCTCATCTCCTCTGTAGGGTGCTCCTACCACCTCTTTATGGATTATACTTAAATCTTCTTCTGTTTCCTTACTCTGACTCCCGATCTGTCTGCACGCCTCTCTGATTACTTCTCAGAAATACGTCACTGTGTTGCAGTTTATTGTCTCATACTTAACTCCTCGAAGACTGAAGTTCCCAACCTCCCTGTCTCCAACACCCTGCATGTCCTTGCATCTCCAATCTCTTTTCCCATCACCGGCTCTCTCATGCCCTTAAGACACACAACATTGGGGAATTATTTGGCAATGATGTCAATCTTCACCACTTTATCACTGCTACTGCAACTGCTTCGAGGATTAACTAGCACAGCACCAGGAAACCCGGCTCCCTCTTTGCCTAGCATTCTGCTAACATCCTCATACTAACTCTGCTACTCAAACATTCTGACTACTTTGTTAGCCTTTTAACTGGCCTGCACCTCTACTTCTTCTACCTGTTTGGCAAAATAGCATCCTGGCTACTGGCACTCTCTAGAGCCTCCCCCACTGTTCCCCACTACCCAAAACCATATCCGTGCTGAATGCCTCTCTATGAAAAATCAGTCCTTTTTCGAATTTCTACTGCTTGTCTTCAAGTACATTCTTGGGCTTGTTCCCTATTGAAAAGTGTATTGCATGGAGGTGGACTCCTCTGTTTCCACTTCATTGAAAAAGGTCCCCTCTGTGCAAAATTAAAATAAATTCAATAAGAATTGGAATAGGCTAAATCACTTTTACTCTTTCTTTTTCCGCTATGTTCATGAAAAAAAGTAAATTCCTCACAAAATTACTGATTTCTGGAGGCATTTACAATGGATTCCTACGAAATGTTAATCCCACAGAACTGCGGCCCGTCTAAATTTAGAGTTACCTACCTATCGTGGAGATTTCAGAGTATAACAAAGCAGAGTTTGTAACTGCTTACGTTTAAAAAGCAGCACACCGAAGAATTAAGCTGTCCCTTGAAGGAATCATATCCTTAGAGTAACAAGTGTGTATCGCCTTTCTAAAAGTGGATAGCATGCTTCAACAAACTTGTTTTAATTTAAGTTTGTGAAGTTATGGAAGTTTCTGTAGAAGCCCAAAAACCAAAGGAAACACCCATTAGTGCTAAATATGTTCTGAAATTTAAAAAAAGAATACAGATTCAGATTTGGTGTATTGACCTTATGCATGGGAGACTCGTCCTCCTGTAGTCTGCTACCCCAGAGCCTCGATGGGCCAATTATGCAACAAAGCAGTAAAATCGGTAGGACAGTCTCAATCACTTTGGCACACATTCCACAAATTTGTGTCGACCGGTTTCTGTAATTTATTTAGTTATTGCATTCATCAGGACAAAGGATATGTTAGAAACCGGTAAATCACTTTCACCGCCAAAATCAGAAGTTCTGCAATATAAAATGTAAGGTACTTAAAGTCTTTTAATGCATTTCGGTACAATAATATTAAGTATTAAGGTAGGTAAAATGTGCCTGCCCTAAGGGGAATACTAATGTAATCGTTGTGTTTTAGTTACTCACTGTAGCGAATGGTGTATATTGGTCTTTTATTTTTCTTCCCCCAGTTCCTCTCTATTTTATGTCAGTTATTATCTGTAATGAAGGTACAATATTACGTATAGAAACTAAAAAGTATACCTATTTAATAGACTAGAGCATTTCTCAAGATTATAGCGCATTTAAAGGCTCCCAATTGTACATTCATTGGTGTAAGGGAGAAAGAGGGTAGAGAAAACTATAAGGGTCTGCAACTACACCCATATCATGTCAGTTATTATTTATAACAGATGGATGATAAATGTATAAGGACTGATCTTTTCAACCTATTTAATAAATAAGAATGTTCCTCACATGTTTATCAAACGTAAGGAATCGCAATCACATTTTCATTCGTGTAAATGAGGCAGAAGGAGAGCAAAGTATTATTATCAAGGTCTACAACTTTATCTAATTGCATTGACATATGAAGCTACCTTAAAATGCTGTGGCTCAGTGCCCTAAAGTTGCACATTTAAAAAGATGAATAAATAGTTGCACTGCACTTAGCACTGGAACACATTCCATTATTTTGAGCTGCTGTATTCATGTTCAGAAAACATGAGCAAGATGAAAGCCATTTTCATACTGCTTGTACGTTGTAACAAATTAACCTACTGGTGGCAGTAGTGTACAGTAATAATGGGCGCAATCTTAGGACTGGAAAGACTGATCATTCATACGTTCGTAAATGGGACCCACAAATGATTACCTGCGACTGTACAATTGTCTATGGGTATGTGAGGAAACGCATATGGCATATACGTGGCTTTTGTCTTTGTATGATAATACCCAGTCATATTAGAGTTGCTTATCATCATAATTTTGTATTTTTTTATTTTCTATTCATTTGTAATTTATATAGCGCTTTACACCAAAGTGCTGAACATACACTTTACGGTACAAATGAAGGCTATACAAAATGTTCATAGTTGTCATCCGAAGTGAAGGAGATGATTCTTAAGAATAGTAAGAGTTAATAGAGCAGAGAGAGAGAGAGGGGGAGCATTCCAATGAAGTGGAGCTAGCAGAGTAAAGGAGCAAAATTGTGACTGGGCACACAGGGCCGACGAACTGTTGAAAAAGAAATTGAGACTGAGAGAGGAGAAATCGAGAAGGAAAATATAAAGATACAAGAGACGAAAGATAAGAATACGCAAGGCCATTGAGGGATTTAAAAACAAGACAGAGAAAATTGAATTTAAGACGTGAGTGAAAAGGAAGCAAACAAACAGAGGATAAAGACAGGGGGATAGAATCATGAGGGGAAATGAGATATAAGAGATGAATAGAAGCGTTTAAAACAGACTTAAGAGGAACTAAGCGAGAGGCAGGAAGACCAAAAACAGTAGCAGAACAATAGAATAATCAGTGAAGAGATCAGAAGTTTAGTGGCGTCAAAGAAAAAGTCATGATTTGCTAATATTGAAAAGATGGTAGTCACAAGCTCGTGAATAGTAGAAATATGATAAGAAAAAGATAAGTCAGTGTGAAAGTATAGATCAAGATTACAGGCAGAACCCGAAAATTGGAAGTTGTGAAGGGAAATAAGACGAAGGGAGGAGGAGAAGAGGGAGCAATAGTGTTAGTGGGGAAAAAAGAGAGCTTACATATTAGTCGTATTTAGAACAAGCTAATGGTCCAACATCCAGGAGTTGATAGCTTAGAGACAAGAAGATTATCATGACTGGAAGATGAAAAAGAGGAAAAGGACAGAAAGAGTTGGGTATCATCTTCATAAAAATTATGGGATATCCCAAAAGAAAAAACAACAGCAGCAAGGGAAGATGTATAGAGAGAGAAAAGGAAGGGTCCTAAGACAGATAAAACAAATAAAACATTATCCCTATTTTATTGTCAGATTTCCTTTGTAGAAGAGGGAAGACGGAATATCGAAGGACTAGACGCTGCATTCTGCAGTCCTCTTGTGGTAGTGCCCGCCTCAACTCTGATGGCGGCACTAAGATTAAAACCTGGTGTAACCAGTGTTTGGTGAGTTGTGGAGCAATCTCCAATCACAAATGGACTGCAATAACCTAATGAACCAATTAGTGCAATGTTTCCTGAAATATGGAGGAAACAAATGGGCAGTATCATTTGTGCACCTGGCCAGATAATGGGATGTGGCTGATCGTAGACAAAGTAAACCTATTGAAACACCAGGTCGATGAATGTTGAGGAAGGCAACCTAAATGATGGGCTAAAAAAAATCTTATACAATCAGGAAGTCTTCTTTTTTCAAGCTTTATTTTCCTTTGGTTCCCGAACAAGGGATAAATAAGTACTGACGTGATGAGCTTAACATATTTCAAAAAAGCCAAGATCTTAGAGGTTCAAAATAATACAGTCTGAAATAGTACAGAGGCTCAGTATAAAATAGCTAGAGACTTGTGAAAAGGTATGTATGTTAGGTTGTGTGGGGGTTGCAACAAATTGGAAACTATGGGTCACATGATGTCCAAGTGTATAAAATACTATAACGTTTTGGAATGCCTCCTGGAGTTTCCTGGGGAAGGAAGAAATGGTAATATAAAGAAGGAAGATGGACTTGATGATGTTTTGATTTGTTTTCATTCTTTTTTTCTATCACAAAGGTTAACTAACAACACATAAATATATATGAGAAATAAGTTTAAAAAGAAATAATTGCTGGGCATCAACTAAAGTGCAACAATGAAAGGTCATACATAAGAACGGAAGGCTTAGGGATGAACAACTTATGAGATTCAGTTTACTGCCACAGGGAGGATATAGCTAATACAACATCACTCCAGTACTGTGAAGCAAAAGGTGCAGATGCTGGCCCGGGAAGTACTGTGAGGGAGGTGGGTCATGTGTCCCCAGAAGTCAATGTACATTTCTGAGGGGCACAGGGTCTATCCGTACCTGTGTAAGAAGTGATGCTGGATATCTCTAACATGCTAATGTCTCCCTTGTATTTACAAATGGTATGTTCTGAAGTCGAGAGAGTCAGATGTTCATTGATCCAGTTGCCCACATTTAGGCCCAATGCGGATGTCCAGTTCCTTGGTATCATTTTCTTTATCATCATGTGGTCTCTAAGACTTAGACTTTCATTGGTTTGAAATGTATTAGTGGTCTATCTAAAAGGTAGCACTTTAGTTAATATATTCCTGCACAGAAGGATGGAGGGATAGAGCGCATGGAGGAGAAATGTATTAAGAGTGGGCATTAGATAGAGGAGTACATTAGAGTGGACAAAAAAGTAAACAATATGTTGTCATTTTTAGGTTGGGAGAGGAAAGTATTTTTCCTTCATAGGCCCCAATTCCAAGGGAAAGTTTAATATTTTCTTATAGAAAATTATATTAAGAAAATCCTTGTTATGTTGTTTTTCAATTGCATAAGTCAAAGGGTTATCAAAACTAAATCTAAAATCTGACAATGATCTCTATGTCACATGAGTGTGACCCGAAGAAAAGGAATTTTAACATGCCTGTGTGCTTGGTGGAAAGGGCAGGCTGGTATATCAGACCGTCTGACCTCCAGTACAGGGTGCAGGTTGCACATACCCTCAAACGTGACCCTACAGTCTGGCAGTGTGTTTTGTCCTCCTGAACCTAAGAATTTGTACTGATGTTGTCTCATTGTTCCTTTCCTCTAGGGACCTAAAGGAGCTGCAGGAAAACCAGGTCTGCCAGGAAAACCGGGATTATCTGGACTTCCAGGAATAGATGTAAGTACGTTGGTGTCATTTGATGTGGAAGATCCACAAACACATATGATTGGTTAGTTGGGTGGTGCAAAGAGCAAAACAAGACAAAACAGAGCGAACAAATCTAGTGAACACATAGAACCGTACCGTAAACACTGCCTTTGGGGTTTGAAGACATACCATTTCCTAAAACCCATTGTTCCCATATTTGCAAGATTAACCACAATTCCTCTGCTGTTCTGTAGCAGCCCCTACTAATGGGCCCACAATGCACTTTGATTGCAGATCCATTGAGTTAAACAGAGGCCATTGGCGACTTGTCTATGGTCAGAGGCGTGCTGCCTCAGAAAGATCAATAAGGGCTTGGCAGCCTCAGCTACAGATCACATAGACATCTGGCTTACTATGCCCTAGCACTACTGGCCTTCTAGATCCCCAGCCCCTGGAGGAATTCTCCAAGTTTCCCTCTAGGTCAGTTGGCTTCTATCTGTCGTCTTCAGTCTATGGTAACTGCATCAAATACTACACTAGTTGAAGCGAAAATGTCTCTGTGTGGGCAGTTTACTATTTGAATGTCTTAACACTTTTAAGGTTTTGTGTAATCCTTACACCTTAATAATAAGGAAAATAACAAATAATAAACCCAAATTCACCAGGTTGTGCAGTATGAAATCTACACCACTATCGAACCGCAAATGATACATACCCTGATAAAGTGTGCTATTATCATGGGGGACAGAACTACCAATATTAAATGGTGCTGTTGGGATGTCAGGGTTTACTTTCAAAGCTACTTGTTGATTTTTACTAGCACTGCCTATTGAGCCTGTTTCACACTGCCCTACCTAAAACTGAACCTGCCTATTGTTAATTTTGACTAGCACTGCCTACTGAGCCTGTTTCACACTGCCCTAGCTAAAATCAAACTGGCCCTAGTCGTCTCCACAGCATTCTTAGCCTGTGTCCTTGGTCGTATTTACTGTGATTAAGCATCAGTGTGCTCCCACCACCTACTCCTCCTCCCGGTGTGACGCATCTTTCTCCAAGGTCTCGTGCACCTCCACCATGCTCCTTAGGGCGCTCCTTATACTGTCGACGTTCTGCCCTTTCAGGCAGCAATTACCACTCAGTTACTCACACCTCCCCCACGGCCGACAATCAATCAACCTTCGGACACCCTGATTCACCTAAGCTCTGTCCACCCGACTTTGCGCAGTGTGACCCACTACAATGGGCCCCACGACGACCATCATAGGTCTACATCACATCAACACTGACACCAACCTATACTTCAATGACCCGGCCCTCTGGCTGGAACACTTTGCTAGGAAACCCACTCTGAATCAACGGTGCTCTTTATCTCTCAGAAACAAGAGACTAGGCACCAGATTCCGCATACGACCTACCCGCAGTAACATCTCCAAGCGAACATTACATACACCACCGTGCTCACCCGCTTCAACCACTAATAGCAAATCCTCTTCTACAGAGGAGAAAATGCCTCTCATCAAGGGCGCTCTGATCAACGCCAGATCCCTCCCAGCGCATGCACTAGACATAGCAGACCTCATAACATCTTCAGATCTTGACTTTATTGCCATATCTGAAACCTGGCTACATGCCGCATCCAGCCCCTCCCTGACCCTTGCCTTATCACCCGGCTGCGGTATCACGAGATGTGACTGCACCTTTGCTGCCCACACCAGAGGTGGTGGCGTGGCCATCATCCATAAAATCACTTTTGATTTAAGAGTATCGACCAACACCAAACTTGAGTCAGCTGAATTACTATCAGTCAAACTCTCACTAACGCCCTATCAAACAGCCACCCTCCACCTCATCTACAGGCCCCCAGGCCCTGCACCATCCTTTGTCGGTGAAATATCCACCCTCCTCCTCGGCAATGCTAAAACTAACTCTCAAATTATCATTTTAGGCGACTTTAATTTGGACTTGGTGACCCCAAAGATCCCATTGCACTAGACCTGGAAAACGCCCTTACTAACTTTGGCTTCACTCTGCACATTCAAGAGCCTACTCATTCTAAAGGCAGGACCCTTGACTGGCTAGCCGGCTCTAATTGCAATATCAATGTCCTTGCCAATACCCCTTGCTTATGGTCCGACCACCACATCATCACCTTTAATATTGAAGCCACCCCCCGTGTCCCGGCTCTGATAGCTCTAGCCCTCCCTACCAGAAACAAAAAGGACATAACCAAGGAGAAACTTCTCCGTCTGCTACTCCCATCTCTTTATGCTGCCACTGACTCCTGTAATGATCCCACCACCCTAGCTGGCATCTACAACCGTAGTATGCTCACGGCTATAGACTTTATTGACCCCATCAAACTTAGGAAGGCTAAACCACATGCACACCTTAACTCCTGGTTCACACCACAGTTAAGAGTGCTCCGCAAAACCAAACGCTGTGCCGAAAATCGTTGCAAAAGTCACCCTTCTGATGCGCACAAAGACGGTTTATCGAGGCGAAAAAAGACTTCCTTAATAACCGCATACTGCAAGCTGACTCCAACTCTAAGGAACTCTTTAAGATCCTAAAAGAGCTTGAAACTCCAGCTACCCCCCTGACACCTGCATTAAAGATAGTAAATGGTGTGCTAACATTCAGGCAGCCTTACTGAATAAAATATCCATGCTACAATCTAAAATCAAAACCAAACAAGACAGCCTAAAACTGGACAATCGCCCTCCCACCCCTGCTGGAGCCCACTCTCCTGACTTGCCCAATCTTAAAGGGTTTGCCTTCTCACCGCTCACTATTGCTGAGGTGGAAAACATCATCTTGAGGATCAAACCATCCAACTGCCAGGGTGATCCGTGCCCTGCCCCCATTATTAAGGAATCTGCCCACGATTTGGCCCCATTTATTACATCCTTCATCAACTCCTCCTTTAAAACAGGAACTGTCCCTGACAACCTTAAGGACGCATGGGTGATCCCACTGCTCAAAAAACCCTCCTTAGACCCAAGCATACCTACCAACTTCAGACCCATAACTACCGTCCCGTTCCTGCTCAAAATCATAGACCGTGCAGCATAGCTGCAGATCCAAGAGTACTTGGAATCCAATAATCTTCTAGGTCTTAGACAATCTGGTTTCTGTCCTAGACACGGAACAGAGACAGCTCTACTAGACCTTAAAACCTAAATTGAAGTCTTGAAGGACAAGGGCAAACTAGCCATGTTAATTCTACTCGACCTCTCTGCAGCATTCAATCTGGTCAATCACCAAATCCTATGCAGGCATCTCCACTCTGCCGCCCACTTCTCTCCGTCAGCCACGGCCTGGATCAAATCCTTTCTGAGTAATAGATCTATGCGGGTCTTTTCTCAATCCGCAGCAGCAGATCCCTCCCCAATTCACTGTGGCGTCCCTCAGGGTTCTTGCGTGTCGCCAACATTCTATAATGTTTTTACGAAACCGCTCTTTGATGTACTCGACTATCTGGGTGTCGCTTATACAAACTACGCCGACAACACCCAGATACTCATTCCCATCACTGGACACTACTTAGTTGACACCAAGGCCCTGAATGACGTCTACATGGTCATCCAAGCTTGGATGGCACAACACCAGCTATGCCTCAACGATGACAGGACAGAACTCCTCATCCTGGGCACTACGCAACCCCTTAGTAAACTTGAGCCGTCCTACCAGTCGTTTATCATTGATGGCAACACCATCCAAGTTTCGAAAAAGACACTAAAACCTTAGGCTTTTACTTTGACGCCACTTTATCCTTATCTCAACAAACAAACGCAGTCAGATCAGCCTCGGCATACACCTGCGAACTCATTGCAGCCTGCAGGCCATTTCTGACCACCCCGAATACTGTCACACTGGCCAGAACACTCATTATGTCCAAAATTGACTATGGCAGCGCCCTCTATTTAGGAAGCAGCCAAGAGAATCTGAACACATTACAAATTACCCAGAACAACACTATTAGAGCTGCTCTAAACATCCCGCGAAACCACCACATCTCTGAATCTAGACTGGCTACCTGTCAAACAGAGAATTTCACTGAAATCTCTAGCCCTCACGCACAAATTCTTGGCCAATAAGGCCCCCTTGTACCTCTGCAGCTGGCTATCCTGCCATGCGCCTACCCGACCTCAAAGAACCACCCAGACCCACTGTTTATCGATCCCTAGGTTCAAACTTCAAAAAGCTGGGGGCTCAAGCTTCCCCGTCCTCGCCTCCAAGCTTTGGAATGCCATCCCTATGACCATTAGATCTGAAGATTCCTTCAGGGCATTCAAGTCCAAAACGAAAACCTGGCTCTTCAATCAGCCTTGAAACATGCTCTGCACACCACTGCCCTACTAGCTTTGGCCCATGCGCCGGCTTACACCTTTGGCTCTATGTCCCTGTAAAATTTCTGCTCTAATTTCTGCTCTGTAAATTATGTAGATTGATATATGCTCTGACTATTATGTATGTACACTCGCCCTGTGCCTAAAGTATGTATCTATATATGCTCTTTATGCAACTCTGTTCAAGTTGCGCCCTGATGCCTCCGGGCCCGAAGGTGCGCGTTACAAATAAAACAAATACAAAGCATACCTGAGTGTTATTTATATAATCAGTAAGTGATGTCATTTCCGAATGTTACTCAAATTTTGTAGGGTGCTGTTAATAATAGGATGTCCAGTGTGCCAACCTCCATGGGGTCCTACTCAAACAGAGTGTGGCAATTTCCATAATTGCAACCTAGTTACACACACATATCATAATGTGTGACAAAGTTACGGTTATGACCCTGTCAAGGGTGGCCAAGGACCCCTCTGAATCTGAGGTAATGGGCCTACCACAGCAAGGCTAGACGTAGACCTACCCCAGAGGTTGTGTGGGGAGTGGAGAGGGATCCCTGGCCCTGGTTCCCTGGCCTGCATGGTGCCATGCATGTATTTTGGTAACTCTTTCCCTGGCCTGATGCCTAGCAGCCTCTCTCCTTGCCAGGCCTCTTTCTTTTCAATTTCAGGTGATTCCTAAGAGGCTACGGTTACCAGCATGCACAAGACTCACCAGACCCCTGGAATCGATAATGGTTGCCTAGAGGCAGCACCATCCAAAAACTGCAATGCACCTGGGTTCAATGGAGAAAATCCGGCCCAGAACACAAGGAACAAACTGGTTGCCCTAATGGGAATGAATGAACAAGGTGAAACCAGTAGAGACTGACACAGCCCTAGTGGAGGCCCATGGAACATCCCCAAATCCTGGGTGGGAAATCACTTACTTGCTACAGGAGAGAACCAGAGAATAACCAACCACAGTGACCGCATGGCTGGCTCGAGGAAAATGAAGACTAAAAAAGTGGCATGGCTAAGGACCCTTTTGAAGACTTACTGAGGAAATTCCAGCCCACAATGGGAGAAAATGGGAGGAGGTGGGATTAGCATAGCTAGAGATTGGATAGAGAAGCAGATGACTCGGGTAGTAGATGGATGCAGAGAGAAGCTTTCAGGCATGAAAGGGAGGGCTATAAAACCCAGAAGAATCAGTCTGCAGTGAGGGGTATGTGGGTGAGGTCAGAGGGGGAGCAGGAGAACCAAGAGCCTGGAGAGGAGTGCGCAACAGGTGGAGGAGTACTTGGGGTAGACTTTTGCTGTGTTTGTAGAGAGTGAAGGTAAGGTGTTGGGGTTGAGAGAGTGGTACCAATGTTTGTTTTATGCTTGGGGGTGCATGAGAGAGTGATTGAGTATATTTTGGGATAGATTAGGAGAGAGAAGGTGAATTCAGAGTGGTTGAGAGAGAGAAAAGTAATATATAGAAAGTCCAGTGGGTGTGGAGAAAGGAATGTGGGGTAAGTGGTAGACCAGACGAGGGAGCTGGAGAGTAGACAGAGAGAGTGGCCGGTACAGCTAGTAGGGTAGAGAAGAACAAAGGTAGGAGTAGTGAGGGGTCCTAAGATCACGAGGGAGGTAGGGACAGGGGAAGTAAGAGAAGCTACAAGACCAGGAGGAGGGTAGAAAGGTAGAGTGAAAGGTGGAGAGAGAGAGGATATATTAAAAGATATTATTAAAAGAGGAGAAGAACTAAAAGACTGCCACCAGATACCGGCTATGGGAGGGCAGCTAGGCCATACATGATAAGGTCACTTAGAAAGTCCCTGAGGGATTTTGTAGACAGGGCTACACAGTCTTTAGTCCCACAAGAGTAGGGCCAGCTTAGCCAGTAGGGGTACCCTGGCTGTAGTTAAGCAGTATTTGTCAAGACTTTCTCAGAGTGGGAAGTCTGAGCTAGGGAGGTGGGAGCCCCTTTTTAATGAAAACTGAAAACATATTTACTGGCCGGATGACTTAGTGAGAATCTTGCCACAAATGCCAGTTTTATAAGGCCTTCCTAATTTGGTCACAGAGATGCACACAGTTATGTTTGTTTGTTTGTTTATTTTATTTATGATGCGCTCCTTACCCGAGGTACCTGCGCAACAAGATTATGCAGTTTCTTAAATACAGAACATGGTAATTGCAGGTAGGCATAGTATTTACAGTACATGAAGATTACAGGTAGAGTACAAAAAATAAGAATGGCAAAGAGTGAAGTTACAGAAGCGATGAGATAACATTCAGATGTCGTTGGAGATCAGCCAGGATTTTGTATTATTCCTGAAGTTTGGGAAGGTTTGGTCTTTTCGTAGGTGCAAAGGTAGTGCATTCCAGTATACGGCAGTTTGGACAGGGAAACTATTCCCACCTGCTCTTTTCAGGTTAAATCTGGGCATAGTTATACAGCAAGATGAACAAGTTACTTCTTACCTTGTAACGTTCTTTCGACGGGATGTTCCTCCGACGTATTCCTCATCTTAGATATATCCTTCCAGCTCTGCTGGCCTCGGAAAATTTTTTCTCCAGAGGGCGCTGCGCGTCGATGTCCTTCGAGTCGATGACCCTCGACAGCCGCCGTATCGACGCTCGACGTCATCCTGCCTATAAAGGCCGCGCGCAGCGTCCGTTGCTCAGTTCCGTTTTGTAGCCCACAGTGTTACTGTTTGGACTAGACTAATCACCCTGAAGGAGCGTAAGCTGCAACAACAAGGGAAGTAAAACTGCGGGGATGGATGGGAGGGTCGATGAGGAATACGTCGGAGGAACATCCCGTCGAAAGAACGTTACAAGGTAAGAAGTAACTTGTTCTTCGAAGGGATTGTGTCCTCCGACGTATTCCTCATCTTAGATAGGCTCCCATAGCAGTATTCTATATTCGGAGGAGGGAGTACTGACTTCACGCTGTCTTCTATTGGTGAATAGAATGCAGTACAGCCCTTTCAAACCTAGTCTCTTGACTAGAGGAGGAATCCAGATTGTAAAAACGTGTAAAGGTATGGACAGACTACCATGTAGCGGCCGCACATATGTCTTTAATCGGCACGCCTCTTTTGAGGGCCGATGAAGCTGCAATACCTCTGGTCGAATGAGCCCTAAGGTTTTGAGGGGGCTCTTTCCCTGCCAGTTTATAACATTCCAGAATGGCTAGAATGATCCATCTGGAAATGGTCTGCTTAGTTATTGGTAACCCCAGCTTGTGACCTGCGTAGCCTACAAACAGCTGGTCTGCCTGTCTTATCCTGGCTAGTCTATTAATGTAAAAACTTAAAACCCTCCTAGGGTCTAGTCTGTGTAACCTCTCTTCCTCTTTCCCCGGGTGAGGAGGAGGATAGAAAGATGGTAGGATAATCTTCTGAGAGATATGGAATTCAGAGACTACTTTTGGGAGGAAATTAGGCTTCACTTGCAGGACAACTTTGTCTTTGTGAAAGATTGTATGAGGGGGTTTACAAGAAAGAGCTGGTAATTCGCTCACCCTTCTAGCAGATGTAAGTGCTATTAATAAAACAGTCTTAAGGGTAAGGAATCTTAACGAACAAGAATGGAGAGGTTCGAAAGGTGTCCCCATCAGGAAAGTTAATACTAAGTTTAAATCCCATAGGGGAACTTGGAATGGTCTTGGGGGATAAACATTGGTTAACCCCTTTAGAAACTGTATTACCAAGGGTAATTTGAAATAGGATGGTTCCTCCGCAGTACGCTTAAAGATAGATAGCGCTGCGAGATAGCCCTTAATGGTGCCAACTTGAAGGCCTGAATTTGCCAAATATAGTAGGAAGGACAAAACCATTGGTGTACCACATGAAAATGGGTCGATATTCTGTTCTCTACACCAGCTGCAAAATCTGTTCCAACGGCAGCGGTATAAAGACTTTGTTGCTGGCCTCCTTGCCGAAAGCAACACCTCCATAACATCATCAGGGAGGTCCCAATCCTTGTACCTCAGCCGTTCAGAAGCCAAGCGTGAAGGTTGAGGGTTTTGATGTCTGGATGGAGAACCTGACCTCCCTTCTGTGAGAGTAGGTTCTCTCTGAGAGGAAGTCGAAATGGAGGGCAGATGGACAAGTCTAGAAGGTCCGGGTACCACGTTCTCCTGGCCCAATCCGGGGCAATTAGGATCATGGTTCGCCGGAATCTTCTCAACCTCCTGATCATTTGAGGAATGACAGGGACCGGTGGGAACGCGTACAGAAGCGGAAACTCCCAGTCCACTATGAACGCGTCTCCCAGAGCTCCTCTCGGAGGAAATTCCCTTGAGCAGAACAGGTCGCATTTCCTGTTTAGGCTGGTGGCGAACAGATCTACCTGAGGGGTTCCCCAAAGGGCGAAGATCTCTTGAAGGACTTCCTGAGCTAGCTCCCACTCGTGAGAGACTGTGTTCTGCCTGCTCAGAGCGTCCGCTGTCAAGTTCTTCTCTCCGGCTAGGTGAACTGCCGATAGAGAGATTCCTTCTTGGATTGCCCAAAACCAGAGCTGCATCGCCCCTCTGCACAGGGGTAGTGATCCTACGCCTCCTCTTTTGTTGAGGTAATGCATGGCCACCGTGTTGTCCGTCATTATCAGGACGTTCTTCCCTTGTACAACTGGCAGGAAAGCCTTCAACGCAAGTTTGATGGCTCTCAGCTCTAACAGGTTTATGTGTAGTCTGGACTCCGATGGAGACCAACGACCGCTGATGGTCAAGTCGTTGGCGTGGGCTCCCCACCCCGTGAGTGAGGCATCCGTGACTACTGTTATCTCCGGCCAGGGTTGCCAAAACTGTTCTCCTTTCAGAATGTTCTCCTGACAGGCCCACCACTGAAGGTCTCGAGCCACCCTGCCGGGAACCTGAAGAAGATCTGTCATTCTCCCTGAGAATTGTGACCACCGAGTCCTCAGTGCCCACTGGAGGGATCTCATTCTCAGGCGAGCCTCTGGCACAAGGAAAATGCAGGATGCCATGAGGCCTAGCAACCTCAAAAAGTCGAAAGCTGGGAGACGTTGGGCAAGTTGGAACTTGGTAACCATCTGTAGAATATCTTGAGCCCTCACCTCTGGTGGCGAGGCTTTTCCCAGGGAAGTATCCAGGATCGCTCCTATGAACTGGAGTCTCTGCGATGGTATCATTTGAGACTTCTTTAAATTGAGGGAGAAGCCCAGCTTGTGAAGGGAGTAGCATACGTGATTTAGCTGGATCTGAGCTTGCTCCGGAGAAACAGCCCTGATCAGCCAATCGTCCAGGTAGGGGTAGACGTGAATCCCTTCCCTCCTTAGACTTGCCGCCACTACCGACATTAACTTGGTGAAGACCCTCGGGGCGGAGGTCAGCCCAAAAGGCAGTACTCGAAACTGATAGTGAGAGTTGCCAATTGCGAACCTCAGGTATTTCCTGTGTTTGAGATGGATAGGCACATGGAAATAAGCGTCCTGAAGGTCCAGAGATACCAACCAGTCCTGAAACTGAAGGGCCTGGAGGATCTGAGAAAGAGTGACCATCTTGAATTTGTCTTTCCTGAGGAATTTGTTCAATTCTCGCAAGTCCAAGATGGGTCTCAGTCCTCCGTCTTTCTTTGGAACGAGAAAGTAAGGGGAGTACCAGCCCTTGTTCCTCTCTGCTACAGGTACCGGTTCTATGGCACCTTTCTCTAGCAGGTCTATAATTTCCTGCAAGAGGAGCGGATCTGGAGCTTTCTGAGAGCTGATCCCCGGTGGATGACTCTGAGGTATACGTAGGAAAGGTAGGCAGTAACCTTGGGCAACTGTTTCCAATGCCCAAGCATCTGACGTGATAGCCTGCCATTCCGCCAGATGTTGAGTCAACCTGCCTCCTACAGGTGTCCTGTGAGGGAAGTCCTCAGAGTGGTTTTGGGGCGGCTGATGCAGATGCCGATGGTAAAGAGGCACCTGCTGTTGCTGCGGCTTTAGAATATCTACCCCGTCCACCTCGGGTAGTTCTTCTTTGACCCCTTTGAGCCGGTCGTCCTCTACCTCTTCCGAATGAGGAGTAGAAGCGAAAGGACTTGCCCCTCGCAGAGGTTCCTGTGGGACGAAAAGGAGTCTGACGGATTGCAGCTCCTAGGGATTTTGCTGCTGCTTTTGAAGTTGGCAGTTTCTCTAAACTGTCATCCGCCTTTTTCCCGAACAAAGAAGAGCCGTCAAATGGCATGTTCAAGAGCCTGGCTTGCACATCTGGGGCAAAACCCGACTTTCTCAACCAAGCGAACCGCCTGGTTGATGTACTTGCCGCCATTGCTCTGCTGATACTGTCAGCCGAATCAATGCCCGTCTGGAGGGATTCGCACATAGCGTCTTTACCGTCCTGTATAATATTCAGGAACGCATCCCTTTCTTCTCCCTCCGGGATGCAGTCAGCCGCTGTAGAAGCACACTCCCAAAGTGTATGGCTGAACCTAGCAAGGGTGCAAGTAGCATTAACAGACTTTAACGCCATGCTACATGCTGAAAAGACTTTCTTAGCCATAGCATCATATTTTGTATCGTCCCTGTCCTGTGGGACAGTAGGATAAGCCGTCTTGGCGTCGGTAGAGGATGCTGCTTGTACCACCAGACTTTCTGGGGATGGATGTTTAGACAAGAACTCTGGGTCTGTGGAAGATACCCTGTACTTTGCAGACAGTTTTTTATTTACTGCTGGTATTACATCTGGGGTTTCCCAGTTTGTCATGATCTTTCTCTGAAGAGCTTTATGAAAGGGCACCACTGGATCCTCTTGTGGGCCTTTGTCAAGAATATCCGTGAGGTCATCTTGCTGGAAAGATTGTGAAGGTGTAGACCACCCCATGAACTCTGTAATTCTGGCCATTAAGGCTCTGTAGGGGGTTTCAGCATGCTCCCCCGGGTCTGGTTTAGCAAAATCCACCTCAGGGGAAGTGTCTAAACCACTTGCCTCATGTAAAGAATCATGAAGATCCTTTAATCTGCGCTCTTCAGAGGAAAATTCCTCTCTAACTGGGGTTACAGGTCCCTGTAACTCATCTTGTTCTGACAAATCACCCTCTTCTAAATTTGAGGATATAGTTCTCAATTGTTCTGAATTAATAAAGGGAGTAAATCCCATTTCCAAGGCAGAGGGTGCTGAACTTGTCATTATTGGCCTCGAAAACGTCGATGTCGTCGACGCCGACGTCGAAGGCTTCGAGCGTGGCGTCGAAAACAGAGGTGGAGGCCTCGAGGACCTCGACAGAATTGGAATTTTACTCGACAATATCGACGCCATCGACGTCGAGGGCCTGGGAATCGTCACTGGATGTGTGGTCATCGTGACTTTTCTCGGCGTCGACGCCGGTGTCGAGGCCGGCGTCGAGTCGACAGACCTGTGTGTGGAAGGTCCCTTCGACAACGGCGTCGAAGACCTCGACGTCGACGGAACCTTCGTCGACGGCGTCGACGGAACCTTCGAGGAAGGTTTGGAGGTCATAGTCCTACTCGAGGGTTCGAGACGCGCTCGAGAGGTTTCTTTCGCCGGGTACTGCGACTCGCGGCGTTTTTGACCTTTGGGTCTTTCGACCAGAGCATCGCTCTCGGCAGTCTTCGAGGGGGTCGAGGCCGCTTTCTCGAAGACGCTCATCATGTTTTTTCTGAATTCCTCCCATTCAGCCCGGGAACTAAGTTTCGTGGGGCAAGGGATTCTTTTTGGCGAAACAGAGGAAGAGGAAGACGGAGAAGGGGATCTTCGACGTTTCCTCTTCGAGTGTTTCGATCTCGAGGAGTGATGAGACCCACTCCGAGATCTGGAGCGTGAATGGTGACGAGGAGACGAATGTCTCGACTTCGTCGAAGAAGAAGAAGCTTTAAAAGTCTTACCTTTCTCCAGCTTCCCCCTACGCTCCTTCAGGGCCTTAGCTGTCATGGACATACAGTCCTCGCACTCCGAACAATGGTGTTCGGCTCCCAAGCACCACAGACAATTTCTGTGAGGATCGGTCAACGACATCTTTTTCCCACAATCTCGACATTTTTTGAAGCCGGATCGAGGGGTTGTCGGTTCCGACGAGGAAGCCATTGAGTACGATTCGAATAACTTGAAGTAAATATTACTAAGAACTGAGCAACGGTATTCCGAGGCATCGAGTAGCGCGGAAAAACGGAACTGAGCAACGGACGCTGCGCGCGGCCTTTATAGGCAGGATGACGTCGAGCGTCGATACGGCGGCTGTCGAGGGTCATCGACTCGAGGGACGTCGACGCGCAGCGCCCTCTGGAGAAAAATTTTTCCGAGGCCAGCAGAGCTGGAAGGATATATCTAAGATGAGGAATACGTCGGAGGACACAATCCCTTCGAATGTGCAGCTCTCGTGGGGCGAGCGAACGATTTTCTGATTTATTTTTTCTTGGAGGTACAGAGGGGCGGCATTGTTCAGACATTTGTGGGTGTTTGGGACTAGTTTCAATAGAATCCTGTCTTTAATGGAAAGCCATCTGGTTTCTCTTCTGGCCGCAGAGCTGCGTTCTCTCTTAGGAATGCTTAGTGCAGATCTCAGCGCACTGTTTTGTAAAATGTGTAGTTTGTTAGTGGTTTGTTTGCTAGCGCCTGATATAGGTCATTGCAGTAGTCGAGTTTCAACATGATTAAGGCTCTTGCTAGGGTGGTATTGCTTTTGGTGGATAGATAGGGTTTGCAAGCATGGATCAGCTTACATGTGTACACTGTGGAGGAGGATGTGGCGTTGACTTGTTTACCCATGTTGAGGGTGGAGTCAAGGTAGAAGCCTAAGGTTTTAGTCTCTTTAGCCACTTTGATGGTAATGCCATCGATAATGAAAGCAGAGTACTGTGCATCGAGTTTATTGAGGTGGGCTGGAGCACCTAGAATTAGGATTTCTGTCTTGTCGTCATTCATGCATAATCTGTGGGCCGCCATCCATGCCTGAATGACTTGGTACATTTTGTTCAAGAAGGCTAGATCTTGGTCGTAGTCGCCTGAAAGGGGAAGTAGTATCTTGGTATCATCAGATTAGTTGGTGTAGATGATCCCCAGATGGTCCAGTTTGTCGAATAGGGGTTTAGGGAATAGTTTGTACATGGTGGGGGACACACAGGAGCCCTGTGGGACACTGCATGTAATTGGGGAGAGGTCAGCGGCTGCTGACTGAGAGAAGACCCTCATTGACCTGTTGTTAAGAAAGGATTGGATCCATTCTGAAGCTTCTTGCGAGAATTTAGCCGCAGAAGACAGGTGCTTGCAGAGAATAGAGTTGCCCACCAAGTCGAAGGCGGCCGACAAGTCGAGTAGGAGGAGCAGCGCGCATTGCCTTTTGTCCTTAAGTAAGTCAATTTGCATTTTCAGGTTGATCAGTGTGGTTTTGGTACCATGAAGTGGTCTGAAGCCAGATTGTCTGAGTCCTAGGAGCTTGTACGTTTCCAGATAATGATGGATCTGTAGGTATGCCGCCTTATCTAATATATTAAGGAGGAATGGGACCATAGTAATAGGCCTATAGTTGGTGGGGATTGTGGGGTCTAAGGAGGCTTTCTTTAGCAGGGATAAGACCCAGGCGTCCTTAAGGTTAGTTGGGACTTTGCAGGTACGAAAAGATGCATTTATTAATTTAGTAATGAATGGTCTCTGGCAGCCTCTTTAATTATTTGGGGAGGGCAGATGTCGCCTTGGCATCTAGAAGGCTTAAGAGATGTGATAATTCTTTCCAACTTGTGAGAAGTTAAATGCAGGAAAGCCTTTTGGGTGGAGTTTTTCAGGTTCTTGGACTACCTCCGGTTTAGATATATTGCGTCTTTTGGCTGCTATTTTTTTTGGAGGGTGGCTTTTTTATTTGACAAAGCATTTTGTATTTCGGTGCACCATAGTTTATCCTGGGTACAAGGATCTTCGGGGGCGATGGGGGATTCCAACTCCCTTAGGCTCGCAAAAAGTTCCTTGGTGCTGGAACTGGCTTTGTTGATCGAGTCATTGTAAGTTTCTCTTTTAGTTCGTAGGATTTCAGCTTTGTATTTGCTTGCTAATTCGGTTAGGTTAAGTTTGTTTTCTTTGGTTCGGCGATTTCTCCATAAAGCTTAAAGTTTTATTTTTTCTGCGTGCATGGCTTTTAACTGGGGGAGTGAACAACATGTTGAGGTGAGCTTTGGGCTTGCTTTTGCACAATTTGCGTGGCGCCATGGCGTCTAAAGCTAGGGTCGGTCATAGTGGAGTTGTATATTTCGACTAGCTCTGCTGGGTCAGCTAATTCTGGAGCGGAGTTAAGGGTTGGTATTAAGAGAGGCAGGAGCTTATCGTAGTTATATTTCGTTTGCTCCTCATGTGGAGGGTGGAGCTATCTGGTTAGTTTTGATGTCTATTTGTTTGGTCTGAGTGGTGAAGGAGATACAAAAGTGATTGGTCCACGTTAACGGTAGGATAGAGGAGATAGAAGTCTCAGAATTAAAGTCTGCTGCCCAATCAAGAGTTCTACCTTTCTCGTGGGTAGATTGACTCTTTGTGTAAGGCCAAGTTCAGTTAAGACATTGGATAATGCCTTAGCTTGTAAGTCATTGGGGTCGTTATAACCCAAATTGAAGTCACCTAGCAGCAGGATTTGCGAATAGGGCTTGGTGTTGTCTGTGAGTAATGACATGACATCTTCTTCGAAGTGTTAGTGTCAACATTGCCCCAAGAAAATTGTTGTTCCAGTTTGTCCTAATTACTTTGTGGTGCTAGTTTCAAAATGGCTACGCCAGTGTCAGATTGCCACAGACAAGCAAGTTTCTCTGGCACCATGACCGTTTTGTGGCACCATGACCGTTTTGTCTTAGTTAAGTACTCATCCTTCCAGTTTCTACATTGCTCCAGAAATTGTCATTCCAATTTCAACAGTGTCAAGTCAGTGGTTCCCCAGATAACAATTTTGGAATTGTCGTGGCAGTTTCCACATTGCCCCCAGAATATGACCATACCAGTTTCACACTGGCTCCAGTAAACAGACGTGCCAGTTTCAACTGTCCGAGGAGAGCATTATCACAGTTAATCATATTATACCCAGATATTGCCATGCCTCCATTAAATTGCCATGTCAATTTCAACAGTGTCATGTTAGTGTCAGTTCAATTTAGCACTTCATCATGCTAAGGTCTACATTGCCCCCCCCCATCCCCACTGAAAAATTGCCCCATGCTAATTTTACACTGCCCCCACAAATGGCTGTGGTAGTTAGACATTGACACCCGAAAATGGCCCCATAACCATTTCACTTTGTGCACATAACATTGCACTGTGCTACTTTACACTGCCCTGACTCGTCCAATGACACTTTCACATTGACCAAGAATACTGCCACAGACTTTCCGCATGCCAGTGCCACTTTGTTCTAAAAGATGTCCCCATGCCACTTTCACACCACTCTAAAGATGTCCTTGTTTTACTTTAACATTAACTCAGAAGATAGATCAAGGCCATGTTCGCTTGCCACAAAAATTGTCCTAGTACCACTGTGTGATTTCCTCATAAAATGGCTCCATGACATTTGGCATGCGGAATTGCCCCATACCACTTACACATTGTCCCCAGCATTTATTTACTTATTTATTTTATTTTGCATACAGAGTGCATGCTATGAAGGTTGCTTCAGAGCGTTAAAGATGGGGAGAGGATTAGTTAGAAACAAGCTGGATGCATAAGAAGTAAAACGTTGTATCGGGTATAGGTGAAAAACAAGTAGGGGCAATAGTCACTGCATCCCTGGGGTGCATTCGAATGTCTTCAAGACTACGTTTTAGTGATATGAGTCTAAACTACTTGGTCCAGCATCTGTCCAAAGTCAAGCTCCTGTGTAAAGAGTAGTTTTCTGAGCTTTGTTTTAATCTAAAAATGTTTATTTTTAATCTCAAAACAGATGGGAGGTTGTTCCAAAGGTTATAGCCAATTCCTGAATGTTACCTGCTAGCTATGTGCTGTTTTGTTAAGCTGTATGTTTGAATCAAATTTGCCGAAGTTGAGGTAAGCACCAGTGAATGCTTCAGTGGGTTAAGGTAGTTCATCAAACTCAGAGATCGTTAACTCTATTCAATATTTTCCAGCGCCACTTTCATGTTGCCCGTAGAATTTACCCAGGCCTCTTTCACAATAACCCCAGGACTTTCCCAGGCCACTCTCACGCTATACTCAGAACTGACCCTTTGTCACATCATGCTTCCCTGTTGCATGGACCTATGTCACTTTCACATATTGTCCCTGGAATTACAACAAGAAACGTTCACATTGGCCCGAGAATATTTGCTAAATGCCACTTTCACATCGCTCAATGAACTGTCTTGCCGCTTTCATGCTACCCCATAGCGTTGCTGGGTTCCACTTTTAAAATTCCTCTGAATTCACAGAATGCCACTTTCACATTTCCCCCAGAATTGCCCCAAGCCACTGTCATGTTGTGCCCAGAACTT
Organism: Ambystoma mexicanum; assembly: GCF_040938575.1. Classification (NCBI taxonomy): domain Eukaryota; kingdom Metazoa; phylum Chordata; class Amphibia; order Caudata; family Ambystomatidae; genus Ambystoma; species Ambystoma mexicanum. The sequence goes on along the minus strand of NC_090925.1, from coordinate 266,442,969 downwards.
CCCCAAACCCCTTTCAAATTGCACCATGGGCTGCCTCAGGGTACTTCCACATTGAGGTCAGAATTACCACTGTGCACTCTTCCAGTATCCCTTAGTGGCCCAATGTTCACCACACCAAAAACAGATGCATGCAGACACCCACTGATTAAGGCACAGTGCTGCTAAAAGGAAACCATTGGCTTTGTTAATAAGTCCCTTTGTGTCCAGACTCTTTTGACTGGGGTGGCACATGTCAGGCACTGACTTATGCAGGGCTGGCACCCGGGGCCAGATAATGATCATGGTTTAGGATAATTTATAGGCGCGTTATAAATGCCATATCATATCATATCATGAGGTGGCCAATCAGATTCCAGGGGTAGCACGTGCCACCCCAAGCCACGCCCATGCCTTCCACCTTTCTGAGTGAAGATGTTTTTCATTTTTTTAATGAGTAGCCAATTGGAGAGTACATTTGTACAGTTGTTGGGGGGGGGGCATGGGGGCGGGACCACAGATCTTTTGTTGTTTTTTGAGGAGGTGGCTTGATCTGTAAATTACACACATATTAATTCAGAGGGCACGCTAAACCCTTCAGCTATCTTACTAGAATGGGACATTCTGATCTGCAGGGTAAATGCATATGTATGCAGCAGACACTTCAAGACCCTAAGCTTACGAAGATCGGAACCTGCATTGACCCATTTTGATTTCATTCCGTTTTTTTTATCCAGAATGTTTGTATTTTCGTATATTTACTAGGCTACTAATACTATATTCAATCCACCTTTTTAAATATATTCTTTTCCTTTTCGTGCCAGGTGTATGAAACTGAAAACATGGCCGGCTCTATTAGGCCACTCCTTTAGTCAGAGCGATGCTTTAATTACTTATACATCTGTAGCTATGGAAGGCCCTTCTCAGGTCCCACGCTCAGATGTTGTTTCAGGACTCGTTCGCCCTCATTTCTCATCCCACTTAATGCACTAACCACTGCATAGGAGGGGCCGCACATAGCACCAGGTTAATTCCTCATTCCCTTCACCCCTCCCTGAAGCGAGATGACCCCACTCCAGCCTGTGACAAGCTGGGACCAGTTAACGTGAAGCAGTCCCTTGCAATCAATGCCTTGCCCACGAAGGGCAGGGAACTGAGCAGCCTTCAGTGTCTGCCCCCCACCCCCACTGACTGGACTCGCCGACATCTTGGGCCGTGTTATGTTTCTGTCAGTGGTGTTGGCATGCTGAAGTGTACCCTCGGCCCCTGACAAATGCACAGCACTGCACGTGCTGTCAGGGAGCCCCTGTCTTAGGACAGGTATTGCATCCAGGGGAACCGATTTACGAATTTCCCAGGGGGTGGGGGGGCAAATACAGGAAGTGACATCACTGGCAGTTATAGGAACGCAAATTTGCATGTAGTCGGCAACTTGGTGCAACGGCGCGCGGAGGGGGGGATTGGAGGCACGCGCAGCGCAGAACAGTGGAAACATTGGCTAGCATGTACTGCATATACTAAAGTCAAGTAAGGAGATTTAAGCCTTCGAGTTGCATTCCAGTGGGCCAACACTGCCCCTACTCCACCCCTCTATAATCATCCAGGTTGTAGTAGCCCTCAAAAGGCAGAGCAACACAACTAGGATGGGAGAACGAAATGCTGTCCAATCCTGTGAGTGTGTCAAACGTCAGAGCAAAGACTGTGCGTGTGCCTCCTACCTTGGAGCACTATCTCACTAATTTGGTGCAAATCTCGCAAATGGGAGCATGGGAATCCCCTGCGTGTGTGTGGGCTGCAGACCCCGGATCACATGCTCACTTCTTCAGTGTGAAACTCTGGCCAAGGCTCTTTGGGCAAGCATTCAGGATGGGTCTCACACCTATAAACAGTGTGATATATTGAGTGGGCACCTCACTCCTTGGAGCATAGTAACGCCCGTTGCTGGTAATCTCACAACTGAATGTACATTTTCCCTCTTGGTCATCTCAGTGACCCCATGTATATTAATGGAGTCAGTCCCCCATCTGGGAAGGCAATTATATTTCTGTTAAAACACTCTGAATTGTCACTCCAGTTTTCTCGATCTATAGATCCATACCATATTCATTCAATGTATGTGCAGGGGTGATAACTTGTGTCTGAGAGAGCTCATTCTTTCATTCAGGAGAGATAAAGGGTTAACAACCCCCTGTATGTAGGATCAGGCTCATTTTGCCCCATAGCCCCTCCAGAAGGAGTGAGCAGGTTTTAAGACCCTGCTGATTCTGCTATCCGACAGGCTCGAGCCTTCTATCCCTTGCCCCATCACGGCTCCAAACATCCTGAGCGGCAGTTTATGGACAGCAGGCAGTTACGGACATGCTAGTTGCCAATTGAATGTAGACAGATCTACTATTTTGACACTGGGAGAGAGCCATGAATCCACATTGTTGGTGAAGAAGCACTCAAGATACAGAACACAATGGTATAGTGTTGCAGTCCTGCTGAGAAATGACAATTCTGAGCATGTGAGCAGTAGGCTGGATCAGTGCTGCCCCATAAAAGGTGTAGAAGCCTCTGTGAGAAGTGGCAGTACTGGTCCCAACGGTGAGAAGTGTAGTATTTTCACATTAACTATGCTTAAGAACTTTGGGTTATTGAATAGTGCTGCTACATTCTGAGTAATTCCATCCCTTTAAATATATGAGCTCTTGTATAACCACGACAGTGTTGAGTTATTCTGATGATGACAGACTTGCTCAATAGTTCTGGTTCTGTATCATTAAATGTACTTCAGATCTTTAGAGTATCGGAATGATAGCTCAGGGCAATGTGCTCGCCTTGGAAGCAAGACGTCACAGAGCAACACAGGTTCGATCCCTCAGTCCGCGCAACACAGGTTCGCTCTCTCGGTCCGCGCAACACAGGTTCGCTCCCTCGGTCCGCACAACACAGGTTTGCTCCCTCAGTCCGCGCTTAGAAACCTCTGGGTAGTACACGCATTATAAATAACCAATTAAAATAATAAGAAATACATCTGTTTAGAAGTGCTGGGGCCTTGTCAATAAGAGTGTAGCAGCTCAACTGAGAAGTGTTGATGTTGTCCCATCAAAAGTATAGCAGCCCCACTAAGATGAACTAGCATTGCCTCAACAAAATCATAGTATTATCGCTGAGAAGATTCAACAATTATAGAAGCTCTGTTACAGCAGTACTATCCCATCAAGAGTATAGAGAGCTAACTGAGGAGTAGCAGCATTGCCCCATTTCAAATACGGTAGCTCAACTAGAAAGTGCTGGCTCATACGCCTCTGCTCCCCGCCCATAGCATTCACCCTCACCACGTGCACACTCAGAGACATGCAAACAGTCTCATTTGCCCTCTCCCTGCCCCTGCTCCCTCCCTCGCTTTGCATCTGTACCTCCATTTCCAAAAATCCTTCTGGGTTGGATGTACCTCTACATCTGATCACCCCTCTTGCCAAGAGGGGTGCACAGATGTACAAATACACCAAACCCAAAACGATTTTTAGAAACCGAGGGACAGACTTGTTTTGCATCTGTGCCTCCATTTCTAAAAATCGTTTTTGGTTGGCTGTACCTCTACATCTGTGCACCCCTCTTGGCAACAGCGGTGCACAGATGTACAAATACACCAAACCCAAAACGATTTTTAGAAATTGAGGGACAGACTTGTTTTGCATCTGTGCCTCCATTTCTAAAAACCGTTTTGGGTTGGGTGTAGCTCTACATCTGTGCACCCCTCTTGCCAAGAGGGGTGCACAAATGTACAAATACACCCAACCCAAAACGATTTTTAGAAATTGAGGGACAGACTTGCTTTGCATCTGTACCTCCATTTCTAAAAATCCTTCTGGGTTGGGTGTACCTCTAAATCTGTGCACCCCTCTTGGTGAGAGGGGTGCACAGATGTACAAATACACCAACCCAAAACGAGTTTTAGAAATTGAGGGACAGATGCAAAGCAAGAGCCTCTTGCTTTGCATCTGTCCCACAATTTCTAAACATCGTTTTTCCCCGGCTTTTACCCGGGCCGCCAGTGAGAGACACAGTGTGGATGGAACAAAGGGCCATCCATACTGCGTCTCTTCACTCTGGCGGGGGGGGGGGGCTCAGCCCCGACTTCATTTTGCTGGGGGGGGCCCCAGGCCCCTCAGCCCCCCCATACTCGGCGCCCCTGATTGCATCTATATTAATTCAGGAGCAAATGCATCTACACTTGAAGTGCCCCGTGCCTTGAAATGGGCACAAAATGAGCAGCAAGTGTCGGAGGCCATCTACTGGGAATGGAAAATGCCAAATCACCTCTTCTATGGGCTGGTGCCCACCCAGGAGGGTCCACATAATGTTTTAGCTGTCGGTGCCACCATAGCCGAAGAGTAACATGCATTTGCATATCCGGCTTTCTCTGCCTTCATGGACAGTCCAGTACCAAAGTGCTAGGCAATTCTCCTCTGAACAAGAGCACCAACAGCAAATCCCAAACAGGTGTGGCTGCCTTTTTGGGCATCTTCCGTGGGGTGCGGTTGAAACACAGCTACCCCTGTAGGCAGTACAGTAGGCACAGAGAGCCATGGCATTCAAGCCTGCATTACTTCTACTGACTTGTTACAACCTTGCCGAAATTGTGAGCCCCTGTACTGAGAATGCACAAGGAACACATCATCTGTTCTGCATGATGGTGTGCCCACTATTATCGATCATTTTGGTGGCCAAAATGGTTTAAACATGGGGTTGCTGGGACCTCCCATTCCCCACCGATGGGCCACAGCCGGTCTTTCTGAACAGTGACTTTCTCACCCAAAGACGAGTGATAGGCTTGTCGAAACACCAGAAATAAAATGACCAAAACAATATACAAATAATCCCTATTTATATGTATTATATGGATTTCAAATCATGCATAGTCTTGTTCTGGTCTTATAATTCAGTAAGCTGACGGCCTCAGCCCTACCACACAAAGATAGTCAGATATTGAAGAACCACGGGCATTTCACTCTGTTTGGGTCACACCAGTGTAATGCATGCATGCGGTTGACAGGGCTTAAGAGAAATGAGGCATATGTTTGTTTTGGAAGAAAAATGTTCTATCCCTTTAGCGTGTATTTTTGTTTTCAGTCGGGTGTCAGTGTTTTGGGTATGCCTAGTTAATCCTTGATGTTTCAGTACTCCCAGATGCGGCTTGAAAGCTTAGCCCCATTTTTCTTGGGTTAGCCACAAGGATGGCCATGCGTGGTTTGCTGCTTCCCCATTTTCGGATAGGTGTGGCTCACATGGATTGGTTGAAGAAAGATTGGTAGAGTTAAAAACATATTGGACTCTTATCTAAATGCAAGTAGTGTCAGACGCATGTTAGTGGGCTGCCAGGACTGCTTCTGGAAGGCGGGTATGTCTAGAGAGTATCCAATTGCTGCCTGCTGTGTACCTGGTTTGGGAATTAGTTTGCCCCAACCCTTTTTGCCCTTTCATACGTGTACGACTGACATGCCACCAACTGACTGTGTCACAGGCTCAGGGGTTTTCTGACTTACCGACCTGTTGGAGACACTCCAGTCAGTTTCAGCTTAATTCAACATGCATATTCATGTAGACGGCGACCTTTAGCGCAAGACCCAGCTGATAAATGTTTAATTCTACATCATTCTCTGGGATGCAGAGTAACATTTGAGAAATAGGAGTCACTGTTTGTGTTAACTTTTTTTTCTTCTTTCCAGGGTTTAACAGGTCCTGATGGCAAGCCAGGCCCTGATGGTCCAGCAGGAGCACGGGTAAGTCACCTCTTAGAAATAGTAATAATTACCATTTGTATAGCATGCACCATAAAAGTAATACCTTCTGAGGCCCTCATGAGTTTCGCAGTCATTGTAAAAACAGACAGAATTTTTTAAAAAGTGCCTTTTTTTCACGCCTGCCACATTAAGAGCCAGGCAGAATTGACCTCATGTGGCATGCCAATGAATCCCAAATGTGGTAAATACCACCTGCTCATGAGTTGAATTACCTCAGGAAACATTCTTCAATGTTTACCTCCACCCAAGAGGTGTAGATGAAAATGTTAAAACCCCTCTGAGGTTTTCAACTTTTTTTCTTGTAGTGAAGGGGAAATTAATCGGCAAGGGAACCCCCAAATTCGGTGAAAATGTGGGCATCGTTGACGCCCTCCTTCTCATCCCTTTGCCAGGATAATTCACAGAAGGGTCATTGCTGACTGGTTCATTTGGACCGCATGGGCCTTGAAGGCAATTGGCACCCGGGCAGGAGCCAATTGCGTGGAAGGTTTCTGGAGGTGGAAGAAAAAAGGCAGCCGGGAACATGGTGGCACAGTGACAGATGTGGCGCAATAGAGACAGAGCCACAAAGTATAGGAGCGGAGGAATGGAGAGAAGCCAGGAGAGCATGGAGGTGAGAGCATGGCACAGAGAGGACACCGAGGGCATGCAGGTAGGGCTCACTGAAGGTCCAGTCCATTGGACAAGCAAGGGAGGGAGGTGGCAAAGGGAGGGAAGATGGTGGCCAGCGGGAAATGCAGCATAGCAGGGAATGCAGGTTTCTATTGTTTGCTATCACCCAACTGCATAAAATGTCTTCTATTGACCGAGGAAGGATGCAAAGCTCCAGGCCCAGCATGTCTTGAATTCTCTTCCCACCTCTGAATACATATTTGAAAAGTCGTTGCTATGCTCTATTTGCGGCATACAGGCCTCTGGGCTAGGCAAGGTTGGACTGGCCCAAAACGCAAGCATGGCCACCAAAACAGTTGGGTGGCACCATGGCAAGGTGGTGGGGGAGAGAAAGGGAGTAGTGATACTGGTGCAAATGGCGCATTTCAAAGCACTTATTGCCAGTCACATTCTTCAACAGGGGCTGGCATTTGAAGGTCCCTTTACAGGTGGTTGTGGAATCTCAAGGACATTTTAGGAAAGTGGTACCAAGTGCTACATAGTAAAATACACTCTAGGCCGGTAACAATGGCCAACAGTGGTTGGGATTTTAAGAGAAATGAAAAGGGCTTTGGGGATTCTTGCACAGGAGCGTTTCAAGAAAATTAGTGGCGAATGGTAGCATTTGAAGCATCGAATGTCAGTAGCAATGGTTAAAGCTGCATAGGATTTAAATTAAATTGTAGGTTAAATAAGGATTGGTTGGTGGTTCACCCCAAGAAATGTTAAGGAAGAAATAAATGTGGCAATGGGACAATGACATTGTTCAAAGCAGGATAAAATTGAAGGACAGTTTTTCAAGAGACGTGGTCAGGGTTTCGCTAAAGAACAGTAGTGACAAATATGTTGTTTGAAAAGGAATTTAGTGTCCTTTCAGTTTTATTTAGAAGGTGCAGCAAATTGCACATTTTAAACCACGTTGGGTAAGTGACATTGACTAAGACTCTGTAGAAATGAAGGGACTGTAGAGGAGAACTTGAATACAAGGTGAGAAAGGGATATTTAGAAGTACTTTTGACCAAAAGCACCAATGGGAATTGAATGGTCTTAGACTACTTGAGTTTGATCGGAACAGTCCTGTTGCAGCACAGGGGTCTAATGTAGCTCCAATTCTAGAGAGTGTACGTTTGTTCCCTTACAAGCCAGCAACACAGCCCAAATCTAATGCCAAACCTGGGGTTTGAAGAGCCACAGTTAGCCAGTGGGTAGATTGCATCACATCTGGCCCCTTAACCAGAGATCTGCAACTTCTGACCCTCCAGATGATTTGGACTACAAGTCTCATCATCCCTAGCCAGCAAAATCAATGGTGAAGGATCATGGGGACCTAGTCCAAAACACAAGTTGCTGACCCCTACATAAACCAATCACATGAAACGCTTTACTTCAAACTTTCATATCCTAGATTCTGGCTCAAAACAAGAGGTTTGAGTGCGTCCCCAGGTTGCTATTGCCCCCTCATGTAGATTGATGCTTCTCTGGAAAGCTTGACAACACAGGAACTGGGAAAATGGAAGAGGCCACGCGGACGAGACCAGGGGAGCTGCATACCAGTTTGTTAGTGCTGATCGCTTCCTGATCGTTGACCAAGAAGAAAGGAGAGCTAAGTACATGGAAAATAACCTGGTACTTCCAAAACAACCCTTTTTACAGAGAACCAAGCCCACATATGGGCAACTGCGACACACAGCAGACCATAACACAGAAAAGCCAAAGGTGCTTATCCCTGTTTCGAATACCCAACAACAACAGTTATCAAATAGTCCTTGGCCCTCCTGGTGCATTTATATCAAGTTTATAGAAACAATGAAATCAAATAATACAAAGTTTTATATACATTAACAAGTAACAATGCTCCAAAAATAGACACTAACATATGTGTAAAATCAAAGCACTCAAAATCAACTAGCAAAAGAAAAACAAATAAATGAATATCTTTACTATACAACACATCAAAATACGACGCAAAGCATTCAGTATGTCCAGAGAACCGCAAGTGTTATGATCTCCCAGCAAACTACACTCTCTTTGTTTCTCTCTTTCACAGAGCTATCCAGAAAGCCAGCTTCAGTTAGGTATACTTGCCGTCCCATTCATTCTCTGGTCAACCAATCCCACCTAGAAACAACCTTTTCATGTCAAGTAAGCAGGTTCCTGGTGGTTCTGTAGGGTGTGTAGGATTTTATTCGGGATTACGTAAAGTAGTGACCCAAGCCCTTGGGTCATATAAATGCTAAACTACATATTTTATCAATTACTATACACTGCACACCAACCTATAACCAAAAGTTCACTGTACGGGGTGCGGGTAAATCCTGGCACAAATAAAGATATGATATATGTCTCTTTGAACGCTACATCCAGTGGGTTACTGGCACTACAAATCAAGTTTCAGGGTGCAGCCCCAAGTGCACCCTCATCAGGTTCCAGGCAAACATGCCCCAACAAAAAAAACAATGGGCACCAGTTACAGGCACTTTCGAGCCTTGAAAAGCTAAATGTTTGTAAGTGGTAAGCAGTAAAGCCCCTTACCCTTCTACAACAGGCTCCATAATCAGTTATAGTGACAGGTAGCACATCTGACAGACCCCACAAGCGGTCCTTCAGGTATCCAGTCTTTCCATCGAAAAGGTTTCCAACTAAACTTTTTCCATCGAAAGTTTTCCAACGAAAATGTTTCCATCGAATGCATATATGTGTGGGGTAAAGGGTTCATTTTGTTTGAGATGGGTTTTTAAGGGTAAAAAATGGGGGATTGGCAAACAAAAAAATACAAAAGAAATGCATTAGATGGAAAAAATGTCATTCGAAAACTTTCAATGCATTTTACTTTCGTTGGAAAGTTTTCGATGCACAGACTATATAAACCGATCAATCACTGCCGGACCTTCCGTAACCCACGCATTCATTGCCAATTCTTGTTGGCAATGCAGTCCGTAATAATCCAATTTCAACCCCTAATTGCTGCATCAGCACCTTAAATTAGCACGACATTTCCCCCATCTTGCTAGTTTGTAAAAATGTTTAATCCTGCTCAAAATGATAGCACAAGCTGGTTTCAATGGAATGATTCTACTCCCATAGCAAGGCCTTAGCGCTCATTCTGCATAATGCCTTGTAGCATACATGGCTCAACTTACAAAAAGCGGAAATATGACATAGAACCGAACACGGTCCTAAGTGAAAATATAGTTTTATTTAGAACGAAAAAAAAAGATAGATTTAGAAAGACCGCTCTGAGACCGCACAGAGCGGTCTTTCTAAAAATGAACTGTCATGCCCCTGCCGTACACGAGTGCGCACAGGGTTTGATAGGAACATCAGGACCTGGAAAAGAGCTGTCGCGGGAGAACAGGTAAGTGAATCTGGGACTTCTTGGGTGGCAAGGGAGGCAGCGGCAGCTGATGAAGGGAGGTTCGGGGGTGAAACCTCCCCGATTACGAGGACATCCGGGCAGAGGGGGTTGGGGGCAAAGCAATGTCATATTTTTGCTTTTTGCGGGCCGGCTAAAACGGCCTAAAAAAATCAGTCTTTTTGTGAGGCGACCTACACAAAGTGTAAATATGACAGAACCGCTGATACACATGCACACGTCTGAGCTATCTCAAGATTTTACTGTGTTGCATGGGCAGATTAGCTAGTACTGGCCCATACAGCAACATGGCAATGTCCAGAGAGCCAGCCTGACTGTGCAGCGTAGGCTACTTTTCCAGGCCAGGGTAGCCACTTTATTGACAACCTGCTAATTTTTGGCCTTGAAGTTTGAGCAGTTCAGGTGTCGTAGGGCTGGTGCAGTCAGTCACAGTCCAAACACTCTGACTAGGCAATGATCCATTCCCCTTTTCTATGCACCCTACATCCCTCAAGATGTTTCCACGTCCAGACTGGCACAGTGGGGTTGCTATGAGCGAGGCTGCTCTTTGCCCTAGGCTTCCAGCCACTTGGCACAATGGCTATATAATTGGAATCTGCCAGCTCTCTGCAGGGCTCTTTGCTAACGAGGTCTCCTGCGGGTAGCTACTCTGTGATGATGCCTGACTGCCTTTCTTGCTCTCTGCTTAAATGTTGCATCACCATTCTGATTCTTTGCTACACCCCCTGCAATTACTCGCCGCTGGGTACCCTTTTTAAGAGTGGCATTCTGGTAAAGTTGCACATGCACACACGCTTTTTTGCACATGCATAAACATCCTCTGTGCCTGCACCGTCACTTTAGCGCCTGCGCAAATGCAGTGTAAGAGTATTTCCATGTTTTTGGTGTGCAAATGTATCATGATACCAGACAGAATATTTCTGTATGTTTTGTACGCTGCTTATGTTGTGTAGTGAGAGATATAAGAAATGTAACATATGCATGCACATGAGGCCATCACGAGTAGGTGGAGGTGGGGATAGTGACCCACACTGAGAGCGATCATACGGGAAGGCTGAACCCGTTACTCGCGTACCTCCGCCACTTATCTGTTTCTCTCTTGGTAGAGTAGGTTAATCCATCTATTTGAGGCAAGCCAAACATTCCACAACGTCACCTAGTGGCCGTAGCTGGAAGTTCACCTCTAGTTCAGAGCCACATCAGCAAGGCATTGTGGGTATGCAAATCAGCCCAAATGCACCCACCAGATTTGTATTGGTCTCTTGTTAGAAAAATACATGAACCTGCCAAACAGCACTAAACTGGAAAAAAAATCCCCAGTGGACTGAACAAAGGTTTTGAAAGTTTGACACAACATCGTCATTGGGTGCCACACTTATAGGCTCACCAAGATCACCTTTTTCTGTTGAAGAAGTTTGTAAGCTTTACTATGTCATGAATGTCAACACCACAGTGAAGGAGTGGAGGGAGGCAGAAGGGAAATGGCGGAGGCGGGGTGGCAGAGCTGGTGCAGTCAACAGCAGGCTGCTTGGAAAGTTCAAGAATATTTTGGTAGTTAGAGTTTGCGATCCAAGCACCCAGGGTGCTAATGGTGGATAAGAAAGACATTAATCATTCATGAGAAAGATTGGGGGGGGGGCAGCTATAGCAGTCATTAAGACAGTGGCTAAGGCCCACTTATGACCCATTGTTCACAAAGCCTCGACAACTTTCCAATGTTATAATTAAGCTTTAAAGAGGGTGGGATGGGTAATATCCGTCCCAACATTTATAAGGCTATCGGCACTTTAGGAAACATCAAATTGTTGCTACACTGTCTTTTGTTTCTGCATTTTCAATGTTTAGGTCTGCTTATGTCAGCTTTAGCGCTCTGTCAGAGCTCCTGAAGATAGTTATTAGAATGGGCTGAGTGCCAGTCAGCTGCTACGTGAAGCATAATGTGCGCATCCTAGTAAAAGCTCTGTAATAGCAGCTGCCATTTTGTAGGAGCGAGTGGATCTGTGTAAATTGGGTAGAGAGTTGTCGATGGAGCTTTTAAAAGCACATTTTGTTTTGCTGCGGCTTGTTTTCCCTTGTGCTCAGACATGTTCTGTCTTCTGCGGCATTCCCAAATATCTTGATGGTTTCAGGAAACCCACTTTCCATTGTTGTGAAGATATCTTTGCATGGCCGATAAAGGCTAGTGCTATCTGCTACTTGTTGGCCCTGAAGTCCGAATTTTAGAAAGAAAGAAATACTGTTAGTTAGCGACTGCATTCCAAGCATTCTGTTTGGCCGTGAGATCCTCAGTAATGGAATCCATGTATTAATGATCCTTGCAAAGCATCTACAGTGTATTCTTTTCCCTTTACAGGGAGATCCTGGACCAGCAGGACCAGAAGGACCAGCAGTAAGTATCACATGGCGTATGGGACCATATGCTTTAGCCACACGCACACTGTCACAACCCATGATTTACATGTTGTATGTCTGAGTCAGGATTGAACAGTTGCTGTCCTCGGCATATGTTTTCTATGTGTAGAGAAGTTTGTGCTATATGCATTCTACATGTTCTCTGTGTGTGAAAAAAGCTTTCTCTGCTGCACATGCTATACTTGCACCCGAGGGAAGCGGGCATTGCTACCTGCACTATACCTGTTATCTGTGTGGAAAGTTTGCCCTTCTGCTGCAGGCACTATATACACACTCTGCTGTATGCAGGGAATCCAGTACTGCTGCCACCGGTGCTAGCCTTGTTATTCTGTGTTTTGGGGGACGTTCTCATGGCTGCTGCCTGCGCTATACGTACTTGCTTGCGTGAAGTCTTCATGTGATCATAGGTTTTCATTTTTTTCTTTCTGGTGTTACCCCTAACTCGTTTCTTTCTTGTTATGTTCACAGGGAAGGGGGCCGCCCGGACCACCAGTAAGTACATGAGTTATGAAAATATTAGAGGGCTGTGCACAGCGCTGTGGCAGAGCCACAACCTAATGTCCCATGCTGCCACTTGGTAATCCCTGAGGTCTTCCTCTCAGGAATTGCGGGCTGCCCTCAGCAATCATACAACCAATCTCACATCGCGGCAGGCTCAGACCAGGCGTGCAATGACGCTGCACCGGCTGGTATATCTGATACTAAGGGTACAGCATAGTCAATTTCTCGCTGAACCTAAGGGCAAGGGCACATTTATAGAAGAGAAAACCATTTCACTGTATGTGTATAATATCTTAAGGTGGCCAGTCTTCTAAACCGAACTGGCTGGGAATGGGCACTAACTAGCAGAAGCCGATGGCTAACTCAGTTGAACAAGACATGCATGCTCACTGCACAAACAGAGAAACTCACTACCAAACATAAAATTAGGTCCTGGGTGTGACAGCGTTGGCATCTGCCTACAACTAAACGTAAGGCCTTCTCTTTATCAAGCCTCATGGGTACCTCCTGCACCAGATCAAGTCTGGAGGACAGCGAGAGAGTGAAAGAGAGAGGAGAGGGTGTGAGTGCTGTTCAGCCCCATTTCCAGGAATGGTAGAGGTTTAAGATAACACTGTATCCACGTGCATGTATCCCAGGCCAACATATGGCATGCACCTGACATGAACCTGTGTGCGTCAAGCTGATTGGCCACTAAAAGGCATCTAATTAGGTTCATGTTTACATTAATACTACCTTAGCCACACACTGAGGTATTTTGTTTTGGATTTCTGTGTGTGATTGTGCATGTTATCTTTCCAGGGAACAGCCGGAGCCAGCGGTCTTCCAGGCGGGAATGGATTGCAGGGGCCTCCGGTATGTGGCATGTGTAGTGCATTTGTTTGTGTTCCTATGGTGTCCAGCATGCTTCTTATTGCTTCTGGCAACACAGCAGGTTTAATCCTACCATTAAATCTTCTCTGGATACATAGTAATCAGTAGTGATAAGCGGTTTAACATTCATGGGCAAAGCCAAGAACACCCAAAGCTTCGTTCGTCCGCATAGCGCCTGCATGTCCCATCCTGGTTCTTTCTGTATCACCTATCCCAGCAAAAGTTTGGAAATCTACTATTGTTTTGGCTATGGCATAGTCTAAACGCTAGCAAAAACAAAGAGGTGATGGCTGGAAGGTTAGAATTAATCTTAAACGTTTGGCAATTTCTCTGGGTAACCCTCCAGACCATCGTTCTTCGCTTGCCAAGCCATTACAGAAACAGAAAGACCATATGCAAATCAGGCTTGGTCCCACCCTCAAAGGGGCAGTCCAGCCCGAATTGCTAGGTCACATCCCTTCTGCACGAGACCCCAAACATCCCCAGACATGTTTCGCCCTCATAGGGCATCATCAGTGAGGAGAAGCTTGGGTCTCTAGGCCCAGCAGACACGAGACCCAAATCTGGGCATACCCATCCCACTTGGGGTGACAAAGCAAACACAAAGAGGTGCGTCTAAACACTAAACATGTATTAAACCATTGTCTACTGTTCACAGTGTTGAGAGGAGGGTAATATAGCAACCCTATCTATGGATTTGTGGAATAGTGCCGGCCACCTTTTTGGATACTGTGTCCCTATGTATGATTTTGTTCTCTCTCATCATGGACCCCATCATGGACAACTTGCTAAATAATTCATTGTCTGCAGAACTATTGTATAATTCGAAACGGTTTACCTATAAAATTGTATGAAAGTGATACACGCCTGAAGGCTGGTCTGTATTGCTCGATAATTGCAAAAACAGCCTCACTCCAGCTCATTTGCTACAATGCTTTTGGAGCAGTTTTTACGGGATATTTCTTTGACTTAACGTGGTGGGAAATGCACTAAAATGTAATCCTCCTTTCCGGGCAGGGCAGGGACAGTATTAGCTGTTGCATCTTTCATATTGAACAGTGTACGGAAGGGACCTCAGTGGCACTTGTCTCAACAGGATTTCCGTTTGTGCAAAGAAAGCGTCACACCTTCTGTCTTTGTCAGCTACTTGATGCCGTTCACAACACAATGCATTCACATTTCAATCAGGGCTATGCCGCTAGCCCACCCAAGAGTACAGTCTACAAATAAATTCCATGGAAACTCATTGTATACATTCACATTTGTATTCATTGTGGACATCCCGAAAACCATTCTGGATGTTACGTTTTGATATGTCAGTTACTCTATCCCTATTTTTAAAAGGTGATCTGTTCCAGTAAGTTGCTTGAATCTCTTAACAAATCAGTGCATTCACCCTCCTGGTGTGGGAATCTCCTCTTGGCTTAGAGATCGGAGATTCATCTTATTTTCTGTTTCTTACAGGGACCTTCCGGCCCCCCTGGGCTCGCTGGACAACCTGGCCCACCTGGACCTCCAGTAAGTCTTGGTCTGGCCTTGCATAGCATTGAGAAATCTGTGAAATGGGAATGTGTCTCATGTTCTGTGTGTGGGACAAGGTGTGTGTTTTGCTACACGTTTCCATGTTGCCCCCAAAATAAGGAAAGGATTTCCCGAAGATTGCAGATAAAGATAAGGTGGCCTGTATTGGTCTTCTTGACTTTTGTACTCTTTTTGGTACCATCAACTAACCCATCCAACATCCTTTTGGAAAAAATCCTTGTTTAGCTTAAATCATACACATATACTACACAGTCATGTGTTTATGTAAGTAAATTTACATCCACAAAAACACCTTCCATTAGCGTTTACCGTCAATGAGAAATTGCTGCTGCTTAGTATTTACATGATATTTTACCTCATCAGGTACAGAAAGAATTTATGATTACATGTCATGGCTTGCAAAATCTACTAGCCCACTAGCATTGGCAAGTAGTTTTTATGAAGTTCGAGTACCATTTGCATGATACTCGACCTTGCCGGCGAATATGGGGATGTTAGAAACATATTTTTCATTTACTGCAAACACACTTTGTTGGCAGTAAATGGCAAATACAGGTTTCACTTTGCATGCTTGACAGCATTGAAGCAAATATGAAATGCGCTTATGGCGACATGCACAATTTTACAAAAAGCACTGGTAAATATTTTGTCACCAGTCCCCGTGGGGCAATTGCATTTCTCTTAGGGCGAGTATGTAAACTACTTGCCCTGCAGGTCTAGTGGAATTTTTAAGAATTTGCAAGGCTTGCATATCACATAGAATCTCACACAAACAACCTGAATCCTTAAATGTTTTCGATAAACAACTAGATTAGCCCAAATTGGCTATTTTAAAGAAGACTACCACTGCCACAGTTACATTGCCCATGTATGTGGCAATATGTATCACTGATGCCAAATTAGCATTACAAACACAATGTGAAGGATTGGGAGGCACATTTGACAGTGAAATCCCAAATCAATTGACGAATAAAAGAACTGTCACAACTACATTAATTTCCTAGCTAAACTTCATAATGTCTCACAGTAAATCATTAAACACTTTCAGTTTGAATTACGGTTGCAATATCAGGTATACTATATGATATCAAGTGCATTGGCATCCCAGAGAAACAATAACATGGATTACAAAAGTATTCATATTCAGCAGCAAGAATGTCAAAAAATTACCTGTTACCACTCTAAGTACCAACATGCCTGGGTAAGGAAAGGCATATAGTCTTCAGATCTTGGGAATCCAAAAGGAGCCTTAAAAATGGCTGTAAGTCATTTGCACACTATCAATTATGGAAAGATTGTCTAACAGAAAAAAATATGGTGAATACTAACTTCTTTATTTTTTATTTTCATTGACATTTTCTAAAAATACACAAACCTATTGCAAACAAAATTACACCCGCAACCACAAGATTATATGGTCCTCGTTTTTCTTACATAAAGTTCGTCCTTAAAAGTGTAGGCACATTCTACTGGATCTTGAGCAACTTCCTAGAACTGTAGGATGGGTAGCCAAACAACAGAAAGTGTGTAAGCAGACATTTCCAAGAGCCTCCTCCACAGGCCCAACAAGCTTAAATGACCCTTCCCTTATCTCTAACACTAAATCGAAGGTCTCTTCTTGAATTCACTTTGCTATAGGTCTATTTAAATAAGCGATTGCTCTGTAATTGCTTACACGACTCAACCTCTTTTTTGTTATATTCTTGCTATGAACTGTGTCTATTGCAATGTTAATTTCTGTGGTCAGGCTCTGAACGCGGAATTTGCTGTATAAAAGAAAGACTAATGTGGTAGATCACAGCTAATATAAGGTTCACTGTTGGGAAAAGTGGGACATTTTCCAATAGGCTAGTGACCCAGAAAGTCTGGTTGGACTGTCATGTGCCTGGCATCCCCAACACATGACCTACTATGTCCCTGCCCCAACTGGCCTTTTAAAGGGAATAGGTTGTCGGAAATCAGATGTTTTCACCCTAGACAGTCTGGGGTTAGGTCCCATCATGGCACAGAAAGTGCCTTGCTGGACCTACAGAGTGAGATGCTTAAACTCATGGATAACAGCAAGGTCGGGCTGCTGATGTTATTAGATCTTTCAGCAGCCTTTGACCTTTTGACCATGAAAGACTTATTAATCGCTTGAATAATAATTCTGGCTGCTCTGACGAGGCAGCCCTCTGGATTAAATCTTTTCTGCAAAACAGAATGTCAGATATTGTCTGGGGTGATGCCCACTCCAAACCAGAGAGGCTAGGGTATAGTGTGCCACAGGGCGCATGTCTCTCGCCAGCCCTTTTTAACATCTACTGCCGTCCACTATGCAACCTCCTAGTTAAGTTAGGAGTAAGCTTCTCTAACTATGCTGATGATACTCAGCTGATTATAAATATTAGTGGAGACTATGAAAAAGACTCTAATAAAAGGTCTCTGATCTATGGCATCATTCAAAGCTGGATGACCAATAATGGCATGTGCCTAAATGCTGCAAAAACGGACCTATTCCTTTTTGGCTGTTGACAAGCTCGCTTGAAAGTTGATGTTACATACTCAGGCTTCACAATTCAAAATCATCAGGTCTGCACTGTTACTAAGGTCAAGACCTTAGGAGTTGTGCTTGAAGCTTCCCTTAACGCAGATGTGCAAGTGCATAATATTACAAGCAAAGCACAATATCACCTGAGGCAAATTGCACTACCGTAGTCCCTGCTTTCATCATGCCACGGATAGACTACTGCAGTGCACTATTGGCTGGTGCAGGTAAAGGTTGTCTACAAAAACTTCAAATTTTGCAAAACGATGCTGTGCGCATCATAAAAAATATCCCAAGAAGGGAACAAACTTCAACACACCGTAAAAACCTACACTGGCTTTCGGTGGAGGCCATGATTCGCTTTAAAGGTTCACTTGGTGCATAAATGCCTTTATGACAATGAACCGAAATATTTGAAGGACTCCATTAGTGCTCCCACTCTAGGAGAATGACCAGATCTACTGACTCTATACGTCTGGTTATCCCTAAGAGCAAACGGGTAAAGGACCTTGGTAGGTCTTTCCAAGCACAAGCAGCACGATTATGGAATAGTCTTCCTTAAGATTTGTGCGCAGACAGAAACCCAACGACGTTTAGCGAACAACTGAAAACAGTTCTCTTCGAATGACTCTTTGTCCTGACCTTCTGTATCTGAATTGAACCTTCTTCTCTTTCTGCACCCTGATGCCTGCAGGCTCTGGCGCATTAAGTAAACAAATAAATAAAATAAATAAATACATGTTCTCTAGTACAATCTGACCCTGACTGTTAGTAATACCTCATATATCGCTCTACACTAATGCTCATCTTTCTCCCACAAACAGCTCTATTGTTCAAATTGGCCTAAGCGAGTCCAGTGCCTTCCCTCCAAAAAGAGCTCATCACCTTGTTAACAGCCCCCATTTAATTTAAGGAACCCGCCCATTGGTAGGGGCACCCATTCACCTTTTCTGGGTTCTGGAAGCAGGGCTGACTCTTATTAATGAACTACTGAAAACTCTGGCCTGCAGCTTGCAGCAGACTGGTGGACCAGGCAGTCGAGTTCAAAACAGGCAGTCCCATGCAGTCCACCTCATGTATTGGGGTCTGGTGTTGAACACACACACACTCCTCGATATGCTCACTTACAGTGCTTATTAGCTCAATTTCAACAGGCTTTTAGGTACAAGAGCCTAAGTGAAACTCTTCTAGATTGAGGGGAACATGAAGGCTAGAAACCCTTCCAGGTCACAACCCATTTTGCCCTATGCTGAATAAGTGGGGTATCGCCATTTCATAGCTATTGATAAGGGTCCTGCACCAACTCCACATGCCTCTACAAACCCCATACCTTAAGAAACATGAAGCCTGTCACATGCATTCTGTTACCCCAAGAAAGTAGGGATCGGGGTTGAAAGACTGAGGTAGAAATGTTCGAGGGAGAAAAGACCGAAGATTACTTTTCCAAAATAACCTTTGATCTTTTCTCCCCTGAACATTTCCGACTTGGCCCACACTCCTACCCACAACCCCACCCACACTCCCCTACTTACCTTGCTGCTGACTCGCTGTGTCCCTAAAACGCCTGCTCCCTTTCATTTCCGTGATTCGGAACCGGTGCTGCCGGGTCCTTTGCTTTTTTTTCTTTTCTGGACGGCTGTGTGGGACACCCCCGCAATCTCTGCTCACAATATGGTGAGCAAGGGTGTGGGGCACCCCCCGCAGCCCCTAGTATCGAATGCGTGATTCTGTAGAACTTTTCAGCCGTTTGGAATTTTCGAACGGCCAAAATTCTGCCAAACCACGCATTTGGGCTTCTGAACTCGATCATTTTGGCCGATTCCAGAAAGTAGCCACCCTGTTCCTGAGTCAAGTATTCAGTTGAAAATCATTAATTCCAATTTAAATAGAAATTGTGATATGCTTGTGTAAAATACTAAAGATAGCTAATTTAAAAAGCAAGTAGTGATTGCATTTAGAAGAAAGCATGGATTCTTACTCTCTGATCAGTTAATGTAGTTAATTGCATTTAGGGTGATAGTTGTGTGCTGCTGTTGACCTCTGACTCCTCATTTTCTGCTTCCTTCTTGACAGGGTCTCCCAGGCGTGCTCCCAGATGGCACAGGAGATCTGCAGGTACATCTTTCCAGCCCTTAACAATAGGTGCATACCCCTGGGTCCAATTTATAAACTATAAACGGGTTTCTCACCTAGACAGAGCTCATATAGATCTTACTTTGGTGTTGTCCAAGGGCTTTGGTTGGGAGGCTATGAATTGTCCCTTTTGGAGACACATGCTTGTTTACACACCTATGGGAAAGCGTGTCCTCATCCTCCAAGCAAAGCAGACTTAAATATGTTATGGAAGCTACACATTAACTGTTTCTTTTGAGTTAGAGTTACCAATTTCCCACGTGCATAATGGGTTGAAGAAAATATGCAAATCAAGCATTGACTTCCTATACATTTCACCAGTTTGGAGTGTCATGTTTCAGAGGACCTCCGATTTCTTCATGCTGATTCATTAGCTAATTTGTTTGTCATTGTTGTAAGTTGTTTTTTTGTTCTATGTGCGCCCTGATGCCTGCGGACTGCAGTGCGTTATAAGCAATAATAAAATAAAACAAACACATGTCATGGTCACGTGACCTAAGGGTGGCGGAGACTGACTTTTGAAGAGGAAGGATTTGAGTAAGGCATGGAATTTGAAGTGGCGTTGGCCGAGCCTGCGATTGAGAGTGAAAGAGTTCCAAAGTGTACGACCCCAAACAGAGAACTGATGGGTTCTGGAATACTGCACCGATTTGGGAAAGATGAGGATACTTGAGTCTGAAGATCTGAGTTCTCTTGGGGGGAGTATCTGGTGACTGTTACATAAACAAGCCGGGGCAGTACTCGAGAGAGACATATGGACAAGGCATAGACATGTCCAATGAGTTCTGTCTGATGTATTTAGCCAGTGAAGAGATCATCTGCCAGCTAAAATGCGATCATTTTCTGAAAGCCCAGAATAATTCTAACACCAGTGTTTTGAGCCACTGAAGGAGGGATAAGGTAAGGGCGGGTAGACCGCAGTACGAAGAGCTACAGCAGTCGAGGCAAGAATCTAATCTAGCTCCTGCGACTATGGATCTAAGTTTAGAGGGAATGAAAGGCAGAAAGAATATGCATATTTTAATCTGGAAAAAGCAACTGCACCTGATATTTGTAATATGCTGCACCCTTAAGTTGCGAACTGGTTTGTTATTGGGAGGAACAGAGGAAAGAAAGGAGTGGAGTGGTGAACGGAGAGGAAAGTTAGCAATGCTACACTAAAAGGCTAGTATTAGAAGTTTCTTTTTATTTTGGTTAGGCTTTTGCCAGCTATTGGCCAGCCATGTTGGGATGGCATCAAGGCAGAGGACCAGCTGAAGGAATTGATCAGGTGATTTAAACAGATACATGTAGAGTTGGGTATCATCCACATATTAGTGATACCTGATGTTAAACTGTTGGATGACCCTAAAGAGAGGTCAGATAAAATTGTTGAATAATAAGTGGAACAGTGGGAAACTTGAGTAACACCACAGTAAATACGAGTGATCAAGGTGCAGAAAGGGCCACATACTACCTAATGGGCCCTGTCTTTATGAAAGGATTTAAACCATTGCAGAGCCAATGGGGAGTGATGGAGTGCCTGCTCGGTATGTTCAACGAGAATGTTATGGTCAACAGTATTGAATTCAGCAGAGTGGTCTAAGAGGCAGATTGTAGTGGGCATCCCAGCATCAGCTGCTTCTGTGGAATCATCCCAAATGGAAAGGAGGGGAGGTTTCATCCCATGCCTAGAATGGACACAGGACTGGAAGGCACCCAAGATGTTATTGTTGGAGATAAAGTCTTGCAAATGGGAGATAGCAATACTTTAAAGCTATTTGACGATCTAGGATATCATGGTGATTCGTCTGTAGCTGCCGGTGAAGTTAGCGTGTAGGGAGGAATTTTTAACAAATTTCGTATAAGCGTGTATGTCAGGAGGGAAAGTAGTCTTCAGAGAAGGACAGAGAAATTACGCAGTCAGGAAAATGTCAGGCATACTGGACGAAAGAGGAAGGAAAGGGATTGTGATCAAGTTTGTGGTTTTAATCAAGGTGACTAATCTTCATAGATGTTGGAAGGATAAAGGAAACACATGGAAGGAACTACTAGGATCAGGAGAGGGAGGCAGAGTGATTGTTAAGGGTGCTCCCTCATGGGTGTCAGGTGTAGCAAAGCAGGCCCTTATATTATCAGTTATTTTGTTAAAAGCAGTGAGACGTGTATGGGAAAGTTCAGTGACGGAGGTGTGGGGAGTGATACAGCTTAAGGGTTAAGAAAGGTTGTGTACGGTTTTGAGCAATTCTCAACTTATTTATGGTGTGATTGAATATATTAGATGTAAAAAACTCTGGATTTGTGTTTTATGAGGGAGATTTTGCTGGGTGCTAGTGTACAGAAGGCCTTACCTGTAATACCTTTGTAGTTGTGTTACATAGGACTTGAGAGTGTATGATGTCAATTAGAGGTAAAGCAGGTGGGACAGATTCTTCCTAGAAATGCCTTTGAGTGAACGAAAGAAGTGGGTCCCTGAGAAGTGGGAAAGGGAAGAGGTGAAGGATGCTAATGTAGAAGGGACCAAGCAAGTAGAAGAGTAGTCTTCTGACAGGCCTTTAAAGGTTACCAATTCAGAAGTGTGACCCCCAGAGTGAGTGAGAAAGTGCTCTTGATGAGATAGAGAGAGCTGCATAATGTAGAGAATGCTTTCGTAAGGGTATTACTGGGGAGTCAAAATGGATATTAAAGTCACCTAGCAAGATGAATGCGTTTGACATACAAGAGATGTAGTGCCCTATGACTTCTTATTGAGTCATTTGGGAGATGGATACTTGTAGGAGCATAACAAAGAAGGTTTGTGCTTCAGAGAGAAGGGTGCTGACTTTTTAAAGCTATCTAGTCGCTCAAATTAATTATGGGGGTAATGTCAAGGTGGGAGATGGAGAGGAGATTGTGGTCAGTGACAGTCATCCCACTTCCGCTGACCTGGGTATGAATCATCAATAAATTAATGTTACTCACCATACTCACCATAGTGACTAGAGTACTCATAGTCCTTAGTCTCCTTTGCTTCATCCTTGTGGGTGTCCCCCTACATGGGGATGGTACCGGATCCTTTGGCAGCAAAACATTTAGCTTCCTCTTTAAATTTAGTGTAGTGCACAGGGGCACGGCTTCGGGCATGGGATCACCCTGCCAAGGCCCTGCCCTCCGGTGCCTCACCTTAGTCCCCTTTGAACACATCGGACGCTTAGATACCTGGCTACACTTATTACATATTAGCCAATGGCATACTAGCGGGGGGAGGCCGGTGTGACGTATGGAGGAAAGGGGACTAAGGATTATGAGTACCCTAGTCATGACGGTGAGTAACTTTAATTACTCATACATCCCGTCCCCTTTCCTCCATGCTTGTGGGTGATTCCACCGAACATGAACATAGGGCAAAGCTGTGATAACATGCTTCATATCTAGGATGGAGCAAAGGAACCGCCTGACCAAACTCTGCATCGCGCCCAGAGCTGGTGGTTAGTAGTACTTCAGAAGGCTTACAGTGGGCCAAGTAGCCGCCTTGCTCATGACATCCCAAGAAGCATGTCTCTGAAACGCGACGGCCGTGGTCTTGGCTCTGACCGCATGGGCATGAATACCCTCAGGAACAGGTCTGCTCATGGCAGTGTACGCCTCAGAAATGGCCTGGACCGATGGAAGCCTTGGAAGAATGAGAGCCGGGAGAGGAGCCCTGAAAAGTCACAAACAATGCCTTGGACTTCCTGAAGGATTCCGTCCGAGAGAGCTCAAACTCAAGGAATGCAGGGCCCTCTCTGCCTCTGACTGTGGGTTCGGGAAGAACACTGGCAGGCAGATCTCCTGATTCAGATTAAATGGAGAGACCACCTTGGTCAAGAAGTTTGGGTGAGTGCGCAAGATGACCTTGTCGTTGCGAAACGTGGTGAACGGCTCGCACAAGGACAACGCCTGCAGCTCACTAACCCTGCACGCAGATGTGAGAGCCACCGAAAAACTGTCTTTAGTGTCACCAAGCGGATCTCCACAAAGGTCATCAGCTCGAAAGGATTGCGCTGCAAAGCTGGCAGAACCACATGGAGTTCCTAGACTGGGTGTGGCCTATGCACCGGTGGAAAAAGCCTAGACAACCCTTTCAGGTGGGCCTTAACCACTGGTTGGCCACAGAAAACCCATGCTCAGGGGAATTCTGGTAAGTCCCAATGGCCAACAAATAAGTGCAGCAAGTATCCACCTGAACTCCAGAACGAGCCAGGTGTGCTGAAAAAGCCAGTATGTCATCCAGAGGACAGTTGACAGGGTCCAGACCCTTGTCAGGAGTCCAATGGCAGAACCTAGTCCATTTACTCTTATACTGGAACAGAGTCGAGGACCTCCCGGCCTGCTGAATGATGTCCAAGTTGTCATCTGAAAATTGAGCATGTTGAAGACGCAGCTGGTCACTAGCTCCATTGCCCTGCACTGCTGCTTCAGGAATCCCCTGCTGGAGATCGGGAGGTGGACGGGTCCCTGCGAGCACAACTGCAGCAGATCCAAAAACCAGGGTCTCGAAGGCCAGTGTGGAGCAATCAGGATGAGGCTGCAACCCACCGAAGTCCGGAACTTGGGGAGGGTCCATTGGAGCAGAGGGGTGGGTGGGAAAGCATAGCACCTGCGGCCGTGCCAAAAGATCTGGAAGGCATCTCCCAGAGACCACCGACCCCGTCCATGAAGCAAACTGGAGGCAGTTGGAATTCAGAGGGTATGTGAACAAATTCATGTCCGCAAACCCCCAACGCTGGAACAGGGGCAACAAGGAGTCGGTGTGCAACTCCCACTCATAGGTGTTGAACCCCAAACAGCTCAGCTAGTCTGCTTCTGCATTGCTGTCCCCCGGGGGGTGGACTGCTGAAATCCAAATCCCCTCCATTAGGGCCCATTCCCGGATTGATACCGCCCCCATGCATAGGTGGGGGGAAAGGGTGCCACCCTGCTTGTTCAGGTAAAACATAGTAGTAGAATTGTTCGTCCTGACCGGAACATACCTGTCCCTGAGGAGGGGCAAAAAAACGCCTTGAGGGCCAGGCCCACTGCACTGAGCTCGAGCAGATTGCTATGCAGGAGGGCTTCCATTTTAGACAATGCTCCATGAATTGCAAAGCCCTCCAGAGTTGCTCCCCAGCCTGAAAGGGAGGAGTCCATCATCACCACTGGATAGGTTCCGGTCGGGTGAAGGGGGCTCCCACTGAAACATTGCCGTCCATCATCCACAAGTGAAGATCGGGCAGTAGGAGCTGTGTTATTGGGACCCTGTCCAACTGAAACCCCGTCTCCTGATCCCAATTGGCCGCCAGGTGGAGCTGGAGGCGCCTCATCTTGAAGCGAGGGTGCTGTACAGTGAGCATGCAGGAGGCCATCAGGCCCAAAATGTGCTTGAACCACCATGCCAAGGTGGTCGAGTTGACCAAAATGTGCCCCACCACCTTGTGGAGGGACAGGAGCCTGTTGGGCTTAGGGAACACCCGCTGAACTGTAGTGTTCCAACGCACCACTAGGAAGACCAGTTCCTGAGATGGGCACAACTGTGACTTCCTCTGGATTAGGGAGAACCCCAGCTGATGAAGGATATCCGCCAATCTCTGGCAGGAATGCACCACGCCTTCGGGTGACCCCGTCCTCACCAGCCAGTCATCCAAATAAGAGTACAGATGATGGCCCTCCAAGTGGAGAAGGCCCGCCACTGCGTTCATCAACTTTGTGAAGACACGAGGGGCTGAGTTCAGGCCGAAGGGAAGCACCTTGTACTAAAAGTGGTACGACATAATCATGAACCGCAGAAACCTCTGATGCAGTTGGTAGATGGGTACAAGCAGGTACGCATCCTTGAGGTCCAGAGATCACATCCAGTCCCCTGCACACAGAGACTCGGCTATGTGGTTGGGAGTAATCCTCTTGAAGCGTTCCATCGGTAAAGACAGATTTAGAAAGGACAGGTCCAGGACAACCCTCAGGCCAGCCTGGTTGTTCTTGGGTATCGCAAAAATCCTAGAATAGTACCCGGAGCCCCTGTCTAAAAGAGGAGCCAGTTCTATCACCTGAATTTCCAAGAACGAAAATACCTCCCGTAAAGGAGTCAGGGGCCCGATCTGATGAAGATGAGGAGATGATGGTAGAGGCAAAGGAAGAGGAAGACTGTGGACACTACAGATAGGATCCACGGGTTGCTGAAAAGACGCTTCCATGTGTCCTAGAACAGAGCCAAACGGCCCCCCAAAGGCGAGCTGTGTTCCCCGAACCTGACGTCACTGCTTCTTGGCGTCAGAGGCGGGGGCAGAGGAGGGGGAGCGGAAAAACCCACGCAATGTCCTCTGCTGCTTCCTCCTGTTGTTGCTGGGCGACTTGTCAGGCCTCTGCGGTCCTGGAATTCCTTGAAGCCAGAGGAAGCACAGGGCTTGAACTCGGTCCTGCGCAGTGACCCGGACATCTGGCAGAATGGCCTTGAAGGAGGCTTGCTTGTCCGAAGGGAGGGAGGGAGGTTGAGCCGAAATTCATAGAGCTCCTGCCACAGCTTCTGGTTAGCCACAGCCGAGAGGGCATCTGGATTGGCTTGCCACAGATGCAGTCCTTGGATGGAATGTGCTTACCCAAGACCTCTGCTAGCACTCCTGACTCCTTGGGCAGAGGGACCCACAAGACCTCTGCCAGGCCCTGAAGGTGGTCATGATATGATATGATAGGTTATTTATAACTCGCTTAATACCCAGAGGTTTCTAAGCGCGGACCCGGGGATCGAACCTGTGTTGCTCTGTGTCGTCTTGCTTGAGCTACCCCCCCAAGAGGAAAGGCCTTAATGGATGCCGAGGGTTCATTATCCTGGGCATCATCGTCCTCATTGTCTCCCCCCCTTTTCACAGACCAAGGGGAATCCGGGCCCTGTGACACTGGTGCCAACAGGGTCCCCCTTAAGTCCAGCACCAAAGACAGGTCCAACCGCTGTTGAGGGGGAGGCACTGGTGGTACTAGAGGAGGTGGAGAGGTCTGCACAAGCCTGGACCAGGGGAGGGACCTGCACTGTAAACAGCAGCACTGGAGGAACAGGAGGAGTACCCAGAGGAGGGGCTCGGGATGGCGCCACCTGCGGGATGACCTCCTTCACTATATCCTTCAGGAGCCCCTTCATCTGAGGGGAAAGCATGAGGAAGAGGAATCGCTCGAAGAAGCGGTCCTTGCAAGCCAGCCCTCCGAGGCGCTGGGCCTCCGCTCCGGATCAAAGTGCTGAGGTGCCTAGGGCGTGCAGCCATAAGGCTATGATGGGTAGATGTATCCCTGAGGAGACCAGAGGCCTGTACCATACAATCCATTGCCGCTTCCAGAGGGAAGGGGACTGGGATCATCTTGCAAAGCTCATTCAATGGGCGAAAGCACAGACGGGCCCTGAGCTGGATCCAAGATGGCTGCCGGCCTGGCAGGCTCTGCCACGTGCTTCTCCACCAATTTTAAGCCTGTGCCATGCCCTGGGTCGGAGGGCGCAGAGGCCTTGAGCCAAGAGAGGACTCAGACATGGGAGGATACAACTTCGGTCTTGCACCTGAAGCAGAAGTATCGACCTCAGAGATCACTCTGGTAGGCGCTGAGCCTTTGGCCGTCCGGTAATTGTAACGCCCTGACTCACGACCTCGAAGTAAGCTCCGGTAGGCTGGACACCCTCTGCACCTGTGCCGGTAGCCGTGCTGGATCGTGCTGAGGACAGACTCTTGGAGTGGCACTTGATGATCCCTTACCCGCTAGGGTTGAAGAGGACGAACTTGATCACTCTTTGGAGTACAGCCCAGAAGGGCCCCTGACCCCCTAGCTTGGGAGCCGATAGCCAGGACGGCCTCAGGTCTGTCCACGGACCCTCGGATTGGGAGCGTGTAGCCTTAGAGGCCTCAGGCCTGCCAGAACCTGAATCCGAGGAACCAGATCCGCGGGAACCCCAAGGAAGGAGTTGCCGCACTGTGGAGCTGTGCTGAACAGAGGGCCTACCTTGTCTTGATGAGAGGTTCGAGAGACACAGTCCTTAATGTGGGGCAGAGAAGTGTGGAAGATCTCCCTCCGCCACGACCACCAATTCTTCAATGCCCTGTGACCGAGAGCGCTGCAAGCCAAACTTGCGTTCCAGCGGTGGTCGGGCCCCACACACTCAAGACTGAGTGCATGGTAGTCCGAGGCCGGGAACGAGCAGTCGCATGAGGCACATCTCATGAATCCTCCTGTGGCCGACATGCATCGGGGGAGGCAAGGCACCAAAGGGAAGTTAAATCTGATTGAAAAAACAAAACGGGGAGCAAGCAGAAAGCTCAAACAAATCTCTGCGCTGGCTGCCAGGTCCGACACCGTCCGTGTGGAAAAAGGTACTGGGGTGAGGCACCGTAGGGCGGGGCCTCAGCAGGGTGTTCCCACTCCCGAGACCACGTCCCAGCACGCTATACTAAATTTAATGGGGAAGCCCAATTTTTTGCTGCCAAAGGTTCCGGTACCGTCCCGATGTTGGGGGACGCCCACAAGGATGGAGGAGAGGGGACGGGACGTATGAGTAAATAGTATTATTGGTTGTGACGATGGAGAAAGGGTGTAGTCTACTGGCCAAGACTCAGTAAAGCACTGGTGGTTAAGGTTTTTATCAATAATGAGGTTGAGAATTTCTTGGTTGTGGGCCACAGCAGGTTTGCGGTTTATTAAGCCACAGGATATGCCTTTGGACTGGGAGGTGGATTGGCCGATTGTTTAAGTGAAAGGGTATGTGTTCTTGATATTATTTATTCCTTGCCCTATGCCTCCATATGGTATCTGCTTAACTACCGAGCTCAGCAAACAACGGTAAATAAGACCTGCATGGAATAAGACCAGTGAAATACTTGCCATACAGAGCTCTTAGCACCAAGCAGCATGCATTAACCCGCTAAGGTATCTGCCAGCATATCATCTCAATGAAATAAATGAAATTCATATTAACTTACCACATTGTAGTACTTTTCAGAAATAATGAAAAACATTGAGCCCTTCTGCTTCTCTTTTAGTGCCCAGCAATATGTCCTCCGGGTCCCCCAGGCCCACCTGGAATGCCCGGCTTCAAGGTAAGATGAATAGTCACATTTCATGCAAAAGAAGTATTTGAAAAGGTGGTCTCATTGCATTGTTTCACGTTAAGTTATTCATTTATAGTTTTTGCTTTTCCAAAGACAAACTGTTTGTGACACAGGGTAAAATACATACAAGATGACCCTATATCGTGGTTTGCAACAACACACCAGCGTGGGACATTCCGCATTCTTTGAAATTCAAACGTTTGTGTCTTAGTGCACTAGCAGCCCTCTGCCCCTCTCACTGTGGCAATAATAAAGCAGTATTGTCGGAATTCTTGTGCAGTTCTTGGGTAGATGGGAACCGCCAACCACCTCATCCAAAGGTGTGCTGTGCACGGTTTAGTGCTCTGATCTACGTTATAATACCGAAAATAACACAAGGCTGAACACGCTGATTTTTTTTAAATCGAATTTCGAAGGGGGTTTTCCCCCACATTGTTTCGAAATGAAATGTGGGGGAGACCCCCGTTGCAACGCAGTGCACATCCCCCACCTTAATTAATGACCTAACACAACCCCTCATCTATTTATTTAAGAAAATATCCAAAATCTCGGAAAATTCGATTACAAAAATAGCCGATACTGAGTGCTCAAGGCTTTGCTTTGAGGTTGGTACATGACACAGCACCATATATAGGGTAACAAAGTGATTATTGCAGGAAACAAAGAGTTATTTCTTGCCAAACGTATTTGTCTTCACAGAAAAATAGCTAACTATTCACACAGCTGATGCTATCAAAATAAGTAGCGACAGCTAAAATCACGATGTTGTAAGAAAGCTAGTAGCCAATAAGCGTAGCACAAAAACATAGTGCCAGAGGCTCCAGCGCTGTTACCCAGATTGGTAGGCAACCTCATGGCTGCAGTCAGGATTCGTCTGGACACCAGGACAGCGGCAGGTGACCTGCCGTTCTGTGCTGTTAGTTTGGAAGTACACAAAGCACAGGGTTTGGGGGATGACGGTTTCTCCGCCAGACCGTTGCTCTCCCGGTCAAAGAGAAAATGAGCAAAACGCTAGAGGCTTCACCCTGGAAGTTGTTCTACAAAAGTTCCCAAAATTCCTTCAGATCATCACTGTGAGACTCCTCTCTAACCTCTCATGCAAATCTTTGCTTGATCAGCAGTTTGTACCCAGGTCATCTTCGTCTCAGGGTGTCTTCCCCAAGCCTGGTAAAAACTTCCAGTATCTAAGAAAAAGGGTGAATAGGCTGTGCGTCTCAGAACGCAGCAAGAGGCATGTATCCCGGCACATGCGCCAGATGCTGTCTAGTCATCATACTTCAAACTTCGCAGGCTGCGGCTTGCATGGGTTATTTCAGTTCCCCAAGAACCCGGATGGTGGCAAACACTCAGTGGAAGTGTGTAACAGACATGCCAGCTTCATCATGATCATATAAAGACACATCTGTATCTTCACACAGTGCTCATTAGGACGCAATGTCTGGCTTCTGGAGCAATATTAGATTGAGTAGGAGCACCGGGTATAAACATTGCCGTAGTTCCTACATTACATAATTTTGGCACCAAGCTATTATTTTACACAACAAGCGAGAAAATGTTATTTGGCTGGGAAAACATGGGTTACATGGTTAAACGCAGACTCGCAGATGCATGGGGCTTTTTTGGGGCATTCTGTCAAGTTCTGAGGAGCAGAATAATAAGGGAAAAGAAAACATACAACAGGGTCATTCAGCTAGCTCAAAAGCCATACATTAAAGAAACACTTTTTTGGAGTCACAAGGAGCAGTCATGAAAGTAGTGATTTTTTTTCTTCATAATAAATATATCTTTTTTTTTAAACTCTTTATTTAGGTTATTCAAAAATAAGTACAATTCAGAACAGACAATCAAAAATGGAACAAATAGAGCATAACAAAATACCAAATGTGATAACTATATCAAGGTAAATACAGTGAGGGAAAAAAAACTCTACAATCCTTAATTGGCAATTCACCACTAACCAATTATCCTAAACAGCACTTTTACAACTAACAAAAATATAACATCAAAGACACCACAAACATCAATATCAACCCTCCCCTCCCACCACCCACAGAAAGTAGTGATTTCTGATGAACAAATATGGACCTGTCTGTACATCAGTCCTCTGGAAGATATGCAAGTGAGCTTCAATTATACCTGTGAAAGCGCTGATCTGGTTAGCACAACTGTATCTGTAAAAACCTTGGATTGACTGGTACCAATGTGTACATGAAGCACGATCTTGGTCGGTGCATTTAGTTCTAGGGGTCTGGTTTATACCCATGGGGCCACTGCTTGACACCGCAGTTCCCATGCAAGGATTGGGTGGCTTGACTCTACTGTGTTATCATTAAAATCTTGTAACTATCCACATGCATTATTCACTGGTGGCTTCAGGGTTTGAGGAAGTTCTAGGTAGTGAACGTGCCAGTTAAAACATGAGTGTTAAGTTTAGTAGAGAGTTTCTCATGGTCCTCCAGCCTTCAGAAGTCTAGTGGTATTCAATTGCTTGTTTCTAAACCCCACAGTGCCTGTCTCCTGCCCTTTTAAAAGCAATGCGGTTTTTAGTACAGTTGTAGCAATATACTGGGTAGGGCCACCTACTTCCCATGAAGTGAAAAACAGCTCATTTGTTATGCAACAATTTTAACCATGTATGTGATTGTTGGCTCCACCTATGTGGCCTGAACTCAACCATACATGCCACGGTTAGTTCGACTTCCGTGACCTGATCTTAGCCATTTATGCCATGATTGGTTCCACTTCCGTTACCTGATCTCATCCAACTATGCCATGGTTGGTTTCAGTTCAGGGAGCAAATCTCTGTCATATGTGCCATGGCGGTTACCACATCACTCACCTGATATCAGCCATATATGGCATGTTTGGGTTCCACCTAAATAGCCTGATCCCAGCCACTTATGGCATGGTTTATCCACCTCTGTGATCTGATCTCAGCAATCTACCTCATGTTTGGTTCCACCTAATCTCTTTATGCCATGGTTAGTTCCACCCCAGTGATCTGATCTCAGAGATCTGTGACATAATGGTTCCACTCCAGTGGCCTGCACAGAATACTTCTCGTGCCTCAGGAGAGGTTAATTAACCTATTGGTGCAATTGGTTACATAGCATAATATGCTACAGTGTTCAATTGAATGCATGCTCCTATCTCATGCTATGCACATGAACCAAAATGCTGCTTAAGCTTCCAATAGCTGTGTGGGGGCAACAGGTATTTTAACCTTAAATGTCCTTCTATATTGTAGGGACACACCGGTTACAAAGGAGAAATTGGAGAGCTCGGAAAAGATGGACAAAAGGTAAGCTTTACTTTTCTTTACAAACACCCAGCCCCAAACCTGAATAGGAAGAGTTTTTCCCGCCCTGAGCTGACCCCCCTCAACGGTATTAATCATTTTGCGCCCCGCAATCAAAGATTTCATTTTCACATCACAAATCAGTCCCTTCGCCTTCATGAGTCAATTCCTAGCTAACCAGGAGCAAAGTAACCATGCAGCTGATGGAATTGGTTCTGAGGTGCAGAATTAGTTGATTGGCTTGTTTTGTGTTTTGCAAACTATGCTGCCTTCTGGTTGCTCACCGGGTGCGCAGTCCCCATGGACCTGCAGTGGTGAGGACGGAGAGCGGATGTGGAGTGATGCAACCACAGACAACATGGATGGGCATAAAGTATGCCTGACGTACATGGGGCGGTAGGGCTGGGCACATGGTCTCCTCTACTTTCTTCAGGTCTGAGAAGACATGAGGGAGGCAGAGAAAATGCCCTATTCTCCTGGCCCAACGACATTCACTGGTGTGAATGTCGCAATAGGACAAAAGGTTACTTACTAATGGCACCCTAAAGGTTACATGCTAATGGCTTCATAAGTCATTTACAACACTATTGTTTGTTGAGGTACTGAAAACTGCAAACAAAGCATAACGTACCTAAAGTAGCTTCTATTTCTGTAC
Organism: Ambystoma mexicanum; assembly: GCF_040938575.1. Lineage (NCBI taxonomy): Eukaryota > Metazoa > Chordata > Amphibia > Caudata > Ambystomatidae > Ambystoma > Ambystoma mexicanum. Next base: position 266,410,186 of record NC_090925.1, on the reverse strand, counting down.
ATCAGGGTTAGAATTAGGAAGTGTGAATAACAGTGTGATTCTCTGTTTTAGGGTGATCCCGGACCTCCTGGACCTGCAGGGATTCCAGGCAGCGTGGGTGTACAGGTAAAAAGCAATATTTGTCAATGCAATACATTCCTATCCACCCCACTGTATTTGAATTGTTCTTCATCATACTCTGTTTTTCCTACTTAAGCCTTTTAGGGATAAGCAGATATGCCATGGAAATTTAGTTCTGGTATATTGTATGGGTGAACAAGCCCACTAGTCTTGTGGCGCACTTTCTTCAACCGGCCAAAAGACATTCGACTTCTGTTGACAAACAAATTCTCCTTCAATGGCACATAGCTCTTGTACTATACGTTGCCCGAAGGAACTTCCTTTCCCCTCCAGATAAACCATGCATCTGTAGTTCAGGAAGGCCCTAAACCCAATGCTTTTCCAAATATTCTTTTCAAACTAACACTCAGATATCACTGGCTTGCTGACCTGGAGGTACTTCCTTATATTGGGCACATGATAGCAACATGTCCTCGAAAGCAAGGTGATATTGGCTAAAAGCCAGGATTGGCAAAAGATATCCCACGTGACAGTTATCAGCACACCTTGCAGGAGAGCTTAAAGTTGGAGGCCATCCAACTGATTGGCTGATAAGAGGTCTCACACTATGAAGAAAGTGCTTTTGGGAGGACACAGACCCTTCCTTGGTGGGTGTTGCAGCTCTCCATCCACCCTAGATTCTTAGGATCCATCTCTGTACCTATATTTGTATGATACATTTGAACAGAAACATGTAATGAAATCTCATTTCTTTTCAGGGCCCAAGAGGTTTGAGAGGCCTGATTGGTCCACAGGGCGCTGCAGGAGACAGAGTAAGTTACACGCAAGGTCTGCATAATCCTTCCATTTGCTGGAAGGGCTGCAGCCTTTACTCGCGCTGGTGGGAGGATGGGCCCCGTGGGTCAGTCTAACTGGTTTTGACAAACATCTAACATTATTACCACCTGTCAGGCATTCATAAAAGTTTGGAATGCTCTCTGCTACTGATGATTTTGATTTCAGATTATACATTTTACATTAACTAGAAATTGCCGTCAGATGTTAACTAATCGCATGCTTGATTTTAGGGACCATACGGATTCCGAGGACCCCCCGGACGCCCAGGACCACCAGGGAAGGCTGTAAGTACATTGCATTCAATTTCTGACTGTCGCCTTGTTTCCTCTGTATACATTAAAAGTGTCACAATAGAGATAGCTGGAGTTGTCTGCTCTTAGTGCTCTCAGTTCGGCACTTTCCTTCACCGACAAGCATTATGAAGGGAAAGGCCAATAGAATCACTGATAGGCATTCCGTGTCGCCCTCTATAGCTCTGGACATTCTCACATCACTCGCTGTTGGTGTAAGTCCATGTCACTGTGAGCCGTTGTGTATCACTCTCTGTCACACAATGCCACCGGGTTTCATGTCATTCCATCCAGTGTTTCCTGAACAAAGCCCTTACTATGTTACTCCTTGCCATGATCGGCCATCCTAGGTTCCTATACAACCATATCATTCTGTACCATGCCACCACATGCCAACCTGTTTGACAATGTATAACAAAGTGCTTCTCTAAGCCACCCAATGTCAACACATACCACCACGTGCAATGCTGTCCCCCATAGCTATGCATTGCGGCACCATGCCATATTACCGCCTATCATCACCCTGTGTCATTTCTTGTCACGCTGTCGTCCTTTTCCACCCTCTGCCACTGCTTCCTACGCCTTGCCACCACGTCACCACATGCACCCAGTCCTTCACCACTACAGTTGAAGCCATGTCCTTTTACAGTTGCTGACATCTCTGTTTCATTCCAGGGAGATCAAGGAGAGAAAGGACCCCAGGGCTACGTGGGACCCAAAGGCGATCTTGTAAGTGAAATACAAAAATGGGAACCGAATTTATGAAGAGAAAGAATAAGGGTGGGATGTGGCATGTTTGCCATGAGTAACAGGTTTGATGGTGCATATGGAATTTCATCCCCAGACATGCTTCTGATCCCCGTTCCTAGCTGTGCTGTCCCCTGAGCTGTCCAGTTTGTGGAGCTGTCCATCAATTCTCTCTTTTCTCTTCTGCCGTCCTGACCACCCATTGATCTCCTTATTGAGCAGCTTGTGGCAGTGCACATACATCCCTGCATTATGCAGTATGAATCTGTTATAGATGCACATGCTATGCACAATATTGCCTGTGTGATCTCTTTATGGAGCTGCTTGTGGTGGTGCACTGGAGTACCTTCATTGTGTAGCAGGAATCTGTGCTATGCACAATATTCCCTGTGCCATCTCCTTATGGAGCAGCTTGTGGCGGTGCACAGGAATCCCTTCATTAAGTAGTATGAATCTGTTATAGATGCACATGCTATACACAATCTTCCACAAAGCCTGTGGGACAATGGCGTGCGTGTTGGGCTCCGGCAGGGTGTCAGGTGCCTGTGGGAGGGGGTGTGTGGGGTAGGGGGGTGTTAATACCGTCATGTGTCTATCTTAGTTTGTGTACCACAGAGCACTACCCAATTGAGAAGAGCGGAGAAGTTCTACAGTGGACAAGGTGAGGAGTTGTGATGAGGAGGTCCTTGTTCGAGCTGCCTGAACTATCGATTCTATCGATTCCATCTTCATCACTAGCCACCTACTCCTATCACTAGCCACCTACTCCCGTAGGTTTAGTACAACTGTAATGGCGCATACAGCTAGACCCCCCCCCTAACCCTCAGGAAGCTTCCCAGTGCTTAACCAACCCAAGAGGAAAATACTATCAGTCAAATGGAAATTGTTGACATTGCACCCCGTATCGGGTGCTGACCCGGGTAGAACCAAGGGGCAGCCTCATATCCCCATTAAGCTTACGGGGGATGCTTACCAGCTTATAAAGGAAATGAATCACTTTCTTGGGAGTACTTTGGATGTCATGGGGAGCAAAGCCATCGACCTGCATGAAGAGGGCAATCTCCCCATTATCGATAGTGCCAGAAATGACAGTAGAGTGATTATTCACAATACAAGGAGTCATGGTCTAGACTGTATTGCGCATAGACCCGACACCCTCAGCGCCTTTCCAGAGGAACTAACCAGCAGTGGGGGGCCCAATTCACGAAAAGCCATTCTTGGGGATTATGAGCCAACTATACCCTCCACTATATCTTTTTTTTGTTGTTGCAATTTTATTTTAATTTACAACATTTACAATGAAAGCATAAACCTCCTATCACGTTATACACAACTTAGCAGAAAACATATACATATATGTATATTAAATAAAATTCCCTCAACTCACCCACCCCAGGATTCACATCACATGTATTTAATCAGTACAATTCAAGGAAATTCTGCCAGATTTCTTTAAATAAAGACAGTTTTTCATCTTTCCGAAATATAACTCTTTCCATTTCTGCCAAATTATGCATTTCGTCAATCCATACATCTATGGTAACAGGATTGACCGTCTTCCAACCTCTAAGTATCATCTTTTTTCCAACCATTGCTCCCCTAAAAATCATTTTTTTCTCACATGTTGACATATCCTCCAACAACATATCACTTCCCAATATTAAGGTATTAAAATCAAAAGGAACCCTTTCTTTAAGGACATTTTCACAAACTCTGCCATATTCAAACCAAAAACCTCTCACTCTGGTGCAGTTCCACAGCATATGTTCCAATGTGCCAGTATCATGTATGCAAGCCCAGCAATCAGAGTTGTCTGCCATTCCTCTTTTTTCCAACTGTTCTGGTGTCCAATAGACCCTGTTCATGATCTTAATTTACCGGGACCACTCATTCAAGCTCAAAGAACATAGTGTAATATTCACACACATACGTGACCAATGGTCCTCATTAATGTTGCTCCCAATCCTCCGACTCTATTCCTCTCTCAACAAATCGTTGCTTTTATACTCCCCCACAATCAAGCCATATACCCGATTTACCACCCCCTCTCACCCAAAAATTAAACGTACCCTCCACTATATCTACAGATTTCACCATCACTACAGTCCAAAATTTCCATATATCCCCTAGCCTTGAGAGAGGCGTTGTCCCAAACCCTACTCCATCCAGCTCAAATGGTGGCGTGGATACTTCACCCCAGAATATTGTGACCAGCCCACCCTTGAAAATGTTCCGGGAGGGGGCTCCGTCTTCCAGGACCAATTCACTCACATCACTTTCAAGAGACTCTAATGACCACAAAGACATGGGGCAGGCCCTGCATGTTGTAAAGGGATACCAGCCAAGTAGCAATTTGCTCTATGCACCTGCCCCCACTGGAACACTTGCCACCCCCACCACGGAACGAGTCAATGAGGGATTTCCATCGGAATGCAAATGCAACCTGATCCTAAGCGAATTGGCATATATAAAGAAGCTGCTTATGTTTATTTTAAGACCGTAGGAGAGGGGGTCGCCACAGGGAGCAACAACTTAGCACGGAGGGCATTACAAGGGTTCCGCAGTCAGCACTTGAGAGACTACATTGTATTGAGACAACTGATCCAATTTTGACTGTCATTGCTAGCACCAGCATTTCCCAGCTTGAGAATGGACCCTTGATGCAAGTTGACCCCAGTACTCAAGCTGAGATTCTCATTCGGTAGCACAAGGATGCTCTAACTCTACCATGGTCTCTGCAGGCGCAGGATGACCGGGGGCCGAGAACCACGCTCTGGGGTGACAATCAAGGTGGAGGGTCAGTTTAAGTAGAGCCCAAATTGGTCCCCAACAATATCAACTGTAGTGTCCTAAGACCCTGACGAGGCCAATCCAAGGAGTGCAAAAATATGAGAGGGACTTGCAGGGGGGCAGGGTGGTTTTTCTTGTACAATGTCCCTAAAGGTCTCTATGTCCAGTACGAATCAAGGGACTCTCTAATGAACATAATGAACAAATGTACTCACTGGCTTCGAACAGTTTGTGGATGCCGTTCCCTAATCCGTGACGATATCATAAGCTGTATAAGAACTCATCGAAATGGGGGGTGCTCTCCTGACCCCATTTGCATCATATTGAGAGATCAAAGAGTGGCCATTTGAATATTGGGAATACCTAAGAGACAGTGTTTATCACCACGTAGCATGACTGAAATCAGTGCCTTCCCCCATCTCAATATGGGGTTCCCCACTGGAACCAGGTGCCAGCACCCTTTGCTCTCCGGAGCTAATGTAGTCTCACTAGGGAAAAGATCTGGGGTGGGAGTGTCAACGGACGTGGGGTGGCAGGCCACCTGCCCAACCGATCAGATCCCAATGGAGGTAAGGTCCACGGATTCCAGGTGGGGCAGAGGGCCATTCCCATTGTAGCTATAGCTTCTCGACAATACAGAAGTTTGAATGGTAAATTGAGCTATTGTAATCATTTATGAGTTATGCATATGTTGTACTTTGATGGCCTCGTGGCCGAATAAAGTTAATCTATCAATATTCAACATGTGATTTCCTTGTGGAGCAGCTCGTGGAGGAGCACAGGAGTCCCTTCACTATTGCCAGGAATCTGTTATAGATGCGCATGCTGTGCACAATTTTCCCCGTGTGATCGCCTTATGGAGCAGCTTGTGTCGGTGATCAGGAATCCCTTTATTATGTATCATGAATCTGATATAGATGCACATGCTGTGCACAATCTTCCCCATTGTCAGTTGTTTCGAATTATTTAGCATTATTTTGAATAATGCATTCTGTGGGTGTCGACTTAAAGGGCGTATTTGAACCAGACCCTGCGGTTGATATCAGGAGTATCCCATCAATACCCCACAGGTCAGACCATATCTTCATATTTCTTTATATGTCATAATTTTCAGTCCGAGCCAGTCGCCACTCTTTCTCAAAAGAAGTGATAAAGAAGACACAACTGACGGTATCTCTGGGACTGAGATTGGTACTGTAGTTCTAATCATGCTTGTATTGCTAATCACTCTCTCTCTCTGGTGCGGCACGTGAAAACGAGGGCAGTCCTTTCTGCAGGGGTTCAATGATGTCATAACAAGTTCTCAGAGAAAGCCAACTTGGAAATGTGCAAACAACTTTCTCCAGACTGTAGCAAACAGTACTGCAAAGGCTGCTAAAAGAAAGTTAATTTAAAAAGTCGACTGCATCCAAAGGATGGAGCTGTTCTCTTGGAAAGCACTTATGGAAGAGAGGAACTTGGTCAAGGCACCCCTGGTGAAGGGAATGCCAAAATCAGCACTATTGTGGGAAATGACTTTGAGGTGGAACCTGACCCCATGGAAAGAAACCGGCTTCCAGTGACTCACAAACTGGAGACAAGCTATTAGGAGCCCCTGCTTCCGCTCATCATTCCTGCCTATGTTCTGTAGAAAATGCAGCACAAGAAACTTACATCAGGGACAACATACCTATTGCCCTACAAAACCGTACAAACATTAGATATCAGAAAAATACCAGTTACAATTGATGCTGTATCAACCCCACAGCACAACCCCAAGACCTTCAGCATCCGTCAAAGCCTTACCCCCATCAGTGCCACAAATGCCTCATACATCCAAAACTCTGTTGACCTTGAAAGGGACTTACAGGCAGTCGCTGACGAAAAAAAGGCCATGCACAGAACAAATCAGCACTATTTCAGAGCAGGCAAAAGCCCCTCTGTGCATATGCCTGCCCTCGAGTAAGTAACACAATTAAGATGCCACAGCTTCAGGCACAAAAGAAGCGTCATGGGTTCCATGATGAACGAAGATACCTTGGCGCCTGACTGTACATCCGGGAACTACATGGTAAAATCCCTGTATGTAGAGGGGCCTGCTCAATCAAGACCCTTGCCACCAAAGGCTGTGCCAGCATACAAACCCTCATCAGAAAAGCAGCAGACACAAAGAACATGTCTTAACCGACTGTGAAACCACACCCTAATTCCCCATTATACAACATACAACCATTCCCCTTAACTTGCACTAATGATGCATTTGTAAATGATTTACTTTGTAAATGATGTACTTAGAAACTTTGCTTATTGAGTACGGGTCCTTTGAAGGGCTTGGCTTTCTGTATCTGTCAATGCCACTTATCCCATCGGTGGAGCCAACACTCGGTTGACAGGATGGGACTCAAATGTAAATTGTGCATGTGTGTGCGTGTGCGCCAATGGGTTAATTTGAGCATGGCTTCAACTTTCTTCTGAGGATGCCACCTGTGCCAGTCACTAATGATCTGTCTCCCCCTAGGGCAGGTCTGGTTTGAAGGGGATGCCTGGTCCTGGAGGCCCCATTGGAGAACCCGTAAGTACTTATCTATTGAGCTTTGATCACTTATGTTTGCCTAATTATTGTAGTTGTGATGCCTCACCAACCCATCACACCCTAACTCTTGGGCCCATAGGTTGTTATTTAAGTACTTGTTTTAGTTACATGAAATGTTGAGTCTGCTGCCAGTTTTTAGCAACTGAGACGCATACCTCTTCATCCCTCTTTAATTGGAATAGGCTGGGACTTACTCGCAAGTGTGCTGGGACTGTCATCTTTAGGGAAGGCATGTTTTGGTCTCATCATTAGGGAAGGAGTGTGTTGGGACTGTCATATATTGGGATGGTTCGTGCTGTGACTCACTTTCAGGGAAGAGGTGTGCTCTGGCTTTTATCTGTAGATAAGGTGAGTTTTGGGACTCCTCTGTCGAGCGGGCTCTGTCATGGAGCTGACATAGCTATTTGCCTAGGGCCGTCCTGAAAGAAGGGAAAATGGTTTAAAGCACTGCAGCCCGACGCCTTGCCTTCCTGGATGAAACATTACTGTTGCTGAGTCCCTCATCGGATTATTCTTCCAAACCAGCACCCAAGATAATATAACTGGAAGCATTTTGCTCCATATTTCTAGAAGGCAGGGGTAAATAGATAATAAAATTTTAAAACATGCGATTTTTGACCAATTTGACACTGTTTTACCAAACTACACATTACGGGCGTGAGTGGGCCCTAGACCCTGCTGCTGCGAGCCATCACTATTCTTTAAAACTAGTGGCTACGCCCTAGAGTTCCACCAACCAAAGGTGAGGGCATGAGATTAGATGCCGAAAGTAAGTAGCAGATCCACTGGTTCTCTGCGCACTGTGACGTCACCACTTGTGACAAGATGGTGAAGGCAAAATAAATTCAATTCAATTATATGATAAAAAGAATGGAATGATCCTAGTGTGAGGGCAAAGGTATAGCTGGCGACTAAGTAGCATCTGTGTTATTGCAGCAGGCAGTTCAATTGGAACATCTGCAGGACACTGGGTAGACTGGGGTGCCTGTCCTTCCATATTTGTAGGGAAGCAGGCAAACTTGCTTGGCCGAGACATGTAATATTCCAGGAAATGGGCTATTGAAGTGGGTTGACCTCAATTTCGATGGGTTTGGAGTTGTGGGGACTCATGGGGTTCTAATTGATGTTGCAGTTGGTTTTTGTATGGTCGTGGAGACGCAAGTGGTGAAGACAAGGTAGTGAACCACTGTAGTAAACAGTCCTAGGACCCCTTTGCTGGCTCTTTGGCTGAAATCCTGATGTATTGCAATTGTAGTGTTTTATGGGCTTGTACTTTGTAAGTGTGGCTACCTGTGCTAACATCAAGCTTTTTATGACCTTCCAGGGCATACCTGGCCACGATGGACGAGATGGGACACCCGGAATCGATGGTGAGAAGGTTTGTAAACCCACATTTACGCCGTGCAGAAAGTTTTCTATGGCTGGTGCAGAAACATGGCGGGTATCATATGGGCACTTTATGAGGTGTGGGCTGGGCCGAGCTTGTCATTGCTTTGCATGGACCTATTGCAAATGTGCAAACAGATGCAAATGGAAACAGAGTGAGGTGGGGGGCTTATCTGGAAAATTACAATTCCTCAGGCAGGTGATCTCGTCTCAAGAACCAGGGGGTTGGGGTAAGGCCAACTGCAAGCCATGTGGCCGACCCATCTCCAGCACTACCAGTCTTTTATCACAGGTCTTTCAGAAAAGCTTGTGACATTGCCATCTGCATGTCGTCCAGCGTAGAAAGTGTTTCTGTTGCGTCCCTCTGGCACCGGCCTACTTTGCATGCTGAACAAGAGTGCTTCTCCAGCCAGAGAAACGTAAGTGGTGCCGGTGGAGTAAGCCACGAAGCAGAGGAGTCAATGGCACATGATCAATGCACAGAGAAAGATGCCCTGGTGTGTGTGGCATAGGGGTATAGCAAGGACAAGAGCTCAGAAGTAAAAATCAGCGTTTCCAAAACCAAAATAATCAAAGGGAACTGAAAAAGGGCAGCTCGGGTATGCTTGCGTTAACGGTATAGAACTGGGAAAGCGTGCAATCGAGGACATGTTGGGTGGGGTTTTCTGACACCAAAACGTCTATAGTAAATGGTGACATGTCTTTGCATTTGTGGAAGAAAAACATACTTTAAAAACTACCAACGAGGCAAAGACCATTAGGAGACTGGACACCGACGAAAAGATATGGATGCATGATATAGGTGTGTGAGTTAAAGACCTCTCGTAGTCAGTTTACAAAAACGAAGGTTTCTGGCAGAAACCTCAGAGGGGAACAGCTAATAGATCCCTCAATTGGCCCTGCACACAAATATTTTAACCGGTCTGGGAAAGAAATACGATTGACTTAAGACCAGGTAAAGCTGCAAACCGCATATGTCGTGGGTGCCTAGAGCAGACTGCAGAAGCCCAGTGATTATTATGTTAATGTTAAACGATATTTATACTGTGCATTGTCTGACATTAAATTCTCTGCTGTGTACACATTTAAGTGGGCTGTGATATTTTTAGGAAATGTGCAACTCTTTAAGGAGATAGGAGCCAAAGGTTTGCCGATGCTACCGAGTTTAAGCACCAAAAGTGGATGTTATCTTTGCTTTGCAGTCAATGGACCCACACCGCACAATCTTCTTGCTCTTTCTTTTAGGTCTTTCAAAAGCCGAGCCCTCCCACCCAATATTAGGAGCTTCCAGTCTCCAAATTCAGTGCTTTCTGACCCATGCGCCTGCACTGCTGCAGTTACCTGCACTCTTTTTTTTTCAGCAGTATAAGAGTGGCCTCACTTCATGTAGGAAACAGTCTTTCAAACAATAATATTGGGCCTAATTCAGAGTATCCCAGGATTACTGTGGTATTTCTGCAGAAATGCCACCAAACTGTTACCGCCACTCACAATATGGGAGATTGTGCTAGATTATAAATTAAAGTAAGGAGGTGTTAATCCCTAGTTTTGGTGTCCATGTGCATCTTGAAGGCTATACCACAAGCGGTAATATTGACTGAGGTAAATCTTCAGTATTTTTAAGGTAAAGCGGAGGACAAACCTCCAACTGTATGCCAGAGTTATTGCTGCCAATTTACATCCATTCTTGGAATTTGGCAGTGCAGTAAAAGTGGCAGTAAATCCGTTACCGCCAAACAAAGTGACGCTGAAGGATTTAGCATTACTTTTTTACTGCACCACCAAACTTGCAATAAGGCACATTGTTATTTGTCTCTATGTGTGGGTTCAGATTAGCATTTTGTAACAAGTACTTTTCCAGCCTTCACTATCTCTATAGTAGGATTTAAGAAATAATAACGTTGCACCTTCATTATTGTCCTGCTTGCAATGTGCTGGGGGACACCGTTCTACCGCCTTTTATATGAAAGAGGGAACACTGCAGTTATAAAAGACTACTTTTGTAGAGTGTGTGTATGTGTTTTGCACGTGTGCGTGCATGCATTCGAGAGGCATGAAAAGTATGTTGTTTTCAAAATCGAGCTGTGCAGTGATTGATTGATATTTTATTTCTATCACGCTCGTACCCAAGTGTTTCAGGTGCAACCAAATAATGCGTGGACCAAATAATGTAAGGTGGAACAAATACATGCGTGTGTATGTGTGCTCATGCCCAAGGGTGTGTGTATCGGGAAATTATTTTAAGGTGTCACTATTAGGTGTCGCTTGGAGTACAGATAGGGAGACATGGCATATGAGGAGGAACACACAGCGTGTAGGTGTTGTTTGCTTATGTGCCCACCAATTGATTGCTAATCCCTACGATACTTTGCACCCAGTTCCTGTCCCTCCCCGCCCAAAGCACCTCCTCATGGGAATCAAGCCTTACCATCCAACTTTGCACTAGAAGTGCCTGGCAGTGTTTTTTGAAACCAGTCTTCTGAGAGTTAATGACAAAGGGGCTGATTCATGGAATTATTTGGGCCGAAAAACGGGGAACTCTGTGCCATTCTGCCCGCAAATCCCTGTTTAACAAATAGGGATTTGCAGGCAGAATGGCGCACAAATCCCTGTTTTTCTGTGCAAATAATTCCATGAATCAGCCCCTTAATTGGAGTTGTAAACCCGCTACTGGTATAATACAAATGTCTTACTACGTCTGCCTCCAGCCACTCGATTTATAAGCACTTTTCGTGTCCTTCACTGAAGTCACGCGAAAAAGAAGCATTGACAAAGCCAACAGTTTTGGCTTGTGTATACGTGTTAAGCATTTGCCAGACACTGCCATTAGATGGCCAGGTACTTGCAATATTTAGCACCAATAGCCAGTTAATACCACTATGGCTGTCCCTTTCCCATGCCTACAGAAAAGCCCAAGTTGTTGGTATTGGCAATGCTTCTTTGAAAATCTCTCTGTGGAAAACAACCATCCCTAGCACAGATTTGATAAGGGCAATGGGTTGTGAAGGTGTGCAATTTGTTTCACTTATTAAAATAAAACTGAGTAGTAACTCTGATATACTCCTGGAAAGAGAAGAGTAGGTCAGGAGTAAGTCAGAGTTACTCCTGGTGACATCTTTGTGAATCGAGTAATGTCTCTTCAGGAGTAAATCAAGAGTAAGTCAGAATTACTACAAGTACATTCTTTATCAGTCAACCCCTAAATGTTCAATGCTGAGGGCTGCGAGTATCTCTGTGTTGAAGGCTGTATACATAATTACTATGATTCTGACACAGGGGATAGCAGAGGGCACAATGAAAAGGGGATAAAATGCACAGATAAACACACACGACAAATAGCAAAGGGGTATGAAAAATTGAGCTCATCTGCATATGAGATTGCATTGAAATGGAGTGTGCAGGAGGGCAATAGATGCCGTTTGCACAACACCAGTTTGCTACTTACTACTTTTTGTTGTTCACAGGGTGATGCAGGGCGTCCAGGTGTTTCCGGAGAGAAGGGACCAAATGGACTTCCAGTGAGTATCCAATCAATTATTTGAAAGTGTATTTTTGTGCTGAGTTCAGAAAATGCCAACCCGGTGAAACGTTAGACTGTCTGTTTATGGCAATCAAAATAGCCAAACGTTCTTTGGATCATTGAGTATATATAATTTAAGGTTCATATAACAAGTCAACAGGAAGCAAGTGGTCTCGGAGAGTGGTGGGACAAAGTGCCATGAAGTGAAAGATGTTTTGGGTTAGAATCGAATCAGTGTGAATCTGCTGTGGAGTATTCGTCATCGGGCGGCCTCCAAAATCTACAAAAAGCGCATGCCTAGTCTGTTAACTAGCCAAAACACAAGTGAGGTATAACTAGACAATTGGAATCTCCCTTACTACACAACCCTCACCAAAGGACACAACTGGACCTACCTATCAGTGCCTCTCCTTAGGTTTTGCTGATGTGCCGCCTATCTAAAAGGGGGGACAGGAAAAAAGAAAGCTTTCCCTCATTGCAACTATAACATTAGTACTTAAAAAACAAGGCCTTGCTGGGGCAGTAAGACAACTGAATGTGTTCCCCATTACAGGACTACCCACAGGGGAAGTTTAAAATAAAAAAACACACAAGTGCATTAAAAGCCAATATGTCCCGTTGCATATGCAGAGCAGCAAACCCTCTGCCAGTATCTCCCTTGGTATGGAGATTACAGTTAATCACCAAGGTCGACCGGTTTCAGCAGTATATATTTGAGTGCAACCCCTTCTTCAGGACCAGAACATCCCTTATCAGGGTCATTGATGAAATTTAATATATGTTACTTCATCAACATCCGAGATATGACACTTAACCAAAAGTTGTTTTATGTATTTCGCTCACAAACTGTTGCATGGAGGTAGCTGCACAAGATAACAATAATGGAAAGGATTTCAGCTTGTGGTTGAGCTTGTTGACTAGAGTATTTTACATAAGGTGTTTCTGGATCTTTTTTGTTCAGCTCGTTTAAATTGTTGGGGCGTTATCGTTTCTTCTTTGTGGGTCTGTTGATTTATGGGATGCAGCTGGTTACCATTTTTATTAGTTAAACTGTCCCACAAAGCAACGTCACCAGCTGAAAGCAATCGCTCTGCAGCTTCTGCGCAGGGGTCTGCAACCTGTGGCTCTTCAGATGTTTTGGACTACACCTCCCATGCTTCCACATCATTGACTAAGCTGCTTAGGGCTTATAGGAGATGTAGTCCAAAACAGTTAGAAATCGAAAGGTCAAAGAGCCCTTTCCTGGTGTGATGTCATTATTAGTGCACCTCCTCTTGGTTTATGGTGATATCATGCAGAGAGCTGTTGCGGGCGCAGAGAGAGATTATGCAAAGTACTCTTTGAGAAAGTGAGACAAAAGTAAAAGGAGAAACATAATGAAGCAACAAAAACCTAATAGTAAATCTTTCACATTGTTGATTGTTCTAAGAGAATAAAATATGAAAAGATGTTTTGTTCAAAAAGAGATATAAACAGGCTAGACAGGGGAATTTATCTCCATGGCAGAAAACCCTTACTTATCACCGAGGAGAATCAAGAAGACTTGCCATTGGAAAGCCCCCTTTGTCTGAGCCCACACCAAAAAAGTCAGCACTCCCTCCAACAGAAGATCAGTTCTATTTCCTCTTACGTACCTTTAAGTCTTATATTAGAATTCTGCATCCTACTGCGTTAGCCAGACGAACAGTGCATCTTGTTGTTTAAAGAAAAGATCTTGCAGCAGTGATACATTTGTTGGCGTAACTCATATTTTTGTCTTTCGAGACCAGGTGGGCCTTCTTTCTTGGGGCATTAGCATCCGGGGTGAGGGGAGCAGCAAATCAGGTTCCTTGGATCGTGGGCTGAAACCGCTAATCTCAGCCTGCGTTCCATGGAAACGGGAGGCTGCTTCTCTTGTCCACAGCGCCATCTTTCCCCAACACTCTTTTTATGTTCCCTCCACCCCCTTACCGGTTTTCTTTCGCGGAGACGGCCACTCTGCCGCCACGCTTCTGCTCCCGATCCGTGGCCACCATGGAAATGGAAGAGGGGTCTCCCATATCCTTTGTGACCATCTTGGGGCAGTATTTTCATTCATTGAACGGGACGTGTGTGGCTTCCCATTCAATGAATGAAAATGCCTTTTTTTAACAACCCGGATTTGGTAACCCAAGGTGCTAATGGCCATAACACCTTCTCTGGCTTGCTGGATGGGGTATTATCGGCCAAGGGACCCTCTTTAAAAGCCCTCTTTCCACTTGGGCCTTTAACTCAGGCCGATAACACCCGATCTGGCCCGCCGGATCTGGTGTTAACGCCACAGTAAAAGTACAGTAATAGTACAATAGTACAGTAATAGTACAACTGAAACAAAACCTTCTTTTGTAGGGATGAGAAGAGTCTTGATTATAAATTACAGTTTGGGAAGGGCAAAGATTTGTCACCTGAACGCAGAAAAGCAGGAAGCATGGGAGTTTGGGGAAAACAGAGATGTTGTTTGTTCCATCCCTTTTAAAGGCATTATCAGTGTGTAAAAGGGTGATGCAGATTTGGTAGCGAAGAGCCAGGTATATTAATAGGCAGATTATTATTGCTCAAGTAAAACAAATGTATGTGAGCGGTATAATCATTGGATTACGTATTTGCCTTTGAGCAAATACTTCAATTTATCACTAATGATATTTTAAATTAATTTAGCTGTATCAAAATAATAAAAACAATTTCTCACAATAGTTCAGCCATCATAATATACACATGATGATACTCTTAGTCCATAGTCCCCTTTCCTCCATACTGTATGGGCGTCACCAGAAAAAACCTTCTTCCCCT
This sequence comes from Ambystoma mexicanum, assembly GCF_040938575.1. NCBI lineage: Eukaryota > Metazoa > Chordata > Amphibia > Caudata > Ambystomatidae > Ambystoma > Ambystoma mexicanum. The sequence goes on along the minus strand of NC_090925.1, from coordinate 266,395,176 downwards.
TAAAATGTAGAGGTGCGCAGGGGTGCGGCCTAGGGAGCATGCGCTGCCCTGACTCCGCCCTCGGGCACCACACCTCAGTCCCCATTGACGCGTCGACAATAGATTTAACTTTGCCTAAAATGACACCAGTATTATTAGCGGGGAGGTTGGTGGGACGTATGGAGGAAAGGGGACTATGGACTAAGAGTACGTTAGTCACTACGGTGAGTAACTTATAATTACTCTTATGTCCCGTCCCCTTTCCTCCATACTGTATGGGCGATTACAACTGATTGTAGCCCCAGGGTGGAGAGGACCGTCCTTAAGCAAATAGGTTCCTGAGAACCACCTGTCCGAAAGCCGCTGGAATGCGATGGCCGCTGCCTTGGCCCTGACTGCGTGGGCATGCATGTTGGCGGGGAGTGGCTTGTGCTGGCCCTCCTACGCTTCTTTGATGGCAGAGACCATCCAGTGGGATATGGAAGGCTTAGAGGCCTGATAGCCTGGTCTTGAGCCTCCACAAGTGACAAACAGGGCGTCCTGTCGAAGTAGAATTTCAGGGCACGCCTGACATCCAGGCATTGCAGCACTCTCTGTGCTTCATCCTTGGGATCGGAGAAAAATGTAGGAAGGACTATTTGCTCGTTCGAATGGAAAACAGACAGATCCTTGGGCAGAAATGCCTGGTGTGTCCGCAGGACTACCTTGTCCTTGTGAAAGGTGGTATATAGCGCAGAAGCGACCCGCGCCTGGATTTCGCTGACTCTACGAGCCGAGGTAAGGCCGACTAGTAAGGCCATCTTGATGGTGACCAGCCTGATGTCTACGGACACCATTGGCTCAAATGGTTTGTACGTCAGTGTGCCCAAGACTATGTTAAGGTCCCACACCGGGTGCGGTCTCATGACGGGCGGGTAGAGCCTTGCGAGACTCGTCAGATGTTTCTTGATGATAGGGTTGGAGGAGGAGAAAATGCCTTCCTCTGAGTTCCTGTAAGCCCCAATGGCTGCGAGGTATGTGCGGCAGGTGTCCACCTGCACGCCTGAATGAGCGAGGTGCGCCGAAAGGGAGAGCACGTCGTCCAAGGTGCATGCCAGGGGATCGATTCCCTTAGAGTCTGCCCAGTGGCAGAATCTGTTCCATTTGCCTTTGTACTGGGCCCTGGTAGCTTTGCTCCTGGCGCCCTGTACGATCTCCAGATTGGCATGTGAGAGGCTAAGGTGCCGAAGCATTAACGGCTCAGTTACCACGCTGTGAGGGCTAGTTTCCAGAGTCTGCCCCCCTGCTGTGCCAGAAGATGTGCTGGGCCCGTCGGGAGGTGAATCAGGGGCACTTCTGAGAGACTAAGCAGCTACGAAAACCATGGCCTGGCCGGCCACCATGGAGCTATTAGAATGATGAGGAGCTGGCGAGACTCCTTGATTTTGCAAATTACCCTGTGGGCCAGGGGAGTGGGCAGAAAGGAGTAGGCTTTCATGCCGGTCCACTGGAGTTGAAATGCATCGCCCAGAGAGCTGGGACCCTGACCTTGCCAGGATGCGAACTCGGGACACTTCTTGTTGTGCCAGGTTGCAAAGAGATCCACCTGGGGGGGACCCCACCTGTTAAAGATCTCCTGAATAACAAGGTTGTTTAGCTGCCACTTGTAATTTTCCGCTCCCAAGCCTGCTGAGCCTGTACGCTTCCAGGTTGGATTGCCCTGGGAGGTGGACTGCCCTGAGGTAAATTTCATTTTCCAGGGCCCACTCCCACATGCTGATCGCCAGTCTGCAGAGAGGAGGGGATCTGGTGCCTTCCTGCTTGTTGACGTAGTACATGCTGCTCGAGTTGTCCGTCTGGATGAGGACAACCCTCCTCTGAGAAGTGGTAGAAATGCCCTGAGCGCCAGCCAGATGGCGTTCAACTCTAGTCAATTGATATGGTATTCCTGCTCCTGTCGAGTCCAGGTACCGTGGACCAAGAGATCGTCCAGGGTGGCTCCCCAGCCCTCGAGCAAGGAATCCGTGGTGATGGTGGCCTGCGGAGTGGGCGGCCGGAAGGGCTTGCCCGTCCACAGGTTGCAGTCTTTGGACCACCAAGTCAGGTCCGGGAGGAGAGATGGAGGAACGTTGATCATCTCGGATTGAGAGCCCCGCTCCTGGTTCCACGAGGCCACGAAGTGCAGCTGAAGCCTCGTCATCCATAGTCTCGTGTGCGGAACGGCTAATAAAACAACTGCCAGAAGACCCAGGAGATGTTGGTACCACCATGCCGAGGTCACTTCTCTGCTGCGGAAGTGGGCGGTGGCCCTCTTGATGGCCGAGATTTTGTCCCTCGACGGAAATACCTTCTCGGAGCATGTGTCCCAGATGAGGCCCAAGAATGTCAGAGTCTACGTAGGCTGCAGCTGAGACTTCTTGAGATTGAGCGAGAAGCCCAGATCGTGCAGTGTGTTCATAAGGGTATGGGAAGAGCGGTGAACCGCTTCCGGAGATGTAGCCCTGACGAGCCAGTCGTCGAGGTATGAGTAGATGTGGAGGCCCTGCGTTCTGAGGAGGGCCGCCACTGCATTCATGAGTCTGATAAAGACGCTGGGGGCCGAGTTGAGGCCGAAAGGAAGGACCTTGTATTGAAAATGGTAGCCCATGATCCTGAACCATAGGAAATAACAATGGGGCTGTCAAATCAGGACATATAGGTACGCGTCCTTTAGATCCAGGGAGCACATCCAGTCTCCCTTGTCCAATGTCTCTGCTATAAAAGCTGGCATAACCATCTTGAATCTTTGCAGGGGTAAGGAGAGGTTGAGGGTGGGAAGGTCCAGCACAACTCTCAGGCCCGCCTGGTTCTTCTTCTGAATGGCAAACATCTTGGAATAAAAGCCAAAGTCTTGCTGGAAGTCTGGGACTTTCTCCACTGCCTGGCTATAAACAAGCGACTGAATCTGCGCCAAAAGAGTTGCTGTCCCAACCTGTGGGAGTGGAGGGGATTGGGGAGGGGAGGCTGGGATAGGAAGGTGGTAGCCCGTGGAAACTGCGGATAGGATCCAGGGGTCCGCGAAATTCTGGCGCCAGAAATGTGCATGTAGAGCAAGCCTGCCCCCCACCGGAGACACGTGGACCCGAAGGGGCGTGTCATGCTTCCTTTCCCTAGGAGGCTGTCGCTGAGGAGTCTGGAAAAAGCCCTTACTCCCTCCCTTTTTGTTTCTTGCGCCGGCTCTGAGACGGCGAGCGGTCTGGCTGCCTGGATCTGGGTTCCTGGAAGCCGCTGAACCCTCCATATGTACGACGCCTCTCTGAGATCTGCTGAGATTGGGTGTACGATTTGGGTGTGGTCTTTGTAAGGATGGATAAAGACTTAGCTGTTTGTGAGCTGTTTTTCTTTTTGTCCAGCTCTTCGTCCGTGGAGGAGTGGAAGAGGCCCCCCCCCCCTCGAACAGTAGATCTAGTATGCGTTCCTGGACATCTGGGTAGAATTTTGTTACCCGGAGCCAGGATGTTCTTCTCATGTCCGTGGCAATACAGATGGCACGGCCTGAGGTATCAATATGAACCACAGTGGATTTCATGAGGTCATGCACAACCAACTTGGCTTCAGCTAGCCCCGCCTTAAAGCGTGATTGGCTCTGTGGGGGGGGGGGGTTCCGGGAGGAAGTCCGCAATTTCCCGCCATAACCTTTGGTTGGCGGCTGCTACCATGGCATCGGCGTTGGCTTGACGCAGATGTAAGGAGGCGTTGGAATAGAGTTTCTTGCCATACGCCTCCAAGATCTTCTCCTCCTTGCCTAGCAGCGCCGCAGAGGAAGAGGCTGAGGACGACTGGGGCTTGGAGTATATTGATGCCGGAGCCATCACCGAAGAGTGTGGCTGAGGATGGGCCGAAAGCAAGAGTGTATCCCCCTCCACCTGTCTGTACTTGGCGTCCAGGCGTCGATTGACCGGCTGGGCCGAGTGGGGGCGTTTTAGCCAGCTCTTCTTGGCCAGGGAGACTACATCGGTCTGCATAGGAATCCCCGATTTGGCCGAGGGACATCGCGTGAGGACTTCAGCCAGAACCCCTCTGCCGGCTGCTCGACCTTGGGTTGGGGAAGGCCCAGGGACTCTGCCAGAACAGCAAGACGTTCGTGGAAGGCCCTGGCTGAGGATGGCGTGTCTGGATCCTCCTCCTCATCCGTATCCTGCGGATCTGGAGGATCCTGTGAAAGAGGAGGAGTAGTTGGCGCCGGAGGCTGGGGTACTGGGACCACCGCCGGAGGTTGAGGAGGCGGCAGAGGCTGGTACAGAGCCCCCTGTGCAGTCGGATCGGGAGCCGGAGGAGGTGGCTGCGCCGGGGCCTGGGGCGTCGGCGGAGGCATCTGTGGTGCCATCAGCCCTTCTTCGCAAGGGAGACTGCATCGGTCTGCATAGGAATCCCCGATTTGGCTGAGGGGTGTCGCGTGAGGACTTCAGCCAGAACCCCTCTGCCGGCTGCTCGACCTAGGGTTAGGGAAGGCCGAGGTACTCCGCCAGACCAGCAAGACGTTCGTGGAAGGCCCTGATTGAAGATGGCGTGTCTGGATCCTCCTCCTCATCCGTATCCTGTGGATCTGGAGGATCCTGTGGAAGAAGAGGAGTAGTTGGCGCCAGAGGCTGGGGTACTGGGCCCACGGCCGGAGGCTGAGGAGGCAGCGGAGGCTGGTACGGAGCCTCCTGTGGAGTCGGCTGGGGAGCCGGAGGAGGTGGCTGCGCCGGGGGATGGGGCCTCGGCGGAGGCATCTGTGGTGCCACTAGCATTGTGGGAAGGACTTCCCCGATGGTGTCTTTGATGATAACCCCCATCTGAGGTGACTTCATGAGGCTGAGGAACTTCTCGAAGAGGACCTATTTGCTGGCCAAAGAGGTGGCAGGGGGTGCCGATGGGGTAGCAGGGAGCTGCTGCGTACCCTGTCATATAGACGCAAAAGAAAGCTGCCCTGCGCAAATGAGGGGTAGACTGTAGGCCACGTACCTGGTTGAGGCCAGTCCCACCTTGACACTCGTTCTTGGCCGAATTCCTGGAATGGTGTCGAACGGGTGCCTCTTTCTGGTGCGGTGGCCATTTTGTCGAGCTGCCTGCCACGTGCCTGCGACGTGTTGATCGGCCCGCTGGGCCCGGCCTCCTCCAAGACTATTGCGTGTGGATCAGGAGGCCTACCCTGCTCCTCGGGCCTAGGCCCGGTTGGTGTGACACCCTCGACCTGGGAGTCGTTAGAGCTGCGTTTAGGCCCCCCTCTGACATATTGCCGGTAGTAGGGCGTAGCCCCTCGCCCATGGTGCCGGTCAAATGGCGGAGCCCCTCGGGTGGAGACCCGGTAAAAGAACCTTCCGGTCCCTCAACACTGCGACAGGAGGATCCAAGGATCCCTAGACCGGAAGGCTGGAGCTGAAGCAGCCTCGGTGCACGTGCTGGTAGAAGGGCCTGACTGGACCCTCCCACGCGGGAGAGTCCCTGGGAAGGAGTCTCCCTTGCGGGGTGCGATGGAGAATATCGGCCCTAACTTGGGCCGGGTTCGATGTTTCACGAAGTTCTTGAGATCCTCTGGAGGCGACCTCTGGAAGAGCTCCTCCACCTGGCTAGTCTGTTCTTCAGCCCTTTCAAGGACAGTGAGTCACACACCGAACATGATTGCCAACTGTGGTCTGGGCCAAGGCAACGTAGGCAGAGGGCATGGGGGTCTGAAGTTGGGAAGAGCCTGTTGCAGGATGGACACCTGCTGAACCCTGCAGAAGTCGACATGAGCCGGGGAGGAGCGTGGCGCCTGAGGACCGAGTTCCTGAATGATAAAAAGTCAGAAAAGACAAAGAGAAGAAGTATCCGCACGTGGAATTACATGGCCGAAGCCAAACCCAGGAGCGCTGGTGAATTCGGCCCGTTCCCGTCGACGCGGAAAAGGGGACTGAGGTGTGGCGCCGGAGGACAGAGTCAGGGCAGCGCATGCTCCCTGGGCCGCACCCCTGCACGCCTTTAAATTTAAAGGGGAAGAAGGTTTTTTCTGGTGAAAAAGGTTATGTCTCCCGTCCCTTGGAAGGGACGCCCATACAGTTTGGAGGAAAGGGGACGGGACGTAAGAGTAATGATTGAACCAATACAATATATCTCTGCGATTAACCTATCTGTTTTCAATACATTTTAAAAATGTCCTTGATGTGCCATTGAAGACATGTCATCATTTTTGAATTTTTCCTTAAAGTTTTATCATTAAAAAGATCCTTAAATAATATACACAGCTGGTATTGGCCTGTGGACCCAAGTTAAAGGGGCTCGAGCGAAGCAAGGACTAAAACGCAGGCCCTCGGCCATTACCAGGTGGAAAATCCCCCCTCCAAGGCGTACATAGCTAATAGCACTACAGAATGCAAGCTTGGATGATACCAGCCTTTTTCAACTTAGCTCGAACCACATTTGCCGAATTTCCTTTAAAAAAACGCAAACCAATATGGCCACCACAGACATACAAATGGGTGACCCTTTTCTTTGTCATTGGTGGCATGGACAGTAAAGAGCAGGTCTGCGAGGGACGAGAAAGTCCGGTAAGTGACGGCAGGGGGCACCAGGGAGATGAATGCCAAGATGTTGGGGAGGGTGCTTGGGGCTACGGAGGGACTGCAAGACCATCTGATGGTCAGAGAAGGCTAGATAAATGGCAGTCTGGAGGAGAGATGCCTGTGACCTGAATGAAATGTGGGCTTTACCATGTAGTAAAGACTGCGTTCCTGGCCACCTCATTGTCTGGCGCCTCTAGCCTGTGTGCCAAATTACATCAATCACTTAAAACAAGCCATATGTCATGGATATCTCTTTCAGGGTGAGGTATGTGTTATCAATATAGCTTCAAAGAAGAGGAATATTTACTCAATGTATCATTCAAGTACCATTAAAAGAGCCATACATAATCGAGGTAGAAGGCTAGACGAGCCGTATATCCACCATTTAGCATTGAAGTTTGATCTAGCTACGTTATCAATATATCTTTTAAGACATATATCATCAACATATTATTTAAGACAAGCTACATGCTATCAATATGCCTTCAAAGACAAGCCTTGCATCATTAATATATCACTGAAGCTACATGTTATCAATATATCTTCTAAGACGAGAGATTTATCATCAGCATATCATTTAAGACAAGCAAAAGGTTCTCTACATATTTTTGGGAATGAGTCTTATATCATGAAAAACAAGCTACATGTTATTGGTATATCTTCAAAGACAATCCATATATCATCATCTATATCATCAACATATTACTTAAGACCATTTACATGCTATTAATATGCCTTCAAAGACAAGCCTTACATCATCATCGCTCAAGGTACATGTAATATATATCCTCAAAGACAAGCCTTATATCATGAACATATTATTTAAGAAAAGCGTTAGCTTATCTTTGAAGCCAAACTACATACTACATGCTTATATATTATGACACTTTATGACAAGCTATCTGGTGTGAATATATCATCGAAGATAACCCATGAGTTAATTTATTAGGACAGTAAAGTAATATACACTTGATGATATAATCAATGACAAGTAATTAACTAGTATAAGCTATATAATAGAAGACAAATAATATGTCATCAATCTCTGAACAAAAATTAGTGCAAAATTGAGATATATGACTATATATAGACTAGCCATATATCATTGAAAGGTGGCATCCTTCAAAATTAGTCATGATTTCTGGAACCGATGTCTCCCAAGAGATGAAAATCCTGAATAGTTTTACAGCCTTGTCACTTGTTAAACTTGTTGTCACTTTGCATACAAAGCTTGTGTGATCAATTGAAGAACCTAAATGTCCTCAAGTGCAAGGGCATCTATGTTCGACCTGAATTCCGATAAGAAGTCATTGTAGGCTCCGCCCACTCCAGCAGTGAAGTGTTGCCCTTGGATTTGTTTGGAAGGTTGCTTCTTTTGATTCCTCTGATGTTTTACTGCACCCCTCTTCTTTTCTAGGGGTTACCGGGGAAAGCAGGTGCAAAGGGGGCTAAAGGACAACTGGTAAGTGATTGTGTCACACAATGTTCTACACACAGTTCATGGGATTTGTAGATGTCATCAATGCTTCTCTTAGCTTGTACGCCAAAACCAAACAACATCACAATGGAAGCATGTCTTTCAACTGGCTTTGAGGTGCCTAGGCAACACACTGTTGGCGAGCACAAATAAAAGCTATTTGCAGTGCTCTGAAAGTTGTACGACGTTATTACACCGCCCGTTTATTTTTCGATTCGTTTTTTCGGGCTGTTTTTTTGCTGAAAAAAACGAGCTATATGGGGAGTAGTAAGGGGATATAATGGGTCGGAGATGTGGGGAATGGGTAGTAAATAATAGGGGAGGGGAACTGGGGAGAACCACCCCAAAAATAATAAATGTCAAAGAGATTTTTCTGCAAAAAATTGTCGGAAAAAACGAATCGAAAAAAATTGGCAATGTAAGAAAATAGAACCTTCAAAATATGTTCAACTAGCGAGGATTCAGGGTTGGCAGAAGGTTAGGTTTTGTTTAGTAGAGGAGGGTCGAGATACATGGATTGGTTACTTGATCTTCCCAGCATGCTTTGGTGTCATAACTAATTCATGCTACGCTGCTGAACCACCCAAATACACACATTTTGTTCCCTCACTAATCTCAAGTTTTTGATGCTTGATGTGATGCACTAACATTTTGCATAGCGCTTAATAACTCTCTGATTTTTAAGCACTTATAAATCTTAGTAGAACTGTAGTAGCGAAAGCTACATTTAATTAAAAACATTCCTGTTTTTGGTTGTGTGCCAATTCCTTAAGGCCGACGTCGGCAGGTACCCCCCTTTCCATGCCAACTGGGCATGTTAGGCACACTGCATGCTTCCAAAGGATGCTGTGCTCTGTTTAGGTCATATGCAATACCAGTTTGTTGGACCTAAAGTCATGTTTTTTAAAACTGAAATTCTGCCACATGTGTTATTGTAAATACCAAAATAAAAGTCATTGATTGTTTCCCTGCAGGGTAAACCTGGCGAGCTGGGAGAGGCCGGTCCTTCTGGAGAACCCGGTATCCCTGTAAGTATACTTGTTTTCTCTTTCCCGTTTCATTCGTTTCCATCCTTCTTTCATTCCTTCCCATACCTTTTTACTTTCTTACTTCCCATTTTGCTTCCTTCCTTCTCGCACATCTTCTCTTTTCATTCATTCACTTTCCCTCTCGCTTACATTCGCCTTTTTTTACTTTTCTTGTTTTAGCTATTAGGTGGCATTTAAAAGCCACCTTTTGGAGTACAGCCAGGTGGGATAAGACTTGTGAGGAGGGACACAAAGCTTATGGGTGTTGTTTGGTTGTTTACTTACACTTTGACTGGCCATGGCAACCCTAATCCCTATGGGCGTTTCCTCCCACTATCTGCCACTCCCAGCCCAAAAAACATCCTCATGGGACCTTGTTAGGATAGCTCTATCAAGCAGTGCCTGCCAGTGTTATTTCTAATCAGACAGCTAAGAGTTAATGGCATAGTTTCAGCTATAAATGTGCTACTGGTGTAAAAAAAAATGTCTTAACCACGCGTGCCTTAAGCCACTTGACTTGTTCCTAACGTGCTGTTAGCAACTGGCCGGACAGACGAAGCTGACAGTTTAGGCTTGTGTGTGAGTATTAGGATTTTGTGAGGTACAACAACCATATAAAGGCCCAGGGAATCACACCATTTCCCCACTTGTTACCATCTTATGGCAAGGTAGTACCATTGTGGCAGCGCCTGGCAAACACCTCCACAAAAGACACAACTGCTGTTTTTTCCAATGCTTCTTTTGTTTTCCCTTCTGTTTTAGTTTTGGCCATTAGTGGGCGCTCAAAGCGCTGATTATAAGTAAAAACCATTGTCTTGGGAAGTGAAGATCAGAGATAGATGTGATATGAGGAGGAACACAAAGCTTGTGGGTGTTGTTTGGTTAATCACACAATCATTGATCCCCCACCATGGTCATGCTAGTCCGCTAGTCCCTGTGGCCATTCCCACTCACTTCCTGCCCCACCCCACCAAAATGCAACCCCTGGGATCTCCAGGTAATGGATTAATTGCAGCTTTAAGCCAGCTCCTGATGTAATAATACGATCTTAACCAAATGTGCCTTCAAGTACTTGATTTATAAACAGTAGGTGTGTCCTTGCAACTATTCCTAACCCTGAATTATAAACAAGCACCGACAAAGCCAACAGTTTTGGCTCTCGTATAGGCATTAGATATGCATTTGCCAGGAACTGCCACAATATTTGCCATTTTTGACCAGGTAGTACAATAATGGTCGTGCCTGGCAAAATCCTATCCTATGCCTACAGAAAAGCCTAAACGGATGGATTTCACATTGATGGTTTAATTTTTGTTTTACATTTCTCTGGCTCGCTTTTACCACTAGCAGGGCCCAATTTATGGTAGACTAATTGGAGAACTGCCATTATAAGTTAAAAACCTATTGAAACAATACCAAACGGTGCAAAGGTTGGAAAATGTCTGATTGTACATGGTTAGGACTTGTCATCTGTACGAGGACAAGATGGAAAGAATACACCCAAACGCAGTCCAGGCCACGAAAAACACGCGGCACCCGAAGCTATGACTTACCCCAGGATTTCTCTTCCATTCCAGGGTGAGGCTGGGGTTCCTGGAGAGCGAGGAGAGGCCGGGCCACGCGGATCAGCGGTCAGTGGAACTGGAACATTACATGCTTTAATTCACGTTTTGTTGAAATGCTGTTGAAAGGCCACCGGACAGTGATATGTCTGTTTCTCATTAGCGCAATGATTCCATAAACGGTCTCCTGTTGACTTGAGAGTGCCAATATGTGCCAATGCTCGTTGCGCCTTCTGTAATGTGAATGCATTTCAACCTGTGCTCAATCTTTTTTTTTTTTAGGGTGGCATTGGACTTCAAGGCCCGATTGGAGTTCCAGGAATCCGTGGGTATCAGGTAAATAACGAATATTTACTATACGGTGCACAGGCACATGGCCGAAGGACGGTCTTGTCGTTCTGGGTTAGGAAGAACAGTCCTCTTATTGTTCCCAATGTAAGGAGATGGAATATAGACGCATACTAGTATTTTTTAATGGTACATCAGCACACTTTGTAGAATGAGGTCTGTTTGCTACAAATACAAGATGACGAGTAAGCGCAATACAATGGCCAATAAATCCTGGTTTCTGCTATGCCATGGTGCTCCTGGGAGCTGCCATTTTTCAGTTCGACAAAATTGATTCCACAAGTATTGTCTGCTGCAGCAAGCACAAGCTCACGACACCCCCACTCTCTGTCATGCTATTCTGGCCAACAAAAAACATTGCCACCAACCCACACAACATTTGGGAAAGCACCTTACGTTCACATGCAATCTTCACAACCAGCAATGTCTGACCGATTCTTATTCTGACACAACCTAAACTCAACCCCAACTGGTTTCGAAATTGAACTAATCAATGCACTGTCAGCATTTACACACACCAATTCCCAAGATCCATGACTTACTTTCGGGGGAAAGCTACTGCATGCTGGCCTACCAGAAATTTGGTTTACAAACAACTCACCAGCCATCTTTAACAAACCTCTGCCACCACACTATATAATCTACTGCAAGAACTGAGATATAAATAGAGGGCTCCGTTTTTCATACACAACAGCTGACACTCGCCATTTATATAGCTTTGCTAAATCTGGCCAATCGCAAAATAAAATTACATTACTAATGGGGATTTTAACCCCTAAACAGACTCAATGGCCACCAGGGAAGCCTCAGATATAGTTGACTAATGTGTTATTCTTTGGGTTTGGTGGTGTATCCACTCATTAATACAATAAGCCGAATACTCATTGTCGATGGTGTTCAGGTGTTGTGTAGACAGGATTTGGATGGTAAGACAGTAGATGAAATGTTCAAGGGAGAAAAGACCGAAAGTAATTTTTCCGAAAATAACTTTCAGTCTTCTCTCCCCTGAGCATTTCAGGCTTTGCTTTGCCCCCACGTCCCCTACTTACCTGTGGGCTGCACACCTCCTTGTCTGCTGCCTTCTCCAACATCCATCTGCAACGCCGGTTCACTTCACTTGCGTGTATGGGAACCGGCACCGCAGGGTCAGTTTTTTTTACATTTATTTTTTAATACTTTATTGAGTCAGGGTTGCGGGGGACACTCCTGCAACCCCTGCTCACATTACAGTGAAGAAGGGTGTTGGGGGCACCACTGCAGCCCTTCTTCACTGTAATGTTTCGTATGGCATATTTGTTTGAATTTTTAGGCTATACGAGATTTTCGTATAGCCAAAATTCGGTCAAATAGGCCATACAGGTTTATTTTTCAGCCTCTTTGGGTGATTCCGTCTAGACATGTCAAACATGGAAGTACAAATCAAGTCTTGGAAAGACTGTCCCCTGGTCATTCTCGATTTAGTAATCATATCCATGTCAAGAGGGTATCACCAATAGCATATATCATTCGTGCAGGGCCTAGTCCCCAGGAGCCTCAAAAATGCAATAATGACTGCACTAGCGAAAAAGCCCACTGCTGACCACGAAAATATCGCAAACTATTGACCCATATAATACCAGCAAGATCATGCAGATTGAATCTGGAAATATTTCTAAGAGGTTGTGGAAAAACACAACATCCTTAGTAATCAGATGTCAAGTGCCACACAACCAGTATTACCAACGTCAATAAGGACCTCTTCACATGACTGGAGGCAGGCCACCTGGATGTCTTGAGCCTACTTGATCTGTCTGTGGCTTGCAACATGGAAGATAATGAAATTCTCCTACTCTGCCTGAAACGTTGGCCTGGAGTTTTGGGTGTGGCCATAAATTGGACCAGCCCCTTTCTGACAGACGTTGCCAAAACATCCGAATCCTATTCAAGGGCAGTCATCACATGCAGTAGCTCCAAGACTCAACACTATTGCTGCTTATGTTGAACAAATGCAATGCTCCTGTTGGCAGAGGTCATCAGTCCCACAACATCTGAAATTTGAAATGCATGTGCAGGTCCACAATCGCCTCACAAACAAGCCTGTAGATGGAAACAGTCTGCAGTTGTCCAAAATACATCATCTACTGAATGAAAGACATTCACCTATGTTTGAAACTGACACCATGCTCACCATGGTCACTTTCAGGAAATCACTGCACTTCCCATGGCCTCCAGAATTAGGTGGAGGCATGCCTCACAGAAAAAGTAAGAACCCTAGAGATCTGGTTCAAACTCGATGTTTGCTGTTATCAACAGCACAAATGCTCAACCCGTGATCCTTGGAAAGGTCCTCCCCTTCTTTAAACCCATCTTCTGATCAAACCCACCAGGTCTCTGCTACTTTCCACTCTTCACTACTGCAATGGAGTTCATGCAGCAGCTCCAAAAAGAGCTACTGAAGGGGCCCAACGCTAGATAGCAAGACTGTGTTTGAACCTTAGGAAATCTGAGCACATTGCCCCAGACTTGAAAGAGCTCCACTGGCTTCCACCACAGCAGAGAAACAAATTCAATACTTTGGGCATCGTCTATAGAGCTGGGATAAGACTAGAAAATCTTCAGTCATGAATCTCCAAATACACCCCTGACAGCACCATCAGATCAGAGAACATAAGGTTATTGTCAAGGCTAAATTGAATCAGAAAGAACATGGAGAGAGAGGACCATCAAGGCCATTGGCCTACAACCATCAACCACACGTGATCCATAAATCAGTAACCTAGCCAGCCTTCTGTTGTCCGAGAATGTCCTGAAAAATATTCCTTTCAAGGAAGCTTTTGTTACCCATCTGCCCTTCACCATGGCATGTCCAACTTGAAAAGGAGTTTAGGTACTGCTGATGTTCATGGTTGTCCATGACTATTTCGAATCCGAAAATTACGAATTCGAAATTTCCGAACACGAAATAATCCCGAACATCACCCCCACACCAAAATTCTGCTTCTGTGACCACGCCCCCTCCCCCTTACTTACATTTTTGCAGCAAACTTTGCTGTGTGCTGTCGACTTCCTGCAATGCCAGTTCCCTTCACTTACGTGGATAGGAACTAGTGCTGCAGGGTCCTTTATTATTTTCTTTTTTACTTCATGGTTTTGGAAGCAGGGGCCTCCCCCGCCAACCCTGTTGCCATTATAGCGAACAAGGGTGCGGGGGACACCTCTGCAACCCCGGCTTCCCTTGTTTGCTATAATGGTCAGGTATAGTAGAATTGTTCTAAATTTTCGGCTGTACGTAATTTTGGTTACAGCTGAAATTCGAACAATTCTACATTCGTTTTCCCCCCGAACTTTTATACAGAACTTTTATTCATGACCCCTGAAGATTACATGACCAGACAAGCAGCGGTAGTCACCCAAGCAGTGACGTGGAAACCAGCTTAGCTGCTAAGTGATAGTTTCATTGTTTGGGGGAGTGCACGTGTGTGTGAGGGTGGAAGATAGCTGGTTGAAAACCAAACTAGCATAGAAGTGAAGATGGCTGCATGGGTCCAAGGGCTTGCGGAAGTTAAACAAAGCATATACATAAGCTGCCAATCACCAATCAGTCTATGCTGGCCCTTGCATATTTAATCCACACATATGCTTGCTCCCCTAAATAATTATCTCCGATCAAGTGGTATCGAGCGGAGTTTTTTTTTACCCATGGTGCACTACAGGAGTTGGTCACATCTATCAGTCCGTGATATTGCACATTTGTTCCACACTTTTGGCCGATGTATTTGGATTATGGGAATAACCGTTCCAGCGAGTTTCCCACTTGAATATGTGAGGAAACACCTGACAGCTATCATGGAAAGATACCATGCCCAGTGGCCAGCACTGATCTTTAATTTGCTGTCAAATCCAGGCTAAGTTAACGGTGGCACTCTAGGAAGTTCTTCAAAGTTAATAATTTGAGGTACTTGCAGACTGTCCGACTCCTTGGAGAATGAGCAGATGCTCCTAAGAACAAGTGGTTCATTCAGACCAGATGTGACATTGTTTCTCAACAGCTGTGTAAAGAATACTAAGTCATTCAGAAGATTTTGCGACAGGCCATTGCATGTGAAAAGGTGCTAGGACTGGGGGGACAACGATAGTCACTTACTGGCAAAGTCTGCCAAATGTGAAGCTCAGCTCTGTTAGGTCTCTGGGACACACTCAGCCATTACTCAGGCAGGTGGCCCTAAAAGGCTGGAAGGGCTTTGTCACAGTAAGCAGTGTGTCAGGCCGAGCTCTGAAATGATGGCAGGGCTGGAAAGGGTAATACGCAAGTCAGGCCGGTGACTCTGAAAGGGCAGCACACGCGCACCCCTTCAGCATCTGAACAATCACTTTTTTACGTCTTCACCATAAAATGGATGTTTGGTTCTCAGTACATTTTTCCTTCACCATAACACTGAAAGCGACACGTCAGATGTGAAATGCTGCCCTATTTCAGTAAGACTGTTTTCTTCTCTTTTCAGGGTTTGAAAGGCAGTATCGGGGACCCCGGTTTGCCTGGACCAACGGGAATCCGTGGTGGATATGGAGAACGGGTAAGACCAAACGTCTACACTTTCGGATTCAGCTGTAGTGTGCATTCTAGTAAAGGAATGGCAATAGTCGAGCTCACTCCTGCACAGGTGTGCACAGCTGTGCAGGAACATTGCTGTTCACCCCTGCATGTGATGGGTGAAAAGGGACCATTTCCTAAGCCCTGCTCACTAGCGATCCCATCCTTCTTTATCTGTGCCCTTACAGAAGGGTACCAGGCATATGCAAACCAATCTTGCTCCTGCCCCCGGAGAGAATGGAGCAAGCATTCTAGAATGAAATGTGCACAAAATCCTATCTGCGGAGGGGTAAGGTTGTTGCAAAAACGAAACATATACCATCAGCTTCATGCCTCGTGCCCCCTACCTCCCAATCTTCACTCCGAGTACCACTACACCTCCATGTCTAATTCAAGCCTGCCTTTACCGCATGGGATCTTGTTTTGAACCGTAATCTTAACTTGTTCTTAGCTCAGCTTTAAAGCGCTCATTTTACCCCAATCTGTAGTCATGAATGCTTCAATATTCAGTTCTTCACGCCTGCCTTTCAGTAATTCTATCCTGCATCACCTGGCATTTGGTACTCAATCGTCACTAGTTCATACCTCAATCTTAAATGATCCAAATCTAATTCTCGCTTTTATCTCAGTCTTCAATCGTTCATATCTGTATCTGCACCCACTGAGACCAGAATGTGAAGTCATTATTTACTCAATTTCCACTCATTCATACCCGACTTTTTTTTCTTTTACTGGTCAACTTCACTCTTATATTTTGGAGTGTATTTTGGCCCCCACGCACAGGATGCTCGCTTAGTCTCATACAAACCCCTTCAAGACTGAGATTCTTTTCTTTCTTGCTTCCTCTCCTTGCGGCTGTACGGTACTAAGCGAAAATCTCTTTTTCACTTAGTCAACTTATCACTGTTCCAGACTTCTCACTGGTGTTCCTGTCTTTGCCCTTTAAATATGCTGCTCATCTTCTAGTTCATCTGCCCCACTAGCTCCCCTACTACTCCTCCCTTACTTCGATTGGGTGGCTTCCTTTTTCAGCCAGTCTTCAGTTTTGTTTTTAAATGTATTCATGGCCTCGCTCCAACTTTCTCACCCCTTCTCTGCCGCTTTGGTCTATTGCTCTTTTTCTTCTCATTGTTCCTTACGTTGTGCAGCTCCTACTATGGATATCACCACCGCGTCGGGGGCTTACATGGCCGCCAGCTCTACTCTTCGGCCTCAGCGAGGGCTGTAGGCCGTTACCGGTCATATACGCCCCAGACAAGGGAGTGATTGCTATTTACACCCTGCGCTCTGTCCAGGGAGTGAATATTTTTTTGGTGGGTAGTCATAGGAAAACCGGGCGTATTGCACGAGCCCAATCTCTGATGGGGAAAACAAAAGTCCCTTTTCCATTTCCATGGTGGGTGCCCAGGACAGGAGGGAGCTCTGGGACCAGAGCACAAAGCTCTGATCCAGCAGGTACGTGGGGAAGAAAGGGAGATGGGTGGGAGAAGGGTGTGGGATGTCTTGGAGGGGTCGAGGGAGAGTGGGTCGAGAGAGCCCACAGGGAGGGGCTCTCTGTTGCCTCCTTACAATCAAGATAACGCCACTCGGGGAAAGGCCTCGGATGGCTGGAAAATACGGGCAGTACACTGTGTGTTCTTGCCCGCATTTTCAGCCACTTGATTGACTGAGCGCCCTTCCCTTAGTGCAAATGTAACGTGCTTGTCTTGGAAGCAAGACAATGACAAGCAGCACAGGTTTGAAACCCTGTCCCATGCTTAAATGCTGTACTCCAGCATGAAGCACAATATAAGAACCCCTTAAAAAAATGGTGTACCTGAATCTTCACTCATTTGTACCTCAATGTTCTCTCATTTGTACCGCAATTCTTCCATTTTTGGCGCTCCAGCTTCACCCAACTGTGTATTTACCATCACTATCCACACCTAAATCATCTGTGATTCGTGCCTAAATCTCCAGTCATGTTTACCTCGAATCTTCCGATTCAGACCTCAATCTTCAACCATTAATACCACAATCACCAGTCATTTCTGCCTTAAACGTACTTATCCACGTCTGAATCTACAGTCATTCACACCTCAATATGGAGTAATTTGCACCTCAAGCCTCACTCTTTTGTACCTCTGTCTTCTGTCACACATACTTCATTCCTCAGTAATTTTTGCTTTAATTTTCACCGATTGGTACCAGAATCTGCAATAATGTGGACCTCATACCTCAGCGGGCTAATACATTCACTAAAGAAATCTGTGTGTAACCTGAAGATCACAGGCTACACACCCACTGACAGCTTTCCCAAGTCCATGAAATGAGTTCGATTGAGTTTGGTAAGATAACTGTTGGGAAACATTCCTCTTTACTGCACCTTTCCTTCCATTTCTACGGACCCCCAAACGTTTTGCTTTTATTTTGTATATTACCTGTTCTTTTTACAGTGCAGTGAAGCCTTAAGCTTCCCTACATTGGCTTTTGATAATCTGTTATGGGGAAACTGACATGTCGTTCAGGCGGTCAGTACTGGGAAACATTGTTTCTGTTAGTCTAGTTACTTTGTTACTTCTTTTAGTAACTTTTTACCACTGGTGGTAGTTTTTATCATTGTACAAATGCAGCTTACAATGCAGTACAATGGGGTACACTTTTTGCTTTGCCCTAGACTAGCACCCAGAGGATGTTTGGTTACTCTAGGTGTGCTAAATTGACAAGCTGGTGGCAGCAGTGACCTTTTACCATTTATTGGTGCATTTCGTTTTAGCCTTACTGCGTTTGGCTACAAACGGTGGCTAGTGGTCAAACATGGCCATGCCACAAGGTTTTTCGCTTGTCCTTTGGCCATCTTATCTTTAACCCTTCTTCCTGGCCTGTGAGGTCATGAAAATCCTTATATTGACCTCCAGTGCTTGGGAAAGCAGAGGCTTTTGACTGGCTACTGGAGGGCTATGGTGTGTTTGCTGCCAGGAAGTGGGCTGGGACTGCTTGGTCCCAATCCGCAAACTGGTGCCAGTGAGTCTGAGTGGTATGCATGAGTTTTGCCACCAGTGGTCCTGATTGGACCACTGCTGGTGTGTGTACGGGGCACATCTTGCATTGGCTAGTGGGAGCTGCCGCTCTTACCTGGCTTTTAGTATAAGATCTTTCTAAAGAGATCCTTGAAGAAACTGAAGGGGCCAAGACAACTGTCCAGCTACAAGACTTGCGAGGAGACTGTGGACCCGTCGGAAGAAGGCGTGGTGACCAACTTCTGCTGCTGCCCTGGTAGAGCACTGTCCTGTGGAAAATCTCCAGCAGCCCTGCAAAGGAGCTGTGACACCTGGTGTGGAGGGAACATCCATTCTCGATGTCAGCTCGGAGTCCTACGAAGAAGAACCTTCGTAGGTGCCCCAGGACTGCCTGTGGCTGACCAGCTCCGGGCTTGGGGTACCCTGCTGCAGATGTTGCTGTTCTGAGTTGAAGCCTGGAACATGGGGGATCTTCAACTTGTGCAACAAGACTTACCTCTGCGAATTGTTGTGGTCCTAGCATCAAGGGGACGCAAGATAGGAGGGAAAGTCTGACTGCGACAAGTAAATCCCTTTGCGTCGCCATGCATTGGTGGCCATCGTCTGAAACTGCTTACCCAAGTCCATTCCTGTCCTAAGAGGGGCCCTGTATCGAGTTCTGCTGCATTCTTCAACTGGGAGACCTTACACCAGCATTAGACACCGACTGAGAGCTGCTCGAACCTGCAAACCCTGGGAATCAAGGGCTGAGGTGGACGGTAGGAAAAGCGACCTTGGACCTGCTTCTGTGAAGAATCGGAGTACATGGGGTGAGTTGTAGCAATATTTACCTGAACCCCTTTGCTCCCTTTTAAAAGTTTGGTAACTTTTAGAAATGTTTAGGTTACTTTGGCTTTGCCATTGCTTGTTCACACAAGCACTCCAAAAGTTGGGAACACGTTTGTTAGCTAGTTTAACTCGTCCCCTGGCACTTGGAACTGTTCACTGGACCCCAGAGACTCTACCTTTATTTTTTCCAGCTTCTCAAAACTGTATGGAACTTTGCTGAACTTTTGGGGACAATGCCCCATACATTTTAGGGCTCGACTTCTGGAGTTAGGATTTAATCTATGTGGACTAGTAGTGCTAATACTAATCTGTACCTTCCTTTTCAGGGGTTTGATATGTATTTTGCCTTACTCCCATAATTGTATATATGAATCTAATTTTTAGCATTGAGTGATAATATTACCTGTTAGTAGTAATTTTCACTGTTATTTGGCCATAAGTACAGAAGTATTTTTACACCTGTTTGTCTAGGTATGTTCCTTGACTATTTCACTGTGTGTGTGCTCATTGTGGACCCCGTTCACGATCACCACCTCTTGAGGCTTAGCCTAGACCACTCGCCCTGCTACCAGTGGCGGCTGGTGAACTTTGAAAGTGGTGGTGCCTAACATTTTTTTAATTAAGTGCAAGTGTGTAGTGAGCAAGCCCGACTCCATTAAGGCAGGTTTGGGATGCTTCTCCCCCCGATATTTCTTTGTTTTTTAAATAAGTGGAAATGGTGCATTTTCCATCACAATTTTCACTTATTTGTTGAACATGCCAGACATGGGAGCACAAGCTCACTCAGTCAGTGTGAGACTCATTGAGTGTGAATATTACTCCTTGGAGCATTTAAGTCTCACACCTCATACAGTGTCATTTATTGGAGGAAGTCCCATGTCTTAGAGCACAAGATCATTCACTGGGAGGTAATCCCACACATGAGAGGGTTCCATGTAATAATATCCCTGCAAAAATGTCGCCATACAAGAATGGTGCCATTTATTTGCGGCAATATTACCCCATGGAACTTGCGGAGGACACCCTTGCAACCCCCATATTATTTTTAAGGGAGTGGGGGACACCCCTGAAACCCTGCTCCCATTTACCCCATAAATTATCCCCATAAATAATGGCGCCTATGCCGTTTCCCGGCGACTATATGTATGGCAACATTATTTATGGGGATAATATTACCTGATACCCATGAGAGTACAGTTTCACTATTGATCAGTCCTATTTACCCTTCAGAAATTAAGGAGAGTTAACTGCGTGTAACATTGAAGCTACACCAGCACAGTTGCATGATTAGAATGTGTAAAGAAGTTAGATGACCCCAAACAAGTAAGTTTGCCCCTCCCCCAGTCTCAGAAGTTAGCGCCCCCCCTAACATTTGTAGGGTTAGTCCCTCCCCCCCGAAATTTCGAAGGCGCACTCCTGAAACTTGTAGATGTGTCTTGGCTGTTAGGGGGACCTTTGCCCTTTTCATTGAAAAGGGTCCCCAACACAAAGCAGACACATCCACAGCAGCTAGCTCTGCTGACAGTGAAACTGCAGTGCTTTCCCAAAGATTTTCGGAAAGCATTGCAGTTTCACGTTGGTTGCTTTTAAATTGTTGTACATATTGGAAATATTCCTTTCTCCAAGAAGAAATTAATATTTGCGGTATATATGTATATATATATATATATATATATACACAAAAATGTAAAAGAAACGTGGTGACTCCACTGGTGCGGCAGACAGTGCAGTACTATGGGCAGGGTGAAACTGAAACGAGGGACTTACTTGTGCTTGAAAGCACACAAATCCCTCATTTTACCCTGGGCCTGCCCTGTACAACACGAGTTCACACAGTCACTGGCAGGCAAATACACTGCTGATTCTGCAATGGCGTTCTTAATTAACCTGAGTTACTCAGGCTGATTAACAAAAAAGCGATTGCCGAATCGTAAATGAAGGTGGACTAAGTAAGAAAGGCAGCTGAATTATTGCCGATTCTGCAGTGCAGGCTGATTAACAAAAGTACTGCTGATTCGGCAGTGCGTTTCTTAATTAACCCGTACGTTTATCAGGCTTATTTAGAAATGCATTGCTGATACTGCAGACTACTCCCATCTCCTGCCGGGCCACCAGTGCACCCTGGAGGCACGTGGCTGTGTTTTATTTTCTCTCCTAGGCCCCGCCGTATGTGTGGGGTTCCAGCAGGCTCCTCACCCACTCAGGAGAACTGAGGGAGGGAGGGACCATGTCCCAGTCCAAGCCTCAGCCTGGGACAGAGACCTAGCCCCACCCTCAACCTCAACCCCCTGCCCCCTATCCTATATCTTGTACAGACTGGGGTGGGGTCTGCAAATTGTGATCCCACCCTTGCCTGTATGAGGGACAGGGGGAAGGGTCAAGAGCAAAGTATGCCTTGTGGGCGTTTCTTTCTTAACCCCCCCATGCATCCTTTAGAGCCATGCTTACACTATATTAGTTTGTCCAGTGGGGATGGCTCGTTAGAGCGCTCCCCACTGCACATTCAGTGCAGCCATCATGAGTGACAAGTTGTTACTCATGGACATGGTGGGGAATGGTGGGTGGCCCCCTGTGGACCAGCCACCACTGCTTGCTACTTTGAAATGGTTTGGCTTAAGCTCCCAGAGTTGTCTCTGTCACAATAAAGGTTGGCCTTCTATACATCTGTCCACCAGGCCAGAGTACAGAAAATCAGTCCTAACAATAACATCTTTTATTAAAGCGTTAAATCATTAGCGTTCAAATGAAGTATCGTCATTCATCTTTACTCATTTGTTGTTCAATCTTCACTCATTCAGACCTTAATCATTAATGATTTGCACCTCAATCTTCAGCCATTTGTACCTCGATCATCACCCATATTTATATGCGTGTTCATTCATACCTCAAAACTCACTTATCTATACCTAAAATCATAAGTAATATTACCTCCGGTTCATTCATTGATACCTCAGCTTTTATTCGCCAATCTTCCATTATATGAACCTAAATATTCAGTAAAAAATATCTTAATCATACCGCATTTGCACTTCAATCTCCACTTATTCATACAAGACTCTTCCTTTATTAAAATTTCAATTAAATTATTAATCTTTTATACCGCCCTCAATACCAAGACCAGTGTCTAATCGCAGGACCGGGATTCGAACCTGTACTGCTCTGCGTTGTTTCGCTTACAAAACAAAAGCATTGCCGCTGAGCTATCTTCCCGGTCAACTTTGGCCAATCGTTCGTCAACGTGTACATTAACCATCAATCATTATTCATACAGCCATACCTAAGGCTTCACTCATTCTTCACTAATGCGTTCCTGTCCCATCACTCATTTTATCTTCACGGCTTGTCTTCAGTCATAAATACCTCAATCATCACTCTTTCATACCTCACTTTTCAATCATTCATAACTCAATCTTTACTAATTCGTACCAACAGGATTACCTTCCCCAGTTCTGAATCTCTCTCACTCACACTTCAGTATCCTCTTTGGTAAACACCCATCTTCACCCACTCTCCAATTCAAGTAGATTGTGTTGTTATTGTGCTTGTACCGCACCAAAGCCCGTAGGCATCCACTTGCCTTAACAGGTTGTTCACATGTTGACAAAGTTATACAGTCACACTTCAGGCTGGCTTACCTGGTTCACTCAACCTCCATCTTTACTCACTCGCAACCTAATCCTCATTCTCGCCCCATCCCTCAGTGTACCTCCGTCTTTACTCACTTGCGACTCTGTCCATATTCTCGCCCATCCCTTAGTCTACCTGCGTCTTTACTCACTCGCGACTCGGTCCACATTCTCGCCCATCCCTGAGTGTACCTCCGGCTTTACTCACTCGCAGCCTGGTCCTCATTCTCGCACATCAGTCAGTGTACCTCCGTCTTTACTTGCTTGCGACTCAGTCGCCATTCTCGCCCATCCCTCAGTGTGCCCGCACCTTTACTCACTCGCGAGTTACTCTTCATTCCCGCCCATCCCTCGGTGTACCTCCGTCTTTGCTCACGTGCGACTCAGTCCCCATTCTCGCCCATCCCTTTACTCTACAGTGTAAATCATTATTTACTGTCAATCGTACCTGAGTCAGAATGCTCGACCCCACCTCAGCTATCCCCAGCCCCTTATTGTTCAGTCTCTTCACAGTGCTTATTCACTCGTCCTTCTTACACGAGCACTTCGCTGTTGCCTCATTTCCCACCTACACCTCTCTCCTGGCTGTGCATTTCCGCTCTCCTCTCCTGCACACATCTCAAAGCAGACCTCGCTGCGCACAGTCTGTCTACATCTACTGTCGATACATAAAAAGGCTCCTTGTTCAGGGCCTATTTTGGACACATAAATGCTATGTAAACAGCAGCGGAGACCCTTACAAAGCTTCTTCTATGTCAGAGCAGCTGGGTCAGGTTACTGCAAATGTCTGCGAGCCCCAGGAGGGGCCCAGGCCCCGGAATAGCGGATCTGAGAAATATACATCAAACCCAAGGCCCATCCTGCGAAGAAACAAGCGCCTTTTCATACAGCCCGTTTACTGACCCCAGAGTCATATTAAGAAAATATGAGGGGCCCCGTTCAGTAACTCTACTGTATTGGGAAAAGCCCCACCAGGCTCACAACTACAGCAACCTCACGTCAATACTCGGCCTGATTTATATTCCGGAAGCTGTCCAGTGTCATTGAAAGGGCCTGTTGGGCCCTGAATGCATCCCTATTCAGAGTAAGGGCCACATTTCGATTTACACAGACTTTTTTACACAGGCCGCCGGCGGTAAAGTCCCACTACGTCCGTGCATGTCTACCTGTCTGCACTGCTGAGGTGGTATTTCTGGAATATCGATGGTGGTAAATCACCCAAACCAGAATAGGGCGGTTGGTACATCTTGCAGTACTTTGCGAATATAGCAGAATTGACCATGCCCACCCAAAAATGAATCTGACCCGAAGTCGTTTCAAATGATGATTGATATTTACTGCAATATATGGTATATCTGGGTATCTTCTCTTATGGCACAGGTGCTAACAATGCAAATATATACATTTAAAACATAAATAAATATATCGTATATGATATGTGTGTATGTATTTTACTGCAGTAGTCAGGGGTGGACTAAGAACTAAAAGGAATCATTTTCAAAGTGGCCCCAAATGACACATTTTCATCAAGACTAACCCTTTTCCTGTGTGAAAATGTGGAAATAAAAAAGGTTACCACACGAAAGAGGCCCAGGATGCAGAGGCCTACCGGTTAACCTCCAGAGTTCCCTATAGGCCAGTCCACCCCTGGCTATAGCTCAATTCTTGTGAATATGTGCTGTAGTATGAGTTAAAGATTAGTTTGTAGTTTGATAGATATTCTGTGCATTGAGTGCTAGTAGGAGTATGTCAGCTCCTGCCTAACCAACATGTAGGAAAGCTACTGTTATAGTGAAAAAGTATGCTTTAATGTTTGCCCATGGAGGGAGTGCTAGACTGGAGCCTTCAAGGCGCTGGGTGAAATAGTTATAAGATTTGCCTGCCAGCATGACTGGTCGCCCTTAAGGGAATGAAGGCGAGTGTTAGTCCTGGCTGAGTTGCCACTCCCAAGCTTTGTGCTTGGGAAACTTGACTCTGTCAGGTCCGTTCGTGCTGTGATCGCAAACACTTGGCTGATTGTTCCGTTTCTCTCTCCCTTTTCCCGCTCTCTCCACATCTTCCAGGGTCCCGTCGGTGTTTCGGGTCCCAAAGGAGGTCAGGTAAGAAACAATTTGATTCTTCTTGAAACAGTCATTTTGTATTCATAGGCAAGTGCTGGTTTTAACTTTCCTACTAAACCCCTATCGTGGGCCTTCTACGCTGAGGTGGACTCGCCCTGTTGGGTTAACGAGGGGACATTTCAGCAGAGACTTGGTGAAGTGAGTCGCGGTGAACATGGCTTAAGGGACATACAGCACTGAGAGTTGAAAGGTTCGCCCTGCACAAAAGGCATACAGGGTGGGCCCAGTGCAGGCCTCCAAAATGACCCAGGAACACGCCAGCACAAAGGTGTACTTGTGCGTCCTGTGTAAATCCAGCAAAATGCACCCGCTTATGGATTCAAAACAGGGGCTACCGCATTTTAAAAGGGCTCGCTCCAGTACACAAGCTGAGTGGCCGACCCTCTATGAAATAGGACAGAGATATCAATGCCCGTGTCCTGCATGTTCTGTTTCAGGTCTGTCTGAAACACACAGGCATGTGCTGCCCATGTGTGTCCGTCACCCGTAGGCACGTAGCATGTTCTACTTATCTGTCAACATCTATGTTCTGCCCATGTAACCGTGGCGCTGGAAGGCTTGTGGTATTTTCAGTCGCATACTTATCTAGAGCGCCATGTTTGTCTGACACCGCTTGGCTGCGGCATGTTCTGTGCCATGTTGGACAAACATCTCTGTGTAATGTGCCCATATGCTTCACACCAACAGGTTTTCTGTGGCTTGTACTGTTATTTCTCTTGTTTTGCTGACAACGGTGTGCTTTTAGTATGTCCTTTCCCATGTTGGTCTGGCTGCCATTGCTTTGTAGCATGTGTATCTGACATCCGTTGCCTTGTAGCATGCTCTTTCCCGTGTTAGTCTTGCACCTCTATGCCTGGAACATAGTCCATTCCTTTCAAGTCTGACCCCCAGGGGCTTGCTTTGTGATCTGTCCCTTGTCAGCTTGACCCCCATATATATATATGTCTGTCCTTGAGGGCATGCACGTTCAGTGTTTGGGTAGCGATGCATCAATATCGGGGCGACCCCCTGCAAAAGCATCCACAATCGGGGGTGAAAGAAACAATCACGGACTCAGTGTCCAGTCCATGCAGGGTCATCGTGGGTTGGGGTAATTTCTCTAGTGGTCGTGACGGGCTGTAGCCCCACCATCCACTGTGGAAAAAGAAGTTGTCATGGTCAGAAAATGTCTGAAAACTGACCAGAAGGGCAACAAGGAGGCCATGGGGGTTGGAGGACAGCGCTGAGGGATGCAAGTAGGCCCAACGCCTGAGTAGCCTGCTGCAAGGAAAACGAAAGCAGCCACTACTTGTTCATTCTATTTTCTTTTCATTTTTAAGGGCATGGCGGGTGCAGACGGACTACCGGGAGAAAAGGGGGAGCTGGTAAGTGTTAATCTATAGAGAAACCACGTGAAAATATGCAGTATATAAAGTTGAACTTGCAGAACAGCCAATGCGTATAGTTCTGAATTGTGCTTTGGTGCTTGGTACTTTCAGAAATGCTATCAGTGAGTATGCAGTCCTATCATGTGCTATGCGCTATGGATACAAAACGGGTTAAGAAATGGCCTTTATCACCTGGCTTTAAAATCTGGTAACGGGAAAAGAAAAGTTGCTGGCAATGAGGACCCCAATATCCAATGGTATATCTTTCCACCACTACTAAACCTTACATGTATGTGAAAGCATAGGGGTGAGACACCAAAGTGATTCCTCGCCCCCAAGGAACCTGCAGTTAATACGCTAGGAGGATACGACCAATATGTTCCTATATTGATGGGGTGTTGGCATTTTAAGGCAAAGTTGGGAGGTGGGCTTTCCCCTTTAGAGTGGCAGCCTTTAAATGACGATTACCGGCCATATTTCAGCTCTATGTCAATGATCCCACTTCAAACAAACCATATCTGAGGAAACATATACATAACCCACAAGTTCCGTCGTCGCATTATGATCTGTTTTCTTCTGTTTGAGCGATCCCTTTGAGACACCTTTGTATGCTGTGGCACACTATCATTTTGGGGCTAGGGGTGGTATTAATGCAGACACCAAATCATAGAAGAGTAATTAACAGCAGAATAATGAGTGTGCAGGGCACATTTATAACGGGCAGGCACCAGATAAGTCAGTCAGACCAACTTCATTTCTTGACTATAGAAGGAATGCTTTAGATATTGGTTTTGGAAAAGACAATGATCCACAGAGTGCAATTGGGTGGATTGCAACCTGTATGGTCATCTATGAGCCTCTGTGCTTCTTGTAGTGGGTTGTGCCGAAAGTGCGCTGTTTTCAGCATTTGTCCCAGCTCCCCCCGTAATGCCGGTGTTGACCTGGAAGGCACACGTTATGGGCAATGCTGCATGGGCATCCCACAAGCGAGGCAGGGTAACTGCTGTTACCATCGGCAGCTGGGAGAGGGGCAGCCCCAACCTCCTCTGTGCCTGCTCCTCTCCTCCCCCCAGCTATGGAGACACGCAGTCTCGGCAGCACAAAGCCACGGAAGGGTAAGGTGCGAACAGTCATCTCACCCTTCCTCCAAACACCAAGGTGCTAAGCACCATAAGGAAAACAACCGACAGTCGGCTATCCGGCTGGGGGTTGCAACAACAGCAGCCCCAGCACATACACAACAAAGACCCAGGGCCTCCCTGGGTCCTATAAATATGAGCAGCATGCTCAGAGTAAACACAATCTGTTTGTGGACCCTGAACGGGGACCCAAGTAAACAGGAGGTTCACTGTTTACTCATTGTCTTCCAAATCTTCTTGCTTCTTTAGCAAATCTTGAAGTTCGCTGTACATCGCAGCGTCTTTTTTCCTTCCTGAACATTGTACTGTTCAAAGCAATTGCATCTGCAGCCTTAACGAAGGAAGAAGAGGCAACCGAACAGCCAGCGCGGACGGCGTCAATTTCAACATCTCGGCATAAAGGAAAAGCGAGTGGCGAGCGTGTCCAAAACAAAACAAACAAAGACGTGTGCTGCAGAATCATCCTAAGCCGGTGCAAACGAAGGAGAGAGAGGCACCCGAGCAGCCCAGCGCGGACGGCGTCCGATTCAACAATTTACAGGCATAAAAGACCATGGGGCCCAAACGGAAAGCACGGGCACCCGCAACACCGGTGCAAAAGCCCAAATCACCACAATTTTTAGCAGCCATTGAAGCGGCAGAGCACTACGGATGGGCATGGGTTAGAGAAAACATGTACGGCCTACCTAGGGAAGGAATTACCAGCCCACCCAGCCAAGATGAGGGTTCTGCACCATCAAAAAGGAGAAAAGTATCTGAAGGCGCCAAAAAAGGTAACAAAAATTTGTCAAAACTATGCGAGAATGTAGCGGAATTACAGCAGCTAATGGTAGAAGTAAGGGGGAAACAGACACCGCCCACAAGGGAACCTGGGGCCTCAAACCCTACCATCGCAGTAGAACCTACAATAACGGTTGTCAACCCACCCGTAACACTACCTACAGCAATCCCGCCACAATAAGTACAGCAGTTGCCAGTAGCACCCACAGCTCTAAATACAACAGTCTCCACAACTCCATCAACAGACTCAGCAGGTGCTCTAAAAGCATGGGCAATCCCCAGCGCAGACAACACGGGCGTGACAGGGACACCCGGCGGCAATACAACTGACATTGTAACAATCTGTAATGCACAGTTAGACTAAAAAATGAAATCTTTCCAAACAGAGATATTAAATAGATACAAAACATGCCTGGCATGGAACATTGATATCACAATCAAAGAAGCCATATGGGTCAAGGAATGTATAGAAATCTTTTCCTTAATAGAAGCCCAACGCAAAGGGAAAGACGCTTTCAGAGAACCCAAAAAGATAGAAGAAAAAGCTATTGCCAGAAACGCCCAGGTCGAACAAAATTGGCACAACTGGTTACAAGCCCTTGCCATTTTAGCAACAATTTATGAAGAAAAATTCCACATGGACGGTAGGAAGATCTGGGCATACGTTGATAAAATAAGGGAAGTAAAAGTAACCCAGAGGGGGAAGACATGGCTAGCACATGACATCAGATTTAGGAGGAGCATGTCAGAAAGGCCGGCCATTGAGTGGGATGAAGTCCAGAACGATTTATACACCCTTAACGCCGAACCTCCCCAGGAAGAAGATGCCATTCATTCTCCTTCCAAAAATAGCAAAAATTTGCAAGTAAACAAATCCAATGACAATGATAAACACAAAAAAGGGGAGCAGCCCTTTCGTAAGAACCAGCCTTGGGCGGCTAAAAATAATGCCCACAGACAGAACAAACAGCAGGCTGCCAAATTCAACATCCCGTGCAGAAATTTTGGGAAAAACCAGTGTACACGGGGCAAAGAATGCTGGTACAAACACGCCTGCACAAACTGCAACGGCGACCATGCAGCAAGCAACTGCACCAGACTACCAGCCAAGAAAGAATGATACCCCAATTTTAGAACCAGGATGAACACCCATCAACCTGGGCAACTTTTAGGGACGCCCTAAACAACTACCCAGACAAGGAAACCAGCAGGATACTATGGCAGGGTTTCACCAAAGGTTTTTCCATCCCATTTAAGGGCTCTGGGTCACACACCATCCCGATGAACCTGAAGTCAGCCAGGGATAACCCCCAGATAGAAACCAAAATCAAGAAAGAACTGCAACTAGGTAGGATAGCAGGTCCCTGGGAAGGCATGCCTTTAAAGAACTATTTAATATATCCACTAGGCCTGGTCCCCAAAAAAGAACCCGGGAAAATGAGGCTAATCCATCATCTCTCCTACCCCAAAGGCCAGTCTTTAAAGGACAGCATCCCACACACAGAATCCGCCGTATCTTACACACATTTACAAGAGGCGGTAAGGCTCATACAAGAGTGCGGCAGAAACGCCTTAATGGCCAAACTGGACATCGAATCTGCTTTCAGACTTTTGCCAGTCCACCCAGATTCACAGCAGTGGCTAGGTTTCACTTTTAACAACAAACTCTATGTAGATAGATGCCTCCCCACGGGGTGCGCAGTATCCTGTGCACTATTTGAGCAATTCAGTTCCTTTTTCCAATGGGTTTTCCTAAAGCAGAGACCAGGGACAAAAATAGTGCATTACCTAGACGATTTCATGGTCAAGAGGCCACCAAACTCCGGGGAATGCGGCAGGGCTTTAGCAAAACTTGAGCACATGGCCGCACATTGGGGAATTCCCCTAGCGAAGGAAAACACCACCAAACCAGACACAAACATAATTTTCCTGGGCATCGAAATAGACACAGCAAAGGGGCTCTGCAGAATCCCCAAAATAAAAATAGTAGAACTCCTGTTAAAATACAAAACCTGATAACGAAAGAAAAGGGGACAGTAAAGGAAATACAATCCTTAGCAGGCAGCCTCTATTTCGCATCCAGAATAATACCTCAAGGGAGGATATTTTCCAGAAGCCTAGAGTTCAAAATCAAATCACTCACCAAACCACACTTGCATATCCGGCTAGGCAGAGAGGTGAAACAAGACCTGGAAACATGGGGAAAATTCCTCCAAGATTTCAACGGGTCTTTACTTTGGGGAACGCCTTTAAATACCTGATCAAACAGGGTCCTATACACCGACGCAGCCGGGAGCAAGGGGTTTGGAACCATACTAGACTCCGAATGGGTGGCAGGACACTGGCCCAATTCATGGCAAGCAGCATGGTGGACAAAAAACATCACCCTACTAGAAATATTTCCCATCTGGCTAACATTACACATCTGGGGCAGGTGACTGGCGAATGCGGAACTTTTGATCTGGTGCAATAACATGGCTGTAGTGGGCTCCATAAACAGAAGGTCTACGAAATGCCCTTTAGTACTGAAAGTATTACGAGCCATTACAACAGTCACACTACAAGAAAACGTTGTAGTCAAAGCGAAGCACATTTCAGGGGCAGATAATAACATTGCTGATGCCTTATCTTGCTTCCAGTGGACAAGATTCCGAGAGCTAGCGCCGCACGCCCAAGAACAGATGACGCCAATACCAGCAGAATGCTGGGCAATAATGGGAAGACAAGAATAACGGCATCAACGCCAGCGCCAGAGAGCACAGGCCGAGATGCCCAACGAAAACCAGGCACCTCTAAAACGGGTGCCAACAACACATTGGCATCAACGCCAGCACCAGAGAGTGCAGGTCGAGATGACCAATACAAAACAGGCACCTCTAAAACGGGTGTCAACAACACATTGGCATCAACGCCAGCGCCAGAGAGCCCAGGCCGGGATGCCCAACAAGAATCAGGCACATCACCAACGGGTGCCAACAACCTCACAGGCTTCCTAACAGAGATGGCAGAGAGGGCAGTGGCAAGCACTACTGCAACACAGTACAGTAAGTGTTTGCAAACAGTATTTAAGGCCACAAGTGTAAACCACGTAGAATTAATAACGATTAAAGATATAGAAGTATTTTTAAAATGGGCTCGGGAACAAGGTTTCAAAAGGGATTGGGCTAAAAGACACCTGGTGGCAATTTCATATTTTACAAAAATACGGGGCGATTCAGACCCCACCCAGAACGCCCTCATCTCTTATGTAATGAAGGGATGGGGCAGAATAGAGGGTGCCCAAGTGGACACCCGCCGACCCCTTGATTTCAGCAAACGGGTGCAGATAGCAAGCCATATGGAAGCCACATGTTGGCACCCATACGAGATAATGTTTTTTAAAACAGAGTGTTAACATAGAAATGCAACAGTCGAAAACGGGTGCAAAAAGAACCATCAACATTTGTTGCATTGATGAAGCAACAAACTGTCCGGTTTGCATCACCAACCTCTATTACGCACAACGACCCAAAGTGGGGGGGGGGTTTTAATCCACAAGGATGCATCGGCTCTAAGCCGCTACCAATTCAAAGGAGTGCTGATAAAAGCAATCAGCAAAGCAGGGTGGGATCCCAAACAGTTCGGCACCCATTCCTTCAGGATAGGTGCCGCCACTGCAGCATGTCAGGGAGGCCTAACACTGCAACAAAAAAAAACATAGGGGGATGGAAGTCAGACTGTTATAAAAGATATATCAGACCACAACTGATATAGCCATCCTCCCTCAAATTTTCTTTTCTTTTCCCTCCCTCCCACCACCACAGAAACAACAGGCGAATCGAGGACCACACTCCGATCAGCATGGATAGTTGGCCACTCATTCGTTTTCAGGACAGGCAGATGGGCAGAAGAGACTAAAGAAGGGCCACCTTTCAGAAACACCATTACTTCATGGTGGGGATACAGAGGCCTACGGTGGGCCGACGTCCACGAAACACTAGCAGAATTGGTGGCATACAGGGACCCCCCCCAGAATTCTTGATCATTCATCTAGGGGGCAACGACCTAGTCAACACGGCTAGACGCATCCTATGCGAAGAAATCTGCTCCTCCCTAGCAGGCTTTTCGCACAACTGGAGGGGTACTGAAATATACTTCTCAGCCATCTTAAATGCTAGGGGCCAACTGCTACAAATCTGTAGACATATCCAGAAGAAAATTGAACAGGGGGATAGAGAGATTCTGTATGACAAGAGGACTGGGTTTCATAAAACACTCAGCCATTCCACTAGGCAACCCAGACCTCTTTCTCCACGACGGCACCCATTTGTCTAACCAGGGCATGGAGCATTTCTTTCGGGAAATCAATGCAACACTTGCTCACAGGGGCTCACAGGGGCTGTCTCTAGGGCATACTCTTGGGGGAACACGGTCAGCCGCACAACCTGCCCGTGTGTGGCGGCACGGGTCAGAGGGGGTAACCTCAGGACCCGGTGCCCAAAAGTATGATACCATCATGATATGTGATATTGTGTATTTGCCATAACTCATATCTGTACAATAAAATCCTACTGCCTTTTATTGCCAACACTTGACGCAAGTTGTGAGCCTATCATTATGGGAGAGGGTTTGGGGTTTGGCCAATACTAATGCATGCATATGGGTTCAGCAGTTATGGCACAGACCGCTTGTGATACTGGGCTGTTTGATGGTGCACGTAGACTGAGAAAGAACAGCCGACAGCTGAACCAGGCAAAACCCAGTGAGTTTGCCCTGTATAGATGCCAAAATAAACTCTTGTCAACAGAACGCTAAAGATGTTAACCTCTTTGCCTTAGACAAATAAAAACGTTCTACATTAACAGAGGGCAGCACAGAATTCTGAGGTTTTTTGCTTTATGGTATACTGCCTGTCGGTATCACCTTGATACCAACATCTGCCAGTAGGCCTTAGCGGGACACTTTGCCCATCTTTACATTTTCAGAGTAATGGGCCTTGAAATGGATTACTATAGAGAGAAGAGTGATAACACAGTATAGCTGCCTGCCAAGTCCCTCCCCACATCCTCACTCCAAGAAAACATTACAAGTAATCACTATTGCAACCCTTGTACCCTGTACCTACAAACACCCCTTGTATCAGACTTCCGGGATATCAATACCGGGACAGGAGACTGGAGTGCTTTTGTGTAGCATAAAATATACAATGTGGAAGCCCAAGGAGAACAGGGTGTCACTCCTGCACCCCAGTTCCCTGCCCCTTGCTAGCAAAGTTACTTTCCTCTCCATATGCAATTAATTCTCGATATTAAGACAAAAGGTGGAGCTGGTGGGTTAGTCATCTAAAGAAAAGGGGCCTTTAGCACTAGGCGTCGATATTAACTTTAGTGGGTAACATGTACTTACATCCCAGGCCCTTCAATTCGTAATCATGAGAGTATTGCAAAGCACACACTAACAGCAACATAGAAAGAGTGCTAAGCCCAAACACCAGAAATGTTCTTGAGTACGATCTCAGCAAACTGAGCATTTCATCTCGAAATGACATCCACTGCACAGGCATTGCAGAAAGCTTGCAGAACCACACACTTGGATACCATACAGAGTGCATCAGTAGCACATGTGTTGTGTCCCTGGAATGCCAATCAGTGGAATAAACCCGTTTTTGCTGCACATGTAGGCCATTTTAGGAGACACCCGCTTGACCATGTACAACTTCAGAATATCGGAGGCAACAAACATGCAGCAGTGGCTTAGAAGTCTGAACCTTTTTTGTGGCAATTAGAAGTCTGTTGGGGCACAAACCATAAGTGACCAGGCCTTACAGAAGATCGAAAGGACTTCATGCCATCCAAATTAAGTCAAAACATTAGGGGCATCTCCGAATAGGAACTGAATCTATGTGCCTGAGATACCACGGGGGTCATTATAACTTTTTTGGTGCCGTTACTAAATGCAGTAACTTGGAGGGTACACACGATTCAGAGTCACGCGGACCCTTTAGTTTTTCCTCTTTCTGGATTCCCATAGGACTCCCTAGGGAGTTACACAAGTCGATCTGCTCACGATAGAAGAGAATCGCAGATGCTTCTTACCTCGAATCGAGGGAACAACAGAAAGTTCTGTGGACAATAAGACTTTGCTCTTCTGATACAAGAGATTTGAATATGCCTTTCCACCAATACCACTAGGTTCACTGATGGTATACAGTGCTATTGCACCCACGCAGAGCTGATTCTCACGAATCAAGCAAATGTCAGCGTGTCCACAAAAGTAATTGTTGATGGATGGCAGACTATGAATCATAGATTGGCTAGGAACATTTCCGTTTCCAATTTGAGCATGTTGAATTTAGCAGCATGACTCCCGGGGTCAAAGAATTGGGCCCTTGGAACATGTCCCCAATGTCCATACCCATACTGCTGATACCAGATGACCTACAACAAGAACATGTAATGCTAGCAATTGAAAAAGGTTTACCTTAATGTTGTCAACAAAAGCGAATATCCCAGAACAATAGTGAAGCCCAAGAAGCACTGTTATACATTTCACAAGCCTTCAGGTGCTTTTCGCAAAGGAAAATGTTCTGTTATTTTCGGATGTCATTAGGGTCCCCGCTCCAGGCTCGTGTTGTGACCTCTCGTTCCAAAAGAAAGCTTGCAATGAAAATGCACCCTCTTGCATTATGCATTCCTTTCAGGAGCTGGGATGTGATCATTAGGTGTGAATCCCTTCACGACTTCCTTGCAGAGCTTCTACACAAAAACATATGATTCAAATAATTGTAACTCTAAGAACTGAAACTCTGCCTGGTAGTGCGGGACAATACATTCACCCTGGGCACACTATATATAAGTGGCTATATTGGGGATGGATGTTAAGACTACAGAGTCCAGCTCTCA
Source organism: Ambystoma mexicanum (assembly GCF_040938575.1). Taxonomy (NCBI): domain Eukaryota; kingdom Metazoa; phylum Chordata; class Amphibia; order Caudata; family Ambystomatidae; genus Ambystoma; species Ambystoma mexicanum. The sequence continues at coordinate 266,359,930 of NC_090925.1, read as the reverse complement.
AAGTTCTAATGTGTATGTGTGAGAGTTCATTGATCACTAGTGTGCCGTGCCTCATGAAGAGTGGCATATTATTAGCCTTGTGATGTTCCAGGGCTGTCTAATTCTGGGTTTACCCGAGCAAGTGTCACTAAAAGCTCGATCATTTTTGTGCTACATAAAATGCTATTTATTATAACATCCCTGAGGAGATAATACTGGATGATTCGTCATTAGAACTAGCGCAGATTAACCATCACTTCTTGGCTTAAAGTGTGTGGCGATTTCTAAAAGGATTAATTAATTCTGTATTTTTCTCATCTCTTTCAGGGTCTCAGCGGGCCCGTAGGACAAAAAGGAGAGGTAAGCATGGAGTGTACTGGTGCAATTTGAAAATGTAAACATCCGACTGTGCCTCTCAGCATTGAGTATTTATTGAAAGAGAGCGTGGGCAGATAAAAACCAGTTAGTCATACCTGCTCCTGGCGCCCAATCCTATGTGATCTCCAGCTTTCCCCTTACTTACCATCTTTAAGAATATTCTCCATATGGCCAGGCCATAATAAATTAAAAACACAGACACGTCAGTGCCGAACACGCCATCCTTAACATACAAACAGACCGAACAAACGAAAGAACGAAAGAACGAACGAACGAACGAACGAACGAACGAACGAACGAACGAACGAACGAACGAACGAACGAACGTGAATGACTAACGAGTCAATGCAGAAATAAGAGAAACCTCAGCAACTAATGCAATTAACTGCACAATTTATATGCTACCTCATAGGTGCAAAACAGCGTCAGACAAGAAATGTATAAAGTTTTCAAATACTAGAATCAAACAAACAGTATGAATGTACAGTTCCAAGAAACCCATGAAAAATAACTTTTCAGGTCGAAACACATGTCGGTTGTAGCAGCCAAGTTTAACAAGAAACTAAAAAGCATTTTATACAGAACTACAAACCGTGCCTAACAATATTTATATAGGATAATCCCTCAATAGGACAAGAAGGGATGTTGCATGTGTTAACACGGGTGCACACCGCGAAGGTTCTACATATTATTACTCATTAATGTTTAACCACACGCATCCCCACCTCTGATGGAAAGCTCTCTCATCCACTAACTGCATACCAGAAGCAGAGTTGAGTGAAAGTGAGCATTTGCAAATGCATAATTTAGGCATTTGTATATATTTCTATCTATTTGAATTCATACAGAGCTTTCGTCAAAGTGCTATACATAAAAGAGAAGACGGTACAAAATCAAGTAATGGGTGCTAATAAATCAGTCCAACAATAACCAGAATCAGTTCAAAAGAGTAGAGAGAACGTGAGATTTAAGACCAGTGAGGAAAAGATGGAGCGAGGGAGCCTAGCGGACAAGGAGTGGGAGAGAGTTCCAGTATTTAGGAGCTAGAAGGGAGAAAGAAGGGAAGCGAGAGCGAGCACAAGGAGAGTTAGGAGTAGTGAGCACGAATTGGGATTGTGAATGCAGTGAGCGAGAAGGAATGAATAGATAAATGAGGCAGGAGATAAAAAGGAGCAAGACCTTGGATACATTTGTAGACAACAGTGAGTACATGGGAAAGAAGACAAGAGTCCAAATGAAGGAGAGAAATAGAAAGAAGTGAGGGAGGAAATGAAGTGCTTGGAAAAAGAGAAAAGAGGCAGCAAATAGCAGAAGTATAGACCGCACATAGAGGAGTGAGGTAGGAGATAGGAAGACCAAGCAGCAGAGAAAAGATGGGAAAGGGAGAGAGATGTAGTGAGGAGTTTAGTGGCACAGAAAGATAAAAAGGTTTGAGCATGCTGAATATTGTAGAGATTAATGCGACAGATGCAAGCAATGTTACGTATGTGAGTGAAGGATAGAGAGGACTCAAAGATAATGCCCAGAGGATGAGAAGGGTAGAGATAGGTGTGGAAAAGGTGGGAGGTCGCGAATTTGCAGGAAAAAAGAGTAGCTCGGTTTTAGCAGTGTGAAGAAGAAAGTGGAAGGCTATCCAAGATTAGATGGCAGAGAGACAGTAAGAAACAGTACAGTGAAGAGAATCATAGAAGGATGAACATGAGAATATTTGTGTGTCATCCACGTAGAAACGACGCAATGAATTATAGGAAGGGATGAGTTCAGATAGAGCGAATAGCATACAGCGAGAACAATAGCGAACCACGTGAATTAGAGCACCGGGCGGAAGTTTTTGGACCAAGAGACAGAATAAGAGTGGTCCGACAGATAGGATTTTAATCACTTGAGGACAGACCCAGAAAAGTCAACAGAAGACATTAAAGATAGTTGGAGAGGATGATTAACAATGCACAAAGCCACTCATAATCATGAGTTGTCAATGTCAGGGTAAGTGATCACCTGGGCTATTTAGGAACTTGCATACATTTCATACATTTTAAACTGAATACATGGTTGTCTGGCAATGCCCTGATGAAGTATTCAAACTTTTGTACGTCTCATATCCTCTTTCTTATTAGTTGTCTTCATATCCATTCTTACACCAACTATGGAATACTAGCGCCATGATTCATGAAAATATTTGCGTGTAAAACAGGGATTTGCGTGCTGTTCTGCCCGCAAATCCCCATTCGTCAAACTGGTATATGCGCGCAGAATGGCACGCAAATCCCGGCTTCAAACGCAAATAATTCCATGAATCAGGGCATCGATCAGAGAAAGCTGAACTGAACCCGGTGTCACCATGAACACGAGTTAGAGGACAGTTTAATGTAGACGGATCTCTCTTTAGAGAAACGTAATCCCATAAATTCAGATTTTCCTTTGCTATGAGGCATGAGTATGTAGAATTATACCTATGTAACCACGTAAAACACTTCTAGGGGTATCCCCACTCCAGTCCTATCCAGAGTCCACTATGCCTATAACGAGTTGTGTAAGCTTTTACAGCCGAAATATCATGTGCTGTATGACCATAACTGGCTGGGGTTGAAAGAGGAATAGGAGATCTGGTAATATATTAATCTTTAGTTCTGCTACTTTGCACATGGTGGCGAGCGCAACACTGATCAATTTATCCAACTCTCTGTTCAATATTACAAATGAGCTAGAATCTTACATAGTTCGAAAACTGCTCTGTGCGGCTTAGGGCTGCCTGGGCTCAGATAGTAAAAAAAAAAAAACACAGAAAGGAGGCGTGAAACAGAAAAAGGAAGGAGGTCTGACCCTAATATTCAGAGTTGCGGACAAAGAAGATAGAGGTTTCTAGCAGGGGCTGAAGAAAACCAAAGTACAGAATGTGAGAATTAGAGAATACATATTTCCCAGAGCTGGCCTCAGGGACTATGAAGAAAAGGCAAGAGTAAATAAAAATAGGTATTTCATCCAGAAGGATCAGAGCAGGGCCAGCTGATCAAACTAAGAGTATCATGAGGACAGAAGAAATACTTTTTCTGGGACCTACTAAGTTTTTGGGCTGTGCTCAATCACTTTCCAGGAAAGAAACCTGCCCATTGAAGACCTTTGTTGTGGGGAGGAGCTGGCCAAAGTTATGCAAGCTATTTGTTATGAGCGTGTGAGTAGCGTGAGAAAAACTGTGGTATATGTGCCTGACTACATTGTGTCAATTAGGCCAAGAAAGTAAAGAGAGATTTTCAGGCAATCCTGGAATGTTAGCTTAGAAGCTCAAGTGCATCCTTCAATATAAATATTTTGTGTCTTCCTTGAGTGACTCAGTAGAGACAGTATATAAAGAGCAAGAGAGGAAGGCCAACCCCGTTTGTGTGCTTATCGGTGGAAGGTGTTCTTCAGTTATGTATTTTTGTAATGAAAAATGCATATTAAAACATATGTAAGAGTATTTTTCTCTCAACATATGATAGCTATTTATGTAAGTTTAATACCCAGAACTTGCTTAACAGGACATCAATATCATTTAAAGGCATGATGATTTCAAATATGGAGATATTACTTTAAATGCCAAATCGGAGCAGACGTCTCATAACCCATGAAAAACAGGGATCAATCATAATGTAAATTGTTTACATGGGATGAGTCAAGGCTATTTCAATAATGGAATTTTAATCATGAATATTTCATACACCGCTATCAAAATGCAGCAATACCCTACCACATACAAAAAATGACAATACCAAACCTATTTTTACAAAATACAATTGCACATTTTACTGAATTCATAAACCAATAGAGGCACGTTAATTTCACATACAAACACAAATATTAAAAGGCACAATAGAATAAATACATATACCAAATACAAATTCATTTAATCAATTGCAATTTGCCTATCCGATATTTAATTATGGATCTCATGGACTGAAAATGCACATGCTTATTTTATATAAGGCGAGCCCTTATTAATGTCTCTCTTATCAATAAAGAGTCTTTTTTTTGTTGAACCAGCTTCTTTCAAAATTACCACTATCGTGTTTCGACGTGATAGTTTAATTAAGGCCACGTCTTCATTAGGGTGAATATTTCATGCCTGTTTAGACAAACATTATTTCAAAAGTTTTAAAAGAGAATGAAGTTGCACTATTTTTAAGAAGCAATATGTCAAAGTCAGTACTTACATTTAAGTGTTCAGGATGATTTTTCTTTCATTCCTGTAAGAGAATAATTATATAATTACTAGAAGCATATTCCCCACAAAAGAGTGACAACCACCGCCTCCATCTAGAAATAGTGACATACTCACTTCCTTGTTTTCTCTGATTTAGTTGTACTCAGAAGCAAATATACAAATATATATGTAAGAACTATGTTTTTCTTTTACCTTCCGAGTACAATTAAAGCAAAAAGAATGTAAGAAGTGAGCCTGCGAGTAGTTTCTAGTCCCTCACTCGCTTCAATTTGCTCACTTGGGGTAAAACTAGGAGGATTTGTAGTCAGAATGTATAATATAATTAAAACAACAGATGAGAATGCATTTGATTCAGATAATGTTCAAAGCTTAAATGCAGTTTGGAAGATATATGTTCAATTGATAATCTGGTATTTAACAAGTAATGTGACTCAATCATGCAGCTGTGAGCCAAAGCTCTTTTTCGTAACAAAATGTTGAAATTATTCTGTGATTTTGTTTTTTATTTCTCTTTAGGTAGTTATCAAAAGAGAATAAGCTCTAATGCTTTGTGCCATATTGTTCTTTTTCTGATTCTTCAGCCAGGAAACAGAGGAGAGTCGGGCCCTAAAGGTATTCCAGGTCCTAATGGCACATCAGGTGTCCCTGGAGTTCCAGGTCGCCCAGGTCCAATGGGATTTCAAGGAGAACAAGGTGTTCCAGGAATTACTGGAAAATCTGGCATTCCTGTACGTATGACTTCAACTCTTCTTCAGCATCTAAAACATGCCTTCATTGGAAAGATGTTTAGCGCTCAAATGAAGCATTTAATGTCCATAATGCATAAAACAATGTCACCAGGAAGAAGATAATGTAAATAATTCCTAAAATACTTTGAGCTGAGTGTATTATGGTCAAAGGATGTGTTATCACAATGATTCTATTGGCATTTATCTGATTGTGGAAGTCAGTTAACTACAGATTTGTTCTGTGATACACTACAGCAATGACATCACATCTGTACAATATTGTATAATACATTACAATGGGAGGTTCCAAAAATGTAACTTTAGAAATGGTGCTCTAGACTTAGGTCTTAACCCTTTCAATCTCTGACAAGTACATCTAAAACTGATATGTTACTTCTTCTTTACCAAAGCCCAACTTTGTAATGAGAAATCGAAGAAGGATTAAAGACAATTTCTACTGCATACTGGTGTGTCACAACACACACATGCTGTTTTTCAGATTCGAGGTGTCAGCTGATGAAGACCTCAGCCAAATCTGGTGGAAAAGATGTCGTGGCTGGATATTTCTGTAGCATTACTGAATATTACCAATATTTGTTGGGTGGTCTGATCAGTGTTTTCCCCATTTGTCGGAGTTTTCAAGTCTATTGCATATAGTTTGATATTCTGTAGTTCTTGTCTGTCATTGTTATCTCCCCTGTCTGAGGGTGGTTGTTCTAAATCTCTTGGGTCTGCTGACTTGTTCTGTTTCCCAGTGTTTTTCCCGTGGGTTTGGAATGTTTTTGCAAAGGTTTGTACTGGTTGTTCAAATGTGGGGAGCTCAGTCCCAACTATAACAGGTTCACAGAACCTAAGGATTACCGCAACCATCCAGAGAATGGACTTGTGGCAGACTTCAGCAATGACATCTAACATATCTGTTGTTGTGTACAAACGCTTGGCCAACTGGTGACCCATTTACCCATTTGTAAGATTATACCAGGAGAGGAATCGCTATGGTCTGTTTAATGCCAGACCAACAATGCCATGGTTCATGTTGCCTGATTGTTATGGGAATCTTATAGACCAGAAACTTTCCTGGTCACCTTTTACTCCTGGTGTTCCATCGAAAGGCTGGGGTGACTTCCCACAGACCTGACTAGGATATTCTGTGCATACCTCATTAAAAGGTGGCTCTGGATCTTGCTGCAATATTCTCATTGTCTCAAATTCCATTGGTTCTGCTCTTTGCTTTTGTGTGCAATTCTGGTCTAATTATCCCACTCACCACAACTATAATATAGTAGTGAAGAGAGGAAAGGGGTGGATTCTTAATCTTCCTGATTCCCAGATCTTGGTGATTGCTGACCAGCACCAAATGATCTGTCTAATGTTTTAGCACATTATTTCGGAGGCGAGACTGACCTGTGTGTTCCTTGGAGGAAATTCAATCTAGAATATTCTACCTTGATGATTTCTCTCGTTCATAGGCCACTGGAAAGCAGAAACAATGTTAATGACTTCTTCCACTGTCGACTGGTGTTGCTTAACCCACATTTTTTCATATGAAGGCCTGCTAGGAATTGCTCTAGGATGACCTTCCCACTGTGTATTCCACAGTGGCCTTTGGATAGTGCAACTAAAACTTAGCAGGCATATATTGTACACGATAGCAGAGTTGTGGTGAGATCTCACTCGCTTGCAACCTCATAGCTCGATAACGAAAACGATAGGTCTCTTCAATACATGTTTTATTTCGGACCATTGTCCATAAAGCATGTAAAATAAAAGTACAATAACTTTCACAATAGGAAATAAGGAACAAGTTACTTACCTGTAACTGTTGTTCTCCAGCATGGGTCTGGCATGGATTCACATGCTCATGAATATTCCCCGTCGTCAGGCTGGGAATCCTCGGTAAAGAAAAAACCAGTATCAGTTTCGTTTCTGATCTGTCTTTCGTAGCAATAACCAATCACTGGTCTCTGCGTCATACTGACCACAGCCAATGACTGCCCTCTACCTAAGCACCGCCTCTGGCAGCCATCTTCAGATTTGGAAGCACGTGAAGTGGCAGTATGACCAAGTGAAGAGCCGCAGAGGGGTAGGCGGGAGGGTTCGCATGTGAATCCATGCCAGACCCATGCTGGAGAACAACAGTTACAGGTAAGTAACTTGTTCCTTCTCCAGCATGGGGTCTGGCATGGATTCACATGCTCATGAATAAAGAATACATAGCAGTACACACATGCACAACCACGGGAGGTGGCAAAGGCTCAACATTAAGCATTGCATCAAACTCAACATTAAGCATCTTACCTCCTCACCAGGCTCACCTCAGGCGAACAGGTTGCGCAGCACTGCTTGGCCGACCCTAGACTCCTCCCTGGAATCCCGATCGACGCAGTAGAACTTCGTGAAGGTGTGCGTCGACCTCCACGTAGCAGCCCTGCATATGTCCAGCAGGGGCACACCAGAAAGGAACGCCGTGGTAGCTGCGATCGCTCTGGTGGAATGGGCTCTCGGACGGCCGGGCAGCGGTCGGTTTGCCAACCGATGACAGTACATGATACAGCCGGAGAGCCATCTGGAAATGGAAGCCTTCGAGAGAGCCTTCCCCTGATTGACAGGTCCAAAGTTCACAAAGAGTTGTGACGTCTTCCGAAAACACTTCGTGCGGTCCACGTAGAACTTCAGCGCTCTAGCCACATCCAGCGAGTGCAAAGTCCTCTCAGCCGGCGACGAAGGCGACGGGAAGAATACAGGCAACACCAAGGGTTCGTTGAGATGGAAGTCCGACAGTACCTTGGGCATGAAGGAGGGGTGCGTCCTGAGCACCACCCTCGTGTCGTGAAAAGTCAAGTACGGGGCCTTGCAGGAAAGGGCCTGGATCTCTCCCACCCGTCGTGCGGAGGTGATGGCCACAAGAAACGCTGTCTTCCACGACAGAAACTTCAACGGGGCTGAGTGCAGAGGCTCGAACGGAGGTCCCATGAGCTTGGTCAGCACCACGTTGAGCTCCCACGCCGGGGCCGGAGCCTTCACCGGCGGGAACGATCTGAACAGTCCCTTCATGAACTCTTTCACCAGACGATGAGACCACAAGGACGTCCGTCCCGTGGTCCTGGTGTATCGGGAGATCGCAGCCAGATGAATCTTGATGGACGCGTGTGCCAGTCCAGCTTTGGCCAGCGTCAGCAGGTACGGCAGAACTTGGGGAGCCGTAATCCGTAGAGGGTTAATCTTCTGTGCGTGGCACCAGACAGAGAACCTCTTCCATTTGTGTCCGTAGCATTTAAGAGTCGAGGACGCCCTGGCCTTTGCAAGAACCTCTCTGCAGTCGGCCGGTATGTCGTATCCTCCAAACTCTAGCGCTGCAAGAGCCAGGCCTGCAAGTTCAGCGATTTCGGGTCCTGGTGGAGGATGGCGCCTCCTTCCCTGGAGAGCAGATCCGCGTCCACCGGCAGCTTGATTGGCAGGGACGCTGACAAATCCAGAAGGTCCGGGAACCATATCTGCCTCGGCCACGCAGGTGCGACGAGGATCATCCTGCACCGTGACCTCTTGAGCTGGTTGACGAGCCGGATTAGCAGTGGCAAAGGAGGGAACGCGTAGAGGAACAGGCCCTCCCAGGGGAACGAGAAAGCATCGCCCATGCTCCTCGCCTGGGGAAACCTGCTGGCGAACCTCCGGCACTTGGAGTTCGTAGCCGTCGCGAACAGGTCGATCTGGGGAGTGCCCCACCGTCGGAAGAGGCGATCCACTAGATCCTGCCGTAGTTCCCACTCGTGGCACGAGCGCAGCTCCCTGCTGAGTGAGTCGGCGATGGTGTTTTTTATCCCTGCCAGATGAAACGGCACCAGAAACATCCCTTGGGCGACTGCCCAATGCCACAGGTCCTGCGCCTCCTTGGACAGTGCTGGGGACCTGGTTCCGCCCTGTTTTCTGATGTAAAACATGGTGGTGGTGTTGTCGGTGAAGATCCTCACCACCTTGCCCTTGAGGGACGGAAGGAAGGACCTGAGGGCCCAAAACACTGCACGGAGCTCCAGGACGTTGATATGTAAAGATTTCTCCGTCGGGAGCCAAAGGCCCCTTGCGTGTAGATTTTCGGTGTGCGCTCCCCACCCTTCCAGGGAGGCATCCGTGGTCACTGTCTCCTGGTGGGCTGGGGTCTGGAAGTCCATGCCCGCCGTCAGATGCGCGCGGGTGTCCCACCACCGGATCGCTCGTCGGAAACTCTCGTCGAGTGTGATCCTTTCCTCGAAGCTGCCCGTCGTTTGGATCCAGCGCGCGTCCAGGAACTCCTGCAACGGGCGCATCCGGAGCCTGCACATGGGAATGAGGTAGATGCAGGAAGACATCATTCCGAGGAGGGACTTGATGGACCTCACCTTGGCCGCGTCGGCCACCAACATCCGTTGCACCTTGCCCAGGATGGTCCTGGTCCTCTCCTCCGACGGGGAGGCCAGAAGGGACACTGTGTTGAGCCTCGCTCCCAGAAACAGAGCGTCTTGCGCGGGTACCAGGTGGGATTTGGCGTAGTTCACAGAGAATCCCAGGTCCGTGAGAAGTTGGACGGTCCTTGCCGTGTGAACCACGGCGAGCTCCCTCGTCTTGGCTGGGATGAGCCAGTCGTCCAGGTAGGGGTAGACGTGGATCCCCTCGCGGCGCAGCTGCGCCGCCACCGGTGCGAGGCACTTGGTGAACACCCTGGGTGCCGACCGTAGACCGAAGGGGAGGGCTTTGAACTGGTAATGACGCCCTTGGACCACAAACCTGAGGAATTTTCGGTGCCCTTTTAGGATGGGAATATGGAAGTAGGCATCCTCCAAATCCAACGACGACAGGAAGTCTCCTTCCTCCAGCTGACCCAGGACGTGCTGGAGGGTGACCATCCGAAACTTTTGCGCCTTGATGAACTTGTTCAGACGTCGCAGGTCCAGGATGGGGCGCCATCCCCCCGTCTTCTTCTTCACGAGGAAGTATCTCGAGTACTCTCCGGAGCCCCGAAGCCTCTTTGGGACGAGTTCGATGGCGCCCTTCCTGAGCATCGCCTTTACCTCCAGGAGAAGTTGAGGGACGTGAAGTTCTTTCCTGGCCACGGGGGGGACGCGTGGACACCTTCTTTGAAACTCGAGCGCGTGGCCCCGGGCCAAGGCGTCCAGCACCCAACGGTCGGTGGAGATGGACTCCCACACGCTGACGAAGCTCGCCAGCCGGCCTCCCACCGGGGTGCTTCGGTGGGGGCCCGACCCCACGGTCGGTTCAATCCTGCTTGGACGAGGCTTTGCCGCCTCTACCTCCTTGGCGACGACGGCGGAGTCCGCCAGACTTGCCTCGTCCTCTGTAGGCCTCCTGAGACGACGAGCGGGCCGCTTGACGGTAGGTGGAGAAACCGCCGCCGGAACCTTTGGAGGCGCCCTTGCCTCCGCTGCTCCGAAAGGGCGTCCGTCGTTGCTGCAGAACTCCCAGGGCCCGGGCCGTCTCAGTGTCCGCTTTAATGGCCTGAAGGGAATCGTCCACTGTTTTGCCAAACAGGTTGTTCCCATCGAAGGGCATGTCCAGGACTCTGGTCTGAACGTCTTGACGGAAGTCCGTAGCCTTGAGCCATCCACGCCGCCTAAGGCAAACGCCGTTGCCCAACTGGCGGAACCCAGTGTCGGCGATGTCCGTCGCAACGGTAATGGCGTGGTCCGAAGCCCCCTCACCTTCCTGCAGGATCTCCAGGGCCTCTGACCTCTTGTCGTCCGGCAGGAAGTCCAGCAGGGGAGCCAGTTTGTACCAGAGCTACCCACGATAGCCAAGGCGTTGGCCGCTTTAATCATCGTCGCTGCCGACGAGATGACTCTGCGTCCCATAGCGTCCAATTTCTTTCCCTCACCGTCCGGTGGGGAAGTCGATGTGGAGGCCCGCACCCCCCCGCTTTCTTCCTGGCCGCCGCGGAGACGACGGAGTCCGGGGTAGGCTGCGCCCGGAGGCACAGGGGGGCCGTGTCCGGGACCCGGTACTTCTTCTCGTACCGGTCTCTTCTAGCTGGTGTCGTGGAAGGGTTCTTGAGGAGGGTGAGGCCCTCATCCCAAATGTCGTCCAATAGAGGCACTGAGAGGACCGTCTTCCTCTTGGCCTCGCGCCGCTGATAAAGGAAACCTTCCTTCTTCTTCTCCTCAGGGCAGAGTTGAAAAAGCTTGGATGCCCTGGAGATCATGGAGTGGAACGATCCAATCTCGTCGTCACCTGCGTCGGGATCCATCCCGACGGGTCGGTCTTCTTCCACGCCGAGGCCGTGGCTTAAGACTTCGACCAGCTCCTCCTCCGAGGTTGAGGCCGAATCTACGACGACGCCCTGCCCCCCCTTTTTCTTCCCCACGGGGGATTTCACGGGGGTCCTATCGATGGGCACAAAAGATGACTCCCTCCGAGGTGGCAGGGAGACTCTGAGCCCCGAGGTCGCCACCACTGGTGTAGCCTGCCCAGGCTGAGCCAGGGCCGCCGCGACAGTTTCGATAGAGGGCTTGGCCGGATGGATTAAGGCCTTCACCACCTTAGGTGCGCTCACCGCCTTATCCTTGAGGGGGGGGACACCGCCTCGCTCCCCCTCCGATGGGGCCTTCGAGCTCGACCGGGGCCTCTCCAGGAGCTTCGCCGGGTGCTCGGCCTTCCTCTTACCCGACCCAGAGCGTTGGCTCGTGGTTGATGGTGCCGGGGAGGGTGCGCCCTGCCTGGCGACCGTAGAGCCCGACCGTTCGGCGCTCCCGGTGCCAGCGGACTCGCGGTGCTTGGCCTTATGTTGGACCCCCGTCGCCGGGGCGTCCTCAAAGGACTTAGAAGACCGCTCAGATTTCTTCTTCTTCTTCTCGCCGGACGGGCTCTTCCCTTCTAGCCAGTTGGCGAGACGTTGATGGCGGTCCTTCATGGTCCGCTCCGACATGTTGCCGCAAAACGCACAGTCCTTCTCCACGTGCGTCTTGTCCTCATGTAGGCAGTAGAGACAAAAGGAGTGTTCGTCCTCCTTGAAGACGTTCTGCAGCTGGCATCCAGGGCAGACCCTGAACAGCTTTCCGGGCGTCGAGCTTCCCTTCTCCTGGGCCATGACCGGGCCTGAGAAACTTCTGGAGTCCTCCAAAAGCGTAGCTCGACGAATCTTCACCCTTGAGGGGCGCAGACGAATCCGACACGGGTCCCCGTTGATCGGATAGTGAGTCGGTGGAGCTTGAGGCTCTTTTGACCGAAAAAACGAAGTTTTTGAGAAAAAAACGTGAAAAAATAGCACTAACGCTCGAGAGCAATAGCACGAGGATCCCAACACATGAACGTGCGGTAAAAATCTGAAGATGGCTGCCAGAGGCAGTGCTTAGGTAGAGGGCAGTCATTGGCTGTGGTCAGTATGACGCAGAGACCAGTGATTGGTTATTGCTACGAAAGACAGATCAGAAACAAAACTGATACTGGTTTTTTCTTTACCGAGGATTCCCAGCCTGACGACGGGGAATATTCATGAGCATGTGAATCCATGCCAGACCCCATGCTGGAGAATAAAGCATAATAAAATAAAATCCATACAACTGAAATGCATTTGAACAAGTCTCAATTAGCAATGAATATAAATAAAACACAATCAAAACATATTTCAATAAACCAGTCATACTCTAAAGTGCATAGTGCCTTAAAACCTGTAGTTCTATGTACTTTGTACAAGAGCAACAGCTTCCCCGTTTTGGTACAGGAACCTTTGCTACTGCAATTACTCAACGTTCTCCATCACAAATTGCCTATGCGCCCAGGCTTTATGTAAGTATGGCAATAGAGAAAACCAACACTTCAACATCAGATCCATAACAGTACATCCTGGACTCAGCAGTATTCTACACCAAGTTCTAAAAGCCTAGGTTTAAGGAAGCGTTTCCTAATATTCTAGTAGGAAAGGCAGATGAGCAAAGAGTGCAGGTTGCTCTTAGCTACAGACTTGCATTAGCACATTCATTGGTGGTTTTATTATCTCATTTGTGTAACCGTTCAGCCAACAGGAGTATACCCCATCTAAATTTAATGTAAAGAGCTCTTCGAAATTTCTGCCTCAATACATCTAAGTACAATTCAAAGCCGAATAGGGGTTTCTTACCCCAGTACGTGGTTAATGTCGATGAGTTATAGATCTTATTCAAGAGTATATCCTCATTTTTTTAGCGCAAGATGTCGAATCCATCTGCTCCTAGTTTGTCCAAAATGCCCCCAAACCAATCTTAAACAGTTGTTTTCTAATATATTAACATCACATTATTATAATGCCACGATCCTGCAATAGGAGATCACATAAGTCCTCTCTATATTTTTCCAGATAAGGGGAGCTCCCTACCCGTTCCCAGTAAAGTAGGGGTTTCTTTTTAATCAAATAGTAAATGCTTTTAAGATTGGGGTACTGCAGGGGAGACCAAGGATCCTTTTCAGAAATCCATTCTCTACAGAAGATGGAGCTTTGCAATTGTTCTGGCCCCATAGTTCTGAACCATACACAGCAGCCTGGCCGTTCTAGCACATATAGGCCTCTAAGGTAACACTGATAGCTCCAAAGCCAGCAATTGCTCCACTGTATCTACCAAGGGTATCCCTGCCTTCTCTATTTGCTGTTTCCAAAGACCATTCTCAGATACCTTCTTGCCCAAGTCGTCATAGGAGTTAACTATGCTAGTTTCTGCTCCTCGCATAGTATGGACATGTTGGTAACTTCTTATTGGCCAGAGAGAAAACCATGCTCTTGGTAACATTTATTTTTTAGGCCGTTTCCATTGCAAAAAGAATGAAACAACCTAAATTCATTTTCCAACCCAGTTACAGTGAGAGAAATAAGCACAGCATCATCAGCCAATAAGAGTAAAGGGTACCTATCGTTGCCCAACATGGGGCATATGATATGATATGATATGGCATTTGTAACGCGCCTATACACAAGTGTTTCGAGGAGCGACGAGGTAGGGGGGGAACACGGGGAGACAGACAGCGATCCTACTAGGCCAGGTGTTATTCAGATCGCGCAAGTGCAAGGGTAGAAGGGAAGGGAAAAGTAAAGGATGGAAAGGGAGAGGGGAAAGTGAAGTACAGGGTTAATAGCATACAGGATAAATAACAAGGGCCAGCTAGTGGCAAGTGCGAGGTAAGTGCAGACAAGTGCTGGGAAGGGGGGCTGTAGGGATACAGACACAGTCCCGCAGTGCAGGGGGTGCCAGGGAGGCAGGGCAGGGGAGAGTGGCTGGGCCAAGGACCGAGAACGGTGAGTGGCCCAGTTGCAGATTCAGTGCAGTTTCAGTAACTTTAGCAGGGGAGAGGGGGAAGAGAAAGCGGAGGCGAAGAGGAAGGTTTTGAGGTGCTTCCGGAACCGGAGATGGTTCTCCTCAAGTTTCAGGGAGGCAGGAAGGCTGTTCCAGAGGGAGGCCCCTGCAGCGGAGAGAGATCTGCCCCCAACTCGTTGTTTGGAGAAGCGGCTTACCCTGAGGGAGTTGGAGGCAGATGAGCGAAGAGCTCGAGAAGGGAGACATTTAGGAAGAGAGAGTTGAAGGTATTTTGGCCCAAGGCCCCAGAAGGCCTTGTGGACAATGCAGAGGTTTTTGAACATGATCCTCGCAGTCACTGGGAGCCAGTGTAGTGATTTCAGTCCTGGAGAGATACGGTCCCTGGGATTGAGGCCAAGGACAAGTCTCGCAGTCCTGTTCTGGATGAGTTGCAAAGGGCAGAGAGTAGAGGCAGGCAGATTTAGATAGAGGCTGTTACAGTAGTCCAGCTTTGAGAGAACCAGGGCTCTAGAGACAGTGAGCTTCTGGGGGAAGGAGAGGAAAGGAAGGATACCTCTGAGGAGGTGTAGCTGGTAGTGTGACTTCTTAGAGACGCCGGATATGTGAGGAGAGAAGGAGAGTGTGGAGTCGAAGATGACCCCGAGGTTTTTTGCCTTGCAGGTAGAAGCAGGAAGAGGGCCAAGAGAGGCCGGCCAGAGAGCTGCAGGGAAGGAGGGAGTGGGTGTGCCGATGAGTAGAATCTCAGTCTTACTGGCATTAAGGCAGAGGTCATTGGCGGCACACCAGTCCTGGATAGCAGAAAGACAGTCGGAGATGAGGGAAGGAGAAGAGGAGGCCGAGGGTAGCCTGAAAATGAGCTGGGTATCATCCGCATAGCACTGAAATCCGTGGGGATAGTGAGTATAAGTTTAACGATTCCATTAATAAAGAAAACAGTTTAGGGGCTAGACACAGCCTTGCAGAACTCCTTTTTCAGTCTGAAAAAGGCAGCACTACCCCCTCCATACTCCATCTAACCGTAGCTTCCTTTCTTACATGGGGCAATTGTAATGCCAAAAGAAAGGAATAGGGAATGTTTAATCTAGCTAATTTATCCCACAACGTTCTTCTTGGAACGCTATAAAAAGCTTTTTCTACATCAATATAAAATAGAGCTTCATTTTTGTTACATAGTTCTCTAATAGTAAATATAACCTCAGGCACCAGTCCACCATACTCGTTCCTGATTGAAATTCTGCTTGCAAATGACTGATAGCACCCAACTCATCCCCCCAATTCTCCAAGTGACCCATGATTGTTCTTGCAAAGACCTTAACTCTTGAGTCTAACAATGAGATTGGGTGGGAGTTAGACGGATCTCCCCCCCCCACCAACCCGCTCCTTAAATACAGGGATGATCTCAGCATTCTCCCAAGAGACCAGGGCAACATTTAAAGCAGTGATAGCATTGAAAAGCCAGGTCAAATATGGGGTCCAAATCTGGTGTTCAGATTGAAATAGTTCCATATGGATCTTATCGGGTCCTTTGGCTTTATTGTGTTTTTGTCCTTCGATAGCAGTATAGATGTCATTCATGCGTAAACACTAGTGAAGTGTGGTCTTGGTCATTATCAACCCCATAGAGAGCCTGTTGTTGCAGATGAATTCTTGTTTTGCAATAGAGATCTTTGAAGAACTCATATCAAGTTGTCGCCGATACATTACAGTGCTGGATTTTCTTCACCTCTGTCATACCAGAGCCAATCATTTGCCATAATTTGGCACTGCCTTTGTTTTTGATAGCTTCTAACAGGGCCTCCTAGCAGGATAATGCAATTAGGTGTCTTCATCGCACCACAGCTGCTCAAGGATGGATGTTCAAATATTTGCATAGGACATCTCTCCATTTGGGTTAACTGCCTGATAAGCTAGTTGTGCTTCTATAATCAATAAGGTTAGCGATATACTGGTCACCAACATCTTTCTGACCAATTAGCATTACGGCCATTCTTTCAAATCTAGTGAAAACATATTTAGGATCCTCCCATGGTGAGTATTTTTGAAGCCTGGTTTCTCCATTTGGACCACAATAAAATCTGAATAGCTATTTGAAAGAAGGCCATTCTGAATGGCTAAGCACAAGCTGTACATTTATGATGCATGTGCCATCTTGGACTGCAAATTTTACAGTGGTTCAGCAAGTCTGCACTATACATTTTTTATAAGTGGCAAAGACAGGTGTCAAAGAATTAGATGTGTAGAATAAGCTTAAAAAAAGAGAAATCTTGGTGTAAAAGGCTGTGGTCTAGGGTCCAGTGTCGAGGTACCAAAATTAACGAATTCTCTTACGCATATATGCACCTGCTTTAAATATCAGATGGCTGGCATCCATGCTATATTTAAAATGAGCCTTATGAAGTAGTGTTGTAGTGTGAGTTAAGGTTCAATTTGCATTTTATGGACTTCATTTGTATTAGGCAATTAGTTAATGTGGTCTGAGTGTTAGCACCTTAATATTGACATTGACTTCACTTTTAGAAACATTAACTCATCTGTGTGTGTGTGTGTATACATACACACACAGACATATTATATATATATGATACATTACTCACCATAATCGTATTTCTGATGCTTGTATCTGCTTAAATTCACATGATTAGCATTGGGCGACATTAAGTGGAAGCTGCAGAGTATTGCACATTACGTTTTTCGAAGTTCGAAAAGGGACGTCGACATGGCGTGACTGTAATACTATCCCTAGTGTGACGTACCCCATACCTATGATTCCCCATGCGTTAAGGTCCCTCAGATTATTTGTTTCTGACAAGACGAGTGTAAGTGTAGGAAGAGACCATGAGGTGTGGAAGATCTATGCTTCTTTCCCAAGCACCTTCTACTCAAACAGGGGAGGAAGGCGCATGTGAATCTAAGCAGATACAAGCATCAGAAATACGATTACGGTGAGTAATGTATCCCTTCTGAGGCTTGTGGATCTGCTTAGAATCACATGCTTTGCATAGATTAGCGATCAGTACTAGTAGAAGGAAGTGGGCTATTAGAAGGTAGCGCTGCAAAGGGATGTTTCAGCACTGCTTGTCCCAGCTGTCTATCACCCCTAGAATGTGTGTCCAGACAGTAATGTTGGGTGAAGGTGTGTACTGAACTCCAAGTGGTAGCCTTGCAAATGGTATCTGGAGGCACGTTTGCTATGAAGACTAAAGTTGCCTCAGTGCCTCGAGTTGAGTGTGCTCTGGGCTTAAAGGGCAATGTTCTTTTGGCAAGAGAGTATCAGAGTCGGATGCAGTTGACAATCCATTTAGTAATTGCTGCTTTAGGGACCCCTTCTCTCCGAGTGGCTGCTGATACAAAGAAACGATCTGTCTTCCTGATAGACTTTGTCTTTTGAAGGTAGAACATGACAGCTCTGCGTACAACCAGTGTATGTAGACTTATTTCTGCTTCGTTTGTAGGATTTAAAAAAAACACAGGAAGCTCTATAGTTTGATATACATGCAATTTTGATATGAATTTGGTGAGAAGCGAAGATGTGTGCTTAGCACCACCTTGTCTTTATGTATAACTACGAAAGGGGCTTGTACTGACAGAGCATGTAGTTCGCTAAACCCTTCTCATAGAGGCAACGGCTATGAGGTAGGCCATCTTGAATGTCAGATGTTTAAGGCTAGCATTGTGCATAGGCTCGAAAGGGGTCCCCATGAGCCTTGTGAGTACGATATTGAGTTCCCAGACGGGAGTAGGATTAGAGATGGGAGGGTACAGCTTTTTGACATTCTCCATGAAAGCCTTAACTACGGGCACCTTCCATCACAATATTTTGTTTTGAGATGTGTTGTAAGCAGAGAGAGCCGCTAGGTGTACCTTGAGTGAGTTGAAGACAAATCTTGAGTCAAGTAGGTAGAGCAGGTAGTTGACTATTTTGTTTGGAGAACAGTCGGTTGGATTGGTAGACCATGTTCTGCACCATAACACAAAACGTTTCCATTTAGTAAAATAGCAGTGGCTTGTGTTAGGCTAGCATGCATTCTTGAGTATTTACATGCACCTTTGGTCTAAGTTAGGGTGACCAAACTCTATGACCTCAGGAGCCAAGTTCCTAACTTCAGCTTCTGAAGGCATGGGTGTAACTACTCCTGATCCTGGGTCAACAGGTTGTCCTTACAGGGTAGTTTCATGAGAGGACACATGGACATCATTTGTAGGTGTGAGAACTATGTCTGGTGGGCCCACATTGGAGCTATTAGGGTCAGTGTTACTTGTTCCCGGTGTAGCTTGTGGACTATTTTGTTGAGAAGAGGCATCAGGGGGAAAAGCGTATGCACATTTCCCTGACCAGCTCATCGGAAGTGCATACCCCTTGGATCCTTTTTGGGGAAACCTGGACGCGTAAACTTGACATTGCACATTTTCCAGTGATGCGAAAAAAGCTCCATCTCTGGGAAACCCCAGTTTGAAAAGACGTTGTTTAGTACGTCTGTGTTTAGTTGCCATTAGTGCTCTGAGGGTAGCATTGTACTTCTGCTTAGTACGTCTGCCAGAGAATTCAGTTCCCTTGGAGCTGTGCCACTAGGAACATGTTGTGATGCAGTGCCCACCGCCAGATGTTCTGGGCTAGTCTGGACAGACCTGGAGAGTATGTACCCCCTGTTTGTTTACATAAAACAGGGCTGTGGTACTGTCCATAAGGACTATGACTGTTTTGTGTGCTAGCTGAGTCTTGAAGGATTGAAGTGCTTTGAGAATCGCTAGTAGTTCCAGAAGGTTTATGTGATTCTTGGTTAGAGCCTGTGTCCACTGGCCGTGAGCAGTGTGATGCAGAGAGAGAGCCCCCACCCTGTCATAGATGCATCTGTTGTGAGAGTGGCCTTGATGGCTGATGTGTGGAAAGGTTGTCCCAGATTGTTTCTGTTCCACTACCGTAGCGATTGAACCAGAGGTGGCAAAACCACCAATAGATTGTCCCACAACCTGCTTACTCGCGACCATTGTATTACTAGCCACTCTTGCATTGGACGCATGTGCAGCCTGACGAGAGGCACTAGGTAGATGCAGGAAGCCGTCATTCCTAGCAGGTGCATTGCCTTTCGTACCATCAACTGATGACCCGCTACGTACTGAGGTGTTTGAAACAGCATGTTTTGGACCCTCTCTTTGGAGGGATAGACCAGTCTGAAGTCTGTTTTGATTAGTGCCCCCAGAAATTGCTTTACTTGGCTGGGCAGTAGGCTTGACTTCTTTTTGTTTATGGAGAAGCCCAATTGGAACAGCAGAATGATAGTTTGCTTCGTGTTTTGAATGCACCTCTGGGGAAAGTCCCCACTAATTAGCCAGTCGTCCATGTAAGGGTACACTGGAATGGACTGCCTTCACACGTGGGTGGCCACCACTGCTAGGACCTTTGTGTATACTGTGGTGGCTGACACAATGCCGAATGGTAGTACCTTGAATTGGTACTGCTTGTCTCCCAATTTGAACCTGAGGTATTTTATGTGCGCTGGCAATATTGAAATAGGAAAGTATGCATCTTTCATATACAATTTTGCCATGTAATACCCTATTTTCAATAGTGGGATGACTTCCTGCAACGTTTTCATCCTGAATTTTTGAGGTTTGACATATGTGTTTGCAGGGCACAGGTCCAGCACTGGGCGCATTGCAAGATCTTTCTTTGGAACAAGGAAGTACATTGAATAAATACCTTTTGTTCCATGAAGGGCACCAGCTTGATGGCTCCTTTTGGTAACAGGATTCCGATGTGTGCGGAGGACATGCGTCCTACACGAGGTGGATGGTGGCGAGATGTTTCGAGGAACTCCACCGAGTATTCCTTGGCCACTGTAGCTAAGTCCCAGCAGTTTGACATTATTCTCTTCCATTGCTGGGCGAAGAGTGTTATGTAACCAACGACTGGGGACACATGGGAGGGAACGTGAATCAACACGTCATTTGGCGACAGGGCTGCTGTGCCTTGAGAGGCTGCTGTGCTGCCTCATCCTTTCCCGCAGCAAAACCCACGCTGCTGGTACTGGTAGGACATCTGGGTGTGTGGACCATACAAGGTAGCGCCAGTCGTGCTTGCTCCGGCTTGGCCCTGTTTTCCTGAGCCTTGCTTCCGAATGTTCCGGCGTGTGTTAAACGCTCCCCTTGGGACAAAGGGTTTGCTGGAAATCTGACCAAGGGTCTTGATGGTCTCATACTACTTCTTTTCTTTGCTGTCTCCAGCTGGTCGTCAACCACTTTGCCAAAGAGGAGAGCCTCCTCGATGGGGGTGGTAATTAGGGCTGCTTGTGTCTCTGGCTTGAATCCTGACTTTCTAAGCCAGAAATGTCTTTTAAGGAGGGTTCCCTCCCCAAAGACTCATCCTGAGGTGTCTGCAGAGTCCAAGACATTCTTCATGATGTTTTGTGAGACCCGTTTCCCCTCTGCAGCGATTTTCATTAGGTGGGATCGTGCTTGTTCCAGGCATTTTGAAACCTCATCCCACTGAGTGCTACTGTAGCTGGCCAGCAAAGTGATGTTGTTTGCCACCCTAATACGGTACGCAGCAGAGGTCGTGATACGCTTACCTAGCATGTACAATTTCTTGCACTCCTTGTTAGGAGGTGTTTCGGAGGTTGAGAGTGGAACACCAGCTCTCTTTCTTAACATGATCCCTAATCTAGAGGGGATCTGAAGGAGAGGGCCTGAAGGATTTTTTCCACCAGAGGGTTGATCGCCCTATTAATAGACTTCTGGAGAGGTATGGCTTGGCTACCAGCTTTCTTCTTGTTGAGAATATCCTTAACGAAGTCAGTCCCTGTGGGGCCCGCCTGCTCTGTCTGTTTTGATGCCAAAGTTGTGAGCAGCTTTCTTCAGCAGCTCAATTGTAGAGTGGCTGGTCCGCAATGGGACAGGAGTGACCGCCTCTACTATGGAGGGGTCAATAGGGTCAACGAAGATGAGGTCTGGGTGGTCCTGTAGGTAGGTATCACCATCCTGACTAGGGTCTTCCTGATCATCTATCCACATGTCCTGGTCTGCTTCAGTGGACTGCATGTCTTCATAAAGAGAAACTTGTGGGGGTTCCCTGGGCAGCAAGTGTGGCGCAGGAAGAGAAGGTGCCACTGGCACTGGAGGCTGCTCAGTAGGCTTTGAAAAAGTGGGCAGCCTGCTCATTAAATCAACAAAGAATAAGATTTCCCCCATATTATCCTCAAATTGTGTCTGAGTTCAGGGGGTAGCAGACAGGAAGGGGCTTGGTGCCACCGGGGTGTGCTTTGTCACAGGAAGTACTACTGTTGGAACAGTATCCATCGGGCTCTCTGTAGGGCGCTTCTTTCTGCGGGCGGAAGACAGAGGTCAGGATTCTTCTTCATAGTCACCAGGGGTCTGAGAAGCCTGTTTACTATGAGCAGAGGACTCTTTATGGTGTTTTTCTGAGTGATTGTGCTTTTTCGACGGCTGCTTCGGCATCTCCACCTCAGCTGTTGAACGCTGCTTATGCGCACCCTTTGCCGAAGTGGCTGTATGATGGCCATGTGGTAAACATATAGGCGGAACCACAGCAGGCAAAGTCTGCATGGTTTTGGTGGGCGCCAACTGACAGTGCGTGGTCCTCCGTCGATGAGGTATGCTTGTGGGGGGTGTGCTTATCGGAAGACAGGACAACGGGATTCGAGATGGTCACATGGAAGCCAGTGGTTACAAACTCTGTGTTTGTCTAGCATGGAAATTTCCTGTTGCACTTAGGGCAAAACTTAAAGGGAATGTGCTACATAATAGAAGGCAGACAGAAAGGCAGCAAGACGGCAGTAGTAGGGGTAGGAAATGTGGGTATGCATTCTCTGAATACAAACGGATCAGTCCCCCCACTCTCCCTAGTGGTAGGCCGAAGCCTGTAGGCCGAATATGTCTGGTTCATTCGGAAGCCGTAATCAGCCTTCGAGAAGCTCTTAGTATCAACCGTGGAATTAATGCTTCGAACACAAATGACAAGAGAAATTCAGAAGAATTTGAACTCTTAAGTGGCGCACGGCCACAGACTCAGCTAATACGCAACTTGCCACAATGGCGGAAAAAAAGAATTGGAGGGACCTTGAGGCATGAGGATTCATGAGTACAGGGTACGTTAACCCTGTACACTAGTGATAGTATTACTGTCACGCCCTGTCGACGTCCCTTTCCCGAACTTTGAAAAACCTCATGTGCAATACTCTGCAGCTTCCACTAGATATCAGCCTATGCAAAGAATGTGATTCTAAGTAGATCCACAAGTCTCAGAAATATGTAATCATTATTTCTGATGCTTGTATCTGCTTAGATTCCCATGCTATGAATAGGCCATCTAGTGGTAGTCGCTGAGTATTACATGATTTGTTTTCGAAACTCGAAAAGGGATGTCGACTGGGCATGTCAGTAATACTATCCTTAGTATGACCTCCACTGTACCCATGTTCCTTCACGCTTCAAGTTCCTCAGATTGTTTTGTATCTGACATGAGGTTGCATGAAGTGTGTGAGTACAGATGTAATAAAGCAGAACAAATAGCAATAGAGCAAGAAACATCTATGCACCTTCGACTCCAGGAGGAGAGGAAGGGTGGGCATATGTGAATTTAAGCAGATACAAGCATCATAAATACGATTACGGTGAGTAATGTATGCTTTCTGAGGCTTGCAGATCTGCTTAGATCACATGCTATGGATAGATTAGCGAGCAGTATCTGGAGAAGGGGGTGGGTTGTGAGAATCTCCAGCGACAAATAGATGTTTTAGCGCTGCTTGTCCCACCTGTGAATATGCTTTAGAATGTGTGTCAATGCAGTAGTTCTGAGTAAAAGTATGTATGGAACTCCAAGTAGCTGAATGGCAAATAGCCTCTCGGGAGTAGCTCATATACCTTTGGTAGAGTGAGCTCTCAGTGTGAAGGGAAAGTTCTCATTTGATAGTGAATAGCACAGCTGTATGCACTTGACTATCCACTTGGAGATGGCGTTTTTTGAAATGTGATCACCTTCCCTAGCAGGTGCCATGGAAACAAAGAACTGCCCCGTTTTCCTTAGAGTTTTTGTTTTGTTTAGTGTATGGAGGCTCCTTTTGGCTGAGTTAGATGGATTTTGGAAAAAAGTAGGTAGTTCAATGGATTGGTTGACATGGAACATGAATTACAGTGAACAACCTAGGGTGTGTTCTAAGGACCCTTGCAGATTCCAAAGAAAGAGTCTTGTACAGATAATGACTGTAGCTCACTAACACTTCTTATTGAGGTGATGGCTACTAGAAAAGTGGTCTTGTAGGTTAAGTGTTTGAGGCTGGCTTTGTGCATAGGCTCAAAGAGCGGACCCATGAGCTTTGAGAGCACAACATTAAGATCCCAACCTAGTGGAGGGTTAGAAACGGAAGGGTATAGTCTCTTTACTCCCTCCATGAAAGCTTTGATAACAGAAACTTTCCACCCAAGACACCTTGTTCTGCAAAGTTGTGTACGTGGACAGACCCACCAGGTGTACCATGATGGAGTTAAATACTAGGACAGAGTCTAGTAGTTAAAGCATGTAGTGTAGAATGTTGGAAGGTGAACATTGAATTGGATTTAAGGATTGTGATCAGCCCCATATTACAAACCTTTTCCACTTGTTGAAGTAACAGTGTCTGGTGTTGGGTTTCTGTGCCTCCTTTAGGATATCCATACACCTTTGAAGAAGGTCTAAGTGCCCAAAATCTATGACTTCAGGAGCCAGGCTGCCAAGTTCATGAAGTGAGGATGTGGATGGAGTGTTGTCCCTGTGTGCTGGGACAGCATGTTATAGGTGCATGGAAGCTTGATTGGTTTGCACATCGCCAGTTTGAGCAGGTGTGGAAACCATGGTTGTCTTGCCCATATTGGAGCTATCAGGATTTGCGTGGCCTGTTCCTGGTGCATCTTGTGCACTATCCTGCTGGGTAGTGGTGGCAGGAGGGGGGGTGTGGGGGGAGAGCGTAAACAGATTTCCCTGACCAGCTCATCCACAGAGTGTTCCCCTTAGATTGTGGTTGGGGAAACCTGGATGCAAAGTCTGGGCATTCTGCGTTTTGGCTTGTGGCGAACAAGTCTAAAGGAGGATAACCCCAAAGGGAAAAGATTTTGTCTAGAATATGTCTGTTAAGTTGCTATTCGTGCTCCTAGGGTAGAGGATTTCTGATCAGAGTGTCTTCTAGAGCATTGTGTTCCCCTGGAATGTGTTGAGAGACAAGGAACATGTTCCGCTTGAGCGCCCACTTACAAAGATAGCTTGGACAGACTTGGAGAGTGTGTGCCTCCCATCTTGTTTAGGTAAATCATGCCATTGGTGCTGTCTGTGAGCACTTGCACTGTCTGACTTACTAGATGCTGCTGAAAAGCTTGCAGAGTCTTGAGAACTGCCAGAGGTTCTAGGAGGTTGATGTGGCTTTGGGCTGTGGTGTGTGTCCACTGGCTGTGAGCTGTGTGGTGAAGGTAATGGGTTCCCCATCCAGAAAGGGAGTCATCTGTAGTTAGTATCGCTTGAATTGGTGGATTGCAAAAGGGTTTTCCTTTTAAGAAGTTGTCTTTGGACCACCAGCGAAGAGCCTGTACCAGGGTTAGCGAAACAGCCACTAGATCGTCCCACTGACCGTTTGCCTGAGACCATTGTTTTACTAACCACTCCTGCATAGGGCGCATGCACAGCCATGCGCGCGGAACTAGGTAGATGCATGAGGCCATCATCCCGAGCAGGCGCATTGCCTTGCGTACAGTGATTTGGCAACTGGCTAGATAGTGAGATATTTGCAACAGCACGTTCTGAACTATTTCATTTGAGGAAAACACTAATCCCTCCCTTGTTTTTATGATTGCTCCCAGGAATTGTTTTGTTTGACTGCAAACAAGACTTGATTTTTTCTCGTTTATGGATAATCCCAACTGGAACTGGAATTGATTATTCTTTGGGTGTTGTGTATGCAAATTTGAGGAGATTCCCCTGTTATCAGCCAGTCGTCCAGATAAGGGAACAATGGGATTGACTCTGTGCATAAGTGTGCCGCCACTACTGAAGTACCTTTGTGAATACCCTTGGAGCTGAGGCTATGCCGAAGGGGAGCACTTTGAATTTGTAGTGCTCTCCTGCTATTTAGAAGGTATTTTCTGTGCGCTGGGAACATTGAAATATTAAAGTATGCATCTTTCATATTCAATGTTGTTATGGACTCCTGCTGCTTTAGAAGGGGAATTACTTCCTGAAGCATTGTCATGCAAAACCTTTCTGGCTTGACATACGAGTTTGCTGGTCGCAGGTCTAGTACTGGGTGCATAATTTGGTCTTTCTTTGGCACAAGGAAGTACATGGAATAAATACCCTTGTTTACCTGGTTTGCTGGGATGATTTCTATGGAGTCCTTTTCCAGAAGAGATTTCACTTCCACAGAACCGTCTTGTGTTAAAAGACTCCCTTTGCACAAACGTTTTGTTGGACAGTTGCCCAAGAGATTTCAGAGCTTCATATTCTTCTATGGCACTTGTAAGGGCATCCTCGATTGCCTTACGAACAGGGAATTCTGTTCAATGGACATGTTGAGCAACATGGCCTGTGTTTCAAGCTTAAAGCCTGACTGCCTTAACTAGGCGTGGCGCTTAATCAACGTGCCTTTGGCTATGATGCGACCTGCATTGTCAGCGGCATCCAGGTTGTTTTTTTAGAATGCAGTTGGCTACCTGCTTACTTTCAGACACAGTCTTTAGGAACTGTGACTTGAGAGGCTCTGGAACTGCCTCAACGTGTTGTAGTTCATCTGACCTATGACCAAGAGGGTGGTATTATTGTCTATTCTTGCTTGGTAGGCAGCCGAGGAAGCCACCTTTCTGCCAAAGGTGTATATTTTCTTGCTTTCCTTATCTATTGGGGCCTCAGCAGAGGCTACATGTGTAGTGGTCACAAACAAGGAGTCGGGTTTCAACTGACCTCTGATGTACAGAGGTTCGCTAGGGGCCGGCCTGAACACTTTCTCAATGCAAGAGCTGACTGCCCTCATAAGGTTTGGTGTCAGAAGAGAAGGGTGAATGGGCCTTTGAATAGGTTGCAGGAGGGGAATAAACTGTGTAGGAGACCTCTTGTCTCCAAGAATGTCCGCCACAAAGTCTTTGTCATCTTGGGCCTCCTGGGTGTCTATTTTAAAATGTTTGGTGGCCTTGAGTAGCTCATTATACTGGAGCTGATTATCGACTGGGGAGTCAGCTACTGGCTGATCTTGATGGTCTGGTGACTGGATGATGTAGACATGGTCTTCGTTGTAAAATTGGTCTTGGAAATGCTGGTCCCCTTGATCTCCCTGAGATCCTCGATCTTGCGAACCAGAGGGGTCTGGGCATGGGTAGAGGTGCTGGGCTTTAAGGTGTCTAGACGTGGCCTTTTGGCAGCTGGTTGATCACTAGCTACTTCATTTTGTGTAGGGCCCTGAAGGTTTGAAAGTTCTTCAGGATGCTGGTCCATGAAGTCCACAAAGAAGGCCATTCTCCTCATAACCCTGTCAAAGGTCTCTGGGGTGCACTCAGTTGACCTGGGAAATCCTGAGATTGCAGGAGTGTCCTGTAAGGGTGGTGTAGGGGTGTCCTGTAAGGGTTGAGGCTCCTTGTGATGTATGGCCCCTGAAAGAGCGTCGTTAAGAGTAGGAAAGGCTGCTATCTTGGGAGGTAGAAGGCTTGGACGGTAGGGGCATCCAAGATTTTAACAAAGTTTCTCACCATAGTGACTACCTTACTCCTAGTCCACAGTCCCCTTTCCTCCATACTTTTTGGGACATTCCGTCCCGTGGGACGGGACTGGAGCACTTTTGTAAAAAAGCATCAAATTGAAAAATGTGTCCTTCTTCTCTTTTTATGCGGGGTACCGCACGCGGCCGTAACCCTGCCCTCCTGAGCTCTGCCCAGCGCATCGCCCTTCAGTCCTTTTCTATCGCTAGGTCTGAGACCATTTAAGCAATAACAGAGGATACTTATTAGAGAGGACGGCGGGCGGGCGTATGGAGGAAAGGGGACTATGGACTAGGAGTAAGGTAGTCACTAAGGTACCTTTGTTATACTCCTACATCCCGTCCCCTTTCCTCCATACTTTTGGGAGATTACCAAGCACTCCTTACCGAATAACGGGTGGATAGAACTCCTTTACTGAAAGAGGTTTTGAGAACAGCTTGCCCGAACTGAGCATCAGCCCTGGAGCCCAGGTCTAAGCAGTAATGTTTCACAAAAGCTGGTGGGAAAGCCCACATAGCTGCTTTGGCAACGGTTCGATGTGTTTACAGAGCAACCAATAGGTAGGAGGCAATGAGGGGAAAGCATAAGCTTTCCTGGTGACCCACGAGCTGCAAAGAGGACCACCTCTGGCGTGCCCCAATGCTGGAAAAGTTGGAGATGATATTGCTGTTCATCTCACACTCGTAACCGATGCCGACTGGTGCCTGAATTAATCTGCTGTCATATTGAGGTGACCCGGGATATGTGGAGCCTGGAGCCAAACAATATACTGGATGGCCCAGCCCAAATTTGCATGATAATATCCACGAGGAGAGGAGAGTCTGCGTCGCCCTGCTTGTTGATGTAAGGGAGGTATTCAAAAAGGCTGCTGTGGCCCGCAGAGGTTGGGCCGCCATTATCACACACCAGGGGTGAACTGCGTCACAGGAGCAAGTAAAGCAATAGTGTCCCCAGGGGAGTCAGGGGCCTTGCGTACCATCCTAGCCTTGAACAAAGAATCTCGGCAGAGCCAGTACTGGCAGATCTAGAGTGTTTACTAGAAACGTCAGGGACTTCCCCAGAATTAGCCTCTAGTGGAGGATCCTCGGCAGAGCCGGTACTGGAAGGGCCGTGGTACGCGACCGTCAACAGAACTGGTATCACAACGCCCTTGCGCGCGGAAAGGCTTAGGGATATAGCTTGCAGCCAGGACCCTCGATGAGGGACTGTCAATTCTGTTGGTGACCGATTTAGCCCCGAGCAGGGGAACTTCAGGTTTATCCCTAGTCTTATAGCCACCTCGAGAGGGGCCTCGAGCCAAGACTCAGTACAGTTAGCTCCAGATGGACAAGCCTCATGGCGAACCCTGGTATCCAAAGCCACAGCAGATCTGGGGTCAGCCTTAGCCCCAAATGGGGAACGTTGGAAGAAGATCTGGTATTGGGAGACCGATGCAGGACCCCTTAGAGTAGTTTCTGGTGCGTCTCGCTGAGCCAAGACCAAAAAGAGTACCCGAATCTGAAGTGTTCTGCCCCCACGGAGAACCGCAGATATTTCATATGTGGGCTCCAGAGAACCGCAAATATTTCATATGCAAGCTCCAAGTCAGAATGTGCATTTAAGCATCCTGGAAGGCCACCACACTGAGTCAATCACCCTTCCCAAGAGAGACTTTATTTGGCAAGGCCGTGATCAACTTGAATTTATCTCGGATAGATCGAAGATAGTGAGCAGGGCAGCTTGGTTGAGCACTGTGAAAGGACAGCAGTACTAGCCCCTCCCTTGCTCCATGAGGGGAACAGTCTGTCAGAAGACAGATTTGCAGGGTGGGGTAGGAGGAAAGGGCAAGTGAAAACCCGCCTAACCGATGGACAAACCCCACCAGTCTTCGTGATGGTTTGCCACGCCTCCAGATGAGACGAGATTCGTCTTCCCAACAAAGTGTAGTGTGACCGACAAAAAATATCATTTGGTGATTTGCCAGCAGGGAGATTACCTGTCCCTATAGAGGAGGCTGATGACCGAGAGAAAAACCAACCACCTTGCTGCAGCCGCTGAAGGCAGGAGTTTCAGATGGCGCGCACAGCGATCCTGAAACCCCTGACCCCAGAGAAGGACCGAGTCTGGGACCCTGACCACTGTGTACAAGGGGCCTTAGCTGAAGCTGTCGCCAGGGACGACAAAACGGGTCTTTGGTGTCCACATAGCGTGGAAAAACTGTTCAGCCCCAAAAGGAACGCTCCCAGCCCTAGTCGTCATGAACGTTGGTGTAAGGGAGGTATCCAAAATGGCTGCCGTGGACCAATGAGGTTGGGCCGCCATTTAGTCAACACCTGAAGAGAACTGCGTCATAGGAGAAAATGAGGCAACTGGCCCCTCAGGGGAGTCAGGAGACTTAAGAAACACTTAGACTTGAAACAAGGATCCTCGGCCGAGCCGGTGCTGGCAGATCTAGGATGTTTAGTGGACAACCTAGGAACTGACCCAGAATTAGCCTCAAATGGAGGAACCTCGGCAGAGCCGGTACTGGAAGGCCTGTTGCTGATCACCTTTTTTGCCGCCTTGACAGAATCGGTATCACCAGGGGTGCTTGCAGCCTTTGCTGCTGCCTCAGCGGCCGTGTCGTGCCTTGGAAGCAGGGATACTCTCTGCGCCGTAGGAGCCACCCTCATCGGGTCGGCACCTACTGGTCGACGAGGACTTTGGCTGCGTCGGTTGAGCCTGCTTGGGCAATGCGGCCTTCTTCTCTTCCTCTGGCTTGGGCTTTTCTGATTTGTCCAGTAACTTGGCCGGGGTGGATGACTTCCTCTTTGAGGAGGAGCTTGATGGCAGGCTGGCTATAGAGGCAGACAACGATGGTGATTGCGGCCTATCCAATCTGGGACCTGCATCAGCGGCGAACCCGGTGGAATCGGACTTGCGGTTCTTGGCAAGAGTTTCTTCATGGCTGGATGCAGCTCTGTGGTTTTTGGCACCCTTTTCAGGTGGCAGAAGACAGAATATTAGCAATTGGATTTGCGTCGCTAATCTGGTCCAGCACTCTGGTGAGGGGACTTCATGGACTGGAATAAAGTCTCTTGGAGGTCCCGAAGTATACCACCAAAGTTTCTGCTCGATTCGGAATTTGGAAGACAATGCACTGCACAATGGCTCGAGGTCCCAGGGTATTGGGGTATTGCAGCCCTGCACGTTTGCACCACGACATGGGATGGCTCGAAATGCTGGTCTTCTTGAGTCTAGTGGAGCTCACCAGGCTCGGGGTTGGGATCGTCGTTTTCGGAGTCGCCAGGTTGCTTAGAAGGAAAGGTAACAGCGGCCCTGGTTACACAGCAGGCTCTCCAGTCACTGAAAATCGTCTCAGCCGCGTTTTCCTCATCTTCCTCTTCAGATTCAGCTTCAGTGGTCGACTACCTCTTGAGCTTCCAGGATAAGACTTTTATGCAAGAACCCAGCCAATCAAACAGACGTGCAACTTTCACGTGGGGAGTTGGCAGGCCTTTCAGGACAGATAGCTGTCCAGTTTGAATTGTATTCTCGCAGGCAGGCTGGAAGACAAAGGGCTGCAGAGTTTTGGACTCCTCCCTAGCTTCCTGCCTTCACAGACAGTCTGGAGCCTGAGCAGGTGTAAAGACTGGTGGGGGTTATCTGTACTTCTGCCCTCTATATGGTAGGGTAAAGGCACAGAACACCCCAGCCAGGGCTCTCAATTTGGTAGCAACGGATGAGTAGCCAGGCTTAAGCTTTCAGGAGGTGATGCAGGCTGGTTTTTAAGTACAGTGATTCCCCAAAGCCCCCAAAAAGGTATGTCCACACACTATGTTAGGTGAAAACACCGCTTCTTTATATGAAATAAGATTCAGGAATATATATACATTTAAATAAT
Organism: Ambystoma mexicanum; assembly: GCF_040938575.1. Taxonomy (NCBI): domain Eukaryota; kingdom Metazoa; phylum Chordata; class Amphibia; order Caudata; family Ambystomatidae; genus Ambystoma; species Ambystoma mexicanum. Next base: position 266,328,793 of record NC_090925.1, on the reverse strand, counting down.
AACACTTTGTACAAAGAAATACGTAGAATGGCAAATATATACACTCTATGTGGTGCCACACAATACTTAAATTCAGTATTAGATGCACTAACTGCAGACCGTTTTAAATAGGCATGTGAATTCTTAAGTGAGGTGTATCAGCATAGAATAGGGAAGAAAGGCAGGTTAGTGGTGAACAGTGGCAGAATGCTTTATTTAGACTGGATATACAATTCTGGGCAACCTGTAAGGGAAAAGTTCGGGAGGGTTTCAGAATATCACAGTTTTCAAACTTTCGGTTTTTCAGTGCTGCAGCCACAGCACGGACCTCTGGATGGCTTCTGGCGACCTGGACTCGACGGACCTTCACCAAGTCTGGACCCTCGAGACGTCTTTGTTAGATTCTGATGGTGGGAAACCCATCGACGGACCTTCCTCGGCACTCGGCGACTCTGGACTCTCTCCAGCGGGAAAAAGTGGTCAGTGATGATGGCAAGGATGTCCCTTGAAATTTTCTTAGGCAGTTTGGAAGTTTTGCAGCTCCGGGTGTCCAGCAGCACTATGCCAGGGTACCCCCTCTTCTGGGCGGTAGACAGCAATGGCTTCCAGCGGTCACAAAACACACCTATGCACCCTGTGTGACACCCAGAGGCATTGCTTCGGGGGGGGGGCTGAGGGGGCTATAGCCCCAGGTCCTTTGGTTGTAGCCCTGGATAGAAGCTTTGGGGATAAAACCAAAAGGCTAGCTAGCCCCGAGTCCCAACAGTCCCAACATTAGCATAGCCCCAGATCTTTTGCAGACTTACAAACACCCCTGGTGACACCAATGTACTTCTTCGACTCAAGATGTCCAGACACTCCTCTTCAGGACTCACGAAGACCCCTTCTCCAGTCAGCAGGCACACAGGACTGGCTTCCAGTGTACTTCTGATGAAGAGTTGCAGTTTGCACAATGGTCCCTCGTAGCTCGAGGAGATGTCTCCTTTGCAGGTCCTCTCTGGATCAGTCTTTGGAAGAACACAGCAGCTTTTGGATTACACAAAGAAAATGCAGCAGCAGACTTCTCCTCCAGCTGGGCTTCAAGGAACAGCTTTTTCTTGCTTCAGCTTCGACTTCAGCTTCTGAAGAAATTGGTAAGTGAGAGGTCCCCAGATATACACACCTGTTCCCCATTGACTCTGGCTGAGCCAGGCTCAGTCAGCCAGTCACGCAGATGGGCATTCATGCAGGTAGGCAGCCAATCAAGGACCTGGCCAATCCTGCTGCAGTCTCTAACTCTCCTGTTCCCTCTCATGCCCTCTGCATGGCCTTGGCCTCTACTTTCACTACTAAAACTCAGGACATCCTGTCCACCTTCTCTTCCTCTACCTCCTCCTTTACCACTTCTGGCCCGTCTGAGGCTGTCTCTCCTCCTCCTTTCTCCTCCTTTCCCCTGTTCACCCCAGACAATGTTTCTAGATAAGTCAGGTCTATGAAAGTCTCATCAAAGCAGGTTCACCCCTGCTCATCCAGAACTATCAAGGACCACATTGACACCCTTGCTCCAGATTCTGCCCATTTCTGCAATCACTGCTTTGCCACTGGAACTTTCCCCTCCCCCTTAAGCACTCTCTTGTGAACCCCCTTCTAAAGAAGCCCCCGGCCGATCCTTCCTCTCAAGCTAACTATAGCCCGATCTCCATCACTCCTTTCCTGGGTAAACTCTTGGAAAAGCTGGCCACCTCCCAGCTTAACCTACATACTGAATCTCTTGGTTGCCTCCATGACTACCAATTTGGCTTCAGAGCTGCCAGAAGCACGGAAACTACTCTCCTGAAATCCTGTGAAGACTTGCTCTCCAATCTTGGCTCTAATCTCCCTTCTGCCTTCCTTCTACTAGATCTATCCTCTGCTTTTGACATGGTCATCTATGTCATCCTGCTCAATCGTCTCTGGGACAACCTTAGTATTACTGATCGTGCACTGGCCTGGTTGACCTCTTTTCTCACCGACCGACCCACTCAGGTCCAACTGGGGTCTTTCCTCTCTTCTATCCCTCAAACTACTTGTGGTGTTCCCCAGGGGTCTAACCTCTCTCCCTTGCTCTTCAACCATTACCTGGCACCTCTTGCCCACGATCCCTACTTTCTTCTCCAATTTTCAATGTTATGCGGATGACACTCAGCTCTCTTTCAGGCTCCCCTCAGCCACCTCTGCTTCTTCTCTCATACCACACTGTCTGGCAGCAATTTAGGAATGGAGCGCCGCCAATGATCTCTCTCTTAATGCCAGTAAGACTGAGATCCTCCTCATTGGGACACCCACTCCCTCCTTTCCTCTCTCTCTGCCTGCCCACTCTTGGCCCTCTTCCTGTGAGGCTAAGAACCTTGGTGTCATCTTTGACTCCACCCTCTCCTTCTCTCCTCACATCCCTGACGTCTGTAAGAGGTCAAACTATCAGCTGCACCTCCCCAGAGGTATTCTTCCTTTTCTCACTTTCCCCCAGAAGCTCACTGTCTCTAGAGCACTGGTCCTCTCTAGGCTGGACTATTGCAACAGCCTCTTTCTAAATCTTCCTGCCTCTACTCTTCGACCTTTACAACTTATCCAGAACAGGACTACAAGACTTGTCCTTGGCCTCAAGCCCAGGAATCGTATCTCTCCAGCTCTGAAATCTCTTGACTGGTTCCCCGTGGCTGCAAGTACCAACTTCAAGACCCTCTACATCGCCCACAAGGCTTTCTGGGGCCTGGGTCAGATCTACCTCCAACTTTCTCTTCCAAAACATCTTCGTTCTCAAGCTCTCTGCTCATCCACCTCCAACTCTCTGAGGGTCAGATGCTTCTCTAAGCAGAGAGTTGGGGCCTCCCTCTGCAACAGCCTCACTGCCTCTCTCAAACTTGAGTAGAACCACCCCCAGTTCCGGAAGCAACTCAAGACCTTCCTTTTTCACCTCCTCTACCCTGCTGATGCAACGGACTGCTCCGCGCACTGGTCACCTGGTCACCCTCTGAACTTGGGCCCAGGCTCCTGCATGTCCAGTGCCCTCGCACTGCCTCCGGGCTCCACAGCACTTAAGGGTCTGTATCTGCAACTCTACAACCTCTTCTCTGCACTTATGAGCCACCCGCTGGCTGCACTTGTGAGTTAACTGCACTTCCCCTTCCTCTCCCCCCTGGCACTTCTCCCCTTCCCTCTTCCCCGCACTTGTGCGATCTGAATGACACAAGACCTAGTAAGATCGTTGTTTTGTCCTCCCTTGTTTCCCCCTCCTTGTCTTGTCGCGCCTAGAAACACTTGTGTACAGGCGCGTTATAAATGCCACATCATATCATATCATATATCATAATCAGGTTCACGTGCATTCAGGCGATTCTCTCCACCCAGACCCCCATAACAAAGAATGTGGATTGGGGTAAGTACCCAGCATTTCAGCACACTACATTGCATGCATGTCAGTGTCAGTCAGGGCTGTCTCATTAATTGTGTCAAACACAAAGAAATCAGACACCCATAACATAGAATGTGAGTTCACTTCAGACTCCATTCATAGAGGTTCCACCCCTAGGGTGTACCCACAACACGCAGCCCCTGGGAAGGCTCCTGTCAGTCTGACAGGAGGCAGTCCCAGGGCCATTTATGGTATTTCCACCCAACAGCCAGTCAGGAGGAAAGGGAAGAGAGGCATATGTGGTGTTTCCACCAAACAGCCACTCAGGAGGAAGGGAACAGAGACAGTGCTTCCCAGGACTTTGGGAAACAAGATAAAAGGCAACGGAAACAAAGAGGTGACAGGGGCCTTCTTGCCTTCTATCAGAATCCATTGATTCCTATGGCAGGGCGTGGGTGTCCCAAAATGGAGGACAATCAGAGCCACTGCCAAGTCAGCATGTAGGTGCCACCAGCCCAAACCCTGCTCTGTGGGAACACACTGGTGCCCCAAAAGACACATAAGGGGTACAAGAGTGTACCCCCACCCATGGGTGAGATAAGAATATCCTATGGGTGTTGTTCACCAAAAGATAAACATGAAGAGCTGCACTGCCACAGGTCCAGACAGGACTTCAGTGGCAGAAAGCATAGAGAAAACGCACAGAGAAGTGGTACGGCAAGGACTAAGAGGCCCTGTCCCTCCATAAGGCATTTCCAACATCACAGCAGGCTTGACCGAGGTCTCCCGCCGAGGATACAAATCACACAAAGGACTTTCCCGCCTTGGAGGCCAGAGGAAGATATAGGAAGGGAAAAGAAGCGCGAAAATGGTAAAAAATGACAGGGGCCATTTAGGTAAAATGAGCACCCATGGGTACGTTTACAGCAGCTGTGAAAGCAGCCCGCGGTAAAGGTGCACCGAATTCCTAAAAAGGTTCACTGCCACCAGCAATTTAAGGTAAGATTGTCCCTGTAACAGAATTGTTACAGTGCTAGTGAGAAAAGGGATACATTGGGGGTCATTACGAGATTGGTGGTAGTCATGGCGCCATTTGCGCCATGACTGCCACCAATAATGGGTCCGGCACCGGTGTTGTTCAGTGGGGATTTACCGGTTTAGTCCGACCCTGGCGGGACCGGTAAGTCCCCATTGAACAAGCCATTCCCCATTCCCATTTGAGCCCCCATAGGGCTCAATGGGAATGGGGAGGGCGCTAATAACGGGCTCGCCAATGGCAAGCCCGTTATTAGCGCCCTGGTCCCTTAGCAGGACACGTAAGGGACGTGTTGTCAGACCACTCATTCCTTACGGTTCCCTCCAAGGGACCTCGGAATAGGGCGGTAGGGTAGTCTCCTTACCGGTGCCCGGTATCCCTTACCGCCCTACTCGGAATGAGGCCCATTGTATCTCCCCAGCACTTCACATAAGGTGGGATGTGCTGGTATTACCTAACAAAATGCAGAAGGGACAGAAGAACAAGTTACTTACTAACTGTAACGTTCTTTCGACTGGATGTTCCTCCCACATATTCCTCATCTTGTGATAATTCGTTATCTCCAGCTTCGCTGCTTCGGAAAAAAAAATTATCGGCAGAGGGCGCTGTGCTCGAGGTCATGGCGTTGATTGTCCCTCGACATACTCCGTACTCTGCCGACGTCACCGATGGTATAAATAGCTCGAGCCGCGCCCGTTGCTTCAGTTCTGTTTTTTCGATGAAATATATATATATAGGAGGAACACCCAGGCGTGTCCCATGACCGATACATTCTTCGTGAGAGGAAAGTGTAAGGATCATAAACTGTACTGTGGGGTAGGATGGGAGGGTCGATGAGGAATACGTGGGAGGAACATCCAATCGAAAGAACGTTACAGTTGGTAAGTAACTTGTTCTTCGAATGGATTGTGTCCTCCCACGTATTCCTCATCTTGTGATAGGCTCCCATAGCAGTATCAATTTTTTGAGGCGGGAGTACTAATTTCAGTTTTTGTGGACAGAATGCAGAACTGCCTTGGCAAATAAACCCTCGTTAGAGGAGGCAGTATCCAAACAATAATGTTTAACAAAAGTATGCATTGTTTTCCAGGTTGCAGCTGCACAAATATCTGCTGCTGGGACTCCCCTCTTTAGAGCCGCAGAAGTAGCCATTCCCCTTGTAGAATGAGCTCGAAGCCCATCTGGTGGTTCTTTTCCCGCTAATCTGTAGCATTCAACTATGGCTAATATGATCCAGTGGGAAATGGTCTGTTTTGTTACAGATAAGCCTAATTTATGACCAGTATAACCCACAAATAGTTGGTCATCTTATCTCAATTTAGCCATCCTTGAGATGTAAAAACTAAGAGCCCTCTTGGGATCTAATCTGTGTAATCTCTCATCTTCTTTGCCCAGATGAGGAGGAGGATAAAAGGTTGGTAGTACTATTTTTTGTGACAAATGGAAGTCCGAGACTACTTTTGGCAAGAACGAAGGTTTAACTTTAAGGACTACCTTATCTTTATAAAAAATAGTATATGGTGGTTTGCATGAGAGAGCCTGAAGTTCGCTAACCCTGCGGGCTGATGATAGGGCCACAAGGAAGACAGTTTTTAGAGTCAAAAGCCTCAATGGACATGAGTGCAGAGGCTCAAAAGGTATGCAAGTCAAGAATTTTAATACTAAATTTAAGTCCCAAGTTGGTACATGAAAAGGTACTGGAGGGTATACATTAGTAAGCCCCTTTAAGAATTGAATTATTAACGGTATTTTGAAATATGAAACCTCTTCCGAGGAGCGCTTGAAAATGAATCATTAAGCCTGACTAAGCTCGAAACGAGAGCGGAACGCGTGGCGAAGTTCACCCTGGAGGAATAAGACGCCCAGTGGAAGAGCTGCAGAGCAGGTTTCAACACCACGAGGTTGAGTGTCGAAGGAAGTGACTCCAATCTGAAATTACTTCACGATACGAGTCGGAGGCACAGAACTCTGAAGCTCCACCCACTGTCAAAGGGGTACTTGTTATAGATTAGGGGAATATAGAAGATACCCTACAATTTCATCTCCGTGGTCCACAACCATTTTTTCGGCCACAGATTTGGCTTTTCATACGAAAAAGGGTGAAGACGCTAAGCTTTTAGTAAATCATCACTGTCCTGAAGATGGCCCAACACTAACCATTTAGACCACCGTGAACAACGATGGGACTATTGAAAGGGGCCGAAACATATGTCGACCTATAGAAAATTCAATTGTGTTTTTTCTAATTGTTATACATATTAACAACAACTAATATGTCCGAGGAAATTGTTAATTGCCGCACCCAATTGTCACAGAATGATTGCACTGATATGAATGGTATGAGTGAGATATGACAAAGCCCATCAGTATATATTTTTCTACAAAAATTCTTTTATCAGTACCTATTAAAGAGATTTATTTATATATATTTGTCACGGTTCTGTTTAAAAACTGTCTCTCCCTCAAGGTTACTGCTGTTGATTCACACACCAGTCTCCTAGCACCTGCACCTGTTGTGTCGTCAGACCTTAGAGAGAGGGGTAGTCAGTCTGTTACTCTGTTTCTTTTCTGCGCTTGAAAATGGACAGCGCAGCAAGGTATCCTTTGATTGTTCCTATCTGGAGCCCCAGATTAGCTAGATGTAGTGAAAAGAGAGCACCATTGGGGTGCCACACTGAAAAGGGTCCACATCCTTGTCTTTGCACCAGTTACTAAACCTGTTCCAGCGACATTGGTACAAAGATTTTGTTGCTGGTCGAAAGCAAGATTTCTACTACGTCATCCGGAAGATCCCAATCCTTGTATCTCAACCTCTCAGAAACCATGCGTGAAGGTTGAGTGTCTTGACCTCTGGATGGAGAACCCGACCTTCCTCTTGCGAGAGAAGATCCTCTCTTTGCAGAAGACATATTGGAGGGCAGATGGACATGTCTAGAAGGTCCGGGTACCACGTCCTCCTGGCCCAATCCGGGGAAATTAGGATCATGGTTTTCCTGAACTTTCTCAACCTCCTGATTACTTGAGGAATCACGGGGACTGGGGGAAACGCATACAGCAGTGGAAACTTCCACTCCACTACGAATGCGTCTCCCAGAGCTCCTCTTTGAGGAAATTCCCTTGAGCAGTACTGATCGCACTTCCGGTTGATCGCTGTGGCGAACAGATCCACTTGAGGGGTTCCCCAAAGGGCGAAGATCTCCAGAAGGACTTCCTGGGCCAGCTCCCACTCCTTTTGAGACCGTGCTCTGCCTGCTCAGAGCGTCTGCCGCCGTGTTCTTCTCTCCGGCTAGGTGAATTGTCGATAGAGAGATTCCTTCTCGTATTGCCCAGAACCAGAGCTGCATTGCTTCTCTGCACATTGGCAGTGACCCTACTCCTCCTCTTTTGTTGAGGTAGTAAATGGCCACCGTGTTGTCCGTCATTATCAGGACATTCTTTCCCTGTATAGAGGGCAGAAAGGCCTTCAGAGCTAGTCTGATTGCCCTCAGCTCAAACAGGTTGATGTGTAGTTTGGACTCCGATGGAGACCAACGACCGCTGATTGTCAGATCGTTGGTGTGTGCTCCCCACCCCGTGAGTGAGGCATCCGTCACTACTGTTATCTCCGGCCATGGTTGCCAAAAAGACTCTCCCTTGAGAATGTTGTTGCTGCAAGCCCACCATAGAAGATCCTGAGCAACTGCGCTCGGGACTTGCAGAAGATCTGACATATTCCCTGAGAACTGGGACCACTGAGTTCTGAGTGCCCATTGAAGGGATCTCATTCTCAACCTGGCCTCTGGTACTAGGAAAATGCAGGATGCCATGAGGCCGAGCAAACTGAGAAAATCGAAGGCCGGTAGACGTTGGGCATTCTGGAATTTTGTTACCATCTGCTGGATGTGGAGAGCTCTCACTTCGGGAGGCGAGGCTTTTCCCGAGGAAGTGTCCAAGATTGCTCCGATAAGCTGGAGCTTCTGGGATGGTATCATGTGGGACTTCTTGAAATTGAGGGAGAAGCCCAATTTGTGGAGGAAGTGGCAGGTGATCGAAAGATGTTCCTGAGCTTGTTCTGGTGAACTTGCCCTGATCAACCAGTCATCCAGGTAGGGATATACGTGAATACCTCCTCTCCTGAGACTTGCTGCCACAACTGCCAACAGTTTGGTGAAAACCCTCGGGGCGGAGGTCAACCCGAATGGCAGAACTCGAAACTGATAATGAGAATTGCCAATCGTGAACCTCAGGTACTTTCTGTGCTTTGGATGGATTGGCACATGAAAGTAAGCATCCTGAAGATCCAATGATACCAACCAATCTTGGAGTTGGAGAGCCTGAAGGATCTGAGAAAGAGTCACCATCTTGAACTTGTCCTTCCTGAGGAACTTGTTCAAGTTTCTCAAGTCCAAGATGGGTCTCAGTCCTCCGTCATTTTTTGGGATGAGAAAATATGGGGAGTACCAACCCCTGTTCCTCTCCGCTGCAGGTACCGGTTCTATGGCACATTTCTCTAGGAGGGTTAAAATTTCCTGCAACAGGAGCGGATCTGGAAATTTGGCGGAGTTGGATCCCGGTGGATGATTCTGAGGCCTTTTTAGAAAGGGGAGACAGTAACCTTGGGCTACTGTTTCCAGTGCCCAAGCATCTGAGGTAATGCCCCGCCATTCCTTCAGATGTTGAGAGATCCTGCCTCCCACTGGTGTTTTGTGTAACAAGGTCTCAGAGGGATTTGGAGGCGGCTGCAGGAGTGGCTGAGGGTACAGATGCCGCTCCTGAGGCTGATTTTGCACCTCTTCCTCATGCTCCACGAGGGAAGTTTCTTTTGCCCCTTTGAGAAGCCTGTCCTCTTTCTCTACCAAAAGAGGAGTAGTATCGAAAAGAACGACCCCTCCAGGAAGATGAGCCGGAATAGGGTTTTAGAGGCTGGCGAAAAGAGGCGCTAAGTGATTTAGCTGCCGCTTTTGAGGTCTGAAGTTTTTCTAGGCTTTCATCAGCCTTTCTGCCAAAGAGCCTCGAGCCATCAAAGGGCATGTTGAGAAGTCTGGCTTGCACATCCGGTGCAAACCCCGACTTCCTCAACCACGCAAATCTGCGTAGCACAACGATTGCAGCCATGGATCTGCTGATACAATCAGCAGTATCCAGTCCAGACTGGAGACATTCCCCCATTGCCTCCTTCCCGTTTTTGACTATATTCAGGAAGCCTTCCCTTTCCTCGCCTTCCGGAATATGATCAGCCGCCACTGAAATACAGTCCCACAGGGTACGGGTAAACCTGGCTAGGGTACAGGTGACATTTGCCAACTTAAGTGCCATACTGCCTGACGTGAAAACTTTACGTGCCCAGGCATCAATTTTCTTATCGTCTCTATCTGGGGGGATAATTGGATAAGCAGTTTGTTTTGAAGTAGATGCTGGCTGAATGACTAAACTCTCTGGAGTCGGATGTTTATTCAAATATTCAGGATCCGTTCCAGCCGGTCTATATTTTCTTGGAAAAGTGCTATCTGCAGCAGCAATAGTTTCTGGCTTCTCCCAGTTTTTCTCCACAGTCCTTTGGAGGGCTCTGTGGAAAGGCAGAACAGGATCTTTCTGAGGTCCCTTGACGATTATATCCGTCATGTCATCTTGTTCAAAAATGGGTGAAGTATTACCCCAACCCATATATTCAACTACTCTGGTCATAAGACCCCTGTACCCAGCATCTGCATGCTCTGCAGGATCAGGTTTGGCGAACTCTAATTCTGGGGATGTGTCAACTCCACTGGCAGAATGTAGAGTATCACTCAGGTCTCTCATTCTAGATTCCTGGTCAATAAGTTCCTCAGGAACTTGTCTTGTACCATAAGCAACTCCCAAAGGAGTAACCTCGTCTTCTTCTGAAGCAGACTCTTCATAGATTGCTGACATAGATTTGAAAAAGTCTGACCTGGGTAAAGGAGTGAATCTCCTTTCTTCCTCTTCCATCTGCTTCAAAGGAATTGGCAAATCCCTCGATGTTGTCGAAGGGGTCTTCGAGGATGACTTCGATAATGGCGTTGAGGACGCTTTTGGCTTTGGAGTCGAAATTATCGACATCAAGGGCGTCGACGAAGTTGTCGAAGTGTTCGACGACTTGGGTTTCTTGAATGGCACTGGAGAAGTGCTCGACTCTCGAGGAGTCTTCGACGGTTTTACGTCGACTCGAGGTTTTTTGGATTCCTCAACGCTACCGGTCTTAGCCATGGTAGCCTTGGACTTCCCTTTGTCGTCCAATGGAGCGACTTTAGGGGTATGGCTTTTACGAAGGTCTTTCCAGGGGGCCGGGGCCGCATTCTCGAAAACCTCCATCATCTTTTTGGGGAATGCTTCCCACTTACTGGGAGAATCCGATTTAGTCGGACAACGAATTTCTTCGGTCGACTCTGAAGAAGAAGATGATGATGAGGGAGATCTATGTCTCCTCTTCATTTTTTTCGATGATGACGACGAGTGTCTCGATCTAGGAGTAGATCGAGATCTCTTTGAGTGCCTATGGCGATCCGATTCCTTAGAATCAGTCGCTTTCTTGTGTCTTTTTGACGAAACCTTTTTTGAGGCCTCCCTCCCCACCGACAGTTTACCTCTCCTCTCACGAAGAGCTTTTTCGGTCATAGATTGGCAGGACCCGCAGTGGTCGGTTCGGTGACTGGAACCGAGACACCAGAGACAAATCCGGTGGGGATCGGTGATCGACATCTTAGATCCACAATCTGCATGCTTCTTAAACCCAGTCCTGGGTGTCGAAGGTGTCGAAGATGACGTTTTCTTCACAGAAAATAGAAGGGCACCGTTCTCGATAGCGAAGCGATCGGAAAAACTGAACTGAAGCAACGGGCGCGGCTCGAGCTGTTTATACCATCGATGACATCGACAGAGTACGGAGTAAGTCGAGGGACAATCGACGCCACGACCTCGAGCACAGCGCCCTCTGCCGAGAATTTTATTTTCCGAAGCAGCGAAGCTGGAGATAACGAATTATCACAAGATGAGGAATACGTGGGAGGACACAATCCATTCGAAATATCCTTTCTACCCTTGGGAACTGTAGTTCTCACAAGGTTAGCCAGAGAAGTAAAAGGGAAGCCTAAGGGGCAACCCTGTAACAATAAAAACTAAGGTTAAAATCTTACCTAACACAAAGCACCAGTAAACTGCCCAAATGATATGTCTTCCTTCAGGACAATTACAATATGTCGCACAAAAAGGTTGTAAATCTCCTTATTTTCATGAGCGCTTATTTGACCCAGCAAAAAGCATTTTTTGTAGAATTTCAAATTTACTCACATCATATATAAAGTATGCCGTTGTCATGCAATGAAAAACAGCCAACACTTTTCAGAAATTAGGTTTTGTTGTGACATTTTGAATCTTAAAAGTACATTTGCAAAAACCACAGGCCATATGTTTTAGCCTTGTGCTGAATAGCAGGTATTCCCCACTTTGTTCGACTAATAAGCTGGAAGAATAACAATTTGCTGCATTTTTTTACCGCAAAGAAACATAGATGTGGGTTGGGGTTAAGTATATAAAATGGAAGGTGAGGGAGTGGGTTAGGACGTTGTGCCCCCCCTCTCCTCTGTATTTTGAGATCAAAGAATCAGTAAACAAATTTAGCAAAATATGTTTTGACCAGTTAAAGATGAACAAACTTCATAGATCTGAATTACATTCATGTATGTATCTGTCATCTTCAATTCAAGATGGGGAAAAATAATACTACAATCATACTCTTTTTGATAAACATATTACTACAGGGAGTTTATTTGTCTGAGTAGTTTATTGTGCTTGGTGTACTTTTCAAGTCCTCTCCATTAAACAGAGTATTGTTGAAAGCCAATTTGAGGGTGAGGAGGGTAAAGGTGCAGAGGGCAAATGAGTCATGATGAATCATGTGGAATGTGGGAAGGGAGGTTTCTGGCCTGGAAAGGTTGATTTCACTCCTCCCCACCCCTGTGCTGATTTTGTTATCATTTGAAGACCTGTGAAATTGCTTACTCTCACTGCCTCAAGACCTCACTGGTAAATAGGGTCTACTTCAATAAAACGTCAAGGCAATCCTGCAGCAGAGGCACTTTGCGCTGTCTGTCCCAGAGCCAGTCCACGCTATGATGTTGTTGGAAACTGTGTTCACAGCAATAGACATCCATGCGGTATGTGGTTTGCCTTATGTTTTAAAAATATTAAAAGTATTGCTTACAGATTCTTTTGACAGTCAAAATAATCCTCATATGTGGATTCTGAATTGAGAACATAATGCTGTTTTGGATAAATATGAACACCATAAAAATGAAACCCAAGTTCTCGGGTCGACAATACCGACAACGTTTCATTTTATTATAGCATTGTGTCTGATTTACAACTGTTTACATTCATTTCCAGATTGCATTGTATCTTGAGTTCTTTAGTATGCCACTCAACACAAACATTAGACTCTTGGTGTCTATTTAATTACATTCACTTTATCTTTTGTTTGTTCTACCACACGTATTGTGATATTTGTTTGACACGTTGGCTATTTTGCTTGTTGTATGCTTTGTCCTTCCTCCATTTATGTTCACCCACATGCATATCTTTATGTGTACCATCGTTATTAACAGTCTCCAATTATACAACGTATTGAACACTGTTACATCTATTTTGGCTTAGGACTTCTGTTGTTAGTTATATAATTAGTGAGACAGTGATTTATTTACAAACGGAACCGTAGAGAGAGCTATTTACAACATGCAAAATGGATGCAAAAAGAACCACTCAAGACCTTGCTTAGTGACCCAAAATATGTATTTGCAGAGTCTTATGATGTATTGCTTGGGGCAGGCAGTCCATGCCTAAGCAGCTTTACCCCCCCTCGCCCTGTAGGTCACCCCTATCACTCTTAATTTAGGCCATGTCAAGCACTTAGGCAACGCCCCCTTGCTGAAACCCCCCCCTTTGATTCCTCATCCCACTTAAAGCAGTGAATTCCATCATCGATGAAAGTGTATTTTCAAGGTATCTGAATAAAACAACTACTTTAACTTGAGGAGGATGAATCCGAGAGGTGCGGATTAAGCTGAGACATTGACGTACTTTATAATGCTTACCTTAAATATATGTTTTTATTTTTGGATTTCAGGGCAAATTGGCAAGCGAACAACACATCAGAGAGTTATGTGGGGGCATGATAAACGGTGAGCATGGCTGTTGTGTAAATGTTGGGCTTTTAAGCCTGTCTATGGAAAGGAGCCTGTGTGGTGGTCTCAGTACGAATGCAAGTCATGCACCCCTGTTAGCAGAAGGGCAAATAGCAAAACAGACCTGCACATGCCTTATTCCAAACTCGGGCTGAGTGGTCTCTGGAAAGACGGGGTCAAGAAGCTTACTGTTATTTGGTTGCACCCTCCCTCATTTCTCCCCAAACATCAGTCACTCTGTGTAGCCTTTTCTTTTTTACTGGGGGATATGAGTGACTTGTGGCCTCTGACAGTGTATTTTGTTATTCTATATTCTTCCTTATTTACACCTCGAAAAAACATACTTTAAAGAAAATAAAATAAGCATGGACCTTAGAATCAGAGGTTTCTCCTGGCCTGGTCCCAAAGAGTTTGATAATATGGCTAGGCACAGACGGTCCAATTAGGGGAGTGGGAAGAGGCTTAAACCACTATTCTAGGGCTAAACGTTTAGCAGTGACTGGGGTGCCATAAAAGACAAATGTATCACTAAATGTCAGCATTTTAAGTAGCTGACCCCGTACGTGGTTTGGGGGAGTGGGTGTCAAGGTGCCAAACCAGATAGGCAGGCTTGCAAAACCCAGACATCACTGTGGCTAATATGGAGAGCTTCTCATTGGTAGTCATGTATCAGGTAGGTCCACCCTATATATCAGCAACGCTGACACACTTAATTTGAGCAGAAAGGCGTAGGTGAAACAGCAGAATTTAAGTCTACATCGTGCTCCACGTAAGCAACCATAGTTCAAAATGAGATTTTCACTGTATCGTGATCAGTGCTGTAATTTGAAATGGTCTGATCATTGTAGCTGCCAGTGACACATACACCTTCGGTCTTAATGGAGTACAGCAATTTTTGTTAAATGATGCATGGTTAGGACTACAAACTTTGTTAGTATAAGCAAAATATGTTATGTACACACAACCGAACAATGATCCTTTTCCTTTTTTGAAGATCAAATGGCACAGTTGGCTGCTAACTTGAGAAGACCCTTGGCTCCTGGACTTGTTGGTCGTCCTGGCCCTCCTGGTCCACCAGGCCCTGAAGGTCCACTTGGAAGTATTGGTCATCCGGGCTCTCGTGGTCCCCCGGGATACAGAGGACCAACGGGAGAGCTTGGTGATCCGGGTCCAAGAGGTGAGCGAGGTCCTGTGGGAGTGTAGAGAGTTCATATTTTATCCAGAAAACATGCCTTTATGTAGCCACTTCATCACATGAAAATATATTGGTCTCCTGTAGGCATTATGAGATAAGATGCTGACCTCTGCCAGGTTCCCAGTGCACTACATTTCTATTTTGCCATCACATTTGAGGGAATTTGTGTGGCTTCTGAATGGGATGCTAACTACTGATGGTTGTATACGAATCGTTTGAATACAACTTACCGCAGCCAAATTGACCTTTTTTTTTGTGGCCGAATTGGCTGAAAATATATGCAGGGGGGGACACCCCCGCAGTCCCTCGCCCAATCTACCTACATTATTTATAACCCCAAAACCACCCCCAACATATATATTCGGTCAATTCGGCCGCAAAACAAATGGTCAATTTGGCTGGTCAATTCGGCCGCGGACAGTTTGGGTAATACCACTACTGATAACATAGGTTTTCATGTTGTACATTCTTGCCTATGAAATGTGTACCAGGATGGAGGTAGATTGACAAATTATCAATTTCTATGACACTATCTAAAGTTATATCATATAATATGTAAAATCTCAAGCAATAGAATGCTGCAGCAATCATTTTAACGAGCATAACGGTTTGAATCAGATTCAAGTCTATCTGAACAGTGGGAGTTTGGATCAGCTTGAAAGATTTAAACCATTTGGAATGGAAGCTTGAAATGTTTTGCAACGTTTGAACCAGAAATTCAAGCCGCTGGTATAGATCAGAGTATTTGCCAGTTCAACTAGGATCGAATAAAGCTCTATGGTAATACTGAATTCTGGGATACTGGTAGCTTAGGAAATTATCGAATAGGGCTATTATTTCCTGACTGGAGCCATTGTGCTGCAGGGACAGCAGACAAGCTGTCCCTAAGCAAAATCCTCATACAGTTGATAAATGTCACTTAATTTCTGTAGTTCAATCTTTTCACTTTAAGATGAATAAAAATAAGACAAAAACGTAGTGCCTTTCTTCTGACATAATACACATAATTTCAGAACATTGTTCATGGTAACCATCTTTCTGTTTTCGTTGCATTTATTTTTTATCTCTTAGAAGCTAAATAGCATTTTGTTAATTCTTCTTCATGCTGTGAATTGTTTTCTACAAATACATTTTCCTTTACCATTTAGTTTGTTCTGATTGTTTCTTGGTCTCTTTTTCATCTATTATGTTATTTTTAGAAAAATGAAAAATGCTTGTACAAACCATTGGGCCTCATTCTACCTTTGCCGGTATCTTGGCGGCAAAGGTAGTTACCTTTTCCAGGCTCCCGGTCTGACGGCATTGCCCCGGATTATAGGTGCCGGTGTAAATCCCCATTCATGGAGGCCAAGGGAGGGAGGGAAACAGGGGGGTCTAAAGGACAGTATAGGGGATTGAACCCATAGGCAGACTGCACAGATGCTAATCCCTTGCAAAGTTTGGTATTTAGTAAAACCCAACATGGCGATAGACATGAAAGTAAAAGACAGTGGGGGGTCATTATGACCTGGGCGCAAAGGGATACCGGGCACCGGTAATGACACCGGTGCCGGTAATCCCTTTGTGCCCTATTCCGAGGTCCCTTTGCAGGTCCCTCCCTTAACACCTGGTTTTACCAGGCGTTATGGACGGGACCCCCAAAGGGATACCAGGGTCAATAACGGCAATTTGCGGTACCGTTATTGTCGCCTTCCCTCTTCCCATTGAGCCCTATGGGGGCTCAAATGGGAATGGGGAATGGCTCTGGTGAATGGGGAATTACCGGTCCTGCCGACCTCGGACTGGACCGGTAATTACTCCCTTCACCAGACCGGAGTCGGACCGATTTAAGTAAAAAGTGCGTTTTTACTTTCAAAGTTAGTTAAAGTGTTAGGGACTACACAGAAGGCTCCCTCTATGTGTTCCAGCATTAGGGCTGGGCAAGTGGTATGGGCAAACACCCAACCACACAAATCACTGTTAGGACAGTTTCTCTGAAGTCCAACTAAGGGCTTAGTAAAACCATTCAAATGAGACAGTACAATAATCCACTCGTAGTGTAAGGCTGCACCACCTGAGTGTAAGGTAGCATAGACCGAGCCACCAGGCTTATCCTAGGATGGAGAGAGGGCTGTAGCTTGGTACAAAGAAATTGTAGCATAGATATGGTCCAAAGAAACACTGAAATTCTATCTATTGTAAAAAATAAAGGGTTTATTTAAATAAAAGTAGGCCAAGAAGAATCTTGGGTAACTAAGCACTATCATAAAAACACAACATTATGCTTTAAAGTACACAGACCAAAGCATATACCTTGTTTAGAAAACCTAACAGTAATTCTAGGGGAGTCAGACCTTATCATACCCTTTTAGTATCACACCTATTCATGGGGAGCAAAACCATATGTTACTTTCTGATTACTTTCAGTAATACAAGGGTAGTAGACACTAAGCAAAGTAATCACATAATCAACCAACCCTGTTACCAAGATACTTTGCTGAATAGTGGAACACAGATTCAAGGAACAGTATATATCTATAACCACATTAATGATAACACCCAGTTATACTTGGTAAGACATGCTAGTGTAATATTCAATTACAGTTGCTTTTTAGCACAGTGGAACACAGACTAAGATAAGCAAGAACTCTTTACACTAATGTAGAATTGCACCAGACAGACCAAGGTCAGCTAGACCTAAAGAACACTTTTTGAAGAATGGCACAAAGCTATTCCAGGCAGGTAAAACCTAATGCTGTCAGTTGCTTTTCAGATCAGTGGAACACAGATTGAGGTAAGCAATAACCCTCTAACTTATTTCAGGATGGCACACAGCTATTCAAGGTAAGTAAACCCTATATACTTTTGAAAGGAGTTACCAGCAATTTAAAGGTAGGTATAAACCGAAGATTGTTTTAGCATCTATATAAAACAGACCATGGAAAGCCAAACACAATGTTACACTTTATGAATGACTCAGTGTTATTGTAGGTAGGTAAAACCTAAGGCAGATTTATTGTAAACAGTCTATACAGCAAGTTAGGGGAAGCAAGACTCAGTTGGGGAAAGTATTCACCTATTCTCTGAAAGAAATAGTGAAGTCAACGGCATTACCTTTGGGAAAGAGGTACAACCAATTCACAGGTGAGTAAAACAACCTTACATATACTTTTCAGAGTGGCACAACACACATTCAAGGTAAATAAGACACTTTTGTAACTGCCCACTCTCGGAGTTACAGTTACCAACTAACTCTTTCACAAGTAAGTCCTTTTCAAACACTGGTTACTCTTTTCAAGACATAATTCTTTACTTATCCAGCCCTGCTCTATTCTATTGCATGAGTTCACTCAGGGGCAGACGAGAGACCCTAGTGGTCTCGGAGCCAGCTGTAGGCAGGGTGAGATAGGATTCTGTCGCAGGCAAAAGTCAGAGTTCTTGTGGAAGAATGTTCAAACAAGTAGTTCACTTTAAAGTTAGTTAGGATCCAGGGGTTTCTGAGAAGACACCCTAGGAGGACTCCAGCAGTGGACCTGGGTGAACTGGATGAGAGGACTCCCAATCACAAGAACACCCCAAAGCTTTACAGAAAACACAAAGCCTTAAGGTTAAGTAAATACCCCTGCCAACACAGCACCTTTGCACGGAAAAAGAGTTGTAGCAAGATGACTTCAGGATCTGCAGCCAAAAACCCAGTTGTTGAATTCCTTTATCATGAACACTAAAGACAGGACACTGGAAGGACATTTGCAGTAGAGATCATGGGGAAGAATCTAGGCAAGAGGTTCTTCGCATGGTTTACTCAGCATAGAAAAAGAGGTTGCAGCGGGGGAGACTTCAGGATCTGCAGCCAAAAACGCAGTCGCTGAATTCCTTGTCATGAAGACTGAAGACAGGACACTGGAAGGGCTTCTGCAGCAGAAAACAACAGGGAAGGCTCCAGGCAAGAGTTTCATCGTGGCTGGATGCAGCTCTGTCATTTTGGTGCACTTTTCAGGAGCCAGAAGAAGACTGAATATCGCTCATTAGATTCTCGTCGTTTATAAGGTCCAGGCACTCTGGCGAGGGGATTTTTCAGACTCTATTCACGTCTCTGGAGGTCCAGCAGGAAGCCACCAAAGTTTCAGCTCAATTTGGAATTTGGAAGACCATGCACCACACAATGGCTCAGGGTCCCAGGGTATTGCAGCCTGCAAGGTCGCAGCACAATGTGGGATGGCTCAAAAGGCAAGTCTTCTTGAGTCTAGTGGATCCCACCAGGGTCTGGGTCGGTGTCGTCGTTTCCAGAATCCCCAGGTCGCTTGGAAGGAAGGGTAACATCAGACTCTGGTTACACAGCAGGTTCTCAGGTCGCTGGAAATCTTCTTAGCCGCGTTTTCTTCATCTTCCTCTTTTGGTTCAGGTCTAGTGGTCGACATGTCAGCAGCTTCCAGGTTCAGAATTTTTATGAGGAACTACAGAACAACCTGTGCATTCTCTCCCCACATTTTCTAGCAAGGGGCGGTCTGTCTGTCCAATCAGGACAGCCAGTCCCCCATTTGGATTGTGTTCCTTTCAAGCAAGGTGAAAGACAAAGGGCTGCAGAGTTTTGGACTCCTCCCTCTCTTCTTGCCTCCTCAGACACTCTGAAGACTGATCGAGTAATACAAACGATTCACACTGAAGACAAAACTTTCACTGAGGTCGTTCCCTCCTAGAATGGAAGGAGAAGACCTCAGAAACAAGGATACTTAAAATTGTTGAAAAAGAAGGAACCCACCATTCCAGCAGAATGGTGGCCCTTCTGTGCATTACCGAGGCCGATTTAACAGTCTGCGAGTAATAAGACTAAAAAGACACTAAGGTAAAACCACTGCCACCAGCCATTCAAGTAAATTTGCAAGTGTATGCCCCGAGCACTCCCCATAAAGTGGAGTGAGATGGCTCAATATATAAAAATGTAAAGGGGATGAAAATCCCTCTTCATCCGTTAGGAACAGTAGTTCATCGAAGTACATTAAAGAGAAATTAACATGGCACCCCAAAGGGGCAAACTAGCCTAAACCCAAAAGTTATAGGACTCTATAACTTCAATCATACAATATTGAGAGACATAAAAAAGGTCACCCATAAAAAGAGTAAAAGACTAGTTGAGAGGGGAAAAGGATCTCCACTCACCTAGGGACAAGGAGAAATAATTCCTGAGTCCAAGCAAAAAGTTCTGGGGTTGACACAGGTCAGGAAGATTGCTCACAAATAGGAACATCCTACCTAACATCAACCAATGATTGTGCAATTTGCTACCGCAGACTGTATTCACAGTCTCGCTTATGCACAATAGGGTCACTTATGTTCCAACATGGTGGCTCGGTTCTTTTTTTGCAGTTTCTCGTGTGGTTGTCCTTTGTTAGCCCTTCTTCTACCATTCGGGGAGGGGGAGGTCTGTGTGTGTGTGTTTTGCCTTTGGGGGAACACTGGGTGTCTCTGCCTAGGCTCCACTGTGTGTGGGGGAGGAATTATTCACTCTCCCTGCCCTTGGTTTGCTAGAGTGCCTGAATGGAACTAGTTCCCACTGGAGGGCTGGCAGTCCTGATTGGACAGCCACCCTTCCCTTTGTGTAAATGCTGAGAGTTTGCAGAGGAGTGTGTGAGAAAACTGAATAAAAGGTGAGGTTCCTGGGGTGAAAGGCAAGTCGACCATTGGAACAGAAGATCCGAAGCTGAAGATGACCAGAGACGCCTGCAGACCCTTCCAGTAACCCTGCAGTGACCACTGCTGTCCTGACCCCATTTTCTTATCGACAGAGGAGCTCCAAAGAGGACGACTCCTTCCCTTTAGCTGGTGGGACCCCTGAGACGAACTACAAATCGAGCCATCTCCCGAGGGTCTGTGACTTTCCAGAGCTGCAGAACGAGAATACCAGGAGACCTTCGACCAATTTGCAGTGCAATGTTTTTGCAAGGCCGAATCCATCCAGAACTTTGGTGAGCTCCAGATGGACCTCCAGAGGCACGATCCCAATCATCTAAGTACCCTCACCAGAGTGCAGGACTTAAGAATCGAAGATCGCCCGAGCGAATAAAGTCCTTTGGTGGAGTGGATATAAAGGCACCAAGACCGCAGACCGATCAAGGACTCTGAAGAAATCCATGCCAAGTATCCTAGCTCGAGACTCCTGCTGAGACATCCCATTCAGAGTCCTTCCTTTTGTCACCAGACCGAGGAATCGGGAAACTGCTGCTAGGCCGTCGCGGCTGCACAGAGGAGAATCCAGCTACATTTACTTCTTCTAACCTAAGGTACTGTGGAGTGAAAGGTATAACTTACCTTGAACCAAACATTTGCTACAGTGTGACTGGAGTGGGTGAAGAAGTGTCCAGGGTATCCACACTACCTCTGACCCAAGCATGCCAGCTTGTGTCCCTTTAGGGAGTCCTTTTGCAGCGTCCCCCTAACTTGTATTATATTCTTAAGCATCTTATCCTAGAGACTGAAAGTATTGCCATTCGGCTTCTTCGTAAGACTTTGGCTCCACTCCTACACTGACTTTTTCGTATGGTTAGGGATTGGATTTTGAAAGCGTTAGAAGCTATGAAAAGTGTCTCTATAATGTTAAGTCCTGCTGCTGTGTGTATAACTAACCTTTTTCCTTCCAAAACACTTTATCTGATGTGGTTTTGCTAACTTAATACAATTACTGTTTATCTGTAAAGTAACACGAGTGTGCGGCAGTACCGATAATACGGTGGATATGTCATTAGTGTCAAACTCTCTAACAATGGTAACCGCATGCAACTACTATTGAAGTAATCACCTTTGAAAAGTATTATTAAGAATAATACCCAGACCATTTTTCACAGAGTTTTATTTCTGTGAGAGAGATCCAGAACAATTTTTGCAAAGCGGAACCATGACAATTTTCAGATAGTGACTTTTCTTTTAGAGACAGCCAGAATATATTTTGAGTGAGCAAAGTTTCTGTGATGCTGAACCAAGCTGATTTTTCAGATAGCTTTTCCGCAAGGGGGAGCCAGAGCAATTTTTCATAGAGCAGGCAGACCTATAATAAGTGTAATTCAGCTCAAGCCAGACAGTGGAATTGCATTCCATACTGAAAAACAACATGCACATTCATGTTTCTCATCCCAGCCAGTCATAGCTCAGCAGGTTGAGCGCTCGTTGATACAATCTGAGCGTGATCTGCAGGTCGCAGGTTCGAATCTCGGCAAGGCCCACTCAGCCATTCATTCTTCCGAGGTAGATAAATGAGTACCAATATAGGTTGGGTGATATTGTATGTAAATATGTGCTCTGTAAAGCGCCTTTGGATAAACGCGCTATATAAATAACACACCATTATCATTTATGACCACTGTAAATAACATTACTTCCCTTGGATCCCTTATTCGTTAACATACGAGACTGTATTTAACAACCAAGGTGCCAGAAACGTTTTGTGACATGGGAGAAAGATTCCTTGGGTCCCTTGTTGAAAGCAAGGGATGACCCTTAATCATTTTTCAAGGAGCGGCTTCACTACAAGGGGTGACCCTTAACAATTTTTCAAGGAGCGACTTTGATACAAAAGATTACCCTTAAAAATGTTCTGAGGAGCAGCTTCACTACATGGAATGACCCTTAATTTTTCAAAGAGAAGTTTTCATACAAATTATGACCAATAATAATTGACCCTCAATTTTGTGATGAGTGGGTTCACTACAAGGGATGACCCTTAACAATGTCTCAAGGAGGCAATTTGCTACAAGAATGACACTTAATAGTTTTTCAAGCAGTGGCTTTGCTACAACCCTTTTTTAAGGAGCTGCTTCGCTACAAGAGATGACCCGTAGCAACTTTTCAGGGAAGGGCTTTGCTACATGGGATGACAGTTAATTTTTCAAGGAGCAGCTTTGCTCAAACGGATAACCCATAACAATTTTTCAAGTTGCAACTTTTGTACAAGATGACCAGCGGCTTTCCTGCAATGGATGAGTCGCTTCACCAAAAGGAGTAACCCTTAACAATTTTTCAAGCAGCGGCTTTGCTATGAGGAATGATTCTTAATTTTTCAAGGGGCTGCTCCGCTACAGGGGACTATCCTAAATAATTTTCCAGGGAGCAGTGTCCCTACAACGAACTGTCCATAACAATTATTCCTGCCGGTGCTTTACTAGAAGGGATGACTCTTAATTTTTCAATTAGCAGATTTGCTACAAAGGATGACCCTTAACAGTTTTTCAAGGAGTGATTACCAATGAGGAAAACATGAACATGTTTGGGGGGTATTTCCATGGGGTTTTATTTAGGGTATTTTTGTTTTGTGTTTGTTCATGGGGAAAACACATGGAAAATAAAACTTGGACATAAAACCTGGAAAGGGGAAGAGATCAGGAATGCATACTGATTCACTCTGTGTGCCTCAAGTGGCTCTTCCATGTGGCAGCATGGCACTGCTGCAGATGTGCCCCCCTAGCCTCTCCCCGCTTACGCGCCATGAAACCACTGCCCCCAGAGACCACATCATGGCAGATGCTGCAGACCTAAATCCCAGGACAAGTGGTCGGACTGACTGCTGCCCCTGCAGTCCTGGAAATTGAGAATTGAGGGCTTACATACAGACTTCTGCCACCTCTTGCCAGTGACAGGGCTAGAGGATAGCCCTTCTACGGAAATACCTGAATAGGAAATAATGGTGTGTTTTCTCTCCATGTGCCTCAGAATGTCTCTGTTCACAAAGTGGGGCTCTCTGTCCTGGCCCACGAATTCCCCACAAATTGTGCACTGTACCCAGGAAGCCTTTTTTTAACAGCAGGCTCCCTTGGAAAAGCAGCAAAATATTGCATGTTTTTTATGGGGCCACTGAACTCTGTTGCACTGCTGTGGGATGGAGCGGTGACTGAAGTGTAGCCTGGGATGGTGGCACTGGGGAGCTGCTGCCTATCCACATTGGGCTGCAGGTCCTACTCAGCGTGCATTGAAGTACAATGCCATTCTTCTCCCTGGGCCTGCTCCTGGATTTTTGGCACAAAATGTTTTCCCCCTCTTAAATTCTTTAATGATCTCCTCGCTCTCCTGATGCCTCCTTACCTTTTCTATTCCTCCCGGCAAGCTATCCCTGTCCCTCCCTATCCCTACCAGCCAGCACAAGATCTCCCTTCTTCTCTCTCTCTTCTGTCAGCCACACCGTTTCCAATCAGGAAACAGGAACCATGTCATCCAATGACTTTAAAACCTTGAGCCAATTCAACATGCTTTGAGCCAATATGCTAAAATTGCGTGAACTCCTTTCGAGCCAATAATAAATAAGCATCCTTTATGTGGTTAAGTCGACTCAACATGGATTGAGGCATTTCACACATATTGGCTCAAAGCAAGTGTCGAATTGGGCTCGCATCACAGAATCACTTCAGTGTTTGCTATTACTTTATTAGCAGAAGCCACGTCTACAGTCTTCCAGTTAATTAGCAATTATTGTTTCGAAGAGTGTTGAACTGGGTCATGTTAGTATAGTCACTGGATGACATATATCCGGTTCAATTTTTGACAAATTAGCCGATTCGAGCCAGTACGAGCCGAATTGGGCATTTTGCAACTCAGCTCGAATTGCCTTCCAAGTCAGCTGAATGGTGGCTTGAGCGGGTCAAGATGATTATAAATCAGGAGTGTGGGTTCTATGAAAGCCTTTGCGCCTGGCTGGGTACCTTTGTTATTTGTATCTACCAAATAAATCAGAGTGAATACTCTAATTATTCAAAGTATTATTAGTTCATTGTTAATTCTAAAAAAGTGGTCACATCAAGATTTCAGTAATTATATGGTTTTACTCCACATGAATAGGTGTGTTCTATACTAAATGTGTTTGATAAGGTCTGACTGCCCTAGAAATACTGTTAGTACTCCGAACGAGGTTTATGCTTTGGTCTGTGTACCTTCAAGCATTGTGTTGTGTTTTTATAATGTTTTTATGACTCTATGACAAAGTATTTACCCCAAGACTTAACTTGGCCTAACTGTATTTATAATAAACCCTTTTTTTTAATATAATACGTCTGTTTGTAAGTGTTTCTGTTGAACCCTTAGTATACTACAAGTTATTTGTACCTTTCTACAGCTCCCTCTCCCTCCTAAAATAAGCCTGGCTGCTCTGTCTATGCTACCGTATACTCAGGTGGCACAGCCTTATACCAAGAGTGGAGTCTTGTACTGTCTCAGTTGAATGGTTTTACTAAGCCCTTAGATAGATCTCAGAAAAAGTTTCCTAACACTTCATCCCTCCTTGTAAGGATTGTATCAACAGGTGTCATTACCATAAAAGTTCATTTTACTCACTTTAATTCGATTTATCAAAATCCGTAGGGAAATTGCTGAGTCGCCCACAATAGACATTCAAGTCTGTGTCCTGTAGGCTGAACAACGATGTCTGAGACCAGATCTTCACGCTCTGAGTTACCCAGCAGACCGATAGACACTTACACTTAATAATTACTTCAGTGGCAGGGCCATACCAAGTGATATAAATGAGGATAACAGGCTATTACCACCCCGCTAAAACCCGCCACTGAAGGCATTATTGCCATTAGCACACCAGAATAAAATCTGCAAATGGTTTCTTTTTTATTTTAACAAAGAATGGCTAATAAGTTGGGTGACATGAAAATGGAGGATGGGGGTTCTAGGAAGACCCACTTTCCCCATTTCCATTACCAGCTGCGAGAGAAGGTGGCGGAGCAGATATATGGTGAGTTACGGGAGCAGAGGGTAGTAAGATTCACTGGGCCTCATTACACGTTAGGCGGTAAGGGTTTACCGGTACCGGTAAGGGCACCGGTACCGGTAAACCCTTACTGCCTTACTACGAGTTCCCTTTGCGGGACCCGACCTAAACGGCTGGTTTTACCAGCCGTTAAAGTAGGGTGCCGCAAAGGGACTTGGAGCTAATTACGGTACCGCAATTTGCGGTACCGTAATTAGCGCCTTCCCCATTCCCATTATGCCCTATGGGGGCAAAAATGGGAATGGGGAAGTGCCTTGGTGAATGGGGAATTACCGCCCCCGCTCACCTTGGAGTAGGGCGGTAATTCCGCCATCCACCAAGGCGGACACGGTAAAATACCGGCAGCAACCATGGCTCTAATAGCGCCATGGTTACCGCACACCGTGTAATGAGGCCCACTGTCTTAATTTTGAAGGCAAGCAGCAGGAGAGGCAGACCAGCCAACAGGCTGCTCAGAACAGTATATCCCGATGGACAATTAATTTATATCTTGTAATAGTGGAATGTCTGTGTACTAATATTTTAAATGTGTAAAGGTCTCATCTGATTTATTATAGGTGACCAGGGTGAAAAAGGAGATAGAGGAGCTGTGGGCAAAGGCATTGATGGACCTGATGGTGACCAAGGATACCCAGGTATGCAAATGGTGTTAGTTTTATATAAGTGCACAATAAGGAGAACAAACAGATATGAAAGTGTTGACAACACCAAGTCATACAAGAGAAGAAAAAATGTACTTTACTTGGGAAGCTGTTAAGGGGAATCTCTAAACCACCAATGCTAGGCAAGGCCAAAGGCAGAATCATTTTAATTTCTAGAGGATTGCTTTAATCAAAGCTGGAATGCAATTAAATATGAATTGCTTAGGCATCCTGGCTTGAATAGTCACTTGATCTACCTCTTTTAATTATTATTACCCTTAGATGTCAAATTTCTAACAAGTTTCCTTCAGTTGCTTTTTTAACTTAGACAGCTAAGGAATGATTGCTAAAAGGAAGGTATGTTTCACTCCAGAAAATTATAGGAAGGAGCATAGCTATGTGTATGATAAGCTAATATATTCATCATTACAGTTTCTTGAAGGTAAGTCAAACCTTAGCGTTTCATTGTAAAGGACAGAGACACATTTCCTGAATGCAACATCGTTGTAGTGCCCCTAAATGGTTTGTGGGGTAGTGAAAGATTGTGTAGCATTGACTTAGTTAAGAAACATGTGTTGACTGGATTTCTTACCAGATCTTGTACCAGTACCAATGTCATAATCCACACACCCATGTCAGGTGAAAGGATAACAGAAGTCAACGCCAACACTCCACTAATCTCTACCAATGGAGAGTTTATGTTAAAATCAGAGAAGTCTGCTTAGGAAGTATGTGAATTTATAAGGCCCACTAACTACAGACGGAACTGTCATGAGGCACAGGCAATATATCTCTAATCAGACTGCCGGACACGACATAGGAGGATTATGTATAAATTCAGTGTTTAGTCCCTTTCTCAAGGACCCCAAGTTGAGTTCCTATCCAAATTCTAGATGGTGCCAATTCAGAAGGAAGGTCTCTAAAGGCCCAAATACCCAGAATGGCTTTCCTACATGAAGGTGTGACCACTTCTACCAAAGAGCTCTGACATAACAATTCTCAGAGTTTGCTGCAGTGCATTTTTGGAATAATGGAATGCACATTAACAATTTGATCTGCAACTAGACACTCTTTATATTCTCCTTGAACCGAAAACATACCAATCATCTTGCTTCTACTATGGAATTCCAATGCACTTCAAAAACAAATTGTATGCTGATGACAAATGGTTAAAGATTCCTCTTGCATCCAATTAAAGTATTCCATGTGCATCCCACCCTTTATGTTCCAAGGTGTCTCATGGGTGCTACACTGCCCCAAATGCAAGTGATAACACTGAGCAATTTAAATGGCTTTACTCTTTTGTGTAGGCTGTTGTTTGATAGTCTTCTTTTTGGTCGACTACATTGGGTAGAGGAGTATGGTGTTGGAAGAGGGGCACGACAGGCAAGGTATAAGGAGGGGCTGGGGAGAATCCCCATGCCAAAAAAAAAAAAAAAAACTGGTTGAATGCAGGTCAAGCAAATGTAGTCGACCCCAAAAAATACTACCAAACGATAGTCTATCAAACCACGTAGAACCGTTCTTTTGATACATCCCATCACAAGGATTCCAGCAATATTATGAGGTAAGTGAAGGGCGGTGGGCAGGCAATGAATGAAAGGTAATTATTTTGCAGAAGAAATAGTACCCATAATAACTAACTTCACTGAAGGTAAGTAACTTTAATGCTTGATAGAGAAAAGCGTTAAAAACAATTTATTGTATTAAACATAACTACTGAACAAACACAATATGCTCTTTTCCCTGAAGATTCTACATCTTTCAAAAGAATAGCATTGCTATGCCCAACACACATTTAAGCACAGACATCAGAGTGGATCAAAATGTTTGAGAACCAAATCCTTCCCTTCTATGGGTGATCAATGTTGCGTTGACAGAAATCTCCTTAATTTCTTTCAAATGGTTTGCAGAAATGGCACAAGCATAAACATATGTATCAGATTAGACAGCCATATAAGTAACTAGTGTAAACTATGAACTATTAATGTTGCTGTGCATCATAGACATCATGCTATAATACTGTCCGTCTTTCCCTGTACTCGAGGTGTGAATGATGTCAAATACATCTGCATGGCCCTTAGCTTGAGAAGACTGATATGGTGTGGCCTGTCCTTTTCCAACTATAGGGCACACACTGAAATCATTCTCTGAGGTCACACCGGTCAGAGGGGCATCTTTGTCTAATTACACTGCTGATCTCGACACCCCTTGAAGAACTGTTTGTTTATTTTCTTATTTAGTGAGTTGATTTAACAAATAAAACATTTTCACTATATCCACAAATGTCGACAAGTATACAACATGGATGAACATTAAGACATATTAAAATTCTTTGTAATCATTCCTAATGTATAAAACACAAAACATAACACTTTAGGAGTAATACAAAGTCAGATTTTAACACCTAGCATTTCATAAATTGTTAATAGCATTCTGTTTAAATCCAACAATTTAGAGACACTATTATGCACCATCAAATAAGACTATCAAAGGATGTCTCCATCCAAAGTATAACATTCTGTACAATGAGCAAAGCAGAGATTTGTCACATAATGAGGTTTCTCACAAAAAAGTACAAGATGCTTGATCGTTTCAATATTCTCTGAGTTTTTACACAACCTTCAAATTGTAACCAAGATTCTTGGCCCCAAACACTCCATTGTGGGCAGTAAATTAAGTTTAAATCTTATATATCAATAATAGAAAGAAAAAGAGAATATATTTGGGTATGGACAATCTTTCTCTAGGAAAATAATCTATTGTAACACCCCAATCGTCATCCATGCTAATATCAATCAAATGGTTCCTCATAAAAATTCCAAACTGGGTCAAGGATGGAAGTGTGCTGTGCCTCAGAAGGAAGCTCAGTGGCACAAACAATGATTTCGGTGGAGGGAGGTTTAAGTTACTTACCTGCAACTATTGTTCTCCAGCATGGGTCTGGCATGGATTAAAATGATCATGAATATTCCCCGTCGTCAGGCTGGGAATCCTCTGTAAAAGAAAAAACTGTTTCACTTTCACTTTAAAACTGTATTCTCCCCTAAACCAATCACTGTCCACTGGGTCATTCTGCCCCCATCCAATGACAGTCCTCTCCCCAAGCTACACCGCTGGCGGCCATCTTCAGATTTGGTAAGCACGTAAAGTGGCAGTATGAACCAAGAAGAGCCACATAGGGGAAGGCGAGAGGGTTCACATGTGAATCCACGCCAGACCCATGCTAGAGAACAATAGTTACAGGTAAGTAACTTAAACCTTCTCAAGCATGGGGTCTGGCATGGATTCACATGCTCATGAATAACGATTACATAGCAGTACATATACACAATCACGTGAGGTGGCAAGGCTCAACAGAAGTAATAAACACTCACCTCTGGAACAGACTCACCTCAAACAAACAGGTTGTGTAGCACTGCTTGGTTGCCTCGGGACTCCTCCCTGAATCTCTGTGGACATAGTAGAAACTCGTGAAGGTGTGCATGGACCTCCACATAGCCGCCCTGCAGATGTCAAGCAGGGGCACACCAAAGGTGTCTTTCCCTGTACTCGAGGTATGAATGATGTCAAGTACATCTGCATGGCCCTTAGCTTGAGAAGACTGATATGGTGTGGCCTGTCCTTTTCCAACTGTAGGGCACACACTGAAATCATTCTCTGAGGTCACACCGGCCAGAGGCGCATCTTTGTCTAATTATACTGCTGATCTCGAAACCCCTCGAAGAACTGTTTGTTTATTTTCTTATTTAGTGAGTTGATTTAACAAATAAAACATTTTCACTATATCCACAAATGTCGACAAGTATACAACATGGATGAACATTAAGACATATTAAAATTCTTTATAATCATTCCTAATGTATAAAACACAAAACATAACACTTTAGGAGTAATACAAAGTCAGATTTTAACATCTAGCATTTCATAAATTGTTAATAGCATTCTGTTTAAATCCCAACAATTTAGAGACACTATTATGCACCATCAAATAAGACTATCAAAGGATGTCTCCATCCAAAGTATAACATTCTGTACAATGTGCAAAGCAGAGATTTGTCACATAATGAGGTTTCTCACAAAAAAGTACAAGATGCTTGATCGTTTCAATATTCTCTGAGTTTTTACACAACCTTCAAATTGTAACCAAGATTCTCGGCCCCAAACACTCCATTGTGGGCAGTAAATTAAGTTTAAATCTTATATATCAATAACAGAAAGAAAAAGAAATATATTTGGGTATGGACAATCTTTCTCTAGGAAAATAATCTATTGTAACACCCCAATCGTCATCCATGCTAATATCAATCAAATGGTTCCTCATAAAAATTCCAAACTGGGTCAAGGATGGAAGTGTGCTGTGCCTCAGAAGGAAGCTCAGTGGCACAAACAATGATTTCGGTGGAGGGAGGTTTAAGTTACTTACCTGCAACTATTATTCTCCAGCATGGGTCTGGCATGGATTCAAATGATCATAAATATTCCCCGTCGTCAGGCTGGGAATCCTCTGTAAAAGAAAAAACTGTTTCACTTTCACTTTAAAACTATATTCTCCCCTAAACCAATCACTGTCCTCTGGGTCATTCTGCCCCCATCCAATGACAGTCCTCTCCCTAAACTACACCACTGGCGGCCATCTTCAGATTTGGTAAGCACGTAAAGTGGCAGTATGAACCAAGAAGAGCCACAGAGGGGAAGGCGAGAGGGTTCACATGTGAATCCACGCCAGACCCATTCTAGAAAACAATAGTTACAGGTAAGTAACTTAAACTTTCTCAAGCATGGGGTCTGGCATGGATTCACATGCTCATGAATAACGATTACATAGCAGTACATATACACAATCACGTGAGGTGGCAAGGCTCAACAGAAGTAATAAACACTCACCTCTGGAACAGAGTCACCTCAAACAAACAGGTTGTTTAGCACCGCTTGGTTGCCTCGGGACTCCTCCCTGTATCTCGGTGGTCATAGTAGAAACTCGTGAAGGTGTGCATGGACCTCCACGTAGCCGCCATGCAGATGTCAAGCAGGGGCACACCAGAGAGAAAGGCTGTTGTTCCTGCGATGGCTCTGGTAGAGTGGGCTCTCGGACGGCCTGGCATTTACAGGTCCAAAGTCGACAAACAACTGAGAAGTCTTCAAGAAATTCTTCATTATGCCACGTAGTACTTCAAAGCATGAGCAACGTCCAGCGAATGCAAGACCCTTTCTGCTGGCGACGACGAATTCGAGAAGAACACTGGTAATACCACAAGTTCATTGAGGTGGAATTCCGACGGTACCTTTGGCGTGAAGGTTGGGTGTGTACGCAGTACCACCTTTGAAGTGTGGAAAGACAAGTAAGGCCACTTGCAAGACAGGGCTTGAATCTCCCCGACCCACTTGGCCGAGGTGATAGCCACGAGGAAAGCCGCTTTCCACAAGAGAGACTTGAGCAGGGCCTGATGCATAGGCTCGAAGGGTGCTCCCATGAATTTAGTCAGCACAACATTGAGCTCCCAAGCCGGGGCAAGGGCCTTCACCGGCGGGAAAGTCCTGACGAGTCCCTTGAGGAACTCCTTGACAAGCCTGTGAGACCACAGAGAAGGTCTACCCAGAGACCTGGTGTACCTGGATATGGCTGCAAGATGCACCTTGATAGAGGTGTGACCCAGTTCCCCTTTGGCCAAGGAGAGCAAGTATGGTAGAAGCTGCAGAGCCGTGACACGCAGATAGGTCATCTTCTGAGTCCGGCACCACACAGAGAAGCGTTTCCATTTATATCTGTAGCACTTCAATGTTGATGAGGCTCCGGCCCTGGCCAGGATGTCCTTACATTCTGTGGGTAAAGCATAGCCTCCAAACTCTAAGGCTGCAGGAACCATGCCCTCAGGTTCAGGGACTCAGGGTTGTGATGCAGAATCGCCCTTGCTTCTCTAGCATGCAGGTCCGGTGGCAGGGGCAGCCGGATGGACGGGGGCACTGACAGACGTAGTAAGTCCAGATACCAGAATTGCCTCAGCTATGCTGGGGGGGAGGAGTATTATCCTGCAGTGGCACTGTCTGAGCGTCTTGATCACACGCAAGAGGAGTGTCAATGGAGGGAAGGCGTACAGGAACCGTCCCTCCCATGGGAACGCGTCTTCCATGCTCCTGGGTTGAGGGAACCTGCTGGCAAAGCTTTGGCACTTGGTGTTCGCTGCCATCGAGAAGAGATCGATCTGGGACTGGCCCTATTTGCCTAACACAAAATCCACCTGATCCTGGTAAAGTTCCCACTCGTGGCAAGAATGCAGTTCCTGGCTGAGCGAGTCCGCGATGGTGTTCTTCATTCCCGCTATGAAACAGGATGAGGAACATGCCTTGACGAACAGCCCATTGCCACAAGTCTTGGGCCTCCTTGGAGAGCGCCAGTAAGCGGGTCCACCGGTTTCCAGATGTAGAACATGGTGGTGGTGTTGTCCGTGAAGATCCTCACCACCTTGCCCTTCAATGACGGGAGAAAGGGCTTAACGGTCCAAAGTTCCAGCACATTGATGTGGAGGTCCTTCTCCTCTGGTTGCCAGAGGCCTCTGGCCTGCACCTGTCCAGTATGCGCTCTCAATCCTTCTAGAGAGACATCCTTCATGACAGTCTCCCGGTAAGGAGGAACCTGAAACAGAGCTCCCTGGATGAGATGTGGCTGTACGCCCCATCACTGAATCGCCTGACCGAACTCGTCTTTCAGCGAGATATTGTCAGTAAAATTCCCAGACACCTGCACCTGCATCCACCTTGCATCCAGGAACTCCCGCAGGGGTCTCATGTGAATTATGCACAGGCGAATGAGGCTGATGCAGGAGGACACCATGCCGAGCAGCGACTTGATGGACCTAACCGTTTAAAATCTGAATTGACGACAAGAGCTGTACTTTGCCTTGTATGACTCTCACCCTCTCCTCCGAGGGCGACGCCAAACATGTCACTGTGTTGAGTCGGGGACACAGAAACAGTGTGTCCTGAGATGGCGTCAAGCAAGACTTCGGATAGTTTATAGAGAGCCCCAACTTCGTCAGCAGCTGCGTAGTCTTTGATGTGCTCGCCTGCCAGAGCGTGAAAGCAGGAACACACCAGCCAGTGGTCCATGTAGGGGTATATGTGGACGCTTTGTAGACGAAGATGTGCCGCCACTGGGGCCAGGCACTTTGTAACAACCATTTGCCCCAATTTCAGGCCAAAAGGCAAAGCCTTGAACTGGCAATACTGACCTTGAACTATGTAGAAGTTTGCAGTGTTTCTTGTGAATGGGGATGTGGAAGTAGGCGTCCTCCAGATCCAACGACAGTAGAAAATCTCCCTGCTCCAGCTGGCCGAGAACGTGTTGTAACGTGACCATTCAGAACTTTTGGGACTTCAAGTACTTGTTGAGACGAGAAAGATCTAGGATCGGTCTCCACCCGCTGTTTTCTTTTGAACCAGAAAGTATCTGGACTATATTCCGGAGCCCTGGAGAAGGGTTCTATTTCCCCCTTTTGCAAAATGGCACGCACCGCCTGCAAAAGCTGTGGTCCGTGTTGTTCTAGCCGCTGACTTGGCGGGATATGAAGAGACCTGCTTTGGAACTCCAAGGTGTGCCCCTGTCCGAGAGCGTCCAGCACCCATCTGTCCGTGGTGATCTTTTCCCACGTGCTGACGTACCTTATGAGCCGGCCTCCCGCCAGGGTGCATAAGTGGGGGCACGAGGCCACGGCCGGTTTAGGCCTGCTTGGGGATTGGAGCTCTGCCCCTTGGATGATCTTCCCGGTTTTCCTCTGGAAGAGCATAAGAACAAGGACTGTCACTGCTGCAAAGTTCCCAGGGAGCGTGCCGTCTCTGTGTCGGTCTTTATTACTTGCAAAGACTCGTCAACTGCCTTTCCGAAGAGGTCCTCCCCATCGAATGCCATATCCAGCACCTTCGTTTGAGCATCTGGTCGGAAGTTTGTTGCCTTCAGCCAACCTTGATGACGCAGAGACACCCCGTTCCCCATCTGGTGGAAAGCTGTGTCCACGATGCCCACTGCCACCGTGATGGCGTGATCTGAGGCCACTTCCCCTTCCTGAAAGAGTTCTAGTGCCTCTGCCTTCTTGTCTTCGGGCAGGAAGTCCATAATAGGACCCAACTTGAACCATAGTTCCCGGTCATATCGGGATAAAATGGCTAGGACATTTGCTGCCTTGATGGTAGAGGCTGCCGTATAAATAATCCTCTTGTCCCATTGCATCCAGCTTCTTCCCCTCCTGGTCTGGAGGTACCATGGCTGCCGATGACGGGTTGGCTGAGCGCTTCCTGGCTGCGGTGGAGACTACCGAATCAGGTGAGGGCTGCGACCTTAAGCACCTGGGGGCTGAAACTGGAACCCTGTACTTCTTTTCCAACCTGTCCCGCTTGGTCGTACCAGTACTAGAGTTTCTCATTAGAGCCAGGCCTTCTTCCCAGATGTCGTCCAAGAAGGGAACATACATGATGGTCTTTCTTCTCGACTCGTGCCGTTTGTACAGAAAGCCTTCTTTCTTGGTAACCTCAGGAACTAACTGAAACAGTTCCGATGCCCTTGACATGACGAAATGAAAGGATCTGACTTTGTCAGTGGGGGAGGCCCTATGGGGCTCGTCCGTGTGCAGCGGTTTCCCTGTTCGCCGCGATGAAGTATTTGTCCTCGTCAGTGCCCATAGCCGTGGTAGCTGTGAGCGGGGCTGGTGCTCGGGGTGGAGTCTTTTCTCGACGAGGTGGTGGTGGTGGAGTGGGATGATGGCGAGGACCAGTGCCTCCCTCTGGCATTTCTCTTCTGTGGTGGAATGCTTAGCCTCAGAGGCTCTTGTGTGTCCTGTGAAGGCGTAGGTCCTGTAGGCATCCTCTGCTGGATTTCAATGACCAGTGTGTGCATGGTCGTTAGAATATCCAGCGACACGTCCCTAGGTCTAGGGGTGAACGAAGCCAGTGGTGTAGGATCTGCTATGGCCTGTCCGGAGCAGCCCGCGGGACCACCTAATGGGGAAGGTCCACTGGGGTGACTGTCTCTCTCTCTCTCTCCTTCTCAGGCGGTTGCTGGGTCTGTGGGGCGCCGGGTCTTTTCCTGACCTCAGAGTAGCCGCCGTCTTCGTCGCTGGTTCTGCAGCCATATCTTGGCTCGGGGGTAAGGACACCTGTGGAGCAGTCGACAAATCCTTCACGGACCCACTCTCCTTCTACACTGTCACATTGGATGTCGTTGACTTGGTCGAGGATGTGCTCGTCGTTGCTTTCGTCAATGGTGCTGTCATCGACTCTGTTGACCTGACATGCTGCAAGGTCTTAGCCAGCTTCGACGAGTCCTCTCCGGACTTCTCCCTCGTTGTCTTATCCGCGGACACACACAGATGGGACAGGGTTAGGGACTTTCTCTTCAAAGAGGCCCCTGCCATTGGTAGGCTCACTGTGGAGGCCGACGGTGATGTCGATCACCTTATACCCGACTCGGGACCGCATCTGCGGCAAACCCAGTGGTGCTAGCGTTGCAGCGCTTGACCTTCTCTTGGATCCCCTTAAGCGGGGCGTCCTCAAAAGATCTCAACCTCCTTCCTGATCTAGTACGCTCCTTGCACTGGCAGGTCCTAGATGAGGCTTAACTCTGCCCCCGGCTGTGTCACTGGCCTTGTTCGAATTGAGCCGTGCTGACATTCTTCTGTAGCAGTCTTTTTTGGTTTTCTTCGAGAAACCACAGCACACCTCGCATCCATAATCGTGGTACGGATGCAGGCAATATAAGCATTTGTGATGGCCACAAAGATGTTTCTTAATCCACAGTTTGCGCAGAGTTTGAAGAGGCTTTGACTTTCCGTCTTCTCTTCAGTCATGGCTGAAAGGCGCAAAGTAGGTCCAAGGCCGGGTCTTCTCGAAACCTTGATGACGATCTGACAGTGGATGAAGATCTAGGCAGGTAGCCGAGCCCCACTGCCGGTCTCTGTCCTTCGCCAATGATGATCAATCTAAATCGGTCAAATTTCAAACTATTTTGTCAAAAATTTAGAAAAAACACAAAATTAGCTCGGGGAGCAACTTGAGGACTCCCAACACTGGAGCGTTCGGTAAAAATCTGAAGATGGCCACCAGGGGTGGAGCTTACGCAGAGGACTGTCATTGGATGGGGGCAGTATGACACAGTGGACAGTGATTAGTTTAGAGGAGAAATACAGTTTTAATGTGAAACCATTTTTTTCTTTTACCGAGGATTCCCAGTCTGACGGCGCAGACTATTCATGTGA
Source organism: Ambystoma mexicanum (assembly GCF_040938575.1). Lineage (NCBI taxonomy): Eukaryota > Metazoa > Chordata > Amphibia > Caudata > Ambystomatidae > Ambystoma > Ambystoma mexicanum. The sequence continues at coordinate 266,292,423 of NC_090925.1, read as the reverse complement.
ATCCATGCCAGACTGCATGCTGGAGAAATACAAGTATATGGAATAATCACATTTTTGCTCACAGGACCCGGGTCCTAAGTATTACGCAGTTGGATACTGATAAAGGCAACCTCAAACCATGTTTCCAAATAGTTCCCTCCAAAGAATTAAAAAAAGAGCGAATAAACGTTTCAAGCCCTACGGAAAAGAATCAGAGAAAAAGAACACAAACTCTGTTGTACTCTATTCAATTGAGAAATAAAGGAAATAAACTTAGCTTTAAAAAGTTTTTGTACCACTCTAATGGAAGCCTTGTACGTCAGGTTAAAGCCCAGATATCTTGTAGACGTGCATAGCTCTAAGTGTGCATTACCAACCGCCCAACTCATGACCTTTGGTTTTAGCTTTTTTGAAAGGATTACAATCTTTGATTTCCCACCATTGATTGTAAGATTATTAGTTCCTGCATGAAACGCAAAAGCAGTTTATTCCTGCTGCAAACCAATGGCGTTAAGTCAAAAAGTAGGAGGTCATCAGCAAAGGCTAACGAATTCAATCTTGTAGAGCCTAATTTAACTAGAAATTAATTGTGTCCCAAACTAAGTCTAAATGTGAAAGGTAGATGTTTAATAAAAGAGAGGCCAGGACACACCCATGCCTTAATCCAACAGCTGTGTGGATGCCTCTAGATAAATAGCCTTCTTTAGTAATCCTAATGTTTATCATCATATTGTGATAGAGCAAAATGATCAGTTTGATTAGGGCAGTTGGAATCCCTTTATCTGCAAGTTTCCACCACAGTTTTTGTCGTTTGACACTATCAAAGGCTCTAGATAGGTCAAGTGAGGCCATATAAACCGTCCCTATGGTGCCATCAGAAAATGTGGCCCTCATAAGAGCCAAAATTATGACATTGAAGGAGGTACCAACCCTTTTCTGGAAAACCATTTGGTTGTGTGACAAGATGTTAAGTTGTCCACCCAAAGTTCCAACCCATTAAGTATTATAGATGGAACAAGTTACTTACCTGTAACTGTTGTTCTCCAGCATGGGTCTGGCATGGATTCACATGCTCATGAATATTCCCCGTCGTCAGGCTGGGAATCCTCGGTAAAGAAAAAACCAGTATCAGTTTCGTTTCTGATCTGTCTTTCGTAGTAATAACCAATCACTGGTCTCTGCGTCATACTGACCACAGCCAATGACTGCCCTCTACCTAAGCACCGCCTCTGGCAGCCATCTTCAGATTTGGAAGCACGTGAAGTGGCAGTATGACCAAGTGAAGAGCCGCAGAGGGGTAGGCGGGAGGGTTCGCATGTGAATCCATGCCAGACCCATGCTGGAGAACAACAGTTACAGGTAAGTAACTTGTTCCTTCTCCAGCATGGGGTCTGGCATGGATTCACATGCTCATGAATAAAGAATACATAGCAGTACACACATGCACAACCACGGGAAGTGGCAAAGGCTCAACATTAAGCATTACATCAAACTCAACATTAAGCATCTTACCTCCTCACCAGGCTCACCTCAGGCGAACAGGTTGCGCAGCACTGCTTGGCCGACCCTGGACTCCTCCCTGGAATCCCGATCGACGCAGTAGAATTTCGTGAAGGTGTGCGTCGACCTCCACGTAGCAGCCCTGCATATGTCCAGCAGGGGCACACCAGAAAGGAACGCCGTGGTAGCTGCGATCGCTCTGGTGGAATGGGCTCTCGGACGGCCAGGCAGCGGTCGGTTTGCCAACCGATGACAGTACATGATACAGCCGGAGAGCCATCTGGAAATGGAAGCCTTCGAGAGAGCCTTCCCCTGATTGACAGGTCCAAAGTTCACAAAGAGTTGTGACGTCTTCCGAAAACACTTTGTGCGGTCCACGTAGAACTTCAGCGCTCTAGCCACATCCAGCGAGTGCAAAGTCCTCTCAGCCGGCGACGAAGGCGACGGGAAGAACACAGGCAACACCAAGGGTTCGTTGAGATGGAAGTCCGACGGTACCTTGGGCATGAAGCAGGGGTGCGTCCTGAGCACTACCCTCGTGTCGTGAAAAGTCAAGTACGGGGCCTTGCAGGAAAGGGCCTGGATCTCTCCCACCCGTCGTGCGGAGGTGATGGCCACAAGAAACGCTGTTTTCCACGACAGAAACTTCAACGGGGCCGAGTGCAGATGCTCGAACGGAGGTCCCATGAGCTTGGTCAGCACCACGTTGAGCTCCCACGCCGGGGCCGGAGCCTTCACCGGCGGGAACGATCTGAACAGTCCCTTCATGAACTCTTTCACCAGACGATGAGACCACAAGGACGTCCGGCCCGTGGTTCTGGTGTATCGGGAGATCGCAGCAAGATGAATCTTGATGGACGCGTGTGCCAGTCCAGCTTTGGCCAGCGTCAGCAGGTACGGCAGTACCTGGGGAGCCGTAATCCGTAGAGGGTTAATCTTCTGTGCGTGGCACCAGACAGAGAACCTCTTCCATTTGTGCCCGTAGCATTTAAGAGTCGAGGACGCCCTGGCCTTTGCAAGAACCTCTCTGCAGTCGGCCGGTATGTCGTATCCTCCAAACTCTAGCGCTGCAGGAGCCAGGCCTGCAAGTTCAGCGATTTCGGGTCGTGGTGGAGGATGGCGCCTCCTTCCCTGGAGAGTAGATCCGCGTCCACCGGCAGCTTGATTGGCGGGGACGCTGACAAGTCCAGAAGGTCCGGGAACCATATCTGCCTCGGCCACGCAGGTGCGACGAGGATCATCCTGCACCGTGACCTCTTGAGCTGGTTGACGAGCCGGATTAGCAGTGGCAAAGGAGGGAACGCGTAGAGGAACAGGCCCTCCCAGGGGAACGAGAAAGCATCGCCCATGCTCCTCGCCTGGGGAAACCTGCTGGCGAACCTCCGGCACTTGGAGTTCGTCGCCGTCGCGAACAGGTCGATCTGGGGTGTGCCCCACCGTCGGAAGAGGCGATCCACTAGATCCTGCCGTAGTTCCCACTCGTGGCACGAGCGCAGCTCCCTGCTGAGTGAGTCGGCGATGGTGTTTTTTATCCCTGCCAGATGAAACGGCACCAGAAACATCCTTTGGGCGACGGCCCAATGCCACAGGTCCTGCGCCTCCTTGGACAGTGCTGGGGACCTGGTTCCGCCCTGTTTCCTGATGTAAAACATGGCGGTGGTGTTGTCGGTGAAGAACCTCACCACCTTGCCCTTGAGGGACGGAAGGAAGGACCTGAGGGCCCAGAACACTGCACGGAGCTCCAGGACGTTGATATGGAGGGACTTCTCCGTCGGGAGCCAAAGGCCTCTCGCGTGCAGATTTTCGGTGTGCGCTCCCCACCCTTCCAGGGAGGCATCCGTGGTCAGTGTCTCCTGGTGGTCTGGGGTCTGGAAGTCCATGCCCGCCGTCAGATGCGCGCGGGTGCCCCACCACCGGACCGCTCGGCGGAAACTCTCGTCGAGTGTGATCCTCTCCTCGAAGCCGCCCGTCGTTTGGATCCAGCGCGCGTCCAGGAACTCCTGCAACGGGCGCATCCGGAGCCTGCACATGGGAATGAGGTAGATGCAAGAAAACATCATTCCGAGCAGGGACTTGATGGACCTCACCTTGGCCGCGTCGGAAACCAACATCCGCTGTACCTTGCCCAGGATGGACCTGGTCCTTTCCTCCGACGGGGAGGCCAGAAGGGACACTGTGTCGAGCTTCGCTCCCAGAAACAGTGCGTTTTGCGCGGGTACCAGGCGGGACTTGGCGTAGTTCACGGAGAATCCCAGGTCTGTGAGAAGTTGGACGGTCCTTGCCGTGTGCTCCACGGCGAGCTCCCTCGTCTTGGCTCGGATGATCCAGTCGTCCAGGTAGGGGTAGACGTGGATCCCCTCGCGGCGCAGCTGCGCCGCCACCGGTGCAAGGCACTTGGTGAATACCCTGGGTGCCGACCGTAGTCCGAAGGGGAGGGCTTTGAACTGGTAGTGACGCCCTTGGACCACAAACCTGAGGAATTTTCGGTGCCCCTTTAGGATGGGAATATGGAAGTAGGCATCCTCCAAATCCAACGACGACAGGAAGTCTCCTTCCTCCAGCTGACCCAGGACGTGCTGGAGGGTGACCATCCGGAACTTCTGCGCCTTGATGAACTTGTTCAGACGTCGCAGGTCTAGGATGGGGCGCCATCCTCCCGTCTTCTTCTTCACGAGGAAGTATCTCGAGTAAACTCCGGAGCCCCGAAGCCTCTTTGGGACGAGTTCGATGGCGCCCTTCCTGAGCATCGCCTTTACCTCCAGGAGAAGCTGAGGGACGTGAAGCTCTTTCCTGGCCACGGGGGGGACGCGCGGGCACCTTCTTTGAAACTCGAGCGCGTGGCCCCGGGCTAAGGCGTCCAGCACCCAACGGTCGGTGGAGATGGACTCCCACACGCTGACGAAGCTCACCAGCCGGCCTCCCACCGGGGTGCTTCGGTGGGGGCCCGACCCCACGGCCGGTTCAATCCTGTTTTGACGAGGCTTTGCCTCCTTGACCTCCTTGGCGACGACAGCGGGGTCCGCCAGACTTGCCTCGTCCTCTGTAGGCCTCCTGAGACGACGAGCGGGCCGCTTGACGGTAGGTGGAGAAACCGCCGCCGGAACCTTTGGAGGCGCCCTTGCCTCCGCTGCTCCGAAAGGGCGTCCGTCGTTGCTGCAGAACCCCAAGGGCCCGGGCCGTCTCAGTGTCCGCTTTAACGGCCTGAAGGGAATCGTCCACTGTTTTCCCAAACAGGTTGTTCCCATCGAACGGCATGTCCAGGACTCTGGTCTGTACGTCTTGACGGAAGTCCGTAGCCTTGAGCCATCCACGCCGCCTAAGGCACACGCCGTTGCCCAACTGGCGAAACCCAGTGTCGGCGATGTCCGTCGCAATAGTATTGGCGTGGTCCGACGCCACCTCACCTTCCTGTAGGATCTCCAGGGCATCCGCCCTCTTGTCGTCCGGTAGGAAGTCCAGCAGGTGAGCCAGTTTGTACCATAGCTCCCTGTCGTAGCGGTCCACGATAGCCAAGGCATTGGCCGCTTTAATCGTCGTCGCTGCAGACGAGATGACCCTGCGTCCCATAGCGTCCAATTTCTTTCCCTCGCCGTCCGGTGGGGAAGTCGATGTGGAGGCCCGCACCCCCCCGCTTTCTTCCTGGCCGCCGCGGAGACGACGGAGTCCGGGGTAGGCTGCGCCCGGAGGCACAGGGGGGCCGCGTCCGGGACCCGGTACTTCTTCTCGTACCGGTCTCTTCTAGCTGGCGTCGTGGAAGGGTTCTTGAGGAGGGCGAGGCCCTCATCCCAAATGTCGTCCAGTAGAGGCACCGCGAGGACCGTCTTCCTCTTGGCCTCGCGCCGTTGATAAAGGAATCCTTCCTTTTTCTTCTCCTCAGGGCAGAGTTGGAAAAGCTCGGATCCCCTGGCGATCATCGAGTGGAACGATCCAATCTCGTCGGGCGGAGAAGCCCTGGTGGGAGGTGAAGACGGTAGATCCTCGTCGTATACCTCGTCGTCCGTACCCGTCGCTGCCGTGTCAGTCCCCTTATCATCCCCTCGGGTGGATGGGGAGGAGGGCTGGACGGGGCGCGACGGCAGAAAAGGAGGTGGAGGGTGAATCCTTCTTTTCTTGGGCGGGGGAACACCAGAAGGTCCCGGTTCAGGATCCCCCGACGGGAGAGGTTCCTCCGTCGGCAACGGTAGTCTCGTCCTTATCTCTGAGCATAAGGACTGTATAGCCAACAAAATGGCCGCCGAGTTGTCTTGCGGCGCTGGCAGAGGGAAATCCGACGGGCGATCAGGGGCCCCGTCGGCACCCTCGACGATGTCGTCGTCACCTGCGTCGGGATCCATCCCGACGGGCTGGTCTTCATCCACGCCAAGGCCGTGGCTTAAGACCTCGATCAGCTCTTCCTCCGAGGTTGAAGCCGAATCTACGACGATGCCCTGCCCCCCCTTTTTCTTCCCCGCCGGGGATTTCACGGGGGTCCTATCGATGGGCACAAAAGAGGACTCCCTCCGAGGTGGCAGGGAGACTCTGAGCCCCGAGATCGCCACCACTGGTGTAGCCTCCACAGGCTGAGCCAGGGCCGCCGCGACAGTATCGATAGAGGGCTTGGCCGGATGGATTAAGGCCTTCACCACCTTAGGTGCGCTCACCGCCTTATCCTTGAGGGCGGGGACACTGCCTCGCTCCCCCTCCGATGGGGCCTTCGAGCTCGACCGGGGCCTCTCCAGGAGCTTCGCCGGGTGCTCGCCCTTCCTCTTACCCGACCCAGAGCGTTGGCTCGTGGCTGAAGGTGCCGGGGAGGGTGCGCCCTGCCTGGCGCCCGTAGAGCCCGACCGTTCGGCGCTCCCGGTGCCAGCGGACTCGCGGTGCTTGGCCTTGTGTTGGACCCTCGTCGCCGGGGCGTCCTCAAAGGTCTTAGAAGACCGCTCGGATTTCTTCCTCTTCCTCTCGCCTGACGGGCTCTTCCCTTCCAGCCAGTTGGCGAGGCGTTGATGGCGGTCCTTCATGGTCCGCTCCGACATATTGCCGCAAAACGCACAGTCCTTCTCCACGTGCGTCTTGTCCTCATGTAAGCAGTAGAGACAAAAGGAGTGTTCATCCTCCTTAAAGACGTTCTGCAGCTGGCATCCAGGGCAGACCCTGAACAGCTTTCCGGGCGTCGAGCTTCCCTTCTCCTGGGCCATGTCCGGGCCTGAGAAGCTTCTGGAGTCCTCCAAAAACGTAGCTCGACGAAATCTTCACCCTTGAGGGGCGCAGACGAATCCGACACGGGTCCCCGTTGATCGGATGGAGAGTCGGTGGAGCTTGAGGCTCTTTTGACCGAAAAAAAAAAACGAAGTTTTTGAGAAAAAACGTGAAAAATTAGCACTAACGCTCGAGAGCAATAGCACGAGGATCCCAACACTTGAACGTGCGGTAAAAATCTGAAGATGGCTGCCAGAGGCGGTGCTTAGGTAGAGGGCAGTCATTGGCTGTGGTCAGTATGACGCAGAGACCAGTGATTGGTTATTACTACGAAAGACAGATCAGAAACGAAACTGATACTGGTTTTTTCTTTACCGAGGATTCCCAGCCTGACGACGGGGAATATTCATGAGCATGTGAATCCATGCCAGACCCCATGCTGGAGAAGCAAAGATCTTACTCGTTGTTTCTAGAAGAGCGATCGGTCTATATTTGGGCGGATTAGACCAATCGCCCTTCTGATAAATTGGAACTATATAAGACTGTCTCCAAGAGGTGGGAAGGGAGCCTGAACTTAAGATTTCTCTAATAGGGTGGAAAGGATTTGAGACCACAAGACAGGGTCATGAATTAAGATAATCAGGGCAAGATTGTCTGGGCCCGGTGCTCTGGAGCCCTTACGCTTTTGTATAATGGAGCATATCTCTTCCGGGTCAGTTGAAGACCAGGGCAATGCTCTGAATATTTCAAGAGGGAGGATAGGAAGGTCAGTGTTATATGGATTTGTATAAATGTATGAATAATGTTGGACCCAAACGTCCTCAGAGATGACCTGTTTATCATCACCCTTGTCCTCTGAAATAGCAGACTTTTTGAGTTTCCAGAATTGAGTCGTATCCTTTTTTTAAATAAATGCTCTCCTACCATTTAACTATACCTGTTAAGCAAGTGGATTTTCATCCTTTTTGAATTGTTGCAATATTGTCACATCATTTTCTTTTTTGAAATAATGTAGGTGGTATCTTCAGGACCATTGGCATGTAATTTGCATATGAGCCTGTTTTTCTGCTTTTTAGCTTGAGCTTGAGCTAGAGCGGAATCGAAGATGCAGGCATGAATCTGCAATGTGAAACGTGTTCCCTACTTCTGACATCTATTTAGGCAGAGGGAAGAGTTACAGGAAAGGTAACGTGTGCTTAAGGGGTTTGAAATTAATACTTTTGAAGTAAATTTGCTCAAGAAGGAATGGTTCCATCTCACTTTAGTGCCACATTTGCTGAATTCTAAATGAGAAAACCGAAAACCATTTGCACCTTGTGTATGTGTGATAACTAAGAGAAATAGTAAAAGATAAAGGAAAAAGATCACTCTCCACTATTCTATTGATTTTTAAGTTGAAGCAATATGGAGGTATAGTACCCGAAACAAAAATGTGGTCTATCCAGGACTGTGACCGATATCTAAAGCAGGTGTACATTAATAGTTACTCACCGTAGTGACTAACGTACTCTTAATCCATAGTCCCCTTTCCTCCATACTGTATAGGCGTCCGTCGCGAGGGACGGGAGACTGAATCTTTTTCACCAGAAAAAATCTTCTTCCCCTTTAAATTTGGAGGTGCGCGGGGCACGACACTGGGAGCATGCGCTCACCTGACTCCGCCCACCGGCACTGCTCCTCAGTCCCCATTGGCACGTCGAAAATTATCAGCATTGCCTAATGACACCAGTATTATTAGGGGGGAGGATGGTGGGACGTATGGAGGAAAGGGGACTATGGACTAAGAGTATGTGAGTCACTAAGGTGAGTAACTATTAATTACTCTTATGTCCCGTTCCCTTTCCTCCATACTGTATGGGCGATTACAACTGAATGTAGCCCCAGGGTGGAGAGGAGACCCTCCTTAGGAAAACAGGTTTCTTAGAATCGCCTGCCAGAATGCCCCATCTGACCTAGAAGCAGCGTCCAAACAGTAGTGTTTACCGAAAGCCGCAGTGGTGGCCCAGGTAGCCGTCCTGCTGATGACCTGCCACGGCACATGCTGTTGGAACGTGATGGCCGTGGCCTTGGCTGTGACCGCATGGGCATGTAAGTTAGCTGGCACTGATTTGTGCTGCCCCTCATAGGCCTCCTTGATGGCTGCGACCATCCACCTTGCTATGGAGGCCTTTGAGGCCTGATAACTGGGCCTTGACCCACCGAAAGTGACAGACAAGGCGTCCGACTTGCGGAAGTCCTCGGTTCTGTCCAGGTAGTATTTCAGCAAACGTCTGACATCCAGACGGTGCAAGACCCTCTGAGGCTCGTCCTTGGGATCGGCGAAGAAAGTGGGTACGACTATTTCCTCGTTGAGATGGAAGGAGGAGGTCACCTTGGGTAAGAAAGCATGGTGCGTCCACAGGACGACCTTGTCCGTGTGAAAAGTGGTGTAGGGTTCTGATGCCACCAGAGCCTGAATTTCGCTGACTCTGCGAGCAGAGGTGAGGCCCACGAGCAGAGCTGTCCTTATGGTGACCAGCCTGATGTCCGTGGACGCCATCGACTCAAACGTTTTCCAACACACTATTAAGGTCCCACACTGGATGCAGGTTCTTTATAGGCGGGTATGGCCTGTGGAGGCCCGCCAGATGTTGCTTGACCACTGGGTTGGAGGAGGAGAAGAGACCCTCCGACGAGTTTGTGTAAGCCCCTATGGCTGCCAGATAGGTGCAGCATATATCCCCCTGCACACCGGAGAGGGCAAGGTGTGCTAAAACAGAGCACGTCGTCCAAGGTGCACTTAAGAGGGTTGATCTCCCTAGAGTTGGCCAAATGACAGAATCTAGATCATTTACTCTTATATTGGCTCCTAGTAGCCTTGCTACTAGTGCCCTAGATGATCACTAGGTTTGCCTGAGATAGGCTTAAGTGTTTCAGCTTGATCTGCTCAGGAACCACGCTGCAACGGCTAGTTTGTGAGGAGCAGGGTGGAGTACCCTGCCCCCCTGCTGGGCCAGGAGAGGAGCTGGACCCAGCGGTAGGTGAATCAGTGGTCTGTCCGAGAGGCTGAGAAGCTCTGAGAACCACAGTCTGGCCGGCCACCAGGGAACTATCGAAATGATGCTGAGGTGCCAGGATTCCTTTATCTTGCAGACCTACCTGTGGACTAGGGGTGTGGGCGGGAAGGCATATGCCATCATGTCGTCCCATTGGATCTGGAATGCGTCGCTCAGGTAGCCGGAGCCCTGGCCCTGTAATTTCCTGTTGTCCCAGTAGGCCAAGCGATCCACCTATCGTTGCCCCCACCTGAGGAAGATTTCCTTCAGTACCAGGTCGTTCAATTGCCTCTCCTAATTGTCTGCCCCCAGTCTACTGAACCTGTCTGCTTCCAGGTTGGATTCCCCCGGTAGGTGGACAGCCATGAGGTAAATGTCGTTCTCAAGAGCCCATTCCCATATTCCAACTGATAGGATGCACAGCCGAGGGGATCTGGTTCCCCCTTGCTTGTTGACATATTACATGCTGGTGGAGTTGTCTGTCTGGATAAGAACTGTCTTGCCCTCGATAAGAGAAAGGCCTTGAGAGCCAACCAAATGGGCTTCAATTCTAGCCAAGTGATGTGGGACTCCTGCTCCTGCCGACTCCAGCCCCTAGGACGCTGTGGTTGTCCAGGGTGGCACCACAGCCCTCTAGGGAAGAGTCTGTAGTAACTGTGACCTGAGGGGCTAGCTGCCGGAAGTTGAAGTCCACGAACCACCAGTGAAGGTCCGAGAGGAGAAAGGGAGGAATGTTGACAGGCTCCTTTTAGGACCCCTTCTCCTGATTCTATGAGGCTGCAAAGTGCAGCTGTAATCTCGGCATCCTCAGTCTTGTGTGGGGCACGGCCAAAAGGACCGCTGCCATAAGCCCCAGTAGGTGTTGGTACCACCAGGCCGAGGTCACATACCTGGAGAGGAAAGGCCTCTTGATGGTGCAATCTTGTCCTCACTGGGCTCGCGTCCCAGATAAGGCGCAAGAAGGTCAGGCTCTACGTGGGCGTAGCTGAGATTTCCTGAGATCGATAGTGAACCCCAGGCCGTGGGGTCTGTTCATCAATGCAGAGGCAGTATTCTGAACCACTTCCGGAGAGGTGGCCCGGACGAGCCAAACATCCAGGTATGGGTAGACATGGTGGCCCTGGCCCTGAGGAGGGCTGCCACTGTATACATCAACCTGGTAAATAACCTGGGAGCCGAGTTGGAAATGGAAGCCCATGATCCTGAAGCCAAATCGGAACGTGTAGATAAGCGTCCTTCAGCTCCAGGGAGCACATCCAGTCTCCCCTGTCCAGTGTTTCCGCAATAAGGTGGTGTAACCCTCTTGAACTTTTGCAGAGAGAGGGAGAGATTGAGGGTGGAAAGGTCCAACACAACTCTCAGGCCAGCCTGGTTCTTCTGTATGGCGAAAATCCTGGAATAAAAGCCCAAGCCTTGCTGGGAGGTTGGGACTTCTTCCACAGCCTGGCTCTCGAAGAGCGACTGGATCTCTGCCAGCAGAGTTGCTGTCCCAATCTGTGGGAGAGGAGGGGAGGAGGGAGGTAAGGAAGGTACCAGTAGGCGGTACCCTGTGGAGACTACGCAGAGGATCCAGGGGTCTGAAAAATTCTGGTGCCAAAATTGCACGTGAAAAGCAAGCCTGCCCCCCCCACCACCGGAGAAACATGGACCTGAAGGGGCGTGTCGTGCCCTTTTGTTTTTCCTCTGAGGATGTTGCGGAGGAGGGGGATTGGAAAAAACCCTTTCCCCCACCTTTTTTTTCCCTCCGATGCTGACTCAGAGAACAGTCAGGTTGTCTGGACTTCCGTTCTTGGAAGCCTTGGAACCCACCAAACGCCCACCCCTTGTCAGAGTGTTGCTGCGACTGGGTGTAGGCCTTGGGCGTGGCCTTCGTAAGAATAGATAAAGACTTCACGGTTTGCAAGCTGTTCTTCATTTTATCTAATTCCTCATCCGTGGTGGAGTGGAGAAGGTCACTGCCCTCGAAGGGGAGGTCCAATATGCGTTCCAGGACATCGGGATTAAACTTAGTAGCCCGATGCCAGGCCGTCCTTCTCATGTCTGTGGCAATGCCGATGGCCTGGACAGAGGTATCGATGTGGGCCACGGTGGACTACATAGTGTCCTGCGCTACCAGCCTGGAATCTCCTAGTCTCACCTTGAAGCGCGCTTGGCTCTGTGCTGGAAGTTCTGGAAGGAAGTCCGCAATTTCCCGGCAGAGCCCTTGGTTAGCGGCTGCAAACATGGAGGATGCGCTGAAAGCAAGAGTGTGTCCCCCTCCATCTGCCTGTAGTTGGCGTCGAAGCACCAATTGACAGGCTGGGCCGAGCACGGCTTGAACCCCTTCTTGGGCAAAGCAACTACGTCTTTCTGCATAGGGATCGCCTTCTTGGTAGGGGGTTTTAGGGTGAGGATTTCTGCTAAGACCCCCTCTCCGGGCTGCTCTACCTCGGGCTGAGGAAGGCCCATATACTCTGCCAAACCTGCAAGGCGTTTGTGGAAGGCCTTGGCTGAAGATGGCATGTCAGGGTCCTCCTCCTCATCCGTGTCCACCAGGCTAGGGGGGTCCAGAGCTGGTGGAGGAGTGCTGGGTGCCGTGGCCTGCGGAGTGGAGACTGGAGCCGGTGGCTGCTACGGAGGCTGGTGTGGAACCACCTGTACTGTGGGAGGCAGGGAAGCCGGAATCAGAGGAACTGACTAGGGCAGCGGCATCTGCGCTGGGGCCTGTGGCACCGGAGCCATTGGAGGAATGACTATGGGCGGCGGTGGGGTGACCTGAGGGACCATGTCCCTGATGGCATCCCGGAGGATGGCCCCCATCTGGGGAGTTCGCATCAGCCCTAGGAACCTTACGAAGAACCTGTTTTAGGAGGCCGTAGAGGTGGCAGGTGATATTGACGGAGTGGCCAAGGGCAGCTGGGGCCGGGGCACACTCTGTCTGGGGTGCAGGGGAGTCCTTTGAAGGAGTCTCCCTTGCAAGGTATTTGGAAAAGAGTGCCCTACCTTGGACCTGGATCGATGATTGACAATGTCCTTCAGGTCCTCTGGAGACGATTTCTGGAAAAGCTCCCTCCACCTGGCTTGTCCGTTCTTCAGAGACCTCGAGGAGAGCACGTTGCATGTGGTACAAGCTTGCCAGCCGTGGTCTGGGCCAAGGCAACGTAGTCACAGGGTGTGGGGGTCTGAGGTTGGAAAGAGCCAGTCGCAGGATGGACACTTGCTGAACCCTGTAGAAGTCGAAAAGCGCCGGGGAGAAGCGTGATGCCTGAGGACTGAGTACCTGAATGATAAAAAGACAAAAAGACAGAAGAGAAGAAGTATCAGCGTGTGGAATTACATGGCCGTAGCCAAACCCAGGAGCACTGGTGAATTCAACCTAGAAAAGGGGACTGAGGAGTGGCGCTGGGGGGCGGAGTCAGTTGAGCGCATGCTCCCAGGGCCGCCCCTCCACGCGCCTCTAAATTTAAAGGGGTAGACGAATTCTTTCTGGTGGAAAAGGTCCCTTCTCCCGTACCTCACGAGGGACGCCCATACAGTATGGAGGAAAGGGGACGGGACGTAAGAGTAATATTTCTATCACTTCCCCATGCCTCATGTTCTAGAACACAAAGCTCCCAGTTCGAGAAGTAATCACACCATGATCTTCCTCTGGATTTAGATGCAGAATTTGCATTAGAAGTTGGCAATTTGCTCTCTTTTGCTACATCTGTGGTACAGACTGAATTGAAATCACCAGCTATTAGTATGTTTGCCTCCCGGCTATTACCCAAACAAGTTTCCAAGATCTCTGTCAGTGGTCGTTGGAAGTCATTAATGTGCCTTTTAGCATGATTCCAATATAGATTTACTATAAGAACCTCCCGCTTACAATCTTCTACTAGTTCAAGGCCTAATGCCAAAATTCAAGGAGTTGTTGAGTTAATATAACAAGAGTGGGCTTTTACTCTAAGATCGACTGCAATTGCAAGGCCCACTTGGGGTCGGCCTGTTCCACCCTTGGTAGCATATTCGGAAAAGAAAGCAAACCCATTTATTAACAGTTCAGATGTTAACCTTGTTTCTTGAAAAATATAAATGTCTTGGAACGGAGGTGGACTATTAGTCAGCACAGAAAGGTTGTGAAAGTTACAACAGTTCCAGGAAAGAGGTTTTATCTCAGTATTGTCAAAGATGAGGCTGGGTGGCCAAAGGCATAATGTTCTTGTACACTGCTTCTAAGAGCCATGACCAGTCAGTTGTCATATTACTAACATGCAAAATCCCTCCCAAAGAGTTATTTATAGTGGTAACTAGTTGTTTAAAGGTGTTTCTGGTAGTGTAGGAACATCTCTTTTTGCTCCTGATCTTTAAATTGGAGAAAGTCAAATCCCATGGGTCTGATCGCATCAACTTGTTCCCACACCAGTTTTGCAACCAAGCAAGAGTGTAAGTGTGCAACTAGTTTATTGCTCCCCGTATTTGGGATAGCCACTAATTCAATGCCTACGGAACGAATAGCTCTAAGGGCCGGAATTTCTCCAGATAACAAGCAATTTCTAGCAGCTTAGTTGTAAAGGACCATTGATTCATATTATGTTTTCGAAACCAATGATACAAGGATCATAGTCCTTTGGTTTAATGAATTGACTTTGCCGTGTGATATCCACGTCATGGTTGGTTTGACGTATGGTAGCTGGGTCGTGATTATCAATGGACCTATGTCTCTGCACAGTCAATGTACCTGTATCGATCAAGTTCTGAGAGATGGTATCCAAAAAGACTAAATTTCCAGAGGTATTATAAATGTTCGTGAGATAGGCCTCAGTATCCACGGTTGAATTGGATAACACATTTTCTCTGTCAGTCCCTTCAGTGTCTTTGTTCGAAGTCAAAAAGGAAGCGATTTTGGCATGTGGCGTTTTAGTAGTGACATTCTTCTATTTTATTACTTTCTTTACTTGTTCTTAGGAGGTAATGATATTTCTTTTTCAAGGTTGACTGTAGGAATGGTGTTTAAATCAATTCCTTCCTCTATCAATGGAAGGGAGCTTAAAGATTTCTGTAAGGATTTCCAACTACTTCCCTTGAAATTCTGAAGATTTCTTGACTTGTTCTCTTGAACACAAGTTCTTTTTCCCCTCTTGTCGGGGTTATCTCATAAAGACCATCCAGATCGACGATAAGCTGAACCTCATTTGATGAATGTCATTCTCAACCAATATCTCAATCGGTTGGGACATAAACAAGTCTGGAGACATACTCAAACGAGACGGAGGAGGTGGAGATTGATTTTGCAGTTGATCATGAGCTGTGGTTTCTAGACTCAGGGATTTTGTGGGAGTTCCAATATTTTTACTCCGATTCAAGTTGGGATCATTGTTATTGATTTTTTTCGAGAATATAATGCAATAACCCAGAATTTTGCTAAACAGAGTCTTTAATGTTGTCGTAGAGTCTAAGAATAGACTCTAATACCAAGTGTAGGACTGCAACCAAAGGTGGTCCCAACGTGTTGACATTGGATAAACAATCAAGTCTCAATCTCGCCAATGCATTTGCAGAAGTAATAAAACCTCTTGTAGATTAGAGTCTGTGTAGGGTACGTCATCGGATGGCTCTTTATTGATGATAAGATTTTGCTCTAGTGCTAGATCAAAAGGACCCGCTGCCAGCGGGTCAGCTCCCATTTCTTTGCACAGACGAATAAACAGGCATCTAATACAATTGAATCTTAAAATTCCACCTGTGCGATATCCAAGCTAACCTCAGGAAGAAACACAGGCCGAGTATCACGTGAAACATCAGTATGTTTCTACTGGCAAAAATCAGTAATTGGGGCTTGTTTTAGTTTTGGGCCATCTTGTACAGAGGGCCGTATGCCGACTGTGCTGGAGACTTGGTAGCAGAAGATTCGGAAATTAACTAGTCTGATTCTGTCATTGTGTTTTGACACTTCAGTGTCGTGGAATCTGAAAGGGAATCCCTCGAGACGGAGGTAGAAGTAGGGTTACTCTGTAAGTTATAAGAGTAGGAGGCCAGTGAAGGTAGAAAATCAATGTATTGTCCAAAGATAGAAAGTTGCAATTTGGTCTCATGCAGTGTTTATCGGAGGCGAGGGAAAAACAGAGCAGTCGGAATGGTTTACCCTAAGTTCTTAATTCTGGGATAATGGTTTGCGTCGGTTTGGCACCAAGGTTTCGCCAAACTCAGCAAACTGCAATGAAAGACTATTTCATTTGTCACTTCCCACGCCACGCTCCGCAACTGGCGTTTTATGCAACTGCAGTAGCATCCTCTCACTGCAGGACCGCCCTCACAAAGACACTGGTAAACACACATCGCTTGAACAAGCTCAGCACCACAGCAGAACAGGCATTTTATGCAACTTTAGTAGCCGCTTCGCACTGCGGGTCCACCTTCACAATGAAAATGGTAAACACACGTTGCTCTAACAAGCGTGGCTCAACGGCAGACCACTTCACATTTCCCACGCCTCCAGAGACTGTTGCTGTCAAGAAGCGCATAGCAGGCTTGAATAATGAATACATCAAAAAGCCCCACAGTGTGGTCACTGGAGCTGAATGACCAGTAATTTAGCATAATACAAATAACATGCCTCCACCCTTAAAGCTAGTGCCCTTTTAGGGATGCGCCAAATTCACCACACCTGTGGGGAAAAATAATCCCTCTGCATAAACCTTTACTCTGCTTCATAATAGGAGGATTAATGTCACAGGACCCGAGAGTAAAGAACAAGTTACTTCTTACCTTGTAACGTTCTTTCGACGGGATGTTCCTCCGACGTATTCCTCATCTTAGATATATATCCTTCCAGCTCTGCTGGCCTCGGAAAATTTTTTCTCTAGAGGGCGCTGCGCGTCGACGTCCCTCGAGTCGATGTCCTTCGACAGCCGCCGTATCGACGCTCGACGTCATCCTGCCTATAAAGGCCGCGCGCAGCGTCCGTTGCTCAGTTCCGTTTTGTAGCCCACAGTATTACTGTCTGGACTAGACTAATCACCCTGAAGGAGCGTAAGCTGCAACAACAAGGGAAGTAGAACTGCGGGGATGGATGGGAGGGTCGATGAGGAATACGTCGGAGGAACATCCCGTCGAAAGAACGTTACAAGGTAAGAAGTAACTTGTTCTTCGAAGGGATTGTGTCCTCCGACGTATTCCTCATCTTAGATAGGCTCCCATAGCAGTATTCTATATTCGGAGGAGGGAGTACTGACTTCACGCTGTCTTCTATTGATGAATAGAATGCAGTACAGCCCTTCCAAACCTAGTCTCTTGACTAGAGGAGGAATCCAGATTGTAAAAACGTGTAAAGGTATGGACAGACGACCATGTAGCGGCCGCACATATGTCTTTAATTGGCACGCCTCTTTTGAGGGCCGATGAAGCTGCAATACCTCTGGTCGAATGAGCCCTAAGGTTTTGAGGGGGCTCTTTCCCTGCCAGTTTATAACATTCCAGAATGGCTAGAATGATCCATCTGGAAATGGTCTGCTTAGTTATTGGTAACCCCAGCTTGTGACCTGCGTAACCTACAAACAGCTGGTCTGCCTGTCTTATCCTGGCTAGTCTACTAATGTAAAAACTTAAAACCCTCCTAGGGTCTAGTCTGTGTAACCTCTCTTCCTCTTTCCCCGGGTGAGGAGGAGGATAGAAAGATGGTAGGGTAATCTTCTGAGAGATATGGAATTCAGAGACTACCTTTGGGAGGAAATTAGGCTTCACTTGCAGGACAACTTTGTCTTTGTGAAAGATTGTATGAGGGGGTTACAAGAAAGAGCTTGTAATTCGCTCACCCTTCTAGCAGATGTAAGTGCTATTAATAAAACAGTCTTAAGGGTAAGGAATCTTAACGAACAAGAATGGAGAGGTTCGAAAGGTGTACCCATCAGGAAAGTTAGTACTAAGTTTAAATCACATAGGGGAACTTGGAATGGTCTTGGGGGATAAACATTGGTTAACCCCTTTAGAAACTGTATTACCAAGGGTAATTTGAAATAGGATGGTTCCTCCGCAGTACGCTTAAAGATAGATAGCGCTGCGAGATAGCCCTTAATGGTGCCAACTTGAAGGCCTGAATTTGCCAAATATAGTAGGAAGGACAAAACCATTGGTGTACCACATGAAAATGGGTCGATATTCTGTTCTCTACACCAGCTGCAAAATCTGTTCCAACGGCAGCGGTATAAAGTCTTTGTTGCTGGCCTCCTTGCCGAAAGCAACACCTCCATAACATCATCAGGGAGGTCCCAATCCTTGTACCTCAGCCGTTCAAAAGCCAAGCGTGAAGGTTGAGGGTTTTGATGTCTGGATGGAGAACCTGACCTCCCTTCTGTGAGAGTAGGTTCTCTCTGAGAGGAAGTCGAATTGGAGGGCAGATGGACAAGTCTAGAAGGTCCGGGTACCACGTTCTCCTGGCCCAATCCGGGGCAATTAGGATCATGGTTCGCCGGAATCTTCTCAACCTCCTGATCATTTGAGGAATGACAGGGACCGGTGGGAACGCGTACTGAAGCGGAAACTCCCAGTCCACTATGAACGCGTCTCCCAGAGCTCCTCTCGGAGGAAATTCCCTTGAGCAGAACAGGTCGCATTTCCTGTTTAGGCTGGTGGCGAACAGATCTACCTGAGGGGTTCCCCAAAGGGCGAAGATCTCTTGAAGGACTTCCTGAGCTAGCTCCCACTCGTGGGAGACTGTGTTCTGCCTGCTCAGAGCGTCCGCTGTCAAGTTCTTCTCTCCGGCTAGGTGAACTGCCGATAGAGAGATTACTTCTTGGATTGCCCAAAACCAGAGCTGCATCGCCTCTCTGCACAGGGGTAGTGATCCTACGCCTCCTCTTTTGTTGAGGTAATGCATGGCCACCGTGTTGTCCGTCATAATCAGGACGTTCTTCCCTTGTACAACTGGCAGGAAAGCCTTCAACGCAAGTCTGATGGCTCTCAGCTCTAACAGGTTGATGTGTAGTCTGGACTCCGATGGAGACCAACGACCGCTGATGGTCAAGTCGTTTGCGTGGGCTCCCCACCCCGTGAGTGAGGCATCCGTGACTACTGTTATCTCCGGCCAGGGTTGCCAAAACTGTTCTCCTTTCAGAATGTTCTCCTGACAGGCCCACCACTGAAGGTCTCGAGCCACCCTGCCGGGAACCTGAAGAAGATCTGTCATTCTCCCTGAGAATTGTGACCACTGAGTCCTCAGTGCCCACTGGAGGGATCTCATTCTCAGGCGAGCCTCTGGCACAAGGAAAATGCAGGATGCCATGAGGCCTAGCAACCTCAACAAGTCGAAGGCTTAGAGACGTTGGGCATGTTGGAACTTGGTAACCATCTGTAGAATATCTTGAGCCCTCACCTCTGGTGGCGAGGCTTTTCCCAGGGAAGTATCCAGGATCGCTCCTATGAACTGGAGTCTCTGCGATGGTATCATTTGAGACTTCTTTAAATTGAGGGAGAAGCCCAGCTTGTGAAGGGAGTAGCACACGTGATTTAGCTGGATCTGAGCTTGCTCCGGAGAAACAGCCCTGATCAGCCAATCGTCCAGGTAGGGGTAGACGTGAATCCCTTCCCTCCTTAGACTTGCAGCCACTACCGACATTAACTTGGTGAAGACCCTCGGGGCGGAGGTCAGCCCAAAAGGCAGTACTCGAAATTGATAGTGAGAGTTGCCAATTGCGAACCTCAGGAATTTCCTGTGTTTGAGATGGATAGGCACATGGAAATAAGCGTCCTGAAGGTCCAGAGATACCAACCAGTCCTGAAACTGAAGGGCCTGGAGGATCTGAGAAAGAGTGACCATCTTGAATTTGTCTTTCCTGAGGAATTTGTTCAATTCTCGCAAGTCCAAGATGGGTCTCAGTCCTCCGTCTTTCTTCGGAATGAGAAAGTAAGGGGAGTACCAGCCCTTGTTCCTCTCCGCTACAGGTACCGGTTCTATGGCACCTTTCTCTAGCAGGTCCAAAATTTCCTGCAAGAGGAGCGGATCTGGAGCTTTCTGAGAGCTGATCCCCGGTGGATGACTCTGAGGTATACGTAGGAAAGGCAGGCAGTAACCTTGGGCGACTGTTTCCAATGCCCAAGCATCTGACGTGATAGCCTGCCATACCGTCAGATGTTGAGTCAACCTGCCTCCTACAGGTGTCCTGTGAGGGGAGTCCTCAGAGTGGTTTTGGGGCGGCTGATGCAGATGCCGATGGTAAAGAGGCACCTGCTGTTGCTGCGGCTTTAGAATATCTACCCCGTCCACCTCGGGTAGTTCTTCTTTGACCCCTTTGAGCCGGTCGTCCTCTACCTCTTCCGAATGCAGAGTAGAAGCGAAAGGACTTGCCCCTCGCAGAGGTTCCTGTGGGACGAAAAGGAGTCTGACGGATTGCAGCTCCTAGGGATTTTGCTGCTGCTTTTGAAGTTTGCAGTTTCTCTAAACTGTCATCCGCCTTTTTCCCGAACAAAGAAGAGCCATCAAATGGCATGTTCAAGAGCCTGGCTTGCACATCTGGGGCAAAACCCGACTTTCTCAACCAAGCGAACCGCCTGGTTGATGTACTTGCCGCCATTGCTCTGCTGATACTGTCAGCCGAATCAATGCCCGTCTGGAGGGATTCGCACATAGCGTCTTTACCGTCCTGTATAATATTCAGGAACGCATCCCTTTCTTCTCCCTCCGGGATGCAGTCAGCCGCTGTAGAAGCACACTCCCAAAGTGTATGGCTGAACCTAGCAAGGGTGCAAGTAGCATTAACAGACTTTAACGCCATGCTACATGCTGAAAAGACTTTCTTTGCCATAGCATCATATTTTTTATCGTCCCTGTCCTGTGGGACTGTAGGATAAGCCGTCTTGACATCGGTAGAGGATGCTGCTTGTACCACCAGACTTTCTGGGGATGGATGTTTAGACAAGAACTCTGGGTCTGTGGAAGATACCCTGTACTTTGCAGACAGTTTTTTATTTACTGCTGGTATTACATCTGGGGTTTCCCAGTTTGTCATGATCTTTCTCTGAAGAGCTTTATGAAAGGGCACCACTGGATCCTCTTGTGGGCCTTTGTCAAGAATATCCGTGAGGTCATCTTGCTGGAAAGATTGTGAAGGTGTAGACCACCCCATGAACTCTGTAATCCTGGCCATTAAGGCTCTGTAGGGGGTTTCAGCATGCTCCCCCGGGTCTGGCTTAGCAAAATCCACCTCAGGAGAAGTGTCTAGCCCACTTGCCTCATGTAAAGAATCATGAAGATCCTTTAATCTGCGCTCTTCAGAGGAAAATTCCTCTCTAACTGGGGTTACAGGTCCCTGTAACTCAAATGTGTCTTGTTCAGACAAATCACCCTCTTCTAAAATTGAGGATATAGTTCTCAATTGTTCTGAACTCATAAAGGGAGTAAATCCCATTTCCAAGGCAGAGGGTGCCGAACTTGTCATTATTGGCCTCGAAAACGTCGATGTCGTCGACGCCGACGTCGAAGGCTTCGAGCGTGGCGTCGAAAACAGAGGTGGAGGCCTCGAGGACCTCGACAGAATTGGAATTCTACTCGACAATATCGACGTCGAGGGCCTGGGGATCGTCACTGGACGTGTGGTCACCGTGACTTTTCTCGGCGTCGACGCCGGTGTCGAGGCCGGCGTCGAGTCGACAGACCCGTGTGTCGAAGGTCCCTTCGACAACGGCGTCGAAGACATCGACCTCGACGTCGACGGAACCTTCGTCGACGGCGTCGACGGAACCTTCGAGGAAGGTTTGGAGGTCATAGTCCTACTCGAGGGTTCGAGACGCGCTCGAGAGGTTTCTTTCGCCGGGTACTGCGACTCGCGGCGTTTTTGACCTTCGGGTCTTTCGACCAGAGCATCGCTCTCGGCAGTCTTCGAGGGGGTCGAGGCCGCTTTCTCGAAGACGCTCATCATATTTTTTCTGAATTCCTCCCATTCAGCCCGGGAACTATGTTTCGTGGGGCAAGGGATTCTTTTTGGCGAAACAGAGGAAGAGGAAGACGGAGAAGGGGATATTCGACGTCTCCTCTTCGAGTGCTTCGATCTCGAGGAGTGATGAGACCCACTCCGAGACCTGGAGCGCGAATGGTGACGAGGAGACGAATGTCTCGACTTCGTCGACGAAGAAGAAGCTTTAAAAGTCTTACCTTTCTCCAGCTTCCCCCTACGCTCCTTCAGGGCCTTAGCTGTCATGGACATACAGTCCTCGCACTCCGAACAATGGTGTTCGGCTCCCAAGCACCACAGACAATTTCTGTGAGGATCGGTCAACGACATCTTTTTCCCACAATCTCGACATTTTTTGAAGCCGGATCGAGGAGTAGTCGGTTCCGACGAGGAAGCCATCGAGTACGGATCGAATAACTCGAGGTAAATATATTATCTGACTAAGAACTGAGCAACGGTATTCCGAGGCACCGAGTAGCGCGGAAAAACGGAACTGAGCAACGGACGCTGCGCGCGGCCTTTATAGGCAGGATGACGTCGAGCGTCGATACGGCGGCTGTCGAAGGACATCGACTCGAGGGAGGTCGACGCGCAGCGCCCTCTAGAGAAAAATTTTTCCGAGGCCAGCAGAGCTGGAAGGATATATATCTAAGATGAGGAATACGTCGGAGGACACAATCCCTTCGAAATGCTTATTTTTGCTCCTTCCCTCACACTGCTGTTTGAGTACTAAGGGATGTATTAATTTACTTAAAGGGGAGGGGGAGCTTTCAAAGGCAAAGCAACATCAATGGCACAGTGAGTAATGGGCAAATGTGCCCCTATCTACCCTTTTCCGTGAATGATCTCTTATCCCCAAAACTACAGAAGTGGGGTTGAATCAGAAAGGGGAGAATGTGAGGGTCGTGTAACACATGCCAATTATAGGTGACCATTTCCAGCCAAAGCGCCTTTAAGGCAGAACATTATGAAGGGAAGAAGACTCCTTAGAGGCAAAGTTCAGACACTGAGAGATAACTGGGGCAGAGGGGAAAGTAGGCCATGGATACACCTTTTCAGATAGAATTTATAGGCTGGGGGGGTGGGGGAGTTGTATCATGGGCACTGCAACAGGACGGGGCAGACACAGACTCACTCAGCATTTTACCAGCTCAGTGAGACACCACTAAGCAACCTAAGGCTGTGTACGTTTTGCCTGGGTCGCTTTCCGGCTGGGAAACACATTTGTTTTCAGCGTACTCCTAAAAGAAAAAGTTACGTTTATCAGTCAGACTAAATCTGCAGAAAGGAGTAAAATCCAGTAACGTTTTGTGGGTTGTGTTATGTATCACAGCATAACTACAAAATATTATTGTCATCTTAACAAAGGGACTGAACAAATGTGAAATTTGAGGACAGCAGGCTCTGAAAACATTCTAGCAGGGATATCAATGCAATAGGATGGAGGGAAAAAGTTGCCCAGTCTTTGCAGAATAGTGCATTTAGAAACAGATCTAGCTGACTGCATTCTGAAAGAGGAACAGTATGCAGGGCACCAAGAAAATATACTTGGAAATCCACCTTTAGAATGACTTGAAAAGCAAACAAGAGTTCTTCAATTGTTTTTTAAAAACCTCAGAACAAACTTTATTCTACTGAAGGTGAGACATTTTATTTTTCAGACAAGAACTAGTGGCATCAGGCCACAAACAATCGCCACTGAAGGTTTAACTAAGAAGTCATAGGGACTCATGTTCAATTAAGCCTTAACGTGAATGCAAGGCATAAAAGCTTATGAATCCATGAAATATACTAATGCTGGAGAACAGAATTTATAGGTAAGTAACTTATTCTTATACTTTTGAATAAGAATATAAAGCAGTACATACACACAAAAATAAAACGGATGAAGGCACAATTCAACAGAAGTAACCACTCACCTCTGGAATACTCACCTCATGCGAACAGGTTGCGAAGCACTGCCTGGCGGACTCGGGACTCCTCGCTGGAATCCATATCGATGCAGTAGAACCTTGTGAAGGTATGGACAGAACTCCATGTGGTTTCGCTGCAGATGTCGTGCAGGGGAACACCGGACAGGAGTGTTGTAGTAGAAGCCGCAGCCCTCGCCGAGTGTGTTCTTCATCTTCCTGGAAGGGGCCAGTTGTCCAGACGATGGCAGTGGGAAATG
The DNA here is from genome assembly GCF_040938575.1 of Ambystoma mexicanum. Taxonomy (NCBI): domain Eukaryota; kingdom Metazoa; phylum Chordata; class Amphibia; order Caudata; family Ambystomatidae; genus Ambystoma; species Ambystoma mexicanum. The sequence goes on along the minus strand of NC_090925.1, from coordinate 266,268,661 downwards.
CATGCCGACAGCCTTCTTGCAATGGAAGACTTCAAAAGGGTGTTGCCCTTACCGACAGGACCTAAGGCAACAAACAATTGTGATGACTTGCAAGCCACATAGAATTTGAGAGCTTGGGCGACATCCAGGGAATGTACAGCTCGCTCCGCCAGAGACCTTAGTCTCCTTAAGAGCCAAAGAACATTGGCAGAATCAAGGGTTCATTAAGATGGAATGCAGAAGGGACTTTTGGCATGAAGGAAGGGTTCATATGAAGGGCCACCTTAGACTGATGAAAAGTCAAGTAGGGAGGCTTGTAGGAGAGGGCCTGCCTTACACCCACTTGTCTGGGTGAAGTAATGGTAACTAGGAATGCTATCTTCCAGGAGAGAAACTTCAAGGAGGATCTGTGTAGAGGCTCAAAAGGAGGGCCCATTAGCTTTGAGAGGACCATGTTGAGTTTCCAAGCTGGAGCAGGCACTCGGACAGAGGGAAACAACGAGAAATAGTCCTTTGAGGAATTATTGCACCAACTTGTGTGACCAAAGGGAAGGTGTGTATCGTGAAATGACTGATAAATGCATTTTCTTAGAAGAGTGTGCTAAACCAGCATTTGCCAAAGACACCTCACGTTCCTCCTCACAAAATGTCCACAAACTGGACAACATTCAAGACACTCTCGACAGAGGACCTGGTACAAAACCTGGCCGCTCTGGAAGCCACATCATATACAGATTACATTCTCCAAGCATCTAACCTCAAGATCCTACCCGCAGAAGCTCTCCTTCTCTGCCTGGAGATCATCAACAGCTCCCTCATTCAAGGTGCATTCCCATCAAACCTAAAAACATGACAAATCCTCCCTCTTCTAAAGAAACCCACTCTGGATTCCGACAACCTAGGTAACTATCACCAAATCACCTATTTCCCCTTCCTAGGTAAGATCATAGAGAAAGCGGTAGCTGCACAACTGCAGCAATACATCGACACCAACAATGTCCTCCAAAAGTACCAATCCGTATTTAGACCCAGATGCATAATTGAGACAGCAACCATACAGGTGGTCAATGACGCCCTCAACATCCTTGACGACGGCCATCCCTGCCTCCTGGTTCTAGTCAACCTCTTGGCTGCTTTCAACACAGCAGACCAACAGGCTTTTAGGTACACCCTACATCGGCGGATGGGGATCAGCAAACTTGTCCTGTGCTGATTCAAGTCCAACCTCACCAACCGCAAGCAGTTTGTTCAGATGGACTCCTCTAGATCGCCAATGCTACCCGTTACCTGTGAGTCCTGCAGGGTTCCATCCTCTCCCCAGTGATCTTCAATCTATACATGGAGCCACTGGGAGCCCTAGCCACATGCAACATCCACAGCCACCAATACGCAGATGACACACACACCTATACCTGAAGATGACTCCATCAAGGACATCCATAGGCTCAAAACCTGCTTCTCGCTGATCCAGTCTTGGATGTGCAGTGCATACCTGAAGTTCAACCCCTCAAAGACCCTATTCCTACTCCTCACCAACAACACAGAACACCCAGACATACAGACCTGGCTATCAACCATGAACTCTGAGGGCTTCACACCCAAGCTCACCTCCTGCGCCAAGTCCCTTGGGTTCCACATCGACAAACACCTCTCCTTCAAGACATACATAGCTAAGAAAACTCAAACAGCTTGGTATCAGCTCTCCCTCCTGTGAAAAGACAAGCCCTTCCTCCCTCCGGACAGCTTTAGATCCACCGTTCAAGCAGTGTTCCTATACCACCTGGATGGGGGCAATGCATTCCTCAAAGGCCTCCAGTCATCCCTGCTTAGTCCCCTGGGAAGTGTCCTACATGCGGCCGCATGCCTCATCAAGGGTCTACGCAGAGACAATCGCATCACCCCAGCCCTCATCGACCTTCACTGGCTCTCACTGCACACACAAATCACCTTCAAGTCTTGCTGCATCATCTATAAGGCAGACGCCATCAAATCACCCAGCTACCTCACGGAGAAACTCTGCATCTCCAGCATACCACCAGAAGCCAGGGCATGTGCAGACTTGAAATCCGCTGCTGCAAAAAGGAAAGGACCAGAAAACAAGCCTTCTCTGCCTATGCTCCAAGACTAAGGAACCTCCTCCCAGTCGGCATCAGACCAACCTCTTCAATGAGTCTCTCCTCCTTAACACCTAGGCCATCACGTCGCCCCTCGCACCACCTGACTTGCTAGATGCTGCCCACCCCTACCCTAGCTGCCACCTGGTACAGCTGTACAATGCCTCGGCCCCCATCTGTAGCCTACCCCTGCTGTATATCTGTTCTTTTGTTACCACTGAAAAGTTCTCTGTTGTGCATCTGTAATGTTGTACACCTCTGTAAAGCGCTCCGTTATGAATCTGTATTGGCGTATACCTCTGTAAAGCGCTCTGTTGCTTCTCAAAGCTAGATCCGCGCTCAATAAATACCATAATAATAATAATAATAATAATAAAAAACATTATAACAGGAGATATGGCAAAACGACTGCCGCCTCAACTTGCAATGGTTCCAGGTGTTGAGTTGTACACCATACAGTAAAGCATTTCATTGGCTCCTGTAACAGGACAATGTAGATGGCGCTCGTGCCCTGGCCAAGATGTTTCTGCAGTCCAGAGGTAGCGGCATGTGTCCGAATGCTACGGCTGCAGGAGAGAGGCCCTCAAGATGGGTAGACAGAGTTTTTCCAACAACGCCCTTACGTGACCAACATGTTCCTCCTTGGACTGTGAATGGATTAAGATATCGTCAATGTAAATGAGAACACAGACATCCAGCAGTTCATGGAGCACATCGTTCATAAAAAACTGGAATGCTGCTGGTGCATTGCATAGCCCAAAGGGCATCACCTGATACTGGAAGAGTCCGTATTTGGTCCGGAAAGCTGTCTTCCACTTGTCACCACTTTTACCTCGTATTGTGGCTTGAAGGAAAACAGGGTCCAGAACATTGATATGTAGGGCTTTTTCTTTTTGCAACCACAGTCCTCTGGCATGGAATTCCGCCGTGTGAGCTCCCCAGCCCTCTAGGGAGGCATCCATGGTAATGGTGACTTGACGGGCAAGAAGGCTGGTTGAGATTACAAATCCACCACCGACGAGCCATTTCTGTGTTGGCCTTGATGGGTTTCATTCACCTTCTTCCCAAATAGATAGATGCCGTCAAAAGGCATATCGACAAACTTCACTGGACTTCCAGCCGGAAGTTGGTGGCCTTAAGCCACCCTTGACGGCGTAACACTGCACCGTTACGCGTCTGGCGGAATCACATTTCTGCAATGTACATAGCAATAGAGGAGGCATGATCAGATGGTGCTTCACCCTCTTGTAGCAGTGTAAGTGCCTCTTCCTGCTCATCGTCAGGAAGAAAATCAAGGATTGGCCCCTGCTTGACCCAGAGCTCCAGGTCGTAGCGGGATATGATTGCCAACGAGTTAGCAGCTTTGATGTTTACACTGGCTGTAGAGATGACCCTCTTGCCAAAAGCGTCCAGGTGTTTGCCATCCTTATCTGGGGTTAGCCTTAGAAGGGGACAAAGGATTGGCAGAGCGCTTACGGGTGGCTGCAGAGACTAATCAGTCCGGGCAGGGATGTGTGCGTAGGCATTTGGGTGCCAAAATCAGGGACCTTGTACTTCTTCTTGAAGTGATCCTTTTGGGGTGGCACTCAGAACGGATTCCTCATGAATAGAAGGCCGTTCTCCCAAATATTCTCTAACACTGGAATAGCTACCACTGACTTTCTGGCAGATTCCCGCATTTGATAACGCATTCCCCCCTTGTTCTGCTCCTCTAGGAGAAGATCACATAGCTTTGCTACACGTGACATGAGAGCATGGAGACAATCTCGCCTGGAGGTGAATCTCTTGGAGGTAGATCTGCTGAGCTCACCATCACCTGGCACCAGCTCCTCAAACTCATGAGTGCGGGGAGAACTGTCCGTCAGATAGTCGTCGGTGTCTCTATCTGTTAGGCTGACTGATGGCAAAAGTAGGGCCCCTGAGGGGGGCCAAAGGGTGGTGGAGGAATCAAACCTTCAGCAGGAAAGACACAAGGCTGTGCTGGAGACGGCAACGGTGGAGCTGGGGAGGAAAGACAATGCTGACGGGACCTCTGGGTCCACAGCAACTTCCCTTGGAAAAGAAGAAACCAAGGGCGTTTGAACAGGCATCATGGATGACAAAGACGCGCTTGGTGACGGAGTGGGTCTATTTAACAACGAGGCAGTTGTAGTGGACTTGGTAGATTATCTAGTCATTGACCAAGTGGTCAACGGAACAGACATAATCAATTTTATCATCGAAGAAGTTGATTTGGTCATCAAAGGAATGGCACAGGAGCCCACTTTCCTGCGCAAAAAGAATACGTTCCCTTTAAATTTAGAGCATGTAAGGGCATGCAGATATAGGGCATGCCAAGCCCACAGTGACCCCACCCACAGATCCATGAGGGTTGGTGAGTGGGTCATATGGCGGGAAATGGACAATGAACTGGGAGTACAGTAGTCACTATGGTAAGTATCTGCTTCTTACTCCGTCCCCTTTCCTCTGTACGCATGAAGATTTCATTCCATGCCCAAAACTTCAGTTTGAGGAATCTCTTTATTGATTCGAGAAAAGATTTTAAAGGGCAGACTGTCTATAAGCAGTAGTGATTTCAGTAGGCTGAAGCAGTGGACCTTTGGCTACATTGCTGATGTTGCCCCAAGGGACTTTACGTTGAGAAGCCACAGCTGTAGCTTTTTCCCTGATTGAATGATTATGAACAACCTTCGAAGAAGAGCGCTTTTGTAGTATGGAACAGTGGTTAATCATAGTAACCACATACCTGGCTTTGGTCACTTTTCGAGGTTTGGGTACCAGAATTTTGACCAGCAAAGGTGACAAATAAAGCATCTGATTTACTCAGCTGTTTCATCCTGTTGAGATGAAATGTTAAGGTCCTCCTAATGGCTAAGCAGCGTAGGGCGGAATGAATGGATGACTGCGTATTCGGAAAAAAGGTGAGAAGCATCACCTCCTTATTGATGTGGAAGGTAGAGGCCACTTTAGATAGGAATCCTGTGTGCGTCTGCAGGACAATCTTGTCTCTATGAAAAACTGTGTATGGTTCAACAGCTAAGAAAGCCTGAATTTCCCCTGCTCTCCTGGTGGAAGTAATTGCTGCTAAGATGCACGTTGCACGTAAGGAGTTTTATGCCAGTGGATGCCATAGGTTTCAATGGCTTATGCGCCAAAGCTGATATTGCGAGGTTCAAGTCCCATTTGGGAGGAGGTCTTCTAAATGCAGGATGCAACCTAAGAAGACCTTCCAAAAGCCTTCTGACCACTGGAATAGATGTAGAGAAGAACATATCATGTGAGTTATGGTAAATACCAATGTCCACCAGATAAGAGCAGCAGGACTCCATCGAAATACAGAAAGTTGGCAGGTGTGAGACAAATGAGAAAACATAATTTATGGTAATTATCCAATAACCAGTAGCAAATTCCTGTTCACTTGCTTTAAATTGGGAGTAGGTGGATTGCTTCCCAGATCCCTTTATGTCGGCTATATTGATAGCTGAAATGCCTAGGTGTCCCATTGTCAATTTTTCATGAACCAGGCCACTAAGTTCATCAGTTGAGGGGAGGGATGGAGGATACTGCCTTGTTGTTGGTGAAGAAGATTGTGACAGTCTGGCAATCAAATACGCTGACTGTGCGTGCCACATCAAGTCCATGTACCAAAACGTGGCTGGCCAGAACAGAGCTAACAGGATGTAAGTGAAGTACCTGCTCTCTATGAACTTCACAAGGGCCCTGGGGAACGGAGGGAAGGTATAAAAATGCCTGCCTTGCTACTCTTAACACCAGAGCACCTTCCATTGAGTTCCGACTAACGGTTGAGGAGTGTCGCAAATAGCACTACTGCTCTACTGCTGGCTGTCCCCAGAGATAAAACATAGGGAGGAGTAGAGTCTGCTTGAGCTCCCATTTGTAGCTCGAATAACTCAATCTGCTCAGGCAGTCAGCCTCTGTGTTGACTCCGAAGAGGTGGGCCAATTTAAAGATCATCCTTGGGAACTGGCCCACTGTCAGATAGATTGTCAGGTGGCAGAAGGGAGCAGACTTGGTGCACTCCTGCTTGTTCATATAAAACATCAAAGTTGAGCTCTCTGTATAAGAACTGCCTTCCCCTGAATGACCTGTAGGAAAGCTTTCAGGGTGTTGAAAATTGCCTGCAGGACATTGATCTGTAGTATCTTGCTTCGGCTGCCCCGAAGCTGTGTACCTTCAGGTCTCTTACAGTGGTGCATCACCCAAAAAGGGACAAAACTGTTGCGACACACTCTTAAGTGGGACATCTCCTGGAAAGGAATAACTTGTGTCACATTGTTTTGATTAATCCACCATTCCAAATCCTCCAAATTCCAATCGAGGGTTGCGATGTGGCTGGACTGCCTCCCCATAGACTGGTTCCATGAATCTGTACAGGTGAAGATGCAACCGTCTCATCTCCAGGTGGGCCGAAGGCAAACACATCACGCAGGTTACCATACGTTCCAGAAGATGCTGGAACCACCAGGCCGAAGTGACCCATCTACTCCAAAAATGGGATAACGCTAGCCTAATATCCACAATTTGCTCTAGTGTAGGACAAATTGTCACTAAGTTGTAATCCCATACGAAGCCCAAGGAGTGACTCTAGGTGGACGTGAGAGTGGAGTTCTTGAAGTTGATGGAAAAACCTAGATTAAACATCAGATCTACCAGGATTGCTGCTGATGCTGAGCCTTCTTCTGTTGAAGGAGCTCTCACCAGCCAGTCATCTAAGTAAGGATATACATGGACACCCCCTAGAGGCAGGTAACTCGCAATAGCATTCATTAGTTTGGTGAATACTCTCTGTGCAGCATTGAGCCCAAACACCAAGACCTTGCATTGTAAATAGTTATTTGCTGTGGAGAATCCAAGGAATTTCCAAAGAGGTTCCCAATGGTGCACGAAGATACACATCTTTCAGGTCCACCGCACATAACCAGTCTTTCTTTTGCAAGGCTCCCAGCATCTGGGCTGGTGGGATCATCTTTAATCTTTCAGTGGGAAGGAAAAGATTGAAGCAGGGCAGTTCAAGAATAGCCTTCAGGCCACCCCTGGTTCTTCTTAGGTACTGAGAAGATTCTCGAATAAAACTCCAGACTTCCCCGATTGAGGGCATTTTCTCTATTGCCCCCCTTAAGAGATGGTTGTTGACATCTTCCAAGAGTGGGGTGGAGCTGATTTGCATAAGAAGAGGAGCAAAGGGAGGGCAAGAAGGGATTGCAAGGTGAAAACCACTGACAACCACTGAGCCGACCAAGGTATCCTGAGAAATCAAGTGCATGCATTCCAGATGCAGGGACAATTTGCCTCCACTGGAATGCAGTGGACCTGATTCATTCTGTCATTGCTTTTTTGTTTCTGTTACAGAAGTGGATGAAGCTCTCAAGAAGAAACCCTTGGAGGAAGTCATGTTTCCGTCTGTAGCTACTAGGGGAGTGATCTTAGTTTCTGGAATTCCTGTCTTGGTAGCCAGGAAATGAAACCATAGGTTCTTTGCCTCAAATTCTGTCTTGTGTACGAGGACTGATGAAAGGGCTTGGACCCTGCTTTACTCAAAATACTTAGAGATTTTCGGTTTGGGTGGATGTTTTATGCTGGTTGACCTGTCAGTCGATGGAAGTACGAAAATGATCTTGACCATCAAAGGAGAAGTCCAGAATCCGATCCTAAACTTCCTGGGTGAAGAATTTGGTAAAGTGCATCTATGCAACCCTTTACATATCAGCTCCCAAAGCCATGCCTCAACTGTCTGTGTCAAAATGGTGAACAGAATTCTCAAGTATATCATGTGCAATAAGCATGGCCTCTGCAAGATGTGACTTAAAGACCTGTTGTTTGTATGGTGGCAATACCCCTGGAAGTCTCCTAAAATCCCTGCATAACATTTGGATTCCTTCTGCTAGGAGGTGTTAGGAAGTAGTCTTTGCAGAGCACATGCACAATCAAGAATGACAATCGGCTCACCTGTGCCAGGTGCTGAGAAAGAGGCTGAATTAGAGCTAGCGGTAAGGAAGGCAATATTGCCCTTACGAAACGATAATGCAAAAATATAAACAAACATGCAGGGTGCTCCCGGGCTGTATGAAGGCGCAACAAATGGGCCAGGGAAAACCTGCAAGGACCGATGTCCAAGGTCCAGAGGAATCCCAGGACGCAGTTAAAAAGGGTGCAATACACAAGGGAGGCCTTAAGCATAAGTCGAGGAATGGGCCAAGGTCAACCACAGAAATCACAGGAACATTGCAACGAAGTGGTAATCCAAAGAAAATGAAAAAAAGCAGGTCCAGGGTCTCGGCAGGTCAGAATTAATCCATTAGAAAATACTAATTACAAAATGTAATGATATATGCACCGAAGGATTTGTCGAGCGCCGTTCCGAGTAGACACTGGTCTTCTTATTCTTTCTTCCGGCTTTTGCTTGACAGGATGGCAACGTGTTGCTGTGGCAACCGTGCCATGTCACGCCACATCCTGATGGTCTGTGTCCCGACACTGCATGTTTCTTGCTGGGTGTATCGGGACAGAGTCTTTGTCGCCATGGCAACCTCCATTCTCTGCCATAACAACCTTGGCAGTGGTGCACGGAGCAGCAAGGGTGTCCGTGGTTCCTGACAGAAGGGCATTTGTACTGGCCTGTCAAACGTGGGGGAAAGTATTGGCGTAAACCTTTTGGCCATAATGAATTAATTAATCTTTTATTACGCACTTAACATAAGAGAACAGTGTCTTAGCACAGGACTGGGATTCAAACCTGTATTGCCCTGCTTTGTCTTGCTTCCAAGACAAATGTGCTGCCCCTGAGCTTTCGTCCTGGCCATAGTCTGCCAAATGTTTGTTATCCAACCTGGAGAGCAGGGAAGCGGAAGTAGATAGCACTGGACACCACAGGCTTAGCGTACAAGGATGTAGCTGCTACAATGGCTGAGTGGGGTTGTGGGTGGCCCATCAAACAGGTCTTTTTGGAGGGAAGAGGTCTGTACCATGCATTGATCCTCCTGTATGTAGTCACAAGATTAGTGGCTTTTGCGAAAGCTTGGTAGCTTCAACCAAGACATCCTTTTGTATAGCCAGGTCCGATCAGTGGGAGGTCCACAGAGAGGACCGCAGTATCCTGTGGATGTTCTTCTGGAGCTGGTACTCCAAGAAACTCAGCCAACCCAAAAATTATTTTGTGAAAAGCCTTCATGGAGTGTGAAATGTCCTCCTCTTCTTTGTTGTTTGAGAAATTCTGTCCGGGATCTTGATTGGATCATGCCCCTTGTTAGGTGGATCTGCTGCAGTATCCACAGTAGGAATTGAATGAGGGGCCTGTGGCAGCGCGACATGAACTAGAAGAGCCACCAGAACTGGTTGCACTGCATCTAGTACTTGCAGACAGAACTATCATCGTCTTGGGTAGGATTGGAGACCGCAGAAGCAGTTTCAGAATAAACCCCTGAAGTAATCTGCCACTGTTTTTGCCCTCCTGTGGGGCATGAAGCAGTCGAACCTGTCTTCCTGTATGGTCTGCGTCTAGTACGAAGGAGGGGCTGCTATCGGTGCCCATGTGGAAGTGGCCAGAACCCATTGAGGTTGTTTATGCTGTGGAGCCCACGGTACGACGTCCTTTCGTTGCGGGATGTTTTTTCGCGGGTTTTTTTACCGTGATATTTTTTTTTTTAATAAACCCATCGAATTTTTTCCAAAATGGGGGGGGGGTTGATGGGGAAATCCCCCCCCCCCCAAAAAAATTTGATGGGGTTTTCGGGAGAAAAAAACGCGGTAAAACACCCCGTGAAAAAACATCCCGCGATATGAAATGACATGGAACCAAGCCCACTGGGTCAGAGGAACAAAAAGGGTACCCAATAGGCCAGTCTATGGCATGCCAACCGGGCCACAGAACAAAAATGCAATGAGGCACTATTGGCGGTAAGGGCAACTAGCACTCTAGCTCTCTTGAGGTGGACCTAGTGGGAGGTTTGCCTGGGGACAAACCCATTGGGAAGCTCATTTCTGTTTCACAGCCCGCTGCAATAATGGTTTTGATGACGCCTCCTATTCTTTGGCTGCCTTTTTCTTTGGCAGATGGACAACCATTTTGTGAAACCTTTTTCAGCCTGACTTCATTGGGACATGATGGCCTACCTTAGTTGCTGTAGAACAACCCTTTGGGAAATCCCAGTAACAGCGGTTAACGGAACCTCGGGCAAAGACCTGGGAGATGGGCCTCATTATAAGCCTGGCGGTCTGGAAATAAGGGTACCGTTAGCAGCGTACCAGCACCCTTTCCGGACCGCCAGACTACAAGGTGCTGACCTGTCAGGGGCACCGGGCCATGCAGGCACGGTTTCACAGAAGCACTGGCATCGTTATCAACGGTACCTTTGCTTCCATGTCCCCATTCCCATGGAGTCCTATGGGAATCCACAGGAATGGGGACTTACACTTCCTCTCGCCTGACATCCCAAGCTGCCGGGAATAGTAATGTCCCGGTTGTACCGGGATATCAGACGGCGGAATGGGGTTACAAGTTCTGCGGCAAATCATCAGTAGAGCCGGCGGGTTATGGCCGAACCCGTAATGAGGTCCACTGTGTATGTTTGGAGACAATGCTTCCACTAGTTCCTGAATCCTTGTAGTGGAGTCTGGTCATAGGTCCATGTAAACCCTTGGTGTGCGCTCCAGTAAAAGCCATGATGGTCTCAGGGCCACCGCAGTAGATCTAGGAGGATCTGGTGTCCCCCTCCCAGCTGAGACAACTCCTGGGAGGAGCCACTATGGCAGGATAGCTGAGAAAACAGCCAAGCAGGAATATCTTCAACGTCAAATCTCGAATAATACTGCACATGACATCATGGAGAACCACCAAACAGGTTCTTCTGGCGACTGAGTCTCTGTCAAAGAGCATGGAATCCAAGCGCATCTCATGAAACACAAGTGTCCCATGCTTGTTCAAGCACTAGACATTTGAGGCAGTAATTGTGAGTATCCACTGTCTTGAACCTCCTGACACAGAAAGCGTAGATAGCAATGATGGTTATGGAACAAGTTACTTACCTGTAACTGTTGTTCTCCAACATGGTTCTGGCATGGATTCACATGCTCAAGAATATTCCCAGTCGTCAGGCTGGGAATCCTCGGTAAAGAAAAAATTAGTTTCAGTTTCTTTCTGAACTGTCTTTCTCCTAACAAGCAATCACTGGTCTTTGGGTCATACTGCCCCCAGCCAATGACTGCCCTCTACCTAAGCCCCTCCCTGGGCAGCCATCTTCAGATTTGGTAGAACATAAAGTGGCAGTAGGACCAACAGAAGAGCCGCAGAGGGGTAGGCGGGAGGGTTCGCATGTGAATCCATGCCAGACCCATGCTGGAGAACAACAGTTACAGGTAAGTAACTTGTTCCTTCTCCAGCATGGGGTCTGACATGGATTCACATGCTCATAAATACACAAATGCATAGCAGTACACACAAGCACAACCACGGGAGGTGGCAAGGCTCAACATTAAGCAATATATCAACTCAACATTAAGCATCTCTTACCTCCTCACCAGGCTCACCTTAAGCTAACAGGTTGCGCAGCACTGCATGGCCGACTCTGGACTCTTCCCTGGAATCCCAATCAACGCAGTAAAATCTCGTGAAGGTGTGCGTCGACCTCCACGTAGCAGCCCTGCAGATGTCGAGAAGGGGCACACCAGATAGGAAAGCTGTGGTAGCAGCGCTCGCTTTGGTCGGATGGGCTCTCACGGCCGGGCAAGGGTCCGTTTGCCAACCGGTGACAGTGCATGATACAGCCGGAGAGCCATCTGGAAATGGAAGCCTTCGAGAGGGCCTTCCCTTGATTCACAGGTCCAAAGTTCACAAACAGCTGTGATGTCTTCCAAAAACTCTTTGTGCGGTCCACGTAGAACTTTAGCGCTTAGCTACATCCAGCGAGTGCAAAGTTCTCTCAGCCGGCGACAAAGGCGACGGGAAGAAAACAGGTAACACCAAGGGCTCGCTGAGGTGGAAGTCTGACGGCACCTTGGGCATGAAGGAGGGATGCGTCCTCAGCACCACCCTCGTATCGTGGAATGTCAAGTACGGTGGCTTGTAGGAAAGGGCCTGGATCTCTCCCACTCGTCGTGCGGAGGTGATGGCCACAAGAAACGCTGTCTTCCACGATAGGAACTTCAACAGTGCCGAATGCAGAGGCTCAAATGGCGACCCCATGAGCCTGCTCAGCACCACATTGAGCTCCCACGCCAGGGCTGGTGCCTTCACCGGCGGGAATGATCGGAACAGTCCCTTCATAAACTCCTTCACCAGGCGATGAGACCAGAGATGATCGCCCCGGAGATCTGGTGTAGTGGGAAATCGCCGCTACATGTATCTTGATGGAGGCATGAGCTAGCCCCGCCTTGGCCAGCGACAGTAGGTATGACAGAACTTGAGAGGCCGTAATCCACAGGGGGTTAATCTTCTGTGCACGGCACCAGACAGAGAACCTCTTCCATTTTTGTCCATAGCACGTAAGAGTTGAGGACACCCTGGCCTTTGCAAGTACCTCCTTGCAGTCTGCCGGGATATCGTACCCTCCAAACTCTAGTGCTGCAGGAGCCAGGCCTGCAAGTTCAGCGACCCCGGGTCGTGGTGGAGGATGGCGCCTCCTTCTCTGGCGAGGAGATCCGCGTCCGTCGGTAGTTTGACTGGGGGGGGACGCTGACATGTCCAGAAGGTCCGGGAACCAGATCTGCCTCGGCCACGCCGGTGCAATGAGGATCATCCTGCACCGGGACCGTCTGAGTTGATTGATGAGTCGCAGCAGCAACGGCAACAGTGGGAACGCAAATAGGAACAGCTGTCTCACAGGAATGAGAAGGCATTGCCCATGCTCCCTGGCTGGGGAAGCTTCTGGCGAACCTCTGGCACTTGGTGTTTGTTGCCGTCGCGAACAGGTCGATCTGGGGATTGCCCCATCGTTGGAAAAGTAGGTCCACTTGATCCTGACGCAGTTCCCACTCGTGGCACGAGCGCAGCTCTCTGCTGAGTGAGTCGGCGATGGTGTTCTTTATTCCTGCCAGATGGAAGGGGACCAGAAACATCGCTTGGGCGACGGCCCAATGCCACAGATCCTGGGCTTCCTTGGATGGGGCTGGGGATCTGGTGCCTCCCTGATTCCGGATGTAAAACATTGTGGTGGTGTTGTCGGTGAAGATCCTTACCACCTTGTCCTTGAGGGACGGGAGGAACGACCTGAGGGCCCAGAACACGGCTCAGAGCTCCAGGGCATTGATATATAGTGACCTCTCTTCCGGGAGCCAAAGGCCTCTTGCGTGAAGATCTCCAGTATGCGCTCCCCATCCTTCCAGGGAGGCGTCGGTTGTCACCGTCTCCTGATGTGCCGTCCATGAAGTCCATACCCGCCGCCAGATGCGCGCCGGTCCCCCACCACCGGATTGCTTGGCGGAAGGTCTCGTTGAGCGAGATCCTGTCTTCGAAGCTGCCCGCAGCCTGCATCCAACGGGCGTTGAGGAACTCCTGAAGTGGACGCATCCGCAACCTGCACAGGCGCACTAGGTAGATGCACGAGGACATCATGCCGAGCAGGGACTTGACGGACCTTACCCTGGCGACCTTCATGGTCGACAACCGTTGCACCTTGCCCAGGATGGCCTTCGTCCTTTCCTCCGACGGAGAAGCCAATCGTGCCATTGTGTCGGGCCTGGATCCCAGGAACAGAGCGACTTGCAACGCTACCAAGTGGGATTTCGCGAAGTTGATTGAGAATCCCAGATCCGTGTGCAGTTGGATGGTCTTCGCTGTGTGATCGATGACGAGTTCTCTTGTCTTCGCTCGGATGACCCATTCGTCCAGGAAGGGGTAGACGTGGATCCCCTGCAGGCGCAGGTGCGCCACCACTGGTGCTAGACGCTTGGTGAAAACCCTGGGCGCCGACTTCAATCCAAAGGGAAGGGCCTTGAACTGATAGTGTCGCCCCTGGACAACGAATTTGAGGAACTATTGATGTCTTTTTAGGATGGGGATGTGGAAGTAGGCATCCTCCAAATCCAGAGACGATAGGAAGTCGCCTTCCTCCAGCTGTCCCAGCACGTGTTGGAGGGAGACCATCTGGAACTTCTGGGACTTGATGTGCTCGTTTAGACGACGAAGGTCCAGGATGGGCCGCCAGCCGCCGGTCTTCTTTCTTACAAGGGAGTAACGTGAGTACACCCCAGAGCCCTGGAGCCTCTTTGGGACGAGCTCGATGGCTCCTTTCTTCAGCATCGCCCTTACTTCCAGCAGCAGTTGAGGGACGTGATTTTACTTCCTGGTCACGGGTGGAATGCGGGGACACATCTTTAGAAACACAAGAGTGTGTCCGTGTGCCAGGACATCCAGCGGTCGGTGGAGATGGACTCCCATACGCTGACGAACTTCGCCAGCCGGCCACCCACCAGGGTGCTCCGGTGGGGGCCCCACGCCATGGCCGGTTCAGTCCTACTTGGCAGCGGCCTTGCCGCCTTGACCTCCTTGGGGATGACGACGAGGTCCTCCTGACTTGCAGCGTCCTCTGTAGGCCTCCAGCGACGAGGAGCGTGCTGTCTGACGGTGCGTCGAGGAGCCGCCGCCGAATACCTTAAATGCACCTTGCTTGCCTCCGGAGTTCCAAAAGGATGGCCGTCGCTGTTGAAGAACACCCAAGGCCCGCGCTGTCTCCATGTCGGCCTTGATGGCCTGCAGTGACTCATCCACTGTCTTGCCAAACAGATTATTTCTGTCGAACGGCATGTCCAGAACTCTGGTCTGTACGTCTTGGCGGAAATCGGTTGCCTTGAGCCAACCACGCCGGCGAAGGCAAATGCTGTTGCCCATCTGGCGAAAACCGGTATCAGCAATGTCCGTGGCCACCGTTATGGCGCAGTCCGACGCAACCTCGCCTTCCTGAAGGATTTCTAGGGCTTCGCCCTCTTGTAGTCCGGGAGGAAGTCTAGCAGGGGAGCGATCTTAAACCACAGCTCCCTGTCGTAGCGGGCCAAAATCGCAAGGGAGTTGGCTGCCTTCTTCTTGGCCGCCACGGATACGACTGAATCCGGGGTCGGCTGTGCCCTAAGGCACATGGGGCGGAATCCCGGACCCGGTACTTCTTCTCGTACCGGTCTCTCTTGGCAGGAGCCGTGGACGGGTTCTTCAGGACCAACAGTCCTTCATCCCAGATGTCATCAAGTAAAGGAACCGCGAGGACCGTCTTCCTCTTGGCCTCACGCCGTTGATAGAGGAAACCTTCCTTCTTCTGTTCCTCGGGGCAGAGCTGGATGAGGTCAGATGCCCTGGAGATCATGGCATGGAAAGAGCCGATTTCGTCAGGCGGAGAGGCCAGCGGAGGTGGTGATGGGAGGTCCATCCCGTCATTGCCACCGTCGTCATCCGTCCCCGTCGTCGCTGTCTCCGTTCCCGTGTCATCCCTCGGATCCGGGGAAGGAGAAGAAGGCCGGAAGGGCAGGGGGGGATGAACTCTTCTCCGTTTGCCTCGAGGGCTTTCCAACGGTCCAGGCTCCGCTGGATCGTCAGTTGGGGTCAAGGGCAACCTTGTCCTTATCTCCGTACACAAGGCCTGGATTGCCATCAAGATCGCTCCTGAGTTGTCTTGTGGCCCAGGTGCAGGTTGCGACGGGCGCGACAGTTGGGAAGTGGAATCCTCCGCCCCCACGGGCTCCTCGTCGGCACCACCGTCGCTTTCCTCATTGGGATCCCTCCTGTGGGACCGGACCTCCTCGAACTTCTTGTTCAGGATTTTTGTGACTCCAGCCAGCTCCTCTTCAGAGGCTGAATCTGTGTCCCTGGGTTTATAGTGAAAAGATTGAGAAAAAAATCTCGAAAAAAAAGGTCGAAAAAGAAATCTCGAAAAAAAAGTCGCATTTTTTTTCAATATGTTTTTTTTCTCGAAATGGGGGGGTTCCACCCCCAATCCCCCTTTTTTCATTTTTTTTTATTTTACCCCCTTTTTTTACTTACCTGACCCCAAAAATACATATAAATAAATAAATAATACATTCGACCTTTTTTTTTCTCGAGATTTTTGTTTCGAGATTATTGACGTTCGAGATTTTTTTTTCGACTTTTTGACTGACCACCGTGTCCCTGATGGCCACCGGGCCCCCCGCCCCTACTTTTTCCACATGTGGTTTCACGGGGGTCTTATCGATGGGCTGAAAAGAGGATTCCCTCTGTGGTGGCAGGGAAACTCTAGGCCCGGAGGTCGCCTCCACTGGCGTAGCCCCCGCAGGCTTCACCAGGGCCGCCGCGACTCCCTCGATAGAGGCCTTAGCCGGGTGAATTAAGGCATTCACGACCTTGGGTGTGTCTGAGGCCTTAACCTTGGGGGGAGGGTCACTGCCTCGCTCCTCCTCGTATTTATCAGTCGGGATCCACCGGGGCTTCTCCCTAAGCTTACCCAGGTTCTCCGATTTCCTCTTCTACGAGCCAGTGCGTTGGCTCGTGGTTGATGGCGTCGGTGAAAGTGCGCCCTGCCTGGCAGCCGAGGAGCCCGACCGTTTGGCGCTCCCGGTGCCCGCGGACTCGCAGTGCTTTGTCTTTTGTTGGGCCCCCATCGCCAGAGCCCCCTCAAAGGACTTAGAAGACCGCTCTGACTTCTTCTTCTTCTCACCTGCTGCTGGGCTCTTCCCTTCCAGCCAGTTGGTGAGGCGGATCCACCGATCCCTCATAGTCTGCTCCGACATGTTCTTACAAAACACACAGTCCTTCTCCATGTGCGTTTTGTCTTCGTGAAGGCAGTAGAGGCATCTGGAAGGCTCGTCCTCCTTGAAGACATTCTGCAATCCGCATCCAGGGCAGCTCCTGAAAAGCTTGGATCCGGGCATTGTGTTTCCTTTGTCCTGGGCCATGTCCACGCGGGGTAGGCCTCAAAGATCTTCCGGAATCCTCCAAGAAGCGAAAACTCGACGAAAACTTCGAGGGGCGTAGAAAATTTCCGAAACGGTTCCCCGTTGATCGGAAGTAGAAACGGTGGAGCTTGAGGCTCGATTGACTGAAAAAAATAGGTTAAACTCTTTGAAAAATCGCAAAACGCAGTAAAAGCTGGAGAGCTATAGCACGAGGACTCCCAACACTTGAACGTGCGGTAAAATTCTGAAGATGGCTGCCAGGGGAGGGGCTTAGGTAGAGGGCAGTCATTGGCTGGGGGCAGTATGACCCAAAGACCAGTGATTGGTTGTTAGGAGAAAAGACAGTTCAGAAACGAAACTGATTTTTTCTTTACCGAGGATTCCCAGCCTGACGACGGGGAATATTCATGGACATGTGAATCCATGCCAGACCCCATGCTGGAGAACACCAACATATGCTGCAAGGTATAGGGGTAAGGAAATGTCCGGTTTGAAAAATGTAGCTGCTGCTGGGGTGCGGTAGAAAGGACTGGCGGGTGAGGGTTGGTGGCATAGTCAGCCGGCCACCACTGCATGCTCTAAATTAAAATGGAAAGTGTTAGGGAGAATTCTCCTTCTAGGGCAAATTTCCCTCACCTAGTGAGTCCCCCAGCAGCTTTGCTGGATTTCTGGAGTTTATTTTTTCCACCTGGTAAAAGTGCACACCCTTTTTTACTCTTACATGTGTTTTGGCCTATGTGTTTTTACTCATTGTGTGATCTTGGGCACTGGAGCACACCACTCCAGATGCCCCTGTTCTTGTATGGGTTACATAGCACCCTCAGTGTAGTAACCCAGGGCTGTCTTTTAGACTGCCCTCTGACTCCATTTCGCTGGGGCTGACTACTGTCCCCCAGAGAAAGGTAAAGTTGCCATTTACTTTACATAGTCACTTTTATCACAGACCCAGTACACCCCATCTTATATGGAGTACTGGAAAGGGCTAACCTGTACCCCTTTTCTGTCTGTACCTCCCTGAGCATTGTTTCGCTCTTTTAACATTTAGACTTGGCTGGTGGCAGTGGTATCTACCCTAACTTTTCTACCGCGATTATATTAGATAAACGTGGTAATACTTTTGGCTATTTTAACAGCCTTAAGCATAAACCCGCTTGACCAAATTGTCTTTCTTTTGGCTCCTGTTGGGTTTATTCGCCATTTCTTTTTGTTAAAGTCCTTCTTGTGTTTTACTTTGCGTGGCAAACTAGGTTTGCCTTCTTTGTCCACCGTCTTTTGGCGGGCTTCTGCAGAGAAGCCCTCCTCTTGGCGCCTGGGTATCTAGGTAGACTGAATGTGGGGAAGGGGTGTAGTCACCCCCTGCACAGGGTATCCTAGGAAACCCAAGTCGCACTTTGCCATGATTGGCTGAGGTGGTTGTCCCGGCTGGAAACCCCCCCTGCTGCGTGATTGACAGCCAGGCTGTGTGAATGGGGGTTTGCGCATAAAAGGCAGGTCTCTTGGGCTAGAAGTCAGAGTTGCCTCTGGAACTACAAGGAACGGAAGAGAAGCAGAGAGAACGACGGCTGCTGCAACTACCCCGTCCCGGTGAAGCCCTGCTGCAGTCCTGAGCTATCTACCCTTCAACGACTGAAAGAAGATCAAGTCCGGAGTCTTCTTCCCTTGAGCCTGGTGGGGATAACCAGCTCATCTTCTTCAGACAGAGGTCTCCGTCATGGTCGAAATCGCTGCACACTGCTGTAGTGGTCCGGATAGCCACCTGCCGAGCCTCTCCTGTTTTTAAGGAGCGCACCTTTTATTAGTTGTCGCTGCTGCTTCATCCCTGTGTTGCAGACCCCTTCAGACATCCTCCTTCACAACGAAGCTCCAGGAATCGTGGGTCTGCGGGAAACCAACAGGAACAACTGCCAGGGCACCAGCTGCGAGGAAACTGGGTGAATCCCTGTTCTTCATCCTCAAGGCTCGTCCTTGTCTTCCCTCCTTCTTATAACTTTTGCTTCCGAACATTGACAAGATCAAAGTACTTTTGGGCTACGTTGAATCGTGAACTAACAGTGTGATTTTCGGCAACAGGTCTCCGGTGTCACTTAACCCTGGCTCCGGCCCTTTGACTTTTGAACTCCTGTTTCTTAGTGTTTCTCGATGCTATCTGCCTAATCTAAATATTGCCTGTGATTTTTGCCTCCAACTCCCTCTGGTTATCTCAGGTGCTAAGTGTGTTTTTGCCCCGGTAGCATTTCATGTCACGGATACGTTTTTATTTAGTAGACCGAACTGTCAAAAAGTGATAGCCACCGTATCCGCGGTATCGTGTTTTGTTCATAACACCGGTTCATTCAAACACAGGGTACTTACCTTGAGACATACTGTACAAAGTGAATTGGTTAGTTGTAGTATATTTAACGTGTGGTTTTGTTTAAAGGTTAATCGAAGTGTTGTGTTTATAACTGATGGTTTAAAAATAAATGTACTTATATTTTTTACCTGAAACCTTGAGTCAGTGTTTGCTTGAGTCACAGTAATTGTGGTCCCTTTGTGTAATCTCTGCTACTGCTCATATACTCGAGATAAGTCTGGCTGCTCTGCTACTGCTACCACTATAACTTAGTAGTACAGGCTTGTACCAAAGGTAAAACTTGTATTACCACCTGTGGTCTTAATCGTGTGTAGTGGTCCCTAAGGGCACTGCACAGGATTCTGCCTAACAGAAATTAATCTTTTTGCGGTGCAAAGAAGGCTCCAGTCCCATTGCCATAGGATCAAGACCCATAAGTATGAGGAAAGGGGGGGGGGGGGCGGGACGGAGGAGTATAGTGTGTCGCAACATTTCTTGGTGAATCCTACTGTTGACATGGTTTTGTTCCCAGTTGGCCAATCAGAGTTAGTGTTTCCCTTTGTTCCTGCTCCCTCCTCCTGTCCTTTGTGGTCCTGGTGCTGACCTCTTTGCACGGCTAGTAGTTTCTGCTTGTGGATTGTTCTCTATGCATACATACATGGATACATGCTGATTTCAGCAAACGCTGATCTCCTTAACACAAGCTTTTAGTTAACCAGTTCTCTTCCCTGTCATAGTGCACTTCCCAGTTTTTGCTCCCACCACCTGAACTAGCACTTATTTGTTTCAGGTGTCGAACAAGTAACAGGATTCTGACTCTTCAGTGGAGGTCATTCAATCTTAGCTGGTTGACACTAGCGCTAGTAACAATAGTATAGCATGCGGGGAACCCGACAGGTGGCTGTGAGCATATAAGTGTCTGGCGTCTCATTACTCCCAATAAAATATATCAAATCCAATATTTAGGCCCAGCTTCAATAGGGTTTAAAAATGAGTGAATCCATTGTCTGATCTGTGTGTATCTAAGAGTAGTTTCTTACCTGTAACTCCATTTCTCCAGCGTTGGTATCTTTCATGGATTCACATGCTGGGAATATTCCCCATCGTCAGGCCGGGAAAACCCGGTAACTTTGACTAAGTCGTTTTCATTGAGTGTCCCATCAACGTCGTTATGAGTGCTTTAGGCAGCACCAACGGGACGTCGAGTGTATAGCTCCGCCCCCGCAGCTTCCCCTCAAATTTTAACCACTCCAGCCAGATGATGACCTTTAAAGGATATTTGCCTGTAGGGGGCAGGCTGAAGGTTGCATGTGAATCCATGAAAGATACCAACGCTGGAGAAATGGAGTTACAGGTCAGAAACTACTCCCTTCTCCAGCATTGGATCTTTCATGGATTCACATGCTTTGAAAAGATTTTGTAGCAGTATAAATGCTCGGAGGCTTACCTTACTGGAACAGTCGTTGAAGGACTGCCCGTCCCATCTGTACATCTTCAGCGTATCTTCAGTGTGTTGCTCGTGTAAGCAGTAGTGCCTGGTGAACATGTGGGGCACCACCTATGTTTCCGCTTGGCAAATGTCTCTGATGGGAACACCAGACCAGAGAGCCGCTGAGGCAGCCGTAGCCCTAGTGGAGTGCGCTCTAGGGGCCAATTGTAATGGCCTGTTGTCTTTAGAGTGGCAGAAGGATATTGTAGATGAAACCCATCTTGAAATGCCCTGTTTGGATATGGACGTTCCTCTGTTGGATGGACCAAAGGCTACAAACAGTTGCCTAGAGGATCGAAAAGACTTTGTGCGATCCAAGTAATATTTTATGCCCTTTTGACATCCAGAGAATGCAAAGCCTTTTCTGCTGGTGAAGTGACATTTGGAAAAAATGTAGGTAGAGTGATGTTAGCATTTTTATGAAATTCAGATGGTACCTTAAGAATGAAATGCAGGTTAGTGGAGAAAACGACCTTGTCTCTCATGAAGCGCAGGTACGGAGGATTAATAACAAAGGGTCGGAGTTCCGAAACACGTCTAGAAGACGTAATGGCCACCAAAAAAGCCACCTTCCAAGTTAGAAACTTGATGTGGGTTGTAGACGTGGATTTGAATGGATGCTTCATCAGACCTGCTAAGACTAGGTTCAGGCTCCATACAGGTGGAATCCTTTTTTGTGGTGGAAAGGTGCGGAAAAGGCCTTTCAACAAAAGTTTGATTAGCCTGTCACTGTATAGCAGGTAAGATCTTCTTTTCAGTATAAATCTGGAGATTGCCGATAAATGCACTTTGATGGAAGAGACCACCAAACCTTCTGTAGCTAATTTCAGCAGATGCACTATATGTACTATACTGTCTTACCCTCACCCTGTAACGCTGAGGACATTTGTTTTTACCTTTGCTCTGTAACATCTGTAACTAAGCTGTAAATTCTCTTTTCACCTGCGCCCTGATACCTCTGCGTCCGGCGCGCACAATAAATAAATAAACAAACATAAGGGAGGAGCTGATGAGCTGTTATAGCTAGCGGTTGCAGATCAGGTTGCTGTGCACACCATGCACAGAATCTTTTCCATTTTCGGCTATAGGAGGTATTGGTGGCTGGAGCGCTAGCTGCGGCTAGGATGCGCCAGCCGTCTTGAGGGATATTCAGATGACCGAATTCGGAGTGGTCAGGAGCTACACTGCTAACTTGAGAGAGCCTGGGTCATGATGAAAGGTCATCCCGTTGTTCTGGGAGAGAAGATTGGCTTGCGACCCTAGATGAAATGGATCATCCACTGCCAATTGAAGTAGATCAGAGAACCAGGTCTGCCTGGGTCAGTACAGGCCTACCAAGATTATCTTGCATGGGCCCCTTCGTATCATCTGTATGGTTTTCCTTATGAGAGTAAACAGAGTAAACGCGTAGGTAAACACCCGTTCCAAGGGAACGAAAATGTGCCCCCCTGAGAGTCTGGATGCAGAATTTTGCTGGTGAATTTCTGGCATTGTTTGTTATCGTTGGTGGCGAAGAAGTACAGAGAGGGATGATCCCATTTTGAGAAGATTATGGCTATCGGGATGCTGTGCAGTTGCCACTTGTGTGTCTGCGAGGAGTCCCTGCTGAGGGTATCTGCTTGCTTGTTCTGCATCCCGGGTAAGTGGAAAATCTGAATTAGAATATTGTGCCAGACGGCCCAATGCTAGATGGTCTGTGCTTCCTGGTATAAGGCGTCTGAGCGTGTCCCGCCTTATTACCGTATGTAAAACATCATGGTCGTATTGTCGGTGAGAACAGGTACCACCAAATTCTGGATTAGAGGAAGGAAGGATTTGAGAGCTGAGTGAACTGCTCGCAACTCTAGTACATTGATGTGTAGAAAGGTTTCTTCGGTAGACCAGAGGCCTTTGACCTGGTGTTGGTCTCAATGAGTGCCCCATCCCGCTTGGGAGGCATCGGTCACAATGGTGAGTTGGAAATCTAGATCTATGAGTGGCATTCCTTTCGTGATGTTGAAGGGGTGTGCCCACCATTTCAGAGTGTCTGACACTGCCGGGAGATGTTTACCTTGTCTGGCCAGGAACCCCTGGTTTGGGACCATCTGGCCGCTAGAAACTTTTGCACTGGCCACATATGAAGTCGACAGTGGGGGATCAGCAGAATGCAAGAGGACATGGTTCCCAGGAGGGCCATGTATGAATGGACTGTGACTAGCTTGTTTGGTGTGAATGAACCCGCTAGAGTTACTAATCTCTTGACTCTTTCGAATTAACCAATCATCCAAGTACGGGTAAACGTGGGGACACTGCTTTCGGAGGATGACTGCTACTGGTGCCAGGCACTTTGTGAATTTTCTGGGTGCCGATTTTAGGCCGAATGGTAGAACCCAAGATTGATAATGGTTTTCGCCCACTAGGAACCTGAGGTATTTTCGGTGCCTTGGGTGTATTGGCACATGGAAGTATGTGTCCTTGAGGTCTAGGGATGCAAGGAACTCCTGTGGCTGAACAGCTCGTATTACCTCTTGGAGCGTTACCATTTTTAATTTGTTTTTTTGATGTTTTTGTTCAGTAGCCTTATGTCCAAAATAGGGTGCCACTTGCCATCTGTTTTTTTTTTTTACCACAAAATACCTTGAGTATACTCCCTTCCCCCTTGCTGAGGGAGGAACTTTTTCTATGGCTCTTTTTCTTAACATGTGACGTATCTCGTGCCGTAAGATATTTTGGTGCGGGTGAGATCCCTTTATTGGGGGGATGGGGAATTGTGGGTGCTTGAACTCCAACAAGTGGCCGTACTGGATAGCATCTAGCACCCATTTGTTGTTATTGTTCGCCACTCATTGAGGTAGAATGCCTCATTTCCCCCACTTGACTGCCCTTGCGGCAGTCATTGTTGTGTCTTACTCTGCCGACCTCTCTGGGAGGTGGAAAAACCGTGTTTTCTTTGGCCCTGGTATTCTCTACTGCGCTGAGAGGATTGGTAATTGTGCCTGTAGCCCTGAGAATAATATCGTGGTCTACTGTAGCCCTTGCTGTCTATGGAGCCTGAGAATCTGGCGTTGCCTGAAACTCATCGAAAGAAGTGAAAGGAGCAAAAGTGCCTCCTGTTTTGCAGGGTAGTGAGAGATCTAGCCCTGTCTGAGTCGGCCTTCATGGCTTTAAGGGCTTCATCTATTTTGTCGCCGAATAGATTTTCCCCCTCGCATGGCATATCTGCAACTTTGTGCTGTACTTCTTGGCGAAAGTCTGTGCAGGGCAGCCACGCCTGGCGTCTGAGGACTACTCCATTACCAATTTGTTTAAAGCCAGTTCCGGCCAGGTCTACCGCTATAATGATGCTGTGGTTTGAGGCCTCTTCTCCTTCTCGTACCAACAGCATAGCCTCCTTTCTCTGTTGTTCCGGCAGGTGTTCCAATAAAGGGGCCAAACGGTGCCACATCTCTCGATCATATCGAACGACTATAGCCAAGGCATTTGCTGCTTTTACAGTTGTCGCGCCAATGGTGAGAACCTTCTTCCCAAAGGCGTCCATTTTTCTATTGTTGTCTGGAGGAGTGGCATACTTGTGCTGTGTTCGAGCCTTTCGGCTTGCTGCAGCTGAGACCACTGACTCCGGACCAGGTTGTGAAGTGAGGCATTTTAGAGTGGAATCTGGAGACTTAAACTTCTTTTCCAATCTTCCTTTCAGCGCAGGATCCATAAAGGGATGTTTCATGGTACGGAGGCCCTCCTGCCACACGGGATCCAAAATGGGTATGAAAAATACTGCTTTCCTTCCTTTGCCCATATAATTGAAGAGGAAACAATCCTTTTTCTCTTCCTCCGGAATTAGGCCAACCTCCTGGCATGCTTTCGACATCATGGAGTGAAAAGCTCCAATATCATCCTGGGGTGATGGCTGAGCCGGGCTACCCGGGGCATCTTGGTCTGGATCTGTGTCTCACGTGTCAGCTCTCCTTGGAGAGGAGGAGGCGGTGGAAGTTGTGTACCTGGGATCCTGGTCCGTGTCTACCAATTCACCCTCTTTCTGATCCCTCCTCAATGGTGTTGACAGAGGCTTTCACGACGGTTTGGTTGTGGACTGGTGCCTTGATGACGACTCGTGGCCGGAAATAAGATCTCTGTTATTCTGTCAACAAGTGGTGTCTTTTGCTGCTCGTCGCAGCAGATTTCTTCAACAACAAGGTTGAGGAAGGAACAAGTTACTTACCTGTAACTGTTGTTCTCCAGCATGGGTCTGGCATGGATTCACATGCTCATGAATATTCCCCGTCGTCAGGCTGGGAATCCTCGGTAAAGAAAAAACCAGTATCAGTTTCGTTTCTGATCTGTCTTTCGTAGTAATAACCAATCACTGGTCTCTGCGTCATACTGACCACAGCCAATGACTGCCCTCTACCTAAGCACCGCCTCTGGCAGCCATCTTCAGATTTGGAAGCACGTGAAGTGGCAGTATGACCAAGTGAAGAGCCGCAGAGGGGTAGGCGGGAGGGTTCGCATGTGAATCCATGCCAGACCCATGCTGGAGAACAACAGTTACAGGTAAGTAACTTGTTCCTTCTCCAGCATGGGGTCTGGCATGGATTCACATGCTCATGAATAAAGAATACATAGCAGTACACACATGCACAACCACGGGAGGTGGCAAAGGCTCAACATTAAGCATCACATCAACTCAACATTAAGCATCTTACCTCCTCACCAGGCTCACCTCAGGCGAACAGGTTGCGCAGCACTGCTTGGCCGACCCTGGACTCCTCCCTGGAATCCCGGTCGACGCAGTAGAATTTCGTGAAGGTGTGCGTCGACCTCCACGTAGCAGCCCTGCATATGTCCAGCAGGGGCACACCAGATAGGAACGCCGTGGTAGCTGCGATCGCTCTGGTGGAATGGGCTCTCGGACGGCCAGGCAGCGGTCGGTTTGCCAACCGGTGACAGTACATGATACAGCCGGAGAGCCATCTGGAGATGGAAGCCTTCGAGAGAGCCTTCCCCTGATTGACAGGTCCAAAGTTCACAAAGAGTTGTGACGTCTTCCGAAAACCTTTCGTGCGGTCCACGTAGAACTTCAGCGCTCTAGCTACATCCAGCGAGTGCAAAGTCCTCTCAGCCGGCGACGAAGGCGACGGGAAGAACACAGGTAACACCAAGGGTTCGTTGAGATGAAAGTCCGACGGTACCTTGGGCATGAAGGAGGGGTGCGTCCTGAGCACTACCCTCGTGTCGTGGAAAGTCAAGTACGGGGCCTTGCAGGAAAGGGCCTGGATCTCTCCCACTCGTCGTGCGGAGGTGATGGCCACGAGAAAAGCTGTTTTCCACGATAGAAACTTCAACGGGGCCGAGTGCAGAGGCTCGAACGGAGGTCCCATGAGCTTGGTCAGCACCACGTTGAGCTCCCACGCCGGGGCCGGAGCCTTCACCGGCGGGAACGATCTGAACAGTCCCTTCATGAACTCTTTCACCAGACGATGAGACCACAAGGACGTCCGGCCCGTGGTTCTGGTGTATCGGGAGATCGCAGCAAGATGAATCTTGATGGACGCGTGTGCCAGACCAGCTTTGGCCAGCGTCAGCAGGTACGGCAGTACTTGGGGAGCCGTAATCCGTAGAGGGTTAATCTTCTGTGCGTGGCACCAGACAGAGAACCTCTTCCATTTGTGTCCGTAGCATTTAAGAGTCGAGGACGCCCTGGCCTTTGCAAGAACCTCTCTGCAATCGGCCGGTATGTCGTATCCTCCAAACTCTAGCGCTGCAGGAGCCAGGCCTGCAAGTTCAGCGACTTCGGGTCGTGGTGGAGGATGGCGCCTCCTTCCCTGGAGAGTAGATCCGCGTCCGCCGGCAGCTTGATTGGCGGGGACGCCGACAAGTCCAGAAGGTCCGGGAACCATATCTGCCTCGGCCACGCAGGTGCGACGAGGATCATCCTGCACCGTGACCTCTTGAGCTGGTTGACGAGCCGGATTAGCAGAGGCAAGGGAGGGAACGCGTAGAGGAACAGGCCCTCCCAGGGGAACGAGAAAGCATCGCCCATGCTCCTCGTCTGGGGAAACCTGCTGGCGAACCTCCGGCACTTGGTGTTCGTCGCCGTCGCGAACAGGTCGATCTGGGGTGTGCCCCACCGTCGGAAGAGGCGATCCACCAGATCCTGCCGTAGTTCCCACTCGTGGCACGAGCGCAGCTCCCTGCTGAGTGAGTCGGCGATGGTGTTTTTTATCCCTGCCAGATGAAACGGCACCAGAAGAATCCCTTGGGCGACGGCCCAATGCCACAGGTCCTGCGCCTCCTTGGACAGCGCTGGGGACCTGGTTCCGCCCTGTTTCCTGATGTAAAACATGGTGGTGGTGTTGTCGGTGAAGATCCTCACCACCTTGCCCTTGAGGGACGGAAGGAAGGACCTGAGGGCCCAAAACACTGCACGGAGCTCCAGGACGTTGATATGCAGGGACTTCTCCGTCGGGAGCCAGAGTCCCCTTGCGTGCAGATTTTCGGTGTGCGCTCCCCACCCTTCTAGGGAGGCATCCGTGGTCACAGTCACCTGGTGGGCTGGGGTCTGGAAGTCCATGCCCGCCGTCAGATGCGCGCGGGTGCCCCACCACCGTATCGCTCGTCGGAAACTCTCGTCGAGCTTGATCCTTTCCTCGAAGCTGCCCGTCGTCTGGATCCAGCGCGCATCCAGGAATTCTTGCAACGGGCGCATCCGGAGCCTGCACATGGGAATGAGGTAGATGCAGGAAGACATCATCCCGAGGAGGGACTTGATGGACCTCACCTTGGCCGCGTCGGCCACCAACATCCGTTGCACCTTGCCCAAGATGGTCCTGGTCCTCTCCTCCGACGGGGAGGCCAGAAGGGACACTGTGTCGAGCCTCGCTCCCAGAAACAGTGCGACTTGCGCGGGCACCAGGTGGGATTTGGCGTAGTTCACGGAGAATCCCAGGTCCGTGAGGAGTTGGACGGTCCTTGCCGTGTGGACCACGGCGAGCTCCCTCGTCTTGGCGCGGATGAGCCAGTCGTCCAGGTAGGGGTAGACGTGAATCCCCTCGCGGCGCAGCTGCGCCGCCACCGGTGCGAGGCACTTGGTGAAAACCCTGGGTGCCGACCGTAGTCCGAAGGGAAGGGCTTTGAACTGGTAATGACGCCCTTGGACCACGAATCTGAGGAATTTTCGGTGCCCCTTTAGGATGGGAATGTGGAAGTAGGCATCCTCCAAATCCAAAGACGATAGGAAGTCTCCTTCCTCCAGCTGACCCAGGACGTGCTGGAGGGTGACCATCCGGAACTTCTGCGCCTTGATGAACTTGTTCAGGCGTCGCAGGTCCAGGATGGGGCGCCATCCTCCCGTCTTCTTCTTCACGAGGAAGTATCGCGAGTAGACTCCGGAGCCCCGAAGCCTCTTTGGGACGAGTTCGATGGCGCCCTTTCTGAGCATCGCCTTTACCTCCCGGAGAAGTTGAGGGACGTGAAGTTCTTTCCTGGCCACGGGGGGGACGCGCGGGCACCTTTTTTGAAATTCGAGCGCGTGGCCCCGGGCCAGGGCGTCCAGCACCCAACGGTCGGTGGAGATGGACTCCCACACGCTGACGAAGCCCGCCAGCCGGCCTCCCACCGGGGTGCTTCGGTGGGGGCCCGACCCCACGGCCGGTTCAATCCTGCTTGGACGCGGCCTTGCCGCCTTGACCTCCTTGGCGACGACGGCGGGGTCCGCCAGACTTGCCTCGTCCTCTGTAGGCCTCTTGCGACGACGAGCGGGCCGCTTGACGGTAGGAAGCGAAACCGCCGCCGGAACCTTTGGAGGCGCCCTTGCCTCCGCCGCTCCGAAAGGGCGTCCGCCGTTGCTGCAGTACTCCAAGGGCCCGGGCCGTCTCAGTATCCGCCTTGATGGCCTGAAGGGAATCGTCCACTGTCTTCCCAAACAGGTTGTTCCCGTCGAAGGGCATGTCCAGGACCCTGGTCTGGACGTCCTGCCGAAAGTCCGTAGCCTTGAGCCATCCACGACGTCGAAGGCAAACGCCGTTGCCCAGCTGGCGGAACCCAGTGTCGGCGATGTCCGTCGCCACGGTGATGGCGTGGTCCGAGGCCACCTCACCTTCCTGCAGGATCTCAAGGGCCTCCGCCCTCTTGTCGTCCGGCAGAAAATCCAGCAGGGGAGCTATCTTGTACCAGAGCTCCCTGTCGTAGCGGGCCACGATAGCCAAGGCGTTGGCCGCTTTAATCGTCGTCGCCGCCGACGAGATGACTCTACGTCCCATGGCATCCAATTTCTTTCCCTCGCCGTCCGGCGGGGAAGTCGACGTGGAGGCCGCACCCCCCCCCGCTTTCTTCCTGGCTGCCGCGGAGACGACGGAGTCCGGGGTAGGCTGCGCCCGGAGGCATAGGGGGGCCGAGTCCGGGACCCGGTACTTTTTCTCGTACCGGTCTCTTTTCGCTGGCGTCGTGGAAGGGTTCTTGAGGAGGGAAAGGCCCTCATCCCAAATGTCGTCCAACAGAGGCACTGCGAGGACCGTCTTCCTCTTGGCCTCGCGCCGTTGGTAAAGGAAGCCTTCCTTTTTCTTCTCCTCAGGGCAGAGTTGGAAAAGCTCGGATGCCCTGGCGATCATTGAGTGGAACGATCCAATCTCGTCGGGCGGAGAAGCCCTGGTGGGAGGCGACGACGGAAAATCCTCGTCGTATGCCTCGTCGTCCGTACCCGTCGCTGCCGTGTCAGTCCCCGTATCATCCCCTCGGGTGGACGGGGAGGAGGGCTGGACGGGGCGCGACGGTTGAAAAGGAGGTGGTGGATGGATCCTTCTTTTCTTGGTAGGGGGAACACCAGAAGGTCCCGGTTCTGGATCCCCCGACGGGAGAGGTTCCTCCGTCGGTAACGGTAGTCTCGTCCTTATCTCGGAGCATAAGGACTGTATAGCCAACAAAATGGCCGCTGAGTTGTCTTGTGGCGCTGGCAGAGGGGAATCCGACGGGCGAGCAGGGGCCCCGTCGGTATCCTCGACGATGTCGTCGTCGTCACCTGCGTCGGGGCCCATTCCGACGGGCTGGTCTTGTTCCACGCCTAGGCCGTGGCTTAAGACCTCGATCAGCTCCTCTTCTGAGGTTGAGGCCGAATCTACGACGACGCCCTGCCCCCCCTTCTTCTTCCCCACGGAGGGTTTCACGGGGGTCCTATCGATGGGCACAAAAGAAGACTCCCTCCGAGGAGGCAGGGAGATTCTGGGCCCCGAGGTCGCCACCACTGGTGCAGCCTCCACAGGCTGGGCCAGGGCCGCCGCGACCGTTTCGATAGAGGGCTTGGTCGAATGGATCAAGGCCTTCACCACCTTAGGTGCGCTCACCGCCTTATCCTTGAGGGAGGGGGCACTGCCACGCTCCTCCTCTGCCTTAGAGCTCGACCGGGGCCTCTCCAGGAGCTTCGCCGGGTGCTCGGCCTTCCTCTTACCCGACCCAGAGCGTTGGCTCGTGGTTGATGGTGCCGGGGAGGGTGCGCCCTGCCTGGCGCCCGTAGAGCCCGACCGTTCGGCGCTCCCGGTGCCAGCGGACTCGCGGTGCTTGGCCTTATGTTGGGCCCCCGTCGCCGGGGCGCCCTCAAAGGTCTTAGAAGACCGCTCGGATTTCTTCTTCTTCTCGCCAGACGGGCTCTTACCCTCCAGCCAGTTGGCGAGACGTTGATGGCGGTCCTTCATGGTCCGTTCCGACATGTTGCCGCAAAACGCACAGTCCTTCTCCACGTGCGTCTTGTCCTCATGAAGGCAGTAAAGGCAGAAAGAGTGTTCGTCCTCCTTGAAGACGTTCTGCAGCTGGCATCCAGGGCAGGCCCTGAACAGCTTTCCGGGCGTCGAGCTTTCCTTCTCCTGGGCCATCTCCGAGACCGGGCCTGAGAAGCTTCTGGAGTCCTCCGAAGTGTAGCTCGACGAAATCTTCACCCTTGAGGGGCACAGATGAATCCGACACGGGTCCCCGTTGATCGGATGTAGGATCGGTGGAGCTTGAGGCTCTTTTGACCGAAAGAATCGAAGTTTTTGTGAAAAAGCGCGAAAAAATAGCACTAACGCTCGAGAGCAATAGCACGAGGATCCCAACACATGAACGTGCGGTAAAAATCTGAAGATGGCTGCCAGAGGCGGTGCTTAGGTAGAGGGCAGTCATTGGCTGTGGTCAGTATGACGCAGAGACCAGTGATTGGTTATTACTACGAAAGACAGATCAGAAACGAAACTGATACTGGTTTTTTCTTTACCGAGGATTCCCAGCCTGACGACGGGGAATATTCATGAGCATGTGAATCCATGCCAGACCCCATGCTGGAGAAGATGTCGTAGGCGGTTTGCTCTTATGTTTGTCCGGCGAGGAGATTTTCCGGATGAGTCTGCAGATTTTGAGGATGGGTGCGAGCCCTTCTCTCGTGTTTTGTCTGACGGTGACTTCGACGAAGTACTGTTGGAAGAGTGTTGAGAGCCTGCATGAGAAGTTTCACCACTGGACTGTGGTCTCTGCACAGATAAAGATTGCTTGGCCTTTTCACGGCCCGAAGATGATTTGGCCTCACCTGTCTTCTGCTTTTTAGCCACTGGTTCCTTGGATATAGACCTCTGTTTTGGTGGAGACCTCCTGTCAGAGGGAGTGGTTGCTCTTCCACTCAAGCCGAGCCAACCTCTGACGCCAGATAGGCCCCTTCATTGAGCCAGCAGATAAGGCGTTGGTTCCTGTCCTTAAGGGTCTTCTGTGAGAACCCTTGGCAGATGTTGCAGCCATCCGCCGAATGGTTCGTGTACAGACAGTAAAGGCACTCTGTGTGCCTGTCTCCCTCGTAAACATTCTTTCGGCCGCAGGTTTCACATGGCCAAAATAAGGACTTCTTGGGTTCTGATGTTTCCATGGTGTAACTGGAAATCAATGTTATTCACCATTGGAAGAGCCGAAAGACGAAATGTGAAGAAAAAAGATTTTCTTGAAGAAAAGTAATTTTCTCTCTGGAGAGAAACGCGAGGAATTCCCAACAACTCGGAAGACGGTTAAAATTTGAGGGGGTAGAGCTATACACTCGACGTCCCATTGGTACTGCCTAAAGCACCCGAAAGCATGTTGATGGGACACTCAAGGTGTCAGTATTTTTCCCTAGGAAAACTACTAAGTCAAAGTTACCAGGGTTTACCAACCTGACAATGGGGAATATTCACAGCATGGGAATCCATGAAAGATCCAATGCTGGAGAAGTGAAAAATGTAGGTTTCCATTGCTCAAATGTTAAAGCACTATTCCCTTCATACAGCTGCCCCACTCTCCACAGACTCCTGTGACGAAAGTCCAATGCTTGAGGCAAGAGGATGGGACTGGAGGGACCCTGGCGACCAGCGGCCTCTACACGATCCACGATGTAGGCCCCAGAGGGGGTACATGGAGGACCTCCCAGGATCCCTATCCCATCTCTGGTTGCCTATCACACCCCAGTGTCACTGAAACTCTGTGGCGACCTGATAAGATGTCACCCTTCAGAAAGTTAGTGAGAGATGCGGAAAGTCATTTGTCACAGCAGACTGCACAATACAGATAAGAAAGAACTTGAAACCTTGTGCATTTGTAGTTTGGCGCCAGCTCCCACAAGTAATGATAACACAGATAGCCTTCAGAATGTATTCAAGATGGCGAATGTGGATAAAGTAACACTGGCTAGCGGAGCCTCTGACAGTGTGCTAGGCAAGTGCCAACACCTAAAAGACCTGTAGTCCACACAGCCAGAGACCAACCATAAGGCATGCAGACATGCCATTCACAACTGAATGCACTTGAACAGTTGTATGTCTGGGCCCCTCCAGCATGTGCATAAAAGGGAATCAAGAGTAGAGGGAAGTGTAAGGATCAAGAGTTGTGGAGAGTGATGCGCAGAATAGAGTGTGACATTGCAGCATGGAGGAAAGGAGGAGAGGAAGCAGAGTATAGGTTGGGGGTGGAGATGGAAGGGAGTAGGTGAAGGGAGAAATAAGAATGAAATGAAGAAGGGGGAAACAGCAGAAGGAAAGGGGAAGTGTGTGGAAGAAGAGCAGAGGTGTAGGAGGGAGAGTCTAGAGCAGAGGTGGAAGTAGAGGAAGTTGAAAAGAGATATGGGCCTCATTACATTTTTGCCGGTGTGGTATTAACGTGCCGGTAATGCTGTTTACGGGCATGTTACTGCACTGGCAAACGCAAATCCCCCATAGGACTCCATTGAATGGGGATTAACGCCACTTACTGCCATTTGTAATCTGCCAGTAATTCTGGCAGGGCAAGTTGTGGTAATTCCATTTTGTGGTATCCTGGCAGATTTACCACCTGGATACCACCAAACATGTAATGAGGCCCTATAGAAGAGGCGATGACAGAGGAGACCAAGAGGGTTGGAGAATGGAGGAGGCAGAAAAGAGAAACGGGAGGATAATGGAGAGTAAAAAGTGATGCTGCATGAGGAAAAATGAGAAAACATATTAGAAGAAGGGAGACAAACAAGGAAAGGAACAGAGGAGGTGGTAAGAAAGTAAAGGAAGCAGATAAAAAAGGTTAAGAAAGAAGTAAAGCGTGGTTGAGAAGCAAGGAGGCATGAAAGGAGAGAGAGAGAGCCAAGGAGGGGAGGACAGAAACCAGACAAAAGGATGAATAGAAAGAGCAAAGGCGGAGAAAGGAGATGAGGGAAAGAGCAGACAGTTTGAAAGGGAGTCCCCTGACCCTCAATCCTATAAAGCAGTGCTGGAGAGACCTCAGAAAACATCTGAGGGGCTCAGAAGATCCACCAGCAAACCATTCTACAACTGACAAAGAAAGGGGGCACTAGCTGAGCAATATCCCCAAATGCTCAGAGGTGGTAGCCCAGTGGCAACTGAGCTCCAGTCTCTTCACTCTGGCCTTCTGCTGTCCAAATGATCCTTGATTATGTTGCCACGGAGGATCAAACTCCCAGTTACGGGTCACAGTGATGCCAAATCATGGGTTTATAGATCCCTGCTTACTCTGGGAGGGCTGTTTTCTTTTCCTTTAACAGTAAGTGACCCCTTATATCTTCAGGGCTCTGTGGGGCATTTAGCACTGGTTGAACATTTTTTCTTTTATTCAGTGGACTGTATTCTCTTCAGTGACTTATCTATCCTCTTAACCTCCTGCCATTGGCGCACAGGCTCTCTTCCATATCTGCTTCTTCTCTCACTTAGCAGGACCTCAGCCTCCTTCCCTCCTCTGCTGCACTCTCGGAGAGGCCTTGCCCTGGTTAGCACAGGTCCCACAGTGGTTAATCTGCATCTCCCACTTTGTTCACCATCTCAGCTTCCCCCCTTGCAGCCACTGAATGGCCCCCTCAGTAAAGAAGATTGTAACCCAGCGGTTGAATAGCCGCACCTCCTTTAGCCTCTTTGCTACTTCCCATAGTCCGCCGGTGCTACGGAGAACTGGGGTAGGCTGGGGACCTCCAAGACAGACTCCTTTCGGACTCCCCTTCCTTTTTGCCATGCGGCCCATATCTGAAAAGTAGCCTCGTAACTGCAGGGGGGAGGGTGAAGTGGGAGCATGGCCTTGGTGTGCCATTAACTCTGAAAAGCATTAGTATTCAGGTCCTCGCTGCACTCACCACCTTCATCAGGGGTTTGGCTCTGCACCCCGCACAGCTGCCGTAGCCATGGTGAGCTCCATCCTCTAGAAGAATTTTGAGGGTAGCCAATGCATTACACTTAGATGAATTTTTAGGGCAGCCAATGTATTGCACTTAAATTAATTTTGATGTAGCCAATTTATTGCACTTAGATGAATTTGAGGGTAGCCAATGTATTGCATTGAGATGAAGTTTGAGGTTAGCCAATGTATTGCACTTAGATGAATTTTGAGGGCAGTCAATGTATTACACTTAGATTAACATTTTAGGGTAATGTGAGGGGTCAGAAATGTGAGACGAACTCAAAAGTATAGTTTTTAATGTTTGCCATTTTATTAAAATGAAAGGGTTGAGATAAATGCCTATCTTTCCCTATCCTATTGAGAATGACCCTACCTAGCAAACTAAATAAAAATTACCTAATGCCCAATAGTTTCTGACCATCACACTAATGCATACATGACAAATGACTAAGGAATATTTGGCTGATTTTAGTTCAACAAAACATGGCAAAAGTTTAATATTTAGAAAGTTCTCCTTGTGACCAGGATTGAACTCCCTTCCCCTGGATCAATTCAGAATACCCCTGAGCAATTTTTGATTCGACAAAGATCTGTTCAGTTCAACAGAAAATGTCTTTTACATCCTGTGAGTCTTTTCAACTTAGTAAAGACAAATTGGGCCTCATTACAAGTTGGGCGGTATCCCGGTGGTAAATTCGCGGGAATACCACCCAAACAATTTACTGTTACTGCCACTTGGTCCGGCAGAATTTCCACCGGATTACAAGTGGTGGTGACGGTGTAATTCCCCATTTATTTTGAGTCCCTTGGACTTAATGGGCCTTTTTTTGCAGAATTAACCGCAGTAAATCCGGCCATTCTACCGATTTTTGGCGTTGATTTGGACATTTACCTCCAGGATTTTCCTGGAGGCAAATCCTCCACTCCAGGCCCACACTTGTGGTGCAGTGGTAAAATTGGTGGTAACAGAACCACTTATCGCCAAACTCGTAATGAGGCTGAATATCTTTTCCACAAGCACTAATTCAAAACCCAAAGCAATAGTTATTGATAAGGCAAATGTCTCTTTCAAACAATGTCTCTTTCAAACAAGTTTCAAAATGATACTTAACCCATCACAATGATTACTACTACCTTTGGTGCTTCAAAAGTTTGTCAAAATGATTGGGGTTCTCTCTCGCATACCCCTGATCACATTGACTTGATTCCTTCCTGCTAGGCGAAGGGTGGCCATAATTAATGGGGTAGAGCTCAATGGCCTGTGGTACCTGGCTCTGGTACTTTGGCACATCAGTCGGTTTGGAGCTGTAGACGATCTTCTAAGCCTTACCTCTCGAGCATTGCGGGTCCAATAGTACAGGTCCTGACAGACAACAGAACTGCAAAGTTTTATGTAGACATATAGCAATGGGCAGGAACAAGGAGGCAGATTCTCTCAGCAGGAGATCTTATGACAAGCAGGAGTGTTGGCTCCAATATCAGGTGGTGGAGGAGCTATTTCAGGAGGTGGGGAGTGTTACTCCTTGGTGGTTACTTTCGCTACTTGCAAATGCTCAATGCATGCTGTAAGCATATCTGCAGTTTGTGGGCCCATATTCCTGGGAGAGAAGGGAATGGCCAGTTTGTTTCTTGTCATGGCCTACTCATGTAAGTACCAGTTTCCATTACTCCTAGAGCACTCAGGAAATTGCAGAAGTGCAGCCGGGCTTCTGTGTCTAGTGAAGTTTGTCAGAATCTCTCATTGACGTCACTGACCTTCTTCCAAAACCAGACGGTTCAGGCTGTGGTCGTGGTGGCCTGGACCACACTGACTATCTTACACCTATCACAACCCTGCCTTCCCTCCAGCGTCACAGCACTCATATATGTAATGTCACAGGAATGAGGAATGGATGCACCAGGCACATACAGAAAAGGGCTAATCACAATAGCAGCAGAAGCACAGCAGTGTGATAGAACCTACGTCACTGCCTCCACAATCGCACACCCGACCCACCTAGAAGAAATTGGAAGCACAACACGTGCGCATCCTCTGGCGATTAGTTGGAGCATAGACTGTTGTAGCTGCTAAGAATTTTTATCACACCCGCAAGAACCAACAGAAGATGCCAAATACATGAGCGGGCACCCTAACATCAAAGCACCACCAATGGGGGCAAAGTACATATAATAAACCACTGCACCTTCTGCAGGCATGACTAACCACACACATCAGGATACAGCAAGGACTACGACAAAACATTTGGTTGTGCTGTTCAAATACATTTGCTATCTACTTACACACGACTACGCCTCAACACCCCCGACAGCAGCATTCAGCACAGTCCTACGATAAATTCAGGTACGTTGAACACATAGCGAGTCTTTAGCACTGACGCCACCCCACTCCTGTTGGCACCCATCCACATGCCTGACTGGATGGGTTGCCTCTCTACCAGAGCCTGGCCAGCCCAGCTATGACTATTCTCAGCCAAATGCACACACACATCATATTGGCGGAGTACAAATGACAAGTACAATACAATACCTGTTTGAAATGTAAGTACTGCATCTTCAGCGATGGACGAGAACTGCTTGTTTAATTCCTACCTCTCTGGTAATCACATAATGTTTTTATCCATTCATATGCCTTGCTCCACATGTACACATAACGCAGAAGAACAAATTACTTCCCCCAGGTAATGTTATTTCGATTGTACGTTCCTCCCACATATTCCTCATTTTTGGTATCTCCTTCCAGCATCAGCTGCTTTGGGAAAATGTTTTCTCTCAGTAGAGGGCGCCGTCGACTCAATGCCCCTCAACGCCCTCCATCCCCTCTCGAGCACTACGTCACTGACTATATACATAGCACGCACCACGCTCGTTACTTCAGTTCTAGTTTTTCCCCTCTTCAAAAGCCCAGACATTCACGAGGTCAAAAGAACAGACTGTAAAAGAGAGGTAAGTGTAATACACTGCAATTCTTATGAGGGGCAGGATGGGAGGGGGGATGAGGAATACTTTGGAGGAAAATCCAATCGAAACAACATTACCGGGTAACTAATTTGTTCTTCAAATGGACTACTGCAATGCTCTCTTTTTGGGCACCTCTGCAAAAAACCTAAACAAAATGCTAATCAGCACTGAGCATTCCCAAAAGGAAACACATCTCTCAGGCCAGGAAAGAGGCCCAATGGCTACCAGTAAAAGATTGCATCCTTTTCAAGACCATGGCCATCACACATAGATGCCTCTACGCTGATGACCCTCCTTACCTATCGGAACGGATCACCCTCAGCTCGTCCACCAGACCCACTAGTTCTCATCTGACCAACCAGATCCACATACCCACCTTCAAAAGAAAGAAAGCAGGAGGATCGAGCTTTCATTACTTAGCACCAAAAAACTGGAACGCTCTACCCTCTGCACTAAGAAACGAAAAATCCTACATCGCATTCTGCAAACAGCTGAAAACCACGCTGTTCAACTAACCCGCCTCTTCACCTTCCTCTACATATTGACTGCTGGTATCATAATGAATGTACTTTCCTGCTGTAATGTATTCCTGTACTACATGAGCATACAGTATGCTAACGGACTTTCCTGTTTTACTTTCCTGCTGTAATGTATTCCTGTACCAAGTGAGCATACTGTAACAGCGCCACGATGCCCCCGGGCCGATGTGCACTATATAAATGAAAATACTGTATGTTCCAGCGTATAAGACAACTTTTTAACCCAGGAAAATCTTCTCAAAAGTCGGGGGTCGTCTTATACGCCGGGTGTCGTTTTATAGGGCGGGTATATCCCAAACTCTATATTTTAACTGGAAAAGTTGGGGGTCGTCTTATACGGCCAGTCGTCTTATACGCCGGATCATACGGTAAATAAATAAATAAAATGGTGTCCTCCCACGTATTCCTCATCTTTGATACAGTCCGAAAGCAGTATGATGTAGGCTGCGGAAACAAGAATGCATTCATGATTAATACTGTGTAAAACAGCTTTCCCAAATGTTGCCCGTCCTGACACAGAGTCCAGACAATAATATTTTACAAATGTATGCAGAGAGGACCAAGTGACAGCAGCACAGATGTCTTGTACCGGTACTCCTTACTGTAAGGCTAATGAAGTGGACAATCCCCTAGTTGAGTGAGCCCGTAAGACAACAGGAACATCTTTACCCGCTAAACTGTAACATTCTGATATGCAGTATCAGTATAGGCCAGCGAGACAAGGTTTGCTTGCTCACAGCTATTCCTACCTTATGACCCGCATAACCCACAAAATGTTGGTCGTATTGCCTAAGCTTTGCCAGCCTTGGGATGTAAAAGCTCAAGGTCCTCTTAGGATCAAGACAAGGAAGTCTTTCCTCCTCCTATGCATCGATGTAATGGGTGTTAAGAAAACACTTTTAAGGATCAACATCTTTAGAGGACATGAATGCCGTGGCTCAAAAGAAGCCCCCATGAGGAATTTCAGTACACGGTTCAGGTCCCACACTCGTGCAATGAAAGGGACTGGTGAGAGCACATTAGTAAGCCTCTTCAAAAACTGGACAATAGGGATCTTAAAATAGGATCGTCAGATCGCTAATGTGGGCTCCCCAACCTGTGAGGGAGGCGTCCGTAACTACTGTATCTCCGGCCATGGATGCCAAAAGGGATCCCCCTTCAACACGTTCTCCTCGCAGGCCCACCACAGGAGAAACTGCGCAACCCTATCCGGGACCAGAAGAAGGTCGGTCATCCTGCCGGAGAACTGTGACCATTGGGATCTGAGGGCCCACTGAAGGGATCTCATCCTCAGACGGGTCTCTGGCACCAGGAAAATGCACGATGCCATGAAAACAAGCAACCTCAGAAAATCGAATGCGGTATACGCTGGGCATTCTGAAACTTCATGACCATCGGTTGAAAGTGCTGAGCCCTCACCTCGGGTGGCGAGGCCTTTCCTGAGGAAGCATCCAGGACAGCTCCAATGCATTGCAGCTTCTGAGAAGGTATCATGTGGGACTTCTTGAAATTAAGGGAGAAGCCCACTCTGTGGGGAGAGTGGCAGGTGATGCAGAGATGTTTCAGGACCTGTTCGAGGGGAATGGACCCTGATCAGCCAGTCCATTTAGGGGTAAATGTGAATCCCTACCGTCCTAAGACTTGCTGCCACTACCGCCACCGACTTGGTGAAAACCGTTGGGGCGGAGGTGAGCCCAAATGGAAGAACCAGAAACTGAAAATGAGAACTGCCAACAGCGAACCTCAGGTACTTTGTGCTTGTAATGGATAGGCACATGAAAGTAAGCATCCTGATGGTCCAATCATACCACCAAATAACGGAGCCAGAGGGCCTGAAGGATTTGAGTGACCAGTTTGATCATGTCCTTCTTGAGGAACTTGTTCAAGCATCTCAAGTCAAAAATGGGTCTCAATCCTTTTTTGGGGATCAAAAAATAAGGGGTGTTCCACCCCCAGTTCCTCTCCGCCACAGGTACCGGCTCTATGACACCTTGCTCTAGCAGAATGGAAACCTCCTGCAGAAAGAACTGATCTGGAACCTTGAGGGACTGGCTCCCTGGTGATCTGGAGGCCTTCTTAAGAAAGGGAGGCAGTTATCCTTGGCTACGGTTTGCAAAGCCCAAGCATCAGAAGTAATGCCCCGCCATTCTTCCAAATACTGACTGAGCCTGCCCCCCACAACAGTCCTGTGGACCAAGGCCTCAGAGAGGTTTTGGTGCAGTTGTGGTAGTGGCAGATGATAAGGAGGGTGCTGCCTGGGCAGTCTTTCCACCATGACCTTGTCCACCTCGAGGAAATCTTCTCTGCACCCCTTTGGTTGACTGTCCCCTTGCCATCAGAAAGATGATGGTTCTGCTGTAGTTTTCTTATTGCTGTGCCAAGCGATTTTGCTGCTGCTTTGGCTGGTTGGAGTTTTTCCAAACTTTCATCTGCGTTGCTTTTCGAATAGATGCCAACCATCAAAAGGCAAGTTCAATAATCTAGATTCATCAGGCGCAAAGCCAGACTTACGCAGCCATGCAAACCTATAGCCCTGCTAACACTGTCGGCAGAATCAAGGTCAGACTCGCACATGGTCTCCTTTCCATCCTTAATAATTTTTAGGAAACCATCCCTTTCCTCCCCTTCTGAGATAAGTTCCACAGGCATAGCTATGATATCCCATAGTGTGAATGTAAGTTTGGCCAGCGCAAGTAGAATGAATGGATTTGAATGCCATGCTACTGGCAGAGAAAACTCTCTTGGCCAATATGTCAAACTTTTTGTCATCCCTGTCAAGTGGTATAGTTGGATAGGCAGCAGCCTGTACTACCAAACCTTCGGAAATGTGATGTTTGGACAAAGAAATCGGGATCCACACTACATGGACTGTATTTTCTAGTGAGGCTAGTACTCACTGTAAGGTTTATATCTGGTGCTTCGGAATTAGCCATTACCCTACCTTTTAAGGCAGTATGAATGGTAAAATAGGATACTTTTGTGGATCTTTATTTAAAATATCAGTAAGGTCA
The DNA here is from genome assembly GCF_040938575.1 of Ambystoma mexicanum. NCBI lineage: Eukaryota > Metazoa > Chordata > Amphibia > Caudata > Ambystomatidae > Ambystoma > Ambystoma mexicanum. Next base: position 266,227,760 of record NC_090925.1, on the reverse strand, counting down.
TCCTGCTGGCAGGCCTACCCCATCCTAGATAATCAATTACCCTATTCATAAGTGACCTGTAACAGGCCTCTGCATGATCAGTAGGGTCTGATGACGTAAAACCCAACTTCAGGAGAGGTATCTAGGCCACTTGCATCTTTTAAAGAGTCTATTAAATGTTCCATTCTAGACCCCTCTAAAATCAGAGCCTCAGGAACATTTAGGGTCCCAAACTCAAGACCAAAAGGAGGGGTGTCTTGGTCAGAAAGTTCATCCTCCTCAAAATAGAAGACATCGACTTAAAAAAGCCTCTCTTCGATAGAGGTTTAAAAACATTTGCAGGCTCCGTCGACAACATCTATTGCTTCAACGCCAAAGGGTTCGACGTCGAAGAACCCGAACCTGTGATTCGATGGAGTAATCAAGGAATGAGGCTTAGACCTTTCCTTGTCTTGAGGCTTCGAGTCTACTTGAGGGGTCAAAGACTTGAACCCAGGCTCAAGGACACGCAAGCTGAAACCTCGACAACCTTCTCGGCCTTACAAGGCGCAATAGGGTCATGGGCCTTCTTTGGCTCTTTGGAAGGAGTGGGAGAAACTGCCTTCTCAAAAATCTTTTAACATCTGGAGGCAAAGATCCTTCCACTTGGCCATAAAGGCCGATTTACCTGGGCAAGAGACTTTGTGTTCGGGAGAGGAGTTGCAAAATGTTGAGCTCAACTTATGATGCCTTTTCTTAACCTTCTTTCGAGAAGCTGAGGACGATGAGTCGGGAGAACCACTTTTGGACAACAAGCGCTTCTTGGAGTGCTTCCGTGGAGGTGAACCTCCCCTCGAGCTCCTTTCATCTGAAGATCTCCTCTTCAAAGGAGTCGTCAAGGGGGATTTAGATAAGGGCCTACCCGTAGCGAGTTTCCCCTTCCTCTCTTTTAGCACCTTCAGTTCCATCGACTGACAGGAACCACAGTCTTCTGTCTTATGCTCGAGCCAGAGACACCAGAGACAAAGACGGTGTGGGTTAGTGATCGACAGAGTATGGAGGCTGACGAAGGGCATTAAGTTGACGACGCACAGCACCCTCTGAGAGAAAAAGAATTCTGAAGCAGCTGATGCTGGAAGGAGATAGCAAAGATGAGGAATACATGAGAGAACACAATCTATTCTATAAATTTTTGTTCTGTAGTGCTTCCTACTCTGGTTGCGAAGAGGAGAAAAGAAAGGGGTGGGGTAAAATGAGACGGCAGAGATTGAGTTTGGAAAGAAGAGAGATTATGAAAAAAGAAACAGGGTCTGAGAGTGTAATGTAAAGTGGATAATAGCACACCTTTGCCATTTTGGTGTCAGTGCGTATCTCTAATAAAAGAGGCAGAGTGTTGTTAATGGTTGAGAGGAAAAGACTGATGCAAATCCTGTGGTGTTGATGGTTAAAGCTGGATTGAGTCTTGATTGACGGTGTGGTTGAAGGTGGGTGTTGGCCAAGAGACTTGAGATATGTGTTTCAATCTTAAGGGAGCACCCAACCTCAATCAATTGGATTCACCGCTGAGAGGACCTGGTTATCTGCTGGTGATGGAATATGAGTGGGGGGGTATGATAGTGCTCGAGAAGTGAGCTATGGTGATCATACGCTAGTGGCTTTGCTTGTGTTTGTATGCATTGCTGCTGTGTGCAAGGGTTGGCTGTGTGAAAAGTGTAACGTGGAGAGCGATAAGGAACAAGTTACTTGCCTGTAACTATTCTTCTCCAGCATGGGTCTTGCATGGATTCACATGCTCATGAATATTCCCTGTTGTCTCGCTGGGAATCCTCTGTAAATTTAAAGCAGTTTAACTTTAAGTTAAAAAAAAACTGCTTGTCTCCTCTGTAGTCTATCAGTGAAACTTTTCAGTCATACTGCCCCAGCCAATGACACTCGTCCGCCTAAGCTTCACCCCTGTTGGCCATTTTCAGATTTGGTCACATACATCAAGTGGCACTATGAACCCTGAAGAGCCAGAGAAGGGAAGGAGGGAGGGTTTGCATGTGAATCCATGTAAGACCCATGCTGGAGAACAGGAGTTACAGGTAAGTAACTTGTTCCTTCTTCACATGCTCATGGATATGATTACACAGGCAAGGCTCACCGAAGCAATAAACTTACCCCTGGAACAGACTCACCTCCAACAAAAAGGTTTTGCAGCACTGCCTGGCCGATCCGGGATTCCTACCTGGAATCCCTGTTGACACAGTAGAGTCTTGTGAAGGTGTGGGGGGTAGACCTCCACGTAGCAGCCCTTCAGATGTTGAGCAGGAGAACAACAGAGGGAAACACTGTAGTCACTGCAATGACTCTGGTGGAATGGGTACTTGGCCAGCTTGGAAGCGATCTGTTGGCCAGAAAGTGGCAATGCATGATACAGCCAGAGAGCCTCCTAGAGATGGAAGTGTTAGAACGGGCCTTCCCATGTCCCACAGGTCCAAAATTGACAAAAAGCTGAGACGTTGAGTGTATGTAATACCCTTTTAGCAGGCAAAGAGGGATTTGCGAAGAAAACTGGCAGAACCAAAGGCTTGTTGAGATGAAAGTCCGACAGAACCTTTGGCATGATGGAAGGATGAGTTTATGAAACTACTTTAGTAGCTCGGAAGGATAAATACCGAGACTTACGTGAGTGGGCCTGTATTTCCAACACCTGCCTGGCCAAGGTGATCGCCACAATCAGTTTAGACAGTGCTACATTGAGCTCTCACGCCGGCGCAGGAGCCTTCACTGTAGGGAATGTTCTGAAGAGACTGTGTGACCACAGGTAGTGCTTGCCCACGGTCCGGGTGTAACAGGATATGGCAGCCAGGTGGACCTAGATAAAAGGCGTGGGTGACTCAAGCCTTAGCCAGAAGCTGCGGAGCAGTCGCATGCAGCAGTGAAATCTTCAGCGAATGGCAACACAGTGCAAAGTGCTTCCACTTGTGCTTGTAGCAAGCCAACATAAAAGGGGCCCTGGCTTTGGCTAGGATTTTCTTGCATTCCAAAGGTAGCAAATAGTATCTAAATTCTAAGGGTGTAGGAGCCAGGCTGTGAGACGATGGGTCGTGGTGCAGTGCTTACCCTCTTTCTCTGGAGAGGAGGTCGGGAAGTGGACGCAGTTTGATGACCAGGACCACCGACAAATGGAGATGGTCTGAGTGCCGGATCTGGCTGCGCCACACCAGAGCAATGAGGATCATCTTGCAGTGGCAATGTCTTGAGTTTGTTGATCACTTGTAGCAATAGTAAAATTGGAGGGAAAGCATACAGGAGTAGGCCCTTCCAAGGCAGCGAGAAGGCATCCCCCAGATTCCTCGGCTGGGGTATCTGCTGGCAAATCTCGGACACTTGACATTGGCATGTCGTCGCGACCCCCCTCGTTGAAGAGATGCGACCCTTGCACTTATCCATTGTGCCATTATCCATAAGTGCAGTCTCACCATGAGACTAGCCACCTCTATAGATGCCCCCTCCTGTGAAACATTAGCAGCAAAAATACCTCTCACCAACACCCAAACCCTTAACATCTACTTGATCTACCGCCCACCAGGCCCCATTGGCACCTTCGATGAAGACCTCAACTCTATCCTGGCCAGCAATCTTAAAAGCTCCACTCAAGCACTCACCTTAGGAGACTTTAACTTGGGCTACAATGACATGGAAGACCATCCCGCCAGCACTATAGCCAACACTCTATCTGAATTAGGCTTCACGCAAAGATGCACGTCACCAACACACTCGAAAGGCAGAACCCTCGACTGGGTGGCCGACCATAACTGCCTAGCGAATATTACAAACATCTCACCTTTAGCCTGGACCGACCACTATCTGATTTCATTCATGCTCTCCACCGATAGACCACCACCTCCGCCCATTACTAAGGCCCCACCCACTCTCACCAGAAACAAGAAAAACATCACAGCAGAAAGACTTATCCCTAATCTACATCCCACTCTCAACACATTGCCAGATGACCTGAACCCTGAGTCCATGGTCGAAGAATATAACAAGGTTATGGCCACCGCGATGGACCACATCGCCCCACTCAAACTCCGATCAAGTAAACCTAAAACACACCTTAACAAATGGTATACACCATTCCTCAAAAATTTAAGGCAGCAAAAAAGAAGTTATGAGGCCACTTGGAAAAAAAACCTTCAGACTCAAACAAACTCAAACTCTCCAAATTAGCAGCATTGTACAAAAAAGAAATCTACCTGGCCAAACAAACCTCATTTGACTCCCGTATATCCCAAGCCAAATCAAACATGAAAGAACTCTTTACAATCCTTGAAGAAATAGAAACCCCCATAGCACACCCCGACACCTGTACCAAAGATAAAAACTGGTGCTCAGACATTCAAAATGCCCTAGCTAATAAGATTGTGACTCTTCAAAGCAAAATTTCTAGCAAAAGAGCCTCCCTGAATAACACTCTCAACTCTAAAACTCACGACATACCCATGCATACCGACTTAGCCCGTTTCCAGTTCGCCAAAGTCAATATTCTGGAAGTGGAAAAAATCATCCTATCTTTGAAACCGTCCAATTGCCAGGGATACCTGTGCCCTGCTCAGCTCATCAAAGATGCTGCCCAGGACCTCTCCCCTTTCATCACAAAATTGATCAATGCCTCCTTCGCCACTGGATCTATCCCCACTAACTTAAAACAATCCTGGGTACTCCCATTACTGAAAAAAACCTACTCTCGACCCTGCAATACCCACCAACTACCGACCCATAACGACCCTTCCCTTTCTCCTAAAATATTCTGGACAAGGTGGCCTATGTTCAAATACAGAAGCACCTGGAAGAACACAACCTCTTAGGATCCAGACAGTCTGGGTTCCGGCCCCAACATGGGACAGAAACCGCTCTCATTGACCTAAAAGCCCAGATTGATTCGCTCAGAGACAACGGGCAAGCTGCCTTACTCCTTCTCCTTGACCTATCTGCAGCTTTCGACCTGGTCGATCATTCTGTCTTATGCTCACATCTCCATACTGCAGCTCACTTCTCAACAGAGGCCATCACATGGATCACATCCTTCATTAACAGTAGGACCATGAGGGTCTTCTCTCCCACGGCCGCAGCAGACCCCATACCTATCACCTGGGGCGTTCCCCAGGGCTCCTGTGTCTCCCCCACACTCGACAACATATTTACCAAGCCCCTTTTCGATGATTTGGATCATCTCGGTATCACCTACACTAATTATGCAGATGATACTCAGATCCTCCTTCCGCTTTCTGGAGATTATGGAAAGGATTTGGCCTTGTTAAATAGGGTGTATATCATCATCCAGGCATGGATGGCCACTCATGGACTATGCCTGAATGATGATAAAACAGAACTCATTGGGCCTCATTCCGAGTATGGCGGTAAGGGATAGTGCCACCGGTAATGAGACCGGTGGCGGTGATCCCTTACCGCCATACTCTGAGTTCCCTTTGCGCCCTCGCCCTTAACGCCTGCTTTGAGCAGGTGTTAAAGTCGAGGGCGCAAAGGGGCCTCCAAGCCAATAACGGTGACCGTAATGAACGGTCACTGTTATTTGCATCTTCCCCATTCCCATTGAGCCCTATGGGGGCTCATTTGGGAATGGGGAAGAGCCTTGGTGAATGGGAATTACCGCCCCGCCAACCTTGGAATGGGGCGGTAATTCCGCCATCCACCAAGGCGCTGCCGGTCCGGGTACGGCGTCAACCAAGGCGTTAATAGCGCCATTGGTTAGCGCAGTACTCGGAATGAGGCCCATTATCCTGGGTACCACACTCAATATAAAGAAACTTGGCCCGGCCTACAATTCCTTCACTATTGACGGAAACAACATCAAAGTTGGACAGGAGGTCAAAACACTGGGATTCTACCTAGACTCCAATTTCTCCTTCAAAAGACAAGTGAGCTCCCTTGCATTCTCCACGGCCCACACATGCAAATTAATCACGCAGCCAAACCTTTCCTGTCGGACTCTAGTTGCCTGACACTCGCCAGAGCTCTTATTTTGTCTCGCCTTGACTACTGCAATGCCCTTTATCTGGGATCTACCAAGGCTACCACTAGTAAATTGCAAACCCTTCAGAACAATGCCTTAAGAGCAGCTTTGGGCATTTCCAGAAGGGAACACATTACAAATCTCAGCCAACAGAACAATTGGCTAGCCGCCAAAGATGAAATCCTTTTAAAAACGGCATCACTCATTCATAAGTCCTTGAACAATGCCGCCCCAACTTACCTGATCAACAGATTCCACCGACAGTCATCACTAAGACCCACCAGAACCGCATACAGAAACCGTCTATCTGTTCCCCATTACAAACGGGCCACCATAGGGGGCAACAGCTTCCCAGTAAAAGTTGCTTTGTTGTGGAACTCCCTGCATCCAAACCTTAGAATTGACATGCCCTACCAGAATTTCCGCTCACTGCTAATCTCATGGCTGAAACGCGAGACCCAATAGACGTTGATGCGCCTAGCGCCACTGCACATACTGAAACCACTTGTGCCCTCTTGCTTACCTGCCTGTGTGCCTCCCATTTACCTGTATATAATGGCCTGCTGGCCTATTACTGATTTGTATATAACACTGGTGTACTTTATTCTTGTATTATGTATATTCTGTGTACTGTAACTAAGTTTCGAATATTCGTGTAAAGGCTGTGCCCTGATACCCCCGGGTACGCTCGCGCATTATAAATAATAAAAACAAACAAACAAACTTGTTGAAGCTCCCATTCGTGGCAGGATGCAGCTTCTTACTGAGAGAGACTGCAATGGTGTTCTGGACTCCTGACAGGTGAAATGGGATGAGAAACATGTGTTGAAGAATTGGCCAGCACCACATTGTACCTTCAGGGAGAGCTCACGTCCCGCAACGTTTCCTGATGTAAAACCTGGTGGTGGCGTTGTTGTCCTTAAAGATCCACTCCACCTTTCCCTGGAGCTGATAAGACTTGAGGGTCCAATAGACTGGCTGCAGTTCCAGGACGCTAATGTACAACTTCTTTTGCTCCGGAAGCCAGCGGCCTACAGCGTGAGAGTGCCCTGTGTGAGCTCCCCAACCTTCCAGCGAGGCCTGGATCGTGACTGTAGCGCAATACGCTGGGATCTGAAAGGCAGCGCGCTGTGAGAGGTGTGGACGAACTGACCACCATTGCAGGGCTTGACAGAATACCCGATTGGGGGCGATCTTGTCGCACCCCGTGTCAGTAACTTGTTGGCATCTGGCATCCAGAAATTCTTCAAAGGGTCTCATGTGTAGCAGTAGAAGCGGACCCGCTGGATGCAGGAAGACATCATCCCCAGTAGGGACTTCATGGACCTGACTGTTGCAATGGAGGCTGTCGACCCCCGTTGGACCTTTCCCAGGTTGGCCGTACCCTCGCTTCTGAGGGAGTCGCCTGACACGAGACTGTGTTGAGTCAGGCACCCAGGAACGCAGGACTTCGAATAGTTGATAGACTATCCTAGAAAAGTTAGGAGATGGATGGTCTCCATAGTGTGCTGGGATTCCAGCATGTGGGAGCGGGACTGGATGAGCCAATCATTCAACTAGATTACTTTGTAGCAACAAATGCGCTGCCACCGGTGCCAGGCATTTTGTAAATACCCTTGTGGCAGATTTAGGCCGAAGGCCAAGGCCTTGAACTGGTAATGTCGCCCCTGAATGACAAACAACAGGACTTCTGGTGTTTGCAATGAATGGGGACGTGGAAGTTCGTATCTTCCAGGTCGAGAGTCATCAGGAAATCCCCTTCTACCAGTTGGTCGAGTACGTGCTGCAACGTGACCATCCTGGACCTTTGGGATTTAAGAAACTTGTTGAGGCGTGGAAGGTCTCGGATTGGTCACCACCGCCCAACTTCTTCTGCACCAGAAAGTATCTGAAGTACAATTCGGAGCCCTGGGGGTGCTGAGGGACTGGTTCTATTGCGCCCTCGCCTAGCATGGCTTGAACCGCCTTTAACAGCCGAGCCACGTGCAGTTCTTCTCTCGTGACAGGAGGAATGCGTGGGCATTTGTCCTGGAATTCCAAAATGCGCCCCTGTTGAAGGACATCAATCACCCATTTGTCCATGGAGATCTTTTGCCACTGTTTGACAAAGTGTGATAGTTGGCCTCCCACTGGGGTGCAGACCTGAGGGTGTGGGTCCTGGGATGGTTCAGGCCTGCTTTGGCATCTGCATCCTGGATGGGGGGTGACGACAACCCTGGGTGCCACTGCGGTAGACCTGGAAGCATCCCCTATACGCCTCCTTGGTGGTAAAGCAGGAGGGCTGACAATAGGGGTGGTGAAACACTCTTTGATAACCTGGAGACTCTCCCCATAGAGGAACAAAAGGACGGCCTCCTGTGCTAGGGTGCCCAGAAAACACGCCGTCTCAGTCTTTAAGGACTGAAGAGTTTCCTCAACAGCATTCCAAACTGGTTATCGCCATCGAAAGGCATATCAACTACCTTGCTTTGCGCTTCTCTGCGGAAGTTGATGGCCTTGAGCATTGAGTCTGCGATGTTAAGAGCGACGGTGATGGTATGGTTGGAAGCCACCTCCCCTTCCTGGAACAGGGCGATGGCTCGGCCTTCTTATCAGGAAGGAAGTCAAGAATGGGCCCGAAATTAAACCACAGCTCCCTCCCATACTTTTACAGGATGGCGAGGGCAGCCTTGATCATCGATGCTGCCGTAGTGATGATGTGCTTTCCTGCAGCATCCAGCTTCTTCCCCTCCGTGTGCACCATGGACAAACAGGAGGGGTTTGAAGACCTCTTTCTAGCTATGGCCAAGACCACAGAGTCTGGCAAGAGCTGGGCCCTGAGGCACCTAGGGGCAGAGTCTACAACCTGGTACTATTTCTCCAACTAGTCACGTTTACCAGGAGTGGTATTAGAAGCCTTCATGACCGCTAGGTCATCCTCCCAAATGACATCCAACGGGGGGACTAAGACAATGGTGTTCTTGGAGGACTCCTGTCGTTCAAAAACGAAACCCTTCTTTTTCTTTTCCTCCGGTACCAGGTTGAAAAGCTTGGCAGCCTTCGATATTAGAACCAATCTCGTCTGGGGGAGAGGCCCTGGTGGCTGCATCGACATCTGGGGGTTCCCCATCCGCGGGGATCTAATCATCAAACTCATCCTTGTGTGTACCGGTCGTCAGGGTGTCCGTTTTAATGTCCGTCTGAGCAGGTTCCTCCACCACAGTGGGCGGCACAACCGGCATTGGCCTCAAAGGGCTTCTTGCTAGAACAGGGACAGTAGCAGTCACAGCTGGATCTGAGCGACCAGAGTGCGTAAAATGGTTAGTATGTCCAAGGACATATCCCTAGGTGCAGCAGGTGCAGTGGCCCAACTTTTACCCCTTGGTCTGTGAACGGCTGGGAATACCCATGGGCCGGTGACCCTTGATTAAGCAAAGGCAGAATGGGGTTGCAGAATGGGGTCGGGTTCCCCTTGGTCCACTTCCTGAACCTAATAAAACCCCTCTGGAAGGTCTTCTTCAGAACTGGTGTAGATTGCTGGAACCTTCTGGGGGATCCCTGAGGTGCCATAGAAAATAGTGGTGCCGCCTTGGTGGGCCTGGGCAGGAATTCCAGAGCTGGAGGTGTGTCTCTCACTAAATCAGAGCCCTTATGGAAAGTGGAGGCGACTGGAGCCTGCAGACAGGACTGTCGTCATCGGAACCACTGAGACGGAGGTCTCGGCGACAGAAAAATCCGGGGCATGGTAACCGTTGCAGTGGTAAAGGTGACGGTTGTGGGCAAACCTTTTGGTGTTGCAACAGTTAAAGGCAAAGTAGACTTCGTAGACAGATTCGTCAATGAGGTATTAGTCGACTGATGGGATGATCGTCAATGGGGCGACTGTTTTAGTGGGTGAAGTCATCGACGACGCTTGTGTCGATGAAGGTGGAGCCTGTGACGGGTCCTTTGATGACTAACTCGACAACAAAGATCTGTGTTTGATCGCTGACGCCAGCGACTTTCTCTCGGATGAATGTAGCCCGCCTGCCAGTAGGCTAATAGTCCTGGGTCCTGCAGCCGTGGCGACCGTTGAAGAGGAAGGCGATGGAGCATGTGATTTAACCTTCTTTTGGATCTTTGACAAAGAAGCATCCTCAAAGGAACTAAACCTCTTTTTACTAGAAGGAGCACGCTCTTTGGACCTGCCGGCACTGGAAGAGGCATAACTACGCCCAGAGGCCACGTCAGAGGCCTTCCCCTCTTCGAACCACACTACCAACCTCCGATGTTCATGAGCATGTGAATCCATGCGAGACCCCTTGCTGGAAAAATATGAGATGCGAGGTTAGGCGCTCTTAGTTCTTAACTGTTGTTCTGGTGTTATTGAAGTATTTAGTTATGGTCTAGGTCGATAATGGATTTAATTGTACAGATTTTGTTTACAGGGTGCTTAGAGTGCGACCCGAAAGAGTCTGATTTTCTGTATTGTTTGGCTGGCGCCGTGTGCAAGAGAGACCGACCGGAATGAATCAGATATTCTGTACTTTATGGCTGATGACTTGTATGCTTATGTTAGGTAAGAATTAGTGCAGTCCAACTGGTGTGGGACTACACAAGACTTATCTCTTGTTATTAGGTAACCCACCTTTTAATATAGGCCTGTACTACACAAGTTGGTAGTGTGACTGAGCAGCCAAGCTTATCTTAAGAGGGGTAATGATATAATATGGCATTTATAACGCACATGTACACAAGTGTTTCTTGAGCTTAAGAGCTGTATAATGAAATCAGTAAATACAGCTATCCAAGTAAACACTTACACACTTAACGTTATAGTATAAATATTTATTTATATATACACAAAGATATATAAAGCATTTTTTAAAAAGCAGCAACTAATAGTAACATTAATCCCAAATTAGGATTCAATTTAAAAAGTGAACAATAAAGCAGGTGATTAATTCCTTCATATGTTATACATTTTCCAGTACAAATGGTGACGTCATTTGAGGTCAGTAATAACACTTATTTTGTATCACCTCTGCAGTATTGAGTTAGAAATGTGGGAAAGGTTAGGGTTAGATCAGAACATACTGGTATTCTTCAAAAAGAGTTACAGATTCTCCCAAGGGGATGCAGACAGTCTTTTATCCCGGCAATAATAGTGTTCAGCAATTAAAACCTGAAAGGGAACATGCACTGCCAAAGCCAATAGGTTCAGAAGGGGGGCCTTTAGGGAGCCGGGAAAGCCAAAGTCAATGGGCCAAGTCAAGGTTCTGATGCTCTTATCTTAGAAAATGTTTTTAAATAGTCAGTAGTTCAAATAGAAAATCACAGCAACTCAAGAGGAGTCATCTTGAAGAAGCACAAGCTGAAAGACCAGTGCAAGTGAGTTGAGGTCAACTCAGAGTAGGGTAAAATAGCACTCCCCAAGGTAGGAAGCACCCCTAATGGCAAAAGGTTGATGTACCCCAAGCCCCACAGTACCTGTGAGCTGAATAATTTGCTCCAGCTGAATGCCTTCTGGTTGTAGTGCAGCAGACCCTTGTTTCTGGTCCTTGGTCGTGGTGACGAAAGGGAGGATGTCTGGCGGGCTCCTGCAGCAGCACTCGAGAGAGGGACTCGGCAGCAATGGATTGTCCTTGATTCAGCGGCTCTTTGTGGTTTTGGCACCTTTTTTTATCAGAACAAGCTGCTCCGGTTAGATGTTTCTTGATCCCTTGGTCCTGGACTCTGGTGAGGGGACACTGGGCATGTATTTCCTGCTTCTGCAGGGTCCTTTGGATGCCCACAAAGTTTTTGGCCGATTCGCACTTCAGAACACAATGCCCTCGTCTGCAGTTGTGCCAAAATAGAGTTTGTCTTGACGCTAGTTGGTCCCATCAGCCTAAGTGAGAAAATCGTCCCGTACGGGTCTTCCCAGTCGAAACGAACACGGGGTCAGCACAGCTGCAGGGCTTCACTGGGCACTTTGCGCTCCCGGAAGGTGCTGTTGGCATATCTTCACTTCTTCGTCGGATGTTGTCCTCCAGTGGTCGACTCTGCCTCTAGTCCCAAAAACCTCGCTTTTTATGAAAGTTCCCATTCAGTCACAGCCCTAGGCTGTCAATCACCCACCAGGCCAATCAGAACTGGTTTCACTCAGGCAAACCTAGAGACAAAGGATGTTTCGGAACCCTCCCTCACTTCCTGCCTTTCCAGACACCCTGGAGCCTGGGGGGCCAGGGTCTGTGGGGGTCAGGTCTGAAGCTTGCCAAAGGCAAAACACACAGAGGACTCTAACAACAGAGTAAAAGCCGAGAAGAAACTAACTGACAAGAAATGGCAAAAAAAGAAGACAGGATCAATTTCGGGAAAATGGTCACCCTTGGGTGCTGTACTGTAGCTGAGGTATCAGCCTGCAGATTCATGTCACCAGGTAGTAAAAAGGAAACCACTGCCATCAGCTTTTCAAGTGAGTTTGTGTAACAAAATGTTACATCAGGAATAGGTTATAGGGGGGTGTGTGCTGGACCCATAAAGGAAAAGACGGGTCAGCTTACTGGCCTTGGGAACAGTTGTTCACCCAAGAAAATGTAGTTAAAAATTAAGAGAAGTCCAAAGGACTTCTCAGTGGCACTGCACATAAGGTGCTGTGTGATACAATGCAAAAAATTATGTCTATGGAGTTTACCAAACTACATAAAACAGTAAAAAACACAAAAATCCTAGTCAGAAAAAACACACACGAGTGAGAAAAAAATCACACTCACTCAGGAGTTAAAATCAAAAAGCCCCGAGTTCAGCAAAAGATCTGGCGGTCTCGAAGGTTAAAGGGAATTGGCACAGAAATGACAATTCTCCCTAACAGCTTAAGTTTGCAAGAACATTTCCCTGATTCTATTTAGATTTAGAGGCATCTGCTGAGGATTTTGAGCTGTTCTTGTGCTGGTGATAGATGATTAGCCAGGTTTTCAGGTATTTTCTGAAAGTCAGGTGGTTTTTCTCTGTGCATAGAAGTTTGGGCATCGAGATTGGCTGAGATAACGGAGAAGCAAAATCATTTGTGCATTTCTGGTTTGAACTTGATATTGTTACTATGTTGTTGAATCATAGTGTTCTCAATGTTTTGTAGTGCATGAATTCGCTTGAGGTAGATTCTGGGCGCCTACCATGAAAAGTGCAGTGGACAATGCACAGAGTTTTGAAGCCAATCCTCCATTTGATCGGGAGCCCGAGTAATGATCGGAGAGCTAGGGTGAAGTGTTGCGTCTTTGCAGTCTTAGATGAAGTCTAGCTGCTGCGTTATGGACTCGTAGACTGTTTAATAGGTAATCCAGGAGTCCCAGATAGAGGCATTGGCGTATTTTAGTTTTAAAAGAATTAGATCGATGTCTGGCATGGTTCTGTCCATGGAGGTCAGGTACAGCATGATGCGTCGGATCATTCAGAGTTGCTCCATACAACGGCTTTAGCCTGTGGTTCGAGTGTGAGATTGCTGTGCATCAGTACTCTGAGGTTTACAACCATTATCTTAGGCAAGGCGCACAATACCATTTTTTCAGAGCAAGGGATTGGTGGCCTGGTGCTGAAAATCAAATTGTCAATGTTGGCTGGGTCACGTTACAATATATTTGTTGTCGTCAAGGCTTGCATGAGGATTCTGGCAAGGTCTCTGTATTTAGTTTGTAAGCTTGTAGATGATTTATGTATCATCAGGGCAGTTGAACCATGTGAGACTTGAGTTTTCAATGAGTTCCATGTGGATTTAAAAAGGAACAGGGATAGGCTGAAAGCGTACATCACACATGGGTTTGCCAGCCCATTAACTGAATGCATCCATCAGTGTTATGTTAGTCCTGTTGGTAAGGTCTGAAGTGATCCAGCATTAAGTGGTACCTTTAAGACTCAAGTCTTTTAATATTTTTAGCAGGATGGTGTAGCAGATAGTAACAAAGATGGTAAACATATCTAGAACGAAGAGTGCTCTAAACAAGTTTGTTTCTGCATTGTTTTTGAGGGTAGCCCATAAAGAGCATTGTGTGGATTCTGTTCTTTCGTTGGTCTGAATCAATGTTGTCATTCGTGGCAGAGGGTGCTGGTTTTAACATTTTCCCATAGCTGTTGGTAAATAAACTTCTTTATGGATTTTGTGCAGTGCCTGGTGTATTGGAGGTTGATTGGTAGTTTTTTTATTGGATCATTGGGATCAGCTGTAGGTTTTTTGAGAAGACGCTTGACAAATACTGTTTTGATTGGATGATGTCTTGCTCCATAGATGCGTGGAGGAGGGTTTGGAAAGGAGGTTCAAGACAGGGTAGCTGCACTGCTTGTTTTATTGCTGGGGAGGTGGGTTCTTCGGGCAAACCTGCTAGATTATTTCCATTGACATTGGTTAGGAAACTGTGTATCAAGAAGGGGTAAAGTGCTGTGTTTGCTGGCCTACTTTAGGCTGGTTCCAGTTCTGGGATTGGTCCTTTTTCATCCCTTTTTTGTTCTTGGATTGGTCAAATTTAGCTGTTGAAGTGTGATGCAATGGAGTCACTACAGGCCTGGAAGTCAGTGCCTTGCTACTAGTTGCAGGGTTTTCCAATTCATGATCCGCTGATTCTGTTCAGTGCGCATAGACGCCTTTTTTGCTTTCATCATTTCCACCCTCCAAAACTGGAGCTTGCTGTGGTAAGCTAGCTTGTCTGTTGGTATGTTCTTTCTCATCAGATTTTCGAGCCTTTAAGTTTAGAGGTCAACCTGTGAAAATGTGAAGGACTTCTTTAGGCTATAGTGTGAAGGGTGTACCATATCAAGTAATGGATATCATTAAGTAACCTGTCCAGTGTTCCAAACAGGTTTCCTCTCACTGGCTGGGGTTTGGAGGTTTAACGTTTTTCCAGAAATAAGTCCAGCTTAATTGCCTTCCTCGGCTTGGTTAATGTTGAGGGGCCTTTGAACAGCTTTGATAATGGTGATGCTTAAGTGAAGATGCTGAAAGCAACAGAGAGGTGGTCTAACCAGGATAAGAAGACTGGGGAGGAAACTGTTATGCAAGTCTCACTCTAAAATAATGCATTGTAGAGCATGTACAGCTGCATGAGTGGGTCTCCTTAACTGCTTGAAATGGAAGGCAGCAAGGTTTGAGGAGTGTGGTTTTGTATTGTAATTTTGGTTTCCAGTCACATATTGAAATCTCCCAATATAATGAGGTGCGTGCAGTCTATTGAAATGCTAGCAGCGGTACTTGCTACGTTGTCTGCGAAAGATAAGTTGTAGAAGGGTGGTCTGAAAATAGGAACCAAGATCAGCATAGTTGTGTCAGAGGCAGAACAAATTCGAAGAAGTGATTCGCACCCCGGGATGTTGTCAGATAGATAATTGTTAACGTCAATAGTGTCATTGTGCACACGTGCAATTCCTCCTCCTTTCTTGCTTGTTTTGAGGTCGAGTGAATTGAAACCTAATTAGGGAGCTCATTGAGAAGGGATTAGAAGCAAAGGTTTCCAGATATTTCCTCTCACTCTTCCCCCAAAGCATCAACCAACAGGTCTTCCCTTCTTCCTGTCTCTCTGGGATGCTATGGTACAGGGTGTGCAGGCGTAGACTTCAGATTCCAAGGCCTGATAGTAAGATGCTTTGGTAATTGCACCGAAAAGGCTCTTTTAAGTAGTTGACTGTGGTTATGTTTAGGATGAACGGCCTAGACAGAACTCTGTCCACATCACTGCAAGATTAATCGCTATCTGTGCAAAGGGACGGCAAAAAAGCAAGATAGTTACTGAGTCCGGCACTAGAAGCTGGAGGGAAAGACAAAGTATTTGGTGGGAGATGTGGGCATGCTTGGCTTTAACAGAAATACAAGAAGCCTAAATACATACACATACCTCCTATGAGACCCACATTTAGATTGTCTGGCCAACAATATACCCAATGTCGTACTCCAAAATAAGACTCGGGGACAATGCCTTTCAAATTAGTTGAATTTGGGTTGACATTTTAAAGTCAGAGACCTTAATTATAACTGAGCATGTATAATTTCGTGCCTCACTCCAAGAAATAGCACATACATACAAGCTAGCTACAAACCCATCCATGAGTTTACATAAAAAAGATCCTTATTTTGGCAGTTGCAGCTATATTGCAATTTTAAAAGATCTGGAGCTATGCATACATTGTGAAAGCACATCATACCACTTTTTGCCACAAATCGCCAGATACATTCACTTTGCTACAGCCACAACAATTCCTTTATCTTCTTCTGAACTACAAACCCACCTGTTACCAGCCGTCTTCCTAAGAGGGACCTACATTTGGATGGCCTTACAATCATTTGGTTGTTTTTCATGACAATGATGTCTGGGGCATGATAGGAGGGCAACCTAAACAAAATAAGACAAATCTGTGTTGCCCTAACCAGCATCATCTGGCATCCACAATCAGGGGGGATGATGCCAAAAATAATATTTTACACAAGAGGGAGTGATCATTTGCAGTGACAAAACGCATGGTAGAATGAACAGGCTGGCAATGGTCAACATGTAAACCGTAAGCAGGTTCAATGAAGCGAAGATGAATTAACCTTGCCACAGTCAATAGCGCTGAACGCAAACACACACACTGCAGTTTAATTTTCACAAATCTGAGTGAGGTGGGTAAAATAATGCATAGAATGAGGATGAATTATAGGGGCTGGGAACTACCGGCATGCTTGACCTGTCGGTAGTTCAGTCCCCTAGCGGTAGAGAAATCACTGAAGCAACGTCACCATTAACAACGGTGCTGGTGCTTCAGTGGTTCCCATTCCATGGAGTCTGATGGGAATCCATGGAATCAGAACCTACTACCGTTGCCGGTGCCCGTAATATCCCGGTAACACTGGGATATCGGCGTCAGTAATGGTAAGGTGAGACTGCCGGTAACCGGCCAGTAGTCTCGTAATGATGGCCAATAACACCTGCTGCAAATACTGTCTGATTACAAGTTGTCACATTACCATGTAATGAGGTAAATATTGTAGCAGGCCTCCTATACGTCTACATGATTTTTCTTGCAGCAAAGGGAGTTCAAGCCCTTTTCTTCACTGCAGGAACAAAACTCCTCAATGGAGACCCTCAAAGGGGATGACAAAAAGGCATCTCTGATATCTACCGGGTCACCTTCTTGCTGTGTGATGCAGATAAGTGTCAATAATGACCCTTGTGTGCATTATACCAATTTGCACCATATTGATATGACCCTCTATTAGTGGTTACAAAATGTAACTTTAAAAAAATTATGTGTGCATATTTAATGCAATACTACTGGTGGTATTCCATTAACTCAACATGTGTTATGGACGTCCACTGAGTAATCCTGTTTTTTGATGTGGCCCCTTGTGATTACCACCAACAGTAACTGTAATTACTGATGGTGGTAATCGGGCCAAATAATCGACCATTTCCTCATTAACAGTTTCTATAAACTTTGTGTTATGGGTTGCTTACACACACACACACACGCACACGAACACACACACACCCGCGCCCCCTCCTCGGGTTGGAAATTGGAATTCACGAAGCAGGAACTTGAAGTAGCTCCTGGGTGTCAAACTGAAGTCTCATGAATGAGTTCTCAGGTGGGTGAACGATTAATAGTTAATTGCAAAAATGATCAGCACACGAAGATTACAATAAATGCAGGCATTCAAAAAAATGCTACTTTTGTATAACGAGTGGATGTTTTAGAAAAGCAACTCTGAAAAGACTGAAAGATGGTGGCACTTGCTTTTTTATTTTTTAAACTGTTGCATGCAACCAAAAATGTGCATTCCATATTCAACTCTTTCTACTACTACATTTCTGTTTTGCGCTGTCTTGTACACGTTCTGTTCATTTCTCGCAGTCTCTTGCCATGTTGTTTCACATTTACTTTACATTCAATTCCTATTTATATTGCTTTTTCTTTCCTCTGTACATATTCTTCCTTTCAGTTCTTCTGTCTTGCTATTTCTCAACTCTCAGTTAGTAATTAACTATGTTTCTTACAACATCCATAACCGCCATTGTCTGGTTATTTAATTCATCACTGGTGTCTCTTTACTGTCGCACATGTTTCTCTGCTGTCAACGCTCTCTCTCTCTCTCTCTCTTTCTCTCTCTCCTCTCGCTCTCTCTCTCCCTGCTGCTGTTTTGTGTCAAGTACCTATGACCCATCATGCTTTCAATGTTCTGTAATGGTTTCCCAAATCCTCTTTTATACAATTTTCAAAGACACATTTAATGAGTGTCAGAGAGGTATTTTTGTGTGGCACCAGTTGGCTTGGGGAGCCAAAAGTATCTCCTGGCAGCTATTGGTGTCAAGCTAACCAGGCTATTTTAGGATATACTCAGGACCTAAATAGCTCCCAGAAATTTTGAACCCTGCACACACACCCACGCACGCACGCACGCAGACACACCCACACAGTCTCTCTTCCTGAGCGAGACAATTCATGTTTGCATACTATCTGCCTCATCACAAGTTTGGCGGTAACCCTTAACCTAACCGCCGACGGTAGTAGCACCGAAAATTCCCCATTGGGCCCAATGGTGAATAGGGACTTACCGTTCGGCCAAACCCATGATCCAGCACTAATAACGCTGGGAGTTTGGTGGTAACTGTAATAGCCCCGGCGGGAATACTGCCGGGGTTACTGCCCAACTCGTGATGAGGCCCTAGATACAATTCCTGTGTCTGTGTATAGAATGTGTATCTAATCTAAACAGATTCATAAGACCCAACAGATAGTTGACATGTGTTTCACACTTCTGTGTACATCCTTACGGTTTCAATTTTTTTTTTATAAAAACTTGGCTATTGTAGAAATAAATGTATGGCATCAAGCATGTATTTGCGAATCACTGCATCTGGACCCCTACATGTGAGTTTTTTGTACCTCTAGCTGGCAGCATGTATGTTGGTTAGTATGTTCACTGAAGCAATATATAAGAATCATATTAATATAAAATATACATGTATTTATATAAAATAGTATTAAAGAAAATTTGTTTTGTGTAGACTTAAACAATGTAGCCAATAAAATGCATTTATCTTAATTTATTGGAGTAAACTGCTTAACCAGCAGCATAGTCACATATTTGCTAAACGGTGTGAAAACATATTTTACTAAAGGGCAGGCAGTGGTCATGGCTTTGTGAATCTTAAGTTCTAACCAATAGCCTGTACGCTCTTCTGATCCATTCCGGAACTAGGAAGCAATTTAAAATTAAGGTTATTGCTGGTAAACTCGGGTTTATCACTGTATTCAATCTACAATTAAATCTCTTGTTATTTGTGTGTGATGTCTCGTGTGTGTGTATAAAGTATCACACTGTTGTATTCTTTCTTTTAAGGACTGCAAGGTGTTGCTGGAACTAGCAGGGATGGCCGTGATGGAGCTCATGGGGAGCCTGGCTTCCCAGGTGATTCTGGCACACCAGGTGCTGTTGGGGCTCAGGGTACCCCAGGAATCTGTGACACGTCAGCTTGTCAGGGATCCGTTGCAGCAGGAAAATCTAAAAAATCCTAATACACAGCTGTTGGGGAAAAAAGTAAAGTGACTCAATACTGAACAAAGCAGCAAGTTGTTTGAAATCGGATCCTATGATATATGGACAGATGTTACTTTCCTTTTATTTTTTAAAAAAATACATACAATGGGACATCTATCAGTTATTCAGCTGGGTGAAATAGGAAAACATCTGATGATTGCAATTTACCACACAATCTTGTTTGGACAACGTAAGAACACTTTATTACAAAACATTTTTGCCAAAACTATTGACGAGATAATTTAATTTTGAATCTCCCATCTTAATTTTTACTAAAGTTTGGATCGATTTTACAGTTTGTTGGTGCTGATTTATTGATTTATTTCGCATGTGGATTCAGACATGAACCTGCAAACTAAACTTGACATGTTTGCCATTTTTAAAAAAAAAATGTAAACCTCTTGCATCCAAATTCTGTAAGAGCGGCAATGTGTATATATATATATAAATACAATTCAAAGAAGAGTTTTTGTATATGTTCATGTTATAAATAACATTGTGTGGATAATTGATCTATTGTGTCATTTTGGCAAACCCACACAAGCGTTCCCATTACTGTCAACGGACGAAGATGAAAAACTGTGTGGTATCACACATTACTGCAAATGTAAAAATAAAGGTAGGTTTTTTTGTTCTTTATTTTTACACACAAAAAATCATTGACATCTAAAAAATATTTGATGTAAATCCAGGTATTTAATGTGAAATTTTATAATACCCTCTCAATTTGATTATTTTTTATTTTGGAAAATAAATTGCTGAAAACTTGTGAATATCCGTGATTTAAAAATAGTATTTATTTTTTGGGTGACATTGTATGTACAATAAACCTGTTAGCATCATCTGTTGTAAGAAATGAATAAAGCCACTTTCAGTACATGAAAACCTGTCCTGTCCCAGACATTGTAGTTTGTTAGCAAGTAAAGAAATTACTTTATAATATGAAAATATGCAGTGCGCGTAAAAAAGATTGTTTTTATACCACATCTGCACCGATTCATCATACAGAATGATTGGAAATCATTTATTTGAAATAGCAAGTTTCTTTCAAATTGATGCGAACAGCTTTTGCATGTTTGTGGTATACTAGGACTTAAAATTGTCATACACACAGCACATCTAAATCATGAAGTACAGTGACAGACAATTGCATAATCTACATTCAAAAACAAATTAATTGTTCTTACTGTGCCCAGAGGGGAACACACATTATAAGGGCACAGATGCAGAAACAATAGAAATTAAATAGTTTTAAGGCTGAATAAATATGCATCTATATAACAACAAATTATATATTAATAACCTGATGGAAATCTGGTATCAAACGGGAGACATACTGATCTAATTCAGTGCCTCCGCTCCCCAAGACTCAGAGGATACTAATAAATAGATAGTAGCTCAGTTATTTTTCATTTCAACAGAAAGACTGATTCTGATTACTTACTGACCGTTTTCTTGTAGAAAATGTTTGTGCAAGTGACTGAGATACCATCAGTGACTTAATTGCTGTCAGTTTTGAGTGTGCATGCACAGTCCACCATCCTGTGGCAGCAAAACAAAGTGTTGCTAGTTCATTTACAGTTGTTTCCAAGAAGGCTGCACCTTGATATCAAATTACTTGATCTCTGTCGATGAGTTGCCCTGTATATTTTCCTGCACTGGACAGGTAGGTAATGATTCTGATCGAGACACTTTCAGACGTCTGCCTGTTTTCCCACAAAACACACTTTCAAATTCCTAAAAATCAAAAACCATATGATTAATGTGGTATTTTTTAGTTTACTTCAAGAGGGAACTCTGACTTTCCAATACAGCTATTCTCTAATACATGTTCTATCATACCATAGAGTGTTAATAGTTCAAGATAAAATTAAAGGCAAACATTTCTAAATGCGACACCTCAACTCAAAAATATCATACACAAGTAATTTCTGAACTAAACTGAGCAGGCTTGTTACAACCATCTTAACGTCTCCTATGTATTTAAACAATAACCCTGGTGGTGGCGGTATTACCGCCTGGTAAAGGCCTAGGACTCAAGGGTAGCCGTAATTGAGGGGCTGTAGCTATTAGCACCGTAACTTTCTGTCCGAGATACTAATCTTTTTTTTGCTTTTTACTGTTGGAAAATGGTGCTGTGGCCGTTGTACAAGTTGAGGGAATATAGCATGGTTTGACTGTTTACGTGGTGCGGAAGATGGGTTAGCTCATGAAGTAATTCCCTCACTCCCAGCTTGGCAGGGAGGTTGGCTGACGTCACCGCCTAGGAACTAAAAAAACTTAGTTGTAGACCATGAAGTGCGAACACTGCCACTTCGGATTTCTGCTCCCATTGGCTCTCTGCCTTCGCATCTCTCTGAATGAGATGCTGAAAGAATCATGCACCGATACTATGTAAAATCAATTCTTTGCAATAACGTTTTAATGACTCGCCATAGAGAAAATGTATTTTTTTAATTTAGATGAACTTGATTAGCATTTCAAGTTATGCAAACACTGACAAAGTTATGACACTATAGTTTAGAGAAAATTATTTGTCTGCCTCCACCACACCAAGCAACTGAAGTGTAGTCCTCCTTTCATGTTGGCAGCCGCTTTCAAATTTTACACCTACTTGTATGTTTTTTAATTCTGAAAAGCTGGTCTCTCTACATAAACAGCCCTAGCTCCCCCCACACGAGTCTGTCCTTTCCACAAAGTCAGAAATTCGGCTTACCTTGCATTCCACGCCACAAATGATTACTAAAACAGCCCCTCCCCTTCCAAGGATACCTTCAGTGTGTTGGGGATGACAGATCTAGAAGAGGATCTCAGTTAGACACTTGCACTGAAGCACAGCCATCACCATAGACAGAGATAAGAAGAGTGTGAGTGAGAGAGAGAAAGAGAGAGGGGGGAGGAGAGGGCACAGAAAGCAAGACAGAATCCAAGAGTGAGAGATCGAGGGAGAGACATGATAGCGAGAAGGATCTCAGTGAAGCTCTTAATGCACAAACAGAGGAAAAGGAAGAATTAGAGAAAGCGGGGAGTAAGGGCGAGAATCAGAGGGGTGGAAAGCTGAAGAGATGGTGAAAGGAAAAACAATGCCATTAAGAGAGGGGGAGGGAAATAGAGGGAGAGAAAGGAAGAGAATTGGAATGAGATAGCACGGAGGATAGATGGATGCAAACATACACAGATGGCTAGAAAGAGATAGACAACGAGAGAGGGAAACAAAAAGAGAGAGATATAGGAAAGGGGAAAGAAAGACAAAGTGGAAGGGGGATGAGAAGAGAGAAATAATCCAGACTGTACTAAAGAAAGAGCCCACGTGAACCAGACTCAAGTGGGATAGAGACAGACTGCATTTATAAAGAGAACTAGCTGGGATACCCGACATTGCCTGTGTCCTGATTGAGTGGTGTTTCATGTGCCCTGGAGCATATTGCGCTTGTCCTCTTGTCAGCAAGTAGTGCTGCTGTTTGTTGTTGTGTTTCAGAAGCTCTTGATATTGATTTTCGCTTTGCATCAAATGCTTTTCCAAGTGATGTTAATTTTTTTGTGTGCCATGTTTCTGTCACTCAATGGCTTCAGCACATTTGAGAAAATGTCCAAGAAAGATTGATTGATTGTGCTCTCTTTTTGTGAATGAACTTAAGTAAACTGTAACCTTGCCATTTTCCATATTTGGAGTGGCGTGCAAAAATAAATATTTTTGTTTTGTTTTATTTCCCTTTAAAAATGCTTTAATAAACAATTTCGAACTGTATAGAGTAGTAATACATTTCAAAGGAATAACCAACAGATCGAACATTTTGCTTCAAAAACTTTTCCAAATTTTTATTCTTTCTAGAACCCAATGGAGTGTATCAGGGTGAGCATCAGTAAATGAGGGGGTCTACGAAAACATAGACTACAATCTTGCCCCAGACAAATCTATGCAAAATTCAGTTGCAGTGGGTTCAACAGTGTGGATTTGTAAAGCCGGATAAACATACACACACACATTTTTTTTGCATATAAGATTTTTGCATCCAAATATAGACTATGATCTTTCCCTAGACAAAAGAGGAATCCATGCATATTTTTGTAGACGTGGATTCAACAGTGTGCGTACACACACTTCCATTAGTCAGACGATAAGGAGTCGTTTGACTTTCAAACGCAACGCCGTCACATGAGCTCGTTTTCACATCATAAGTGCGGACAGGTTGCTCCCTATTGCTGCTACCGCTAAAGGACAGATTGGTCCCTGGTGATCGTCCCACATAGCGGTAATCAAAGAAGCCCCGTTAATGATTATCGTCCAATGTTGATTGAAGAATTCCTCAGATGGGAGCTGGAAACTATGGCATGCACAAAACGGTAGAATATGGCTATGTAATTGACAGAATAAAAGAATATTTTTCAGGAGCCGTTATAATCGAATATACACATTAAAGTATGTTAGCTAACAAGTTAAGCTATAATTCAGTACCAAACGAAAATGATGAGCAACACCCATACCACACAGATGTCAAGACAGGGGAGTAGCACATTACATAGGTGAGCTCCCAACATTTATAATAGTATTCAAACAATGTATCAGTGTATAACAGTAAATAAATCACAACATTGTTTCTTAGAAAAGTGAGTGAATAAAAGAATTATTAAGGATACATAACTGAAGATGAAAGAGAGGAGGTTCGTTGTAATACCAAGAAACCTTAGAAGCTTAATTTCATATATTTCCCCTTAATACAGGGGGAACACATTCATCCTTATAAATGGAGACATATGAAAAGGGATATTGTATGGGTCCATTTTATTCATTAGCCCTCATTACAACTCAGGCGTTAAGGGTTAACGCCGTCGTTAACCCTTAACGCCTGATTCCAATTTTAACGGCTGCTTTTAGCAGCCGTTAAAATCCATGGTGCTAAACCGCCTTGGTGCTAATTACGGCACCGTAATTTACGGTGCCGTAATTAGCGCCTTCCCCACTCCCATTATGCCCCATGGGGCAAAAATGGGAATGGGGAAGGGTAAATGGGAAATGGGGATTTACCGCCCCACTCACCTTGGAATGGGGCGGTAAATCCGCCATCCACCATGGTGTAAATGTAGTTTACACCATGGTGGTAAAGTTGGTGTACTTACCGCCTGGGTCGTAATGACCCCAATTGACTGTGAATACATAGGTTTATATAGAAAAACATGATAAGTATAGATACTCTAAAATAAAACACCACTGGAAGAAAGGAAATACTCATCAGAGTTCACAATACAATAGGTGTACCTTGAAATTATGTGCAACAAAACATCACATAGTCACATGAAACAAATAAAACAAATTTCAAACCAAATAAAACAAAACATAATACACTTTATGATTTGAAGTGTAAGTTTAGTTGATCAGACTATGCAGGCAGTGATTCCGCTCTGGATCACTATCTAGGCTGACAGTTGAACTAGATTACAATGCGGGTCTATGTCAGACAAAATAAATGTGCACTGTTTAGGTGGGGGGAGCCAGTCATACCACGACATGCAGGGAAGTGCACAGAAGTAGTCAGACTACTGAATGGGAGGGAGACCCAGGTGCACCCGTTTCCCATAGCGGCCCCTACCTGAAACTATGGACAGAGATAGGAACGTTTTAGGTTGAACCACAGACAGAGGGAATTACAAGTGAAGTGGAAAGAGTAGCGAGCAAACAGATAACCCTGCCAACCCTGCAAACAGATAAGCCAGGGAGCCCAAGGGCACAGGGAAAAGGTTCTGCCCCCACCTAACGGGCCCAGGGATACAATGTTGGCTGCACACCTGGATATGCCACAGGACAAAATGGTGTAGACATCACTAGCCTGAACCCAGCTTGTGGGTGCAGGTGTTCATCACCACAATATAGGCCACCTAACAACCCACAACTCTGCACAGAATATATGATTGCTAAAGACACAACAATCCGCAAGTGCAACACTCCAGTGGCTATAGCGTGCACTATAAATATTCTTTAACAGAACATAACGTACAATGTGCATTCTTTTCATCAAAAAGTACATTAGTCCGTCACATAGTTAGTCATCCAGCGCACAGCACACATGCCATTTTCAATCGGCCAGATATTATGTAAGTTACGCTTACATAATTTGAGGGGGTTTCCATTCTGTCGATGTCAAACAGAACAACCGCTCTGAAATAAAGATCCCTGAAAAAGGAACTGAAGTTTTGTATGTCCACTTTCAATATAGTCAATGCTATCAATTCTTTGCAGCTATTCGACACATTGGGCCTCATTACGAGTCTGGCGGTAGCCGAGCCGGTAAAACCGGCAGGCTATCACTGGCCCCGTAGTGATTTACCGGCGCCAGACCTGCCAGATTAATCAGGGCAGTAAAACCCTGGCGCCGGAATTCTGTTAATCCCCATTCTCCATGGGAATGGGGACTGCGGAAACACCAGCAGAATGTCGTAATGGTGCCAGTGTTTCTGCGTCCGCCTGCGGGCGGTGCCATTCCGCCCGCCAGGGCAGACCTGTTTGCAGGATGGCACACGCCTGCAGAACTCGTAGTTTGCCGGTCCAGAAAATGGTGCCGGTATAGTTTTACCGGCACCGTTAATTCCGGACCGGCAAACTTGTAATGAGGCCCATTGTGTCCTTCGAACTGTCAGTGCATTTCATTAAAGGACAAATAACAATGCCAGCCTGTATTCAGTGATCTAAGCAAGGGAGAGGCAGGTTACATTTTGGAGAAAGAATGCCACAAAATAAAGATACAGCATAAGACCTTGCTTCTGACACTTGGTTTAGAAAACTAAGTACAGTTCAAAACAGAGATTTAAAATATGTGCCAGGGGAACGATAACACACTAGAACATTATGCATTGCTGTCACCTATAGGGCTATCTCTGCGCTGTAAGTATAGGAGATCTATACCCCTTCTCGCTCGTCCCGCACTCTTTCATAGCCCAAAGCATACCCCTTCGACTAGTCTCCTACAAACCTACAGGCCTTCATTACTAAGTCCCTGTTCGACCCTTGATTTGTTTGTTTGCTACGTACATTTCTGGCATATATTGTACGCCTCTTACTATAATTCCCTCATCTCCATTCATGCTCACCTGAAGCAGCCCTGTGTACCATCAGGTGATACTGGGTGAGATTGCATGCTCACACTACATATGTCTCCCATGAGTTTATTCTCATGTCACGTAGCCATACGCACCACAAGGTAAGGCTTTAAAACGTTGGGCCCGATTCATGGAATTCTTTGCACTATGCAAAGTGACTTTTCACGGCAAAAAGATACTTTGCACTGTTCCATGAACCAGGGTGTTTGTTGGCAGTGCAAAGTCACTTTGTACCGTGCAAAACATTCCATGACTCAGGCCATGTGTACTCATACCTATTGTGTCTCTAGCCTTTTATCGCACTTGAAGTGACCATTTCTGCAAGCCAGGAATTCTATGTGGTGTATTTATTTATGTAGTTTTTATTTGATTTTATTGAGTATTTGTAAGGCGCTTTACACAACAGAATTGTGTTTCAAAGCGCCACAATGCTCGATGGGAACAGAACATGGGAAATAATAACAATGGCAAAACAGTAATATACTGTCGTTGTCCTACCAGGCCTTGTGGCATTTTCCCGTGCAAGTGCATTGTGAAGAGGTGCTGGTGAAGGAGGAGCAGAGGGGTGGACAAGTGCTGGAGGAGGAACCGGGAAGGAAGTGCTAAGGGGAGCCAAAGAGGAGAACCTCGAGCTCAGTGCAAGTACAAGCGCCTCTCAAGGGCAGTATGTGAGCCATCAAGCGGGGGACCGCAGGGCAGTGAAGTGTGGTGGAAGGGTGCTGCTATTGACTGGGAGGATGGTCCTGGGATCCTGTGTAAGGAACTCATGCTGACAACAGTAAAGACAGACACAAGTGATCACAGTTCAAGGGTGTTTATTGAACAATTAATACAGGGTCGAAAAACGCCTAATCTAAACCTAAATCTAAAATGGGAGCAAGCCTCAACCATTAAATGAAAAATAAGGCAGACCTTGCGGCGTTGTGTCAAAATAAAAGACCTATACTAACAAAACCTATTACCAGTTCCTTACGCTAAATACAAAAGAGTGTGGGATAGAGCTTTCAATAAAGAAAGAAATGTGATTGCCAGAGTTCTCCCTTACGTACGTTTTCAGCACAGGACAAGGTGGGTCTCCTGAGCACAGCACACACTTGAGCTTTCCCCAGCACTAGTCAACAGTTCTGCCCCAGCTATCGGGTTCTCCGATGGGCCAAAAGTCTCTTTCCAATAAAAGGTCTCTTGCCAATAAAAATCATCTTGCCCTAGAGGGCCTGATAGTTCCAACAAACAAACACCAAAAGTTCTGTTCTACAAATGCTTTGGGTGACGGTTTCACCCCGGGTCCCCCTCTTCTGGGCACTGACCCCTCAGAACATTTTTGGGTGATGGTTTCACCCCTGGATCCCACTCTTCTGGACACTGACCCTTCTTTATTTTCACAATTATGGTGGGATTCAGTTCCCTTGCTTTCTCTTAGCGCAGGATTCACTTCCCTTGCTTTCTCTTAATGTGGGATTCCCTTCCCTTTTACTTCCACTGTGCTTGCAGATCAAAGTCTTTCGATTGTACAGGGATTTTGCTAGACCTCCATTAGGGCCACCTTGGCCTCGTTCGGCAGCTCTCCTACGGCCTCTTGGATTCTGTAGTTTTACTCAAACAGGGATCGACCAGAGTGTCTCGGAGTGACACCCACATGGTGTTGGTTCCCTCTGCAGCTGGTCTCCCCTCTTGAACTTAGCTCAACTTGCCACTTTGTGACTTTCATTCACCACAGCCCAGCTCTTATCGGCTCTCCACTCGACTCACTGGCTGTGATGAACCGCTGAGCTTGCTTCGTAACTGGAGTCAAGGCCAGTACCACTGTAGCAGGAGTTTCCCTCGCTCCCGCTTATCAACTTCGACACGCTCTGTGTACCACGGACATCCGCTGCAAGACACTTGTCCTATTGCTCACGGTCTTAGGCTCTTTTCTTCAAAGGTTCCACGGGCCTGTGACGAAAAGGGCAAGACCATTACTCTCCTCGCCACCCTCTCGCTTCCCGCCGTCTTTCTCCTCCTCTTGAACTGCCGCGCCCAGTTTGCCGTCTTGTTGTGCTGTCTGCCATGCTCGTAGTGTGTTCTCTCGCTCCACCTTTTATCGCTGTGGGGAAGGGAAAGGGCCATCAGATGTGTGTGGTTCTGATCAATTGCCTGACTCTGCCTGACCCTTGTATTGGGACATGTCAGGTTAATGGCTCTGGTCTTAGTCCGTTTTATGGTGTGTCGTGCGAAAGTGTTCGTGTTAAGAAAGGGGGGGCAGTGGTTTTGAATGTCCTACGTGGTAAGATTGGGAAAAGGTATTGGAAGAAGGGGGATATTGCGTCGCACCTGTCGGTGTCCCACTCCCTGAGGACCCTCCATCCAGGTGATCCTCCCTCACTGGTCCACCCCGAGGAACTGGATCCAATACCGATGGCTGTATCCTGGCCAGCTGCCTAAACAGGGAGACACCTTCAGGTTTCTCACACCTGTGACATTCATGCTCATCAGGCCACCAGTCACAGCGGCAGTGGGGTGATTAGCAGTGAAACGAATAGGGGATGATTCAAAAGCGAAAGAGGGCCTTGTGGCTGATGAAGAGGGTCTTGAATTCGATCCTTGCAGCCACTGGGAGGACGTGCAGAGATTTTAGGTCTTGCAGCCCTATTCTGGATTAGCTTGAGAGGGCAAATGGAGGCAAGCGGGAGATTGAGAAAAGGCTGTTGCAGTAGTCCAGCCTGGAGAGGACCAAAGCTCCGGAGACAATGAGCTTCTGGGGGAAGGTGAGAAAAGGAAGCATGCCAATGAGTAGGTGGGGCTGGAAGTGGGACTTCTTGGTAGGATCCATGATGTGTGGGCATAGGGTAGGGGGAAAAGAGGGCACACGTGTCCCGATGAGGCAATTTGGAACATAGGCCATTGTTCGATTACAATCTGAATGTGCGCATCTGGGATGCCATCTTTTTCACCACTTTCCATGGCCCTTTCAGAAAATGTTTACTGTAAGAGGAACGCACCTCCACTTCATACAGATAAAAATAAATCCTTTTATTGGTAATACTTACTCCTCCTGCATCGCCACATCCACGGATGACATCCCACTTTCATGATTGAAATTATACATCAAAGTTTATAACAATGGGCCATATGTCAGTACAATAATTGTCAAGTGCACTGAGTGTCTTTAGGTCAGTTGTTCGTGGGTGGTCCCCATAGATATAATTGCCACCATGTGCATAACCGCAACTTCTTCTCGTGGATCTTGTAACATGAATGGTAAATAAATGTGATCTACCATGTACATTCTGTCCATCCTTGTTTGACTTTTATTTTAATTTATTTTTTGGGATGTTTGCAATGCCATCTAATGGTATTTCAAGGTGCCACAAGACCGACAAGTGAGGGTGGGGGGCAGTTTGGGACAGGGGATAAAGATAACAACAGCTGTCCTACCTACTAGTTCATTTGAAATTTGGATAGGGCAAGTGCATTAATAAGAAGTGCGAGGAAGAGGTTTGGGTGTGAGTGCTGGTTGGCTAAATGTGGAGTGCTAGTGTGGTAAGGGAAGTGCATGGTAAAGAGGAGAACGTGCACAGGAAAGGGGTGGGAGGGTGGAACAGGGGGGGATACAGCAACAGGGGCTAGGTGATTGCTAAGGGGAGACCCTGAGCGCAAGTGCTAGGAATTGCATGGATTGCAGGGGATGAGGGTCAACCAGAGGGGCCCATTTTGATAGACAAGAGTACTTCCCAACTGGTCCTACTATTAATGGGTCTATTAATGGGTGATGAAGAGAAACGGGAGAGGACAGAGGCCATGTGGGTAGTCCATATATCTGGAGGGTGATTGACAAAGAGGATGTCTGTGACAGTCTGCCTGGAGGCAGCATTGCCATTGGTGTCAGCAATGTGCAGGCCAAGCAGAGATTATTCTGTATTCACAATAAATTAGAACAATTTCAAAATTACATCTTGCTTCTGTTGCATTGTTAAGTATTCAAAGACGTGATCGCGCTCTATACATATGATTTTTGATTTGTCGTAATGAACATTTTACACAGACTTTTAAAAAAGATTTAGAGAATCGCAAAGCATGTGTCTCAAGAATGTCAAGCCCCAAAAACGTTTCCATGATTTTGAAATAAAGGCACATACTTCAAATAATCACATTGTCATTTTAGGTTTTAATATATATACAATGACAGAAGAAAGGCAATATAAAGAAATGAAAGGTAAAATGAAAACATCTATGCATATTTAACCCAATTACGTCACCAAAAATAAATAAATAAAAATACATTATTGAACATTAACATTGCAAGTGTTATACCATTACATTATTTTTTTAATCGATGCAGTGGCCAAACATTGGGTAACATATTGAAACTTGCTTGTGAAAAAAATGTGTGAAGATAGCCACAAATCATTTAAATCTGGAAGTCAACCTCTGAACAAGTTCAAGTTTTGGGGGACAAGCCTCTTTTTCAACGTTGTGTCCGTGCCCTGGAAATAAACTCTGGAGACATTCCATGTGTAAGCATGGTCAGCACAGTCAATGTCAGATCTTTCACAAATTCAAAATCCATTTCCAGGAATATTGGCTTGGCCACCCACTGTTTTCTTTGTTTTGTAAAAACCATGTGGTAACAAAGCATCCCGAAAGTTCCTGCAGTTCTTGCTTGGTCCCTCCCAATGTTTTTGTTGTGCGCAAGTACAGCCAGTCTTGTTCTAGCCTCCCTACTGTCTATGCTTAAATGCAACCTTTATGGGCTGTACTTAAGGCAAATATTATGGAACACCTCAAAATCTCCAGTGTGGCAGAATTCCGTGACTTCCTTCAGGTCTCTTGAAAGCGTTTTGTCGTACACAATTTTCTTCAGTGCTGCATGAGGAGGGGAACCTGACACCTACCACTTCTTCTTACGACCTCCTTAGTCAACGGTCCATGTCCACATTCGTGGAAATGTTTGTTTTCTCTCCAAGAGTTTATGTTGGAACAATGGTGCACCAATGAATGCCACTTTTCAATTAGAATTCTACAGATCCATTACAAGTTTTTGTGCTCTACCAAAGATGGTTGCTGATAGACTGAGACCACTTTAAAATGTTTTCGGAACCCTTTTTTTTACTGATAGCTACCGGTAGCGGTACTTTTTTTTTAAAATTGATTTTGCAACGTGCCATACATCAAATGTATACTGTATATGTTTGGTACTGCTCTCGCATGGACTTTGCTATTCCAACATGCCTGTCAGTGGCTATCAGGTCTATTTGCATTCCCCTGGATTCCAGAAGTTCGATTGATTTAATGAAACCATGTTTCTCCATGGCAACAGACGATGAACATTCAGACACCTGCACAGTGACTGGGCTCACTACTTTCCATGTCTTGAAAGTGGTAAGTGCAGTATTTAGCGGAAAATCCTGGACTGTCACACTGTCCGTGGCCAGCAAGCATGACCCTTTTGCCAGCGAGTTTACTGTCAATTGATTTCTGTTCGTGTTTCCAGGCCTGGCTAATAGCGGGGAATAAGAAATCCTTCTATTTGTAGAACTGTGTTTATAGCAAGGAACTACAGTCCCACAAATTGACAGAAACTTGTAATTTTACTGAACGTTGATCCACTGAACAGCAAAGCAGATGAATAAAATACATTTCCATCAGGCCCTTTTCCAAGCATAGGTTGTGCTGACCACGAAGATGAGTTATTTGTGTGGACACAGCTGGCCTGGATTTTTTAGGTTGGTGCCTTTGACTACACAAGTAAAATTCACTAATGGCTCCCCACATATCCTCCTCCGTAATTTATTATCACATTTAATAATTTGTATAATCTCTAGCAGGCAGCAGTCGAATACAATGTATTTTTGTTCATTTAAAAGCCAATAGTCCTGCAGTACTGTGGTTTGCGATTCAATGGTGTTGGGACAACTCCCCCAAAGTAGGAATACTGAAGTCGAAATCATGACCAGATTCGTCAATGAATTGCAAAGATGTTTCAGTGATTTCGGGATGTGATATTTCCGCATGAATTGGAGGAATAGGGATAAATTAATGTTTCATCTGTGGAATTTTTTTAGAGGGTGTAGATTGTGTCATCGGGTCTGCAAACATTTCCGATATATCTTCTGTGTCTTCAGTTTCATCTTCATGTTTTGCAATGTAGCAATGATCCGTGGTTACTTTGCATGGCTCGCTGGTGACGTTAGATTCATATTCCGGCCACTGGACATCTGCATCACGACTCTGAATATTGACTGGACCATGCTGTGCCTCAAAAAGTAGTTGCTCCATAGTGAAATCCCTTTACATCTGTTTGGCAAGCCACATCATTAGTTTCTGTTGTTGTCTGAGTCTTTATGCTCCTCTTCCTCCTGGGCTTCTAACAGATTGAAATAAAAACATGCTCAATTTATAGCACACATACAAAAGATATGTTTTAACAACCAAAAGCGTAATATCAGCAAAATATATGCTTAAAAACTTCTCCTAAACAAACTGGTTTGTTCTTTACCCTTGATTTCTTTACTTTCATTGAAACAGTGGACTTCGATGTGCTGACCACAAAACCAAGCTGAAAAAATCATTTTTCCAATGTATAAACCCAGCACATTTCTTTTCCACTAATATGTGCATTTCTACAAATAGAGCCTACTTTGCATACGTAAAACATTGGAACATATAAAAAATTGCAATGCCAATCAGACGTGATGATAAATGATATTTCAGATCATGTTATGTATACCTCTGTTCTATGTGTGTCTTCTATTTTGACCGCTTCAGTGGTACATTCCTTGGACAAATCATTCATTTAAAAAAAGTTAATTGTAAAGCACATTTAATTGTAAAGTTTTTGATCTCACTAAGTACTTCTCAACAAAGTTGTTTTAAATAATTGTCGCCCTGAACTAATGTTAGTCGCTGTAAAACAATTTGAAAATTCTTAGCAAGATCACATCGAAAACTTGGAATGTGTGACGTTTTCAACATATATATTTTACATTTCACCTGATACCTTCTGAGATGTCACATGGAGTTGATGTGATATCCTGCAAAACGTAGTGATTAAAATGTTGCCTCCCAAATTATTTTGCGCTATACTATTTTCATTTTAATGTATTCTTGCTTTGGGTAGGAAGTTAAATGTTATTAACAAAAACAGAAAACTTTCATACAGTGAAAGGTTAGAAGCATTTCAATTTCATAGTCTGTTTTTGGGGAGGTTTTACTTTCATTGTTGCATGTCTATGGGCGATTACTTCGAGGTTGTTGCACTTTGCTAACAGTATTGTAATTCTTTTGAAAAATAAAACACTTATGTTAATTTCAAACCAAATTAAGTAGATCCACAACTACCAATGTAATGCAAATTCTAACTACGCATAACTCATCCTCCGGACCGGTTTCAAATGAGGAAGGGATTGTCATCGAAGATCCAGCATCCCCCTATAACATAGTAATTGTTTTAATATGGATGTAAAAGCAAAATTAAAAATAAAACATCAGATGCAGACAATGGTCCATATTGAGAAACACTTCTACACGACACATCTTGGCAATATTAAACATAATAAACTTCAATATGTTTCAATTCGAAGTAGGCCACATGCATGCATAGTTCAGTCGCATATAAAGGATTCGTATAAAATAGTTACTCGATAGGTGAGTGATGTTGCTGTTGATTCCTGAATAGTGATCGATAATGAGTCTTGCTCCTTTGTATTATCAGAAAAGAGTCCAATTGAAAAGGTATTACAAATTTGACCGCACCCAATCCTCAAAAATATTACCACGTGAATATGGCTTGGCCTCACCATTGCGATAATCGATGTGTCTGTGGTTTCCTCACAGTCTAAAGTAAACATTTTGAAAAGTGCAGTGCCTTGAGTCGCAAGCGCAACCTGTGTAAAATAACATTGATGTAAATATTCCCAAAGAAGTCAAAACGGTCATCATGTTATATTTTTCCCACACTAATTCATTAGATTGCAAGATTATTTAGAAGACATATGTATAGAGAGCACTGTTTTTATATACCAACATACACAATACAATCTTTGCCCACGAATCACCGGAGAGAGCGTGTGGTGGAATTTAGTTGGAACTGCTTTGGGAAGTAATTTGCAAAGGTGTCTGGGGCGACGCCTTTCAGTGTATTGAGATGCTTTGTACATATTGTCTAAGAAGCACATGCTGCAGATGCGGAATCAATTTCCACTCACGTCTGCCAAGACATCCTCGACTCCGCTTTCCATCTCGGGCAATGTAAACCCGCAATTTGAAAGCCATTCTTATTAAATCTAAATACTTTGGGAATACATGCAGTACTGTGCCAGGATCTTTGATATGGCTCACAGTAGGGCAAACAATCACAGTAGGGCAAACAAAAATGATACGTGAAGGCATTCTTGAAATGTCCGTAAGATCTGTTAAAGGAATATAAATAATTATCAAAATTAATAAAGTATCACTGTGAGCAAAGCAACAATCGCATAGCTTTGTTTGTAAATGTTATTTAAATATTTTTTTAACTCTGTAAACTTGTCTAATTATCACAGCGATCAAATTAGTCAGAACTCATTGCTATACCGCAAATTGTAACGTATTACTAGTCCATTCAATAAAATTTGAGCCACCAAAAGAAAACATGAGTTGAAAACATGGACTACAAAACATTACATTCTGATACAATGCTTTTGAATGAAATGTGCTTATTCCAGAGATAAAAATAGATAAAACGTTTGATAATGGTGAACTCTGAGATAAATTAAAATGAGAATACGGTGTACATTGGGTATAAAACAACACAAACTTTCTGAGCAGTGATTGATGAAATTACAGAACAAAATAGTTGACCAGCCCTTACCTGGACGAACAGATGAGCTGATTGAGCAAGCCTGGCAACAAGTAGATCTAAGGCGATATACCTTGTGGATTCCAGAGGTGTTCCCTAGTGAACTATCAAGGTGTTTATAAAGGCTTAGAAAAGTGGGTGTGTATGTGAATGTGTGATGTGTTAGTTGACACCCACCAAGCCTTGATGCCAATGTTTGACATACCCATGAACCCAGCCCCCTCGGGAGAGCACAGTCATAGGTGTGAACTGCCATTGAAACTGGAGGGGGATGGATGAGCATGAGGGGTGCGCAATAGGTCCACAACAATGTGAAAGGGATACTTACATATGTTGATTGCAGGGACGGAGTCTTCAAAGGGGAGTCTGGAGACACTGGTTCTATGGAGGCCATGTGTGCAATAATCGCAGTGCAGTAGATCCCTTTGAGGTGTACATGGTGTTCAGCACCTTGAGAGTCCCCATAGACCCAGCCCACTCGGAATCGCACAGTCATTGGTGTGTACTGCCATTGATACTGCAGGGGGATGGATGGGCATGACGCAAGCGCAAATGGCCCGGAACAATGTTCAAGGGATGCATACATATGTTGATTGCAGGGACTGGGTCTTCAAAGGGGAGTCTGGAGACACTGGGTCTGGGGAGGCCATGTGGACAATGGTCACAGTGCGGAAAGATTCGAGGTGTACATGGTGTTCGTCACCTTGAGCATCCCCATCCACCCAGCCCCCTCAGGAGTATACGGTCATAGATGCAAACTGCCATTGATACTGGAGTGGAATGAACAGACATGAGGTGAGCACAAAATGCCACCAAACATCTTTCAAGAACTTCCTATACGGTTGGACGTGTTGTTGACCTACTGAAAAATTCAAACAACCATTCGTATTAATTGTTTTTAATTTATTTTGGTAATGTAGATGGCACAAACAAACTACAAATTGTAAAAAAAAAATTGTGATCGATGGAAGTTACAATGATGTAGGAGAACGACCTCAAATGTTAGCCGTCTCAGTTGTCAAACATACATCAGATCTAGAGTAAACCTAATCATTACTTGGATTACCAGAGCAAACTGTTGCTCGAAGTTCATGCATAAGGACCATCATCATCCGCAATGCAGATCTCGTGAGGCAGACTGCACGGAAGTCATGCAGCTCGGTAACGCATAGCAGTGGTGTGTTTTCTTCGGCTATGTAGACCAAGCATCCAGAGTTCTCTCGGCAGCAGCAGTTATCTACCTCGGTTGGCATAACCTTGCAACCATCGAAGGTACACCAGGTGGAAACCTCTTGCATGCAACTGAGTTCAGGCTCCGATGATTGATGATCATGACTCTCATCCGATTCCCCATCGTTTCCACTTCTTTCTCTTTCAATTAATTCCTCCTCTGAATATTTGGGCTCGTACTGGTATGGCTGTATTGTTGCCATAGTTCCTGTTTATTGAGTAAGTACAAAATCAAAAGTCAGAAAAATAAGAATGTGTTTGTTGGTGTACACACTGCAATATTACAAAAACACACAGTGCAAAGACATGCACAATAGGCACAAACTATTAAATTTCGCATTCACTCATGGAAAAAATAAGCCTTGTAAAAGTACAATTTAAATATGGTTTGGCAAAGACATTTGCACATAATATATGAAATGTTTAAATAAAAAGCAATTACTGAGTTCAATCAGTTCAGATAGTATAAGCAGCTGTTCCAGGGCATCGAACTAGGAAGATAGCTGCATAGAGCAGAAACAAGTCAAAGAGGCTTGAAAGGAAATACACTGTGTCAGGTCCAATCTTGAATCTTCCTGCAGGAGTGATGCTGGCCCACCAGACCCCCCAAGTTTGCCCGCCTAACAGTCTCTCAGCAGATAAAACTACCAAGCTGGCAAACCCAAGGGGAATTGGAGAACAAAACAAAGACAGATCTTCACGGAACTGCACTGATGCCCTCTGGTACTGGATTGTGGATTGCTCGCCTCAGTGTCTGTGAAATCTAGGAAAAACAATAACATATGTTGATTTATATCTGATAAATATGTTTACTTTTTCTTTTACTATAATTTACTTTCTATTTTTCCTAAAATACCTGTTGCCTATGCTTTTATGCTGATAGGCTTTCTTTACAGATGATGTTGAGCTGATACTTTTGTAGAACTTGAATGACTTCTAAAAAGTCAGCTGAAATCCTTAACTGAATTGTCTTTGACTAAAAATAAATTATAATGCTTCAAGCTGAAAAGTCTGTGCACTCAATACGAAAACTGTTGTACTGTATAAATCTGTACTTGAGTTTGATGCTCCTCTTCTAGTCAAACGAACCGCGCTTCTTACCGACGTAGAAAAATGTCCTACCGCGCTTTTATCCGATTCTTGCTTGTTTACAGTGAACCGCGCTTTCACCGTCGCTTTATTTTCTTGATCAATGAACCGCGCATCATCCGGCACTTGCTTGTAGATAAACGAACCGTGCACAGCTTCCGAAAGAAAAGACGTGTAAGCAACCGCGTGTAATGAACGTAAGGTTCCTTACTCTAACCTTACCAATAACGGCAAAAGCGAGATTAAGATACGCTCGCGCACGGAACTAGTAATAGCTTAAATACCAGTACAGCCCGAACATAACTGTACTAGTAAAGAAAAATATATTTTCTTTTTTAAATAACCGCGCGAGGGTTAGTAGATACTTTGCGCAAGGGAAAACTTAAAGAACACAAAAATATATACACGCAATAACAGATATCAGATAATAAACGAATTCAATTCTGATAATAAAAAATTCAGTCTTTTCAGTATTTCTTGAAAAACAATGGCCCTCATTACGACCCTTGCGGAAATCGACTGACCGGAGCGCCACAGCGTAAATAGCGTTTCCGCCATTGCACGAAGGAGCAAAGTGCGGCCCATTCCGACCCATCGGGCACGAGCACCACGGCATGGCGGAAGTGCAAAGTCCGCGATGGCGGAAATGACCCCAAAACGGCCCACACCGCCGCCGTACGGCGCCCCAGGTGCAATACCGCCACCCCTCTTAGCGGTCACCGCAGTGTGCGCCTACCGGAAAGTACGGTGGCCGGAAATATACGGAAACGGAAGTTAAAACACGGGCCCGGAACGGGAAACATCCCGGCGTACACCTATAAATACACTAAAACCACACAACCACTAAAAACACTACCCTGAGACACACCCCACCCCGTCATACACCCTAGCGAAACCAAGAAAAATGGGAAAAGCAGCGAAGAAAGCGTGCGACCGCAAGCGGCAGGTCCACTTCTCCCGTGAGGAACTCACCGTGCTAACAGAGACCCTCCAGGAGAATGCTGCCGTGGT
Organism: Ambystoma mexicanum; assembly: GCF_040938575.1. Classification (NCBI taxonomy): domain Eukaryota; kingdom Metazoa; phylum Chordata; class Amphibia; order Caudata; family Ambystomatidae; genus Ambystoma; species Ambystoma mexicanum. Next base: position 266,189,048 of record NC_090925.1, on the reverse strand, counting down.
CTTCTCCACGCAAATGACCAGGACGGCACTTGCAAACAAGAAGGCCATATGGGCTCTGGTGGCACAGCGGGTAAGTGCGGTGGGGACCGCACCCCGCACCCCACAGCAATGCCGCAAGCGATGGGACGACCTGCGGATACGCGTCCGCAGCATACTCTCTGCCAACCGCAACATTGCCACAGCCACCGGGGGAGGTCCTGAATCACCCATCAAGTTGACCCCCTGGGAAGAAATCTGTGCCTCCACCATCGGAATGGAGAGCATTGAGGGAGTCGGAGGGATGGAGAAAGGAGTGCAGACATCCGAAGATTCAGGTAGGTGGGCCAGATAAAACAATCCACACAGTCCATCCATGTGAAGTACCATGCGTCCACATAGTGCAACAGAAACACATGTCCAGGAGAACGTCCACACACATCGGCCTGATAGCGCACGTTAAAAACCACAATAAATACATAAATAATTAAAAACCCCTAAAACACGCACTACACGTGCAGCAGGCACACCCTAACTGCAGGCTGCCAAACAACTGCACCCTCACTCCACACACAAATCAATGCACCTCCAAGGCCCCGACCCAAAACACCCTCAGGTACCACCCCAAAGCATGTGATACAATGCCATTCCAATTCCCACAGACCCATCAATAACCCTCGCTCTCCTTTACTCCACCACAGGGTCCGATCCAAACGACGAGCAACAGGACACCCCTACCAGCACACCTGCAAAGAGGGCCAAGACCAACGGCCAGAGACCCTCCACCTCAGCTGCACGCATCAAGACACGGCAGCAGCACAAATCAGGTGGCAGCACACAGGAGGGAACATCAACAGGCACCCCAGCAGCCAGCATGCCCACAACACCACCACCACAGGTCCCCCCAATGGATGCCACAGAAGGCACTGCCTCTGGTGGCAGCAGCACCATAGGTGACACCCCATTGATGGCAGCATGCTCCGACACAGAAAACGGGGATGCCGAAGTCAGATCCATCCATGACCTGTCCCAATCCCCCTGTCTGTCCCATCCCGTACAACATGAGGATACCACGCAGGGGCACCCACAAGACGACGACTGGCCATCCCCCCCAAGCCCTGTGGCAAGGCAACATGAGGTCAACAGCCCCTCTGCGACACCCCCGCAAATGGCCATGGCCCAGCAGAGGCAACAGTCCCTCGACCAGTTGATCGAACAACAGCAGCAACTGGCCACACTCCTCAAGGACCATGCCGATGAATGTGGGGGCACCAAGGCAGACATAGAAACATCAACTGAGACACTTAGGGCAGAAATGGAGAGAGGCACAGAGACGCTAAGGTCACAAATTGAGAGAAGCACCGAGAGCCTGAGGGGGGAACTGCATGCGACGTCCAAAGACGTATGTGCCGAACTTGCCGCAGTGCGCCGTGTGCTCACTGAGCTCTCGCAAACCCTTAGGGACATGCATGGACGTGAGCAGGCAGACACATCATCCGTTGCAAGTTCCGTCCAGGGCAGCCCCCAACGTAGATCTGGGAGGACCCGGCGCTCCACAGGCAGGGGTGCCCCTGATACCCGCAGAGGGGGCATGCAATAGCGACAGCCCACTGACAATGAGCATCTTTGAACACTGGTGTTCGGGGGGGAGGTAGGAGGGTGGAGGGGGTGTGTTGGGCTCACTTGGGTGGCGGGTCGATAGGGTGTACAACATGATATCACATATGCCATAAACAGTGCACGATCAACCAATGAGATGTGTGGACATTGATCTTTGTGTACTAGGCCATCATAGGCGTACAGTCCATTTTGTGCATGTTCCAGACACACACAGTGCCACGTGTCCCGTGTCCATGTATCAGCCACCAGGCATGAGTGCTAGAAGCATACATCAATGAGATGCTGACGAATGTCACGGGCCTCCGGTGCCTCGCAGACTCCTTGAGGTGCTGCCACATCCCCACCCTCATCATGACCATCATCCGGTGCTTGCAGTTCTGCGTCAGGGGGCATGGGCACATTTCTACGTACGCACATGTTGTGGAGCATGACACATGCCATCACCATCTTTGCAACCTTCTCATGGCGGTACAGGAGTGCCCCGCCAGACCTGCTGAGGCAGCGGAAACGGCCCTTCAGTAGGCCGAATGCCTGCTCAATGACTACACGGGTACGTGAGTGGGCATGGTTGTAGTCCTCCTCATGCTGGTCCCGTGGGTTCCGGACTGGTGTGAGGAGCCATCTCTTCAGTGGATATCCAGCATCACCTGTATGTGGACGAGAAACGTAGGATGTGGGATGCCATTGATACGTACGCACACCCCCCCCCCTTCCTGCCAGTACATTGCCAAATCACATACCCCACATCATCATGCATGCAATGAGACTCACCGAGTAGCCAGGATCTGTTCCCTGCGTGTCGCTCCATGTAGCGTGGTATGGTAGAGTTCCTCAAGACCATGGAATCATGGGTTGATCCAGGGAATCGGGCACAACAATGCGTAAAGATCCTGTTGGAGTCACACACCATTTGTACATTCAGGGAATGAAATTGTTTTCGGTTGCGGTACTGGGCCTCCATGGCATGTGGCACGACCAATTCAACATGGGTGCAGTCGATGGCACCAATGCAACCCGGTATGCCGGCAAGTGCATGGAATCCCACTTTTGTGTTGGTTATTTCCTGCTCCGAGCGTGGTAGGGAGATGTAGTCGTCTGCGTGCTGCAGGAGGGCATCGAGCACTTGGAATAGTGTCCGTGAGAACAGTGGCTGAGAAATGCCATGCAACTGTCCGACTGTGTGCTGGTAGGTGCCTGTGGCCAGGAAGTGTAGTACAGACACCACCTTCAGTAGGGGTGGGATGGCGGTTGGGCTATCTATCATGCTGACTAGGTCAGCCTGTGTCATGTCCACAATGGCGGCTATGGTGTCCCGGTCCAGACGGTAGAGGGTGTGGATCTGCTCATCAGTGAGGTTGAACGGATGTGCTCGGAGGCGTGGGATTGTGGGCTGCCTGCGTGGTGGTAGTGGCTGTGCTGCTGGGCCTTGCTGGCCCTGCCTTGGCCTCCTCCTCCTCCTGCGTCTCCTCCGTGCGGCTGGTTGTAGTTGTTGTTCGTCTTCTTCTTGGAGTCGGAGCACTTGCAGTGCTATCAGGTCCCCCAGGGCCAACATCGCGAGTCCTGCCGGTAGCATTTCGCTGTGGTTGTGGGAGGAGACTGGCTGTGCAATTTATGTGTTTTCAGGCTGTATGGCCTCCACCTGTGGTGATTTATTCCACCTGTGCAAACTGCTCTCCCCTTTGGCCGAGCACGTCCCGCGCACAACGCTGCAATTCGGGGAATGGTATCTTGCTATTGCAATCATGTATTTGTACCCGATGGGCGTGTAAGATTGGTTGATATGTTCATTCTGCTGTGGTCCCATTGTTTCCCATACTATCTGTGCAGTCGCGAACGGACTTGTGAAGGGTCAGTGGAACGTAGTACTCGAGTAACGGTGGGCCCTCATGCATCACTGTACCGAGTTGCAACGACGGGCGGGGCGTCCCATTTGTGGGTGAAGGCAGTTGCCATTTTCACACACAGCCGCACTCGATGGAATAATTAGTGATTTCAAACGGCCACAGATGCCTTTTCGACGTGATGTTGCAAATGAGGAATTCGAAGGGCGGCGCTTTCGGTTTCCAGCTAGCGGCGAGGAGATGCCCACAGGTCTGACTGCAAATATAACGTTCTATTGTTCTATGTCCTTGAGACAGGGCCCATGGCGAGGGAGCAATGATTGATATGAATAGTTTGGGATGCGCAATAGCTACGTGGGCGATGAGGCCGGCCATTCCCAAATACATGTTACTTCACAACACTGGATTTACGGGCTGGGGCACTGTGGATTTAGCAGGCTGCATTACGCACAGACTCAATGGACGTTTCTAATGTCATGTGAGTAATTATTCAGGCGTTTTGATCCCGGGATGAGGGAAGGATGAATGGATGCATGGGCAGGTGATTTGATGCAGAGTTTGCCATGTACAGGGCTTCTTGGGATCTATCCGCCTCCCCTACGCTATGTGATGCAGGGCTGCCATAGTGGGACCATCGTCTATCTGGCCTTGTTGAGCCCTCCCTGTCTCGACGCGCCCTCAGACACTTGTGTCCATGCACGTTAACATTCCCATCTGATGGATTCTGTTTTGGCAGACGCATGCACAGGTACACTCGTTCGTGATGGTGTTTACACCTAGGTATAGATGGTTATGAGTCGCAAGTGGCTTTGGGGTGGTGATGATCCTTTGGAGTGGGCTAGCATGCATATGGCTGTGGATTTCGTGTGCTCATTGAAGTGAGTTGTTCGAATGTAGTTCTGATGGCCATTCTGTTCTTGTTCTTTTCTTTTGGTTGACAGGTATCTCCTCCCCTTTTGCCACTGCCATCTGTATGCCACTCCTGCAGATGGATTTTACTCCCGACACCTGCTGCTTCGTGTTAATCGGTGGAGCAGCATTACGATCTTATGGGACGATCGCCAGTGGCCCACATGCCCTTACGCAGTACTGGTGGCTCGGAGCAACATTTCGGCCTTTCAGCTGGACTAGTGCCTCCCCATTGGGACGGCCCTGCGGTTGTGTGCGCTTCCTTTTTGCCTTTTCGTACGTGATTGTGGCTCTGTGTACCATGATGGGACAGGGCGTCACACAAGTAGTGGCTGGTCATTTCTTGCGGATGCAGCCCACAATGGTGAAATGTGTTTTGGAGTTCATGGCCTGATGGCTGTATGGGCTTGGTGATTTTGTTGTGCATTAAATTTCTATTCTGATTTGGCCCGTGTAGCGTTTTTCTTTGCAAGTGATGTGGCATGTGCCTATTTGTGGGGCGATGTATTGTGAGGAGATCTGCATTGGGTTCCTGCTTCGGGGTTTAGTTGCGTGGTACTGTGCTGGGCGCGTTTGCCTACTGAGCCCGTGAGGTCAGGGATGGGGGCTGCCTATATGACAGTTTGGATGTTGTCATGCTCAGGGGCGGGGGATTGGGTTTTGTGTGACAGATGGCAGTCAGCCAGGTGGACTGGTGGAATGATGTGATTTTCGGAATGTTGCTGGTCACAGGTGCCTGTGTTTGCGTGCGTTTCTTGGTGGGGGACTGTGGTCATGTCCATTGGGATGGCTTCTGTATTCGTGCCATCTGTGCCCTGCAGCTCACATTGGCCCCTCTTGTGTTGCTTTTGTTCGTTGGCATGCATGGGTGCTTTGTACATTTCAATGGTTGCATTGTGACTTCATTGCACCTACAGGGAGTTGTACTTTGTGGGCAGGGAGCGGTGTACAGGCACTCAGTGGGGCCGTTTACGGTTGATTCGCGATGCCGTACTTCTCGCCATGGCGGAATGGTCCATTCCGCCATGCCTGATGGCGTCAGGTACATGTCCGCTAGGGTCGGAATTGGCGTACCGTTGCACCATGGTGGTGTTTGCGGTTTGGCATGGCGCGCGCGCGCGTGCTTAGTGCAGTTAGCGTTGGCGTTCACTACGGTGTCGCTAATGGCTTCGTACTTTGCGGTGACGGGTCATAGTCGCACCGAGCGCTATTCGATGGCGGTATTGCATTTCCGCCATCGTTTTCCCCTTTCCGCCAGGGTCGTAATGAGGGCCAATGTCTTTCTTCAAAAATAAGGCAAATAAAAACTTCACTCGATTTCATAAGTCTTAAAAGAGTGAATCACTTAGCTTGCTTCATCTGTATCTTCACTGCTTTCTCTGCTCCTTGTAAAGTCTTGAATTCAATGACTTTTCTTCTGAAACTTTTGGAAATCTTTTTAAAACTCATCTAGTATCAGCTAACTATAAATATTTTTAAAATATACTCTAGAGCTAAGTAGACTGCGACCTGCCACAAAGACAGCTAAAATGAAAGGCAGTTGGAAACTCGGAGCAACATTCCAAATGACCTCATAACTATTTAAACCAATCAGTGCTGCAGAAAAAACTCTCCATCTTGCTTTGGGGAGTCAAGTGATTCCTGAATGTACATTAAGGAATATTTATACTAGTTCAATTGTCAATCCAAACATAACCCAAACATCACACCTCTAAGTAACCTACATTCAAAAGGTTTTCTGATGCTAATGATGAACTCTTAATTAAGTAATGTAAATGTGTAAGTCTATTTAATTTACCTTGGAATTGTAATGGTATGTCTTTTAAGATTATGAACACTTGAAACTCTAGAAATGTACCATGGAATCCTGACACACTGACACAAAGGAAAAATAAACTCCAAAGTTGTGGGATCGAAAAAGTTTTGTTTATACTTGTAGAGGAAAGAGGCGCCTTGGCATTTCCATGGAGACACGTCAATAGTTTGCGCACAGAGGACGTTGACACAAGACGTACACTGGGGTTGTAAAAAGGAGCGTAAGCGTCTAGTGATGTCAGTTTGAGGGGGAGGCAATCTATATTCTTGCCGCAAGGGCACTTGAACTTAGGCCAATATATCAACAGATAAGATTAGCACAAGATGGCGGCGCCCAACCCGTTATTTTCGCATGTGTATATATGAGGAAAACTAAGGTAAGATGTACAGGACATTTTGTAACTTCCCATTTAATATATACGGTTTCTAGAATAGTACATCTATTGCACTAGGCTTCTTTCTCACAATCAGTTTAGACATTTGAAACAATACTGGCATTTGTGAGGACATATTAACCTTTCACTCTTGAAAAGTAGGTTGTCAGAAAATGTATTCATAGTAAGTGCTCCCTAGTTCACAAAGTTTGAATGATAGGCAGGTGTGAAGATAGTAATATAGTATATCAGACACAATTACAGTTACCTTGGAAAGGAGGTCAGTCGCAGTGGAAAACCTAGTTTTAACCTCAAAAGGAAGTTCCTTTTTCCGCTGATAGATAATGGAATGTGTTCAAGACACAATCAAAGCAGCTGGATTTTAAAGTTAAAAAAACTCAAAAGTTTAACTTATGTTTTCAAGGTTGGCTTTATTTGAAAGAGATATCTGCTATGCAGCTCAGGCATGAGATATTTATGTTCATAATTATTAACATAAATTGTATGATCGAGAAACAGTTACAAAAGGAAACTATTTTATGGCATGGAGCACCTGACTCTATTGTCATAAAAGTAGTAGGAGGAGAACTGATTCCTGTCGAGACAGTTTTTGTAGGTCTGACTACGAAAGCTATTTGGCCAAAGAAGAGAAGTGAGGATCCTCTTGCACATGGTCAAATCCCCCAGTTTGTGTATTGGCTTGAGCAAAAACGGAGAAGGAAATGTGATACATTTTCTTCATGGTATCTAAGATCTTTTAGCCCTTGCTCAACATCCTTCAAAACTGGTAGGGGCAGCCTACATCTTTCAAAGCTTTGAGGCTAACAGGGTAATTTACACATGTGGGTGCCACAGCACACTAGCCATGTCCTCTACACGTGTGGCACAAACACCAGTCCCAGTTGCATATGCTTTTCCACTCTCCGCTAAGGCCTTTGTAGGACTGAATATGCTTGTTGGGATGGAAGTAAGAGTGTTGTGAAGGAGGAAGAGCTTGGACTCATAAACATGAATGCTAATGAAGTACATTTTCTAGATTCTCTCTCATCATGGCCAACTAGTTTTGGCAAAATTACAAAGTCACACTGATGGACTGGCTATAAAATACAGCATATACAACACAGACCTAAATCAAACAAGTTGTGAAGCACATCTTGCCTGAAAGTTGCATCTGATTTAGAAGATGCATCCAAAGTGTAATGCTTGCAAAGTTAAGGGCAGCAGCCCTAAACATCCCAGAAACAGGACATGGGTTTGCAAGGCCACCATGGTTATGTTGGTCCTGGTGAAGTGAGCTTGGCTCTAAGAAGAACCTGTCATTCATTAATGTTGTAGGCTGCAGAGATGGGGAATTGGGTGAAACACTGCACGAGTAATCTGTTGGTTCAGATGCAAGCCAGAGACCATTTATTTTGGCAGGTACATTGTTCAAAATTTTACAAAATAAAGTATGCTTCTTTGGCCGATAACCATAAACTTCTCCTATCATTCTGTCTGAGGTAATCACGACCAGGAAAGTGTTTTTCAATTCAGGATTATGCATTATTGAAGCCAGATCAAGTTTCAAATTCCACTTAGAAGGAAGTTCCACAGTAGGATGATGAAAACATAGTAACACTTCTAAAAGGTTATTTAATTCTCTGTTAAAGTAACGTTTAAGCGTATCCACATGATACCTGTTCTAACTAGATAAGATGTAAAAAATATGCCACTATCATTAGACGCTTGGAGGGGATTTTTCTCCAAAGCCCAGTGACAGATCAGTAACCATTAGATTTTGTACTGTTTCTTTGTGAACTCTTTCCAAGCCTATGACATAATCTGAATATTTTGCTTTGAAATCTGTAGATAAGCAAAGGAAAACTTTTCAGGTTTCCGGCATTCAAGTGCAGCAGAATCAATTCTTCTTAATTTGAAGAACCACTTCCTGGGGAAGATCTAACGGGCTAAGGGCGATCATGACCTAACAGTCGGAGAATCAGATCTAATGGGGTCAGAGTAATCAGAATCATTATCATTATTAATCTAAATCCAGGAATATCAAATATGTTCCTGGGTGGTAGGTTGCAAAACCTTTTTGTTAATTTTCAAAAAGAGACCCCCCAAGTCCTATGAGTAATCGAACGAAACAAAGGAGGAGGCTACTTCCGAATGTTGAGTTTATTAGCATAAACAATCAATCTACAAGTACCTCAGTAATAATCTAACATACATCATATCCTGCATACAGGAATAAGACAAAGAGTGGCCGAAAAGCTTAAGAAACAAAAGCAGCCCGTTTAACATCATCAGTACAACTACTAGATGATACCTTTTTTTTATATGAAGGACCTTAAGAAGTGGCCCATGAATTAATTTTCAGATACTTTTGGATAAAACAGAGTAAATTTAACGATCAAAGAACACTAATTACAAAAATGCCTTGAAGAAGATCCAAGGAACAAATCAATGTCGGCAACAAGGATTTTTTGAAAAAGCAGGACATGAATTATGTTTGATAATTAAAGTAATGTAAGTATTAAATAAGCTGGGTACTAAAGTTTTTATTAAATTAAAGTATGCAGGATATGATGTATGTTGGATCATTGAAATAATATGATTACTAAATAAGTTGTATATACACAAGACAAGATGATTTGCTTTCAGCATTGTTTTTTTTATAAATAAACGTGCATTACCATTGAAATCTGAAGAATCAGGTGGTCTTATAACTGAGGTACTTACAAATTATTCAGAATCATTGTTAAGTAATGGGAGTTTTTTGTTTGTTTTGCCAATTAGTGTGAAAGGAGGGAAAATATGCATCTTATGAGATTAATCCAAGAGGAGAGGACCTCCTAAAGTGTTTCCCCAAATTCACAATCGGGAACTGTAGTGGGGGCACAGAGAATTGTGCTCAGTTGAAAATAAATTCCCTTGTTAAAAGCCCAATTTGAAAACATCTCTTTTGCTATCGTTTTGTTCAGCTACCATTCATGTGAGGTATGCAGAAGCCTGCTCTAGGTATCTGATGCCACATTATTCTTTCCTTACAGATAGGACACAATAAAGAAAAGGTGATGCTGGAGAGTCTGTTGCCAAAACTATTCTGCTAGAAGACATGAGGGATGTGAGCTGGCACCTCATTTGTGTTGTTCATATAAAACATTGCTGTGGTACGCCTTTCCTGAATCGAAGGATGAAAGGGCCTCATTACAGATACAGTGGTGCAGTAAAGAAGGCTTAAGGTACTTACCTGTAACTATTTTCTCCAGCATGGGTCTGGCATGGATTCACATGCTCATGAATATTCCCTGTCGTCAGGCTGGGAATCCTCGGTAAAAGAAAAAACAGTTACACTTTCACTTTAAAACTGTATTTCTCCTCTAAACCAATCAGTGTCCTCTGGGTCATAATGCCCCCATCCAATGACAGTCCTCTCCCTAAGCTCCACCCCTGGCGGCCATCTTTAGATTTGATAAGCATGTAAAGTGGCAGTAGTGAACCAGGAAGAGCCACAGAGGGGAAGGTGGGAGGGTTTTTGTATGTTAATCCATGCCAGACCCATGCTGGAGAAGGAACAAGTTACTTACCTGTAACTGTTGTTCTCCAGCATGGGTCTGGCATGGATTCACATGCTCATGAATATTCCCCGTCGTCAGGCTGGGAATCCTCGGTAAAGAAAAAACCAGTATCAGTTTCGTTTCTGATCTGTCTTTCGTAGTAATAACCAATCACTGGTCTCTGCGTCATACTGACCACAGCAAATGACTGCCCTCTACCTAAGCACCGCCTCTGGCAGCCATCTTCAGATTTGGAAGCACGTGAAGTGGCAGTATGACCAAGTGAAGAGCCGCAGAGGGGTAGGCGGGAGGGTTCGCATGTGAATCCATGCCAGACCCATGCTGGAGAACAACAGTTACAGGTAAGTAACTTGTTCCTTCTCCAGCATGGGGTCTGGCATGGATTCACATGCTCATGAATAAAGAATACATAGCAGTACACACATGCACAACCACGGGAGGTGGCAAAGGCTCAACATTAAGCATCACATCAACTCAACATTAAGCATCTTACCTCCTCACCAGGCTCACCTCAGGCGAACAGGTTGCGCAGCACTGCTTGGCCGACCCTGGACTCCTCCCTGGAATCCCGGTCGACGCAGTAGAATTTCGTGAAGGTGTGCGTCGACCTCCACGTAGCAGCCCTGCATATGTCCAGCAGGGGCACACCAGATAGGAACGCCGTGGTAGCTGCGATCGCTCTGGTGGAATGGGCTCTCGGACGGCCAGGCAGCGGTCGGTTTGCCAACCGGTGACAGTACATGATACAGCCGGAGAGCCATCTGGAGATGGAAGCCTTCGAGAGAGCCTTCCCCTGATTGACAGGTCCAAAGTTCACAAAGAGTTGTGACGTCTTCCGAAAACCTTTCGTGCGGTCCACGTAGAACTTCAGCGCTCTAGCTACATCCAGCGAGTGCAAAGTCCTCTCAGCCGGCGACGAAGGCGACGGGAAGAACACAGGTAACACCAAGGGTTCGTTGAGATGAAAGTCCGACGGTACCTTGGGCATGAAGGAGGGGTGCGTCCTGAGCACTACCCTCGTGTCGTGGAAAGTCAAGTACGGGGCCTTGCAGGAAAGGGCCTGGATCTCTCCCACTCGTCGTGCAGAGGTGATGGCCACGAGAAAAGCTGTTTTCCACGATAGAAACTTCAACGGGGCCGAGTGCAGAGGCTCGAACGGAGGTCCCATGAGCTTGGTCAGCACCACGTTGAGCTCCCACGCCGGGGCCGGAGCCTTCACCGGCGGGAACGATCTGAACAGTCCCTTCATGAACTCTTTCACCAGACGATGAGACCACAAGGACGTCCGGCCCGTGGTTCTGGTGTATCGGGAGATCGCAGCAAGATGAATCTTGATGGACGCGTGTGCCAGACCAGCTTTGGCCAGCGTCAGCAGGTACGGCAGTACTTGGGGAGCCGTAATCCGTAGAGGGTTAATCTTCTGTGCGTGGCACCAGACAGAGAACCTCTTCCATTTGTGTCCGTAGCATTTAAGAGTCGAGGACGCCCTGGCCTTTGCAAGAACCTCTCTGCAATCGGCCGGTATGTCGTATCCTCCAAACTCTAGCGCTGCAGGAGCCAGGCCTGCAAGTTCAGCGACTTCGGGTCGTGGTGGAGGATGGCGCCTCCTTCCCTGGAGAGTAGATCCGCGTCCGCCGGCAGCTTGATTGGCGGGGACGCCGACAAGTCCAGAAGGTCCGGGAACCATATCTGCCTCGGCCACGCAGGTGCGACGAGGATCATCCTGCACCGTGACCTCTTGAGCTGGTTGACGAGCCGGATTAGCAGAGGCAAGGGAGGGAACGCGTAGAGGAACAGGCCCTCCCAGGGGAACGAGAAAGCATCGCCCATGCTCCTCGTCTGGGGAAACCTGCTGGCGAACCTCCGGCACTTGGTGTTCGTCGCCGTCGCGAACAGGTCGATCTGGGGTGTGCCCCACCGTCGGAAGAGGCGATCCACCAGATCCTGCCGTAGTTCCCACTCGTGGCACGAGCGCAGCTCCCTGCTGAGTGAGTCGGCGATGGTGTTTTTTATCCCTGCCAGATGAAACGGCACCAGAAGAATCCCTTGGGCGACGGCCCAATGCCACAGGTCCTGCGCCTCCTTGGACAGCGCTGGGGACCTGGTTCCGCCCTGTTTCCTGATGTAAAACATGGTGGTGGTGTTGTCGGTGAAGATCCTCACCACCTTGCCCTTGAGGGACGGAAGGAAGGACCTGAGGGCCCAAAACACTGCACGGAGCTCCAGGACGTTGATATGCAGGGACTTCTCCGTCGGGAGCCAGAGTCCCCTTGCGTGCAGATTTTCGGTGTGCGCTCCCCACCCTTCTAGGGAGGCATCCGTGGTCACAGTCACCTGGTGGGCTGGGGTCTGGAAGTCCATGCCCGCCGTCAGATGCGCGCGGGTGCCCCACCACCGTATCGCTCGTCGGAAACTCTCGTCGAGCTTGATCCTTTCCTCGAAGCTGCCCGTCGTCTGGATCCAGCGCGCATCCAGGAATTCTTGCAACGGGCGCATCCGGAGCCTGCACATGGGAATGAGGTAGATGCAGGAAGACATCATCCCGAGGAGGGACTTGATGGACCTCACCTTGGCCGCGTCGGCCACCAACATCCGTTGCACCTTGCCCAAGATGGTCCTGGTCCTCTCCTCCGACGGGGAGGCCAGAAGGGACACTGTGTCGAGCCTCGCTCCCAGAAACAGTGCGACTTGCGCGGGCACCAGGTGGGATTTGGCGTAGTTCACGGAGAATCCCAGGTCCGTGAGGAGTTGGACGGTCCTTGCCGTGTGGACCACGGCGAGCTCCCTCGTCTTGGCGCGGATGAGCCAGTCGTCCAGGTAGGGGTAGACGTGAATCCCCTCGCGGCGCAGCTGCGCCGCCACCGGTGCGAGGCACTTGGTGAAAACCCTGGGTGCCGACCGTAGTCCGAAGGGAAGGGCTTTGAACTGGTAATGACGCCCTTGGACCACGAATCTGAGGAATTTTCGGTGCCCCTTTAGGATGGGAATGTGGAAGTAGGCATCCTCCAAATCCAACGACGATAGGAAGTCTCCTTCCTCCAGCTGACCCAGGACGTGCTGGAGGGTGACCATCCGGAACTTCTGCGCCTTGATGAACTTGTTCAGGCGTCGCAGGTCCAGGATGGGGCGCCATCCTCCCGTCTTCTTCTTCACGAGGAAGTATCGCGAGTAGACTCCGGAGCCCCGAAGCCTCTTTGGGACGAGTTCGATGGCGCCCTTTCTGAGCATCGCCTTTACCTCCAGGAGAAGTTGAGGGACGTGAAGTTCTTTCCTGGCCACGGGGGGGACGCGCGGGCACCTTCTTTGAAACTCGAGCGCGTGGCCCCGGGCCAGGGCGTCCAGCACCCAACGGTCGGTGGAGATGGACTCCCACACGCTGACGAAGCCCGCCAGCCGGCCTCCCACCGGGGTGCTTCGGTGGGGGCCCGACCCCACGGCCGGTTCAATCCTGCTTGGACGCGGCCTTGCTGCCTTGGCCTCCTTGGCGACGACGGCGGGGTCCGCCAGACTTGCCTCGTCCTCTGTAGGCCTCTTGCGACGACGAGCGGGCCGCTTGACGGTAGGAAGCGAAACCGCCGCCGGAACCTTTGGAGGCGCCCTTGCCTCCGCCGCTCCGAAAGGGCGTCCGCCGTTGCTGCAGTACTCCAAGGGCCCGGGCCGTCTCAGTATCCGCCTTGATGGCCTGAAGGGAATCGTCCACTGTCTTCCCAAACAGGTTGTTCCCGTCGAAGGGCATGTCCAGGACCCTGGTCTGGACGTCCTGCCGAAAGTCCGTAGCCTTGAGCCATCCACGACGTCGAAGGCAAACGCCGTTGCCCAGCTGGCGGAACCCAGTGTCGGCGATGTCCGTCGCCACGGTGATGGCGTGGTCCGAGGCCACCTCACCTTCCTGCAGGATCTCAAGGGCCTCCGCCCTCTTGTCGTCCGGCAGAAAATCCAGCAGGGGAGCTATCTTGTACCAGAGTTCCCTGTCGTAGCGGGCCACGATAGCCAAGGCGTTGGCCGCTTTAATCGTCGTCGCCGCCGACGAGATGACTACGTCCCATGGCATCCAATTTCTTTCCCTCGCCGTCCGGCGGGGAAGTCGACGTGGAGGCCGCACCCCCCCCCGCTTTCTTCCTGGCTGCCGCGGAGACGACGGAGTCCGGGGTAGGCTGTGCCCGGAGGCATAGGGGGGGCCGAGTCCGGGACCCGGTACTTTTTCTCGTACCGGTCTCTTTTCGCTGGCGTCGTGGAAGGGTTCTTGAGGAGGTAAAGGCCCTAATCCCAAATGTCGTCCAACAGAGGCACTGCGAGGACCGTCTTCCTCTTGGCCTCGCGCCGTTGGTAAAGGAAGCCTTCCTTTTTCTTCTCCTCAGGGCAGAGTTGGAAAAGCTCGGATGCCCTGGCGATCATTGAGTGGAACGATCCAATCTCGTCGGGCGGAGAAGCCCTGGTGGGAGGCGACGACGGAAAATCCTCGTCGTATGCCTCGTCGTCCGTACCCGTCGCTGCCGTGTCAGTCCCCGTATCATCCCCTCGGGTGGACGGGGAGGAGGGCTGGACGGGGCGCGACGGTTGAAAAGGAGGTGGTGGATGGATCCTTCTTTTCTTGGTAGGGGGAACACCAGAAGGTCCCGGTTCTGGATCCCCCGACGGGAGAGGTTCCTCCGTCGGTAACGGTAGTCTCGTCCTTATCTCGGAGCATAAGGACTGTATAGCCAACAAAATGGCCGCTGAGTTGTCTTGCGGCGCTGGCAGAGGGGAATCCGACGGGCGAGCAGGGGCCCCGTCGGTATCCTCGACGATGTCGTCGTCGTCACCTGCGTCGGGGCCCATTCCGACGGGCTGGTCTTGTTCCACGCCTAGGCCGTGGCTTAAGACCTCGATCAGCTCCTCTTCTGAGGTTGAGGCCGAATCTACGACGACGCCCTGCCCCCCCTTCTTCTTCCCCACGGAGGGTTTCACGGGGGTCCTATCGATGGGCACAAAAGAAGACTCCCTCCGAGGAGGCAGGGAGATTCTGGGCCCCGAGGCCGCCACCACTGGTGCAGCCTCCACAGGCTGGGCCAGGGCCGCCGCGACCGTTTCGATAGAGGGCTTGGTCGAATGGATCAAGGCCTTCACCACCTTAGGTGCGCTCACCGCCTTATCCTTGAGGGAGGGGGCACTGCCACGCTCCTCCTCTGCCTTAGAGCTCGACCGGGGCCTCTCCAGGAGCTTCGCCGGGTGCTCGGCCTTCCTCTTACCCGACCCAGAGCGTTGGCTCGTGGTTGATGGTGCCGGGGAGGGTGCGCCCTGCCTGGCGCCCGTAGAGCCCGACCGTTCGGCGCTCCCGGTGCCAGCGGACTCGCGGTGCTTGGCCTTATGTTGGGCCCCCGTCGCCGGGGCGCCCTCAAAGGTCTTAGAAGACCGCTCAGATTTCTTCTTCTTCTCGCCAGACGGGCTCTTACCCTCCAGCCAGCTGGCGAGACGTTGATGGCGGTCCTTCATGGTCCGTTCCGACATGTTGCCGCAAAACGCACAGTCCTTCTCCACGTGCGTCTTGTCCTCATGAAGGCAGTAAAGGCAGAAAGAGTGTTCGTCCTCCTTGAAGACGTTCTGCAGCTGGCATCCAGGGCAGGCCCTGAACAGCTTTCCGGGCGTCGAGCTTCCCTTCTCCTGGGCCATCTCCGAGACCGGGCCTGAGAAGCTTCTGGAGTCCTCCGAAGTGTAGCTCGACGAAATCTTCACCCTTGAGGGGCACAGATGAATCCGACACGGGTCCCCGTTGATCGGATGTAGGATCGGTGGAGCTTGAGGCTCTTTTGACCGAAAGAATCGAAGTTTTTGTGAAAAAGCGCGAAAAAATAGCACTAACGCTCGAGAGCAATAGCACGAGGATCCCAACACATGAACGTGCGGTAAAAATCTGAAGATGGCTGCCAGAGGCGGTGCTTAGGTAGAGGGCAGTCATTGGCTGTGGTCAGTATGACGCAGAGACCAGTGATTGGTTATTACTACGAAAGACAGATCAGAAACGAAACTGATACTGGTTTTTTCTTTACCGAGGATTCCCAGCCTGACGACGGGAAATATTCATGAGCATGTGAATCCATGCCAGACCCCATGCTGGAGAACAATAGTTGCTGGTAAGTAACTTAAACCTTCTACAGCACGCGGTCTGGCATGGATTCACATGCTCATGAAAAACGTTTACACAATAGTAAATATACACAACCACAGGAGGTGGCAAGGCTTAACACAAGCAATAAACACTCACCTCTGGAATAGACTCACCTCAAAGAAACAAGTTGCATAGCACCGCTTGGCCGACTACTCGGGACTCCTTGTCATGATGCCTACCCCGGCCCCCAAGGAGAACAAAAGGACAATAAGGTGAGCCAAAGGGACAAACAAGGGGTACTCTTCTCACCACAATAGACTTACCTAATTTTACAGCTGGAGGCCTTATTCCCCGGACTTCATATTTTCTCTCCACACCTGAATAAGGGAGCAAGCCTTATTTTATTGAACTGTGTAGGATAAGCCAAATCCTTACCTGAACTTAGTCAGCTACCACAAGGAACTCTTCGCTGGGGTCAAGCTGCAAACTGCCAAGAATCGGACAAGAGTGAAAGTCAGACATGTGAACTCTTACGAACTACATACTTTTCGGAGTCAATATTGTTCTGGAACTCACCAATTCCTTCGAGCCAGTAAAGCAACTGGTTATCAACGCGCCCCTGCGCTCAATGCAGGATGGAGAGCTCATCTTTTCAAACCATCAGGTGAGACGATGAGAGGGGACATCAAAGATGATCTGTGGGGAGAACAGCGGGGGTGGGGGGATTTACGCTCAACCCCACGGGTGGTTAATTCCCTTTCTCCATTTACAAAAGAATATTCCTACGGGCCAAGCAAACGAAGCTAGGTGGGCCAGTCCAGTCCGTCATCTCGGCCCTACGCGTCACATTGGTGGAGACCGCAGCTGTCCAGTTCAGACCGACGCCTCTGTGGGAGCCAGGTGAGCGTAACAGAACGTGAAGCCTACCCACAAATTCCCACCCGGGCGTTATGGCTACCTCAGAGACTGACCAATTGGCCCAATTACTAGGGGAACTGAGGGCTGAAGTGCATTCTGCCCGTCAAGAAACCAATGCTCTTAGGAGAGAACTGATTTTGTCAAAGGAGCGAACTGATGACCTTGCTAGGCAACTATTGCAAAGCCAGGCTGGACAAGCACCTCTACCTGGTTCCGGGGGAAATCCAGCTCCTGTGTTATCGAGTAACCCTGTGCAAATAAACCTACCAGGAAATATTCCATTAGCCCCACCCGAACGCTTTGCCGGAAATCCCAAAAGGTTCGCCGTGTTTATGAACCAATGCCGCTTGCACTTTTTATGCAGACCTGGAGCCTTCCCAAACGATCAAGCCAGGGTAGCCTTTGTATTGTCATATCTCAGGGGCAGTGCAGCTGATTGGTAAATTCCAATAGTTACTCAGGATGACCCAATTCTTCGGGATTTTCAGGGCTTTCAAACTAACATGGAAAGACTATTTGCCCGGCACTCCCAAGGACAGGCCCTGGATAACGAACTTTTGTCCCTACGACAGGGTAACCAGGACCTTCTATCCTACATCGCGACCTTTCATAGGTTAATAGTGGAAACTGGATGGCCTGAGGTAAAACGTATCACGTTATTTCATCGAGGGCTTCAAGGAGAACTCAAGGATGTCTTGGCTCAAGTCGTGAACCCACCTCAAGACTGCCCTGAATATATAGACTTAGTGGTCCAGTTAGATCACAGACTTCAGAACAGAAAAGCTGATCGAGCCAAGTTTGAGAATCGGGTGTTGGTAAAAACCCACGCTAACCCCAAAGGAGCAGATGCTTCAGAACCCATGCAAATCGGATGGGTTAAAGGACCCTTAAGCCAGAAGGAAAGAGAAAGGAGACGGCAAATGCAATTGTGTCTATATTGTGGAACTTCTGGACATTTTCTATGGGATTGCCTTGTACAACCACCCAAGAAGGTGGTAGGAGCCGCTGATAAAAGCCATATGGAGTCAGACTCGGGAAACAACCACGCCCGACAAGCGTAGAGGTCCGCTTGCCGAGCTTGAAGAAGGATACTCAGACCTCGCATTTCATCATACCAATGGTCCTCGTAGATCCAGGGCAGCCATCGCGTATGCACGCAGTAAGGGCATACATTGATAGCGGGCTATAGGCAACTATGTGGACTATGAATTGGCTTCCAGGATGAATCTACCTGTCTGCCAAAAAACCACCTCAGATGTCATCACCACAGTCGATGGAACTGAAATTGCCCCTGGGCCTGTAACTCATTCCACCGCAGAGATGACACTATTGGGACAGGATGGGCCTCGAGAGACTATTGTGTTTGATCTAATCAAAGCCCCACAGTTCCAAATAATACTGGGGATACCTTGGTTGGAAACACATAATCCTTGTATTGATTGGCGAGAGAAGAGAATAACCTTCCCGGATTGTGCACAAACCTGTTACCCAAAGTAAAATCTGAACACAGGCCTGGCCACAGTCACCACAGCAGTCATCCAACTACCTCCAGAATACCAAGAATTCCAGGATGTCTTCCAAAAGGAACAAGCAAATCCCTTACCTCCTCACAGATCGTACGATTGTCAAATCGATCTCATACCGGTGCACAACCCTCTTGTAGCAGGATCTATGCCCTTACGGAACCTGGGAACCTTCACCTACGACAATACTTAGACCAGTACCTCGCCAATGGCTTTATTCGCCCATCCAAGTCCCCTGCATCTTCAGCTTTGTTCTTCGAACCCAAAAAGGAAGGTGACCTCAGAACGTGTATAGACTACCGCGCATTGAACCAGATAACTGTTCAGAACCGATACCCGTTGCCTCTGATCCCTGAACTACTAGACCAAGTGAAGGACGCTTGTATATACACTAAATTAGATCTCCGGGGGGCATACCATCTGGTACGTGTAAAAGAGGGTGACGAATGGAAGACTGCTTTCCACACTAAGTATTGGTTATTCGAATACCAGGTGATGCCTTTCGGGTTGTGCAATGCACCAGCAGCCTTCCAATACTTCATGAACGATGTCCTTCGTGAACTCATTGACGTTTGTGTTGTCGTGTATATCGATGATATTCTAGTATACTCCTCTTCAGAATCTGACCACGTGAAGCACGTCCGAGCAGTCCTTGATTGATTGCGCCAGCACAAACTATATGCAAAACTAGAAAAATGCGTTTTTCATGCCACAGAAGTTGAATTCCTTGAGTTTATCCTGACCCCAAAGGGAGTCCGAATGGACTCACGAAAGGTGGACGCAATCCTTAAGTGGCCATCACCAAGTTCAGTTAAAGGAGTACAAAGCATGCTCAGCTTTGACAATTTCTACTGCAGATTCATCACAGATTTTTCACATGTCGTACATCCCATCACAGCACTCTTGCGAAAAAATAAACGCTTTATGTGGACTGAAGAAGCTGAAAAGGCCTTCCAAGAGCTGAAAGCGAAATTCACATCTGCACCTGTGTTAAAGCACCCGCGCCCTGAACTTCCATACATAGTGGAAACTGATGCATCCAGTCTAGCCATGGGAGCTGTCCTGTCTCAAAAGGACCCTGAAACTGGCCAGCTTCACCCAGAAGCATTTTGGTCCAGAAAGTTCTCAGCACCCAAGTTAAACTATGCGGTTACCGACAAGGAGTTATTAGCCATTAAATCCGCCTTCAAGGCTTGGCGGCACTATCTTCTCGGTGCCAGGCATACCATTACTGTGATCACCGATCACCGGAACTTACAGTATTTAAAAACAGCCAAGGCCCAATCGTCACATCAACTCCGATGGGCATTGTTCTTTGCCGAGTTCGATTTCGTGATAACCTATCGACCTGGTTGTAAGAATGGTAAAGCAGACGCCTTATCCCGAATAGGGATGGGAGAGACAGAAGTGAACCCAGAACTAGTACCTATAATTTCTGAACAAAGGATTCTTGGCATGACTACTCTACAGACACTAGAGGACATTCAAGTAAAGATCCAGCAACTCTTTGATCCTACAGCCCTGCAGGATTGGGTAAAGAAAGGCCCAGGCTACTCTGTCACCAATGATCTGCCTTATTACCAAGGGCAGCTATTTCTGCCACACAAGGAACTACAAGAGCTAGTCATTTCCCGTTATCATGATACCCTAATGGAGGGGCACCCAGGTATTGCAAAAACTGAAGCTAAAATTAAAAGACAATTCTGGTGGCCCACCTGGCGAAAGGATATTAAATCATTTGTGATGTCTTGTGGCATTTGCGCCCAAAACAAAAGTCAAAAGAAAAAACCAGCTGGACTCTTACAACCTTTAGACATTCCGCCTACACCATGGCACACCTTATTGTTAGACTTTATTACCGATCTACCTCCTTGTAATGGGTGTAACACCATTCTAGTTATTGTGGATCTTTTTTCCAAGATGGCCCACTTTATTCCTTTAAAAGGACTACCTTCAGCCTCAATCCTGGCCAAAGAATTCCTCGAAAACATTGTTCGCATACATGGAATTCCGTCCGTGTTGGTCTCTGACCGGGGCAGTCAATTCATTTCACATTTCTGGAAGAAATGTTGTCAATTGGCACAAATCGGCGTGAGATTATCGACCAGTCACCACCCCCAGACCGATGGTCAAACGGAGAGGACCAACCAGACTCTTAAACAATACCTGCGTTGTATGTTACATCAGACTGAGAGTAATTGGAAGGACATTCTTTGGATCGCCGAATATGCATACAATAATTCAGTACATTCTGGAACTGGACAAAGCCCCTTTTATACCCTATATGGGCACCACCCTCGAACCTCAGACCTTGACTCACCCCAACACTTAGAGATGCCCGCAGTGGACCATCTACACCCTACGATTACACAAGACTTTAAGGAAGCAACTGCACATTTAAAACAGGCGAAGGAGAGATATAAGAAAGATGCTGATCGGCATAGAAGTGATACTCCACAGTACCAGATAGGGGACCAAGGATGGTTGGCCACAAAACACATACCTCTCAAGGGAACGCGGACCTTTAACCCTAGATATTTGGGACCTTACTCTATTAAGGCCATTATCAACCCGGTGGCCGTCAAGTTGGATTTACCTGCTAATATGCAAATTCACCCCGTCTTTCATGTGTCACTTTTGAAGCCAGTGCAACCAGGGACAAGACTAACCAAGCCACCAGACCCCATCCTTATAGACGGGGAACCCGAATTTGAAGTTAAGAACATCCTGGACTCCAAGATGGTGAAGTCAAAACTTTTTTATTTAATCGACTGGAAGGGTTACGGCCCACAGGAAAGGTCTTGGGAACCTAGTGACCAAGTGCATGCACCTCGATTGGTGGAAAGATTCCACCGAAATTTCCCAGACAAACCAAAACCACGGGGAAGAACGACTTTAGGAGTGGCCTTGGGGGGGGGAGTGCTGTCATGATGCCTACCCCCCGGGAACCAGACCAGGTCCAGCAACCCCGGAAGCAGGCATCAAGTTATTTTGAGCAAGCCCAAAAACCCCTGCTAGGGGCTGTTTGGGTGCGGTCCTGTCGCCTATGGCGCCAGGCTCATATGGAGAGTCAGTCCTGGCGCCATAGGCGCCAGGCTCATAGACTAGAACTTACCTGATGCAGACCATGCTGCAGAGCTCCAAGCCAAATGAGGCTTGGAAGGGACTATTTTACCTAGGGACTATCTAGGGACTATTTTTTACTCGGGTGGGGCTGGGGAGGATTACTTACCTAGGACTACTTTGGAGGCTATTTAAACCACGCCCGAAGAGCAGCACACGCTTCGCATTATTCTGCATCCAGCAGCGTAACGCTCACCGTGTCTGCAAGCCTGCATCCAGTCTTCTGCCACGCCCGCCTCGAGTCTGCAGCTCCTAGAAAAAGGGAGGAACAGAACGAGAAGAGGTTAGAATAAGAGCAAAACCTTCGATCCTTACCTGAATTCTGGATCCACCGCGCCTTTGAGCTGGAAGAAAGAAGCATTTTAAACGTGCCGCCTCGCCTGCTGCAGCGCCGCGCTAAACTCACCGGCCTTCGCAGCATCCTCACGATCCACCGCATCCTTCTGCACGTTCCCGCAGCACTCTGGCACCTAAGGGGAACACAAGAACAGCAAAGGTGAGCCAAGGTAATAAACAGAGGCAACAGTAACTACCCCCATAGACTTATCTGATTACCGCCGGGGGTACTATTCCTCTTCAAGGGTCGGCGCAGTCTCCATTGCATCCTCGCCGTACCCCGGCCCCTAAGGGGAACAAAAGGACAACAAGGTGAGACGAAGGGACAAACAAGGGGAACTCTTCTCACCACAATAGACTTACCTAATTTTACCACCGGAGGCATTATTCCCCGGACTTCATATTTTCTCTCCTCACCTGAATAAGGGAGAAAGCCACAGGTTACATTCTGGTCTTATTTTATTGAACTGTGTAGGATAAGCCAAATCATTACCTGAACTTCGTCAGCTACCACAAGGAACTCTTCGCTGGGGTCAAGCTGCAAACTGCAAGGAATCGGACAAGAGTGAAAGTCATACATGTGAACTCTTACGAACTACATACTTTTCGGAGTCAATATTGTTCTGGAACTCAACAATTCCTTCGAGCCAGTGAAGCAACTGGTTATCAACGCGCCCCTGCGCTCAATGCAGGATGGAGAGCTCATCTTTTCAAACCATCAGGTGAGACGATGAGAGGGGACATCAAAGGTGATCTGTGGGGAGAACAGCGGGGGTGGGGGGATTTACGCTCAACCCCACGGGTGGTTAATTCCCTTTCTCCATTTACAGTAGAATATTCCCACAGGCCAAGCAAACGAAGCTAGGTGGGCCAGTCCAGTCCGTCATCTCGGCCCAACACGTCACATTGGTGGAGACCGCAGCTGTCCAGTTCAGACCGACGCCTCTATGGGAGCCAGGTGAGCGTAACACTCCTCCCTGGAATCTCTGTTGATGCAGTACAACCTTGTGAAGGTGTGCGTCAACCTCCATGTAGCTGCCTTTCTTACCTGTAACTCCATTTCTCCAGCATTGGTATCTTTCATGGATTCACATGCTTAGAATATTCCCCGTCGTCAGACTTTGACCCCTCGGTACACATATATAGCCTTTTCCTATAGGAAAACTTTCGACACTTTTGTGTCCTATCTACGTCCTTTTAGGACCCGCCTACGCATGCTCCGTAGGCCGTCCCAGTATAATAGGCCCGCCCCCGCGGCTCCCCTTCAGATATCGGCCCCTCCAAAGTAGGAAGGGTTAAACTTATCAATCAAATACATTGCATTCCGGGGAGGCTGGCGGGCGCATGTGAATCCATGAAAGATACCAATGCTGGAGAAATGGAGTTACAGGTAAGAAACTATTCCCTTCTCCAGCATTGGATCTTTCATGGATTCACATGCTTAGAATAGATTGTATAGCAGTAACACCTGAAACGGCGGTGAGAATGTAATGTAATATACCCTCACCATAATACACAATGCATATGTACAGTAGGAAAAGTTAACTCATATAACCTTACCCACATAAAGTATACTGTCATCAAAAGGTAGAAAACAGATTTTTTTTTTTTTCACAGCGTGGAGCTTACCTTACTGAAACAGATGGCGCAGGACAGCCCTTCCCATCTGCACCTCGTCCGCATGCTGCCTGTCAAGGCTTTGTTTTTTTTTTTTTTTCACAGCGTGGAGCTTACCTTACTGAAACAGATGGCGCAGGACAGCCCTTCCCATCTTCACCTCGTCCGCATGCTGCCTGGCAAGGCAGTAGTGGCGGGTAAACGTGTGGGGCACTGACCATGCCGCTGCCTGGCATATGTCCGTCAGCGGAATTCCTGCCCATAATGCTGTTGAGGAGGATGTTGATCTTGTAGAATGGGCTCTAGGATGTCCTTGCAGTGGCCTTCCGGCCTTGGAGTGACAAAACGCAATCGTCGATGAGACCCATCGAGCCAATCCCTGTTTAGAGATTGCTTTTCCTCTCGTCGACGGACCATATGCGATGAACAGTTGTCGAGTAGACCTGAGTTCCTGTGTACGATGTAGGTAAAATTTCAGAGCCCTCTTAACGTCCAAGGTATGAAGAGCTTTTTCTGCTGTCGATGATGGGGTTGCGAAGAAAGTAGGGAGAACAATGGACGAGTGTTTGTGATACGCTGTCGGAACTTTTGGGACGAACGTCGGATTAGTTGCCAGGACCACTTTGTCCTTAAAGAATCTTAAATATGGCGGGTCTACGACCAGCGCTTGCAGTTCCGAGATTCTCCTAGCTGATGTGATAGCAATCAAGAATGCCAACTTCCACGATATGAATTTTATGTCGGACGTTGCCATAGGCTCAAAAGGCGGTTTCATTAAGTCTGCCAACACTGTGTTGAGACTCCAAGTTGGAGGGAAACGTTTTTCCGGGGGAAAAGTCCGAAATAAACCCTTCATGAAGTGTTTCACAAGTCTGTCGCTAAATAGAGGAGACGACTGCCTCTTCCTCGTGAACCTCGAGATGGCCGCCAGGTGCACCTTTATCGATGTGAAGGATAAACCCCTCTCCGCCAAGAGAAGCAGGTAAGGTAGAACTTGTTCCGGCGTCACCAACAACGGTTGTAGGCCTTGTTGTCCTCGACACCATTCACAGAACCTCCGCCACTTATAGGTGTAAGATGTGTTTGTAGAAGGGGCTCGAGCCGCCTGCAGAATTTTTTGACAATCCTCCGAAACGTCTAGAGCACCAAACTCCGAAAAGTCAGGAGCCAGGCTGTAAGGTTGAGACTGTCCGGGTCGTGATGCCACACCGTGCCTTTGTCCCGGGATAGTAGGTTCGGGACTCTCGGAAACGCTATAGGATGTTCCAGCGACGGGTGAAGCAGGTCGGAGAACCACGGTTGCCGCGGCCAGTATGGTGCTACTAGAATTACCCGGCAACTGTATCGCTTATCCACTGTATTGTCCTCCGTATGAGTGGGAACGGGGGAAAAGCATAAAGGAACATGTCCGTCCATGGGAAGGAGAATGCCTCCCCCATGGAGCCCTCCTGAGGCCATCTGCTTGCGAATTGCTCGCATTTCTTGTTGTCTTTGGTCGCGAACTTCCCATTCGTGTATCTGTGCATGCTTCTGCTGAGGGAGTCTGCTTGCGAGTTCCTCACTCCTGGGAGGTGGTGAGCCACGAAGGAAATTTCGTGCTGTGATGCCCAATGCCATGTTTTCTGGGCCTCTATGGAAAGAGTTCTTGATCGCGTCCCTCCTTGTTTCCTCAGATAAAACATGGCCGTTGTATTGTCGGTCAGTACTCGTACTCGCGATCTCTTGATGTGTGGTAGGAATGCCTTCAAGGCCCATCGTACTGCTGTGAGCTCCAACACGTTTATGTGTAGGAGTGACTCCGTTGGTGACCAGTGACCTTGCGTTTGGAGAGTACCCATGTGAGCTCCCCATCCGGTTTGGGACGCATCAGTGACTATGGTTCGCTGAAACTCCGGGTCCTGTAGGGGTACACCGTTGTTCAGATTGTGGAAACTCTGCCACCACTGAAGGGTCCGAAGCAGCTTGTCCTCGTCGATGGTTATCTTGTCTGACCACGATCCTTGGGCCTGCGTCCATCGGTCCGCGAGGAATTCCTGGACTGGCCTCATGAATAGGCGACAGTTTGCCACCAGATGGATGCAGGATGCCATGGCCCCTAGGACCGAAACGTATTTTCTTACTGAGAGCCTGGTGTTTTGACGTAGTCGGCTCGCCAGCTGATTGAGTTTTGAGGTTCTGTCGAGAGAAGGCTTCACTAGCCCTAACTGGGTCTCGAACTGTGCCCCCAGGAATACCAGCGTTCTCGATGGCCGCAGCGAGGATTTTTCTAAGTTTATGGCGAATCCCAGCTGTTGTAGAAGCTGCATTGTGGCCAGTAAACTTGTGTTGGTCGACGCTGGGGAGGATCCCCTTACCAGCCAGTCGTCGAGGTATGGGTATACATGGTGGCCTTGCTTCCTTAGCCAGGCCGCTACTGGAGCTGGGCATTTCGTGAACGTTCTGGGGGAGGTCTTGAGCCCAAAGGGAAGAACCGTGAACTGGTAGTGAGTCCGCCCTATTATGAATCTCAGGAATTTCCTGTGTTTCCGACACATTGGAACATGGAAGTACGCGTCCTGTAAATCCAGGGACGCTAGAAAATCCCCCTCTTGAACGGCGCGGATCACTTCCTGCAGAGGGAGCATTTTGAATTTTAGGCTCTTTAAAGACTTGTTGAACTCGCGTAAGTCTAAAATGGGACGCCATTTGCCGTTCGGCTTTTTTACGACAAAGTATCTTGAGTAGACTCCTTGACCTCTCTGTGATGTTGGAACTAATTCTATCACGCCCTTTGCTAACATGAGTGTTACCTCTTGTTGCAGTATCCTCAGATGGGAATGAGCAGTGAACGCAGGTGGAATGTGTGGAGGGCTGTGTTTGAATTGTAGAGAGTGTCCGTTTCTTATAGTGTCCAGCACCCATTGATCCGTCGTTATTCGTTCCCATTCTTCGACATATGCTGACACTCTTCCCCCCAGAACGGTGTGTTGTATGTCACTGCTGATCTTTATTTTGCTTGTCTCTCGACGACGACGGATAGGATGGTCTTTTCCTGGACGTCTGGAAGTTACGGCGTCGGTTTGCCGTTTGGGAAGCACGCCTGTATCCCTGGGAGGGGTAAGCCGACCTGCCAAAGGATCTGTCTCCAGACGCAGAGAATCTGGAATTACCTGAAGCTCCTCTAAAGGGACGAAAAGACTTGTAGCTTTGGGCATTCTGGAGGGCACCCAGTGAATGTGCCGTGTCCGAGTCCTCTTTCATTCCCTTTAGGGCTTCGTCCACCTTCTCACCGAATAGAAGGTCCCCCTCAAAGGGCATATCTAATACTTTGTATTGTACCTCTGGCCTGAAGTAGGTACACTTAAGCCATGACTGTCGTCGTAATACGACCCGATTATTGACTTGCTTGAAGCCTGACTCAGCGAGGTCCACCGCAATGTTTATTGCGTGATTTGAGGCTTCCTCACCTTCTCGGACAAGTAACATCGCTGCCTTCCTATGCTCTGCCTTCGTTTGCCACCAGATGGATGCAGGATGCCATGGCCCCTAGGACCGAAACGTATTTTCTTACTGAGAGCCTGGTGTTTTGACGTAGTCGGCTCGCCAGCTGATTGAGTTTTGAGGTTCTGTCGAGAGAAGGCTTCACTAGCCCTAACTGGGTCTCGAACTGTGCCCCCAGGAATACCAGCGTTCTCGATGGCCGCAGCGAGGATTTTTCTAAGTTTATGGCGAATCCCAGCTGTTGTAGAAGCTGCATTGTGGCCAGTAAACTTGTGTTGGTCGACGCTGGGGAGGATCCCCTTACCAGCCAGTCGTCGAGGTATGGGTATACATGGTGGCCTTGCTTCCTTAGCCAGGCCGCTACTGGAGCTGGGCATTTCGTGAACGTTCTGGGGGAGGTCTTGAGCCCAAAGGGAAGAACCGTGAACTGGTAGTGAGTCCGCCCTATTATGAATCTCAGGAATTTCCTGTGTTTCCGACACATTGGAACATGGAAGTACGCGTCCTGTAAATCCAGGGACGCTAGAAAATCCCCCTCTTGAACGGCGCGGATCACTTCCTGCAGAGGGAGCATTTTGAATTTTAGGCTCTTTAAAGACTTGTTGAACTCGCGTAAGTCTAAAATGGGACGCCATTTGCCGTTCGGCTTTTTTACGACAAAGTATCTTGAGTAGACTCCTTGACCTCTCTGTGATGTTGGAACTAATTCTATCACGCCCTTTGCTAACATGAGTGTTACCTCTTGTTGCAGTATCCTCAGATGGGAATGAGCAGTGAACGCAGGTGGAATGTGTGGAGGGCTGTGTTTGAATTGTAGAGAGTGTCCGTTTCTTATAGTGTCCAGCACCCATTGATCCGTCGTTATTCGTTCCCATTCTTCGACATATGCTGACACTCTTCCCCCCAGAACGGTGTGTTGTATGTCACTGCTGATCTTTATTTTGCTTGTCTCTCGACGACGACGGATAGGATGGTCTTTTCCTGGACGTCTGGAAGTTACGGCGTCGGTTTGCCGTTTGGGAAGCACGCCTGTATCCCTGGGAGGGGTAAGCCGACCTGCCAAAGGATCTGTCTCCAGACGCAGAGAATCTGGAATTACCTGAAGCTCCTCTAAAGGGACGAAAAGACTTGTAGCTTTGGGCATTCTGGAGGGCACCCAGTGAATGTGCCGTGTCCGAGTCCTCTTTCATTCCCTTTAGGGCTTCGTCCACCTTCTCACCGAATAGAAGGTCCCCCTCAAAGGGCATATCTAATACTTTGTATTGTACCTCTGGCCTGAAGTAGGTACACTTAAGCCATGACTGTCGTCGTAATACGACCCCATTATTGACTTGCTTGAAGCCTGACTCAGCGAGGTCCACCGCAATGTTTATTGCGTGATTTGAGGCTTCCTCACCTTCTCGGACAAGTAACATCGCTGCCTTCCTATGCTCTTCCGGAAGATCAAGCAACGGAGCTAGCCTGTGCCACATCTCTCTGTCATATCTGGCTACGATCGCCAGAGAGTTTGCGGCCTTTACTGTGGTTGCTCCCACGGATAGCACTTTTTTGCCAAAGGCATCCTGGCGTCTCGCATCGTTTTCAGGCGGAGTCGTGCACTTGTGCTGGGCCTTCGCCTTCCTCGCCGCTGCCGCCGACACCACCGAGTCTGGCGTTGGTTGGGAGGATAAACACTTGGGGGTAGACTCTGGAGCCTTAAACTTTTTCTCGAAGCGTCCTTTCACTGCCGGCTCTGAAAAAGGGTGACGCATTGTCTGCAACCCCTCCTTCCACACGTGGTCTGGTATTGGTATTGAGAACACAGACCTCCTTCTCTTACCCATGTGGTCGAACAAAAAACAGTCCTTTTTCTGTTCTTCCTGTGACATACCAAATTCTTTACACGCCTTCTCCATCATAGAATGGAATGACGCAATGTCGTCCGGAGGGGACGGGTGAGCTGGGCTTCTAGGGGTTTCCAACTCCACTTCTGACTCCCAGGTTGGATCCCTGGAGGGGGATGATGAGATATCCGACATGGCTCCCCTGTCAGACTCCGAATCTGGCAGCTCACCTTCCTCTTGTGCCAGTGCTGAGATTGGCGTGCGTAGGTGCGTCGGTGGACGGGACGGGCCCGGCTCGTCGACGGGTGATTGTGGCAGGTTTGCCTGAGCTAGTCTCTGGTCCAACGACTGTAGCAAGGACTGAAGCGTGGACCGAATTTCCAACGACAAAACAGATTGAGGATTGAGAAGAGGGGCAGAAACCGGTATACCGGATCCCCTCGTCGACGACTTGTCAGCCACTCGTAGCCCTAGGTCTGCTGTGCCAGCTATTCTCTCGCTCTCGTCTTCCCCCGAGGACAGCGACACAGCCTGTTCTTGCAGTAAAGTATCCGGGGGGATCGGATCAAAAACTTCAGGCCTCAAGGCCTCCTGTAGAACCCCCGTCGACGAGGCCATCGTCGCCGCCGTTGTCGGTGGGACGGTGGATGCCACCTGCGTTAGTGGCAGGGTGGGGGCCGATGACTGGACCGCCGTCGACAACGGTGACTTAGCCGGTGGTTTAGGCGGTCCCGCCTTTTCCACACTTGGCCTGCATTTACTCGACTCTCGACTTGTGGTCGATCTATGGTGATCGCCCGAGGAGGATTTCGGCCTTTCCTTTTCATGCTTTTTTGATGAAGATGATTTTTTTGACGAGGAGTCTCTAGCTGAGTGACTACCAGATGACTCTTTTTCCGTCGGTCGAGATTTCTTCGCCGGTGGTTCCGACGAGGTAGCGCGGCATGATGTTTTCGCCAATTGTGTGGAGCCTACCTCCGAAGGAGGGTATGCCCCCGCTCCATCATTCAGCCATGCCACCAGCCGTCGACTCCGGTCTTTGAGGGTTTTTTGAGAAAACCCTTTGCATATGTCGCAGTAATCAGCCGAATGATGAGGGTGGAGGCAATATATACAATCCATATGTCCTTCCCCCTCGTAAACTTTTTTCAAGCCGCACGTCGCTCATGGACGGAACAGCGCTTTTCCTGACATGGAGGACATTTTCTCTAACTCCAACTCCAGGTACACAACCTTGTACAAAATAGTAAGACAACGCGAGGAGATCCCACTACTTTGGAGACGGTTGAAA
Organism: Ambystoma mexicanum; assembly: GCF_040938575.1. Lineage (NCBI taxonomy): Eukaryota > Metazoa > Chordata > Amphibia > Caudata > Ambystomatidae > Ambystoma > Ambystoma mexicanum. The sequence goes on along the minus strand of NC_090925.1, from coordinate 266,158,754 downwards.
TCTGAAGGGGAGCCGCAGGGGCGGGCCTCTTATACTGGGACGGCCTACGGAGCATGCGTAGGCGGGTCCTAAAAGGACGTAGATAGGACACAAAAGTGTCGAAAGTTTTCCTATAGGAAAAGGCTATATATGTGTACCGAGGGGTCCCAGTCTGACGACGGGGAATATTCTAAGCATGTGAATCCATGAAAGATCCAATGCTGGAGAAATGCTGTTGTTGCTGCAATGGCTCTGCTGGAGTGGGCTCTCGGCCGGCCTGGCAGCGACCTACTAGCTAGTAGATGACAGTGCATGATGCAGCCGGAGAGCGACCTGGAGATGGATATCATTGACAAGGCCTTTTCTTGATTTACAGGTCCAAAGTTGACGAACAATTGAGAAGTCTTCTGAAAAATGTTTGTACGTGCCACGTAGAACTTCAAGGCACGAGCAACATCCAGCAAATGCAAGGCCCTTCCACTGGCGACAAAGGAAAACAGGTAACACCACAGGTCCGTTGAGGTGGAATTCTGATGGTACCTTTGGCATAAATGTTGGGTGTGTATGCAGTACCACCTTTGAAGCATGGAAAAACAAGTAAGGCTGCTTGCAAGACAGGGTCTGAATATCCCCGACCCGTCTGGCCGAGCTGATAGCCACAAGGAAAGCTGTTTTCCACAAGAGAATCTTGAGTGGCCTGATGCACAGGCTTGAAGAGCGCTCACATGAGATTAGTCAGCACAACATTGAGCTCCCAAGCTGGGGCAGGGTACTTCACCGGCAGGAATGGCCTGAAGAGTCCCGTGAGGAACTCCTTGACGAGTCTGTGAGAGCACAGAGAAGGTCTGCCCGGGACCTGGTGTACATGAAAGTATGGTACAAGCTGCAAAGGGGTAATCTTCTGAGTCCGGCACTACATGGAGAAATGTTTCTGTTTATGTCCGTAGCACTTCAATGTTGACGAGGCTCTGGCCCTGGCCAGGATGTCCTTGCATTCTGGGGGTAAAGCATAGCCTCCAAACTCTCGAGCTGACCTCAGCTTCAGGAACTCTGGGATTTGATGCAGAATCACCCCCCCTGCCCGTTACCGAGAAGGTCCAGGGACAGCGGCAGCCATATGGACAGGGCCACTGACAGACGTAGTAAGTCCGGATACTAAAGTTGCCTCGGCCACGCCGGTACAAGTATTATCCTGCAGTGGCACTGTCTGAGTGTGTTAATCACACGTAAGAGGAATGGAAATGGAGGGAAGGCTTACTGGAACCGTCGCTCCCATGAGAAAGCGCCTCCCATGCTTCTCGGTTGAGGAAACCTGCTGGCGAACCTTTGGCACTTGGTGTTTGCCGCCGTCGTGAAGAGATCGATCTGGGGCTGGCCCCAATTGCCGAACAGCAAATCCACCTGATCCTGGTGAAGTTCCCACTCGTTGCAAGAATGCAGTTCCATGCAGAGCGAGTCCGCAATGGTGTTCTTCATTCCTGCTAGGTGTAACAGCACGAGGAACACGCCTTGACGAACGGCCCGTTGCCACAGGTCTTGAACCTCCATGGAGAGTGCCAGTGAGCGGGTCCCCCCCCCTCCTGTTTACGGATGTAGAACATGGTGGTGGTGTTGTCCGTGAAGATCCTCGCCACCTTGCCCTTCAAAGACAGGAGAAAGGACTTCAGTGCCCAGAATATGGCCGAAGTTTAAGCACGTTGATGTGGAGGTCCTTCTCCTCTGGTTGCTAGATGCCTTTTGCGTGCAACTGTCTGGTGTGGGCTCCCCATCCTTCTAAAGAGGCGTCCATGGTGACTGTCTTCTGGTAAGGAGGACCCTGAAACAGAGCTCTCTGGATGAGATGTGGCCGTATGCCCCACCACCGAATAGCCTTCTTGTCCGCAAAATTCCCTGAGACCTGTATCCACCTTGCATCCAGGAACTCCTGGAAAGGTCTCATGAGAAGTCTGCACAGGTGAACGAGGCTGATGCAGGAGGACATCATGCCCAGCAGCAACTTCATGGACCGAACCATCGCCCTCTGAAACCGACGACAAGCGCCTTGTATGGCTCTCACTCTCACCTCCAACGCGATGCCAAACATGACACTGTGTTCAGTCGGGCACCCAGAAACAACGCATCCTGAGATGGCATCAAACAAGACTTTGGATAGTTTATGGAGAACCCCAACTTAGTCAGAAGGCGCACAATCTTCGATATGTGCTCACCTGCCAGAGCATGAGAGCGGGAATGCACCAGTCAGTCATCACAGTAGGGGTATGTGTGGATACCTTGTAGGCGAATATGTGCCGGCACTGGGGCCAGGCACTTCGTAAAAACCCTTGTCGATGATTTCAGAGCCTTGAACTGGTAATGCTAACCTTGAACTTGCTGTGTTTCTTGTGAACGGGGATGTGGACGAAGGTGTCCTCCAGATCCAACGACGTTAGAAAATCCGCCTGCTGCAGCTGGCCAAGAACGTGTTGCATGTGATCATCCAGAACTTTTGGTACTTCAAGTGCTTGTTGAGACGACGAAAATCTAGGATCAGCCTCCTGAAACCTGTTTTCTTTCGAATCAGAAAGTATCTGGAGTATACTCCGGAGCAGCAAAGACACTGGGGGACGGGTTCCATTGCCCCCTTCTACAACATGACCCACACCTCCAGCAGAAGCTATGGTCTGTGTTGTTCTTGCAGCGGAATCAGCGGGATACGAAGACGCCTGCGTTGGAACTCCAAAGTGTACCCCTGTCTGAGACCATCCAGCACTCATCTGTCCGTGGTGATCTTTTCCCACGCCAGCCGGCCTCCCACCTGGGTGTTTAAGTGGGGGCCTGAGGCCACGGTTGGTTCAGGCCTGCTTGGGGGTCAGGGTTCTGTTCTGTGGGTGGCGCCTCCGCTGTCATCCGATGCGTTGAGAGAAACCTCTGTACGACTCTTGCGAGGAGGAGCGAGAAGGTTGTTGGTATGGTGTACCATACTTGGAGGATCTTCCCAGTTTTCCTCTGGAAGTACAAAAGGACGACGACCATCGCTGCTGCAAAGTTCCTAGGAAGAGTGCTTTCTCCGTGTCAGTATTTATTGCTTGCAAAGACTCGCCGACTGCCTTTCTGAAGAGGTTCTCCCCATCAAAAGGCATATCCAGCACCTTTGTTTGAACATCTGGTTGGAAGTTTGTTGCCTTCAGCCTATCTTAATGATGCAGGGACATCCCATTCCCCATCTGGCCGAAACATGTGTCCGCAATTTCCACTGCCACTGTGATGGCGTGACACGAGGCCTCTTACCCTTCCTGAAAGAGTTCTAGTGCCTTGACCTTCTTGTCTTCGGGTAGGAAGTCCAGAATAGGACCCAACTTGACCCATAGTCCCCGGTCACATCGGAACAAAATGGCTAGGACATTTGTTGCCTTGATGGTAGAGGCTGCGTATAAATTATCCTCTTGCCCTTTGCATCAAGCTTCTTCCCCTCCTGGCCTGAAGGTACCATTGCTGCCGATGACGGGTTGGCTGAGCGATTTCTGGCTGCGGCCGACATTACCGAATCAGGAGGGGGCTGCGATATTAAGCACCTCTTGGCTGAATCTGGATCCCTGTACTTCTTTTTCAACCTGTCCCGCTTGGTCAGGCCGTACTTGGGTTTTTCATTAGAGCAAGGCCTTCTTCCCAGATGTCGTCCAGGAAGGGAACAGACATGATGGTCTTTCTTCTCGACTCGCGCCATTGGTACAGGAAGCCTTTTTGCTTGGTCTCCTCCGGGACTAACTGAAACAGTTCTGATGCCCTTAACATGATGGAATGAAAGGATCTGACTTTGTCGGGTGGGGAGAACCTATGGGGCACGTCCGCATGCAGCGTTCCCCCGTCGGCCGCGATGAAGGCGGTGGTGAAAAACGATTCCAGAAAAGGATTACCGACATCGGTAACTGCTCCGGGCTATTACGACCCGACAAACTGCCATTAGTAAATAACAGTGCCACTAATAGCGGGCACGCGACCATAGATGCCGGCAATAGCAGCATGGCGTAAACAGGAGAACATCACAAGTCAGGCGGACATGCTAATAGCATGAAGAAGGCGCTAAAAATGGATACCAGCATGGCGGAAATACCGGCATCGCGAACCACCAGTAACTAGCCATGGTTAGTGTTCTCAACTGCCACAGCTGCACACAATCAGCACAGGTGGAGGCAATGTACACTGGGCCAGCACAAAAGGAGCACACCACACCCCTTCCCACACCAAAATGATTCAATACTAGTAGCATTACTGAGGCTGGAGGACATGCTTGCATTGCAACTCCAGCAACAACAACAACAACAGGCAGCACAGAGGAGACGCAGGAGGAGAAGGAAGGTGAGACAGGCACAGCATGCCCCACCAGTGCAGGCAGTTGTACCACTGAGGCAGCCCCCAATCCCTCAAATCAGAGCCAGTCCATTCAACCTAACCCCTGAGCAGATCCACACCTTGTACCGTCTGGACCGGGACACCATCACCACTGTTGTGGACATGATACACAACAACATCGTCAGCCTCATAGACATCCGTACCGCCGTCCCCCCTCTACTTAAGGTGGTGTCTGTGCTCCACTTCCTGGCCACAGGCACCTACCAGCACACGGTAGGGCAGATGCATGGCATATCACAACCATTATTCTCACGCACGCTGAACCAAGTGCTCGATGCCCCCCTGAAGCACACAAGCGACCACATATCCCTACCACGGACTGCCCAGGAGATCTCCAACACCAAAGTTGGCTTCCATTCACTGGCAGGCATCGCAAGTTGCATCGGTGCCCTCCACTGCACCCATGTGGAATTGGTGGTCCCAAATGCCATGGAGGTAGTGTACCGCAACCGCAAGCTATACCACTCCATCAACGTGCAAATGGTATGTGACTCAAACATGATCATCACACATTGTTGTGCCCGATTTCCCGGATCAACCAATGATTCAATGGTTCTGCGGAACTCTACGATACAACGCTACATGGAGCGACATGCATGACAACGTTCCTGGTTACTCGGTGAGTTGCATGGCAAGCACATGGCAGTGTGATGTGGGGAGATGAGTGGTGGGGGGGAAATGCATACTTCATCTGGCTGAGATGGGGGCGGGGGATGCATACTTCACCTGGCTGAGATGGGGGGGGAATGCATACTTCACCTGGCTGAGATGGGGGGGTGCATACTGCACCTGGCTGAGATGGGGGGGGAAATTGCATACTTCACCTGCCTGAGATTAGGTGAGATAATGAACAATGCCCATACTCCAATACACTGTGCCCCACAGCAGGCCAGACTGGACCTGACACCGGAAAGCAAAATGCAAGACGTAAGCTGCACCACAATGACAACAAGCCAGTACTGCATCCATTCCATGGCCATCCACATGTACACTGCACATAATCAGACCGTATCCTCTGCAACACAATGCAGCGACATGCTGTTGGTATGGCCAATGCAAATGACAGATGAACAGCTTCACAACGGACATGTGTCCATTATTGCGTACAAAAGAATCACATTAAGCCAATATACAGATTTTCACTTGTGCACTACCACAGAAGTGCAGCATGCCAGCATGGGGACATCAAGCGTGGAATGGCAGATCATCAAGAGTCTGGCTTCAACAGTGACAGGATCAAAGCTTACGATTAACTACACATCACCTAGAACAACAACTGCCGTGGGCAACCACATTGCATGAACACGCACAAGGAATAGGACACCCCTGCATCCACTAACCGATGCTACGCACACCTGTCGATCATGTGACTACACACATTGCAGTTACTTTGATTAGTTCAATTCATGCAGATATATGTGGATGAGAATAGGAAATCAATGCATGCTTTTGTGTCATAGGGTTCCATTTGATGACATCACTTACACATAACCATTGTTGCACCCATACAGGTGATGCTGGCTATCCCTTGAAGAGGTGGCTCCTTACGCCTGTCCGGAACCCGCAGAACAGGCACGAAGAGACCTACAATCGTGCACATACCCGTACCGTGCGGTGATCGAGCAGGCATTTGGCCTTTTGAAAGCATGGTTTCGCTGCCTCAGCAGGTCGGGTGGGGCACTCCTGTACGGGCATGAGAAGTGTCCAAGATCATCATGGCATGTGTCATGCTGCACAATATGTGCATCAGACGAAACGTGCCTCTGCCCCCTGACGTTGAACTGCAACCGCCTGACGACGACGATGAGGAGGGAGGAGATGGGGTTGCACGTCAGGCAGGTGTCGATGCACGGGAGGGACGTGCTGTGCGCCAGAATCTGATAGACCAATATTTCTAATACACATGGATGAAGAGGGTGCAATGGATGTGGGACTCAGGGCACTGGGTGTTGGGGGGACATGAACACTGTGCACTCACTGTTCACCAATAAAGCACACATACACAATAATCAATGCCCAGTCATGTGATTGTACTTGACACAATGGGTGTATTAACCATTAAGTGAAAATGAAGTGCATGAACCCTCCACCACCAAACACCCTCTCCCCCCCACCCCCCACAACTCCCCCAGACCCTCACTCCCCCCTCCCCCACAACTCCCCCAGACACCCTCTCCCCCTCCCCCCACAACTCCCCTAAACACACTCTCCCCCTCCCCCCACAACTCCCCCAAACACCCTCTCCCCCCACAACTCCCCCAAACACCCTCTGCCCCCTCCCCCCACAACTCCACCAAACATGGCGTGCACGTCAGTGAGGCATTAGTGTGCAAGAATCAACAATGACAGGCTGCCCCTACTTCCCACGTCCTCTGCCACCATTGGGTGGTTGGGAGTCTGGCCGACGCAAGGTCCACGCGGACCTGTGCAGAGGGCTGGTCTGCCTGGAGCTGGCAGAGGAGGAGGTGCTTGGTTGCTCCAGTCCCTGTGCCGGGGCTGGCTCTCCATCGCATCCGCAATGCGGCTGAGGACCTGCCTCACGGCTGCCAACTCAGCTCAAATGCGTGTCATATTTGTCTCAATGGTGATTTTTATGTCCTTTGCATATTCCAGACACTCCTCCCTCGCCAGGGCACCCTCGCTCAAGTGCTGTCCAACTAGTGCAGTGAGCTCCTCCTGGCGTTGTTGTATGACGCTGAGTCTCTGGTCTCTGTCCCTGCCTTTGGTTGGTCTTGGTGCAGCTTGCGGCATGTGTCCGCCATCAGGTGAGCTGTCCATGGGACTCCAGCTCCCTGCCAATGATCCACCCTCAGACAGCTCATGGCCGCTGCCATTGGATGTGGTGCGTGGGCTGTGGTTGGATGACAGCTGTGGGCTGGGTGTGCACTGTTCTACAGGTGTATACATGGTTCCTGTAGCTGGGCGGAAAAAAACAATCTGAGGGACCTCGACGCGTGAGGGATTGTGGGTACAACGCACGTCACTATAGGGATAGTGTTTCAGACACGCCTTGTCGACGTCCCCTTTTCGACTACGAAAAACAAAATGCAATACTCCGCAGTGACCACTGGATGTCGGACCTATGCACAGCATGTGATTCTAAGTGATTCTAAGCAGATTAACAAACATCAGAAACATGGTACCTCAACATCAGACTCGGGTGCCGTGGCAGCTGCTTCTCCAACTGAGCTGTTGGCAGCAGAGAGTGAGCCTTCTGCCAGTGGCTCCTGTGTGGTTGGACTGGCTGGTGTGGGTGCCATTACAGTGTCGGTCGCCCTTTCACGCCTTGGTGACGTTACGACATGAGTGGCTTTGGGCCTCTGTGACGGTCCACGTTTGCCAGTGCCCCTTGATGTGCTGGGCCTCTTGCCTCCTTCCATGCCCCTGGCCTTTTTCTTTGGTGTTGGGGCCTGCGTCGCAGAGTCCTGCTCCTCACTGTCAGATTGTGAGCCTGTGGGGGACCAAGAGAGGGATAGCATCGGTGATGTCAACGTGCATCATGCATATGTTGTTATTGCTGCAGTTCTGAGCATTTTGACTTCGAGTTTGGACATACAGGTTACTTGCCATATGGGTGGGTCATACAGGCATACGTCTGGGTGACATGTATGAGGTGCTGCATGCATGGGGTTGTGATGGGGATGTGCACAGCGTATGGGTAGGGCTGTGCACATGTGGGTGTGATGCCCCATGCATTAGCTAATTTCAAGGTCACATTTTGGGGAAAACTTCATGCTTTGCATTGCAGTGTTTTGTGTGGACACTCACCTCCATCTGCCGACGACGGCACACCGCGCTCCATTTCCCCCACTCCCTCGATTGACTCTATGCCAATAGTGCTGGCACATGTCTCCTCCCAAGCTTGCATCTTAATTGGGGATCCTCCTCCGCCTCCTGTACCCATGGCCTGGCTCCTGTTGGCTGCAAGTATGCTCCGGACACAGAGGCGCAGGTCATCCCAGATCTTGCGGACGTCCTTTACAGTGCAGGGGGTGGTGCCCACCGCACTGACTTTCCGTGCCACCTCCTCCCAGATCTCCTTTTTTTTATCTGGGCGGGATACCGCAAGTCTTGAGCAAACACAACCTCTGCATTTGCAGCTAGTGTATCTGCAAGCATGGTTAGTTCCTCATTTGAGAAACGTTCCTTGCGCTAGCGCACTGCACCTTTCTTTAGGGCTTTGGGCATTCTCAAGTGTTGGATGAAGTTTGGCCAGCTGTAGTGTTGCTGCAGGTCCTGAGGGCTGGCAATGGATTGTGTTTTTAATGATGGCCGCCATGCTCCTTCCCGTTCCTGTGCGATGACGCTACTTCCTGTTTCGCTTATTTACCGTCACCGATATTAACAGTCACCGCTTTTAGCGGTCACCGCTAATGCCGGATTCATGGATGGCGTTAGTGCTATCAGCGCTTTACTTGATGCCGCTAAGGGACATTTTGGGGTCTTTACCGGCATGGTGGTCGTGTCCTTACCGGCATGGCGCGAAGCTCGTGGACTCGTAATGGCACGCAATTAGCGGGCTGGTTAGTACACGGACACGTTATTTACTCCATGCCGGTAAGGACCGTTACTTACCGCCTACCGTGTAATGAGGCCCGTTGTCTTCGCCGGTGCCCGTAGCCATGGCAGCTTTCTCTGTTCCCGTGTGCAGGGCTGGGGAACGGGTGGGGTCTTTTCTCGACAAGGTGGTGGTGGTGGTGAGGAGTGAGATGACAGCGACGTCCAGTGCTGTTTTCTCTTTCGTGAGGGAGAGCTTAGTCTCTGAGGCTCCTGCGTGTCCCATGAAGGCGTAGGTCCTGTAGGCATCCTCTGTTAGATGTCAGTGAACAGTGTGTGCAGGGTCGTTAGTATATCCATCGACACGTCCCTAGGTGTAGTGGTGAATGGAACCAGCGGTGTAGGGTCTGGGCTGATGCGCCTCCTCATGCAAGCAAGGGGACCCTTCGTGATCCGTTTGACCATCGCCTTGTACATCATTGTCCTCGTCGGTACTCAAGAGTCTGTACTCACGTACAATTGTTCAGGAAACCTGGAAGTCGTCTGGACAACTCCGACTAATACCGCCAAACACGACTAGAACCCAAGAAGGGTTTCCACGATTGAGGGTGACCTTTCTTTTCATACACCATGCTACACGTAGTAAAGAATGAGAACCACAGTAATTCAAATGAAAGAGCAAGGTACAACAAGTACATGCGAGGCTGAAGAGAAAAAGAAAGGAGAATGTATCAGATAAGGTATACTTATTGAAAAGTAGAACAGAATAAGACTGAAGTAACACTAACCTTAGGTAAGCATGACTCCAGCTCCAGATTAATAGCCAAAACCTTGGGGTAGAGCGTAGAACAACCCAGTAGAATGTAAGGGGACTGGATGGATAAAGGGTTAGTTGGTTAGTGGGAGCTATCCCGAACGGAACGCAGGCGCACTATAGTTCAAAGGACATGCTGGAAGGAAAGTGTCCATGTCCCACTGGAGGATGAAATCCTGCAATCCTTCTTTGTAATCTGATCTGTAATGGGTTAAACAAGGTTGAGATGAAGTTCCAAAAAGGCACTGCAAGGGTAACATGGTGGGGATTTCAGGTGAGGACTGATTGTGGAAGATCGCTGTGGGCAAGATGTAGGAAGTTGCTTTATGAATCAAAACAGGGAACAGACGGAGCAGTCCGTGGAGGGTCCAGAGTCAGAGCGCTGGGAATTCAGAGAAGAGCAAACAAGGAGCAAGCAAGGCAGTCCGTGGGCATTCTGGAGTCGAAGCGTTGGAAATACGCTACAGAGCCAACAAGGAGTAAGCAAGGCAGTCCGTAGGCAGTCCGGACTCAAAGCGCTGCAATTCAATAGAGAGCAACAGGGAGAATGCAAGGCAGTCCGTGGCCGTTCCGGAGTCAGAGCTTTGAGATAACAAGCAAAACAGCAATCAGATCGGAAACACAGGACGGCGACTGAACTTCACTCCGAAGCGCTGTGGTCAGTGAAAGCGGAAGGAAATAGGGTCCCGTGCGGTCACGTGTTACGGAAACCTGCGTCGTTGCCCAGGTGACGGGACTCTACGAAGTCTCTGTGAGCGTGCCTGGTGCTGATGAAAGCGCCATGGCAACAGCCAAGGATGTGGCTGCAGAAGACGTCTAACAGGCGTTTGGCCTGATGTGGAAGGCACTGAACCATGCGCTGTGACAGTATCACCTTGTAAAGAATGGAGGAGGGTATCTGTAATCCTGCTCTCTATATGGCAGAGTAGAAGCACAGCGCACACCAGCCAAGATTCTCTATTTGGTAAACGTGGACGAGCAATCAAGTCTTAAGCACTCTGGAGGTGATGCAGACTGGTTCTTAAGTACAGTGTAGTCCCCAAGCACCCACAAAGAAATTTCGACACACTATGTTAGTGATAACACAGTTTTTTATATAAATAAGGTTTCAGTTATATACACAATCACAATAACACACTTTGTGCTCCGACAATTCTAAAATGGTAAATATATACAGTCTTAATGTGGTACCACAATTACTTCTTAAATTTCATTAAAATGCATCAACTGCAGACAGTTTCAAATGGCATACAAATGAATGAATAAAGTGAACCAACAATAGACTTGGGAGGAAAACAAGTTGGTTAGACAATTGGCAGAATACTTGGCCCCTACCACTAGGCGCAGTTCTGTATGAGGATCCCCCCACCTGGGCATCCTGTAAAGTAAAGTATATTGACAAGCCCAGTCCATATATGGCCTAATCGAGTCTTATTTTCTTCTATAACTGTTCTACTACCCCAATGTACCTGGTTTAGCAGAGTACGACATAGGGTCGTTGACGGATCCTTCTTGAGTGACTCCCTTTAAGGCAGGAGCCACGAATCATCAAGATCCTACGGTCGTGGAGGTCCTGAGAAGATGAGGCGTGCGATGCACCTCGACGAAGATAGTTTGTTGCCGCAAAGAATCAATGAAGAACTCTGGCCCAGCAAGGGCGTCGGGTCGTCAGCCTCTTTGTGGTCTTCTGATGGCAGGAAACCGAACTGCGGATTCTCCTCGGTGCGTCTGCAGCCTTGATTTTCTCCAGTGAGACAAAGCGGTCGATGGTACTGGCGAGAGAGTCCTTGGATTCAAATGTCTTAGGCAATGGAGCGTTGTGGCTACGGTCGCCAATAATCGTCGTCTATGGTGATGAACTTCAATGTCCAGGTGCTTCGCTTCATGATTCCGCGGCAGTCCCCAAATCTGGTCGGCAGCCTTTCGAGGACTGACTTTAAGGTCGCTTCGGTGAAGGTTAGCTGGTGCACGATGGTCCCTCTTTGCTCGGGAAAAGGTCTCCTAGGCAGGTCCTCTCTTGGATCAGTTTCTTGAATACAGAGCAGCTTTCAGATTGCATTGATGGGAACAGCGATTCAACTTCTTCTTCCGGCACGGCTTCGAGAGTAAGCATCAAGTATCGACTTCAGCTTCTGAACGATTTCCATCAGTGAGAGGCCCCGAAATGAACAAGTTACTTACCAACTGGTAACGTTCTTTCGACTGGATGTTCCTCCATTACTCATTTTAGATGTATTCCATCCAGCTTTAGCTGCTTTGGAAATTTTTTCTCGGCAGAGGGCACTGTGAGTCGATGTCATCGAGTCAAAGTCCCTCGAAGGCCTCCGTCGAGGGTGACGTCAACGGGTATACAAGTAGCACGCGTGGAGCCCGATGGCCTCAGTTCACTTTTTCCCCTTCTTGCTTTGTTGTATAGATAGTGTAGGTAGCCAGGTGTCAGCCTTGCAAGACTTGAAGTGGCAATAACCTGGAAAATCTACTGAGGGGTAGGATGGGAGGGCGATGAGGAATACATTGGAGGAACATCCAGTCGAAAGAACGTTACCAGTTGGTAAGTAACTTGTTCTTCGAATGGATTGTGTCCTCCAACGTATTCTTCATCTTAGATAGACTCCCGAAGCAGTGTAGAAAACTCTGGAGGAGGGAGTAGATTTCTAATACTATTATATGGCCGAATATAGCACTGCTTTACCAAAAGCAAGCTCTTTAGACTGGGAAGCATCCAGACTACAGGAAAAGTGTGCAGCAATGACCAAGTTGCTGCCTCACAAAAAGATTTTATGGGAACACCTCTTTGAAGGGCTGTCGAAGAGGCTATGCCTCTGGTGGAATGGGCCCTTAAGCCTTCTGGTGGGCCTTTTCCCGCCAATTCGTAGCAATCTGAAATGCAAAGCACAATCCAACGTAATATGGTTTGTTTTGACACCAATTTACCCAATTTCCTTCCGGTGCAGCCAATGAAAAGTTGATTATCCACTCTAAGCTTGGAAAGCCTAGAAATGTAAAAGCTTAGAGCTCTTCTCGGGTCCAGCCTGTGCAATCTTTCCTCCTCCTTACCGGGATGAGGTGGAGGGTAGAACGGGGGGCGGGATAATTTTCTGATTTCAATGGAAATCAGACACAACTTTAGGCAAAAGTGAGGGTTTAACCCTCAATACCACTCTCTCCCTGTGGAACACAGTATAGGGTGGCCCAGAAGACAGTGCCTGCAATTCGCTCGCTCTTCTTGCAGATGTTAAAGCAACCAGGAAAGCGGTTTTCAATGTTAATAATCTTAATGGACAAGTGTGCAAGGGTTCAAAAGGGGGTCATATTAAAAACATTAAAACCAGATTAAGGTCCCAAACTGGGACTTGGAAAGGGTAAGGAGGGAAAACATTGGTGAGTCCCTTTAAGAATTGTATTATCAAAGGAATTTTAAAGTAGGAACATTCTTCCACAGAACGCTTGAAAATGGAAAGCGCTGCAAGATAACCTTTAATGGTCCCAACTTTTAGGCCTCTATGTGCCAGGGACAAGAGGAAGGACAACACTTCCGGGATAGAACATAGAAAAGGATCAACATTCTTTTCTCTGCACCAGTTGAAATTTTTTTCCAACGGCAACAGTATAGAGATTTTGTTGCTGGCCTTCTTGCCGAAAGCAACACCTCCATGACGTCATCTGGAAGGTCCCAATCCTTGTATCTCAGTCTTTCAGATACCAAGCATGAAGGTTGAGAGTCTTGACCTCTGGATGGAGAACCTGGCCCTCCATTTGTGAGAGAAGGTCCTCTCTCAGAGGAAGACGTAACAGAGGGCAGATGGACATGTCTAGAAGGTCCGGGTACCATGTTCTCCTGGCCAAATCCGGGGCAATTAGGATCATGCGGTTTCCGAATCGTCTCAGTCTCCTGATGACCTGAGGAATGATGGGAATCGGAGGCAACACGTATAGTAGTGGGAAGTTCCACTCCACCACAAAGGCGGCCCCAGGGATCCTCTCGGGGGAAATTCCCTTGAACAATACGTTTCGCACTTCCGGTTGATTCCGGTCGCAAACAAGTCTACTTGAGGGGTTCCCAAAAGGGTGAAGATCTCCTGAAGGACTTCCTGAGCCAGTTCCCACTCGTGGGACACCGTGCTCTGCCTGCTCAGAGCGTCCGCCGTTATATTCTCCTCCCCAGCTAGATGAAATGCCGTTAAGGAGATTCCTTCTTGAATTACCCAATACTAGAGCCGCATTGCCCCTCTGCAGAGAGGTAGTGACCCTACACCTCCTCTTTTGTTTAGGTAATGCATGGCCACTGTGTTGTTCGTCATTATCAGGAAATGTTTTCCTCTGATAGATGGCAGAAAAGCCTTCAGCGCAAGTCTGATTGCTCTCAGTTCTAAAAGGTTGATGTGCAGTTTGGACTCCGATGGAGGCCAACGACCGCTGATTGTCAGATTGTTGGCATGAACTCCCCACCCCATGAGTGAGGCGTCCGTCACTGCTGTAATCTCCGGCCATGGTAGCCAAAAATGTTTTCCTTTTAGGATGTTCTCTGTGCAAGTCCACCACAGAAGATCCTGCCAAACCTTGTTCGGAATCTGAAGGAGATCCGTCATTTGACCTGAGAACTGGGACCATTGAGTCTTTAGAGACAATTGAAGAGATCTCATCCACAGGTGTGCTTCTGGCACTAGGAAAATGCAGAATGCCATGAGGCAGAGCAACGTTAAGAAGTCGTAGGCCTGGAGATTTTGGGCATTTTGGAATTTGGAAACCATCTGAAGAATGTCTTGAGCCCTCGACTTGAGAGGCGAGCTCTTTCCCAAGGATGTGTCTAATACAGCCCATATGTACTGGAGCTGTTGGGAAGGTGTCATTTGTGACTTCTTGAAATTGAGGGAGAAGCCCAGTATGTGGAGGAAGTGGCAAGTGAGTTTCAGATGACCCAGGGCTTGTTCGGCAGAATGTGCCCTGATCAACCAATCGTCCAGGTAGGGGTAGGTGTGAATCCCCCTTCTCCTGAGGTGCGCTGCCACCACTACCATTAACTTGGTGAAGACCCTCGGGCGGAGGTCAACCCGAATGGCAGGACTCGAAACTGATAGTGAGAGTCGCCAACTACGAACCTCAGGTATTTTCTGTGCTTGAGATGGATTGGCACATGAAAATAAGCATCCTGGAGGTCCAATGACACCAACCAATCCTGAAGTTGAAGGGCCACAAGCATCTGAGAAAGAGTAACTATCTTGAACTTGTCCTTCCTGAGGAACTTGTTCAAGCCTCTTAAATCCAAGATGGGTCTCAGTCCTCCGTCCTTTTTGGGAATCAAAAAATATGGGGAATACCATCCCTTGTTCCTTTCCGCTACAGGTACTGGTTCTATAGCACCTTTCTCCAGCAGGGTTAAGACTTCCTGCTGTAGAAGCGGATCTGAAAACTTCAAAGAGTGTCTCCCTGGTGGATTGCTTTGAGGGTGTATTAGAAAAGGAAGGCAGTAACCTTGAGCTATTATTTCTAGAGCCCAAACATCTGAAGTAATGGCTCGCCTTTCTTGCAGATGCTGTGACAGCCTGCCTCCCAGACGTGTCTTGTGTTGCAAGTCCTCAAAGTGGTTTTGTGGCGGTTGCTGCAGCCACTGATGGTAAAGAGGCTGCAGCTGGCGCTGGCTTTGCAGGTTTTCCTCGTCCACCAAGAGTGGCTTTTTCCTGGCCTCTATGACTGGCCATTCCTCTCGCCTTTCCATATGAGGAGTAATAACGATAGTATCGTCCCCTCCAAGATTGTCCTGATGCACGAAAAGGATGAGGTTGCCTAATAGCAGCTCCTAAAGATTTAGCAGCCGGTTTTGAGGTCTGCAACCTCTCAAGGCTCTCGTCAGCATGCTCAAAAGAGGGTTTTGCACGTCCGGTGCAAAACCTGACTTTAGCAACCACGCAAATCTGTGCATTACCGTGCTAGTGGCCATGGACCTCCTCACACTATCTGCAGTGTCCAACCCAGACTGAAGGGATTCCTGCATGGCCTCCTTTCCATCTCTAACAATGGCTAGGAATCCTTCCCTTTCTTCCCCTTCTGGTATGTGCTCCACCGCCATTGCAATGCACTCCCACAGAGTGTATGAAAATGTTGCCAAGGCCCATGTGGAGTTGGCTGATTTTAACGCCATACTCCCAGCTAAAAAATACCTTGCGCGCCCAACCATCCACTCGCTTGTCGTCCCTATCCGGAGGGATGGAAGGGTACACCACCTTATTTGAAGCTGTGGCTGCCTGGACCACCAGACTCTCGGGAGTAGGGTGTTTGGACAGATAGCCGGGGTCGCTACTGGAAGGGCAGTATTTTGAATTGAGGGATTAATTTACGGGAGGAATAGAGTCCAGGTCTCCCAATTTTTGGCCATCCTATTTTGTAAGGCTACATGGAATGGTTAAATCGGATCTTCGGTGGGACCATGATCTGATCCAATATATCGGTCAAATAATCCTGGATGAACTGAGTTGGTGGTCTAGGCCATCCTAAATATTCGACCACCTTGGTCATTAGCTACCTGTATGAGGGACTGGCATGTCTCCCTGGTTCTGGCCTGCCAAAATCTGTTTCAGGTGAATTGTCAATTCCACTTGCATTATGCAAGGTTTCCACCAGATCCCTCATTCTGCTTTCCTCAGAAATCAGGCATTCTGGGACATTTGGTGTGCCATATTCCAGTCCAAAAGGAAAATCCTCCTCCTCCTCAGACCTCTCCTGTTCTTCAAAAATTGAAGTTAAGGATTTGAAATATTCTTTCCTTGGAAGAGGTTTAAAAATCTTTTCTGGAAGAGGTGTATCAGTGGAGACTAAAGGATTTACAGCCTTTGCAGCTTTTTCTTTTGCTGTTATTTTGACAGCTTCTGGCTGAATTGGAGCCTTCGGAACATTTGGTGCCGAGGGTCGACGTCGACAAAGGCGTCAATGGCGTTGACGAAATAGTAGTCGTCGACGGAGCTGGCTTCGAGGGTGTCGAGGCACACTTCGAAGGCTCGCCCTTCGAGGTGTGTCGGGTTCCCGGACGGCGTAGGTGACGTCGAATGGTCGACTCGACTGGAGCAATCTTTTTTGCTCCTCCTGCTAGAGGGTTCCCGATCCCTTCTCCTTCGATCACCCGGGGTCGAAGGCACGAGAGTGTCGGAACGGTAACGCTCCGGCTGGCTTCCGAAGAAGGCGCCGACCGAGGCTTAGCCTTTTCAAACACCTCCATCATTTTTATTCTAAATGCTTCCGATTCTTCAGAAGAAGAATGTTTTGTGGGGCATTTCATTCTTTTGGGGGATTCGTCCGAGGACGAGGTGGAAGGGGACCGGTGGTGTCTTTTTTTGGACTTTTTCGTCAAAGACGAAGAGTGTTGTGTACCACTTCGGGACCTAGACCGATGCTTTTGCCTTTCACGTCGAGGAGATTTCTCCTCACGGGATCTCGACTTGACACTAGAGGCTTTTCGGTCAGGTTTTCGACCTACCTGCAGTTTTCCCTTCCTCTCTCGCAAGGCCTTCCCCGTCATTGCCTGACACTTCGTACAGGCCTCTATGTCATGGCCTTCACTGAGGCCCCACAGACATTCTCGGTGCGGTTCCGTGATGGACATTTTCGAACTGCAGGATTTCCACTTTTTGAACCCCGAATGCGGGGTAATCGGGGTCGACGACAATATCTCGAATATCGTCTTCAGTAATTGCGTCACAGAACTACTCGAGGCGCGCCAAGTCTGCGAGGCAACACGTACTGCGGAAAAATAGAACTGAGGCCAACGGGCACCGCGCGTGCTACTTCTATACCCGATGGCATCACCGTCGACGGAGGCCTTCGGGGGACCTCGACACGATGACATCGACGCACGGCGCCCTCTGCCGAGAAAAAAATTCCGAAGCAGCTAAAGCTGGATGGAATACATATAAGATGAGGAATACATTGGAGGACACAATCCATTCGAAATACTGTTTAGTCTCTTATTCACTCTGCTGGGTCACACTCAGGCAACCAATCACTCAGAAGGGCATTCATGCAGGCAGGCAGCCAATCAGGCTCACAGTGCATTCAGGCCATTCACTTCCCTCCAGACACTCACAACAGGGAATGTGTATTGGGACACGTACCCAGCCATTCAGCACTCCACACTGCATTCATACTAGTTTCGGGCACGGCTGTCTCAATCATTGTGTCACACACCAGATACTAGACACCCATAACATGAAATGCGTATTCGTCACACACTCCATTCACTCAGGTATCACCCCACGGGCGTACCCACAACATACAGTCATTGGGAAGGCTCCAGCCAGTCTGGCCTGGACTTCACCACAATACCATATATGGAACTTCCACCCAACAGCCAGTCAAGGGAAAGGGACAGAGTCAGGGCTTTCCAGGACTTCAGGAAACAAGGTAACAGGCAATAAAAAGCAAGAGGCCACAGGGGCCATCTTGTCTCCTATCAGGAATCAAGTGATTCCAAGGGCACGGCCTGGGTATCCCAAAATGGAGGATACTCAGATCACCTGTCAAATTCAGCATGGAGCTGCCACCAGCCCATACCCTGCTCTGTTGGCCAAACACAGGTGACCAAAAACATACACTAGGGGTACAGACTTGTACCACCACCCATGGGTGCCATAAGGGTATCCCAAGCGTCTGTAAACCGAACCAAAAAGAGGAAGAGCTGCACTGCTAAGAGTCCCGCATGGACTCCTGGGCAGAAAACAATACAGAACACACATGAAAAAATAACATAGGACAAGGACAGGGAGGCCCTGCCCCGCCAATCAATTTCCAGCATCACAGTCGCCCCAGCCCCCCAGACTGAGGTTAGGGCATCTGATCTCCCACGAGATTGACACCCTCATCCAGACGGTCAAAATACCTTCTGGAAAGGTCATCCGCATTATCATGTCTCTTCCCTGGTCTATGCTCAATGGTGAAATCTAGCCCTTGCAGGCTAATGGCCCACCTGAGCAGTTTCGGGTTTTCACCCTTCATCTGCATAAGCCACTTTAAGGGCTTATGATATGTTTGGACCTTAAAGGTAGACCCTGTAAAGTAGAGCCTAAAACGCCTAACGCTCCAAACTATACTGAAACATTCCTTTTCAACAGTAGCCCACCTAAGTTCTCTACCCTTGAGTTGTCTACTGATGAATATGATCGGATGTTCCCTCACTTTGTCAGGAATGATAAAGTGTTTGCTGCAGTCAGGCACACACAACACATGTGCCCTACACAGACTTTCCTTCAAGCCAGTAAAGGCCTTCTGACAGTCTTCGGTCCAATTCACCTTCCTCGGTTGTTTGGGCTAAGTCAGAGCTGTCAGAGGGGCAGCTATGGTTCCATAGTCTGCCATGAAGTTACGGTAATACACAGTGAGGCCCTAAAAGGGCCTCACCTGGGTTTGAGTAGTGGGAGTTTCCCAGTCATATACATCCTGTAGCTTACTGGGGGGAGAGGTTGGATTTGACCACCTCCTACCTCATGACCAAGATAAGTTACTTTACCCTGAGCTATCTGGCATTTGGTGGGCTTCATAGTGAGGTTAGCCCTTTTCAAGGCCTGCAACACCTTATCCAGGTGAGGCAAATGCTCTTCCCAGGTGGAACTGTAGACAGCAATGTCGTCTAGGTAGGATACACAAAAGGCCTCCAGACCATCGAGCGCATGATTGACTAATCTCTGAAAGGTGGCAAGTGCATTTTTCAACCCACAAGCCATGACTCTAAACTGGTAGAGCCACTCGGGTGTTGAGAATGCCGTCTTTTCCTTGGCATGGTCCGTCAGAGCTATTTGCCAATAGCCTGAGGTAAGGTCAAAGGTGCACACACAAGCTCATCAGCCCTGAGCAATGGGTGCACGTCAGTTTTGGTGACTGCATGGACTCCTCTGTAGTCCACACAGAACCTCCATTCCTTGGTACCGGCCAGGGGAACTTGCCTTGGGGACAAGGGCCAGGTACTGGTTGGGGTTTCAATACCATCCAGATCCAACATCTTGGGGACCTCTGTCTGGATGTGGTTCTTCACAGTGTGTGACATCCTGTATCATCAGCTTTTGACAGGTACGCTGTCACCAGTGACAATTTCATGCCTGCATCACGGGGTGAGGCCTGGTCTCAGTGAGAACAGAGGGGCATACTGCCGGAGCAATGCCCTGCAGGCCCTCTGCAGCTCTAGTGTCAGATCTGGAGAGAGATGCACTCCCTCCACTGAGCCATCCTGAAGGTTGCTATGCAGCAAATCAGGAAGGGGCTCACTCTCATCCTCTTCTTGCTCTGAAGCTAGCAAGAGGCATGATACTTCTGCTCGACTATGGAAAGGCTGTTGACATGGAATACCTGAGGGGCTAACCCAGGGACTCCTATGTCAACCAGATAATTGACTTTGCCCATCTTGGAAATTATCCAGAAGGATCCAGTCCACTTATCTGCCAAAGCTCTAGGCTTGGTAGGCTCCATGACAAGGATCTCCTGTCCTGGAGTCCAATCCACTTGTGATGCTTTAAGGTCATGCCAGTATTTGTTCAATTCCTGGCTTGCCTTAAGGTTCACTGTCACCTGGCCCACCATCTGTGTCATCCTCCATCTGAGGCCTAAAACATAGTCCCCCACTTGCTTGGCAGGAATTGGAGGGGTGGCTTCGAAACCTTCTCTTATCAAGGCAAGGGGCCCCCGCACAGGATGCCCAAAGAGTAAATCAAAGGGGCTGAAACCAACACCCTCTTGAGGTACCTTTCTGTAGGCAAACAGCAGGCATGGCAGGAGGAGATCTCATTTCAAACTTAGGGGCTCTTCCAATGCACCCAGCATGCCCTTGAGAGTTTAGTTAAATCTCAACCAGACCATTGGTCTGGGGGTGGTAGGAGGTGGAGAACTTGTAGGTTACCCCACACTCTTTCAACATTGTTTTCATGTAACTCGACATGAAGTTGGATCCTCTGTCAGAGACAACTTCCTTAGGGATTCCAACCCTGGTGAAATAGCCCAGGAGAGCCCTGGCCACCACCTTGGCAGTAACAGTCCGAAGGGGTATAGCCTCAGGGTACCTGGTGGCATGATCAACCAAGACTAGGACGAACTGATGTCCACCTAAAGTGGGAGGGTCAAGGGGACCGACAATGTTGATGCCCACCCTCTCAAATGGCATGCCAACCACAGGCAACAGCTGCAGTGGGGCAATGAGACTGCCTCCAGCCTTGCCAGACAACTGACAAGTTGGGCAGGTCCTGCAGTGGGACTCCACTTCTACTCCCATCCGGGGCCAGTAGAAATGGGCAGAGAGCCTCTGCTTAGTCTTCTTGCAACCAAGATGACTAGCTAAGGGCACCTCATGTACAAACTGGAGCAGGAAGGGCCTGTAAACCTAGGTTACCACCAATCTCTTGAGGCCATCAGGTTCAGGCTTAGTGGGCTCACTAACAAGGAGCTCACCCTCCCAATATATCTGGAATGGCCTAGGTGCTTCTCCTTGTGCCTGGGCCAAGGCCTGTTTCCTCAGACCCTTGAGTGGGTGGCACTCTCTGTCCCTTACAGAAGTCTCCCCTAGAGGGTCCTACTTCTGCCAGCAGGCATTGAAGGTCAGGGTGATCCTCTGGGTTGAACACCTCTCGCGCAAGAGGGTCTTCTCCCTCTTCTCCCTCAGGAGTTGAGTTTGGGTTCACCACTGGACCCAGACCATCCAGAGCATGAATCCCAGTGGGTGCTGTGGAAGCAGTGGGAAGAGAAGGGGTCCCCTTCGCAGAGGTGGCCTTCTTCCTCTTCGTCTTCTTGCCATGGGTTTCCCCGTCAGCTTGGGTACCGGACTCACATCCAGACCCAGTGTGACCTGTGATCGGGTGGCCGCCGCAGCAGCCATGGGTAGACCATCCGTGATCATCCCCATTTCCACCAAATTGTTGCCTAACAAAATGTTAGCAGGTACATTGTCCTGAACCAGTACAGGAAGCTTAGCTGTCTTGTCTCCAATCGTAATGTTGACTAAGTCCTCTGCCTTGAGCAGGGTCCTGTCCACGACTGTCATGCTTGCCCCAGTGTCTCTCAAGCCAGTAGAAGGCTGGACATTCAAGAGGACACTTCTCAAAAACCTACGGGTGTTCTGTGGGATTTTAGCCAGTACTTCTGCGCACTGGTCTCAGGCCCCAAGGGTCACTAGGGAAATCTCTAAAGGAGCACCGAATGTGATCCCTGTAGAGGAGGGGAGCACAGTGGCCTCCACCTCAGGCATTGGGTAAGGGTAGGTCAGGCTGACAGACTGGAACTCCAAGTGCCTTACCTTTACACTTGGGGTCACCGTTCTTGTGGTCCAGAGCCCCACAGTCTCAACAAGTGCCAGGAATGGTCGGTACTGGAACCACTGGGAGCCTGCTATGCAGCAGGTGGACCACTACTCTTACTCCCACCCACAAAGGACTTATCCCCACTAGAATTCTGGGTCTTAGAAGAGGAAGGTTTTGGTTTACTCGACTGTGAATGCTTCTGGGACTCCTCAGCCTTCTGAGAGGTCCCCTTTTGTTTGTCCTTGTCCTTCCCATTGGAGTCAGTAGGGGACACCCGGTGGGAGACCCACCTGTCAGCCAGTCTGGCCAGCTTAAAGGGATCTAAAATGTTCTGGTCAGCAACATACTAACGCAGCTCTGGTGAACAGGTTTCAGAAAAATGCTCAAAAAACAAAAATGGTGGGACAATTCAACAAACATTTTCACCTTGGATCCATCAATTCACCCCATCTTGTTCATATGTGCAGCACTCACCCTGTCAATCCAAGTCACATTCTCTCTTTTCTTAAAATCTCTGAACCTTTTAAGGTATCGGGTAGGTGTCTTGCCAAACTTGGCAATCAAAGCAGACTTCATACACTCATGCTGACCCCTTTCTTCCACACTCAGTTTCAGAATACAGTCATATCTAGTCTGAGGCACTCTGCTTAACAAACACTTAGCCCAATCTATTTTTTCAACATCATGGATTCTACAAGCCATCTCAAATGCTTCAATCCATTGGAGGATATTAGAACCCTCCACATACACACCAACCAAATTGTTCATAAACTTAGTGGTTGGGGAATTGACACTCTCAACTGGTTTCGTTGAAGTCTCCACTCTAGCTTTATGTAGCTGGATTTTCTGACATTCAGTGTCCTTGTTTTTAAGTTCAAGATCCTTACCTTTGCGTATCACTTGTTGTGCCAACTCCTCTTTCTTAAGTTCAGCTTCAGTTTCCAACTTTCTATATATTCAAAGGTCAATTCCATCCTTAATAATTTAAGTTACAAGGTATTCCCTGAAGAAACATTGCTGGAGGTCGGAACAGAGGCGGCAAGAGTGGTGGCATTCCCAGAATCCGATTCAACAACACCCGCAGGGGCAGGGGCCTCAAGGGTTGCATCCCCCCCTTCATGAAGAGCTTCACAATCAGTCTGGTATTCCACCAGGGCAGCTATCAGCTCAGCCCTAGACTTATCCTCAAAGTCTAACTCCCTGGCCTCACAAGCACTCTGGAGAGCCTCTAAGCTCATCCTAGTCAATTTACCATTAGTACACAATTAAACCTCAGTTTAACAAAGTGTAGATATTTTCTAAGTGGCAAGGTTACACACTTGGCAGAGTAGAAGAACAGAGCACACCAGCCAAGATTCTCTATTTGGTAAATGTGGATGAGCAATCAAGGCTTAAGCTCTCTGGAGGTGATGCAGGCTGGTTCTTAAGTACTAGCAATGGTGGAGTTATTAGTGGCGGGACTCCCTTTCTCCTGCGCACCTCCTCTTTTCTTGTTTCTGAATCAGACCAGCAGCCTGGATCCTGGTTTGTCGAGGAACCAACTCCGGGGTTCCCATTTGATTAGAAGAATTTTGGGGATGACAAACTCTGGATCAGTTGGGCGCTGGTAGGGTATGATGGTCCTATGGTCACTGTTGGGCGAATTGATCAATTATAAGGTCCAGTCAGGTCGTAGTCATTAATTTGGTTGTTTATTCTTGGTTAATTAGCACCAAAGAAAACATCATTGTAGAAATGAATAACACTTTTTGACATGGTAAATCGCTACACAGCCGACGCACGTTTCAACCTAAGTCTTTTTCAAGGCCAATTGAGTTAGGGGGTGGGCTTGGAGATGCTGTAGGCTGGTCCTCCCAGATAAGGGCGCCAGGGGAGCTGGATAGCCGATCGTTAGCCGGGTCCGGCGAGTTCGTTGCGTGCGAGCGTTCTCGGAAATCTGTGTGCACGTTGAAACGCGCGTCGGCTGTGTAGCGATTTACCATGTCAAAAATTGTCATTCATTTCTACAATGATGTTTTCTTTGGTGCTAATTAACCAAGAATAAACAACCAAATTAATGACTAAGACCTGACTGGACCTTATAATTGATCAATTCGCTCAACAGAGACCATAGGACCATCATACCCGACCAGCGCCCAACTGCTCCAGAGTTTGTCATCCCCACACTGGTTCTGTAACGCTCACCTGAATCCCAAGGAGGCGCAGGTCTGGCTTCGAGTGCTGATGCTTCTTCAATGGTGAAGCGCAGGACTCTGAAGATGGACAGGAAGGGCCCTCTACTCTGGCTTCTCCGGCTCGCAGGAATATTCCCCTGTGCGTGAAAAGGGAGTATTACCTACTGACTGAGTTATGCTCAAGCCTCCCACTCTCTTTCAACCTTCCACGATTCCCCGTGAAGTCTCACCTTAGGGTCAGGAAGGATGAGCTCTCCATCCTGCTTCAGATGCAGGGACGCGTTGAAACCCAGTTACTTCACTGGATTGAGGATTGATGGGAGTTCAGGTAAGCTTGACTATTCAGGTAAGGCTCTGTAAAAGTTCTGTTGCAAGTTCAAAAGTCCAAGCTTAATAATAATGTTCATTGTCTTATTGCAGCAAGCGCTAATGCTTATGTCTTTTTTCCCCTTAGGGGCCGTGGTTCGGGATGCCGGAGATATGGCGCCGACCCGAAGTGAAACGTGCAGTTCCAGTTCCAGTAAATGGCAGGTTAGTTCTGGATGAGCGCTCGGGAACTGTCTTTGCATACGCTCATTCAATGTCTTTGTCTTTTTTCCCCATAGGGGCCGGGGTCCGGAAAATGCCTGGAAGCGGCAAGACCCGAAATGAAATGGGAATGACCCAACAGGTAAGTCTTATTCCCTTCCTTCTCTCACCTCTTATTCTTGTCTTTTTCTCTAGGCTCTGGGAAGTGGCTGTGTATCCGGATGATCGCTGCTGAAGATGGAGGCACCCAGGAAAGGTGAGTGAAATGCAGCGCTGCAGCGATCGTAACGAAATGCTTTTAAAAATGATGTCTTCCTTTTCAGGATCGTCGGTGTGATGTCTCTGTGGTGCAGTATTTAGCTGGTAAGGTCTCTTGTCTCCCTTTGCAGGTGACCCAGGATGCTGACAGGCGTGGCTGAAGTCCAGATGCAGGAGCTGACACGGTGAGTGTCCAGCAGCGAGGAGCAGAACAATGCGAAGCGTGAGTTGCTGATCGGGTGTGGTTTAAATAGCTTTGGAAGAAGTTCCAAGTGTGTATCCTTCCTCCGATCAGGTATGTATCCTTCCCCGACCACACCCGGGTGGAAAGTAGTCCCACAGGTAAAGTAGTTCCATTCAGGCCTCAAGAGGGCCTGGATGTGGCAGCATGGTCTGCATCAGGTAAGTGCACATTAAAACACTTGAACACATGTCTAGCTTTATGAGCCTGGCGCCTAAGGCGCCAGGACAGAGGTCCAACATGAGCCTGGCGCCTAAGGCGCCAGGACTGCGTCCAAAGGGCCCCAGCTTGGGCCCGCTGGCACTCCCCTGGGGGAAATGATGCCTGCCTCTGGGGTTGCTGGGTCGGACCTGGCTCCTTGGAGGTAGGCATCATGACAGGTTCTTAAGAACAGTGTAGTCCCCAAGCACCCACAAAGGAATGTCCACACACTATGTTAGTGGTAACACAGTTCTTTATATAAATATGGTTTCAGTTTTATACACAATCACAATAACACAGTTTGTGCTTCGACAATTCTAAAATGGTAAATATATACAGTCTCAATGTGGTCAACTGTAGACAGTTTCAAATGGCATACAAATCAATGAATAAAGTGAACCAACAATAGACTTAGAAGGAAAACAAGTTGGTTGGACAATTGGCAGAATACTGGGCCCCTACCACTAGGCGCAGTTCTGTATGAGGATCCCCCCCACCTGGGAAACCTGTAAAATAAAGTATAATGACAAGCTCAGTCCATATATTGCCTATTAGAGTCTTATTTCCTTCTATAACTGTTCTACTACCCCAATGTACCTGGTTCAGCAGAGTTTGACATTGGGTCGCTGACGGATCCTTCTTGAGTGACTCCCTTTAAAGCAGGAGCCACGGATCGTCGAGATCCTACGAAGAAAAGGTTGAACAATGGCGACGAAGCAGCAGCTTCGGTCCCGGCGGTGCTCATCGACGATCGGTCGTCGAAGTCCTGTGAAGATGAGGCGTGCGGTGCACCTCGACGACGATAGTTTGTTGTTGCAAAGAGGCAATGAAGAACTTTGGCCCAGCAAGGGCGTCGGGTCGTCAGCGTCTTTGTGGTCTTCTGGCGGCAGGAAAACCACAAGTGGATTCTCCTCAGCACGTCTCCGGTGGGACAAAGCGGTCGACGGTGCTGGCGAGAGAGTCCTTGGATTCAAATCTCTTAGGCAATGGAGCGTTGTGGCTCCGGTCGATGATCGTCGTCGACGGTGATGGACTTCAATGTCCGGGTGCTTTGCTTTGTGATTCCGATTCCGTGGCCGTCCCCGTCTCCGGTCAGCAGCCTTTCGAGGACTGACTTCCAGGGCGCTTCGGCGAAGGTTAGCTGATTCACGATGGTCCCTCGTAGCTCGAGAAGAGGTCTCCTAGCCAGGTCCTCTCTTGGATCAGTTTCTTGAAGACACCGCAACTTTCAGATTGTGTTGAAGGGAACAGCGATTCACCTTCTTCTTCTTCCGGCTCGGCTTCGAGAACAAGCATCAAGTATCGACTTCAGCTTCTGAACGATTTCAATCAGTGAGAGGCTCCCAGATAAACTGTTTGGTCTCTCCTTCACTCTGCTGGGTCACACTCAGGCAACCAATCACTCACAAGTGCATTCATGCAGGCAGGCAGCCAATCAGGCTCACAGTGCATTCAGGTCATTCACTTCCCTCCAGACACTCACAACAAGGAATGTGTATTGGGACAAGTACCCAGCCATTCAGCACTCCACACTGCATTCATACTAGTTTCGGGCAGGGCTGAACCACCACACGGGCATACCCACAACATACTGGGCCTCATTACAACCTGGCAACTTCGGATCGCGGTGATTCCGTGACGGCGGTAATAAAGTTTCTGTGTCCGCAAGGTTGCGGAAAGACCGTCCGATTACGTGCTGTCGGTCGCGCGCACCACACGGACTCGGAAACGTTGTTACCGACGTCACGGAAAAAGCCACGGAAATGGACATAGCGCTGCCACAAGTAGCGCAAAACCCGTGTCCGCCTCCGTCGCCACGGAAACGGAAATACCATGATCGCCAAAAACCGGAAACAGAGAGGCGGCCATCATATAAAGAACAATCCATTGCCATCCAGAGTCAGCACAAGCACAATCCATACTTTGAGAAGGCAAAAGGGACCACCAGGATGTCTGCCAGGATTCCAGCGCAGAGGCAGCGCAAACAGCGCTTCAGTGAGGCGGAGCTAACTGTGCTCGTGGAGCACATAGTGCAGCATGCAGAGATGCTGTTCAGTGCCGATCAACGGCGTGCCACACAGCAGCGGAGGAAGGAAGTGTGGGCAGAAGCAGCACGCAAGTGCACCGCTGTGGGCGTGACAGTGAGGAGCGTCAAGGACTGTCACAAGCGGTGGGACGACCTCAGGCTGAGGGTTCGTAACCTCATCTCCACACACCGCCAACGCAGCAGTGGGACAGGTGGAGGACCCCCTTCCCCACTGAGGCTGCAAGCATGGGAGGAGCGTTGCAGCAGTGTCCTCCACCTTGAGGGCATTCATGGGATCGGGGAGGC
This sequence comes from Ambystoma mexicanum, assembly GCF_040938575.1. Lineage (NCBI taxonomy): Eukaryota > Metazoa > Chordata > Amphibia > Caudata > Ambystomatidae > Ambystoma > Ambystoma mexicanum. The sequence continues at coordinate 266,131,078 of NC_090925.1, read as the reverse complement.
CGAGGCAGGAGTGAGCCCACCTGCAGATGCTGGTAAGTGGTCAAACATGAATGCCATAAATTAATATGTTGATGGCATTACAGTGCCAAAGGACCCATTAATAACCCCCCCCCCCCCAGGCAGTGCATGACTGGCCCAAAGGACCCATTAATAACCCCCCCCCCCAGGCAGTGCATGACTGGCCCAAAGGACCCATTAATAAACCCCCCCCCCCAGGCAGTGCATGACTGGCCCAAAGGTCCCATCAAGATCCGTATGGCATCCAATATCACAACAATGCATACCCCAAGCAATCAGATGCATGTAACGAACACCATACAATGACCAACCTGTATGATACATGTGATGCACCCATCAGCCACCACCACAACACTAATTGCATGTCTTCTGTGTCCCCACAGCCGTATCCAGTGACAGTGACACTGCACAACAGGCTAGGGAATCAGCACTGGCACGTGCCCAAGCCACCGCCCCCACACAAGAGGATGCTGCCAGCAGTTCGGCATCTCAGCCCCCTCTACCAACTGCAATAGATGTGCCAGCCACCACCACCGACATCCCCACCGTCTCCACGCTGCCTGAGGCAAGACAGGTGCCAAGGGAACCCACCATGCCCACCCAAACCAACACAGAAGGCAGCTGTACTGCAGAGGAGGCGGCCTGTAGTGACAACATTGCCCCGGTAGAGCACTGTGATACTGGGCCACAGGGGGCGACGCCCACATTTGATGACCTGGGTTCCTTCCATCAGCTGGAGTTTAGCCCCACTTCACTCAGAAGTCCCATGAGGTCACCCACCCCATCCATGGCAGAGCTGAATTCCCGCATGCAGCGGATGGAGGAGCAGCAGGCAACCCTCACACAGCTGGTGGAGAGGCAGCTTGAAGAATCTAGGCTGCAGAGGGAGTGCTATAGCACGTCAGTGCGTCGCCTATCAAGGTCCATTGGACGCTTTGCAAGCACAATAGTCACCCTGGCACGCCATGTGCGTGAGGGTAACGACCACATCTCCAGGCTCATTGAGGCCATGTTGATTGGGCAACAGGCAAATCTTGCACGGATGCCATCCATACCGGATTCTGTGCCATCAAATACCACCACCCCATCAAGCTCCACTACTGCCAGTCCAAGGAGGCGCTTAAGTCGGCTAACCGGGCTCTCGGGCAAGGATGCACAGGCACAGAAGCGCACACGGAAGTGATGATATGTGTGTGGGGCACTGCAGGACACACGTGGACTTGAAGGGTGTGAGGGGTGGGTACGTTTGGGTGGTGGGGGAGGTTGTTTTGGGTGTTTGAACATTGGGGCCTGGGTGGGGGTGGGTACGTTTGGGTGGTGGGGGAGGTTGTTTTGGGTGTTTGAACATTGGGGCCTGGGTGGGGGTGGGTACGTTTGGGTGTTGGGTGGGCTCAGGTGTACAGCTTCCCTAACCATTTCAACTCCTTCCCTATTGTGAATTCATCAATATATCATCATTTGAAAGCAAAACATACATGTGTGGACATCTACCATTTTATTTGCAGTACAACTAATCATTTATTGTCATCACTCTATGCATTGCTGTGAATGTGCTGTGGCTCAAAAGTAAATGCGAATCAGCTCATCCCGTGCTCTTTGGCCATCAAGTGCACCCCCAGGGGGAGGTGGTGCCATCCCCATCCCCATCTCCATCCCCATCTTCTTCATCTGCGTCTGGGGGCATTGGGATGTTCCTGCGCAGGCACAGATTGTGCAGCATGGCACATACGAGCGTGATTTTACCCGTCTTCACTGGGCTGTACAGCAGTGATCCCCCAGATCTGCTCAGACAGTGGAAACGGGCCTTCAGAAGTCCGAATGTCCTCTCAGTCATTCCACGTGTGCGGACATGTGCCCTATTGTATGCCTCTTCGTGCCTGTTCCTTGGTCTCTGTACAGGTGTCATCGGCCATGGCGTGAGTGCATATCCAGCATCACCTACATGGGATGAAGATGGGGGGACATGTCAGTGTTTGTGATATCATGTCTTAATCTGATGCTGTGCTATCTTGTATCATTGTTCATTCATGCATATGTGCCATGCAGTGGTTTGAAGTGTTCATTGGGCATCACAGTGGATGTCCCCAACTGGATATTGGCCTACACATTTATGTGCATGTGTACTGTGCCCTGCGGGTGACATTGGATTGTGAGTATGTCATAGTGCAGTGATGTGCACACATGGCAGAGGGACTCCACTGTACTGAAGTAGTCAATGCACGACGTCTCATTTACAGGCATCTCGTGCATTGGGAGGGCAGTGTTCCATTTGTGGGTGGGTGTCTGCAGTGGCACAAGGTGTATGGGACAGTGACAGGATGGGCTGTGGCAGGGTGTGTACAGGCACACTGTGGTGACCTGTCATGTCTTCCTTTGTGATGTTTGGTATCCGCTGTCTATTTGGTAGATGGGAGGGGGGGTGATGCATGTGCGGTCCAGCGGCATACTCACATTGCTCATTGGCCTGGACAAATACATAACGCTTCAACAGGGTCAGAGCATTGTCAGCTGTACTCACCCAATAGCCATGTGCTTTGTCCGGCATAGCGTTCCATGTACCGTGGCAACGTGGAATTCCGCAGTACCATTGAGTCATGGGTTGAGCCTGGGAAACGTGCGGAGCAGTGTGTAATCAATAGCGGGGCATCACATACTATTTGTACATTCATTGAGTGATACTGTTTCCTATTGCGGAACACCATCTCAATTGCACGTGGTACTGTCAGCTCAATGTGGGTGCAGTCAAGTGCACCTATGCAATTTGGCATGCCTGCTATGGCATGGAAGGCCAACTTTGTGGCAATGACCTCGGGGAGGGTACGGGGTAGGGCTATGTGTTCCGACACATGGCGCAAAAGGGCATCCAGTACCTGTACCAGGATTTTCGAGAAACAGGGTTGTGATATGCCGTGCATCTCACCGACCGTGTGTTGATAGGTGCCAGTGCCAAGGAAATGCAGCACAGACACAACCTTCAGGAGGGGGGGAATGGCAGTGGGGGTGTCTATGTGGCTGCTGATGTCGTCCTCAATCATGGCAGTGATGTACAGGATTGTTGGGCGGTCCAGCCGGTATAGTGTGTGGATCTGTCCTGGGGTAAGGTTCCAGGATGAGGCCCTGATGCGTGGTATTGCAGGCTGCCTGGACGCGGAGCATTGGTGGCTGCACAATGGGGTTTGCCATAGGTGCAGGGTTGGCGCCTGCGCCTCCTCCTCCTCTGCACCATTACTGCCATCATGTGCAGTGCTGCCTGTTGGTTGAGTAGGCCCAGTCCAAGTGCTACTAGAGCTGCTGGCTGCATGGTTCTGTGTTGTGTTGGGCTGGCCCTTTTGTGGGCTCCCAGTGTGCTGCTGGGTCCAGCTGGGCTGATTTGGTGCACCTGTGCCCTGATTCTGTTCAGCAGGCAATCACGGTTTTAACGCCATTTTTCTGGCAGTGTTTCCATGTCCGCGCTAGTTGTGATGCTCGCGGTGTTTCGTGTTGCCGGTAACGGAGGGGTTTCCGTGCAGGTGGACTTTACGGGACCCTTAACTCCGTGGTGGCGGTTTGAGGAGATGCTATTTCCAGGGCCGCGGGTCATGATTGGGCGGACGTGGAAACGGTGCCGGTATGGTTTTACCGCCGGCGTTAACTCCGGACCGGTGTACTTGTAATGAGGCCCACAGTCATTGGGAAGGCTCCAGCCAGTCCAGCATGGACTTCCCCACAATACCATATATGGAACTTCCACCCAACAGCCAGTAAGGGGGAGGTAGAGTCAGAGCTTCCCAGGACTTTGAGAAAACAAGGTAACAGGCAATAGAAAGCAAGAGGCCACAGGGGCCATCTTGTCTCCTATCAGGAATCAACTGATTCCAAGGGCAGGGCCTGGGTATCCCAAAATGGAGGATACTCAGAGCACCTGTCAAATTCAGCATGGAGTTGCCGCCAGCCCATACCCTGCTCTGTGGGCTACACAAAGGTGCCCAGAAACATACACTAGGGGTACAGGGTTGCACCACCCATGGGTGTCATAAGGGTATCCAAATGGTATGTAAACCAAACTGAAAAGAGGAAGAGCTGCACTGCCAGGAGTCCCGCATGGACTCCTGGGCAGAAAACAATACAGAACACACATGAAAAAGGACTATAGGACAAGGACAGCATTTCTAGCATCACACACCCCGCAAGGACTGACCCACCATCCGCGATGCACGGAAACGGGCTAACTGGCGTGGGGCATGAACATTCTCTGCAGGTTCCCAGGACCTATCCTAAGGACAATAGCCTTTCCAATCAATGAAATAGTAACGCTTGCCCCTGTGCACTTTGGTGTCTAGAATAGCCCATACTTCATACTCATCCGATCCTTGTATGGTAATCGGAGCTGGGCGCATAGAAAAATGAGCAGCAGGGAGACAGGGTCTCAAAAGGGACAAATGAAACACTGGATGGATCCCCTAATGTGCTGGTGAGTCCAAACAGACGGCAATAGGATTGAGCACATGGAGAACAGAGTATGGACCGACATAGCGTGTAAGAGGTTTACGTTTGCCCGGTATATGTAAATGTTTTGTAGATAGCCACACCGTGGAGCCAATTTGGTATGAAGGAACCAGCAGGCGTTGGGCATCAGCAAACTTCTTAGCTTCAGTTTGGGCTTGTACTAGATGGTCCCGGAATGTTTTTTTGGGGTACAACCAAATTTTGATTTTTTACGAATATAAAAGGATAAAACAATTACATATCAATTTTGTTATTTCATAAACAAACACATAATTACATTAATTCCAATTTTTGCAGAAAAATCAAAAACAACCATTAAATTCCCTTAAAATGGAACAATGGAATGAAAAGGATAAAGAAAAGAAAAACAAAGAAAACAAAAAAAAAATAAAAAGGCAAAAATATTACAAAGCATAACTTAATTCACAAAGGATTCTGAAATTTCTTAACAGTGTTCCTTAGAGATTATCCCTATCTAATGCAAAACACGCACCACATTTATTGTAAACGCTGTCTCGTGTCCCGCTATCAACCTTTCCCCAAAACATATCTGTGAAGAGGCAATCAGATAAATCCACAAAACGGCCAACGTATTTCACCCTAATCTCCCATGTCCCTTGGCATACTCTCATTAAGTGTTCTATAGTCTGTTTTTTGGCGTCCTCACATTCAACAAATAGCTGTTTGATTTCCTACTTTAAACCCCAACAATCAAGGACTGCTCCAGTGTGTATTACAGTGACTCGAACTCTTAGGAAGTCTCCCCTCATCCTGTGATCTGGGAACTTTATTAGGTATTTTGGAAGGAAACCCAGTTTCTTATCACACGAGTTGAATGAGGCTGCTGCTTTCGACCCCCTCATGTGATCTATGGTATTAATCCAATCCATAGTCATCAATGCCTTCTTTGTTTTCATTGGATTGGAGATTAGCGTATCTAGATCACCATCACATTTAACAAGGATTTTTCCAGCCAAAGTCTCTAATTTTTCAAAACTGGTGAGCGATCGAGATTAAGATGCATCAGTAAATCCTCATATAGGGTACTAACTTGCGGGAACATAATCAATCTATACAAGGATAACAATCTCCAATCTATCTAGGATTGAAGTGATCTAAGGCCCAGTTCGTATCTCAAACTTGCTGTTGATAAGCTATTGGGCCATCCCAAGACTTTCTTTCACATTGTGCCCTAAACTTTGCTGCCAATTCACATCCCAGGCCAATGGTCTTGCTACTTTAGACATATAAAAACCCACTGCAGGGACCAACGAGAACCTACAGTAGAGTCCATACATCTTTTTCATCTGGGATGTTAACTAGGAGGCCTTAGAAGAGAGTTCTTCTGGATTTGGCTCATTGTGGGGAAAACATATAAAATTTAACCCAAATACAGGATATCCTCCACTATAGGAATCAAATTACCTCCTACCGACCAGGAGGACTTATGACCATATGCCCTTGTACATTTTTGCCCGAAAATTACCACTTTTGATTTTGCTGGGTTAACGATCAACTAATTCCTCTGCATAAATACCTCCAGGGGGTTCAAAAGTCTCTCTATGCCCACTGCTGTATTGTCTAATAAAACCATATCGTCTGCATATATCAGCCATATGATAGAATGTAAGCCGATCTTTGGGCTTGCTAATGCTGCAGAGTCTATTTTGCGTCCAAAATCTGCAAGATATTCGTTAAATAGGAATGGGGCGACTACAAACCTTGTTGCACTCCTCTACCTATATTAACCTGTTCAGATAGTTGTCGGTCAATGTTTAACCTTACTCTTACAGTACTACCCTCATGCAGAGATGCCAACAGATTTACTAACGATTTTGGTTTAGTCCAAAGGCGATCTCTATTTACTCGATCGAAGGCACTAGACAAATCTATAAAAGCAGCATAGAGGTTTGGTGCTTTCTTAATGCCCTTTTTCTCACAAAGGGCAGCCAGTATCACTCCACTGAGTGATGTTGATTGACCCTTTTGAAAACCTGTCTGCTGCTTTGAAAGAATATTAGATTTTGCCCATTCTTCCAGCTCTCTCAACAAAAGTTTGGCCAAGAGCTTACTCTCGATATCGAGCAATGTGATGGCTCGATAATCTGCAGGATTCCCTCTGTCCCCCTTCTTGAAAATAGAGATAATAATAGCTGATTTCCAAGAAGAGGGGGGGATAGATCTTTTATACACTATTTCCCTGAAGAGATCCCTCAAAATTCGAGCCCACATCTCGACATCCCCCTTCAGAACCTGGCTAGGTAGACCATTGGGGCCTGCTGCTCTGGAGGAGGAGGACTTGTTTATTAGCTCAGCAATATTGTCTTCTGAGAATTCCAGAAACCAGGGTATATCTAAGATCTTAAATTCGGGTAACCCCACCAGCTTAATATAATATCAGGAGAGGTAGTCCCCCTCGTAGAGCTTTGGCTACCACATTAGCCTGACTTGTTAATTGACTCTTATTAGTCTCATTAATTATCGTCCAAAAACAGCGAGATGTCTTTTCGCTTAAGGCTTTGAGCATTTGCTTTCTGTCTAACTGGAGACGCGCTACTCTATGATGTTTAGACCTCTTTTATAACTGATTTTAATAGCCTTTATCTCTTTAAGAAGTTTACCCTTGTCCGAAATATTTCTCCTTAGAGAGTTTATCGTTCACCTCATTTCACATTTTTTTTTAAGCCAAGTGGCCTCATCAAAGCTATGAGCATGACAAAGGGGTTTAGTTAATGACGTACCCTGGGGACTTTGAACGGACCATATGAATTCATGGAAGCTCTGCGGACTGCATTTTTGCTTAAATTCATCGGCTCGTAAGGTTTCACAAGTCACATGAAGAAGCTTATTAAGATGGACTCCATCTTTCTTATACTTGATCAAACGATTCCTCTGCATATTAACCACTACCGAATGTGTCCACATATCAGATTTTTTCATAAACATCCAGTGAAAGGATTTTTCAAGACGCCTATGGTCACTAGTACCACCCTCCATCACCATAAACTCTGCACACTTCTCAAACAGCTCAGGTGATAGAAATATGTAGTCTAGGGTAGAGGATGATATTCCGCGACTCCAAATTATTGCAGGCGGAACATCCCCCTCGATAGAACCCTTAGCCAGTCGCATACACCATTCGGAGAAAAAGGCCAACCATTTCCTACCATTTGCCGTTACTGATTTGTCTCTAGATACAGTGCTTACTGCTTTATTCAAGACACACTGTGAGTTTAGATCGCCTGCAATTAAAAAAATGTGACCCTATGGCCAAGCTCACTCTCTGCAGCTCTGCTGCGAGTGAAACTCCAGCGGACTCCTTCTCCGTCAGCTGTTTGGAATGCTGCGGTAGCCCCGGAGTGCTTGAAAATGCCCCTTAAGTCTATTGCATGCCACGAGATGCAAGGAGAGCCTAAGATAACTGCCGCCGTGGTTGCCATAGACACCAGGAATAAACAAGCCACTGCTGAGGCCCACAAATGGTCCCCTGGCCTAGCCAGCCCCTCCCCTCCTGCCTTTAATGGAGAGGGGCACACCGCCAGGCGAAGCCGCAGAGGAGCGAAGTCCAGGAGAAAAGGCCAAGCTCACTCTCTGCAGCTCCGCTGCAAGTGAAACTCCAGCTGACTCCTCCTCCGTCAGCTGTACTGAGCACCGACGTTCGGAGCGCCGCCATAGCACCGGAGTGCTTGAGGATGCCCTCCATCCCACATCAACAGCCTATTACACCGTCAGCTGTTTGGAATGCCGCCGTAGCACCGGAGTGCTTGAAAATGCCCCTTAAGTCTATTGCATGCCACGAGATGCAAGGAGAGCCTAAGATGGCCGCCGCCGTGGCTGCCATAGCAACCAGGAATAAACAAGCCGCTGCTGAGGCCCGCAATTGGTCCCCTGGCCCAGCCAGCCCCTCCCCTCCTGACTTTAATGGAGGGGGGGCACACCGCCAGGCGAAGCTGCAGAGGAGGGAAGGCCAGGAGAAAAGGCCAAGCTCACTCTACGCTGCTCGAAGGCGCAGAAGGCCACCAAACTATGTCCATCACTAGGTAAGTGCACCCTGATAGCACTTGCTGCCTATATTCCTAGCATAACAATGCGAAATGACTGACTGAGCACACGCTCGATCCGGTCAACAGTCAGCACCTTCTGCCCAAGCAGTCTACTAAGACTATCTATGCCCTGCACGCACAGCGTTCACCAAGGCTGCCCACACTCAACCCTGGACTCCACCTCCAACCAAAGGATACACCCCCCTCCTCAACCAGCTCCTTCCCAAGCACAAAAGTCCGCAGCACGATAGGACAGGTGTCCGCCCGGCTGCCCTCAACATACTGTTGCATAACCATGGTGCTCCGCCCACGGGTGTACCCCCGGCACCGCCGGCAAACTCGCCGCCTCATCACTCCATTGCTGACTTCCAAGGAGGTAAGGAAGCACTCAACATCACCAAAGCAGAAATCAACGATTCTGCCCCTAATTATGTATCTCCCGCCTATGACGTGCCTACCACAGTGGCCTGAGTGCCACACATCTCTGTGTCCTCTAACAATACCCTGCCTACCTTCATTATGCCCTGTACCATTGCCGCACTGCCCTACCATGTACGGCTGCTAACACCACGTTCAATGTTCCCACACCCACCCTAAGCGCCCCCCTCTATGCAATGCTCATCATGATACCCTGCCTACTGCCAAGATGCCTTGCACTGTTCAGCCTCCACGTACTGATGTTGATATTGACTTGTATGTGCCTTGTATTGACTTGCCACCATGCAGTAATGTTCAGCCTCCATGCACTGATGTTGATATTGACTTGTATGTGCCATGTATTGACTTGCCACCATGCCGCAGTGACCTGATATCATGCACTGATGTGGAAACTGTCTGCAATGTATTCACAAAAAGAAGTATCTATCAGAGCACACCTAATTACTCAAAAACTGTAATGTATTCACACCTGTCTCACACGCCACACCGTCCTGTAACGACAACCTCAACCCCAAAAGTACTACTGCTCCACCCTCTCCCAGCTCTTCCTCCCTTTCCCCTACCCCGAAACCTACCTTAAATGTGCCCTAATTAACTCTCGTTCCCTACCAGCCCATGCACTAGATATACATGGCCTGGTCACCAGCAACAAGCTTGACCTCTTCTTCCTTATCGAAAAATGGCTATCAGAGTCCTTCGGACCCGCCCTCACTCTGGCAGTACCTGAGGGGTACATTATCTATAGACAAGACCGCTCCTCTCACAGAGGGGGTGGTGGCGCCATCATCGCCAAGGACTCCCTATCCATCAGGACCATTGAGAAGGACCTTGATCAGAACTCAGACTACCCCCTACTCAAGCTCAAGCTCTCAGACAACTGCACCTATACCATCCACCTCATATACCGTCCGCCCGGCCTCTCCAATGACTTCCAATATGCCCTAACTCACTCACTCTCAGATAACCTTGAATACTCATCCAAAATTCTGCTCTTAGGGGACTTTACTTAGGTCTCAATGACCCTAAAGACCCACAATCCAAAAACCTCAACAAATCACTGCGCACCCTGGGGTACGCACAAGTCATCACCAGCCCCACTCATATCAAAGGACGCACCCTACACTGGGTTGCCCACCATAACTGCTCGCTAAGCCACCCTGTGATCATCCCACAACCCTGGTCTGATCACCACTGTATTCTGTTCAACATCCTCACCTCCAAAGGTCCTCCACTGCACACCTTCACTCTTCCTGAATCCATCGCCCATAGCTCCAAACTGCTCACCCACGACAACCTATCTAAACACCTCAGGGTACCTGCTCTACTACCTCCCTTCTCTGACAACCCTGATCACTTTGCCAATGACTTCAAGACTGTCATCTCCCAGGCTGTTGACCTTGTGGCATCCCTCACCCTCAAAAAAGCTAAGAAATCCAAACACTCTAACGCCTGGTTCACTCAGGATCTCCTAAAATTACGTGGGGGAAAAAAGGACTGCTCTTAAAACATGGATTAATAACCCTACTGAGGCCACCAGAATCGCCTTCAAATCCATCTCTAAACAATACAAAACTGCTATCACCAATGCTGAAGCCTCTTCCTACAATACCAGGATAGCCAATGCTAAATCCAGAAGTAGAGAAATATTTGCCATTTTCAGAGACACCCACCTCTCGCCCATCTCCAATAGTGAAGGATGAAGCCTGGTCTAACGCCATTCAGTCTGCCATGCTAAGCAAACTAGAAACCTTGCAAGCCAAAATCCTTGCACACCAACAAGAGCTCACTAAACTGACCTCCAGTACTCAAGCTGACCCCACACCTGGAGACAAGCCCACCTGTTCCCCCATGTTCGACTTCAGAGATATGAGTGAGAAGGAGGTCTCCTCACTTCTCCAATCCATCAAACCCTCCAATTGTAATGGTGACGCATGCCCTGCACAAGTCATCAAGGACTGTGCCCCCTCCCTAGTCCCTATAATCACAGCATTCATCAATGCCTATTTCCGTTCTGGCTATGTCCCAGTGGGACTCAAGGAAGCGTGGGTTCGTGAGTCCCACGACCCCTCCAAACCAGGGAATTCCAGGCCCATCACCACCGTCCCATTCCTGTTGAAAATTCTGGATAAAGCAGCCTACCTGCAAATTCAGAAATTCCTAGAAGACAACCTCCTCCTAGGACTCAGGCAATCGGGATTCAGACCTCGCCATGGGACCGAGACAGCTCTCCTTGACCTCAAAAACCAAATTGATGATCTCAGAGACGCAGGCAAACCTGCACTTCTCCTGCTGCTGGACCTCTCAGCAGCTTTCGATCTGGTTGACCACAGAACCCTCTGCCAGCACCTTTCATCAGTAGCCAATTTCTCTGATAGAGCTAGCAAATGGATTGACTCATTTCTTAAGGACCGAGCAATGAAAGTCTTCTCTGATTCTTCTAGCGCCAACACCAGCACCATCAAATATGGGGTCCTGCAAGGCTCCTGCACTGCCCCCACCCGCTACAACCTCTTCACGAGGCCACTGTTCATGATCCTGGACTCCCTGGGCATCTCATACACAAACTATGCTGATGACACCCAGGAACTCATCCCCCTCTCGGGCTGATTACCAGGCCGACCAGAACACCCTCAATTCCATCTACACAACAATACAATCCTGGATGGCAGAAAACTGGCTATGTCTCAACAGTGAGAAAACCCAACTACTGCTAGTTGGTTCCCCCTCCACCTTGAGCAAATTGGATAACAAATATTCCACCTTCTCCATTGACAACATCCCCATCACCGTGTCACCCTCCATCAAAACACTAGGTGTTTACCTCGAACCAGACCTAACAATGGAGACGCAGGTCAATGCCATAGCCTCCTCATCTGCCTATCATTCTAAACTCATTAACGCAGTCAGACCCTTCTTGTCTCAACTGACTCTCCATCGCCAGGCCATAATTGGCTCCAGGATTGACTACTACAATGCACTACTCATCGGCACCTCTGCCAAGAATGTCGGCAAACTCCAAATCGTTCAAAACAACGCGCTCAGAGCCGCCACCGGCCTCATGCGTAAAGAACACATTTCGGTACTTAGAAGACAGGTCCACTGGCTCCCAGTCAAGGAGAAGATCAGATTCAAAGCCCTGTCTTTGACTCACAAGTGCCTTCACGAACTTGCCCCCCCTACTTGTCATGCAGAATCACCAAACCCGCCTCCCTTAGACCTTCCAGATCCCATTACTCTAATCTCCTAGCTGTCCCTAGAACCTGCAAGGCCCGGGCAGGCGGCTCCAGCTTCCCTGCAATCGCCACCCGACTCTGGAACTCCCTACCGCCCCACATCAGGTCCATTGAATCCCACTCTGCCTTTCGCAAAGCCATCAAAACTAACCTCTTTGTCTGACTGTTTATTTGCACCTGCATGTACTCTGTGTGACGCTGTAAACACTCTCTCTGAACTTAACTGTAACAAGTATTACTGGGTGGCTTCTTTGTAACCCTTAATCAAGCTTTCTTAAGCTCTGACATAGTGCCTCGATGCCTGCGGGCTGCCGTGCGCTCTACAAATTTCAATAAATAAATGTTTAGCAAATTTTCTTGTGTTAGGAGAGAGGCCAAAGATTCCTGAAATTCCAAATGTTTTACACAGGTGGGGGTTCCAGTATAGATTAACAGCTGTTATTTACTTTATTCCCTCATCTGTTGGTATCGAGAGGCGTACTGCCAAGATCCCCTCCTGTTTACAGGGAATGAGAACTGCCTCCTTGATTCGGGCTAGCCTGCATGCTATCAACAGGCCTCCTTTTGATCTCTCCTTCCCCATTACCGTTGCTTCTTGATGGAAAATTTGGAAGCCCGCCGATTGAGGGACATTCACCAACTAAGTTTCTTGGAAAATAATCAAATCATTTTTGCCAAAAATGTCCCCCTTCATTGCCACTCTCTTATAAGAGCTGGAACCCCGTGTATTTCAACTCACGAATCTCAGCCTCTCCCAACTAAAGTGAAACTTGGCTAACACCTAGCTTATGAAATACCTGTGTTATAATCTCTGGTAGCATGGATATTACTGCGCTTTGTGATTCTTTCTGATCAACTTGAGTCTTAATCTCCAATCCCCTAGATATATCCAGCTTTACCTTAATGTTCCCAGCTTCCATTAGCCCTCCCCCAGTACCCCGCCCCTTCTCACTGGAGAAGGTTTCATAGACTTCCAAACCACGTTGTGTAAGTTGATTCACAACAGCAAGGACAGCTTTAACCCCTAATTTAGAAGTAAAGCCAACCTCTGCCATATGTGCACTTTGGAAGTCAGGGAACTGTACGTATTCTATATCTTTAGTTGAGTTATAGATCTGGTGTTTTCTTGAAGATAGCTCAAATAGCTCCTCGATTCAATCATTTATTATTCGACTTGTGTACTTGACAGGATAGCCAGAGTCGCAGTACTGCAAATGGTGCCAAGTCTTCCTCACCAGCGTCCTGAGCCTTGAAGTCTGAATCTTGCAATAGATGTCTTGTTGTTTCCTCGACTCCCAATTCAGATCCACCCAGGAGGTTATTTCCTTTGGGAGCTGAAGCAATTTCACTTACTGATGCTTGTTTTAAAACCTCACTCTGAGGTATAAAAGTTGTTGGTAGTTTTGGGATCACAGTCTGGGTGTATCAGATATTGGTTGTTCTATAGCAACAAGACCCAGTTCAGGAATTTTGTCTTTCCTGTTCCCTCTGAGAAATATGGGTTCTATTTTCAGAGTTACTCCATTTTTTTGATTCCATTTTCCATTCTGGTTCTTTTTTGGGACAAAGATAGGTGCCAGTTTTAAAGGTCTTTTCGGCCATTTCACTCCTTTGTGGGCATTAAGGATCTCTCTTGACCCACTCTCTACAGCTCCATCCTGCATTGATAAACCAGATAATGAGGGTCCAGATTTACTCCGTTGTGTGTCTTCTGTTGGGTGCCTATAGTAGCCTTAATTTCTAGATCCCGAGACCAGATTTTGCATTTGGTTTACACTGCCTCTTTTTTGTTTTAGGCGGTCTGGTCGCGGGCTCTTTAGAATTTAATTCAACTTTTTCGTCTTGATATTCTTTGATTTCTTTCCACACTGATTCACGATGGACTGGTCAGTTGCACCTGCATTCTTTTGTTTCTTTTTCTTTACTCGTCTCCTTCCACTTGATGTTTGTTGGCCACACTCTTTCCAGGTGCTATCCCCCACATTCTCAATCTAGACATCGGGGGAGTTTGATCCTCTATGGATACACTTTGATCACGAGGGACAGCTTCAGCCACATGGGCTAGCCGATAGAATTCCTCCAAAACTGACTCTGAAAGCGGGATATCGTGAAAGAGGTTGAGGTCAGCTTCGTCCTCCCTTGGCACTGCAGTGCTCAACCCTTGTATCCTTTCCCCCTCCTTAGCCTGTAGAAGGTCAAGAATCAGAGATTTGGCTTCCTTTCCGCCAACAGTCAAATCTCTCAGGGTGTTTTTGATTCCTAATATTTCTATATTTTGACTGTTAATACCTTCAGTTATAGTTATTAGGGATGATGCTACCGTTGTATTTATGGCATTTCTCAAACACACCAGAGAAAAGTCACACTGCTCAACTTCTTTCGAAATTTCCAATAGTATACCCGAATGAGATTGAACCTCACCTTTCATTATTTCATAAACTTTCACCAAAGAGTTAAGCACAAAATTTAGAGCAACCAAGGTAGGTTTGTTTGGGGTCATCTCACAGTTCGAATTGTGGGGTGGGATATGAGGTGTGCCACCACTCCCTCTCTGGATAAGATCATTTAGTTCCTGTCGACAGTCTTCATTTGCATTTGTGGGGGCCGGCCGATTTACTTGACTGTTTGATGAAATAAGGGACACATTTAGTCCCTGTTAAAGTTCAGGACCATGTGTCCCTATGTCCAGGAGTTTATTCACCACCTGATTTTTCGATCCATGATGTAGATGTTCCAATCCACCAAAATTGCCAAAATCAAAATCACCCATGCTCCTGCATCTCCGCCTACAGACGCACTGGTTGATTCTTTCTTTGATGTTTGCTGCCTTGAGAGTAAAATCCTTCCCACTTCTTAGTGTAGAATCCATGGCTATAACCCTATCGTGTAGGCCTCCCCATGAATTGTGTACATGTGCACAAGCCACCACTTCTTGACCCGCAGGGACGCTTTGCTGTATATGGGAAGCTAACCTATCTTCCTGCGCGTGGGGCTGTGTTATAAAAGAGCCCTCCCATTCAGGGGCCCTTGGATCATCATATAGTAGCCCGCTGCAGAGGTCAGTTTGTCATTATCAATTCACCAGATTAGGGTACCTTAAGTGTTTCTTTCTTGAGCTCGAGGTACAAATTTATAGTCAATCCTCAAATTATTGTGGCTAGACGGCTTCTCACAAGCAAAAACTCAATGTCAGGACGGGGACCTCTCATAAAACAACCTTGAGGTTCCAATCCACCAAAATTGCCAAAATCAAAATCACCCATGCTCCTGCATCTCCACCTACAGACGCACTGGTTGATTCTTTCTTTGATGTTCGCTGCAGCGAGAGTAAAATCCTTCCAACTTCTTAGTATAGAATCCATGGCTTTAACCCTATCGTGTAGGCCTCCCCATGAATTGTGTACTTGTGCCCAAGCCACCACTTCTTGGCCCGCAGGGACTCTTTGCTATAGATGGGAAAAAGAGCCCTCCCATTCAGGGGCCCTTGGATCATCAGATAGTAGCCCGCTGCAGAGGTCTGTTTGTCATTATAAATTCACCAGATTAGGTGTTTCTTTCTCAAGGTCGAAGTACAAATTTATAGTCAATCCTCAAATTATTGTGGCTAGATGGCTTCTCATAAGCAGAAACTCAATGTCAAGACGGGGACCTCCCATAAAACAACCTCAAGGTTCAAAGGCTTTTGTCCGCTGTTGCCTCGCCGTTGTTTATAACAGTCCAATGGTTCCCCTTTTCCAGGGGGAGATGTTTTGTTGGTTCTGGTCAGAGTATTCTTTTGACTCCACCCCAAGGTTCAAAGGCTCATAGCGCAGAGTTACCTCGCGGGTGGTTTCCTAGTCAGCTTCCACTTTATCGCAGAAAACTATTCAAGTTTCTGCAGCACCACGCGCGCTTCTTCATAAAGTTTTCCAAATGTAGTTATGTTCATTAGAAGCGGCTCCAATTTGGATAACAGAGGATTTCCTCACCTTAATCCAGGGGGACTTGCAGACCACAGGCACCGGACACCAGAACCACACTATGCCACACACCGTGCCGCGCTCTGCCTTGGTGTTGGTGTAATGTAGCTTCTTTCTGGGTCCGCCTCCCAAGGTCCGCCTCCTCGGGTCCGCCTCCCTTAGCAATGCTCAGAAAAAAAAACAGTGTTGTTTCAAACAGCCTCGCAACTCTGAAATGAAGGCACAATTACTGGATAATGAGGCACTAGCAACACCAGACACACTGCGCCACACACCGCCCCGGACATTTGTTTAACAGCTGTTAGATCTCGGATCCATGCACTAGCTGCTGGATTATCAAATAGAAGAGATGGGTCTAAGGGAATCGATATGGGATGTTGGCCATAGAGAGCAAAGAAGGGGGATGAACCAGTAGAAGAATGTCTTGAGTTGTTGTAAGCGAATTCGGCTGTAGATAACAAAGATAGACAATCTGTTTGGTATTGGAGACTGAGGCAACAGATAAATTGCTCGAGAGTCAAGTTTAACCGCTCAGTCTGCCCATCAGTTTGTCCATGATAGGCACTGGAATATCTATCCTCGGTCCCAAAGTTAGATGTTAGGGATCTCCAAAAATTTGAGGAAAACTGAGAACCCCCATGCGAGATGATAACAGATGGTAGACCAAAGAAGCGGAAAAAGTTTTTGACATACAGATCGGCTAACATAGGAGCAGAGGGAAGACCTACACATGGAAAGAAAACAGCTAGTTTGGTGAAGTAGTCTACGATGAGCCAGATAATGTCGAAAAGGGTGAAGTTCAACAATGAAGTCCATCGAAATCATATACCATGGTTTATGTGGAATGGGAAGAGGGCATAAGAGGTCCACTGGTTTACCCATTTTGCCCTTACACTGAGCACATACTGAGCAAGTTCTGATATGATTGTCACGACCCGTGACCCAGAACCCCACTGGCATGGTCACATGCCAGGTAAGGTTAGGGCTCGGGGTTCATTTGGGGCCCAAGGGCCTTGCATTTTCACCGGGGACTCTCCTGGAGTCAGTCCTGGCGCCTTTAGCACCAGGCTCATATTTGGAATGGGACTTGAAGGGACTACTTTTTATGTGGAGGCCTGCAGCCAACATGGAGGCACCCACACAGTCTAGTCCCTAAGAACCAGACTGTGCGGTGCAGTGTTTCAGGGTGTGGTAGCCCGGACTACTTTACCTGGATTACTTTACAGGGTAGGCTATATAAACCACACCCAAGCTAAAGAACGTGCTTCGCGTTATTCTGCAGCCAGCAGCGTAACGCTCACCGTGTTCAGAGACCAGCACCCGACATTCCTGGAATCACAGACCTGCAGAGGAGACAAAAGAACATTAGCAGTTACAGCTTACCTGCAGTCCATCCTTCAATCCCAGCTGCTCGCGGTCTTCCATCCCGTTGGCAGCATCTTCAGGACATCGCGCTCGCACCGGAACGAAGCACCTGGGGTGGAGAGAAAAAGGGACAACGTTAAACAGGTTACTCACGGCAATCAAAGCAGCAACCAAAATCTTCTCACCTGGCTTGGCATATCTTGGCCGGTTCCACTCCGGAAATCACTGCATGCCCAGAAAGACCATCGTAACCTGAAAAGGAATAAACAATACAGGTTAGCCCAAAAAGACATTAGCGCGCCGCACTTCGCGCTGAACCTACCATTCTTCATACGCTCCGCGTCCATAAATCCCGGCAGGAGCCGAACCCAAGCAGCGCACCCAGCGAACCTCTGCATACATAAGGGGGAAACAATCAGGGAAAGACATTAATAGCCCGAAAGAAAGCAAAGGCCCTCAAAGACTACTATAATCGAACTTACCTCTTTAAATACACTTGAATGGGTTGGCATCAGTGAAGTTAACTCGTTCGCTTCAACCCGCAGAAACTACGTGCCCCTGCGCAGAAAGCAGGACGGAGAGCACGCCAGACATCATAACAAGGTGAGGAGGGGGGCCTTCAGGTCGAGTCCAAGGGGCTGGTGGGAGGAAACGAAAATCTGAGCCTAAGCCCAGTCCTCCTTTGTTTTCAGGCCCACCTGCCACAGAAGACATCATCCCGAATTGAGTACATCTGGGGGGAATCCGGCAACCAGGGCATACGGGCGTCCCCGTGGATATCAGGTGAGCGTAACAGAACGCAAAGACTCATAACAAAATCCACCTGGGCGCCATGGGGACTTCAGAAATGGACCAACTTTCGAGTTATTAGGGCAATTACACGCCGAAGTGCATTTGGCTAGGCAAGAGACTAATACCCTGCGAAGGGATCTTGTCGTCACCAAGGATCGCACTGAAGAACTCAGCAGGCAACTACTGCAATCACAGGCCGGGCAAGCTCCATTACCAGGAATAACTACACCGGCACAGGCAACCACGTCGTCTACCGCTCCAGTGCAAATAAATTTACCTGGAACACACCGCCAGAAAGGTTTTCAGGAGATCCAAGGAAATATGCAGCTTTCATGAATCAATGTCGCCTTCATTTCCGCTGCAGACCAGCTGCATTCCCTAACGATCAAGCACGTGTAGCATTATTTTTTCATATCTAAGTGGAAGTGCAGCAGACTGGTCAGTGCCGCTTGTGAGCTATGATGATCCGTTACTACGTGACTTTGGGGGCTTCCAAAGGGAAATGGAAAAACTCTTTGCCTGACACACCCATGAGCAATCTGTAGACAATGAACTCTTGTCACTCCGGCAGGGGAATCAGGACTTGCTAACATACATAGCAACCTTCAATAGGTTGGTGACCGAAACCAGGTGGCCTGAAGACAAGAGAACCACATTGTTTCACCGAGACCTTCGAGGGGAATTAAAGGACGTCTTGGCTCAGGTAGTTGATCCACCTAGAGACTTTGGTGAATTCATCAATCTGGTGGTGCAATTAGATCATCGAATACAAGATCGGAAAGCGGATCGGTCCAAATCTGACACACGGGCCGTGTATCTACGAACGAAAGATGCTACTCCGCGCACGTCAGAGAATACCACAGAGCCAATGCAAATAGGAGGCATACGACCACCGTTAACAAAAGCCGAAATAGACAAGAGAAGGCAACAGCAGTTATGTTTGTACTGCGGACAATCAGGGAACTTCTTAAAAGACTGTCCAATGAAAACTCCCAAGCGAATTGTAGGAGCTACAGAAAAGGATGAGAGTAAGGAGTCGGAAAACTGCCTAGCTCGACAAAAGTAGAGGTCAGTTTGTCGTGTGAGAGGAATGAGCCACCGACCTCACATTTTGCAATACCAGGAATCCTAATCAATCACCAACAACCTTCAAGGATGCATTCTGTTGAAACTTACATAGACAGCGGGGCAGTTGGGAATTATATTGATCAAGATCTGGCCGCACGGATGGGGCTTCCCTTAAGTTTTAAGTCAAACACAGAAAAGTTGACCACAGTAGATGGGACTGAAATTGCTTCTGGACCAGTAACCCGATGTACGGCAGGAATAACCCTGCTGTGCCAGGATGGACACCGGGAATCGATTTCCTTTGATCTCACCAAGGCGCCTCAGTTTCAGCCAATTTTAGGGATGCCATGATTAGTTGCTCATAACTCTCGGATAGATTGGCGTGCAAGAAAACTGACTTTTCCTCATGATTGCGCCTCCACCTGCTATCTCCAAGAAAACAAGTCCAGTTTCAAGGTTTTTATGAGTCCAAGAGTCGGTATATCTACACTTGGCGCAACCAGTACTCTCCCTGAAGAATATCAAGATTTCCAGGATGTGTTCCAGAAGGAACAAGCTAATACGCTACCACCGCACAGGTCCTACGACTGTCAGATTGACCTCATACCTGGTGCACAGATCCCTTGCGGTAGAATCTACGCGCTCACCGAATCAGAAAACCAGCATCTAAAGTCCTACCTGGACCAGTACTTGGCAAATGGGTTCATTCGCCCATCCAAATCTCCGGCAGCCAGTCCCCTGTTCTTCGTACCAAAAAAGGAAGGGGACTTAAGAACTTGTATTGACTATCGCGCCCTGAACCAGATCACCGTGAAAAACCGTTACCCACTGCCCCTCATTCCCAAGATGCTAGATCAAGTCAAAGATGCCCAGATTTATACGAAGCTAGACCTCAGAGGAGCGTACAACCTGGTCCGAGTCAAAAAGCGCGATGAATGGAAAACGGCATTTCGTACTAAATATGGGTTGTTTGAGTACCAGGTAATGCCTTTCGGGCTGTGCAATGCCCCGGCGGCGTTCCGATATTTCATGAACGACGTCCTAAGGGAGCTGATCGATGTTTGCGCCCTGGTCTACATAGATGACATCCTAGTGTATTCAACCTCAGAACAAGACCATGTTAAGCATGTCTGTGCTGTCCTTGCCAAACTGTGCCAACATCGACTATACGCAAAACTTGAAAAATGTTCTTTCCATGTACCCCAAGTTGAATTTCTTGGTTTCGTTCTTACTCCGAAGGGCATTCGAATGGATGCACACACAGTGGATGCCATTCTAAAATGGCCCTCCCCGACCTCAGTAAAAGGGATCCAGAGTATGCTGGGTTTTGCAAATTTCTACCGTCGATTCTTCCCAGACTTTTCTCCGATTATGCATCCAATCACGTTACTTCTACGAAAAATAAAAAATTCATATGGTCAGAAGATGCTGAAAGGCCTTCCAAAAACTAAAGGAAAAATTCACCTCAGCCCTGATCCTACGACATCCTCGTCCAGATTTACCTTACATCGTGGAAACAGATGCTTCCAGTATGGCGATGGGGGCGGTTCTTTCTCAAAAAGACCCTGAAACTGGCCAATTACACCCTGTGGCCTTCTGGTCACGAAAATGTACACCTCCTGAAATCAATTATGCCATTATCGATAAGGAACTGCTTTCTATAAAATTCGCCTTCAAGGCATGGCGGCATTAACTCTTAGGGGCCAGGCATACAGTCACTGTAATTACGGACCATCGGAACCTACAATACTTAAAAAAAGCAAAGGCGCAATCGTCGCGCCAATTACGATGGGCCCTTTTCTTTGCCGAATATGACTATATAATCACTTATCGGCCAGGCGTAAGAAATGGGAAAGCTGACGCACTATCTCGCATGGGCATCAATGAAAGAGAATATGCAACTCCAAATCCAGTGGCCATTATACCTGAGCACAAGCTTTTAGGCCTCACCACAGCTTTAACACAAACTGAACTTAGAAATGCGATCCAACAGGAAATAACCGCAAGCCAGTTACTGGAATGGCATACCAAAGGAAAACAATACGTTGTCAAAAATCAACTGCAATATTTTGGCGAACGCCTGTACGTGCCTAAGACCGAGCTACAACAACAAATCATTTTAGAATATCACGACTCTTTGATGGAAGGTCAAGCCGGAGTCGCCAAAACCTTAGCCAAAGTAAAATGCAATTATTGGTGGCCCACTTGGCGTCAAGACGTCATCTGATACGTTCAGTCATGTGCAGTGTGTGCACAAAACAAGTCATTGAAGCAAAGACCAGCTGGCCTCCTGCAACCATTAGAAATACCTCCGGCAGCATGGCACACACTCTCTCTCGATTTCATTACTGATTTACCTCCCAACCAAGGGTTCAATACCATTTTAGTTGTAGTGGACCCATTTTCTAAAATGGCACACTTTATCCCTTTCAAAGGCCTTCCAGATGCTTCCCAGCTAGCAAAGGTGTTTTTAGAAAACATTATCAAACTCCATGGATTCCCTTCAGTCCTGGTCTCTGATCGAGGGAGCCAATTTGTATCAAACTTCTGGAAAAAATGCTGCGCTATAGCTCACATCGACATACGTCTATCCACCAGCCATCACCCCCAAATGGATGGTCAAACAGACAGGACCAACCAGACTCTCGAACAATACCTTTGATGCATGCTGCATCAAGTTGAGGGAACCAGGAGAGATCTATTATGGAGAGCCGAATATACTTATAACAATTCTGTACATTCCAGTACTGGGCAAACACCCTTTTTCACCCTCTACGGCAGACATCCGCATACTTCCGAACTTGACAGCCCTCCCAGCCTCGAAATGCCGCTTCGTGCAAACATCACTCAGGCCTTTAAAAGGGCAACAGAACAATTAATCCAAGCCAAAAGTAAGCAAAAAAGGTTTGCAGACCAACATCGAAAAAAGGCTACTGACTATCAGATAGGAGACAAAGTTTGGCTAGCAACAAAACACATACCACTAAAGGGAACCCGAACTTTTCGTCCTTGCTATTTGGGGCCCTATCCTGTTCAAGCCATCATCAACCCGGCAGCAGTTAAACTAAGATTGCCAGCTAAGGAACAAGTTACTTACCTTAACTGTTGTTCTCCAGCATGGGTCTGGCATGGATTCACATGCTCATGAATATTCCCCGTCGTCAGGCCGGGAATCCTCGGTAAAGAAAAAATCAGTATCAGTTTAGTTTCTGATCTGTCTTTCTCAGTATTAACCAATCACTGGTCTCTGGGTCATACTGCCCCCAGCCAATGACTGCCCTCTCCCTAAGCCCCACCTCGGGCAGCCATCTTCAGATTTGGTAGCACGTAAAGTGGCAGTATGACCAAGTGAAGAGCCGTAGAGGGGTAGGAGGGAGGGTTCGCATGTGAATCCATGCCAGACCCATGCTGGAGAACAACAGTTACAGGTAAGTAACTTGTTCCTTCTCCAGCATGGGGTCTGGCATGGATTCACATGCTCATGAATATAAGAATACATAGCAGTACATAGCAGTACACACATGCACAACCAGCGGGAGGTGGAAAAAAGGCTCAACATTAAGCATTACATCAAAACTCAACATTAAGCAGTTCTTCCCTCCTCACCAGGCTCACCTTAGGCAAACAGGTTGCGCAGCACCGCTTGGCCGACTCTGGACTCCTCCCTGGAATCCCGGTCGACGCAGTAGAATCTCGTGAAGGTGTGCGTCGACCTCCACGTAGCAGCCCTGCAGATGTCCAGCAGGGGCACACCAGACAAGAACGCCATGGTAGCAGTGATAGCTCTGGTCGAATGGGCTCTCGGACGGCCAGGCAACGGTCGGTTTGCCACCCGATGACAGTGCGTGATGCAGCCGGATAGCCATCTGGAAATGGAAGCCTTCGAGAGAGCCTTCCCTTGGTTCACAAGTCCAAAGTTCAAAAAAAGCTGTGATGTCTTCCGAAAACTCTTTGTGCGGTCCACGTAGAACTTCAGCGCTCTAGCCACATCCAGCGAGTGCAAAGTCCTCACGGCCGGTGACGAAAGCAACGGGAAGAAAACAGGTAACACCAAGGGCTCGTTGAGGTGGAAGTCCGACGGCACCTTGGGCATAAAAGAGGGGTGCGTCCTCAGCAACACCCTTGTGTCGTGAAAAGTCAAGTATGGAGGCTTGCAGGATAGGGCCTGGATCTCTCCCACTCGCCGTGCGGAGGTTCTGGCCACAAGAAACAAAGTCTTCCACAACAGGAACTTCAACGGTGCCGAATGCAGGGGCTCGAATGGTGCCCCCATGAGCCTGGTCAGCACCACGTTGAGTTCCTACCCTGGGGTAGGGGCCTTCACCGGCGTGAACGATTGGAACAGTCCCCTCATAAATTCCTTCACCAGGCGATAGGACCACAAGGACGCCCGTCCTGTGGTTCTGGTGTATCGGGAGATTGCAGCCAGATGTATCTTGATGGAGGCGTGAGCCAGTCCAGCCTTAGCCAGCAACAGTAGGTACGGCAGCACTTAAGGGGCCGTAATTCGTAGAGGGTTAATCTTCTGTTTGAGCTACATAACATAGACAATCCAGGTCTAGAAAAATCAAACATCCATCCACATCCACATTGCCACCCACATAGTCCTACAAAATGAGCGCAGAACAACAGCAATAATGCATTGTGGCCTTGAATGCATGCGAAGGGATCACCCCTAGCCATAGCATTACACCATGCACTTATAGCACAACTCAAGTGATGCCTCTCAGCATGGCAACATCAATGTTGGAATGGCGGTACACCAGCAGTGTGATACCAAATCTGCTTAGGACCAAGGAACCCCTAACACACGGCTTCAGCCAGGACATGTCCATTACTGTTGTAGGCATTGATGGGGCATGTGTACTTGCAGGGTCGCCCTTACCTTTGCACATTCCTGTCACACAGACAGTCTGCATGTATGCTGTTAATTGTGCACTTCAATCACAATGCAAATAAAAAAAGCCTGAAATGAACTGGCCGCACTTGTGCTGAACAGTAACAGGTCCCCATTTGTCACCCCATACAGGTGATGCTGGCTATCCCCTGAAGAGGTGGCTCCTTACCCCTGTAAGAAACACACAGAACAGGCACGAAGAGGACTACAATCGTGCACATACCCGTACCCGCGTCGTGATCGAGCAGACATTTGGCCTTTTGAAGACATGGTTTAGGTGCATAAGCAGGTCGGGTGGCGCTCTCCTGTATGGCCATGAGAAGGTGGCCAAGATCACCATGGCATGTGTCATGCTGCACAATATGTGTATCAGACGGAATGTGCCACTGCCCCCTGACGTTGAAATGGAAGCACCTGATGAGGATGATGATGGTGATGAGCACGGAGGTGAAGGGGATGCAGGACATGCAAGAGGGGATGGTCAAGAGGGACGTGCTGTGAGACAACATCTGATCAACCAAATATTCTGAGTAACGTGGTTTTTTACTGTGACATGGATATGGGTATGAATGCACTGGTGTATGTTTGGGAGCACGCAATGGACCCTGTCGCCAATAAAGTACACAAACACAATGAAGATGTCCAAGCCTGTGTTTTGATCAGACACCAGTGTATTAAGTAACGGAAAGATGAAAAAGTGCATGTCCCCAAACACCCCGCCACCCTTCCACCCACCCCCCACAACAGACCCATAACACCCTTCCACCCACCCCCCACAACAGACCCATAACACCCTTCCACCCACCCCCCACAACAGACCCATAACACCCTTTGCCCCACCCCACAAAACAGTTCCTCATGTGTCTGCCACTATGTTTGCGTCGGGCCATGCACGCAGAAGCTTCGCCATAAACTCCCTATTGGCCATTGTCTGCGCCAGCATTTGGAGGCTGGCTAGACATGCGCCTGGTGGTGCGTGTGGAGCGGCGGGGGGGCTTGTCTGCGTTGAACCGGCAGATGACGACGTGGCTGACTGTCCTGGTGGTGTGAAGTGGCGGTCCATTGTGTCTGCTATTCGAGTAAGGACCTCTCTGAGTCTGCCTATCTCCTCACACAGCCTGTCTGTACAGGCCTCCATCCTCTCACTGGAGTGCCTTGCCGTCTCCACAATCTCCTCCCTGAGATGGGCAGCCTCCTCCACATGCTGGCCAACCAGCACAGTTAGTTCCTGTTGACGCTGGCTGATGGTGGCCAGGTCGAGGGCAGTGCTGGGTGCTGGTGGAGTGGCTGCTGTGCCCTCAGATGCATCCATGTCAGCAGGTGAAGCCACCATGGGGGACATTGAGCCTAGAATGTTGTCCTCGCCAGTGGCATCAGACCCAGGTGTCTGGAGTGGTGATGGCTCAGGAGTTCCAGGGGGGGTTGGGGTGTGCATCTCCATTGTGACACCGGTTGTGTCCTCAACATCAGATAGTGGGGCAGTGGCTGCTGCCTCTCCTATGGAGCTTGGCGCAGCTGATGGTGGGCCCTCCGTGGCTGGGATTGGTGGTTGTGGGTTCAACTCCGGTGGTGGGGCTGTAGTTAGTGGTGTGGCTACTTCTATCCTGGAAGTGGCACTCCTCCGATGCTTGACACTCATCATGTGGAACCTTCCCCCCTTGCCCCTTGATGTCGTGGGGGTGTGCTCAGAGTCCTGTGCCCTTAATCTCGTACTTGCAGGGGGTGCCTGGGATGCATTTTCGGCATCCTCACCGTCTGTATGTGAGCCTGTCAGGGACAAGAAGGGGGATGGCATTGGTTACGTTTCTATGTACTTTATGCAGAATACATCAATAATGCAGTTGTGGCCATTGGAACTTCATTGTTTGGGATGCACGTGATGTGTCAGTTCAGTGCCTCATCCATGCATGGTTGTGTTTGGCACTTGTCTCTGGTGATGTGTGCATGTGTGTGTGTTTGGGTCTGACACTGACATGGGCAGAGATGGATGCATGTGTGGATGTTTGTCCATCCATGAGATGATTCTGGGCTCACATTTGGGGGGACCAGTACATTCACATAGCATCCTGTCATGTGTACACTCACCTCCATCTGAAGTGGTTGCCAAACCATGCTCCATAGTGCCGAATCCCTCAATGCATTCCACTCCGATTAGGTTCGCACAGGTCTCCTCCCATTCCTTTAGTTTGATGGGTGAACCGGGTCCACCTGCAGTGGCTATTCTATGGTTTTCGGCAAGGATGCTCCTCACCCGCAGTCTGAGGTCGTCCCACCTTTTCCTGCACTCACGCACATTGCGGGTGGTGGTGCCCACTGCACTAACTTTCACTGCAACTTCATCCCAGATGGCCTTTTTTTTTTATAAGTGTCTCCCGCCGCATGTCTTTGGCAAAGACAACGGCAGCATTGTCAGCCAGGGTCTGGGTCAGCATGATCAGCTCCTCTGATGTATATTTTTCTTTGGGCTGCCTGTCGGTGCTTTTTTTCAATGCCTTGGGCATGTTGAGGGTGTCCCTGATGATTTGCAACTGCAACCTACTCCAAACAGGTCCAGGGGGCAGTGGATGGCAATGGATTGTGTTTTTAAAGATGGCCGCCGTGCTCTTTCCCGTTCCTGTGCGATGACGCTATTTCCGGTTCCGCAATTTAACGGTCACCGCTGATAGCGGTGACCGCTATTTGCATGCAGCGTGAGGGCGGAGGTGCTATCTGCACTCTCATCGAGGGCGGTAAGTGACTTTTTGTGGTCTTTAGCGGCATGGCTTTAGGGTCATTACCGGCATGGCTCTATGCTCGTGTCCGCGTACTCGTAATGGTACGCTATTAGCGCCCTCTTGCGAGGGCGGACACGTTAAGAGCGCCATGCCGGTAATTGGAGATTTTTACCGCACAACGTGTAATGAGGCCCAGAGGCTTGGCCTTTTCAAACACTTCAAGCATGTTTAGGCGAAATGCCTCCCACTCTGCAGAAGAGAAATGCTTGGTAGGACACTTACATTTCCTGGGGGATTCGTCTGACGATGATGAAGAAGGCGACCGGTGGAGTCGCTTCTTCGATCGATTCGCCAAAGACGATGAGTGGCAGGAGCCACTTCGAGATCTCGACCTCTTTTCCTCACTTTTGCATCGCGGAGAATGAACTCCAGACTCGACGGTCGAGGATCGGTCGGTTTTGGTTTTACGACCCACCTGTAATTTCCCCTTTCTCTATTGCAGGGCTTTACCCGCCATCGCTTGGCACTTCGAGCAGGCCTCCATGTCGTGGCCTTCTCCCTAACACCACAGGCACGATTGATGCGGGTCTGTGATCGACATTTTTTAACTGCATTCCTTGCACTTCTCGAAACTCGAGCGAGGGTTAGTCGGGGTTGATGATGAAGACGTCTTCGATGATTTTATGTTGAAGAACGAACTACATAGTAGAAATACTAACAAGGCGCCCCGAGTCTCCGAAGCAACACGTTCTGCAGAAAAACAGAACTGAGGCCAACGGGCGCTGAGCGTGCTACTTGTACACCCGATGCCTTCACCCTCAACGGAGGCCTTTGAGGGACATAGACTCGACACCATAGACGCATGGCGCCCTCTGCCGAGAATTTTTTTTCCGAAGCTGCCTAAGCTGGATGTGAATATCAAAGATGAGGGATACGTTGGGACACAATCCATTCGAAATTGCAGTTAAGAATTTAACAGGAGTGGATATAACATTGAACCCTGCAGTACATCACAATAAACTGCAAGAGTTTTCAATTTGCACGACTCAATAGCAACCAACTGTGAACTTCCAGACAGGAAAGATGTGATCCAAAATAATGCTGTATCACTGATACCAAAACGGGCAAGTTGGCCAAGGCAAAAAGCATAAAACAAAAAGTGTCTAAACTTAAAGACACTCCCGTCCCCTGCACGTCAATTCACACGTAACAGATCCCAACCCACAACACACTTCCTGGCTCATTTTATACTGTTTCCTGGTAGTCACATGATAAAGTCACGTGACCCGCCGGCACTGAATACTAAAAGAATGCACAAAACTCCCTGCAACCTGCCAAATACACAGGTAATGCTAACTAAGCACACAGGTACTGAGTGAGTAAATCAAACAAAATAAAAAAGACACCAAAGATAAATGTGTGTGTATTTAAAAAGGAGATAGACATAGAAGAAAGACTGCACTTTTGAAAAAATTAAAAAAATAATAAATAAGTGCCTTAAAACTATTGCTGTCCATCAACCATACTTAACTACGCGGCAAATTCAGAAATAACCAAGTAAACTAGTTATGTACTAAAGATATATGTGTGTATTTAAAAAGAAGATCGACATAGAAGAAAGACTACATTTTTGAAAAAATTGAAAAAATAATGAATAAGTGCCTTAAAACTTATTTTGTTTAGTTTGTCCAAACTTTTAATGATATGTGAGATGTCCTCTAATTGTATATATATCTATACTTGCAGATATTTTTGCTCCTGAAGAAGGGGATAGTCCCCGAAACACGTAGAGCTTGAAGCTGCAGTTCAAAATTGGGAGCTTATTTCTTTGTCTGGTTTGATTTGTTTTTCATGCTGGCCATATTGGAAGTCAGTGGATACCTTTTTTCTGTACTTTTATGAAGATATTTTGTTACCTATGTTCTAAATTGACAATTCTTTCTATATATAAAAGTGCAAATGTTATGACATTTGACTGATTTATTTCAGCTTGTAAGGTGTGCAGGGGACGGGAGTGTCTTTAAGTTTAGACACTTTTTGTTTTATGTTTAACACATGCTCCAGTGTCAGGGCGTGTATTCCTCCCCAGCACCCAGAATTGTAATAAAATCTCTCTAAATAGTTATTTAGTTTTTGAGTAATTATGTGTGCTCTGATAGATACTTCTTTTTGTAACAAGGCAAAAAGCATGTCAGTAGTGTTGAAGGCTGCTGACTGACAAATAAAAAATCAGAGCCCTAGCATCTCCACCATCAACCATCTTCCATATATCATCTGTAAGGAACTCATGGTGGCAACAGTAAAGACAGACACAAGTGATCACGGTTCAATGGTGTTTATTAAACTGTATAAATGGGTGAGAAAAATGCCTAATCTAAACCCTAAATCTAAGATTGGAGCAAGCTATGACCATCAAATAATAATAAGGTAGTCCTAGTGGCGTCTTGTCAAATAAAAAGGGCCTATACTAAAAAGAAAATATTGCCAATCACGATTGTTTAGTTACAAAATAGTGTGGGATAATGTTCACCAAAAAAAAAGAAAGAAGAAAGAAGTGTTCACAAAATGATAAGTCAGGATGGTATAGCGGAGTCTCCCTTCCCCACGTTTTCTAGCATGGGACAAGGCAGGATTCCTGAGCACAGCACACTCCTGGGCTTCTCCAGCACTAGGTTACAGTTCCTTTCTGCGATTTGAGGACCTTCGCGGGTCAAGTCTCTTTTATACAAAGTCTTTTGCCTCAGAGGGCCTGATGTGTTAACAATAACAAAAAAAAGTTCCTTTTCACAATCTTTTACGTTGGGTGATGACTCTTCACCCCTGGATCCCCCTCAACCGGGTTCCGATCATTCTTGAATGTTAGCCTCCCTCCGTCAGGTTCACACCTGCCTTTTACTGAAAATATTTTCACCTGTAGCTTTCATGAGTCTCAATGTTTTTTTAAACAACCTTTCACGGTGGACATCCCTCAGCTGGGTTCACTCTTGTCAACACAATGTTCATGGGGTTATTATGCTTCACCCCAACTTACAGGCATCCCTCAGCCGGGTTCACATAGCCATTCTAACACAGTTCATCAGAAAGCGGGGGTTCCCTTCCCCTAGCTTTCTCTTGGCATCCCTCCGTCGGGTTAACACTTGCCACGGTTCACAAGAAAGTCACTCTAGAACCCGTAGGTTCTCGTCTAACCTAATCCTGGGTCTCAGCCCCCAGTCAGGTTTTACACAAGTCGATTAATACAATGTTCTCGGGTATGTTCCTGGTCACCCTAATTTGTAGGCATCCCTCTGTCGGGTTCACGTTTGCTACAAACACAGTTCACTTAGCATCCACAACGTGTCCAAGACTTTCGACTGTACAAGTGCTTTTCAGTTGACCCTTGGATGACCACTTTGACCTCTTACATCGCCTCTCCTAGGGCCTTCTGGTATCGGTAGTTTCAACAACAAAAACAAGGGACCAACCAGAGTCTTTCGAATAACCGCCAGCGTGGTACCGGACCACTCTGCGGCTGGTCTTTTCCTGGGTCTCAAAAGTTCAGTAACATACAAGTTCTTTATTCACAAGTTCTTCCACTTCATATCATGCTGCCGTTTGCAACCTTTGCTCAACACGGCTCAGTCTATTATCGGTTCTCCCTCCGACTCACCGGCTGTGCTGAACTGCTTGGCGTTTCTTGTCTCTGAAGTCAAGGACGGTACCACGGTAACCTGCGCCTCTCTCCGCCTTGGTTATCCATGTGGGAGAGCCCTGTACACCGTTGACATCTGTTACACCACATGCTAGCTGTAGTTCCCGGTCTTAGGATTCCTTTTACTGAGGTTTTGCATGTCTGGGTGGAAAAGGGCAAGGGCACTTCCGTCGTCGTCCTTTTAGGTCCTGCCGTCTTCTCCTCCTTTTGATTTGCCGTCCTGGAACAACAGCCTCCTCCTGCGCTTTGGCTTGCTCGTAGTGTGCTCCATCTTTTATCCCTCTTGGGAAGTGAAAGGGACGTTAGGTGTGTGTAGTTATTGTCAATTGCCTGACTCTGCCTGACCCTTGTGTTGGGACATGTCAGGTAAACAGCTCTGGTGTTAATCCACTGTCTTTCATGGTGTAGAAAGTATTTGTGTCAGACGGGGGTTGGGGGGATAGAACTTCTGAATATCCTACAGGGTAGAATGGGGAAGGAACAAGTTACTTACCTGTAACTGTTGTTCTCCAGCATGGGTCTGGCATGGATTCACATGCTCATGAATATTCCCCGTCGTCAGGCTGGGAATCCTCGGTAAAGAAAAAACCAGTATCAGTTTCGTTTCTGATCTGTCTTTCGTAGTAATAACCAATCACTGGTCTCTGCGTCATACTGACCACAGCCAATGACTGCCCTCTACCTAAGCACCGCCTCTGGCAGCCATCTTCAGATTTGGAAGCACGTGAAGTGGCAGTATGACCAAGTGAAGAGCCGCAGAGGGGTAGGCGGGAGGGTTCGCATGTGAATCCATGCCAGACCCATGCTGGAGAACAACAGTTACAGGTAAGTAACTTGTTCCTTCTCCAGCATGGGGTCTGGCATGGATTCACATGCTCATGAATAAAGAATACATAGCAGTACACACATGCACAACCACGGGAGGTGGCAAAGGCTCAACATTAAGCATTACATCAAACTCAACATTAAGCATCTTACCTCCTCACCAGGCTCACCTCAGGCGAACAGGTTGCGCAGCACTGCTTGGCCGACCCTGGACTCCTCCCTGGAATCCCGGTCGACGCAGTAGAATTTCGTGAAGGTGTGCGTCAACCTCCACGTAGCAGCCCTGCATATGTCCAGCAGGGGCACACCAGAAAGGAACGCCGTGGTAGCTGCGATCGCTCTGGTGGAATGGGCTCTCGGACGGCCAGGCAGCGGTCGGTTTGCCAACCGATGACAGTACATGATACAGCCGGAGAGCCATCTGGAAATGGAAGCCTTCGAGAGAGCCTTCCCCTGATTGACAGGTCCAAAGTTCACAAAGAGTTGTGACGTCTTCCGAAAACACTTCGTGCGGTCCACGTAGAACTTCAGCGCTCTAGCCACATCCAGCGAGTGCAAAGTCCTCTCAGCCGGCGACGAAGGCGACGGGAAGAACACAGGCAACACCAAGGGTTCGTTGAGATGGAAGTCCGACGGTACCTTGGGCATGAAAGAGGGGTGCGTCCTGAGCACTACCCTCGTGTCGTGAAAAGTCAAGTACGGGGCCTTGCAGGAAAGGGCCTGGATCTCTCCCACTCGTCGTGCGGAGGTGATGGCCACAAGAAACGCTGTTTTCCACGACAGAAACTTCAATGGGGCCGAGTGCAGAGGCTCGAAAGGAGGTCCCATGAGCTTGGTCAGCACCACGTTGAGCTCCCACGCCGGGGCCGGAGCCTTCACCGGCGGGAATGATCTAAACAAGTCCCTTCATGAACTCTTTCACCAGACGATGAGACCACAAGGACGTCCGGCCCGTGGTTCTGGTGTATCGGGAGATCGCAGCAAGATGAATCTTGATGGACGCGTGTGCCAGTCCAGCTTTGGCCAGCGTCAGCAGGTACGGCAGTACCTGGGGAGCCATAATCCGTAGAGGGTTAATCTTCTGTGCGTGGCACCAGACAGAGAACCTCTTCCATTTGTGTCCGTAGCATTTAAGAGTCGAGGACGCCCTGGCCTTTGCAAGAACTTCTCTGCAGTCGGCCGGTATGTCGTATCCTCCAAACTAACGCTGCAGGAGCCAGGCCTGCAAGCTCAGCGATTTCGGGTCGTGGTGGAGGATGGCGCCTCCTTCCCTGGAGAGTAGATCCGCGTCCACCGGCAGCTTGATTGGCGGGGACGCTGACAAGTCCAGAAGGTCCGGGAACCATATCTGCCTCGGCCACGCAGGTGCGACGAGGATCATCCTGCACCGTGACCTCTTGAGCTGGTTGACGAGCCGGATTAGCAGTGGCAAAGGAGGGAACGCGTAGAGGAACAGGCCCTCCCAGGGGAACGAGAAAGCATCGCCCATGCTCCTCGCCTGGGGAAACCTGCTGGCGAACCTCTGGCACTTGGAGTTTGTCGCCGTCGCGAACAGGTCGATCTGGGGTGTGCCCCACCGTCGGAAGAGGCGATCCACTAGATCCTGCCGTAGTTCCCACTCGTGGCACGAGCGCAGCTCCCTGCTGAGTGAGTCGGCGATGGTGTTTTTTATCCCTGCCAGATGAAACGGCACCAGAAACATCCTTTGGGCGACGGCCCAATGCCACAGGTCCTGCGCCTCCTTGGACAGTGCTGAGGACCTGGTTCCGCCCTGTTTCCTGATGTAAAACATGGTGGTGGTGTTGTCGGTGAAGATCCTCACCACCTTGCCCTTGAGGGACGGAAGGAAGGACCTGAGGGCCCAGAACACTGCACGGAGCTCCAGGACGTTGATATGGAGGGACTTCTCCGTCGGGAGCCAAAGGCCTCTCGCGTGCAGATTTTCGGTGTGCGCTCCCCACCCTTCCAGGGAGGCATCCGTGGTCACTGTCTCCTGGTGGTCTGGGGTCTGGAAGTCCATGCCCGCCATCAGATGCGCGCGGATGCCCCACCACCGGACTGCTCGGCGGAAACTCTCGTCGAGTGTGATCCTCTCCTCGAAGCCGCCCGTCGTTTGGATCCAGCGCGCGTCCAGGAACTCCTGCAACGGGCGCATCCGGAGCCTGCACAAGGGAATGAGGTAGATGCAAGAAGACATCATTCCGAGGAGGGACTTGATGGACCTCACCTTGGCGGCGTCAGAAACCAACATCCGCTGTACCTTGCCCAGGATGGACCTGGTCCTTTCCTCCGACGGGGAGGCCAGAAGGGACACTGTGTCGAGCTTCGCTCCCAGAAACAGTGCGTTTTGCGCGGGTACCAGGTGGGACTTGGCGTAGTTCACGGAGAATCCCAGGTCCGTGAGAAGTTGGACGGTCCTTGCCGTGTGATCCACGGCGAGCTCCCTCGTCTTGGCTCGGATGAGCCAGTCGTCCAGGTAGGGGTAGACGTGGATCCCCTCGCGGCGCAGCTGCGCCGCCACCGGTGCAAGGCACTTGGTGAATACCCTGGGTGCCGACCGTAGTCCGAAGGGGAGGGCTTTGAACTGGTAGTGACGCCCTTGGACCACAAACCTGAGGAATTTTCGGTGCCCCTTTAGGATGGGAATATGGAAGTAGGCATCCTCCAAATCCAACGACGACAGGAAGTCTCCTTCCTCCAGCTGACCCAGGACGTGCTGGAGGGTGACCATCCGGAACTTTTGCGCCTTGATGAACTTGTTCAGACGTCGCAGGTCCAGGATGGGGCGCCATCCCCCCGTCTTCTTCTTCACGAGGAAGTATCTCGAGTAAACTCCGGAGCCCCGAAGCCTCTTTGGGACGATTTCGATGGCGCCCTTCCTGAGCATCGCCTTTACTTCCAGGAGAAGTTGAGGGACGTGAAGTTCTTTCCTGGCCACGGGGGGGACGCGCGGACACTTTCTTTGAAACTCGAGCGCGTGGCCCCGGGCCAAGGCGTCCAGCACCCAACGGTCGGTGGAGATCGACTCCCACACGCTGACGAAGCTTGCCAGCCGGCCTCCCACCGGGGTGCTTCGGTGGGGGCCCGACCCCACGGCCGGTTCAATCCTGCTTCGACGAGGCTTTGCCGCCTTGACCTCCTTGGCGACGACGGCGGGGTCCGCCAGACTTGCCTCGTCCTCTGTAGGCCTCCTGAGCCGACGAGCGGGCCGCTTGACGGTAGGTGGAGAAACCGCCGCCGGAACTTTTGGAGGCGCCCTTGCCTCCGCTGCTCCGAAAGGGCGTCCGTCGTTGTTGCAGAACTCCAAGGGCCCGGGCCGTCTCGGTGTCCGCTTTAATGGCCTGAAGGGAATCGTCCACTGTTTTCCCGAACAGGTTGTTCCCATCGAAGGGCATGTCCAGGACTCTGGTCTGAACGTCTTGACGGAAGTCCGTAGCCTTGAGCCATCCACGCCGCCTAAGGCAAACGCCGTTACCCAACTGGCGGAACCCAGTGTCGGCGATGTCCGTCGCAACGGTAATGGCGTGGTCCGAAGCCACCTCACCTTCCTGCAGGATCTCCAGGGCCTCTGCCCTCTTGTCGTCCGGCAAGAAGTCCAGCAGGGGAGCCAGTTTGTACCAGAGCTCCCTGTCGTAGCGGGCCACGATAGCCAAGGCGTTGGCCGCTTTAATCGTCGTCGCCGCAGACGAGATGACTCTGCGTCCCATAGCGTCCAATTTCTTTCCCTCGCCGTCCGGTGGGGAAGTCGATGTGGAGGCCGCACCCCCCCCCCCACTTTTTTCCTGGCCGCCGCGGAGACGACGGAGTCCGGGGTGGGCTGCGCCCGGAGGCACAGGGGGGCCGTGTCCGGGACCCGGTACTTCTTCTCGTACCGGTCTCTTCTAGCTGGCGTCGTGGAAGGGTTCTTGAGGAGGGTGAGGCCCTCATCCCAAATGTCGTCCAATAGAGGCACTGAGAGGACCGTCTTCCTCTTGGCCTCGCGCCGCTGATAAAGGAAGCCTTCCTTCTTCTTCTCCTCAGGGCAGAGTTGGAAAAGCTCGGATGCCCTGGCGATCATGGAGTGGAACGATCCAATCTCATCGGGCGGAGAAGCCCTGGTGGGAGGCGACGACGGTACATCCTCGTCGTATACCTCGTCGTCCGTACCCGTCGCTGCCGTGTCAGTCCCCGTATCATCCCCTCGGGTGGACGGGGAGGAGGGCTGGAAGGGGCGCGACGGCTGAAAAGGAGGCGGAGGGTGGATCCTTCTTTTCTTGGTAGGGGGAACACCAGAAGGTCCCAGTTCTGGGTCCCCCGACGGGAGAGGTTCCGTCGGCAACGGTAGTCTCGTCCTTATCTCTGAGCATAAGGACTGTATAGCCAACAAAATGGCCGCCGAGTTGTCTCGCGGCGCTGGCAGAGGGGAATCCGACGGGCGATCAGGGGCCCCGTCGGTACCCTCGACGATGTCGTCGTCACATGCGTCGGGATCCATCCCGACGGGTCGGTCTTCTTCCACGCCGAGGCCGTGGCTTAAGACTTCGACCAGCTCCTCCTCCGAGGTTGAGGCCGAATCTACGACGACGCCCTGCCCCCCCTTTTTCTTCCCCACGGGGGATTTCACGGGGGTCCTATCGATGGGCACAAAAGAGGACTCCCTCCGAGGTGGCAGGGAGACTCTGAGCCCCGAGGTCGCCACCACTGGTGTAGCCTCCGCAGGCTGAGCCAGGGCCGCCGCGACAGTTTCGATAGAGGGCTTGGCCGGATGGATTAAGGCCTTCACCACCTTAGGTGCGCTCACCGCCTTATCCTTGAGGGGGGGACACTGCCTCGCTCCCCCTCCGCCTTCGAGCTCGACCGGGGCCTCTCCAGGAGCTTCGCCGGGTGCTCGGCCTTCCTCTTACCCGACCCCGAGCGTTGGCTCGTGGTTGATGGTGCCGGGGAGGGTGCGCCCTGCCTGGCGCCCGTAGAGCCCGACCGTTCGGCGCTCCCGGTGCCAGCGGACTCGCGGTGCTTGGCCTTATGTTGGACCCCCGTCGCCGGGGCGTCCTCAAAGGTCTTAGAAGACCGCTCGGCTTTCTTCCTCTTCTTCTCGCCGGACGGGCTCTTCCCTTCCAGCCAGTTGGCGAGACGTTGATGGCGGTCCTTCATGGTCCGCTCCGACATGTTGCCGCAAAACGCACAGTCCTTCTCCACGTGCGTCTTGTCCTCATGTAGGCAGTAAAGACAAAAAGAGTGTTCGTCCTCCTTGAAGACGTTCTGCAGCTGGCATCCAGGGCAGACCCTGAACAGCTTTCCGGTCGTCGAGCTTCCCTTCTCCTGGGCCATGACCGGGCCTGAGAAACTTCTGGAGTCCTCCAAAAGCGTAGCTCGACGAAATCTTCACCCTTGAGGGGCGCAGACGAATCCGACACGGGTCCCCGTTGATCGGATGGAGAATCGGTGGAGCTTGAGGCTCTTTTTGACCGAAAAACGATGTTTTTGAGAAAAAACGTGAAAAAAATAGCACTAACGCTCGAGAGCAATAGCACGAGGATCCCAACACATGAACGTGCGGTAAAAATCTGAAGATGGCTGCCAGAGGCGGTGCTTAGGTAGAGGGCAGTCATTGGCTGTGGTCAGTATGACGCAGAGACCAGTGATTGGTTATTACTACGAAAGACAGATCAGAAACGAAACTGATACTGGTTTTTTCTTTACCGAGGATTCCCAGCCTGACGACGGGGAATATTCATGAGCATGTGAATCCATGCCAGACCCCATGCTGGAGAAGAACAAGTTACTTTCTTACCTGGTAACGTTCTTTCGATGGGATGGTCCGACGACGTAT
Source organism: Ambystoma mexicanum (assembly GCF_040938575.1). NCBI lineage: Eukaryota > Metazoa > Chordata > Amphibia > Caudata > Ambystomatidae > Ambystoma > Ambystoma mexicanum. Next base: position 266,093,741 of record NC_090925.1, on the reverse strand, counting down.
TCCATATCTATGACATGTAATCACCACAGCTGTGCTGCTTCGGAAACTTTTTCGGCGTCTGCGTCCTGCGTCGATGACGTCGATGCGCCGTCGTCGAGGACCTCCTCCGACGTCCGACGTCATCCGATGTGATAAGTAGGACGCACGACGCCCATAGCCTCAGTTGTAGTTTTTTCCCCCAGAACGTGTGACATAAGTCAACTGCCAGTCAGACACACAGCCTTGCGGAACGTAAGCTGCAATCGCAAAAGAAATTCTGCAGCGGGGAAGGCCGGGCGGGAGCGATATGGAATACGTCATCTGACCATCCCATCGAAAGAATGTTACCAGGTAAGAAAGTAACTTGTTCTTCGAGGGGATTGGGTCCTCCGACGTATTCCATATCTATGACAGACTCCCAAAGCAGTACCAAAGCAAGGAGGAGGGAAAGAATTTAGATGTAGAATAGCCAATCAAATAGCAGAGCAAAGGACCGCCTTGCCAAAGGCCAGATCCTGTGCTCGGATGGAATCAAGGGAATAGTGACGTACAAATGTATGTACTGAAGCCCAGGTGGCTGCATCACAGATGTTGCGAATAGGAACACCCCTCTGCAGGGCAGTAGACGCAGCCATACCCCTGGTAGAATGGGCCCGCAAGCCAGCCGGTGGGTCCTTACCCGCCAAACGGTAGCACTCCGAGATGGCCAAAATAATCCAGCGAGACAAAGTCTGTTTTGTCACAGCTTGCCCCAAACGCTTACCAGCGTAACCAATAAAGAGTTGATCATCCACTCTGACCCGGGACATGCGTGAAACATAAAAGCTTAAAGCTCTCCTAGGATCAAGCCTATGGAGCCTCTCCTCTTCCTTACCAGGATGCGGAGGAGGATAGAATGCCGGAAGAACAACCTTCTGGGCCAAATGAAATTCCGTCACTACCTTCGGAAGAAAAGAAGGACGAACTCTAAGGACAACCCTGTCCTTGTGAAATACAGTGAAGGGAGGCGTAACTGAAAGTGCCTGTAACTCACTCACTCTGCGAGCGGAAGCAACTGCAACTAAAAACACAGTTTTCAGAGTCAACAGCCTCAAAGGGCAAGAATGTAAAGGCTCAAACGGAGCACCCATAAGAAACATAAGAACCAGGTTCAAATCCCAACCGGGCACCAGGAAAGGTGACGGAGGGAACACATTAGTGAGCCCTTTCAGGAACTGTGAAATCAAAGGGATTTTAAAGTAAGAACACTCTTCAGACGAGCGCTTAAAGATGGACAGCGCCGCCAGGTAACCCTTAACGGTACCCACTTGCAAGCCCCTGTGGGCCAAAGAAAGTAAAAAGGACAGAACCATGGGGATGTCACATGCAAAAGGATCCACATTCTGAACTCTGCACCAGTCGCAGAACTTACGCCAACGGCAACGGTACAGAGACTTTGTTGCCGGCCTTCGGGCCGAAAGCAACACCTCCATCACGTCCTCAGGGAGGTCCCAATCCTTATACCTCAACCTTTCAGAAACCAAGCGTGAAGGTTGAGGGATCTGACCTCTGGATGGAGAACCTGACCCCCCTCCCGTGAGAGCAGATCGTCTCGGTAGGGAAGACGACGTGGAGGGCAGATGGATAAGTCGAGAAGGTCCGGGTACCACGTCCTCCGAGCCCACGCCGGGGCAATGAGGATCATCCGGGAACCGAACTTCCGTAACCTCCGCAGCACTTGCGGGATGACGGGGACTGGAGGGAACGCGTACAGCAGCGGGAATGACCACTCCACCACGAACGCGTCTCCTAAGGCCCCTTCTGGAGGAAATTCCCGCGAGCAAAACCTTTCGCACTTCCGGTTGACACTGGAGGCGAAGAGATCCACTTGAGGGGTCCCCCAAAGGGCGAAGATCTCCAGGAGAATCTCCTGAGCCAACTCCCACTCGTGAGAGATCGCGCTCTGCCTGCTCAGAGCGTCCGCCACGTTTTCGGCACCGGCCAGATGAACTGCAGAGATCGAAACTTCCTGCTGGATGGCCCAGAACTCGAGCTGCATCGCCTCTCTGCACAGAGGAAGTGACCCTGCCCCCCCCTTTTTGTTGAGGTAGTGCATGGCCACTGTGTTGTCCGTCAGGATCAGGACAGTCTTCCCTCGCACAGACGGCAGAAAAGCCTTCAGGGCTAGCCTGACGGCCCTCAGCTCCAACAGATTGATATGGAGTCTGGACTCCGACGGAGACCAACGACCGCTGACTGTCAGCCCGTTGGCATGAGCTCCCCATCCCGCGAGGGATGCTTCCGTCACGATCGTCACCTCCGGCCAGGGAAGCCAAAATGGAGCCCCCTTCATCAAGTCGCCTTCGACGGCCCACCACAGAAGGTCCCGGGCGACCGAGGACGGCACCTGAATCGAGTCCGACATCCTGCCGGAGGACTGCGACCCTTGCGTCTTGAGTGCCCACTGCAAAGATCTCATCCGCAGGCGAGCCTCTGGCACCAGAAGAATGCAGGATGCCATGAGGCCGAGCAACCTCAAGAACTCGAACGCTGGGAGCGTCTGGCCATGCTGAAACTTGTGCACCATCTGCTGAATGTGAAGAACCCTCACCTGGGGAGGAAAACACTGCCCCAGGGAAGTGTCGAGCACTGCTCCGATGTACTGGAGCCGCTGCGTTGGCGTCAAATGGGACTTCTTTAAATTGAGGGAGAAGCCCAGCCTGTGAAGGGAGCGACAGGCGAACGATAGATGATCCAGGACTTGCTCGGGAGAGCTGCCCCTGATCAACCAATCGTCCAGGTAGGGGTAGACGTGAATCCCCCCTTGCCTGAGATGCGCTGCCACCACCACCATGAGCTTGGTGAAAACCCTCGAGGCGGAGGTCAATCCGAACGGCAGGACCCGAAACTGAAAGTGCGAGTCGCCAACCGCGAACCTCAGGTACTTCTTGTGCTTGGGATGGATCGGCACATGGAAGTAAGCATCCTTGAGGTCGAGTGACACCAACCAGTCCTGAAGCTGAAGGGCCTGGAGGACTTGAGAGAGAGAGTAACCATCTTGAACTTGTCCTTCCTGAGGAGTTTGTTCAAATCGCGCAAGTCCATGATGGGTCTCAATCCCCCGTCTTTCTTCGAAACCAAAAAATAAGGGGAATACCATCCCTTGTTCCTCTCCGCTACAGGCACCAGTTCTATGGCGCCTTTCTCCAGCAGGGCTTGAATTACCTGCGCAAGGAGCGGATCCGGACTCTGCAAAGAGAGGTTCCCCGGTGGATTGTCGCGAGGCCTGTGCCGAAAAGGAAGACAGTAGCCGTGGGTTATGATCTCCAGAACCCACACATCTGAAGTAATGGCTTGCCACTCTACAAGATGCTGCGCCAGCCTTCCCCCAACCGGCGAACCATGGGACATGGCCTCACGACTGAATGGGAGCGGCTGCGGCGTTACCTGAGGGCAAAGAGGCAACTGCCCGAGCGGCCTTGGCACCACGGGTACCCTGTCGTCCACCTCTGGTACCCCTGCGTTGGCCTCTTTGACTGCCAGCTCCTCTCGCTTTACTGAAGGATGAGTAATAGCGAAAGGAACCACCCCTCCACTGCTGTCCCCTAGGACGAAAAGGCGGAGGTTGGCGAACTGCAGCGCCCAACGACTTCGCTGCAGCTTTTGAGGTCTGCAACCTCTCAAGGCTCTCGTCAGCCTTGCTGCCAAAAAGGTGTTCACCATCAAAGGGCATGTTGAGGAGCCGGGACTGCACATCAGGAGCAAACCCCGACTTCCGCAACCACGCAAACCTGTGTATCACGGTGCTCGCCGCCATGGACCTACTGACGCATTCAGCCAAGTCCAGACCCGACTGAACGGACTCACACATGGCATCCTTACCATCCTGGACCATAGCAAGGAAACCATCCCGTTCAACCCCTTCGGGAATATGTTCAGCCGCTAACGCAACACAGTTCCACAGAGTGTGCGTGAAACGTGACAAGGCACAAATGGAGTTGGCCGCCTGAAGCGCCATACCACCAGAAGAAAACACTTTCTTCGCCCAGCCATCAAAACGTTTGTCGTCCCTATCAGGAGGGATGGTAGGGTACGACGCCTGCTTTGCCGGGGCCGTGGCCGCCTGCACCACCAAACTTTCCGGAGTGGGGTGCCTGGTCAAGTAGCAGGGGTCGCTACTGGCTGGACGGTATTTACGCGACAAGGATCTGCCCACCGCCGGGAGACTCTCCGGAGCAGTCCAAGCCGCCGCCACCCTTCTCTGTAAAGCCATATGGAACGGCAGTACCGGGTCAGTTGGGGGACCAACATCAAGGATGTCCGTCAGATCATCCTGCACAAACTCCCCTGGGGGAGCAGACCATCCCAGATACTCAGACACCCTAGCCATAAGGCGCCGGTACGAGGAATCGGCATGGGAGCCAGGCTCAGGCCTACAAAATTCCACCTCCGGAGAGGTGTCCAGTCCACTGGCATCATGCAGTGACTGCCTCAAATCGTCAAACTGACTATGGCCCGAGACAATTTTATCTGGCACCTGACTAGGAACCAGGCCATCAGAATCCTCATCCGCCTCCGAAATATATTCCAGGTGGCGAAAAGGCACCCGAGAGTGCTTGCTCTTAACCAGAGCCTTCCTAGGGGGTACACCCGTGACACGGGGCACCTCCGACACGAAAGGCGTCGATGGCGTCGAGCGAATCGGCGCCGACGCCGAGAAAACCGGCAACGGCGCCGAGAGGATCGGCGTCGACTTCGAGGAAATCGGCGTCGACGTCAGATGCAGCGCCTCCAGTATCGGCGGCGTCAACACAGCCCTCGAAGCCGGAGCTCCGAGCGTGTCCCTCGACGACCTGATCGTCGACGGCTTCGACGAGGCCCTCGAAGCCGGAGCCTCGAGAAAGCCTGTCGACGCCCTCGACGCCTCAGACGTCGATGTCTTCCTCGAAGACTTCACAGGAGCACACGGTCTCGAACGCGTCGAGGACCGGGACCTGGAACGGGTACGGCGAGAACGAGCCTCCTTGTCCGAACGGGACCACTCCCGTGACTCGTGCCGACCACTCTTGCGAGCGGCGTCTCTCGACCTCACACGGCCGACCCCACTCGGGGGCGCGGACGGCTGAGTACCCTGCGACTCAAGAATCGCCAACATTTTCTTCCCGAAGGAAGCCCATTCTTCCGGCGTCGCACGGCTGGTGGGGTAACCGACGTGCCGTGCAGAATCCTCGGAAGAGGACCTGGAAGGCGACCGGTGACGGCGCTTCCGAGAATGCCTCGAAGAGGCCGAGGAGTGGCGAGACCCACTCCTAGAAGAAGACCGACGAGACTTCCGACGATGACGCGGAGAGTCACCCCTCGAATCATCCGTCGAAAGCCCCGCCGACTTCGACTTCCGGGGCTTGGACACCCGACCTACCGACAACTTCTTCTTACGTTCGCGTAAGGCTTTGGACGTGAGCGACTGGCAGTCGACACAGTCATCCGTGTCGTGGGCCTCCCCGAGGCACTAGAGGCAGGCGTCGTGCGAGTCAGTCACCGACATCTTGGACCCACACTCCCCGCACTTCTTAAAGCCCGGACGCGGGGTTGAAGACGAAGTGGAAGACATCGCCGAAGGAAATTCACAAACGAACAGGTTCGAAGAACCAGAAAGAACAGAACTCCAAAGAGTCGAGGCTTAGAACCGAGAAACACGAAGCAACACGTTCGCGGAAAAAACGGAACTGAGGCTATGGGCGTCGTGCGTCCTACTTATCACATCGGATGACGTCGGAGGAGGTCCTCGACGACGGCGCATCGACGTCATCGACGCAGGAGCCGAAAAAGTTTCCGAAGCAGCACAGCTGTGGTGATTACATGTCATAGATATGGAATACGTCGGAGGACCCAATCCCCTCGAAAAGGTGTTATAAGGAATGGGTACTGCGTCTCACCCGTCAGCGTCCCATTCCCACTCCCCAAGTACCCCTCATCCAGGTGATCCTCCCACACTGGTCCACCCCCAGGAACTGGATCCAATAGCGATGGCGATGTCTGGGCCACCTGGATGACAGATCCCCAGGGACTAGTCAGTGAGGCACCTTCAGGTTTCTCACACACCGAGCACATGGTGACCACAGTTTTGGTCCCCATACCTGGTGAGAAACTGGCCTGGCACTACAGGTCAAGGATCGATGTCCTTTCAACACATTCCTGCAGCTAGCAAGTAACTTTGGTTTTAAGTAGTGTACTAAAGAAAGGCAGGCGACAGATTGGCCTTAAGTTGATCAGATTCAGTGCAACCAAATGTCTTTTTGTTTTTGGTACATGCGCCACCTATGTACCAAAGCATTGCTAACCAAACAAGAAAGGTGGGGGTCTGGGAAGCAGCATATGGTTACCATGGTAAATTTCAAGGCTTGGGCAGAAAATGTACATATTGTTAATGTCAGTACCCCTCCACTTTTTAAACCAATGCCTTGCATGTTACAGTGATTCGACCAATCAAGACTTTCAATTTACATCACGTGCTTTGATCTCTAGACGCGGAACGATCCTTCCTTTGTCGGCTGCCTGCCTCTATGCCATGCTTGGTCACTTTTGAAACCACGCCAGCTGTTGCATCCACTGGGTCTCTTCCCCCAACCTATTCCTTTCCTAGGACCGCTTCAGCCGTAGAGACGCTTTCTCCCAGGTAGTGCAGTAACACGCTTTCTCTTCCATGGCAGCACAGAAGTGTACTTAAATCTGTGTTGTTATTTAAAATGCCTGATATTTACACTTTTATATAGTGGGAGAAAATTGCGTGTGCGTTTGGCCGTACCTTTTTCAAGTTTATATCCATGTACAGGAGTCTTACCTCAAAGTTGGGGAGGTGTCTGGTAAGGTGATTTGGGTGCATTTGGAGCGAATCCCCTAGATTGATGGTGGAAAACAGTCCCCAGGTCCCTGCCATCCAACTGGAAAAGCTCCCAGCAGTTAATGCTTTACCTATTTTTTGGACAGCTAGTTGGTGCCAGATTCCACGAAGAGGAAGAGGCAAATTAAGTGTATTGATTTGTTGATAAGTGCCGGCTCTCACTTTTACTATGAACTGCTACAGTAGTGCGTGTATGCAAATAATTAACATCACATTTACACTATACTTTAGTCAATTTGAAAAATGCATTTTGTTTGTGCCTATATTTGCAATCGTTGCTTCTTCTTATCCTCCTTGCTCTTGTAGTACTTTTTCATTTGCTGAAAATGCAGAGCTATCAGTCAGCATTTTGCAGACGAGTTGTACATACCACTGAGCATTAGGCTTGGATAGATACTGTCTCAGGAAAAGGGGGCAGTTTGGGGTTTCAGGACCCATTACACGATCCTGGCAGTGTCGATCAGATGGTCCTACATGATTGGAGTTTGCCTAGGAAAAAGCCGGCTTAAGCCGGCCTGCGTTAACATAGCAGCGTGGATCACGTAAATAAAGCCCTGCAACCAGCCTCCACAATTCCATATAGGAATATGTACTACAAAACAGTGGGGCTGGGAAAAATGGCCCGAAAATATACTAGCTTTTAGATGGTCTGAATATATGGCCCTTTTTCCCACCTAACTCCCTCCCCTCTCCATCTTGTAGTGACATTTCTGCTCACGGTCCCATGGACCAACGGGATGGTAGGAAAATAGGTTCATCATTCCTTTTTCCAAAGCTACCAGGTGTGATGACTTTTTATAATAATTATATGGAGACATTTCCCCGTGCAGATGGTGATTGTAGAGTAATGAAGTCCTCAACTTGAATGACTAGCTCATCCATGTTTGTATGTTTTTGGCTTTTAGTGGTTTGTTCAGCAGCAGCTATGTAGCCAAAACCTATTGGCCCTCATTACGACCCTGGCGGAAATCGCGGTGCTAAATGCACCGCGGAGCACGGCGGAAAGCTGCCGATAGCGCCATGGAGGTTGGCGGATTTTCCGCCCCATGCCGACCTTGGCGGGGCGGTAAATCCCCATTCCCCATTTTACCCTTCCCCATTCCCATTTTTGCCCCATAGGGTATAATGGGAGTGGGGAAGGCGTTAATCGCGCCACAGCAAAATACGGTGGCGTAATTAACATCAAGGTCCCGTAGCGCCATGGATTTCTCCGCCCGGAAAAACCAGGCGGAAAACGTTCCATGGCGCTACGGGAACTCGTAGTAGGGCGGACGGGTCCGCCGCGAATAACGCTGGCGTAAACCCACTCCACCAGGGTCGTAATGAGGGCCATTGTATTGAATGGAGGGGGAGTGATTCATGTATGGAAATGTCTATGCAAGTATTTTGGCCATGTGCCCTCACCGAGGTGTTGTGGTTGCCTCAGTTGAATTGTGATCCGTTCAGTCAACATCTCGTCTCTTGAGTGACTTCTCAGGGCCTTTAATGTCTTATTCACTGCACTGTAGAGCTTCTCCTTCACTGCCGTCTTCACTCTCTATTGGTCTTGTGGTCTAGTGGAATGGTGCCCTCGGATCTCTCGAACCAGGGCATATTTTTGGTTACAGTGACCTCGCATCACTCAGGTGCTATTATCGTCCCCTGACATTTTGTGATTGTCAGAGGGCTTGTTTCAATTGCATTCAGAACAATTCTGTAGGGTGTCAATCTCGTACCTGCACAGTGTCACTCTCTTTTATGTCAGCATGGCACAACCTGCAGCGCTTACTCAAATGTGTGTTGTGGTTTTCCCTCTTGGAGGCTACTTGTTCTTTCGGAATTTTTGACAAAGCCCACCTGGTGTGTGCCATAGTGGTACATTCCACAGCACAGATAAACATTCTACTTACACACCTTGTGGACAAGTGAGGGGTCGGTTATTATTTTCGACTGATAATGACAATTTAGCGCTACAAACCCCCAGGCATCTGAGCGCTGCTTATTATTACCCACAGTGTATGGTGCTCATTTATCGACCTCGGAAGGATGAAAGGCTGAGTTTGGCCCTGCCAGGATTCGAACCTCGTTAGCAGGCTCTGCACAGATGTCATAGCGAGCGCTCTACTCGCTGTGCTATCGGACCGGCTTTAGTGATACTGCATTACTTGTGTTCTATGTCTTTCGTTTATTCCACCACAATTTATAGTGTCTTTTTGATGGTTCTCATGGACAGCTCTGCCTATCTCTTGGCTTGCAAACATCTCAGTGTTATGCAGCATGTTTGATGCCAAGTACTTCTACCTACAACCGTCATTCGTGCCACTGAAATGGTGTGCTATCATCTGCCTTTTCCTCTTATGGGAGACCATGGGTAGCCGGGATCTTTTCCACTGTGGACAACAAGACATCAGCTGTTGCAGAGGCCACTATCTTCACTTCAGCGTATCGTGAAAAGTCACCGACGATTACCACCAGATGTCCGGCATCGGGGAAGTTGCTAAAGTCTGTACTGAAGTTTCATTTCTTGCATAACATATTGCTTTGTGTCGTAATCCTACAGCGTTTCAGCAGTTTCGCAAAGGGCAATATTACATGCTACAACGTCTCAAAAAGCAAAGGCATAGTAGCAGCTGCAACCAACAGAAAAAGCATGCTCTACAAGGCTGCTTGGCATATGATCAAACAAATTAAAGTACAGCTGATAAAGTATTCTGATTCATATAAAGACTCATCTCTGTTAGCCTTACAAATACAAACTCACTAATTCACACTCTCTCACATGCACATACACACCCCAGTCCTCTCTCTCCTGATTCCTACTTATATCTCAACCTATCCTTCTTTGCAGGACATCATCCACACTAACCTTATATCCACCTCTGCAGCAATCAACATGCGCCCATGCCCTCCCATTCTAGATCGCTGGCTTTTTATCATGCACCCTTTGCTGCCACACACCTGCAACCCATCTCTCTCGCAACTACCTACACACGCACATGCGCGCACTCTCTCTCGTACCATGGCTCTTTCTTGCACTCTCCCTCACACTCTTGGACCCTGGTTCTTTGGTATCCTGCACAAACACCCTCACAGGCATACCCTAGCTCTCTTGCACCCTACTTGCCATAAGAGCCTGCCACCTGTACAGCATGGCATGACTTAATATTGTTAGCCAGACATTAAATTGAGCATTGTCAAAGCCAATATGAATAGACTAAGAACAGTGTTGCCGGTCACCAATGGGTTAACTTGTTTAGCCCCCGCTGTTGGATAGGCAGAGTTTATAACGGGGAGTTGGGGAACGAAGGGAGTTCTGGGTAAGGCATGAGAAGCGCCAGTTACTGTTTGTGAAAGTGAAATAAAGACGTGTTGAGAAACCCCTCCGTGTGCGCGTCCTCCTTTCAGGCCTTGTAAGAGGCAACACTGGCGACGAAGGCTGTCCGTGCGCACAACGGAGTCCTCCTTTGGCAATCCGCCATATCCTCTCTCGGATGTCCGCCGAGTCTCCTCCTACTCCTCCTCCTCCAGTACGAGTAACGGCAAACCGCCGCATGCGCGTGGGTGTTTGCTCACACGCCGAACTCCTCTCCTCCTCCATCGTCACGCCTGGGTCGGCGTGCTAGACAGCTGCGCGAGCACTGGGAAGTGCGCATTTGGTCTTGGCAGTCCGCCAGGTCTGCTCCAGCGACGCGTGCCAGTGATCTCACCCACGCCCTCCGGCTGTACCTCCAGCCCTCTTCACCGGACTCTCAAGTGAGTGCAAGTCCACGCTCACCTGCGTGTTAGGCCTACACCAGCGTACGCCATCGTCTGCGGCGCGGTCGCCACTCCGGCCCAGAGAATTTGAGCCAGCATATGGACTGACTGTACGCCTGCGGGCTCCCACCGCTCAGCAACATGAGCAACCCTGTGTCCAATCCTGGATCCCCCCAACTGGCCCGCGAGACGAAACCAATAGAGCTGCGGTTATCACGGCAATTGACCATGGCACGCCAAGACACCAAGGGGCCGAGATGGACTGACTGGATGGAAGACTTTCAGCACTACGTGCGTGGGTCTGGTGATGGCGACTCCCCCAATATCAGGGACATCTTCCTCAATCTGGTGGGGCGGGGGAGATAAAGACAGTTGTGTAAACGATCCCCGCAGCTCAACAAACCACATTCACATACCTGATTGGGGCTCTAGACAAACTCCTCATCATCGAAGTCAACCGCGACTACGAGCGGTATCTATTTAACAAATGCACTCAATTGCCACAAGAGATGGTCGATGAATTCATAACCCGCTTGAGAGTGAAGGGGGCAAACTGCCAGTTCGACGCATTTTCCCTAGAAGAAGCGATAAGGCTGAGGGTCATAGAAGGGTGCCTGTCCCCCGCACTCAAGAAACAGCTACTGAAAAAACCCCTCACCATCCCAGAAGTCAGCGAGCTTGCTCGCATACATGAGAGGGTTGATGCCCAAGCCTCATCCATGAGCAACAAAGGCAACCCCAAACAAGACACCAATGAACTCGTCGCAGCCATACAGCCCCCTCGTCAAGGCGACAGAGGGTCGCAACCATACAGAGCACAAGCTACGCAGGTTCCACGCCAGCAGAGGCAATGCTACCGCTGTGGGATGTCCTTCCCACACTCTGGGTCATGCCCAGCTCTATCTCAACGATGCACAAACTGCGGAAGAGAGGGACATTTTCACTCTGTATGCAGAGAAGGCATACCATTTCCTCCAATGCGCCCCCAAGCGCCCGCCAGGACGCCTTTCCGCTCGCCGTCCCCACAATACAATCAACCCAGATACTACCAGCAAGGGCAAGGACAGAGGCGATATGTCAGAGCCATTGACGAGTACCAAGCACAGGGGTACCCACCACAGTTAGACCAGGCAGACCAAACAAGATATTTCACGGATGAGTATGACTACCCACCAGGAGAATATAGGCCTGAAACATTCTACCACGACGAGCCGAAAGCAGCATACAACACGCCATATGATCAATTCGACCAGGACGAATACGTCAATCTGATACTTGACAATGAAGAGGCCAGGGAAGCCCCCAAAATCCCGATCAAAATGGTGAACTGCCAATTCCAATTCATGGTCGACTCAGGCGCTACTGTTAATATCATGGGTGAACAGGACTACGCTAAAATACCAAAACGGCCGACGCTCGAACCATCTCACTCGAGAATTTTTCAATGGGGAGCTGCCACCCCCCTGCAGACAGTGGGGCGTTTCACACAACGGCTCCTCTTGAATGGTCGGCAAGTGGACACAACCATTCACATCATCCGCTCACTTGCCAGAAGCCGATGCCTACTCAGCTATCATACGGCATCCCGCCTCCGACTGATTGAGATACACGTGAAGGCGGGAGACACCATTACCGCAACCTCGAACAGACTGAATCCGAGAGACTCTGTCGGCACTATAGCATGCTACCAATCCCAGAACCTCATCACACAAGGCGACATCACAAGAACATTCCCCAACCTATGCTCAGGGCTGGGTAAACTCAAGGCCCCTCCCATCAGACTCCATATCGACCCCTCGGTGAGACCGGTGCCACAACACCCCAGAAGAGTTGGGTTCCACATGCAAGCGGCAGTGTCAGAAGCCCTCCAACAACTGCTTTCCGATGGTATCATCTAACCGGCAACAGGGCCAATGCCATGGGTATCCCCTCTTGTGGTCGTGCCCAAGGAAGGAGGCAAGATCCGGTTGTGTGTGGACATGAGGGTAGCAAACACTGCCATTCAACGGGAGAGGCATCCGGGCCCGTGCATTGAGGACATGATTGTGCAACTAAACAATGCCCGGATGTTCTCCAAGCTCGACCTAATCCAAGGCTACCACCAGCTGGAGCTGCATCCTGACTCCAGGCCCATCACAACGTTTGCGACGCACGACGGACTCTTCAGATACCGGAGACTGAACTTTGGCATCTCGTGCGCCGCGGAGATTTTCCAGGAAGCCATACGCCAGGTCATCAGGCCCATAAGAGGCACGCTGAACTACAGTGACGACATCCTCGTTTTTGGGTCTTCAAAAGAGTCCCACGACAAAGCACTACACGCCACTTGTGCAGCGCTTCAGGAGGCGGGCCTCACACTCAACATCACCAAATGCCGATTCAGCAAGACAAAACTAAAATTCTTTGGACACATCTTCTCCAGTGAAGGGATGATGCCGGATCCCGACAAAGTCGACACAATCACCAACCTCGGCGAACCACAGCAGGTTGCGGATGTTCGCTCCTTCCTCGGCATGGCGGGATACTGTGCGAGGTACATACCCCATTACGCCTCTCTCACTGACCCGTTGAGGAAGCTACTGCAAAAAGACTCAACCTTTGAGTGGACCCCCGCATGCCGCTAGGCTTTTACCAGCATCAAACACGCCCTAACAGAAGCCCACCGCCTTGCCTACTTCAATCCCTCATCGCACACAGAAGTGGTGGTTGACGTGAGCCCGGTTGGCCTTGGCGCCATTTTAGCCCAAACCAGCGGCGGAGACATCAACCCCAGACACGTGGTTGCGTATGCAAGCAGGGCATTGTCAACCCCAGAACTGGCCTATTCCCTGGCGGAGAAGGAGAGTTTGGCAGCGGTCTGGGCATGTGAGCATTTTCACAACTTCCTCATTGGGAAACGGTTCACGTTGATCACTGACCACCAGGCGTTATTGTCGTTGTTCGGGAACCCGCACACCAAGATGCCCCCGAGGATCGAGCGGTGGGGCATCCGTCTGCAGGAATACGACTATGACATTATACATCGTCCCGGGGGTGACCTCAACCCCGCTGACTATCTGTCGCGACATCCAGTCAGATCTCCATTGACCCGGAAAGGCGATGTCGCCTATGTGCAGTACGTAGCATCCAACTCGCTACCTCCGGCCCTCTCCCTTGAGATGGTCGCCACCGCATCAGCTGCTGACCCTACGACAGCCCTCGCTATCAGCCTCACGTTGACCAACAAGTGGAAAGACCATCACAGAGCAATGCTGGCACACCCGGGAGTGAGCAGGCAGGAGATCGAAAGACTGGCTAGGGTGCACAAGGAACTGGCTGTCAAGGACAACAACATTCTTCTCAGAGGGTGCAGGATTGTCATCCCTGCCACACTAAGGAGCGAGGTTGTCCGAACGGCCCATGAGGGGCACAGAGGGGCCGAAAACACCAAAAAACAGCTGGGGTGCCACGTCTGGTTCCCTTTCTTAGATGCAGCAGTAGAGGAATGGGTGAAGAACTGCCATGCCTGCCAGTGCACAGCCCTGGCTGGAAACCCACCACCACTACAGCACACGCAGATACCCGATCGCTCGTGGGAGCGAGTAGCCATGGACTTTTATGGGCCCACGGAAGCGGGTGACTATCTCCTGCTGCTGATAGACGAACATTCCAAATTCCCGATTGTCAAACTGGTTACCACCACAGCGTTTCCCCAAGTAGCAGCGGCACTGGAGGAAGTATTCAGCGAGTGGGGAATCCCCAAAACAGTCAAGTCTGACAATGGACCACCGTTCTGTGGCCACGACTTCGGGGCACTGGCGAAGCATCTGGGCTTCACACACATGAAGATAACCCCCCGCCACCCGCAAGCGAACGGAATGGCAGAACGCTTCATGGCATCAATTAAAAAGACGATACAGAGGGCCAGAGTCGAAGCAGTCAATCCCCACCAGGCACTGTGCCGACTCCTTCAAGACTATAGAAACACACCCCATGAAGCCACGAACAAGACACCTGCCGAGCTAATGCTCGCTACGAAGTGCGAACCGGCATACCACGCAACCCGTCAAGCGATGAACCGCCGGACATGGACATACTCCAAAGGGATGCAGAAGCTAAAGACAGAGCAAGACAAGACACCGACACTCGCCGCCACGCAGTGACAAATCATTTCCACATAGGAGATGAAATTCTCGTCCAACAGCCAACGCCCAGAAAGACAGATCCGCGGTTTGCCCCAAGTCCCATGAGGGTAACCGCAGTGAAAGGTACAATGGTGACGGCCGAAGATCAAAACAGAGCTGTCACCAGGAACTGTCGGCAATTCAGACACTTTGTCAGACGAGAGGGAACGGTGCTACCTCAGAGACTGTGTTCCCCAGAACCGTGAGAGCCGCAAGACGACCTGTGGACCCCTCCGGTAGGAGATCCTGGACGGACAAGCCATGAAGCAGGAACTCAGGGAACGTCAGGGCCAGGTGCCAAAGACGAGAGACCACGGCGAACCATCAAGAGGCCTATGTGGCTTGTTGAAGAATGTTGAGTTGATGTTCGGACATATTGTTCGGGGGTGGTGTTGCCAGTCACCAATGGGTTAACTTGTTTAGCCCCCGCCGTTGGAGAGGCAGAGTTTATAACGGGGAGTTGGGGAACAAAGGGATTCTGGGTAAGGCGCGAGAAGCGCCAGTTACTGTTTGTGAAAGTGAAATAAAGACATGTTGAGAAACCCCTCCGTGTGCGCGTCCTCCTTTCAGGCCTTGTAAGAGGCAACAAACAGACTTCATATGCATGCTACTTGCTATTCAGTATTGAGCGATGCCCATACACAAGAAATGTAATAAAAAAAAACAAGCGCGCGCACCGGGAAGTGGCCCGGAAGTGGCTGTTGGGCTGAAGACTCTGCTTCTTGTGGGCCCTGTCCGCGTGTTTGTGGACTTGTAGAGAAGCGGCGCTTGCTGCTACATTCTTATGGAGAAGGTGGACATATAAGGATCTATATATTGCTTTTTGGAAACCTCTAGTCAGCCCCATTGTAATACTATTTACTTTTTACTTACAGCGGTGCTTAAGCCCCACCCCCTTTCAATCAGCTGTTCAATAAGAGTAAGGCTGCGCGCGTGTGCCCGGAAGTGGCTGTTATTCTGTGCAGCTCTACGGCCGCGGCCTGGCAGTGACTTCCCTGGGCCCTCCCTTACAGTACTCTGGACACGGGAGTGTGTGAAATAACTGTTCACGGGGTCTATTTCGGTGCAGCGTGAGTAATAAAATGGGCATTTGTTTCCTCTTTATTTTTCTTTTGTCTTTTTACTTTGTATGCCCTGTACCGTATAGTGCTCCTTGCAAATGTCTGAATACAGCCGTACATGAAGAAACTGTTTTGTCACATACGTGTACTGATATTGGGGGTCATTACGAGTTTGGATGTAGCCATGGCCATGACTGCCTCCAAACCCGGGTTCGGTCTCTCTGAATGGGGATTTACTGGGTCATTCCAACCTTGGAGGACCCGTTTAAGTTCCCATTCAGAAACCCATTCCCCATTTGAGCCCCCCTAGGGCTCAATGGGAATGGAGAAGGAGCAAATAACGGGCCCGCTAATAGCGGCCCCGTTATTTGCTCCATGATCCCTTAACGGGTCCCGCTAAGAACGGCTGGTCAGACCAGCTGTTCCTGCTGGGACCCGCTAAGGGACCTCGGAATATGGCGCCAGGGGCTTAAGGGCACCGCCATCCTCGTAATGACCCCCATAGTCATAGTGGTAGAGGCAGCAGTATCTGGTTAAAGTGTATTGTGTGTGCTGGGGTATCTAATTTGTTTGGTAACAGCTACGGCAGCATGTAGAGGTGCTCTGCAATCTTAAGTGGGGGTGTTTACCTAAGTATCATCTTTTAATTCTGGATTGCATTGTGCTCTTTTTTGACTGCCAGTATAAAATTGAATCTCCGCTCGAGTACGAGCAAATATGGAGGTAGGGGGATGTATGAGGACATCCTCTCTGCGCCTTTAGTATTCACTCTGGTAAAGAATATTATGAGGCGGGCCATGGCCATGCCCTTGCCTCCCTCTCCTCCCCCAGTGACGGACTTGACAATGTTGGAGGTAACAGGGGGAGATTTTTCCCCACCCCTAATAAATTATGTACAACCCTCGATGGAATCGTTGCAGAGGCCCCACAAGTCTCAGGGCATAGGCGAGGCGCATGCTAGGGGCCCAACTCCTCTCTCCTAGACACACCTCTTATTTTTATAGAGTG
The DNA here is from genome assembly GCF_040938575.1 of Ambystoma mexicanum. Lineage (NCBI taxonomy): Eukaryota > Metazoa > Chordata > Amphibia > Caudata > Ambystomatidae > Ambystoma > Ambystoma mexicanum. The sequence continues at coordinate 266,076,915 of NC_090925.1, read as the reverse complement.
TGTAATTTCACTTATGGCGCTGTCACAGTATGCAATGGACCAGTTGGGGAGGAGGGGGAGCAAGTACCATCGGCCCAGGTGCCGGGTGTGGTGAAGGCTATTGGGGAGGGGGTGGTGGGCTAGGGTGTTAAAGAAAGGATTCTTAACGAAATGTCGGAGCACACAATATGCTTAAGATCCACTCTGCCAGTGTTGTTGGAAATAAAGAGTGATGTGGTATTTGCTCCTGTAGGGGCACACATCTGTGTATGGGAGTCTCTGCAGAGAGAGCTACCAATGAGGGGGGGTCGGAGTCCCCTGAGAAAGTACTTGAGGCTCAGGTAGAAATGATTCCAACTAATCACACCCCTGCTGAGAACCCAGTTAAGGACACAATTGAGCCTGAACGGAACCCAGGGTTGGTGGAGAATGTGATTTCCAGCTGTGCTGATGAAGTACACCCAATAAAGCAGGTGCTTCCAGGAAAGGCAAGAATAAAACCAAAAAAAAGAAACCAGAGCTCCAATTTGAGAAGGGTGGGTGCCAATAAGCCATCCCACAAATCATGGAGAAACTTTATTAGGGGTGATGACACGGGAAGTACGCGAAGTACGACTGTTGACTGTTGGAACGTTGGCACACTGCAAGCCGTGAAGGAGAACTCGCTGCTTGACCGAGGAGCGGACGTATATGCAAGCAACACGGAAGTTGCCTGTCCCCTACGTGCCTCAAAGTATTAACTTTAAATGGACTTCCATCTGTCAGTTTAACAAAGTTAAAAGCTTTAGTGTGGTCCTTAACGTCCATTCTCTGTACCTCCCTCTACAGATGCTCTGATTGGTTTTTGGCATCCCAAGCCCGCCCTGACCCCGCCCACCCTCTCAATTGAAAAACGTGTGTGCAGCGCACTCGCGCGCGCAGACGGGAAGTACGCGAAGTACGACTGTTGACTGTTGGAACGTTGGCACACTGCGAGCCGTGAAGGAGAACTCGCTGCTTGACCGAGGAGCGGACGTATATGCAAGCAACACGGAAGTTGCCTGTCCCCTACGTGCCTCAAAGTATTAACTTTAAATGGACTTCCATCTGTCAGTTTAACAAAGTTAAAAGCTTTAGTGTAGTCCTTAACGTCCATTCTCTGTACCTCCCTCTACAGATGCTCTGATTGGTTTTTGGCATCCCAAGCCCGCCCTGACCCCGCCCACCCTCTCAATTGAAAAACGTGCGTGTAGCGCACTCGCGCGCGCACACGGGAAGTACGCGAAGTACGACTGTTGACTGTTTGCTGCTTTGTGCAGTGGGCAGACAGGTTGTAAACACATGAGATTTTCCATTAGATGATACAACTTTCATGTGGCTCTTAAAGAACGTGGGATTTGTGATTCCAGATTAACTGGATATATTATACGGAGTGACCTATTGTGTGAGGTAAGCAATTGCAAGGTGCGTGTGATTGTAATCTCTGTGCGTGGTTAAGAGGTGGGAGGTGATTTACTCATTGAAACTGTGCAGAAATGAAAAGAAGGTTCATCGGTGGTAAACAAGATATGGCAATGTTAACGAATACTATTAAGACTAGGCGTATGAGCATGGCTCATGCAATTGCTCTAGCGCTTCCCGTTGATTCGGATTCGGATGAGGATTTAATTGAATGCGCTCAAAATGAATCCGCCAAATTAAGTACTGAAAGGCAGGATGTGGTTAGCCAGGACTCCTCGCAGTCTCTATTCAATGAGGAGCCGAGACTGAGAGGCGATGTTGGGATTGCTACCTGCGGCACTGAGTTGATCGAGTCACCACAAGGGCGGACCGTGGAGTCCTTCTTAGATACAACCCCCATATTTGTTTCCGAGGAATTGAATTTGTTGGGTTTATCGGTATATCCTGGTTCATCTACGCAATGCCCCAATTCTATGAGCAGCATGGGTGAGACTGCAGTAGCAAGGAATGAGTGCAGGGGGATTGATGGCCCGCAACCGATAGAAGGAAATGACAGGATTCAGGGTGAAATACTAAGAGAAGTAAAGTCGCAGACTTTTATATTGAAAGAAATTCTGCTTGCCTTGACTGCTTTCCCAAATACGATAGCTGGAATTATGGCAAAGACAAATGCATCGAAAAGCAATGGCTTAACTGATAAACAAACAGCGATCCTAAATAATGGTGCCCAGGCTTTGAGTGATGTTCAACTGCGTGGTCCCAAGACTGTGATTGAGGAGAAAGACCTGAGTGTCTTTGAAGTGGATAATACTGTGATGAACATCAAGGGGGCGGATGATTTAATAATTCCAGTAGTTGAGAATGAGCCTATAAAGGTTGCGGATATATTCAACATTAAGATATCTAAAAAAAAATGAAGAAAAATAGGCAAAAACAAGCGCGTGCTCAAAAAGCCTTTAATGTATCTTCACTAAAGTTCTTGAGAGAAACTAATATTTGTGACTCCGATATGACTATACTGAAGCAAGGAGTGACTGCACAGGCAAAGACCGTATCACTGGGTGGTTCGAATGGAGACAGGGTGCTTAATGAAGGGATTAGGACAGTAGTCCCTTCACTGAGTCCTCGTGCAAATAATATAGAGGAGATTCTTGGGAAGAATACGACTGAAAAAGGGGTAGGTGATGAACACAATGTGATGGGTGGTCTTGGTAGGGGGTCTACCAATAACACAAAAGCATCTGAATATTCCGACGCAGTAAACAAATTATCAGACGCTATGAAAAATAAAATAGTTACTGATAGAATTGACACTAACCTAAGGAATTTGGAAATGGGTATGCTTGATATTTTTGATCTATTCAAGAATCCTGACGCGCAGATACGTATAAAGATACCCGCAAGAGACATAAATGCCCCTCCTAAGTACAATCTGGATGTGGAGAACATGACTAAACTGAAAGACAGAGTTAATGAGCAAAAGTGCACAACCGACGGCGAACAAGAAATCGCTGACTATAAGGCGAGTATTTCGAACTGCACTGAAGATACATCGCTACCTCAAGTAAGGGAAAATAGACACAGTCCGCCATCTAACAATCATGACCTAGAGGGCAGAAATCAGCCTTTGACTGATGCGCATGTAAGAGATTTAATAAAGGAAATCTTGGCCGATAAGTTAATGACCACAGAAAAATTACATATAGGCAATAATCCTCCTATTGACAGCAGAAATCATGATACAAGAAAAGTTGATGGAGGAAATTTAAAGGATGAAGTGAGCGCTCTGGGGTGTACTAATAGTAAACTTAGAGGTATGGTGAGAGATAGGGAAGTTTTACAAGACCTCGTTTACCCACAGAGAGTGCAAGATCTAGATTACGATAACTATGTGAAAGGGAAAAGCCAGATTAGTAATCACAACGTTAAAATGCGAAGGCCTGATCAGCCTGCAGAAGCAAGTTTGATCCTATATTATGTGTTTAATGATGGCCACTCTCCCATCCTTAATAGATCATATGTCTTGAGTCTATTTCGAGACATCCCAGAGTTAGCTCTTGTATCATCATGTGACATCCAACTGGTTGATTTTATCGACCCGAATAGGATGGACTTCGTACGTTTAGTAATTGCTTCATCAATGGTGCGGGCTCTGATTCTCAAGGAAGCTGGAGCGCTGCAGAAGAGGGGCTTTGATACGTACGAATATGTGGACCACAGTGACTATTTACCAGAGAAAAACGAGGACCAAAGATCTCGAAATTATAGTACAAGAGAGACTGAAAACGAGACAAATCAAGCTGGCGCTGGCCAGTTATCTATAAGTGATATGAATGAATGGAGAGCTATGGCGATTTCACTTAAGGAGACTCTGGAACATTTAAAAGGGATGGGAAAATCCAGCTAGTAATGACAACCTATTTAAACTGGTGTCCTGGAATTCCAGAGGACATATGCATTTGGTACAAAATAAAATAGTATGTAAGACTTTAGAGAAATTTGACTTTGTCTTACTACAGGAAACATGGGCTTGTGGTCCTCTGCTATGGGATGGTTTTGTTATGCTTTGCATGTTTGGCCGAAAAGGCAAAAAAGGCCGGCCCAAGGGAGGTTTGGCAATTGCATACAGAAATAACCATGAAATATCAATCATTAGAGAGATACATATACACACGTCTTGCCTAGCAGCTATCTTTAGAATTGCATCAGAGAAGGGTATTATCCAGCTCATGATGATTAACATCTATTGGAATGATGCTGAAAATGACGATACTATACTTGAAAAATTGCTGCAGGATTGGAATACACTAATAGAGGAGTGGATAATTTCTACCCCAAATGGCTTAATGATCCTAGCAGGTGATATGAATGCGGATTGTGAACAATCAGCAGTGAGAAAGCCTGGAATTTAAGTGGAGAGGGGCTTAATAACACGGAAAAAAATAATAAACAGCATAGAGGGGCTCTATGGTGTAACTTTGCTTACTCTTGGGGCTTGACTCAGTTGTATAATGAGAGACCGACCTGGACTGCCCGGGGGGCTTCCTCTATCATTGATTACATCTTTGCGAGTGAAAATCTAATTGGTAACATGCCAAATATGCTTGTTGAAGTTAACTCTGAAAGTGATCATGCCATGTTATCAATGAGTCTGAATATAAAGAAACAAAGTAATATTAGCAATGCATATTGTCCTCAAATAACTGTAAATGTTAGGGGCTCCAGAATAAAGTGGAACTGGAAAAAGACAGTGAAATTTAATAATCTAATGCAACTTGATTTTGAGAATTGTGCATTGGAGGCTAAAAAGACTCAGTATTCGGTCGACAAATTTGGTGAGTTTCTGGAGTCAATGATGACCAAGTTTGAGCACTCTACATTGGTGGGGATTTCAAAGAAAAAAACTCACAGGCATGCCTTCGATCTTGATATGAAATTACAAAGAGCAATGTTGAATAAGGACCTCCGAGTACTAAAAAAACAACAATATAAGTTGCCTACAGATGTGTTTGCTGAGAAATGTAGATTGAGGCGACAAGCATATAAGAACTGGAGGATTCATCACCAGGCCTGTGTATTACAGAGGGATGGTGAAAAAATGCTTAAAGCAATGAAAGAAAACAACTCGAGAAATTATTGGGCTCTGATCAACAGTACTGAGCTTACTCAAACCCAACTGAACACTAATCCCATTAGTGAGATGGTGTGGTGCGAATATTTTGAGAAATTATATGCGCGCTCTAGTAATGAGGATCACAAGATGGTTCAATTGAATCATAAGTGGAACCTTGATGTATCCATCACAAAAGTGTTATCTGTAATAAAAAGAATGAAAGACTCAGGTACTCCGGGACCCAATAACTTGTCGATGGTATTGCTAAAGCAAAATGACTCTCTGGGCACATATATTGCATATGATCTTTAATGATGTAATTGTGACTCAAACCATGCCTGACTCATGGAAATTATCATATGTAACATTAATTTTCAAAAAAGGCAACCGTCAAAGTCCGAATAACTATAGACCGATTTCTCTGATAAATATTGAAACTAAGATATTCTCCGTCATAATTTTAGATAATTTGTTAAGTTGGATGGAGGATAAGGATATTATTGACATCCGGCAGATCGGATTTCGTAAAGGCATAGGAACTGATGCTGGGAGCTTAGTACTCACTATATTGCAGAATCAATCTTCAAGAATGGCGAATGCACCAATTTACGCTGCATCTATGGACCTCTCCGCCGCCTTTGATATGGTGGATAGGCCTCTCTTATGGCAAAGACTTGTAAACCTGAAAATAGAGAGGGGACTACTCTCCATGATCATCCATCTGTATACAAATACAGTTTTAAGGGTACGAATCAATAACGAGGGTCTGATGTCAAGGGAAATTTGTGCAAGGAATGGCTTAAAACAAGGTTGCGCCTTGGCTGCAATTTTATTCAACTTATATGTTTCAGGAGCTAAGGATAGACTGGATCCATCAGGTTTAATAGCCCCTAAGGTAGGGGGATTCACGATCAAATGGGTGTCGTACGCAGATGACTTCATGCTTTTTGACAGAACAAAGATTGGCCTGCAACGGCTTATTAATGCGTTTGTGGGCTTTGTTGGTGATATGAAATTAAAAATCAATCCGAAGAAAACTAATAATTAATTTGGGAAACAGCAATAAGAAATGTTTAAACCCGGTATGGTTTGTAGAAGGTACAGCAATTCGCCTACAGAAAGCATTTAAGTATTTGGGTTATGCCTTTGCAAGTAACTTGACAAATAGTTTTGTGAAAAAATGTCTTGAAGTCAAAGCGAATGATGCGGCAAAGCAAATGAGAGTCATAGAAAGTAAATATGGGAAATTTTCAATGGGAGCAAGTAGGGACTTTTACTTGATGAAAGTGATCCCAAGGCTGGCATATGGACTAGAGTTCTATCCTGAGAAAGAAAGATTATACTTAAAATCTATGGAATCAAAAATTTGGAAAAAATTACTCTTCTTTTTACCGAAAAGTATACCGATCGAATTAATAAGATACGAGTTTGGATTCAATTCTTTAAAATGCTCGATGGATTGTAAAAAAGCAATGCTCTATAGAAAGTGTTTACTTGCTAAGCGTAACTCTTTGTATCAGGTCTGTGGAAACGATACTGGGAAATATATGTCTAATTTAAAAGAAGAGGTTGAAAACATAAGTAATATCGGCGTTTCAATGAAATGTTTGTTGGAGAGACCTGCTAAAACTAGAGCTCTGATTAAAGCATTCGACTGGGTTGCTAACAATTCTGTGATAATGAACTCAAAATTGTATGCTCAAGTTCTATCGTTCTGGAAATGGTTCCCTGAACCTGAACGATACCTGGTAAAATGTCCCTCCAGGAAACTGCGGCATAGCATTATGAGATTCAGATTTAATGTAATGAATACAAATGAAATAGCTGCTGTAAAGAAATTGATTCCTGAAAATATGAAAATATGTCGGTTTTGCTCGAATGAGGATTTTCCCGAAACACTTGGACATTTGTTATTAGGTTGCCCTATGCTCAAGAGAGAAAGATTTGCCTACTTTGCGGATTGTGTATTTGATACCTCTTGTGTAGTTAGAGAGCATTTATGGTTTGAAATGCTGCATGGTTGTAACATCTCGTTGAAATTAAGGGTGATAGCCTTCCTAGCAAATGTCTGCAAAGTCGTATAACAATAGCAATGAAAAGGTAACTAAGTAAAGAGTATATAGACAAGTTTTGTAGTTGAAGGAAAAGGCAAAATAGTGCTAGATAGGGAAACTGAACCAATCTTACCTGAAGATAATTGAACTGAAGAATTGATAGTAAATATTTACGAAAAGAATGGCTCAATTGTGTGATACATATTTTAATTGGTTTTATATATATGAAATGAAAACGGATTTACGAGTTATACTAAAGAGAAAACAAAATGAATTTCTATTTTTTATACCAAATGATGTTTTTAGAAGTTTGTGCTAATGAATTGTCTATTTATTGTGTGGTAAACGAGAACTGTTTTTATAATGATTTTTTTTTTTTTTGATACTGTAAATTCGTAAATCTTCTACATGTCTATGCAAAATGATGTTTTACTATTGGTGTTAAATGATAAGTGTTTCTCTTATCAAGTTTAAATTTGTAAAGGTTTTTTTTATACCAATATACAATAAAGAATTTAAAAAAAAAAAAAAAAATTAGGGGTGATGTCACTGCTACTCATGGGCAGGACGATGAATCTGAGTCTGTTGGGGAGGAATTACCCGAATTTCGCTTAGCTTCCGACTAGATTAGCTTGGCTATGAAACATAAAGGAGCTAAAAACAATAAGAACCTGAAAGGTAATTCAGCTGAGGATGGTGTGTCTCAAGGAACAAAAAGGGGGCTGAGGTATATGATCTTTTCAATAAAAAACCCAAACTGGCCAAGGATCAGGCCAATCCCCCCAGAATTCCCTCCCAGTCAACTGTGAATGCCAGCATGCCAGCAATTGAAGGTGATGGTAATACAGAGGTCTTGGATGAAATTGTGCCTGATACACCGCCTAGACTAGAAGATAAAGATGTGGAGGTAATCTCGTGGCCTAGTTCTCCCCTGATTCCTCCAGGAATGCTCCAGTTTGCGCTCGAGGCGGTAATGGAGAGAGGGAGAATGAAGGGCTCTGAATAATATGGAATCTATTCCTGGCAGTCTAGATCTGGAAAGACTTGTCCGGCAATCTTTAATGGATCTGCTGAAAATTCCATGACAGGTTGTGCCACCCGCATCTCAACCGATGGCAAAGAGTGAAAGGCTGAATAAAATGGCGGTCAACGAAGAGCGGGGAGAGGCATCCCCAGCAGTGAACTCTGCCATTTGATCCAAATGAAGGGGAACAAGGGAATAAATCACCTGTGAACAATATTGGGGCAGAGAAGGCATTTAACTTGGGAAGAGATTGCGGGGTACCGCAAAGAGGGAGGGTGGAGTCGCGCCAGAGAGGGAGGTGCATACCCACAAATCCATCCATCAAAGTCAACTTCAGGATGTATTATGGAGACATCCCCATTTCCCTGACGACCCGAGCATCCTGCTTCACTATATGTTCAGCTATGGGGGCGTGTATCCCTTAATTGCTGGAGAATTTTGTCTCTGTTCAATGAAATTACTCGTTTGATCCTAATTTCCTCTGGGGATATAAAGCTGCTGGACTTTTTACACCCTGAGCGGTTTGACTATGTGCAGATTGTTTTTTACTTGCGCACTGTTTGCAATAGGTGGGGGCTTTCAACAAGTTCGGATACAGTCTCCTTAATTATAATTTGGGTTTTCTGTACCCATGTGTAGAGAAACACCTAGTGGGTCAGAGAGCAGGTAACTTGGATGCTCTACAAGGAAGTCAGTGAAATCATCAGGGGGTAGGGCCGCCTATTGATCACAACCTCTGGTGGGTGGCTCTGACTCTTCGAGAGTTCATTTCACAACTCCAGGGGTTAAAACCCAACCCTTAACCGGGTGGAAGGACTTTCCCTGGTGTCACCCCGGACACTTGGCACATTTCGAATATAGTCCTAATTTATAAGAAGGGTCGATAGATCTTGCACCGCTAATTATAGGCCAATAGCCCTCCTGGATGTGGATTCAAAAAATGTTGCTGACCTTGTGCTGAAGCACATCCAGGAGTGGCTGGCTAGTCACAAAATTATGTCTAGGTTTCAATTTGGCTTCAGAAAAAATGTGGGTACGGATGCAGGAGGGTGTCATTAAAGCTCATGCAAGATAAAGCCTGGAGGGTAAATAGTTTACTGATTTATGTGGCCTCTATTGATCTTACCATGGCCTTTGACCTGGTAGATAGGAACATTCTCTGGTCAAAACTCAATCTTGCCGGGCTTCCTCCCGCCCTTTTATCCATCTTGTACCATCTCCATGAGGGCACCAGGTTGCAGGCACGCCTGGACAATGCGTGCGCCTTGACACATTCCATTAATGCCCTAAATGGCCTTCGTCAAAGGTGCATTTTTCCACCTACCATAATTAATCTGTATGTAACGGACGCTGGCAAGGTTCTACAAAGACCAGCCTTTGCATCACCCATGGTGGAGGGTGTAAAAGTGAGCTGGACGGCGTATGCGGGTGACTATGTTTTATGATCATACTCCTAGAGGCCTACAACATCTACTAATTGCATTCAGAGAGTATTCTCTGTCTAACTCACTTAGTATAAACATGAAAAAGACCGTTGTTATGCAAATTAGTGTCAGAACAAGTGTGATGAAGTATTCATGGTTTTTAGACAATGGAAAACTGGCAGTGAGATGGTCTATACGCTATTTGGATTTCCCCATCTTTAGAGGCAATAAAAAAATACATTATGGACGATATTTAGAGGGGCTGGCCCCCAAATCACACAATTTATAGAAATCGATAAGACCTATGGGAAATGTTCCTTTTTGCCCACTTTGAGATATTATAAATGTAAGGTCATCCCTCATTTTTGTTACGGACTAGAACTTCTGCCAAGTTGGGCCAGAGGTGAATTGTACAAATATGAAGCATGCATTTTGAGGTCTGTTTTGAGATGGCCGCCAAAGTGTGTGCCTCAAGCGGCTATTCGGTATGACCTTGGATTACTTTCAATGGGAAATTTGGTTATATGGCGTAGGATTTCCCTTTATAGGAAATTGATAACTGCACCTAAAGACACCCCCTATGATCTGATGGGGAGTGGTTTGCGCAATTGTATTACTACTTCTGGGTACTATGAGAACTAAAAACGGAATGTTTAGAATCTTTAGCTAAACTGGGGGTCTCCCACGAGCTCCTTATCTTCAATCCCAGGAAAGTAAAAACACTCATGGAGTATATGGACTGGAATAATACTATGGAGAAGGTTCAGGAAACAATGCTTTATTTCCATCTGGTCTCAGATTTTAAAAAGGGTTGGGACCTTGGAGCCGTACCTGTATCAATTGCCGGATAAGCAGTGGCACCAGGAAAGTATGCGCTTCAGGTTCAATGTACTCCTGACGGGGGAGATTAAAGATATTAGGGAGAGAAGAGGTGGTCCACCTTCGGTGTGCACGTTCTGTAAATTAATTGGTTTTCCTGAAATGCTAAGACATCTTCTAATTGATTGTGAGTGTTTAAGATCAGAACGTACAAGTTGCTCTAGCAATTTTGTGACAAATCATGAAAGTGTAAACCTTGATAACTTGT